>NC_138983.1:112985239-114475774 GCF_964341445.2 Mesoplodon mirus | reverse complement strand
TTATTGAATTCATTTGTTAGTTCTAATAGTTTTTTGGTGGAGTCTTTAGGATTTTCTATATATGAAAGCATATCATCTGAAAACAGAGACATTTTTCTTTGTCCTTTCTGATTTGGGTTCCTGTTACTACTTCTTCTTGCCAATTGCTCTAGGTAGGACTTCCAATACTTGGTTCAATAGGAGTGGTGAAAGTGGGCACCTTTATTTTGTTCCTGATCTTTCAACTTTTCACCATTGAGTATGATGTTAGCTATGGGCTTATCATATATGACTTTTATTTTGTTAAGGTACTCTTTCTATGCTTTCTTTGTTAAGAGTTTTTATTATGAAAAGATGTTGAATTTTGTCAAATATTTTTTCTGCATCTATTGAAATAATCATGATTTTTATCTTTCATTCTATTAATATGGTTTATAATATTTATTGATTTGCAGATGTTGAACTATCCTTTCATCCCTGAAATAAATCCTATTTGATGTGTGGTTGCATTCTGTTTGCTAGTATTTTGTTGAGAATTTTTGCATCTATATTTATCTGGGATATTGACCTGTAGTTTTCTTTTCTTTCGTGTCCTTATTTGGCTTTGGTGTCAGGTAATGCTGGCCTTGTAAAATGAATTTGAGAGTGTTCTTTTCTCTTCAATTTTTGGGAAGAGTTTGAGAAGGATTGGTATTAATGCTTCTTCAAATATTCACCCATGAAGCCACGTGGTTCTGGGCTTTTCTTTGCTGGGAAGTTTTTGATTAGTGATTAAATATCTTTATTTATTATCAATCTGTTCAGATTTTATATGTCTTCATGATTCTGTCTTGGTAGGTTGTATGTTTCTAGGAATTTACCCATTTCTTAATGCCATCTTAATAATTGTTTCCTGGCTGTTTTGTAATTCCTTTCTCCTTTCTTCATCTCTTGCTGTCTTTGTGAATTAATCATTTTCCATAGTGATTTTGATTCCCTTCTCTTTATGATTTGTGTAACAACTGTGGGTTTTTACTTTATGGTTACAATAAGGCTTACATAAAACATCTTATAGATATAAGTCTATTTTAAGCTAATGCCAGCTTAAGTTCAATAACATACAAAGATCTACCCTTTTACTCCTCCCCATTTTATGTTTTTGATGTCACAATTTCCATCTTTTTATATAATATATCCATTATGGTTATTTTTAATACTTTTGTCCTTTAACTTTTGTACTAGAATTGTGATTAACATACCATCATATTACAGCATTGGAGTTTTCTGAATTTGCCTATATGGTTACTTTTAGCAGTGTGCCTTATAGTTTCATACATTTTCATGTTATTAATTAGAATGCTTTCATTTTAGCTTGAAGAATTCCTTTCAGTATTTCTTGTGAGGCAGGTCTAGTGGTGATGAACTTCCTCAGCTTTTGTTTGTCTGGGAAAGCCTTTACCTCTCCTTCATTTCCAAAGGACAACTTTGTCAGATAAAGTATTCTTGGTTGAATTTTTTTTTCTTTCTTTCAGCACATTGAATATATCTTCCCACTCTCACCTGGCCTATAATATTTCTGCTGAGAAATTCACTGATAGCCTTATGGAGATCTTTTATAAGTGACAAACTTCTTAATTCTTAACACTTTTATTATAATGTGCTTGGATAAGAACTCTTTGACTTGAATATGGTGACCTGTGTGCTCCATGATCTCAAATATACAAATCTTGCCACAGATCTGGGAAATTTTCAGCCATTATTTTTTTAAGCAAACTTTCTGTCCCTATCTTCTTCTCTTCTCCTTCTAGAACTCCCATAATTCATAGATTGTTTATCTTAATGGTGTCTCATAAGTCCTGTAGGTTTTCTTCATTTTCTTCTTTTTTTTTTTTTTTTTTACTGTTACTCTAACTTAGATATTTTCAAATGGTGTGGCTTCATGCTCATTAATTCTTTCTCTTGTTTGGTTGAGTCTGATGTTGAAGCTTTCTATTGAAGCCTTCGGCCAGTTATTATACTTTTAAGCTCCAAGATTCCTGTTTGGTTCTTTTTATATTTTCTATCTCCTTGTTGAACTTCTCATTTTTTTGTATTGTTTCCTTGATTTCTTTAAATAGCTTATCTGTGTTCTCTTGTGGCTCTCTGAGAACCTTTAGAACAATTATTTTGCATTCTTTGTCAGGCAATTCATGGATCATCATTTCCTTGGGGTCAATTACTGGATATTTACTGTGTTCCTTTGGTGGTGTCATGTTTTTCTGATTCTTTGTGATCCCTCTAAACTTGGGTAGGTGTCTGCACATTTTAAGAAAACATCTCATCTTCCAGACTTAATGGACTGACTTCTTTATCTGTGAGTTGGGGCATGTTGGAACATTTTGTGACTCCAGCCTAGTCTAATACTACAGAGAGCCAAGTGCAGGGGTGTGTGTGAGTGCTCCAGATCTTGGGGGGCATTGTGTCTTGTCAGCTCAGGCAGCTGGGGTCTGTGACACTGAAAACTGCAAAGTCTTTGGCAAGAGCTATGGGGGTTTCATATTGGCTACTAAGGCTGCTGGTGGGGTTCTCAAGAGCACCTCCAGGTCCAGCAGCTAGGGACTGGGGAAGGTGGCAGTGGTGGCCAGAACCAGTGGTGTGCATACACTTGGCTGACTGCATACACACACACAGTGGTGAGAGCTGGGGCCAAGGGGAGTCAGGGCCAATTGCAGGAGCACAAGCAGCCTCTGGAGCCCTGGTTGTTGGCATGTAGTCATGGAAGAGCATGGGCTAGCTGCAAATGCATATATGGTGGTGGGGACTGGTGATGGGAATCAGGGCAGGCATTGTGCAGGTTCTTGACTACTAGGACAAGCTGCAGGCAACCAACTGCAGGGCAGGCCAGTGAAAAAGGTCAGGACCAGATCCAGGCCTACAACACGTGTGGGGGCCTTGTTTGTTTGTGGGCACTAATGTGGCTACAGGGGCTAATAATGGGTATGCACACAGCAGTGGGAGTTGGCTGCAGGGGTCTAGGCTGGCATCTTGTATGCACATAGCTGCAGAGGCTGGGACTGGCTGCTAGTACTGATCTTGGATTCTGGCAGGAGGAGGAAGGAAGAGAAAAGGAAGGGATTCAGGCAACTGGCATCTGTGAATGTGAAACTCTGTAGGACAAAAGTTTCAGCCATGAAGTAGTCAGGGGATCTGCGATGGTTGTTTTGATTGTTAGTTTCTTCAGTAGAGAAATCTGCCTGGGTCCTTTGTGGACTAGTCTGCTGGGGTCCAGTGATAAAAGCTGTGCTAGTCTGCAATATCTTTAAGGGTTCTGAGATCCTTAGTAGTGAAGTCTACTAAGATCCTCTGAGAAGCAGGCTACTGGGAACCAAGGTCATTCCTGCACGTGGCTGTTATTGGTAGCCCCTTCACTTCTTCCTTGTTCCTAAATGTCTCTAGATGTCTCAGCTTTGCTGGTCTCTGGATGGGGTGAAACCACAGTGGGTACTTTGTGCAGTTCCCTAAAAGACTGGGGAAGCTTGTCACTCACCCTTCTCTCCTTTTCTGGGCCAAGAAAAATCTCTTGGGTTCGGAGTTCCCTTTTGGCACTAAACAGTGCTAGTCTTGGGGAAGGGATGATGCAGGCAAAATGAAACTTTTCTTCCTATTGTTTCTGTGTGGTTCTCAGAGTTTTGCTCTATTGTGTTGCTGAAGCTTTGTAAGTGGGCTCCTGAGCTCCGGGTTATTTTCATTTGTGGATAGCTTCCTAATTGTTGTTCTTTGTAGGAAGACAGAGCCTGGGTCTCCTACACTGCCATCTTGGTCATAAAATTCTAAATTTATTAAATATCTCCACATTCCATCTGAATAACACAAGGACATTTAAGCATTTTAACCTAGAAATCGTGCTCCTGTCATACATGCTATTATTATTCAATATTGTAGTTCCACATGTGTTTAAATATTTTAAACACATCATAGCCTCTATCCAATATTTCTATTAACTGAAACCCTTGGTAATTTAACACTCCTTTGTGTGGATTATAATTCTTACTCCAGGTGAATTGTCAACATGTTAGTTTCATAGCTTTGAATTGTCAGCTCATTTTAGCAAAGTCTGTCTGTGAGAACTTAGAGAAACCTGCTTGGATAAACATTTCTCAAAAGTGATTTTGTGTTTGCCAAGCATCCCAGTGTATTTGTATATGTGGTGGTGGTGGTGGTGGCGGTGCTGGTGTGTGTGTGCATGCATACCTATAAGTCTCAGCTTATGGTCTCTTGGAAAATGCAGAGTGCATAAATTTGTACAGGAAACTTACATGAGAGCAGACAATGTGTAAAAATTCTCATGAGAGACCATCATTATGATTATTTTTGTATACAGAGCTCCTGGCAAGCCACTAAAATTACACTCGCTCACTAAAGCTATAGCCTGGTTTTTATGGTAGTCTTAGCTCCAACTTCATGCTACTTGTTGGTCCAATGTCTTTAAGATCATGTTCCCATTCAGACATTTAGTTCAAATCTCCTCAAGGAAAGCCACAGTGTCCACTCTTGTTTTTAAATTATTATTGTTTTCAGTTCCCCGGTTCTGTCCTTTGGATATACACATTTTTATTTTCTTGTAAACTCAACATACATTGAAAAAATCTAATACTTATAATTGCTTTTAAAAAGTATGTTTATGTTATAGAATCAGTAATAATTCTGTAACTGAAAGTCTTTGCTGCATGTGTTACTGTATATGCAGATGCTGTGGTCTAAGGTAGAAATTTCATCCAAACTTATGTTTGGCATAGCCTCTAAAATATTTTGCCGTTTCTATGAATTATCAATCCTAATTATGCAGAAATTTCCTTTACTTGTAAACCTTCCCTGATTCCCTTAGGCTGAATTAGAGGCCCCTTCTCTTTTGTGCTCTCATACTCTGTGCATTTCTTAAAACACTGACCTTCCTTAGCTGTATTTCTTATAGGTATTTTTGATATTGTCCATCCCTAGCAATAGCCATAAGATTCCTGGGAGTCTTATTCACCTTACATACCCCAATGGATATTGTGTTGACTGAACAAGTGAATAAATAAAGTACAATAATATTTTAAGGAAGATTATCATTTTATATAATCTGATATATTATTCTCTCAGAAACTTTATTACTTCCTCTCTATTATTACACTGTAATAAAGTTACTTGTTTCTCTCTTATCTACCAGGTTTGTACATACAATTAAGATTAGACATTACACGTTATAGACATATTGCATAAATGTTTATAAACATATTACAGCAATAATTGTTGGGTAATATTAACAAAAATTTCATCTATTAATATTGCAGAAGGGGAATGTGTTAGTTTTATTTACCAGAACTGGAATGTGTTTAGTCAGTAAGTTCAGGGGAAGAGGAATAATCAAGCAAACATTGAGGAGAAGGAGGCACGCTAAAACAGAGGAGACTACAGGATATTTACATTCCAATGATCACGGCAGTGAGGTTACTTAAGAATGTGTTGGAACAAGGCCATGTTGGACAAGAGTCTCAGGATAAATTGAACTACACAGGTCTCATTGCTAGCAGTCATGGTTATAAGCTTCCTCCTTATATTGATGATATTTCACCAATGCAAATAATGTTAAAAATGGCAATTAGAATGAAAATGAAGTAGTAATTACATTTTGCAGATAGAACTAGGGAAGAATTTGTGAGCCAGATATAGGTGAGGTGAGGATTGTGAAATAAAAGGCATTGTTATGCTGGGGATATTGGCTTGGTACTGCAAATCTGTTGTTTCTCCCTTCTCATGGATTAGTCAGTGCAAACATAATAGGTGTTTTGTGCTTATATGTTACTTCACCTGTTTTACCTGATGGTCATTATTACACTAGTGGATACCCAAGAATTAAACACATTCTCCCACTCTGATGGCTTTGGCAAATTGGCTGATGCTGTTAGCATTTGTGAAAATCTATTGCCTTGAATAATTTCCCCAACCTTTTCTGCTACAAGAAGAGTTAGAATGTGTCAGCAGAAGATTAAAAATAATAAAGATAACAACTTATTCCTTTAGATAGATCTTTACATTTTACAAAGAACATTCACATATATTACCTCATTCATTATTATTGATATTTTGTTATTGTTACTCTTATCTTTGCATTGTGCAAATACATACTATAGAGATCCTGTACCATAAAAGCCCAACCAGACAAGAGCTGAGGCCTCTCTGAGTATTGAGGGGAGTGGGCAGCAGCAGAAATCACAATTATCACACTGTTGCTTATTGTGGGGGGCAGACAGGTGCCAATGAAGTGGGGAGCCCAGCTTGCTCTGCCTGGGCTGAGTTGGCAGGTTGAACTGGCTGACCCATGCTCCCTGGCTGGGGTGGGCTGGCGGGCATGTCTGGAAACTTCAGTTTTCCAGGATCCTCTTGAATTTGGGTTTCACAAAGGAGAAGCCAGAGAATGCTGTTTGGTCCATGGGGTCGATGGGGCTCTTGTCACGGTAGGAGAGACATGGCTTCTGATGCAGGAACTCCAGGTTAAAGTTGCTATACATAACTTCTAGGAGTTAATTAGCAATACTAGTAATAGTGAGTTTCTAATAATACATTTCAGATTCATGATTCCAGTAACAATTGGATTAGATATCAATAAAATGTTGTCTTCATGAATGATCTGATGCTGAATTTATCTTCAAAGGAATATGACTTCTCAGAATATCAAGTGGTTATATATATATATATATATATTTTTTTTTTTTTTTGGGGGGGCGGATCCTTGAGGGAGGACAGGAGAAATTTGAGCATGTTTATAGGTTGAGGAAATGGAGCCAGTAGAGAGGGAGATAGAATACAGAAAATAAAGGGTGCAGTGATTAAATAAGGCCCCAGAAATATAGAATGTTTGGGGTCAGGGATGGGTATAAGGTTGGCTTTGAATGAGATGTGCAGGTGTGTGAAGGGTACCTCTTTCCATAGATTTCACAGATGAAAAGATTAGATAGGATATATGTGGGCTGATAGTTTTCTAGTTGCACTGATATAAAAGGCAATGTTGTATCAGTGAGGTTTGATAAAGGTGTTTGAAAGTGGCACACATTTCAAATGTTTGCAGAGGGTAGGAGAGGAAACTAAAACAAGAACATATAAAATGTCTTATAAATTCCATGATGATAAAGAACAATGCCTATTTTATCCACAACTGTAATCAACACAACATATTTAACACAATACCTGGCATTTAGTAAGTGCCCTATAAAACCTTATTGAATGAATGACAAAACAATATGTATGATTAAAT
Organism: Mesoplodon mirus; assembly: GCF_964341445.2. Lineage (NCBI taxonomy): Eukaryota > Metazoa > Chordata > Mammalia > Artiodactyla > Ziphiidae > Mesoplodon > Mesoplodon mirus. Next base: position 114,468,543 of record NC_138983.1, on the reverse strand, counting down.
GAATGCTGACAAAAGACAAGATCTGAAAATGTGAGTTGGAAGTGGCAGCAACTTAGAAATTCATGATTTTCTTCAGGCTCAGCACAAGGATGGTGATCAAGGGAATAATAAAGAGAAGTTGGTGTTTAGGAGTTTATTACTGTCTTTCTTCTTGAAACACATTATTCTCTTGGCTTACTTAACAGCACACTTTCTTGGGTCTCCTCTTACCTGAACACTTATTCTCAGTTTCCTTGCTTGTATCTCCCTGTCTGACCTCCCTCCTTTCCTTCCTTCCTTTCCTTCCTTCCTTCCTTCCTTCCTTCCTTCCTTCCTTCCTTCCTTCCTTCCTTCCTTTTTTTCCTTTGCTTCTTCTTTCCTTCCCTTTTTCCTTCTTTCCTTTCCTTTCTTTTCCAGCTTTACTGAGATATAATTGACACTATGACTTATCTTCAAATAATGACATAACCCTTCTTCTATACTCTTTCTTTAGATAATCTCATCTATTTTTATGATTTCAAATATCATCCATGTGCCAATATGTCTCTGATAAATATCTGGTTTGTCATCTCCGATGAGCTTCTGACTCAAATATCAATGCTTGACATCTCCCTTTGATTGTCTATCCAGCACTTAAAATCCACCTGGGACAAAACAGAATAATTTCATTTTTTTCCAGAACCTGGTATCTGTTTTCCCCAATCCTTGTTAAAAGCATTACCATTTATCAAAATGTTCTTTATTTTTATCTTCTTTTTGTCCCCATATTGAAGTCGTGAGCAAATCTTGATGGTTTTACCTCCAATATGTCTAAAATACTATCTAAGTCCCTTCAGTCCTCTATATCTCCATTATGCTGCCATTATCTTGCCCAGTATACTACAAAAGTCTATAACTATACTAACTATACTTCCTACTTCCAGTTTTCTTCCTCCCCAATTACTCTACAGTCAGCAGAGAATGCAAATAAGATTGTGTCTCATCCCTACTTAAAATTTCAGTGGCTTTTCATCATATTTAGAGTAATATTCATGTGGTCTTAAAAAACTTCTAATGATCTTGCCTTCATTAGCCTCATTGACCATTGTCCCCTCTCTCGTACACTCAGCCAAACACTCCCTTTTCATCCCACTGTAGGGTCTTTGCCTTAGCTGATCCCTCTTCCTGGCCTTCCTATGGCTGGAATTTTCCCTGTTCTTGTCTCAGCAAAAATTTCAACTCCTCAGAGAGGAGCTCCCTGACACCTCTATGAAATGAGGCTCCCACAGCTACAGTTACTTTCTACCACATGATCTTTTTAAATTTTTTGTATAGTCCTTACCGCTATTTGAAATTATCTTATTTATTTGCTTGCTTATGCATCTCTTTTATCCAGCAGAATAAAGGAGCTACAAGAGCAGATAATTTGACTTCCTTGTTCACGGATGTATTCTCAGGTTCTAAAACTGGCACATGGAAAGTGCTCAATTAATATTTGCTAAATGAATGAAATCATGGTCTCTAGTAAAAGAAGTAAGGAAATAAGACAGACTAGGAGAGGGTGGAATGACTGACTGAATGAAGTCACAAAAATCTACTTTCAGGTTGGTGAGTTGACGTCAGTAGTTAAACATTTTCATTTCTACTGTGAGTCTAGACAATTTACTTTCCATGTTTATGTGTCTTTTCTCTTCCCTTTCAACTGTGTGCCAGTTTACTATTAGTTTTTAATTAAATTTTGGTCTCTGAAAACTGCCAGCTATTATGACATAGAAATTTAATGATTCTATATAAGGAAACCGATTGTAGTCAAAATTATATATTAATTTTTTAACAATTTAAAATCCAGGTAATAGGACAATCCTCTCCTTCACAACTGACAAAAAACATACTTTTTATTTCATATTTTTATCAGAGCAATGTTATAATTTCATTTTTATGCATTTAATTTTCACTACCTAGAAGATGATGATGCTATGATTTCACCCAGCAGCATAGATTCTGGAGCTGCAAGTGAAATTCTATTAATTCCTGGTCCTGCAGCCTCTCCTGAACCTCATCTTGCACAGCTCCTGGTCCTACACTTTCCTGACTACTGTTTTCCACCATGAGTTCATCTAATTTCTACCTGTTAATTTTTAGAATCCTGCCATTTATTTTTCTTCTAAAAGAAATATTATCACCCATCTGGATCTTTAAAATAATTTCCCTTAAAACACTAACAGTTTATATGAAATCTTTAAAAAGTCAGAAAGTATTCATTAAGCATCTTCCTCTTTCTCCAAGTATTTGCTGTTAAAATGATAAGCTCCTCATATTCAGATTTGAACAGGCTAAATCTGATGGTAGGTAGTGCACGCTGTACCCAAAATTCATTAATTTATGCCTTTAAGGCATTATTATAGGTTATTAATATAAAAAAGCTGATTTTCTTAGATGTCTAGATGGTGGGTAGCTACAGTACATAAAGTTACTGAAGTTCTTCACCATAAATGACAAGTTGAAATGCAAATTACCCAAAAAATATTTCACCTTAATTATATCACAATTAAGTTCTTTCACTTTCTCAGAAATGTCCTCTCTGGAGATGCTCCACACAAGGCCATCAAAGACCACAATGAAATATAATCATGGGCTGCACTTGCACAGCCCTGTACATGCTCCCCTTCAGTTTAATGGTGTCTCAGCTAGAAAGAAGATTTAAATTCTAAATTAAACTAATTGAAAGTTTAGTAAAAACATACAGACTTGTTTTTACATTTCTTTCTGCAGTCAGGACATTGTAATGGAAACACATGGCTCATTTTTCTTTCAAGGCCTATAAAGGAATAAGCAGAAGCCTATTTGCAATATTCAGCATGAGAAACAAGATTCCATTCAGTGTAAGGTGGCTTCCTTGGCAATAGTTTGGGTGGTGTGAAGATCATATCATTCTTTTACGCTACTAATATATAACTGAAGGACTCCAACAAGTGAATCTTTAGAAGGAAAGAAGGTGAAAGGAGAGGAAGAAACCAATTCTAAAAAACACCTAAATCGTAGCAAGTATGTTTGGTTCTTTACTTGTCAACTTCCAATCATGAAGAAACTATATAAGGTAGGGCAACCAGTGATTTATTGTTTAGCATTCAAGGATCTGGAGTATATTTTTACCTTTAAGTGCCTCCTTAATGGAAAAATTTGATTCATCATCTGTATTTTATACCATATAACTCGGTTGCATAATTTCAGTAGATTCTTCTTATGCTGGAGAAACACTTTTTCAAGGATCTTAAATAATACGTTGAAAGCTTTTCTTCATCAGAGGAGACACAGCTGTCTTCCTGAAAAGCATTTAAATACATCATGGAAGTGGTGGATAACATCAATTAAAAATGGAATGGAATAATATTTGCCAGATATTTGAGTGGGTTTTAGAAATTGTTCTCATGAATATTATGCTTCCTGAATAAATGAAATGTCATCACTTATTTTGGATGCATAATTTGTGACATTTGTTTAATGTCTGTTGGTACTACTAGACATAATTCTGTGACAGCAAGTATTCTGGCTGCTTTAATCATCATCTTTTTTCCTCCAGCATCCAGCATAGTTCTTGGCACATAGTTAGTGGTCAGCAAATATTTGCTGAATGAATAACCAAATCAATGGACACAAAGAAGAGGGTATGTGTGAAAGGTATTTGTGATTCATTAATACATTTGGCCCTAAAGAATATTTTGAATGAAGCAAGCAGCCATTTCAAGCAAATCTAACATGTAAAATTGTGTTTGCACAAAGTATAATTATGCCTCATGTATTTAAGATGACACAATTTTACCAAAGTTAATTTACACACAGCTTGTTTGGAACTCACAGCTTACATATATTTTTTTAAGATTTTTTTTTTGATGTGAACCATTTTTTTTAAAGCCTTTATTGAATTTGTTACAATACTGCTTCTGTTTTATGTTTTGTTTTTTTGGCCATGAGGCATGTGGCTCTCTGACCAGGGATTGAACCCATATCCACTGCACTGGAAGGCAAAGTCTTAACCACTGGACCACCAGGGAAGTCCCGCAGCTTACATACTTTTAATGGGACTGCATGCTCTGTGCTTTAAGCTAAGGATACATGTACAAATGTTCTAATGTCATGTTCCAAGCATGAGGGAGCCATCCAGACAGCTAGCTGAAGAAGGGAAAGGGAAGACAACTTGACAATTATTAAATACCTATTGTGTGTCAGCCTCTGTAATAATAGTCACTTTATATTCATTATCTCATTCAAACTTTCTACAACCCTGCAAGTTATGCATTATTCTCATTTTTTTTTCTTTTTTAAAAATGAAATTTGGTAAAGTTATATAACTTGTATACAATTTTACATCTAAGTGGGGAAAGAGCAATTTTTAACCCAAGTCTGATTCCAAAGTTCATGCTCATTCTACTCTACTGCTTGAAAAGAAAATCACTGGTTAAGCACTTCTTCCATTCTGCTCTACTGAAAGGATTTTGGCCATTATACCTCTATACTACTGGAAGAGGCACAATAGTGTACTTATACTTCATGGAAACAGAAGTAGGTCTTACAGGATTATGGAAAATTGATGTTGTGTTAAAAAGCCACTTCTTAAAGCAAACCAAATTTTAGCTGTCAATTTAAAAAGGACAAACACATACGTAACACAGACAAGTAAGATTGCAGTATCTACTGTTTCAATTTTTTTTTGTAAATATGCATTTCTAAAACACCCTGCACAAAATCCTGAAAGAGAATTTACAAGTAACCATGATTAGATGGAAATACTAAACATTTGCATGGTTTAGTTGGTTCATCTATAAAAACATCTACTAAAAGATTTTTCCCGTTCTAGAATATAATATTAGAGCCAGTAGTCAGATGTTAGTAAATATCATAAATTGGTTGGTTTAATTGTGTGTTGTGATACATTATTTTGTCTATAATAAAATTTTAAGAACAATTATCAAACATCTGGACTGTACACTGAGAAGGAAAACACAAAATAGAAACAATGAGCCACTCCAGTTACTTTTTCAAAGTTATATTTTTAAGTTTTTTGAGTTTTCAGAACTATTTCCAAAGTTTTCATAGTTAAATAAACTCTGATTTATAAAGCACTTTACTGCTTTGCTCTAAGCTATTAGGATATTATAGAACATAATGGTGTCTAATAAAAATGCTATTTCATTCCCTATGATGTTAAACAATGATTTATTATTCAAATAATACTATTTATAATTTGCTTTGACTGTGTTTGTGTGTGTGTCTGAGTGTGTGTGTAATGAAAACAGAAAATACTTTTGGGTTTTGAGAAATTAGAATATGCCTTAGTATAGTAATCACTACAATCACAATACTTTTAAAAGCATTAAAGCTTGAAGTATATATTTCTTTGCTTTTATACTAAAATAACCTTTTTTCTAATAACTTTTCTTAGAATAGTTAAAATTCCTCATGACAAAAAACTCAGACTTTATATTAGAACATAGACTTTTGAAAAAAATTGAAATTTATGTACATCTGTTTCTTAGCCAATAAAATGAAGAGAAGGTTATTCATTCTATCCTAAGGAAAATAAATTATACAATATGAGATTTCATTATGTATATAAAGAAATTTATATCAAGTGTTGAAGAGACTGACAGACATGTATACTGTAAGATATAGTACACAGGGAGATTCTAAAATTTTTCTAAACAACTTATTTGGCACTCTACAAAAGAAAAGAGATTTCAGAAATTATATAACACTAAGATCCACAGTTTTCTGAAAAATCATGAACTTTTCAAATACAATAGTTTTCTAACATAACCAACCATTTTTTAGAGAAGTGCACAATAATAAATGCCTTTTTCAGTTTGGCTCTCCAGCCACCTGATTATTCACCTAACATTAATGGCCTCTAAATGAAGACTGCAAATTTCAACCCCTGCATTTGCTAGGTGGGGAATGTGGATGGGCGAAACAGGGAAGTGTGGTGACATCAACAATGAACTTAAGAGGACTTGCCCATTTAAGGGGGCTAGCCACTCTCATTTCCATGTAATTGTGGCAAGAGGGATTAATGCCTCAATGTGGCTGGGAATTCAGAATTTTTGACAAAATATTTAAATATGAATATTTGTGAGTAATCTGCTCATTTTTAAATGTTGGCCAACAATTGAAACATTATTTATTGTAGACTGGGTCAGTACAACTTTTATTTCTGGTCAGCATAATTCCTAGAACTGACAGTTTTCTGAGACTATTGCTGTCCTCTGTTCATTTAGGTTTGACAATATATTGCCAAACTAAATTTTATGATCTTCACAATGTTTTTTAACCTGGTGCTCTTAAATTTGAGCTGTTTATTTTCAGTATTAAAAATTATGTATAAGTATTTAAGTGTGTATATTTCCAGTGCCAAAGAGAAAATATCTTTCCTAGATTATGCAATTTGGTGACTGGAAGAGACCTTAGAGACTACCCTGATGAACTATCTCCTTCGTGAAGGAGGAAAGTGAATTCCTATTTCACAGTTGCTTTCCTATGGCCTCTGGACACGGAAAAAGTAAAGCAGACATCCTTAGCTTAGACAAACAGTACAAGTCAAAAGTCCATCCAGGGCTTCCCTGGTGGCGCAGTGGTTGAGAGTCCGCCTGCCGATGCAGGGGACACGGGTTCGTGCCCCGGTCTGGGAGGATCCCACATGCCGCGGAGCGGCTGGGCCCGTGAGCCATGGCCGCTGAGCCTGCGCTCCTGGAGCCTGTGCTCTGCAGCGGGAGAGGCCACAACAGTGAGAGGCCCGCGTACCGAAAAAAAAAAAAAAAAAAAAAGTCCATCCAAATGAGAGAAACAGTAACAAGGTCCTAACATGAATTAATAGATATTTAAATTTTATAGAGTGTATTATTTGTTACTGGTAATGCAGGGAGCTCTGTGAGCAAGGAAATTGTACACTGTCTTGTGTCATGGTGTTAAACTATATTTCATGAAATCATTGAGCTCAGAGAGTCTGCCAGATACTTCTGTAGATTTTCATTATGGGTCCGAGTACATTTTAATTACTCAAATATTTAATCAGTGCTTCATTTTGTGTAAACTGTTCTCCTTTTTCTTCTGCTGATCAAGACAAATAAGTTGCTTATTTCTTCTATTCACTTACAGGCAAACAGACATATAAGCCATAGTGCACTATATTGAGTCTTTAGGCAGATTTTTGTTTTTGCAACTTGATTTTTCTTTTCTGAGAATGCTTGCAGATGTCATGGGTAAAATTTCTAAGGAAATTTTATATTAAAGTTTTTATAAATTTTTTATGTTTAGAAGTTATATTTTTATATTTAGAAAATATAAAAGTGAATTATTTTGAATAATATTTTGTGGATGAGATAGCTATATATTAATTCAGCATATAATGATCGATTTGTGTATTATGTTTCAGGTCCTCTATTAGGCACTGGGAAAATAAAAATAAGTAAAATATATTCTATAATTTTGAGAATATGCAAAATTAGAACTTTATGTAACAGTATTTAATTCCATCAGGGCTGGAATATTCATTCCACAATATTAAGCATCTATTTTGAGTTTCACAATGTTCTAGATGCTGGGGGACACCTCAATAAATAATTCACATGTGATCCCTACTCTTACACTGAACAAATGATGACAAATGGAATAAATGCTTATAAAAGGGGAGAGGAGTAAAGGATGCATATTTAATGAATGCTAACTAAGAGTATGTCAGTCATAAGGTGAGGAAAAACTTTTTCAGATACAACAAATGAAAACTGAAAAGAGCTATAAAGAAACTAAAGAAAGACTATTTTGTTTCCCCTCCTAGAGAGGGAGGGGAAATGGTAACCTATAAGGCTGAAGAGGAAGTACAAAGACAGGTCTTGGAGAACAGTGTAAGAACAGTGTGGATTTTGGTCTTTATCCTAAGGGCAATGGGAAGCAACTCTCCTATTTGGAAGTAGGAGAGTAAAGTACTATGGTTTGTGTTTTTAGAATACTAGCTGCTATGTGTTAAAATTAAACAGGGCTAATCATGGATCCTAGGAAACTTGATAGTTGTTATTGTAGTAGTCCAGACAAAAGCTGATGATAGTTTAGAATTCAGGGGCTGTGAAGATGGAGAGAAATATATGGACTCGAGCCGTACCTAGCAAGTAGAATTAATAGACTTTGGAGATTAATAACATATGAATATTAGGCAAATTCACACCTCAGTTTCCTGCTAAAGCAACTGGCTGAAAGATAGCTGGGTGTTCACCATTCACTAAGGTGGAGTAAGCTATGGGCGGTTGAGTCTATTTTTGTACATACTGAGTTTGAGATGCCTGAAAGAAGCTCAAAGAGAAATGCCAATTAGGCAGTTGGGTACATACATCTAAAGCTGGAGATAGAACATTTGTACATATTAAAAATAAATGCCCTCAGAATTTAGAGAAGCTGAAACATTTAGAAAAAACTTAGAGTGAGGCTAGCCCTAGCAGGAAAGGTATGAGAATGAGGAGAAAGTCAGTACAATGTGATATCATGGAATTAAATAGAAAAAAGTGATTCAGAAAAGATAAGGGGGGACTTCCCTGGTGGTGCAGTGGTTAAGAATCTGCCTGCCAATGCAGGGGACCTGGGTTCGAGCCCTGGTCTGGGAAGATCCCACATGCTGTGGAGCAACAAAGCCCATGAGCCACAACTACTGAGCCTGCGCTCTAGAGCCCACGTGAGTCACAGCTACTGAAGCCCACGCGCCTAGAGCCCGTGCTCCACAACAAAAGAAGCCACTGCAATGAGAAACCCGTGCACGGCCCCAAAGAGTAACCCCCACTCACCCCATCCATGTGCAACAAGGAAGACCCAGCACAGCCAAAAATAAATAAATTAAAAAAAAATTAAAAAAAAAGATAAGGGGTCATTAGTATCAAATGCTGCTGGGGCTGGGGTGGGGGCATCAAGCAGGATAAGAGCAGAAGTCATTGGAAACCAAAGAGAAACCAAGGAATGAGAGCAAATAATACATCCATTCCATATTATGTGGGAGTCTATTGATGTCTATTTGCAAATAAATGTCTGTTTCATATATGTAACATGTATACAGCCTTATCACTTCTATCTACCCATATGCATATAATAATACAGCATCTTATATAAAGTGTTGTTTCATCCAATAGTGTGATATTAAAGATATTACTGGTTATAATTATTTTCTTAGAGTCGGGTAACTTTATGACAATGAGGTAGACATTTATGAAACTGTATTAACTCTTTCAAAATAACAATGATGCCCTTAAAGATACATGATATATCTGACAAAGCCAGTTTGCCCATATACTGAATTTACTCCTAGACACTGATCTGTGCACAAGAAATAAGATGTTATGAAACATAAGATATAAAGATGATGTTTATGTTACAATTTGGACAGTTAGATACATCAAATGAGATAATGAATGTGAAAGCAATGTGTAAACTGTGCAGTTAATGATAGGAGTGCAATGGATGTTAGTTATTCTTTTCGGCTGCCTGATGTTGGAAATGCTTGCCTGTGTTTAGTACATTCACCACCTCATGAATCTTGGAGCCGGAAAATGCGAGATATTGTTTTCCCAGCCTCCCTGGAAACTAAGCTGTGGACTCGTGTGACATTTCCCTCAGCTCCAAATCTATGTTTTTGTGTGATACTGGTGCTGGATCCTGCTTTGTGACACTGGTGCTAGATCATGTGAATATTTTCTATTGCCAGCTGGTGGAATGTGAGGCTTCATCACAGAGGGCACAAGGTGATAGTAGCAGACAGATATTGGCTTTAGGGTTTGGTCCTCCATTATTACTTTTCCATGCAGGAATACAGCAGCTCCCTCTGAGGAGCTCCAGCAGCACCCCCAGGCCACACTCTTCTCATCAGAGACTTCCAAGCTTCTCCAGCCCACTAGAACACTCTAGCAACACACAGCTGTTCTATAAACCTGTACACCTGAGACAAGCTGGGACCTAAGACCCTTTGTTGCAGTGCTGCAATGCTTGCACCTGGACAAACAAAATACAAAGAAACTATATGGGACTAAAAATAACTGTGTGCATGTGCAGTTGGGGCAAATTATGGACAAAAAGATACAAAAGACCAAAAAACTCAGCTGCCACTTCTGAAGAGCCTGGAGCAAAAACAAAGTATTGGGAGCAAAAGCAAGGTACTGAGCATGCCTCCTGCAGTCAGCACCACCTAAGGGGTGGGCAAAACACCTAAGCCACCTTTCTGGCCCGACCCCTGGACACACCTTTACCCTCACACCATATAAGGAACAAGCTTGCCCCCTGCTGTAGCAGGGGGCCCAATAAAGCCTTGCCTGAATTTCTTACCTGGCCTCTATTCAGTTTCTATTGATTGGGGAAGGCCTGGTAGGTATCACACCCTCCAAACAATAACAGCTTCAAATGCTTCTGAAGATCTGATTCTGTGAGCCTGAACCCTCCACTCAGCAGATCTTCTTTAGCCGTTTCTAGAAACCAGGATTGGCCTGAGACTTCCTGCAGGTTTCTTTGCCTCCTGCAGGCTGTAATTTCCTACGGTAGCTACTCTCTCTTCACAGAAGTCTGAATCTCTTCCCTTGGCAGGGAATCTTCTCCTAGTCTTTAATTCCTATTGTTCACTCTTCCTCAGCCTAGGATAGTAGCTATTCTTTTGCATTTGCTAATTTTGGACACGTTGGAGTCCTCTTGCATGCCTTTTAGTACTTAACTTCATTCTACTAATGATTCTTTATATTAATTCCCCTCCCACCCCCACCCCCCACCCCTAGCAAATAAATCGTGTGGTTTCTAGCTCATGATGAGATGCTAACTGACACAGCTCATGATCTGTATTTTGCTAATCCAAGCAGGTATTAATTATGTGTAGAAGTAGCAACCACAGCATGCCTTCTGTGGTGGCAGTCAGGTTTAAGTCCTAAACCTGGTGCAAGAGGCTATATGCTGTGTGCAGGGCTGAAGCCAGGTAATGATACACGTGTCCTCACTGGACCATTTTGTGGTCAATTTGTGCAATGTTCATGCCTTGTTCTTGGATCTAGTTAACCAGTCCTCCTGGCAATTCTGGGAAGTACTTAGTAAATTTTTAATGAATTAGCTTTGACTTAAGTGAGCTAGAATTAGTTTCCATTGTTTGCTACTAAGAACACTGTTAGAAATAGCTAATATTTATTGAGTACTTAAATTTTTCAGGCACTGTTCTAATTACTTTATATGTATTATCATATTTAATCCTCATAGAAATCCAATAAAGTATCAATTATCCACATTTTACAAATGAGGAAACTAATGTTCAGAGAGAAAAGACTTGTCCAAGCTCACAGAAATAAATAGTAGAGATGATAGTCAAAGTGACATTGATTTCTAAATCTAGTGCTCTTAATTGCACCTACAGACATCCTCTTTATTATTTTTGTGACAACAATGTGTAATCAAACACAGAGCTTTATTTTTCCCAAACAACATAGGAATTACATTTGATGGTCAAGCTAGAGAGAAAAAGCTATCTCTGTATCATTTGTGTTCAATCCAGAGCTCAAATTTTATTGAGTTTGGGGGCCAAACTGAGTCAACATTTCCTTGAGATATTTTCTGATCATTTTCTACCCATTTCTCATAGTTCTGCTAAAAATTGATATATTGGGAAATTTAAGATAATTATTAATTTTCTATCCAGCTAATGGTCCAGATTAGGGAGGATAAGGGAGTTGGGGTTAAGATTCATTGCTATTAACAACAAGGTAAATAAAATTAGGAAGAAGTAAGAATCTGATATCCTTTCTTCCTCATAGTGTGAATAATTTTTCTTAGAATTTACATATTCTAACTCTCGAATTTGTTCTTTGGAAAATCATCTTATTAATTTATCATAAAAGCTAACCAATCATTATTGTTTACTAGATATGTTGATATATTTTATTCTTGAGAAATGTGAAATTTAAATTTATATTTTTATTTTAAAAGTGTAATGATGTAGTTCAGTGAGTCATTATTTAAGGATATAATTTCAAAACACAGTTTAGACAACTAAGTGCTCCTGGACCATTTTAGAAAAAGGCGTGGTTTAAACAATTTAAAGAGCCCATTACGCTCAACTACATTTTAAAAATTGCATAATTTGATTAAATTGACATTTAAATGTCAAGTACTTTTCCAGCATTTCCTTTCTCATGATTGCTCACTGCTGAGACATTTGTGCATAATTAGGAGGGTTTTCTCCCCCTCTTTCTTTTTTAAGTAAAAGTCTACCTATCTCGGGCTTCCCTGGTAGCGCAGTGGTTGAGAGTCCACCTGCCGATGCAGGGGACACGGGTTCGTGCCCCGGTCCGGGAAGATCCCACATGCTGCAGAGCGGCTGGGCCCATGAGCCATGGCCGCTGAGCCTGCGCGTCCGGAGCCTGTGCTCCACAACGAGAGAGGCCACAACAGTGAGAGGTCTGCGTACTGCAAAAACAAAACAAAACAAAACAAAACAAAAAAATCTATCTCTTCAGCCTTATTCATTGACACATTTGAGTGTCCATTTGTTTTCTTCCTGGAACTGAATTGTGGGGTCATTAAAACTGAGCTATTATATCTCTAACAGTTTTAATATTTAATTAAGTGAAAATCATTTAAAAGAAGAAATAGTCTTTTAAAATAAGTTGACTTATAGAAGTGACAAATTCTAAGTGTGTAAATTATAATATTAGTTTGGTTGTAATATGATTTCATCAGTATAGGGAAACTGGAAACTACCTAATTTCCCAATATTGAAAAATTTCACAGTTGAATATACAATATGATTTCAAATTGGGAGAGTAGAAAAATATGTGCCAAGATATCAAGAAAAGTTGTCTTTGAGAGACAAGTAAATGAAATTTTTATATATTCTCTTATAATTTCAAGCTTATATCAAGTTTACTATAATCAACATTCATTACTTTTATAATTAGGAAAAATAAGCTTTATTTTGAATGTATGGAGATAATAACTGGCTCTTCTGCAAAGTGTAAATGGTCTTTGAACTCAAGACCAAAGCTTTCCTCAACATCTCTAGTGCAGTTTATCTTGGTCTGTTTAAGTACTCCATGTCCAGTATTAATGATTGGGAGGATAATATTTAGCTTGCTGTGGGAATAGCTGAGGGAAAAATGCTCCAGGAAGAAGGTAGAAAATTATGAAGGTCAGGATTAATAGTTGCACAAATAATTTGTGCAATTGCTTGTTTAATTAAGTTTTTCTTTTCTGTTTGATTGTAAAACCCACTAGGGCTAGACCTTCTGCACGGATCTATCTGCTGCACTTTGTACAGTGCTTTGCAACATTAATAAATATATGTAGAATCAATGCAATAAATCTAACCATAGAATATTCCTTAATGTGTCTGTTGGAGTCCAGGTTCATAAATTTTTTTGTGAATAACATATTCCCAGATGTTATGCTGAGAATAGAAATTAAACTATAAGAGTCCTTGAATCTGGTGATTTCCCTAACCAGTTTGTGAGAATGGAGAAGAGAGGTGAGAGGGAAATGAAAATTCAAGGAGAATGCAACAGGAGGGGCAAAGGGGCTCAGAAATAAATCTAAACCACTGACAGAAGAACTGAAATATTCTCTCTCTTTAAAACTGTTCTACCTTTGGGAGTGATCTGCCCCTAAAATATTTTTTTGCAATGAACCTCAAAGGGTCCCTTAATTAGCAAAGGAGATTACCTAGATGTAAAAAGCCCCTAAACATAAGGCCCAAATCACAGTGTAATCAGCCAGATGAAAAATAGAAAGCAGGCCCTAATTCCAAGAACAAGGTTCCAGTCTCAAGAAGAAGGACCCAAGCCATACAGTACTGTCTGTGGAAATTCTTCAAGTCAGACTGCCCCATTCCCAGTTGACTTCTGGGAACCAACATCTCTTGCTATTTACAACTTTGGATAAAGCTTGGAGCTACTGAGGACTGCATAGCTCCTATCCAGTTAATTCCCAAATATGCTTTATTCCTGATATCCCTAGAGGGATTGGGACAATATTCCAAAAGAGCAGCCAATTCTTCTGTAGCCCCAGTCTGTGATGTTGCAGTATTCTGTGATATGACAGGTTAGAGATTTATGTACCCAAACTTTTGCACACTTCTCAGAAATGTGAATAGACACCTGATGGAACAGGCACCAAGACATGTGTTAATGTCTTGTGTTACTTTAAAACATAATGCTTAAGGGGAGGAGAGGTAAAGTGAGTCAAGCAATTTGGTTGTAAGACTAGCCCACTTCTTACTCTGCTTTGTCTTTATTAGACACATTTTGTTTAAACATTCTTCATTTTCACCAAGATACATGCTTTTTTTACATTTTTTGAAAACTCCATAATTTTCTAGGCCTTATGTTTTCTTTTCTCATGTTAGATATGATCATGGATTACAAGAGATATTTCATTTTTAAGTGTACTTTATAAAAAAAACAGTTCGAGAATGATGAAGGGTGGCGTCAGGCTCTTGGCAAAATGAAAAGTGCTTGGCTGTCTGAAACCATTTTCTGCTACTCTTCACTAACCAATGATTGCTATGCAGACATATAGTCCCAGGAATGTTGAATCTTAAAATGCTCTGGGAAAACCCCAAAACTTGGAATTTTATGAGCAACTTAACAATTTAAAAATATTAGACCATAATTAAAATTAAAAAATTACTGTTGGCTAACAAAAATACTAGTCTGGAGGTCAAATTTGGCACGTTGACACAATTTTTCACCTTTGGTGTAGAAAATCAGAAGAGATTATTTTCACAGATGGCAGGTGAATATATTTTGCAACACATTAAAGAATAAAGTACATAACACCCTCAAGGTCCATCTAAGTTGTTGCAAGTGGCAAGATTTCAATTTTTTTATGGCTGAGTATAATTCCATGGTATGTATATACCATATCTTTATCCATTCATCTGTTGATGGACACTTAGGTAGTTTCTATGTCTTCACTATTGTAAATAATGCTGTGATGAATATCATGAGGTATTCATGGTATTCATGAATACCATGAGGTATTATCGCATTGTGGTTTTGATTTGCATTTCCTTAATAACTAGTGATGTTGAACATCTTTTCACTTGCCAGTAGGCCATCTGTATGTATTTTTTGAAAAATGTCTATTCAGCTCCTCTGTTCATCTTTTTAATTGGGTTGTTTGTTTTTTTCTTGTTGCATTGTGTGAGCTCTTTATATATTTTGGATGTTAATCCTTTATCAGATATATGATTTGCAAATATCTTCTTCCATTCAGTAGGTTGTATCTTCATTTTGGTAAGTCAGACAAGAGAAAGACAAATAACATATGATTTTGTTTGTATGTAAAATATAAAAAAATACAAACAAAAAACAAAATAAATGAACAAATCACACCAAACAAAAACAAACACATAGATACAGAGTACAGAGTAGTGTTTACCTGAGGGGAAGGGGGGAGGGTGAAATGGGTAAAGGAGATCAATTGTATGCTGACTAATACAACTAAATTGTTGGTGGTAAGCACACTGTAGTGTACACAAAAGTAGAAATATAATGTTGCATATGTGAAACTTACATAATGTTAAAAATCAATGTTACCTAAATAAAAAAATATTAAAAAAATAATAATCAGGGACCTCTCTGATTGACATATATATTAAGTAAAGGAACAACTGAAACGTTCATATATTGCTGATGGGAGTGTAAAATAGTACAACCACTTCAGAAAATTGTTTGTTCCTTATGAAGTAAAAAATACACCTACACTGCATTCCGGCAATTCTAGTCCCTAGACAAATGAAAGCACATGTCTACTGAAAGATTTGTACAAAATAGTAGGTTTATTAATAATCACCCAAACTGGAAACAATTCAAATGCCCATCAACAGAATAAAATCATGGTATAAATACTATTCAGCAATTTAAAAGAATGAGCTATGATACATTCAACAACATGGATGAATCTCATAAACATTATGTTAAGCAATAGAAAGAGTATATTTCATATGACTCATTTACATGAAATTCAAGAATAAATAAGTATAATCAATGTGAAAGAAATCAGAGCAGTTATTGTCTATAGGGGTGAGGATTGATTGGAAGGAATCATTAAGGAACTTTCTGGAATGATAGGGGGTATAGAGGTCAATACAGTTATCAAAACTCATTAAATTGTACACTTAAGATCTGTGCATTTCACTATGTGTAAATTTTACCACAATAAAGAAATGAACACATAAATAAAGAATAAAGAATACATTTCAATAGTTAGTACTGCTTATGAGGAATCTGAGGATGAAATATGCTGAGTGAAAGACTAATTGGCATTAATGTGAGCAATGTAATTTTAAAGAATGTTATTTGTTGTGAAAAATACAATATAGAACAGGAAATCCTCCACATTTATAGTTTCAATAGTCATTGCTTGGAATATTACCCATGCCAAGTCAGGCTCCTTTTCTCCATCAATGGCTTTCTCCCTCTCACCTAGCCAAAGTCCATCTGAGTCATTTGTAAAATAAAAAAGTGAAACAACAACTTTGTGGTATATATTTATATCCCTGTACTCAGGGCCCTCAAGAAGAAAAACCCCATGAGGGATGAGGGTTTCCTCATTAGTTTTCAGAATAAACTGATCATACATGTTTATTTTAAAAATAAACTCTGTTTTGAGTGCCTATTATGTGCCTGCTGCCTATGGTGCCATGTCCTGAGGACTCCATAAACTTGGTTCCTGCTCTAAAGTGGTTCATAATTATACATGTGTTTCTACCTGCTCAGAATTCTCCAATGACCTGTTTCTAATATTTACAAAACTTAAAAGCATACATGTACACAAAGGACTACTGGTTTAGTAAGAGTTATGTCCACAGCAGATCAGGAATCCTAACCTCCCAGAACATAGTGGCTCAGGGGAAAACTCTATACTGTAATTACCTAATCGTTTTGATAATTCCTAATACCAATCACAATTCTCTCTAGCAAACACAATGAGTGGCAGGGAAAATGGAGAATTCTGTTAGTCATTATTACCCTTTGGGTGAAAACTAGAATTTTTTTTTTTCTCTTGTGGTGCGTGGGACTCTCACTGTTGTGGCCTCTCCTGCTGCGGAGCACAGGCTCCAGACGCGCAGGCTCAACGGCCATGGCTCATGGGCCTAGCTGCTTCATGGCATGTGGGATCTTCCTGGACCGGGGCACGAACCCGTGTCACCTGAATCGGCAGGCGGACTCTCAACCACTGCGCCAACAGGGAAGCCCAAAACGAGAACTCTTTGTAGCACTTTCTAAACTTAAAATTAAAAAATTGAGTACCAAGAGCAGGTACTAATGTCTGAAGAGGTTCAGCTTGTCTGTTCTAGAAATAAATGCCATACAGTTAAACTGTTATCAGTCGACTTTCTTTTAAATTTAAAAATGATTCAAAAAGTCAATTATTCATATCGGAAAACAGAGAGAGAGCAAGAGGTTGAGAGAGAGAGAGAGAGAGAGACTGGAAGAGCGACAGAGAGAGAGATCAATTTTTTACGAATAAAGGCTGCAACACTGTCAATAGCTCAAATATGGAGCTCAACAGACATACCTGTGATGTAAGCTCATTCATGTGTTCATCTTGTGTCCCGTTTTTGGTTCCAAATTTCTAAGTAGGCCACTGATTGAAATTGACAAGAATTCTGCTCTAGTAGTTTCAGCAAGCACAAATCTTTTCCATTTCAATACCCTGATAGCTCAAAGGAATAAGCTGCCAAGGGAGCAATAGAATGGAACGGCATTCCCTCTCCTTTCATCAGTGCCTGCATTAAGAGTAAACTCAGGCCTCCATTTTAGCTCCCTTCAAGAGACATTAGTTTACTAGGTAAAAAAGTTATCACTGCCACCAAAAACAAAGAAAAAGAGACCTCATTTAGGACTTTGAATATGTATATCATTTGGTAAGAAAATAATCAATTCTATTTTAGGTGACTGGTCTTTTTAACTCTCTGCTATCAAGTTTCTTTTCATAAATTGCTCTCTCACTGAAGTAAAAAGTATGCAAATTTTCTTATAAAGAGAGTTGCCTACACATTTTTAAATTGAGAATCCCTCAGAGAGACAAATATGTTATCTCTGAAGATTCTACCAGTGAATCTTTATGAATAATAGCACTCTGTCATATCACAACCTGTGAGATCTTCCAGACTCTCATAAAAATGAGGTAGGAGATAGATGGGCCCTAGGCCAAACAGCAAAGTTCGTCCTCCATAAAAGCAGGATAATGGGGGAGGCTGGGCGCCGCCCAGATAAGAGATAAAAGACCACATATTCCTCACCCTCACAGTCAAGGAGACCTCCCCAACTACACATGCACAGAAAGGCTCCCTGGAGGTCAAAAAGAGAGGGGAAGCCACCCCATAGTAAGTGATGTCAATTACCCATAGTCCTTTTCCCTAGAATACATCTTGGCTAGGAGATGTACATGCACACATAGGAGGACCCTGAGATATACCAAATACTGACTCAAAACCAAGATGATTGGTCAAAGGAAACCCAGAAGACTTGTCCCATATAAATGATTCAAACTACCATGAGGGCGCAACTTTCTCTCTCTGAGCCTGCCCATGTGTCTATCCACACATACTCTTTTTCCTCCTAATAAACACTTTACTTGCTTCATTACTTTCCATCTCAATGTGGAAATTCATTTCTACACAGCTGACGGGCCAGGGCCTTGTCCCTGATTCAGCGCTCTCACTGCCGCTGCCCAACCTCAATCTCTGGCTGGAAACTGAAACCCTGCTTCAAGCAGCTTTAGGCCGAGGCCACCCGAGATCATATTTGGTGCTGAAACCCGGGACTTCAAGGTAAACTGCGGCCTTCGCCCAGCTGTGGTTTGAGGCCTCAGACTTTCCCTCTTGCTCTCTTTCTCTTGCTCTCTGCTTCACTTTCTTTTCCAGTCCCACCCCTCAAGCCCTCTGGTCCTGACTCCCATGGAATTTTCCATTGTGGCCAACTCCACTTCCTCCAGGATTTCCCCCTTCACTCCAGGCCTTGGCAGTCCATACACTGCAATGGACAGCCTATTGGGTTGGCCACATTTAAGCAGACCACAATGCTCAAGGACAGCCCTAGCAATGCACTAGCAATGGTTCAAGCGTCCCCTATTGGGGACCCTTCATGCAAGGGGCCTGGTTGATCAGACACATCTAATCAGGGGTTCATGGGAGAGTAGAGGATGCTCAAAATTCCATCAAGCACAGGATTCAAAGGAAATTCAGAGGACACTGTGAATCTCCTTCAGGTGCCCCCTAATAATGTTTGCAGGATGCTGGACTTCATTTCTAGGAGTGCAGTTAAGCCAGATGGGCTGAGAAAAGGAAAACTTAGGTTCTGCTCTAACATTTGCCTGGCCTTTATTTAAGTTAGGGGATGGGAAAATGGCTTGAAAATGGATCTCTTACAATTAGATTTTTACTGCTATAGGATGGGAAAATGGATTGAAGTTCCCTTATGTCCGGGACTTTCTCCTATAATCAAAAGCCTGAGAAATCAGAAAAACTCTCCTGACATTCTAAATGATCCCTTTCTAACTTCTCCCAACTCTCAGGGGGGAAACCAAGCTTCCCTCACTCCTGCAAGTTCCCTTACTCCTTCAGATTCTTCTGATCAAACTAAGACCCCCACCTCCCCGGAAAGACAATCCCTACTGAGACATTTTATCAGCCAGTCTGCCCCTGTCATCAGGGCCAATTTGAGTATTATCTGGTCTAAATTTTAGCTATGAAACTACAACCACAGAAAAAGAAAGATGATTTTTGACAGTGTGAACACAGTATTCTTTGGACTCCAGAGAAAATTTGTTAAAAAAACCTTTTTTTGAAATTGCAAAACTGGTTCTTCTTTTCATGTGCAATTAGAGAAAGCTAGCTTGTTAAAATACTTTGTTCAGAATTCTGACCTTGAAAGAACTCCCTGTGCCTTAAGACCAGGGATCTCAGGAACACTTAACTTACCTAGACCATCTCTAATTCTTGAGACTGAGGGGAAAAAAAAACACCAAAACTGGAAGATGCCTTTTAAATTTTTTCTTATTCCAACTGTTATTTATAAACTAGTGAGTTTTATATTGTGACATCTGATCCATGACTACATTTAGAAAAAGAAGTTAGATCTCTCGTTGTGTCTGTCTGGAGATATGTATGTCTCAGTATGTGTCTCTATGTTTGAATAATATTGCTGAGGTTAATTTGTAAATGAGCTCTATTTAATTGGCTTAAAAAAAGTAAGTGCTTACAAATCAAACAATTCTAAATGCAAAATAAATTAAGCTAAATAAATTTCAGGTTCATGAGAACTGGGAAAAAATCAGTATTAAATTAATATCTGGTATTAATGTATAAGTTTGTCAATCTAATTAATATAGACATGTCTTTAGAGTCATCAACACTAAGTATAATCTTTTATTTCACATAGATTTAATATAAGTTAAACAAAATCTTGTTGTATCTGTTACAAATCTGTCAGCAAGGAAAGTAACTCAATGTGAAGAACTTTATGGAAAGAAAATGCAAATCACATAAAAACTTTGGGTGAATTTTAGGAATAAAATAAATACTGAAACAAAAATTACTGAACATTAGCCTCCTTTTACAGTGAAACAAAGGGTTTAGAACTATTAATAACTATGTTTGGTATCACACTGAGATATTTTCTATAAGAAAGCAGGTGTTTTTCAAATAATTATTTGAATTTATGTTAACCAACCTACAGAGTGCTAGCATAAAGGACAGTTCGTGGTTGCTTAAAGAAAGTAGGATGTGTGTTTTCACTAAAGACGGTATAAAGAATTAAATTGCATTTTATTAAGGGAAAAGGAAGTAGGTCTGACTTACAGGCGGCTGTTTTTGGATGGAAAAATAAAGTGATGAGTACAGAAAGTGTTAAAAATCTTTGTGGAAAGTGGACCCTGAGAAAAGAGTTTTGTGCATGGTCAGGTTTGACTAAGTTTAGAAGAAATTTAATTGAGTAAAGGAATTTTAAAAGTAAGCTGGGGCAAAATTTGAATTTGGCTTTCCTCTCTGTTAAGAGGACAAGTTTTATTAAAATGTTGAACTGCCTTTGATAACAGATTTTAAGTTTTTTTTTTACCTTTTATGTTATCTGTTCTGTATTAGCCTTTGAAATCTTTTATTCTTACTTTGGCTAAGTGAATAATTTTTGTTTCACAGTGGTCTATGATCCTAACTGACTGTTCTAAACCCTTTTGATATTTTTGACAAAACTTCCTAAATCAAATTCTAATGAGGGAGATAGATAGGTTCAAGGTGGCAGAGTAGAGGGATGTGAGCTCACTCTCTCTTGTGAGAGAACTGGAGTCAAAACTAACTGCTGAACAATCATTGACAGGAGGACACTGGAACTAACCAAACTAAATACCCCACATCCAAAAACAAATGAAAAGCCTCAGTGAGACAGTAGGAGGAGTGCATTCACAATAAAATCAAATCCCATAACCTCTGGGTGGATAACTCACAAACTGGAGAACAATTATACCACAGAAGTTCACCCACTGGAGTGAAGGTTCTAAGCCCCATGTCAGGCTTCCCAACCTAGGGGTCTGGAAATGAGAGGAGGAATTCCCAGAGAATCAGACATTGAAAGCTGGTGGGATTTGATTGCAGGACTTTGACAGTACTGGGCTAGACAGAGACTCCACTCTTGGAGGGCACACACAAAGTAGTGTGTGCATCAGGACCCAGGGGGAAGGAGGAGTGACCCCTTAGGAGACTGAACCAGACCTATCTGCTACTGTTGGAGGGTCACCTGCAGAGGCAAGGGGTGGCTGTGGCTCACCACGGGGACAAGGACACTGGCAAAAGAAGTTCTGGGAAGTACTCCTTGGTGTGAGCCCTCCTGGAGTCTACCATTCATACCACCAAGGAGCACGTATGCTCCAGTGCTGGTTCACCTCAGGCCAAACAACCAACAGGGGGAGATAACTCAGCCCCACCCATTAGCAGACAAGAAGATTAAAGTTTTACTGAGCTCTTCCCACTAGAGCAACACCCAGCTCTACCCACCAGCAGTCCCTCCCATCTGGAAGCTTCCACAATCCTCTTAGATAGCCTCATCCACCAGAGAACAGACAGCAGAAGCAAGAAAAACTAGATTCCTGTAGCCTGGGGAACAAAAAACACATTCACAGAAAGATAGACCAAATGAAAAGGCAGAGGACTATGCACCAGATGAAGGAACAAGATAAAACCTTAGAAAAACAACTAAATGAAGTGGAGATAGGCAACCTTCCAGAAAAAGATTCAGAAAAATGATAGTGAAGATGATCCAGGACCTTGGGAAAAGAATGAAGGCAAAGATCGAGACGATGCAAGAAATGTTAAACAAAGACCTAGAAGAATTAAAGAACAAACACCTAGAAGAATTAAAGAACAAGCAAACAGAGATGAACAATACAATAACTGAAACAAAAAATACAGTAGAAGGAATCAATAGCAGAATAAATGAGGCAGAAGAATGGATAAGTGACCTGGAAGGCAGAATGGAGGAAATCACTGCCATGGGACACAATAAAGAAAAAAAAAAAAAGAAAAGAAATGAAGATAGCCTAAGAGACCTCTGGGACATTAAACACAACAACAATTGCACTATAGGGGTCATAGAAGGAGAAGAGAGAGAGAAAGGACCTGAGAAAATATTTGAAGAGATTATAGTTGAAACCTTCCCCAACATGAGAAATGAAATAGCCACCCAAGTCCAGGAAGTGCAGAGAGCCCCAGCAAGATAAACCCAAGGAAAAACATGCTGAGACACATAGTAATTAAACTGACAAAAATTAAAGACAAAGAAAAATTATTAAAAGCAGCAAGGGAAAAGTGACAAATAACATACAAGGTAACTCCTGTAAGGTTAACAGCTGATTTCTCAGCAGAAGCTCTACTAGCCAGAAGGGAATGGCACAGTATATTTAAAGTGATGAAAGGGGAGAATGTACAACCAAGATTACTCTACCAAGTAAGCACCTCATTCAGATTCAATGGAAAAATCAAAAGCTTTACAGACAAGGAAAAGCTAAGAGAATTCAGCAACACCAAACCAGCTCTACAACAAATGCTAAAGGAACTTCCCTGAGTGGCAAACACAAGAAAAGAAAAGGACTTACAAAAACAAACCTAAAACATTAAGAAAAAGATAATAGGAACATACATATCTATAATTACTTTAAATGTGAATGGATTAAACACTTCAAACAAAAGACATAGACTAGCTGAATGGATACAAAAAAAACACCCATATATATGCTGTCTAGAGAAGACCCACTTCAGACCTAGGGACACATACAGACTGAAAGTGAGGGGATGGAAAAACATATTCCATGAAAATGGAAATCACAAGAAAGCTGGGTGGCAACAGTCATATCAGATAAAATAGACTTTAAAATAAAGAATATTACAAGAGACAGTGATGGACACTATATAATGATCAAGGGATCAGTCCAAGAAGAAGATCTAACACTTCTAAATGTATATGCACCCAACATAGGAGAATCTCAATACATAAGGCAAATGCTAACAGCTATGAAATAGGAAATCGACAGTAACATAATAAGAGTGGGGGACTTTAATACCTCACTTACACCAAAGGACAAATCATCAAGATAGAAAATTAAAAAGGGAATGCAAGCTTTAAATGACACAATAGACCAGAGAGATTTAATTGATATTTATAGGGCATTCCATCCAAAAACAGCAGATTACACTCTCTCAAGTGCACACAGAACATTCTACAGGATAATTCAGACCTTGGTTCACAATCAAGCCTTGGTAAATTTAAGAAAATTGAAATCATATCAAGCATCTTTTCTGACTACAAAACTATGAGATTAGAAATAAATTACAGGTAAAAAAAATAAAAAAACACAAACACATGAAGGGTAAACAATAAGTTACTAAATAACCAAGAGATCACTGAAGAAATCAAAGAGGAAATGAAAAAATACCTAGAGACAAATGAGAACAAAAACACAATGATCCAAACCTGTGGGGTGTAGCAAAAGCTGTTCTAAGAGAAAAGTTTATAGCAGTACAATCCTACCTCAAGAAACAAAAAAATCTCAAATAAACAATCTAACCTCAGACCTAAAGGAACTAGAGAAAGAAGAGCAAACAAAATCCAAAGTTAGTAGAAGGAAAGAAATAAAAAATCAGAGCAGAAATAAATGAAATAGAAACAAAGAGAACAATAAAAAAATGAATAAAACTAACAGTTGGTTCTTTGAGAAGATAACAAAATTGACAAACATTTAGTGAGACTCATCAAGAGAAAGAGGGAGGGTACTCAAATCAATAAAATTAGAAATGAAAACAGAGAAGTTACAATGGACTCTGCAGAAATACAAAGCATCATAAGAGACTAATACAAGCAACACTATGACAATAAAATGGACAACCTGGAAATAATGGACAGATTCTTACAAAGGTATAACCTTCCAAGACTAAACCAGAAAGAAAGAGAAAATATGAACAGACCAATAATGAAATTGTGATTTAAACTGTGATTAACTGTGATTAAAAATCTTCCAACAAATAAACTCCATGACCAGATGGTTTCACAAGTGAATTCCATCAAACATTTAGGTAAGAGTTAACATACATCTTTCTCAAACACTTCCAAAAACTTGCAGAGGGAGGAACACTCCCAAATTCATTCTACAAGGCCACCATCACCTTGATACCAAAACCAGACAAAGATACTACAAAAAAAAGAAAATTACAGACCAATATCACTGATGAATATAGATGCAAAAACCCTCAACAAAATCTAGCAAACAGAATCCAACAACACATTAAAATTATCATACACCATGATGAAATGGGATTTATCCCAGGGATGCAAGGATTCTTCAATATCTGCAAATCAATCAATGCGATGCACCATATTAACAAATTGAATAATAAAAAAAATATGATCATCTTAATAGATGCAGAAAAAGCTTTTGACAAAATTTAACATCAATTTATGATAAAAACTCTCCAGAAAGTGGACATAGATGGAACTTACCTCAACATAATAAAGGCCATATACAAGAAACCCACAGCAAACATCATTCTCAATGGTAAAAAACTGAAAGCATTCCCTCTAATATCAGGAACAAGACAAGGATATCTACTCTTGCCACTATTATTCAACATAGTTTTGGAAGTCCTAGCCACAACAAACAGAGAAGAAAAAGAAATAAAAGGAATCCAAATTGGAAAAGAAGAAATAAAATGGTTACTGTTTGCAGATGACATGATACTATACATAGGAAATCCTAAAGATGCCACCAGTAAACTACTAGAGCTAATCAATGAATTTGGTAAAGTTGCAAGATACAAACTTAATGCACAGAAGTCTCTTGTAGTCCTATACACTAACAATGAAGATCAGAAAGAAAATTAAGGAAACAATCCCACTCACCATTGCAACAAAAAGAATAAAAAACCTGGGAATAAACCTACCTAAGGAGGTAAAACACCTGTACTCAGAAAACTATAAAACACTGATGAAAGAAATAAAAGATAACACCATCACACAGAGAGATATACCATGTTCATGGATTGGAAGAATCAATATTGTGAAAATGGCTATATTACCCAAAGTGATTAAAGATTCAATGCAATCCCTATCAAATTACCAATGGCATTTTTACAGAACTAGAAAAAAAATATTAAAATTTGTATGAAGACACAAAAGACCTCCAAAACTCAAAGCAATCTTGAGGAAAAAAAAACAGAGCTGGAGGAACCAGACTCCCTGACTTCAGACTATACTACAATGTGCAGTAATCAAAACAATATGGTACTAGCACAAAAACAGAAATATAGATCAATGGGACAGGACAGAAAGGCCAGAGATAAACCCACGCACCTATGGTCAACTAATCTATGACAAAGGAGGCAAGGATATACAATGGAGAAAAGACAGTCTCTTAAATAAGTGGTGACAGGAAAACCGGACAGCTAATGTAAAAGAATGAAATTAGAACACTCCCTATCACCATACACAAAAGTAAACTCCAAATGGATTAAAGACCTAAACGTAGGACTGGACACTATAAAACTCTTAGAGGAAAACATAGGAAGAACACTCTTTGACATAAATCATAGCAAGATCTTTTTTGACCCACCTCCTAGAGTAATGGAAGTAAAAACAAAAATAAACAAATGGGACCTAATGAAACTTAAAAGTTTTGCATAGCAAAGGAAACCATAAACAAACTAAAAGACAACCCTCAGAATGGGAGAAAATATTTGCAAATGAATCAGCAGACAAAGGATTAATCTCCAAAATATATAAACAGCTCAAGCAACTCAATATTGAAAAAAACAAACAACCCAATTAAAAAATGGGCAGAAGATCTAAATAGACAATTCTCCAAAGGAGACATACAGATGGCCAAGAAGCACATGAAAAGATGCTCAACAGCACTAATTATTAGAGAAATGCAAATCAGAAATACAATGAGGTATCATCTCATGCTGGTCAGAATGATCATCATCAGAAAATCTACAAACAAGAAATGTTGGAGAGGGTGTGGAGAAAAGGGAACCCTCCTGCACTGTTGGTGGGACTGTAAATTGATACAGCCACTATGGAGGGCAGTATGGAGGTTCCTTGAAAAACTAAAAATAGATTTATCATATGAACCAGCAATCCCACTACTGGGCATATACCCAGAGAAAACCATAATTCAAAAAGACACATGCACCCCAATGTTCATTGCAGCACTATTTACACTAGCCAGGTCATGGAAGCAACCTAAATACCCATCGACAGACAAATGGATAAAGAAGATGTGTTACATATATACAATGGAATATTACTCAGCCATAAAAGGGAATGAAATTGGGTCATTTGTAGAGATGTGGATGGACCTAGAGACTGTCATACAGAGTGAAGTATGTCAGAAAGAGAAAATCAAATATCATATATTAATACATATATGTGGAATCTAGAAAAATGGTACAGATAAACTGATTTGAAAGGTAGAAATAGAGACACAGATGTAGAGAACAAATGTATGGACACAAAGGGGGGAAAGCCAGGGTGGGTTGGTGGTGCTGGGATGAATTCAGAGATTGGCATTGACATATATACACAAATAACTATAAAATAGATAACTAAAAGAACCTGCTGTATAAATAAATAAATTAAATTAAATTAAAAACAAAAAATTCTAATGAAGTCCTTTTGAACTGTAGTTAACTTTGGGATACTTCAAGGGGCCCCTGAAACATCCCAAAGAGCGATATTAAACTAATTAGGTTCATTTGGTATGCTAAAGTACATGGGAACTATTGTCTAATGAATAATAAATATTCTTATGTTATATTGTATGGTAAATGCTATAAATATAGATATTCTAGAAATTATGTGGAATTCCTAAAATTCTGAGATGCCCTGGTAAAATATTATCAGTCATAATTCTAGTTATTTTCTTAAACTGTTGTATGTCACATCAGAAACCAAGTTTCTTTTTCAGTTGCATTGTAATCAGATTTTAAACGTGCCTTTTTAAGGCTTTTGTCATTATAGACACAGTTTCACTCTAATGCTTTGCAAAAATGCTTCCTTTTCAAGAAGACTCATAGAAAGTACTTTTTGATTAATACAAGTTTCTGACTTTCAGACCATAATGCTTAACTGTGTAAGAAGTTGAAGAATTCTAATGAAAAACCTGATGGCTTCCTAAAAAGTTAATAAAAGAACAAGTTGAACTGGTAAATATGGTTATAATTTTTATCGCTTCTATCTGAAAAATTACGAGTTTGAATCTGTGTTTTCCAGGTATAAGGAAACCTTCCCCTCAAACTTATTATGACTTACAGTAATTTGGTAAATTATACTTTTGTAAGCAGAATTGAAACATTTATCTTTTCTCTCTATCTGCTCACTCCAGAGATAGGAAACTCTTAGGTTCCCAGCAGCTTTATCAGATAAATTAGGAAGGACACCTCACTAACCGTTACAGAAATCTCCAGGTATTTTGGAGCCTTGAAAAGGGATGAATTCACCTAGATCTGTTAGGGGAAATCTGTGATAAGCCCTTGGTGTGAATTTCCTAGTACTGAGAGGTCTTTTAAAGTCCAGTCTGAGACTCATTATAAAAGTTTCAGCAAGCAAAAAACCTGTATGATCAAGTATAGTAGGCTAATTTTATTGAAACCAGGCTTATTTTGCAAACAAATTACTCTTAATTTGGTTATGTTTGGTATAAACAAGGGTAACTTTAGAGAGAAAAAGATTATATTTCAGTGAATATTAAATTCCAATTTTGTTAATGGAGGTCTGTATTTACTAAGACACACCTCCCAGATAGTTCCTTGCTGTTATGTTATGTTAATGTAAAGTTTAATTGAATTATTTAAAGGACACTCTAAGTTTGTTTCTGAAGCTTATCTCAGTAATCTATCTTCGAATGAATGTCAGATGTCCCACGACCTGCAACCAGTGGATTATGCATACTGGAAAAGACATAATTTAAAGGACTGTCTCCAAGTTAGATGGAAGGACCCTTATCAGGTACTCTTAACTAGCTCATGCACAGTGAAACTAAAGGGAACTGACTCTTGAATTAATTTCCACTCACAAAGGGCCCCTGAATTGGACTGGTCTATAGGGAGGATTGCTGACCTCAAACTCACCTTAAAACAATGCTCAAACAGAGGAGAAACTACACTCACACTAGGACGAAAAGAAGACGACACCAGAAGTAGACAGCTAGCCCAAGATCCTGGACCTGACTTGTACGATCATTTATAATGTTTTTTCTGTTTGTTTGTTTCCTTTTTTTGGTTGTTGTTGGAGTATAGTTGCTTTACAATTCTGTGTTAGTTTCTGCCACACAGCAAAATGAATCAGCAATACATATACACACATCCCCTCCCTATTGGACCTCTCCCCCACATCCCACCCAACTAGGCCACAACAGAGCACCAAACTGAGCTCCCTGTGCTATACAGCAGGTTCCCACTAGCTATCTGTTTTACACATAGTAGTGTATTTATGTCAAACCTAATCTCCCAGTACATCCCACTCTCCCCTTCTACCCCTGTGTCCCCACATCTGTTCACTACGTCTGCCTTTCTATTCCTGTCCTGCAAATAGGTTCATCTGTATCATTTTTCTATTTTCCACATATATGCATTAATATACAATACTTGTTTTTCTCTTTCTGACATACTTCACTCTGTATGACAGACTCTAGGTCCATCCACATCTCTACATATGACCCAATTTCATTATTTTTATGGCTGAGTAATATTCCATTATATATATGTACAATATCTTCTTTATCCATTCATCTGTCAATGGACATTTAGGTTGTTTCCATGTCCTGGCTATTGTAAATAGTGCTGCAATGAACAGAGGAGTACATGTGTCTTTTAGAATTATGGTTTTCTCAGGGTATTTGCTCAGTAGTGGGATTGCTGTGTCATATGGTAGTTCTATTTTTAGTGTTTTAAGGAACCTCCATACTGTCCTCCACATGGCTGTATCAATTTACATTCCCACTATCAGTGCAAGAGGGTTCCCTTTTCTCCACACCGTCTCCAACATTTGTTGTTTGTAGATATTCTGATGATGATCATTCTGACCAGTGTGAGGTGATACCTCATTGTAGTTTTGATTTGCATTTCTCTAATAATTAACACTGTTGAGCATATTTTCATATGCCTCTTGGTCATCTGTATGTCTTCTTTGGTGAAATTTCTATTTAGTTCTTCCGCTCATTTTTTAATTGGTTTGTTTGGTTTTTTTTTTGCTATTGAGCTGCATGAACTATTTGTATATTTTGGAGATTACTCCCTTGCCTGTTGGTTCATTTGCCAATATTTTCTCCCATTCTGTGAGTTGCCTTTTTGTCTTCTTTATGGTTTCCTTTGTTGTGCAAAACCTTTTAAGTTTCATTAGGTCACATTCACTTATTTTTGTTTTTATTTTCATTACTCTAAGAGGTCGGTCATAAAAGATCTTCTGTGATTTATATCAAAGAGTGTTGGTCTTATGTTCTCCTCTAAGAGCTTTAAAGTGTTCTGTCTTACATTTAGGTCTTTAATCCATTTTGAGTTTATTTTTGTATATGGTGTTAGGTAGTATTCTACTTTCATTCTTTTATATGTAGTGGTAGAGTTTTCCCAGGTGCATTTATTGAAGGTGCTGTATTGTCTGCATTGCATATTCTTGCCTCCTTTGTCATAGATTGGTTGACCATAGGTGTGTGGGTTTATCTCTGGGCTTTCTATCCTGTACCATTTATCTATAATTCAGTTTTTGTGCCAGTACCATACTGTCTTGATTACTGCAGCTTTGTAGTATAGTCTGAAGTCCGGGAGACTGATTCCTACGGCATGATTTTTCTTTCTCAAGATTGCTTTGGCTACTCGGGGTCTTTTGTGTTTCCATACAAATTGTAAAAATTTTTGTTCTAATTCCATGAAAAATGTCATAGGTAATTTGATAGGGATTGCATTGAATCTGTAGATTGCTTTGGGTAGTATAGTCATTTTCACAATATTGATTCTTCAAATTCAGGAGCATAGTATATCCCTCCATCTGTCATCTTTGATTTCTTTCATCAGTGTTTTATAGTCTTCTGAGTACAGTTCTTTTGCCTCCTCAGGTAGGTTTCTTTCTAGGTACTTTATTCTTTTTGTTGCAGTGGTGAATGGGATTGTTTCCTTAATTTCTTTTTCTGATCCTCATTGTTAGTGTATAGGAATGCAAGAGATTTTGGTGCATTAATTTTGTACACTGCAACCTTTCCAAATTCATTGATTAGTTCTAGTAGTTTTCTGGTAGCATCTTTAGGATTTCCTATGTATAGTATCATGTCATCTGCAAACAGTAACTGTTTTACTTCTTCTTTTCCAATTTGGATTCCTTTTATATCTTTCTCTTCTCTGATTGTTATGGCTAGGACTTCCAAAACTATGTTGAATAACAGTGGCTAGACTGGTCATCCTTGTCTTGTTCCTGATGTTAAAGGAAATGCTTTCAGTTTTTCACCATTGAGAATGATGTTTGTTGTGGTTTTGTCGTACCTGGCCTTTATTATGTTGAGGTAGGTTCCCTCTATGCCCACTTCCTGGAGAGTTTTTATCATTAATGAGTGTTGAAATTTGTCAAAAGCTTTTTCTGCATCTATTGAGATGACCATATGGTTTTTATTCTTCAATTTGTTAATATGGTATATCACATTGATTGTTTTGAGTATAATGAAGAATCCTTGCATCCCAGGAGAAATCCCAATTGATCATGATGAATGATCTTTTTAGTGTGTTGTTGGATTCTGTTTGCTAGTATTTTGTTGAGGATTTTTGCATCTATGTTCATCAGTGATATTGGTCTGTAATTTTCTTTTTTTATAGTATATTTGTCTGGTTTTGGTATCAGGGTGATGTTGACCTTGTAGAACAAGTTTGGAAATGTTCCTCCCTCTGCAATTTTTGGAAGAGTTTTAGAAGGATAGTTGTTAACTCTTCTCTAAATGTTTGACAAAATTCACCTGTGAAGCCATCTGTTCCTGTACTTTTATTTGTTGGAAGATTTTTAATTACAGTTTCAATTTCATTACCTGTGATTTGTCTGTTTATATTTTTTAATTCTTCCTGGTTCAGTCTTGGAAAGTTGTACCTTTCCAATAATTCATCCATTTCTTTCAGGTTGTCCATTTTATTGGCATATAGTTGCTCATAGTAGTCTATGATCCTTTGTATTTCTGTGGCATCATTTGTGATCTCCCCTTTTTCACCTCTATTTTATTGATTTGAGTCTTCTTTTTTTTTTTTCTTGATGAGTCTGGATAAAGGTTTATCAATTTTGTTTATCTTTTTAAAGAACCAACTTTTAGTTTTGTTGATCTTTGCCATTGTTTTTCTCATTTCTATTTCATTTATTTCTGCTCTCATCTTTATGATTTCTTTCCTTCTACTAACTTTGGGTTTTCTTTGTTCTCCTTTTTCCAGTTGCTTAATGTTTTCTTGAATTTTTGTACCTTTGCATATGAACCAAATATTTTCCTATCATGAGCACGATCCTATGTTAGTTGTAAAATCAATCCAATTGTTGGGTTTGTGGCCAATTATTTTTTCTAGCCCTTATGGGTCACCTTGGTGGTTTTCTCTACTTCAAGGCTCTAATTGGTCAGCTGTTAGGGAATTTTTTCTAGAAGAGAGAATTACGGTCATGTTCAGGCCACTACTGCTATTACTAGGTGGGATCCCCTCACCTAACTGATTAATAATACCTGCTCTGACCCTGGTCATCAATGTGAATTTTCCTCTATTACCCAAGCTCAATCAGAGCAACAAGCAGAATTTCAGCCAAGGAATAAAACCTCCCACAATTATGGGATGGATTTACCACACCAGTCTAGTAACACTAGAAAACTGAGCTGGGTACCTTATGGACAGTACCAATATATACTTTCCCTTAATGATAAGGATTGGTACAGAACAGACAAAGTCAGATGACCTGAGGATATACTGAGCTACACCTAATGGAAGGTCTTGACTTAAATTCTTAATTGTGAACTTACTAATACTGCTAGATATATTATTTTCTATATTGCCTGTTTCAGAAAATTGTTGTTTCTTAAATTACCAAATGTATGACTCAGCCTCTGACAAAATGATGATATATAGTCCCATATGAGATCAATGATTGTAATATTGTAACTCTACATATGAGAAGGAGCAACAAGAGGGAATATTTTCCTGGATCATAAGAGACTAGTAAGACAGGTGGCCCAGAGAATTTTTGCTACTTGCAAGGCCTAGTCCTGTAAAAGCACATTGAGCGGCCTATCAGTGAAATCTTTGCCAGACCTGGGAATGAGCACTCCTAGCACAAAATGGTCATGAAATGCCCCCTCAAACCATGGTCGAATTTATGACCATGAAGGGGCCCTATCAACTGGAAACTGGTACTTGCTATTTACCTCTATGAAGATTAAATCATGGCCACTGCAGCTGCTGACTTTCAACCCCCTGAAAGGAGTTCAGGGTGGATGTCAGGAATGAGGCACTCTGTGCTCTGGGAAAAACTTGCAGAACAGGCCTTCAGATAGTTAAATACTTTCAGGAGAAGATTTTGTAAGCCCCAATTCTTGCATCTTCTCATACCTAGAGAAACACTAACATCATTGATGGTGACATATGCTTTGGCTAATAAGGAGAAAATTACAACTAAAAGTCAAAATGGAGTAGTTATGGTTCAGACATCCAAGAAAATAGCTAGGTGACACTGTGGTTGTGATTTCAGACAAGTCCTTGTATTGCTAAGTACTTGAGTTTTCTGAGCTATGTCAGACTTGGAATGCCACTAGCCACTCTCAAAACAATGTCAGTTGGTAGCTGGTGACTACAACCTTACATTTTAAAGGTCTCCTCTTGGAACTATTACGTTTTTTACACAATGAAATTGCTTCAGATCATACATTAACAAAAGGAAGGGACGTGTATAATGACCAATAGCACTTGTTATCTATGTGTTAATACCACATTAAAAGTTAAAACCTGCTTAGATAAAACTAGACAACTGGCTACCTGGCTACAAGTCCCTCCAAAGTACCAGGTCCAGATTGGGTTTCAGCCTTACTCTCCTGAAAAGAAATGAGATCTATTTTGTCTACTAACATTCAAGTTGTCCAAGTACATCTAACTGGATCTGTTAAACCTATATCAATAATATTGAGCTAGTAGAAGAGTACATCAAAAATGTATAAGACCATCACAAATGGCTCCATTCCTTTGTTCAGGGTAACAGAAGCACTGACCTATCTGGACCAGGATCAAAATTGCTATCATATGTAACCTGGTTCTTACTCCTGCTTGGCCCCTGCTTATAATAATTATTTTACTGATTTTTGGCCCGTGCCTTTCGAATCTACTTGTACAGCTTGTTCTTTCTAAGGGCACAACAGTTTCCCAGACAAGATGACAGTTAGGCAGAGTTTCCAGCCACTCCTTGGAACAGATCCTGCTGGAAAAACAACAGAAGTCACCCTGGGCCCCTTAAAGAGACAGAGTGAGAGCTCTGTGACCCAACTAGGTAAGGTCTATAAGCCCCTTGCCAGCCTGAAGAAGCTACGGAAGACAGACATTTGCCCTTCATCCTCCCAATAAAGATTTCTTGTGGTTCATGTCTCTCAGGGGGAATTTGAGGTAAGAGATAGATGGGTGTCAGGCCAAACAGCTGAAGTTTGTCCCCTGTGGACAGAAACTCCATAAAAGCAGAATGATGGAGGAGGCTGGGTCCTGCTCAGATAAGAGATAAAAGACCACATATTCTTCATTCTCAAAGTCAAGGAGACATCCCTGATTACACACGTGCAGAAAAACTCCTTGGAGGTTGAAAAAGGAGGGGGTGCCATCCCATAGTAAGTAATGTCAACTATCCATAGGCCTCTTCACCAGAATCCATCTTGGCTAAGAGGTGCACATGAACATTAGCCAGACTCATCAAGAAAAAAAGGGAGAAGACTCAAATAAATAGAATTAGAAATGAAAAAGGAGTAAAAACTGACACTGCAGAAATACAAAGGATCATGGGAGATCACTAAAAGCAACTAATGCCAATAAATTGGACAACCTGGAAGAAATGGACAAATTCCTTGAAAAGCACAATCATCTGAGACTGAACCAGAAAAATATAAACAGACCAATCACAAGCACTGAAATTGAGACTGTGATTAAAAATCTTCCAACAAACAAAAGCCCAGGAACAGATGGCTTCACAGGCGAATTCTATCAAACATTCAGGAAGAGTAAACAGCTATCTTTCTCAAACTCTTCCAAAATATAACAGAGGGAGGAACACTCCCAAACTCATTCTATTAGGCCACCATCACCCTGATGCCAAAACCAGACAAAATGTCACAAATAAAGAAAACTACAGGCCAATATCACAGAAGAACATAGATGCAAAAATCCTCAACAAATACTAGCAAACAGAATCCAGCAGCACATTAAAAGGATCATACATCATGATCAAGTGGGATTTATACCAGGAATGCAAGGATACTTCAATATACACAAATCAAACAATGTGATAAATCATATAAACAAATTGAAGGAGAAAAACCATATGATCATCTCAGTAGATGCAGAAAAAGCTTTTGACAAAATTTGACACCCATTTATGATTAAAACCCTCCAGAAAGTAGGCATAGAGGGAACTTACTCAACATAATAAAGGCCATATATGACAAACCCACAGCCAACATTGTCTTCAATGGTGAAAAACTGAAACAGTTTCCTCTAAGATCAGGAACAAGACAAAGTTGTCCACTCTCACCACTCTTATTCAACATAGTTTTGGAAGTTTCAGCCACAGAACTCAGAGAAGATAAAGAAATAAAAGGAATCCAAATCAGAAAAGAAGTAAAGCTGTCACTGTTTGCAGATGACATGATACTCTACATAGAAAATCCTAAAGGTGCTACCAGAAAACTACTAGAGCTAATCAATGAATTTGGGAAAGTAGCAGGATACAAAATTAATGCACAGAAATCTCTGGCATTCTTATACACTAATGATGAAAAATATGAAATAGAAATTAAGGAGACACTCTCATTTACCATTGCAAAAAAAGAATAAAATACCTAAGAATAATTCTACCTAAGGTGACAAAAGACCTGTATGCAGAAAACTATAACACACTGATGAAAGAAATTAAAGATTATACAAACAGATGGAGAGATATACCATGTTCTTGGATTGGAAGAATCAACATTGTGAAAATGAGTATACTACCCAAGTAATCTACAGATTCAATACAATCCCTATCAAATTAACAATGGCATTTTTCATAGAACTAGAACATGAAATTTCACAATTTGTATGGAAACACAAAAGACCCCGAATAGCCACAGCAATCTTTAGAAAGAAGAACAGAGTGGAAGAATCATGCTCCTGGACTTCAGACTATACTAACAAACTACAGTAATCAAGACAGTATGGTAAAGGTACAAAAACAGACATATAGATTAATGGAACAGGATAGAATGCCAAGAGATAAACCCATGCAGGTATGGTCACCTTATCTTTGATAAAGGAGGCAAGAATATACAATGGAGAAAAGACAGCCTCTTCAATAAGTGGTGCTGGAAAAATTGGACAGCTATATGTAAAAGAATGAAATTAGAACACTCCTTAACAGCATACACAAAAATAAAGTCAAAATCAATTAAAGACCTAAATATAGGGCTACACACTAAAAAATTCCTAGAGGAAAACATAGGCAGAACACTCTATGATATAAAGCACAGCAAGATCCTTTTTGACCCACCTCTTACACAAATGGAAATAAAACAAAAAACAAAAAAACAAATGGGACCTAATGAAACTTAAAAGCTTTTGCACAGCAAAGGAAACCATAAACAAGACCAAAAGACAAACACTTGGAATGGGAGAAAATATTTGCAAATGAAGCAACTGACAAAGGATTAGCCTCCAAAATTTACAAGCAACTCATGCTGCTCAATATCAAAAAGACAAACAACCCAATCCAAAAATAGGCAGAAGACCTAAATAGACATTTCTCCAAAGAAGATATGCAGATTGCCAGAAAACACATGAAAGGATGCTCAACATCACTAATCATTAGAGAAATGCAAATCAAAACTACAATGAGGTATCACCTCTCAGCAACCAGAAAGTCCATCATCAAACAATAAATGCTAGAGGGCATGTTGAGAAAAGGGAACCCTCTTGCACTGTTGGTAGGAATGTAAATTGATACAGCCACTATGGAGAACATTATGGAGGTTCCTTAAAAAACTAAAAATAGAACTACCATACGAACCAGCAATCCCACTACTGGGCATATACCCTGAGGAAACCATAATTCAAAAAGAGTCATGTACCACAATGTTCATTGCAGCTCTATTTACAATAGCCAGGACATGGAAACAACCTAAGTGTCCATCAACAGATGAATGGATAAAGAAGATGTGGCACGTATATACAATGGAATATTACTCAGTCATAAAAAGAAATGAAATTGAGTTATTTGTAGTGTGGTGGATCGATCTAGAGATTATCATACAGAGTGAAGTAAGTCATTAAGAGAAAAACAAATACCATATGCTAACACATATATATGGAATTAAAAAAAAATGTTTCTGACGAACCTAGGCACAGGACAGGAATAAAGATGCAGACGTAGAGAATGGGTTTGAGAATATGGGGAGGGTGAAGGGTAAGCTGGGATGAAGTGAAAGAGTGGCATGGACGTATATACACTGCCAAGTGTAAAATAGATATCTAGTGGGAAGCAGCCACATAGCACAGGGAGATCAGCTTGGTGCTTTGTGACCACCTAGAGGGGTGGTATAAGGAGGGTGGCAGTGAGACACAAGAGGGAGGAGATATGGTGATATATGTATACATATAGCTGATTCACTTTGTAATAGAGCAGAAACTAACACACCCTTGTAAAGCAATTATACACCAATAAGATGTTTAAAAAATATTAAAGTTAAGGTAGTTGAGAGTCCAGTGATACATAAAACCTCTGAAAATCATTTGAAATGTATATATTATCAAATTGGACTGTAGAAGTAAGAAAATTATTTTAATTAATTAATTAATTTATTTATTTATTTACTTATTTATTTATTTGCATTACGTGGGCCTCTCACTGTTGTGGCCTCTCCCGTTGCGGAGCACAGGCTCTGGACACAGAGCCTCAGTGACCATGGCTCACGGGCCCAGCCACTCTGCAGCATGTGGGATCTTTCTGGACCGGGGCACAAACCCGCATCCCCTGCATCAGCAGGCGGACTCTCAACCACTTCGCCACCAGGGAAGCCCTTTACTCTTTTATGTAAATATAAGTCTGTTCTTCCTTCTATGCTCTCAATGAAATCTACATTTAATCAGAGCTATAAAATGTGTTATAGTATACGCTGGTGTCCTATCAATCTAGGATTTTTTGTAGAACCAAAGCCTTTGAGAATATAGCTAAAATTTTTGCATATGGACAAAGAAGTAGTTGTAATGGATAAGAAATTTACAGAGAAATTATAGACATTGTCTAAGAAAAAATTATGCTTGTTACTATGCCTATTTATATTTTAAATGCAATTTATTATTTTTAATATTTGTGGCAGAGTCCACTAGCATCTATTCACTTCTTCCTGGCACTCAGTTACATTACATTTCTGGGTCTCGCTTACAGTTACTGGTGGAGCAAGTAAGTCTTTCCCAATGGAAATCGAGTAGAAATGATATGAGCCACTTTCAAGCTTGACATATTTCACCTCTTATGTGTACTTTGTACTTTTTCCTGCTAGCTGACAGCAGATGACAGGGATGGCTTTATAGGATGCAAACACCACAAAATGAAAGGATCCCGGGTCCCCAAACACCAAATAGAGGAAAGCCTTTCTCCCGTTAACTTGAAAACCCACTGTTGAGTTACGACTTCTCTTTTCTTCATCTTGAAATATTTGGGTCTTTTTGTTATAGCAACCTATCATATTCTAGCCAGAACAGAGCTATACTGAGTCCTTTATTCCTGTCTAATATCCAAATATATTCCATATTCTCAGACCTGGCTCAAATTCACTATCTTCTGTGCAGCCTTCCTATTACTTTTATCCTGATGTAAATGGTTTCTTCCTGATCAGATTTCTTATACTAATCTATTGACTATTAATTAGAGTGAAACATCTGCCTGTAGGCTTCTTGGCCATCAAAACAGAAAAAGTTCCATATTCTTACTTCCGGTGGGTACAAAATATGCCAGATCATGGATGGAAAGAAAGATTTCTCTAGTGTTAAATTCTAAAATATGTTTCAAACATGGAACTTCTTATAGGGAAGACAGTGATATATAATAGAAAACACACTCAACAACATGCCTGCAACAAATGTAATGAATAGATGCAATAGTATGGTAAGTTATACCATCTTTTGATTGTCATGGTTGGCAGCTCTGCAGGGTGACAAAGTGAAACATAGTAAACAAGTAATTGATGTTTTCCTGCCTCAATCCAAAGATCAGTCTTATACTTATTTGACAACACACTGTTTAGAAATTCTTCATAAGATATAATATCTGTATGCCAGATTAAAAAAAATAAAGAAGAATTGAACAGTTTTCAATTGTGATTGTGATTGTCATCAAGTCTGACCTCGATGACAGCATGTTCTGAGTTGTTGGTTGATGGCGAATCCATTGCATTTCAGACCAGAAAAGCATTTGCTTTGACTGCTATCATTTTGTGGACATTAGGAAACCTAATCTAGGCTCTATTAATAGAAGGCTTTCAAAGACACCTGATGAAACAGTCAGAATATACACAAACATGCACACACACACAGATTTCTGGGTCTGTTCCAACTTGCTTAAGA
Organism: Mesoplodon mirus; assembly: GCF_964341445.2. Taxonomy (NCBI): domain Eukaryota; kingdom Metazoa; phylum Chordata; class Mammalia; order Artiodactyla; family Ziphiidae; genus Mesoplodon; species Mesoplodon mirus. The sequence goes on along the minus strand of NC_138983.1, from coordinate 114,429,200 downwards.
TCACAGAGTCATTCTGTGCAGTATAACTGTATTACATTCTAAAGCAGATGTTATCATTGCAGTTGAATAAATATCTGCATTGGCATGTCTAGTTTGAGCAATACAGATTCCTGGTGGATCTGAATAAAATAATTATTTGAAAATACATCCATTAAGATAGATTTACTAAATATGAACCAATTACATTTTGAAAGACAACTGATGTTATTTTATAATAGATTATACTAGTCTTAGGTCTAATAATATTTAGGTACCAGGTTCAACTGTTGATTGAGGGTGTTGTTAATTTGTGACATATCATTATTCTACTATGGGGACTTGTCCATCATTTATTATAGGGAAATGTCAACAAGGTTATGTAGAAGTGGTATCAGATCATTAAAATGTTAAGAAGTTGAACACAGTCTAATTTTGTGACACATATTCTCCAGCACAATATCTTATATATAAAAGTTGCACCAATAACTTTAAGTCTCAGTTATATGTTGATTTGGTTTCTTTTTGTTTTTTTAGAATTTAAAGTATTTCACAACTAATTTTTGTAATTCTTACTTTAAAATTACAAATATAAGATTGAGATCATCAATTCCTAAAAAAGCAAAAAATATTTAATTTTAGTTTATCAAATATAGCCTCTAAATAATGTTTCTGTAAATTTGAATTTGGAAGTTGAGATATAATTTCTACAATTCTCACATAAAAGAAGCTCAAAAAATATTTTGTAAAACCTAAATCATGTAGACTTTGTCTAAAGGCCTTTCTAAGCTTAGTGGTTTCTATATTATCATTATAACAAAGAAAATTAGCTTAGCATAGCTGTGCTCACTAAGTACCATACAAGTTCCAAAGCCTGCCACTGCACAAGTTAATTGTTTTCCTGACAGCTGTACCTACTACTGGTCCTCTGGATCAGTTGCTAATAATTGTTAAATTGTCCTTTTGTTACTTTAATGGTCATGAGCTACTTTAAATTTCCATTCTGGTTTCTGTTTGTGCATCTTTAAAATATTTTATGCCCTTAATTAGCATATATTAATTAATAATCCCTGAACTATTTTCCCTGAGTAATTTAACAACGAACTCAAATTTAAAAGCTTCTCATACAAGATAGAGAAACAGGTAGTTGAAAACTTACTGAAAGCTTGTGTTCCCGCAGATCATTCAGGAAAGAAAAAACACTTGCAGTTAAAATTGGAATATATAATTCATGATGGTGTTTTTGTAAATTAAGCCTGGGTTTAATTTATTAAAGCATTAGAGAAAAAATTGAAAGTTCCCATAATCCTATAATTTTAACAAATAATTTCATTTTATAAATTTCCTTTGAGTATGTGTCCATAGGTACACAATTAAATGTATTCAGAATGCTTTTCTGTACTATGTTGCAATAGTAACCTGTTACTTAGTAGAAGAGTTTTGCTTAGATTTCTAATGATAAACACTATTTTTATATCTCCATCATGAAATTAAACATCTCATCATATACAAAAAATTAGAGTAATATTTACCTTTCTAAATTGTATTTAAATTTAATATATGGTTTCTGTTTATGAAATCATTTTCCAGTGCCTTTTTTAAACGCTGTTTTCATATTTTTTGAGCATTCACTAGTTATGAGGAATGGCCTGAGGTCAAATGTACTTTTAAATCTGGACTGCAATGATTTATTCATAGGTAATTCACTCAAAGCATTTTCAGTGTTAAAAAAAAAACTACATGAAAAAGATTCACTAAGTATGGTAAAGGGTACAAGTAATGCGATTTTTAAATTATGCACAAAAATAGGATTGTTTGAAGTGTTGAAATAATCTTTTTATTGAGAAGCAAATATGAATTGACTTTGAAATCTTCATGTCTATGGGAAGAAGTTTGTATTTCCATTTTTATGATATTTTCTCATTCCAAATAAGATAAAATATTTAGTGAATTAACTGGCTGACATAGCATGAATAGGAATATGCCTATAGACCTTTCAGTTCCCTTTAATTTATCTTCGTTATCTGAAGATATTACTTTTTCTATCTAGATATTCTACATATAAATCTCTTGGACAGTTTAACATGAATTAGATACATCAGTTCTTTATTATAGGGGAAAAAATCAACCAATACTTTCCACTGTCCTAGAATGAGATGTTGGCCACAGAGATGCACTGACCAATACGTGTATTCATTTGGTGAGATTGGCTTTCCTGAAAAATAAGAGTAAATTGAAGCCATTTTTCTAATTATTCATAATAACAATTCTTTAGATATATAATGATTTATAACCTATAACATCCATGTATTTTAAAGCTGAATCTTCTCAAAAAATGCTGTAATAAAGGGTAAAGGAAAGAAACACAGACATTTATTTCCAGCCAATTATTTTCAGAATATTTTACTTTTAATTCTCACAAGTTTTCAAAATAAGTGTTATGGTATCTCCATTTTACGAGGGTGAAAATGCAGTTTAGAGAGGTTTTAAACTTGTCCAATAGTACAGCTTTAGTAAATTGCTGAGCCAGAATAGAATTGAGCCTCAAGGACTATATAGTTCCAAATCCTTAAGGACTGATGACTCATCTTAGAAAGATTATATCAACAAAATTGCCTATAATATGTGGAACATGTTTAATCAATATTTATTTCATTAAATAACCTCTCTTTCCTATATCACCATCCCTGTAATATCTTCTTAAAATCGCTCTCATAGAAATAGTGTTCCAAGTTAAAGAAGAGTATTTTATTGATATTTTCAGAGTGGCTTCTATTTTGTTCATTTTCAGTTTTTTTCCCCAAAGGGAATGTATAGGTGAAATCCATATAAATCAAGTTCTATATAATGAGAAAAAGTTTGGACAGACTAACACACAAGTATGTTGTAACACATGAAGGAATAATTTTTCTTCTCTTCATAATTTTATTTTTAGAATGTTGTTTTGAACCAAATTAGGTGAATAAATTTGAGTTACACAGGTCAGAGGTGTATTGTGTATACTTTGACAATAATCTGTCTGCTTTAGCAATGATTCACTATATTGATATTTATGATTTTCAAATAAATAAACTGATGTTTGCTTAATAATGTGGCTGATAAATGGAACACTGACTGCCATATCAGTAAACAAAGGATGTCACAGTCATCATCGATTGCAGCCACTGCCAACGGTGAGCTGGTGAGCCCTGAGGAAACTCAGGATGTGAAAATACAGGATAGTGGCCCCAGGTAGCTGAGATACATATCATGAGGAATGATTTCAGTGAGCCCAGACTCTTACATCTTCCCATACATAGGAAAGCGCTAAATTACTTAACTTGAGATGTCTAGTTTTCTTTAATTAAAAATAATCTTTTGACATTCAGACCCCCTGCCCTTTGTTGCAAAACTTTTATAATATATAACCTGGCTTCCCTCCTTGCCTCCTTGAAGCAGTTCTCTCAAAGTTACTTGAGATGCTGCCTCCCAGGCTTGAAGTCCTAAAAATTCCCACCAAATAGAACATAACTCTCAATTTTAGGTTATGAATATTTTTTAAGCCGACAGTAGTATATATTTGTGTATGGTATACAATCAAAATATAGTTTCTGCAAATTACTAAGTGAATTATTTTTTTCTCTATCCCCTTCAAGTATGGTTATGCCATTCATTTGTAACATAGGTATTTTTTAGTATTACTATTTTTTGTATTCCCTTTTGGGCTCCCCCTACATCCTGGTTTTATCATATATTTTTGTTTAAGGGTACATCCTATAAGACAGTGCTACACAGAAAAGTATACTTAAAGAAGTATCATTCCTTTTACATTCTTTCATTTCCATTCCTACACACCTTATATTGGTAACCAATCTCATTAGTTTCTGATTTATCTTTCTGATATTTCTTTTGAAGAGATTAGTGGATAAATGTGTTTTTTTTATTGTCCTTTTTTTGCTTACATAAAGGATCGCATACTATAGGTACTCTTTCACATATCTTCTTTTTCATGATTGTACAAATGACGTTTTATTTAAAAATGCAAAATAAATTATAAGCATGGACAATGAAAATCATCATATATTGTCAACTGAAACTAGTAATTGAGGATTATAGTGAGTTTCTTAAATATCAGACAGCCTTTTCTTCATTTTCTTCAACTGACTTCTCTGAAATTATTGGTGAGAAACATTGTCTCAAGCATCCTGTCATAGTTCATTAGTAATGGTGAAACACTGTTCTAGGAATTAGAACTTATCACCCCTATACCACCTATTCCACTGATTTCCAGGATCTTTCTCTTCTTTAGCATACAATAAAGAAGTTCTTACAACCTTAGTTGGATCAATAATTCCCTTCTCCACCATATTCACAAAAGCTCTAAGCATAACATCATAGCCAACTTCTGAGAAATTTAGCATAATTTTCTCAATTATCAATAATCTTTCAACATCTGCATTCTTAACAATGATCAGTACAAGAATTTTGAGTGTTCTTTTAATAATTTCTATATCATTTAAAAAAATCTTCATTAGCTGTAATTAGTGAGCCTAAGGCTGAAATGTAGCAAAGCAGAACACAACCCCCTCCCAGAACAATGTTTTCTTTAACAGTAACACATGGAACATCAAGGGCATCTGTAAATTTTTTTTCATTCACTACAGCATAACTTATTTAATTAACCTTCAGCACAACTATTCTACTGAAAATTTTGCCAGAGTCCACTCAGTTTTTCCTTTTCATATTCTTTAGTTATGATATCTGACTGCTCATTGATTTCTTGAATATGTTTTTCAATTTGAGACTGTTAACTTTTTCCTTTTAAGAGCAGAACTTCATCTTTGGCCATAATGACCTCTCCAACTTTTCCTAAGTCATGATTCTGAAAATCATCATCATCATGATTTAGGGTCAATCTTTCTTCTCTGAATACTGAACGACCAGTAGCAATAGCCATGTTTTTAAGCAGTTTTTTTTTTTTCTATTGTCACAAACACCTGGAGCTTTGACTGCTACAATCTGAAGACCAACTTTTAGCCTATTCAAAAGAAGCATATTTAGAGCCTCTCCATCAACAACTTCAGCAATTATTATCAAGGGCTACAATGAACATTGGCAATTTCAAGGGCCAGTATAATGAACTAGACACTTTCTTTTTACTCAATAGAATACAGGCATCCTGAAATACACATTTCTGATCTTTTGATGTATACAAAATATGAAGAAATATAAACTTAAACTCCAACTTAATAATTTAATAATTTCTAGTTCATTGTTCGGGGGTTTTCTATCCTTTAACATGACTACACCATTTATTCCAATCTTTTTCATTGCATTGGAAATTATATTGTCAATTTCTTTGTTCGCAGAAATCTTAGCAATCAGCAATTTCTTAAAGGGTTGGTACAAGTTTAGACTGTGTCTTAACTTTAGCAATTACAGCACCTATAGCTAACATTACACCTCTTCTGATTTCCACTGGCTTAACACCTTTGCTAATCTTCTCTAAGCCGTCTTTGGTAATAGAGTATATCAGTAGGGCAGCAGTGGTGGTGGGCCTACAGTCTTTTCATTTGTATCATTGGCAATATTTTTAACAAATACACTTTTTCTGTCTCTGTGAATATCTGCTTAGGTCTTTTTTCTTATTTTGCCATTGGGTTTTTGATTCCTTTTTCTTCAGTTTTAAGAGTTCTTTATGTATTAGGGATATTGGCTCTTGTGTTACACATTGCAAATGTTTTCTCCCAGTTAATAAATTGTCTGTAATATTGCTTATGTTATTATCTTAGCTTCTTTTTTAAACTTTCACTTTCACGTAGTCAAATTTATCAATGTTTTCTTTCATTTCCTCTAGAGTTTGTGAAATAGAAAGTATTTTCCTATTGTGAGGATAAAGAGAAATTCATCCCAGTGTTCTTCTAGTTCTTGTTTTCATTTTTTTAATATTTATATTCCTGATCTATTTGGAGTTTATTTTGGTATATGGTTTGTGATATTTATCAAATTTTATTTTTTTCCAAATGGCTACCCAGTTATTCTACAGCCATTAATTAAAAAGTCCACCTTTGCCTCATTGATGCCCAACAGATTATCTTGATCATATAATAAGCTTCCTTATGTATTTGAATCTACTTCTGGGTTTTCCATTCTGTTCCTCTGTTCTCTTTATCTATTCATGTGCCAGTACCACACTATTTTAATTACAGCTACTTTGAAGTATATCTTTATAGCTTTCTATCTGGCAGGGCTAATATCCTCTCATAGATTTTTTTTCAGTGTTTTCCTGCCTCTTCTTGTATGTTTATTTTTCCATATGAACTTTATTATTAACTTTTTATTATTTTCTACACCATAAAAAACCTTGCTAATATTTTGATTAAGAATGAGTTAATTTTATAAGTTAATTAAGGGAAAACTGACATCTTTATAATGTTGAATAGTCTCATACAGGAAGAGGGGCTGTCTCTTTACTTGTTCAAGTATACTTTTACATCTTTCAGGTATGTTTTAAAGTTTTCCTTATAGAGGTAGCACATATTTCTTTTTAAGCTTATTCCAAAATATTTAATCTTCTTTGTTGCAGTTGTTAAAGGGGTTTTCTCTACCCATTCATATCTTTCTTAGATTACTTAAGAAACTCCCAGCAATCATCCATATCTTCCTTCAATCCTTTCTCTACACCAGATCCAGGGTGATCTTTTAAAAATGTAAATTTGTTCATTTTCTTTCAAAGTCCTTCAGAAGCTTCTACATTAAGAGGAAGACCAAGTTCCTAGCTAGGCTTAACAAGTCTTCGATCTTTTGGCCTATACAGCCACTTATCTGTGGACTTTGACCACACTGGCCATTTTTCTTTCTGTGGGGCCTTTGCCCCCTACTCCCTCCCCTGAAATGTTCCTTTGCACTTAACTACTATTCATTCACCTAGTGACCTCTTAGTCACTTCATTACTCAGATCAGTCACTATCTTGAGTATATCTTTCTTGATCCCTAAATTCAGCGAACATTTTGCAAGCTCTCATAGAACCTATAATTTTTATTAGCATTCCCTGCAATTGGAATTAAATAGTTAATTAGGTTATAAATTGATTAATAAAAACTTATGGGGAAATAATTATTTCTTTGGTGGCTGCCAGAGAGTGTTGTGTATTATAGACCCTCACAGAATGAAGAAAGTAAACATGTCCTTTTAAACAAATATTACATGTTAAGTTGTATTAAATAAGTATTTATTATATTTACAGAGTTGGAGCTATCTCTAAGCTTTTGAAATAAATTAGATAACAAAGATAAATTTATAATTATAAAATATCAGTGAAGTTTTTGGTTCTCTTCTTTACTTTTTTGAGTATTTGTGCAAAATCAATTAAGTACTGGTAATTCTATTTTATTTTATTTCTTACAGAAAAGCATTGTCAGCACCTGAATGTACTATGACTAAAATATTAGATGAAGTATAATAGATTAGTCCTATAAAAATTCACAAGAAACAGTTCATTCTTTATACATCCCAATAGGCTTTGGAACCTAATGCAGAAAAGGCAGAAGGTAATGGGTTTGATAATTTGGCAAATTAAAAATAAAGCCGTAGTCTTAATTTTCTTTTATGTTTGTAAGTGCATCAAAAAGTGAATTTATTTTTTCAGAAATGTAAAATATTTAAAAGGAACATTTAAAAATAATCTATCATTTTGTCTCCATTATGCAATAACTACTATTTCTGTTTACCAATATTTATTTTTTGGTACACATAGGTTTAAAATAGTTCTAAGAAGAGTACACTTAAAAATGGTACTCTGGAAGAGTCATGCAGAGTGTGGGTCAAGATGGCAGAATAGGAGGACCTGGGGTTCACTTCTCCCCACAAGTACATCAAGAATGCATCTACAAGTGGAACAATTCACACAGAGCACCTGCTGAGCACTAGCAGAGGACCTCAGACACCTAAAAGAATAAGAAAAGATCCTCACGTAACTGGGTAGGACAAAAGAGAGAAAAGAAAGAAAAGGAATAGAGGAAACAAGATTAGATCCACACCTCTGGCGGAAGAGCTGAGAGGTTAAAACAACTGGAGAGGCCCCCTCACTGGCAGCTCGATCAGCTGAGATGGAGGGAAGCTTTGGGGGCTATCGGAGGAAATTGTAGCAGCTGGCCTGTGGCAGGTAGGACAGAGAGATAATTTGATGGACAGTCTATGCCACAGTTTTGGGCACCCCAGCCTGAGACAGGGGTCTGCCAGTACTGGCAGGGGTTGGATGCTGAAACATGGGGTTTGGAGAGGAGACCCAAGGAGAGGACTGCTGTTGGCTGCATAGAGACAGCCTGAGGGGATGGGAGCGAGAGGCTCCACAGCCAGGAATGCTCCTGGAGGAAGCACAGACTGCAGTGGAAGGCATCAGTGCTGAGTAGTGCATGAAGGGCAGGGCCACCATCGAGGCCTCTCTCTTCACACACCAGCCCCTGCTCCATGGGCAATGGGAGGAACTCCCACCAAAGCAAGCACTTGTGCCTCACTCAGTCACCACCTCTTGACCCCCCAACCTAAGCGAGCAAGAGTGACCCAGTCAGTAGCTGCATGTCCCATCCCACCAAAATGGGCCATCATGCCCCCAGTCCCTGCCTTCACCCCATCTCTCCTGGGTGGGGAGCAGATGCCTGAGGGTGACCCACATACAGAGGTGGGACCAAAACCAAAGCTGAGCCTCAGGGGCTATGCGACTAAGGAAGAAGAACTGAAATCTCTCACTGCACTTTCACATGCTGCAGATTAAACCCCTGTGATCAGCTTGGTAAACCCAGCAATTGCAGGACATCTGAATGGACAATGGGTGCTTCCACAACTGAGACTGGTCTAGCTTTAGCAACTGTAGACTTTGAGAGCATGTGTACATGAAAGTAGGGCCAGATCAGAGTCTGAGCTGCCCCTACAGTGCCCACAGTGGGCCCAGAGACCTACTAAGAGGTCTTGGAGGGCCTCCAGTGGAGGCAGGGTTTGGCTGTGGCTCACTGTGGAGGCAAGGACACTGATAGCAGAGGACCCAGGGAATTTTTTAACTTATTTATTATTTTTAGTTCTTACATTTTTTAACATATTTTTTATTTCTTTATTTTTATATTATTTTTTGTTTTGGGGGGTTTGATTTGGGGAGGTTTTTTGGTTGTTGTTGTTTTTGTTTTCTTTGATTTTTTGTTTGGGTTTTTCTGTTTTTGTTAGTTTTGTTTTTATTGTTTGTTATGGTTTCTGGTTTTTTTTTTCCATTGTTTACTTTGTTTTTGTCTTGTTTTTCATTTTTATTGTTTGTCTTGGTTTTTGTTTGTCTGTTTGAATGTTCTGTTTTGGCTGTGCCACAAAGCTTGTGGTGTCTAGGTTCCCCTGCAGGGAACTGAGTCCTGGCCACTGGACTGCTAGGGAATTCCCAGCCTCAGGGAATATTAATCAGTGTGAGCTCTCCTGGAGGTCCCCATCTTAGCACTATGACCCAGTTACAACCAACTGCCTGAAAGTTCCAGTGCTAGAACACCTCAGGCCAAACAACCAGAAACACAGGAACACAGCCCAACCCAACAGCAGAGAAGCTGGCTAAAGTCATGCTAAGCTCACAGACACACCAAAACACACGGCTTGACATGGCCCTGCTCACCAGAGGGACAAGACAGCTCCACCCACCAGAGGGCAGGCCCCAGTCCCTCCCACCAGGAGGCATACATAATCCCTGGGACCAACCTCACCCACCAGGGGCAGACACCAGAAGCAAGAAGAACTACAACCCTGCAGCCTGTGGAAAGGAGACCACAAACACAACAGACAAAGAAAGACAACAAAGAAATATGCTGCAGAAGAAGGAGCAAGGTAAAAACCTATAAGACCAACAAAATGAAGAGGAGACAGGCAATTTTCCTGCAAAAGAATTCAGAGCAATGATAGTAAAGATGATCCAAGATCTCTGAAAAAGAATGGAGGCAGGGATCCAGAAGATACAAGAAATGTTTAACAAGGACCTAGAAGAACTAAAGAACAAACAGTGATAAACAATACAATAACTGAAATGAAAATACACTAGAAGGAATCAGTAGCAGAATAACTGAGGCAGAAGAAAGGGTAAGTAAGCTGGAAGATAGAATGGTGGAAATCACTGCCATGGAACAGAATAAAGAAAAAAGAATGAAAAGAAATGAGGACAATCTCAGAGACCTCTAGGACAAAAAAAACCTCACCAACATTAGAATTATAGGGGTCCCAGAGGAAGAAGAGAAAGAGAAAGGGACTGAGAGGATATTTGAGGGGATTATATTAGGAAACTTCCCTAACATGGGAAAGGAAATTGTCATCTACCTCCAGGAAATGCAGAGAATCCCATACAGGATGAATCCAACAAGGAACATGTTGAGACACAAACTAACAAAACTTAAATACAAAGAAAAATATTTAAAGCAGCAAGGGAAAAACAACAAATAAGATACAAGGGAATCCCCATAAGGTTATCAGCTGTTTATAAAGAAGAAACTCTACAGGCCAGAAGGAGTGGCAGGCTATATTGAAAAGGAAAAACCTACAACCAAGAATAATTTACACAGCAAGGCTCTCATTCAGATTTGATGGACAAATCACAAGCTTCAGAGACAAGCAAAAGCTAAGAGAATTCAGCACCACCAAACCAGCTTAAAAACAAGTGCTAAAGGAACTTCCCTAGGTGAGAAACACAGGACAAGAGAACAAAAGAGGAAGGGAAGAAAAAAGATCTACAGAAACAAACCCAAAACAATTAAGAAAATGTCAATAGGAACATACATATTGATGACTATCTTAAATGTAAATGGATTAAATGCTCCAACCAAAAGACACAGACTGGGTGAAGGGATACAAAAACAAGACCCATATATATGCTGTCTACTAGAGACCCACTTCAGACCTAAGGGCACATACAGACTGAAAGTGAAGGGATGGAAATAGATACTCCATGCAATACTCATATCAGATAAAATAGACTTTAAAATAAAGACTGTTACAAGAGACAAGGAAGGACACTACATAATGATCAAGGGATCAATCCAAGAAGAAAATATAACAATTGTAAATATATGTGCACCCAACATAGTGAGCACCTCAATACAAAGGCAAATTCTAACAGTCATAAAAGGGGAAATCAACAGTAACAGAAAAATAGTGGGGAACTTTAACACCCCACTTACACCAATGGACAGATCATCCAGACAGAAAACTAATAAGGAAACAGAAGCCTTAAATGACACATTAGACAGATAGACTTAATTGATATTTATAGGACATTCCATCTGAAAGCAACAAAATATACTTTCTTCTCAACTGCACATGGAATATTCTCCAGGATAATCACATCTTGGATCACAAATCAAGCCTGGGTAAATTTAAGAAAATTGAAATCATATCAAGCATCTTTTCTGACCACAACACTATGAGATTAGAAATCAATTACAGGAAAAAAAAAGAGTTAAAACCACAAACACATGGAGGCTAAAAATTATGTTACTAAATAATCAATTGATCACTTAAGAAATCAAAGAGGAAATAATATATATATATCTAGAGGCAAGTGGTAACAAAAATCCAGTGATCCAAAACCTATGTGACACAGCAAAAGCAGTTCTAAGAGGGAAGCTTATAAGAATACAATCTTAACTCAAGAAAAAAGAAAAAATCTCTAATAAACAACTTATCATTACACCTAAAAGAAACTAGAGAAAGAAGAACAAACAAAACACAAAGTTAGTAGAAGGAAATAAATCATAAAGATTAGAGCAGAAATAAATGAAATAGAGAAGAAAAAAACAATAGCAAAGATCAATGAAACTAAAAGCTGGTTCTTTTAGAAGATAAACCAAACTAATAAATCTTCAGGAAGACTCATCAAGGAAAAAAAAGGGAGAGGACTCAAATCAAAGATTAGAAATGAAAAAGCAGGAGTTATAACTGACACCACAGATATACAAATATTATAAGACAATACTACACGCAACCATATGCCAAAATAATGGACAACCTAGAAGAAATGGACAAATTCTGAGAAAGGTAAAACCTTCCAAGACTGAACCAGGAAGAAATAGAATACATGAACACAATCACTGTAAATTCAATAATTTCACAATTACTGAAATTGAAACTGTGATTAAAAGTCTTTCAACAAACAAAAGTCCAGGACCAGATGGCTTCACAGGCAAATTCTATCAAACATTTAGAGAAGAGTTAACACCTACCCTCCTGAAACTCTTCCAAAAAATTGCAGTGGAAGGAACACTCCCAATATCATTCTACAAGGCCACCATCACCCTGATACCAAAACCAGACAAAGATATCACAATAAAGAAAATCACAGGCCAATATCACCAATGAACATAGATGCAAAAATCCTCAACAAAATACTAGCAAACTGATTCCAACAACACGTTAAAAGGATCATACAACATGATCAAGTGGGATTTATTTCAGGGATAACAGAATTCTTCAATAATGGCAAATCAATCAGTGTGATACACTACATTGACAAATTGAAGAATGAAAACCGTATGCTTACCTTAATAGATGCAGAAAAAGCTTTTGACAAATTCAACAACATTTATGGTAAAAACTCTCCATAGAGAAGGCATAGAGGGAATCTACCTTAACATAATAAAGGCCATGTATGGCAAACCCACAGCAAGCATCATTCTCAATGGTGAAAAACTGCAAGCATTTCCTCTACAGCAGGAACAAGACAAGGATGTCCACTCTCACCACTGTTATTCAGCATAGTATTGGAAGTCCTAGTCATGGCAATCAGAGAAGAAAAACATATAAAATGAATCCAAATTGAAAAAGAAGATGTAAAGCTGTCACTGTTTGCAGATGACATATACATAGGAAACCCTAAAGATGCTGCTACTAGAGCTAATCAATAAATTTGGTAAAGTTTCAGTATACAAAATTAATACACAGAAATCTTTTGTATTCCTATACACTAACAACGAAAGATCAGAAAGAGAAATCAAGGAAAAATCCCATTTACTGTCACAACAAAAAGAATAAAATACCTAGACATAAACCTACCTAAGGAGGCAAAAGACCTGTATGCAGAAAACTATAAGATACTATGAAAGAAATAAAAGAGGACACAAACAGATAGAGAGATATACCATGTTCTTGGATTGGAAGAATCAACATTGTAAATGATTATACTAACTAAAGCAATCTACAGATTCAGTGCAATCCCTATCAAATTACCTATGGCATTTTTCACAGAATTAGAACAAAAAAAATTACAATTTGTACATAAACACAAAAGTCCATGAATAGCCAAAACAATGTTGAGAAAGAAAAACAAAGCTGGATGAATCAAGCTCCCTGACTTCAGACTATACTACAAACCTACAGTAATCAAGACAATATGGTACTGGCACAAAAACAGAAATATAGATCAATGGAAAAAGAAAGTCCAGAGATAAACCCACGCACATATGGTCACCTAATCTATGACAAAGAAGGCAAGAATATACAATGAAGAAAAGACAGTCTCTTTGATAAGTGGTGCTGGGAAAACTGGACAGTTACATGTAAAAGAGTGAAATTAGAATACTCCCTAACATCATAAAGAAAAATAAACTCAAAATGGATTAAAGACCTAAATGTAAGGCTGGATACTATAAAAATTTAAGAGGAAAAGATTCACAGAACACTCTGTGACATAAATCGCAGCAAGATCTTTTTTTGATCCACCTCCTAGAGTAATGAAAATAAAAACAAAAATAAACAAATGGGACCTAATTAAACTTAAAAGCTTTTGCACAGCAAAGGAAACCATAAACAAAACAAAAAGATAACCCTCAGAATGGGAGAAAATATTTGCAAACAAAGCAACCAACAAGGGGTTGATCTCCAAAATATAAAAATAGCTTATACATCTCAATATCAAAAAAACAAACAAGCAAATCAAAAAATAGGCAGAGAATCTAAATAGACACTTCTCCGAAGAAGACATACAGATGGTTAAAAGTACATGAAAGGATGCTCCACATCACTAATTATTAGAGAAATGCAAATCAAAACCACAATTAGGTATCACCTCACCACCTTCAGAATGGCCATCTTCAAAATATCTACTAACAATCAGTGGTGGAGAGAGTGTGCAGAAAAGGGAACCCTCATACACTATTGCTGGGAATGTAAACTGGTACAGCTACTGTGTAGAACATTATGGAGATTCCTTAAAAATCTAAAAATAGAGCTACCATATGATCCAGCAATCCCACTCTTGGGCATATATCCAAATAAAACTATAATTCAAAAACATACATACATCCCGATGTTCACTGAAGAACTATTTACAATAGCCAGGACATGGACACAAACTAAATGTCCATCAACAGAGGAATGGATAAAGAAAATGTGGTATTACTCAACCATAAAACTAAGCGAAATTGAGTTATTTGTAGTGAGGTGGGTGGACCTAGAATCTGTCATACAGAGTGCAGTAAGTCAGAAAGAGAAAAACAAATACCGTATGCTAACAAATATATATGGAATCAAAAAAAATGGTCATGAAGAACCTACGGATAAGACAGGAATAAAGACACAGACCTACTAGAGAATGGACTTGAGGATATGGGGAGGGGGAAGGGTAAGCTGGGACAAAGTGAGAGAGTGGCATGGACATAAATACACTACCAAACGTAAAATAGATAGCTAGTGGGAAGCATCTGCATAGCACAGGGAGATCAGCTCAGTGCTTCGTGACCACCTAGAGGGGTGGGATAGGGAGAGTGGGAGGGAGGGAGATGCAAGGGGTAAGAGATATGGGGATATATGTATAAGTGTAACGGATTCACTTTGTTATAAAGCAGAAAACTACACACCATTGTAAAGCAATTATACTCCAATAAAGATGTTAAAAAATAAAAAAAGAAAATGTGGTACATATATACAATGGACTATTACTCAGCCATAAAAAAAGAACAAAATAATGTCATTTGCAGCAATATGGGTGGACCTAGAGATTGTTATTCTGAGTGAAGTAAGTCATTCAGAGAAAGCCAAATATCATATGGTATTGCTTATATGTGGAATCTGAGAAAAAGGGTACGGATGAAATTATCTACAAAACAGAAATAGAGTTACAGATGTAGAAAACAAACTATGGTTACCAGGTGATAAGGGGGCATGGGGGGAGGGATAAGTTGGAAGATTGGGATTGACATATACACAATACTGTATATAAAATAGATAACTAATAAGGAACTACTGCATAGCACAGGGAACTCTACTCAATACTCTGTAATGCCCTATATGGGAAAGAATAAAAAAAAAAAGAGTGGATATGTATAACAGATTCACTTTGCTGTACACCTGAAACTAACACAACATTATGAATCAACTATACTCCAATAACAATTCTATTTTGTCCTTTCACTTAATGTTATTTCACAAATACTTCTCAGTATTGCTTTATATTTTTGAAACCTATCATTTTAAAATTGTCTTTATATTTATTTATTTTAGTTTTATTTTTGGCTGAATTGGGTCTTAACTGCAGCATGCAGGATCTTTTTTGAGGCATGAAGGATCTTTTGTTGTGGCACGTGGGCTCTTCGCTGTAGTGCACAGGCTTGTCTCTAGTTGTGGTGTATGGGCTCAAGGGTGCATGGGCTCTATAGTCGTGTCATGCAGGCTCCAGAGCACGTGGCCTTTGTAGTTTGTGGCACACGGGCTCTAGTTGAGGTGCACGGGCTCAGTAGTTGTGGCACGCAGGCTTAGTTGCCCTGAGGCATGAGGGATCTTAGCTTCTTGACCAGGGCTTGAACCTGTGTCCCCTGCATTGTAAGGCAGATCCTTTACCACTGGACCACCAGGAAAGTCCCTGAAACAACATATCATTTTAATGGAAATATAAGTTTCATTACAATAACATCTCCAATCTATTTGACAATTTATCAATTTTTGAGTTTTTTTTTTTTAAGGAATTACTGCAACTACACAACCCTGCCTACTCAGCTCTCTGTGCAAACATGTTGTAATGTCTTTGTACAGAACTTTTAAATTACTTAATTTTGAATTATTTCTTTGGAATAAATTATAAGAAATGACATTATGAATCAGAAGGTTGAATAAAATAATTTTGTTTTAATATTAAATTCTTCTCCAAGAGAACTATAACAAATTACTATTTAATTGATATTTATTCATAAGACTCTCTGTTCTATTGCATCTTCACATGTGTAGTTTGATTGTCCTTATTTTAAATACATGATTAAATGTGGACAAGAATCCCTGCCAACACTGGGCAAGTCATTTATCCTATCTGTTCTTCAGTTTCCTTAACTTTAAATGGTGATAATATCACATATCTTATAGAACTAAATGCATTAATATATGCAAAATGTTTAGAACAATGGCTGGCATACCTCAAACACTATGTATGAGTGATATCAGCATCATGGTGACGTGGAATGTTTCTAACTTTTGTCCCCTTTCAACCAAGAATTAGACACCCTTCCATGAACAAAAACACATTTTCTGGGAGTTGTGGGATTCAACATTACATGACAAGGGACCTAGGAGAAGTCTTGCCCATTTGTGCATCCAAACCAGGCAGACAGACTGTTCAGGCTGCGGAACTGGCAAAGTAGCCAACCTGCCTCAACCCCTGTTGCCAAGGTCAGGAAAAAACCTGGAGAGTGCTGACCTGGTAAGATACCCACAAATGAGCGAGAAACTGTAGAAGTCCAGCCTCTTAAGGGGAAATTCTAGCACACCATTGGAGAAAAAAATGTATATGAGTTATAGAATGCAGTGAAGATGGTAAGATTTTTAGCAGTGCTGTCCCCACTCCCACAGCCCCATCTCATGCAACACCACATGGGGATGACCTATCAGGCAGTGGCCACTTTTCTTGCAAGGGAAAAGGACAGCAGTAAACCCATTTCTCTCCAGCAGCACCCAGAGTACTGAGGCAGGATCTCCATGACTGGGAGGAGGGAGCTGATCAAGAAAGAGGAAGATAACGATATCAAAGGGATTAAAGGGATGCAGTTCCTGTAGACTGCACTGCAGACTTCATCAGGGAGCCCACTGTGAGTTTCTGGGAGTACCTCACCTGAGTATCTCCCTACGAGGTCTGCAGGCACCTCCAATGCCACAAGTGGTAAACACCCACCACCCACCACACTGAGGCAGCTTCTTGTGCATGTTCCAAAGTACAGAGGGAAGAGTGAGCTACAGCAGACAGGAAATACACTCAGAAAACAGGCCAGGGTCTGTGGGCAAGGGAGAAACCACAAATGTCAGCTATGGTGCCACCTTTTGAAAAACAAAAGAGAGGCTTCCAGTAGCAGCCTGGTGAATTGTAAGAACCAGATAAGACATCAAAGCTTAAGAATTCTGCCACAAGAGGGAGCAAGAAGAGTAGAATGTACCTATACAAAGGCAAAGAAAAGTGCAGGGTTTTTTTCTTGGGGTCTCATATTGGAAAAGATACAGCACCAGTTAACAGAATAACCCAGCTGAAGGAAACTAGCAAAGATTTAAGGAGGTGTCTGCTATGTCAAATATAAAAGCAGCAATGTAAAACTACAAAGAACATCAAAAATCAAGGGAATGTTGTTATGAAAAGATAAAAAATAATTCTCCAATAACTGAGCTCAAGGTCATGGAGGTTCATGATCTAATTCATAAATAACTAAAAATAGCTGTTTTTAAAGAAACTCAACAAGCTACAAGAAAACTCAGAAAGACATTTCAATGAAATCATGAAAAAAATACATGATCAAATTGAGATATTTATGAAAAGGACTAAACAGAAATTCTGAAGCTTAAAAATTCAATGAATGAAGTAAAACATACAATAAAGAGCATCTGCAGTAGAGCAGGACAAATGAAGATGTAATAAATGAGTTAGGGGACATAGATGTTGAAATAACTCACTTAGAACAGAACAAAGAAAAAAGAATGAAAAAGAACAAAGAAAGTCTATGTGATCTATGGAATTCCATAAAAAGCACAAAGAATAACCAGAGTCCAGAAGGAGAAGAGAGGGCAAAGGGGATATAAAGTTTATTTAAAGAAATAATAGCTGAGAACTTCCCAAACCTGGGAGAGAATTGGACATCCAGGTTCATGAAGCTGATAGATCACCCTATTATTTCAATGCAAAAAGACCTTCTCCAAGACACATTGTAAGGAAACTGTCAAAAATCAAAGATAAAGAAAAATTCTAAAAGCAGCCAGGGATTGATTGTAACCTACAAAGAAACCTCCATTAGGCTATCAGTATAAATGTATAAATGTATCAGTACCATGTATAAAATCAACATACAGCAATTAGTTGCACTAACAACCATACATAAACAACAAAAGAGCTGAAAAGTAAATAAAGAAAACTATCACATTCATAGTAGCATCAAAAACAATAAAGTACCTAGGAGTAAATTTGACCAAGGATGTATAAGATTTGTACAATGAAAACTACAAGACTTTGATGAAAGAAACTGAAGAAGACACATATAAATGGAAAGAAAGCTAGGTTCATGGATCCGAAGAATTAATATTGTTAAAATGTACATACTACCCAAATCCATCTATAGATTCAATGCAATCCCTGTCAAAATTCCAGTGACATTTTTCACAGAAATAGAAAAAGAACTGTCCTAAAATTTGTATGTATTCATAAAAGACTCCAAATAGCCAAAGCAATCATGCTCTATACAAGGTTGCCACAAACATTCAATTTGTAAAACAAAAATGCAATCAATGAAGCACAATTAAGTGAAGAGCAATAAAATGAGATATGCTAGTATTATACACACACACACACACATACACACACAGAGGAATATTATTCAACCATGAAAAAAGAAAGAAATCCTGCAACTTGCACAACAATATGGTTGGACCTTGAGGGCATTACATTAAGTGAGATAAGTCAGACAAAGAAAAACAATACTGTATGATATCACTTATATGAGGAATCTAAGAAACTAAATTCATAAAAACAGAGAGTAGAATGATGGTTACAAAGGACGGAGGGTGGGAGAATTGGGAAGATGTTGTTTAAGGGTACAAACTAGCAACTAGTAGATAAATAAGTTCTGGAGTTGTAATGCACAGAATAGTGATTACAGACAACAATACTGTATTATAAATTTCAGAGTTGCTAAGAGGCTATATCTTAGTTGTTCCCACTACAAAAAAGAAATTATAATTGTGAGACATGACACAGGTTTTAGCTAACTCTATGGTGGTGATCATATTGCAATGTATAAATATATTAAATTACATTGTACACCTTAAAATTACATAATGCTATGTTAATTATATATCAATAAAAATTTTTAAAAATTATACATGTTAGTATCATTACTGTGATTTGTTAATACTTAAAAATATTTTTATTATATGAATTTCTTTCTATTCCTGTTTCCATCAGCCATTAGTTACGTTTCCCATTCTTTGGTTTTCCTATTATCTTTATTAATTTAATTTAATTTTTTTGGTTTTTTAGTTATATATATGTGTGTGTGTGTGTGTGTGTGTGTGTGTAGTTAAATATCTTACAATTATATTTATCAGTTTACCTTTGTATTTTCCTGTATTACTTCAGAATCTACTGAATGACCTGGATATTAAATTTTGTTTTCAATTGTTTTATTATATTTTTATTTAATTTGAACTTATTGTGGTTTGTCTTTGAAGCTGTAGATAGCTATAAGTTAACTTTTCTTCAAAGACTAGGAAAAAGTGTGTAAGAATAAAAGTGCCTTGAGAAAAAATTAATATATATTACTGGGGTCAAATATTTCCTCTACAGCAAAAAATAAAAATAAAAAAATTACATTTTTAAGTCACACACCTAACTTTAGGAGAAGTCACTTTAAAGTTTGATAGTACTAGGGCTTCCCTGGTGGCACAGTGGTTGAGAGTCCTCCTGCCGATGCAGGGGACACGGGTTCGTGCCCCAATCCGGGAAGATCCCACATGCCATAGAGCGGCTAGGCCCGTGAGCCATGGTCACTGAGCCTGCACGTCCGGAGACTGTGCTCTGCAACGGGAGAGGCCACAACAGTGAAAGGCACATGTACCACAAAAAAAAAAAAAAAGTTTGATAGTATCAGGTTTGAATGTGTATTATGCTTATTAATTTATTCTTACTCATTTTCTGGTGTTGTCACAAATCCAATAATTAACACTTTTCAGGTAGAAGAGGCTAAATAAAGTGTAATCTTAATCAATGATTTATCCACACTGTTTAATTGCATTCAAGGAGGTTAAAAATTATGTTTGCCTTACACTTGCTGAAAGTGTTAGCCAATACTTTAAATAAACCTTGTTACATATTCATATGAACACACGTACTCTCTCCAATAATCGAAGTGAATTTTTGATCAACATGTAATGGATACATCCTGCTTTGAAATAAAGAAAAGCTTTAATTTACAAATATACGTTTGTATATATTCTAAAGCCTCTGATTGTCTTGAAGGATCTGTGAACTTCCAAAAGTGACTTCTAGGTAGACGTAATATTGAAACATACCATCTCCATGAATATAAATACACTTTCATTGCAGTTAAGAACTTATTCAACAAATGATGATGAACATTTACTGTGTGTCAAGCACTGTGCTGAACACAGAAGATATAGCTGTAGGCTAGTGGGTAAGGAAGAAAGTAAATAAACAATTTCAGCACCGTTTGTTTTCAATCTTGTGATAGGGGTGATCACAAAGTGACAAATAAGCACAGATGAAAGACACCTAATTCAGTCTCAGGGGATCAAGAAAACTCTGAATATGATAGTCTCCAAACTGAAATCAGGAAAGGGGAATAAACCCCACTAAAAATGGGAGAGAAGTTTTACCAAGTATAAGGAATAACATGTACAAAGTCCAGAGTCAAGAAAAACCATGACTTTTTCAGAGATTTTTCAGATAACTCAGAAGAACTGGAGCTCAAAGGGATTAGGAGTAGTTGGGAAGCTGAAAAATGAGGCAGGTGTCTATTCATAAATGACCTTTCATGCCAAGCTGAAGAATTTGACTTTATTCTGAAGTTAAGAGAAGCCAGTATAGATTTGCATTTTTGAAAAACTATCTTGTATTCTTTTAGGAGAATGCATTGGAGAGAAACTAGACCAGAGGCAGGATACCCAGGGAGAAGGTAATGCATTAGTCTTCACAAGAGGTGATGTTGGCTTACACTAATTTAATGTCAGTGGGAATTAAAAGAGGTCAGTTTCAAGACAGAGCTGACTTAGTATTTTTAATGCTTGGATTTGGGGCTAAAGAAGAAAGAGGGATCAAGGATGCTACTCCAGCTTCTGGCCTGGGCATATGGATAAAGGTAAGCTACCATTAGTGTATAGATATCTTCTGACAAATAACAGAAAAGGGAAAGAGACATTCAGTGCAGGATTAGACAGATTCATTGAAAATTTGCCAGCATCTAACTAATTATCACATGGGATTTGAGCACTTCTGTTCACAGTGAGGCAAAAATTTGGGGGAAAGTAATAGGGTCACATGGGACTGAAACTACCAATAGAAATGATCTACTCCAGTCTAGCAAAATGTGCCTGGCATAAGCTTGCAATTGTCAAAGCAATCATTTCACTAATTAAACAAGAGGAAGATGATATGGTAGAATTCTGGAAATGTATTCACCTATCTATGGTTCAAGTGTTATGCCAGAAATGAGCGGATTCATTCTTCTCTTTCTGCAATTATGCAATTATTGCATCACATCAAGTCAATCGTTTTCAAAAAAGTTTTTGCTACTGGGAGTTGTGTCATCATCCCAGAGGAACATTTACAGAAGCATCTACCTGAACTCTTCACATACTACCAGTGTCATACAATAAACCATCACATCTCTGTGCTTTGTTTGGCAGTATATGATATGCATGGATTTATATAATTCATTCATTCATTCATTTATTCAACAAATCTTTATTGAGTGTTCCATTAGGTTCTAGGCATTGTTCCAGGTCTTGGGAATAAAACAGTGAATAGAACAAAGTTCCTACCTTCACAGAGCTCTTGGTAGTTGAAAACAGATGATAAACAAATGTGACAGATAGTGATAAATGCTATGAAGAACAATAAATCAGAGTAAGGAGAATAGGATAAGAAATGTAGTCAGTGGTGGAATAGGAGAGTTGTGAAGTTTCTAATTTAAGTAGGTTGGTTATGGTGAGCCTCTCTGATGAGATTATGTTCAAACAGAGTGAAGGGTTGAGGGAGTGAACCATGTGGGTATCCATGAGATGAGTATTTCACATAGAGGGAATAGTAAGTGCAGAGGCTGTGCAAAATCAAAGCAGGAACATATTCCTGTAGTCAAGGAACAATAAGTTTTATTGTGCACCAACTATATATATGCCAGGTTATATGCAAGGTTTAACAAAGGAAACAAAGATAAAGAAGCCCTTGCCCCCAATGAACATATACCTTAATGCAGAAGATAAAAAGGTACAAAGAAGAAGGTGTCAATATACAGAAAACGTTTTGGTATTATTTCTGGCAGAATGGATTGGGAAACAAAACACTGATGAAAAACTGGAGTAACAAATGATATAAATGTATTTGCATCATTTGTATCATTGTATCCATATCCAAACATCACAGAAGGTTGACAATACCTGAAGTTATGGGTCTGTTCAAATTTCAGTATTGTCATGTGACATGATTTTGTTGCAGAGAGGGCTGCTTGTTTCTTGAGTAATTCTATAAACCTTATTTGTAAGCCATCTTTAAAATCAAGTAACAGATGGAGGGCAGAAGATGGTGAAAGAGTAAGACATGGAGATCACCTTCCTCCCCACAGATACATCAGAAATACATCTACATGTGCAACAACTCCTACAGAACACCTACTGAATGCTGGCAGAAGACCTCAGACCTCTGAAAAGGCAAGAAACTGCCCACGTACCTGGGTAGGGCAAAAGAAAAAAGAATAAACAGAGACAAAAGGGTAAGGACAGGACCTGCACCAGTGGGAGGGAGCCATGAAGGAGGAAAGGTTTCCACACACTAGGAAGCCCCTTCATGGGCGGAGATTGCGGGTGGCGAGGGGGAAAGTTTCATAGTCGTGGAGGAGAGCACAGCAACAGGGGTGCGGAGGGCAAAGCGGAGAGATTCCCTCACAGAGGATCAGTGCCGACCGGCACTCACCAGCCCGAGAGGCTTGTCTGCTCACCTGCCGGGGCGGGCGGGGGCTGGGAGCTGAGGATCGGGCTTCGGTCTGAACACAGGGAGAGGACTAGTGGCGTGAACACAGCCTGAAGGGGTTGGTGCACCATGGCTAGCTGGGAGGGAGCCCAGGAAAAAGTCTGGAGCTGCCGAAGAGGCAAGAGACTTTTTCTTCCCTCTTTGTTTCCTGGTGCACAAGGAAAGGGGATTAAGAGCGCTGCTTAAAGGAGCTCCAGAGATGGGTGCGAGCCATAGCTAAAAGCACAGACCCCAGAGATGGGCATAAGACACTAAGGCTGCTGCCACCAAGAAGCCTGTGAGTGAGCACAGGTCACTACCCACACTACCCTTCTGGGGAGCCTGTGCAGCCCACCACTGCCAGGGTCCCGGGATCCAGGGACGGCTTCCCTGGGAGAATGCACGGCATGCCTCGGGCTGGTGCAACGTCATGCCAGCCTCTCCCGCTGCAGGCTCACCCCTCACTCTGTACCCCTCCCTCTCCCCGGCCTGAGTGAGCCAGAGGCCCCGAAGCAGCTGCTTCGTTAACCCCGGCCTGTCTGAGCAAAGAACAGATGGCCTCCAGTGACATACACGGAGAGGCAGAGCCAAATCCAAAGCTGAGACCTGGGAGCTGTGAAAACAAAGAAGAGAAAGGGAAATCTCTCCCAGCAGACTCAGAAGCAGCAGATTAAAGCTCCATAATGAACTTGATGTACCCTGCATCTGTTGAATACATGAATAGACAATGAATCATCCCAAATTGAGGAGGTGGACTTTGAGAGCAAGATTTATGACTTTTTCCCCTTTTCCACTTTTTGTGAGTGTATGTGTATGCTTCTGTGTGAGATTTTGTCTGTATAGCATTGCTTCCACCATTTGTCCTATGGTTCTATCATTTCGTTTTTTTTTTTAATTTTTTTTCTAAATAATTATTTTTTATTTTGATAACTTTATTTTAGTTTATCTTACCTTACTTTATCTTCTTTCTTTGTTTCTTTCTTTCCTTCCTTCCCTCCTTCAGACAATGAATCATCCCAAATTGAGGAGGTGAACTTTGAGAACAAGATTTATGAATTTTTTCCCCTTTTGCTCTTTTTGTGAGTGTGTATGTGTATGCTTCTGTGTGAGAGTTTGTCTGTATAGCTTTGCTTCCACCATTTGTCCTAGGGTTCTATCATTCCATTTAAAAAAAATTTTTTAATAAATATTTTTTATTTAAATAATTTTATTTCATATTACTTTATTTTTTAAATTTATCTTCTCCCTTTCTTTCTTTTTTCCTTCCTCCCTCCTTCCCTCCCTCCCACCCTCCCTCCTTTCTTTCTTTCTTTCTTTCTACTTCTACTAATTCTTTCTTTCTACTTTTTCTTGCTTTTATTCTGAGCCGTGTGAATGAAAGGCTCTTGGTGCTCCAGCCAGGAGTCAGTGCTGTGCCTCTGACGTGGGAGAGCCAACTTCAGGACACTGGTCCACAAGAGACCTCCCAGCTCCACATAATATCAAACATGTAAAAAAATAATCCATGCAAATGGAAATCAAAAGAAAGCTGGAGTAGCAATTCTCATATCAGATAAAATAGACTTTAAAATAAAGACTATTAGAAGAGAAAAAGAAGGACACTACATAATGATCAAGGGATCAATACAAGAAAAAGATATAATGATTGTAAACATTTATGCACCCAACATAGGAGCACCTCAATACATAAGGCAAATACTAAGAGCCATAAAAGGGGAAATCGACAGTAACACATTCATAGTAGGGCACTTTAACACCGCACTTTCACCAATGGACAGATCATCCCAAAGGAAAATAAGGATAAACAAGCTATAAATGATACATTAGACAAGATGGACTTAATTGGTATTTATAGGACATTCCATCCAAAAACAAGAGAATACACATTTTTCTCAAGTGCACCTGGAACATTCTCCAGGATAGATCATATCTTGGGTCACAAATCAAGCCTTGGTAAAGTTAACAAAATTGAAATTGTATCAAGTATTTTTTCTGACCACAACATTATGAGACTAGATATCAATTACAAGAAAAGATCTGTAAAAAATAAAAACTCATGGAGGCTAAACAATACACTACTTAATAACGAAGTGATCACTGAAGAAATCAAAGAGGAAATCAAAAAATACCTAGAAACAAATGACAATGGGGACATGAGGACCCAAAACCTATGGGATGTAGCAAAACAGTTCTAAGAGGGAAGTTTATAGCAATACAATCCTACCTTAAGAAACAGGAAACATCTCAAATAAACAACCTAACCTGGCACCTAAAGCGATTAGAGAAAGAAGAATAACAACAACAAAAAAAAATCAAAAACCAAAGTTAGAAGAAGGAAGGACATCATAAAAAATCAGATCAGAAATAAATGAAAAATAAATGTAGGAATTGATAGCAAAGATCAATAAAACTAAAAGCTGGTTCTTTGAGAAGATAAACAAAATTGATAAACCATTAGCCAGACTCATCAAGAAAAAAAGGGAGAAGACTCAAATCAATAGAATTAGAAACAAAAAAGGAGAAGTAACAACTGACACTGCAGAAATACAAAAGATCATGAGAGATTACTACAAGCAACTCTATGCCAGTAAAATGGACAACCTGGAAGAAATGGACAAATGCTTAGAAATGCACAACCTGCCAAGACTGAATCAGGAAGAAATAGAAAATATGAAGAGAAAAATAACAAGCTCTGAAATTGAAACTGTGATTAAAAATCTTCCAACAAACAAAAGCCCAGGACTATATGGTTTCACAGGCAAAATCTATCAAACATTTAGAGAAGAGGTTACACCCATCCTTCTCAAACTGTTCCAAAATATAGCAGAGGGAAGAACACCCCCAAACTCATCCTACGAGGTCACCATCACCTTGAGACCAAAACCAGAGAAGGATGTCACAAAGAAAGAAAACTACAGGCCAATATCACTGACAGACATAGATGCAAAAATCCTCAACAAAATACCAGCTAACAGAATCCAACGGTACATTAAAAGGATCATACACCACGATCAAGTGGGGTTTATTCCAGGAATGCAAGGATTCTTCAATATATGCAAATCAATCAATGTGATACACCATATTAACAAGTTGAAGGAGAAAAAACATATGATCATCTCAATAGATGCAGAGAAAGCTTTCGACAAAATTCAACACTTATTTATCATAAAAACCCTGCAGAAAGTAGGCATAGAGGGAACTTTCCTCAACATAATAAAGGCCATATATGACAAACCGACAGCCAACATCATCCTCAATGGTGAAAAACTGAAAGCTTTTCCACTAAGATCAGGAACAAGACAAGGTTGCTCACTCTCAAGACTCTTATTCAACATAGTTTTGGAAGTTTTAGCCACAGCAATCAGAGAAGAAAAGGAAATAAAATGAATCCAATTTGGAAAAGAAGAAGTAAAGATGTCAGTGTTTGCACATGACATGACACTATACATAGAGAATCCTAAAGATGTGACCAGAAAACTACTAGAGCTAATCAATGAATTTGGCAAAGTAGCAGGATACAAAACTAATGCACAGAAATCTTTGCCATTCTTATACACTAATGATGAAAAATCTGAAGTGAAATCAAGAAAACACTCCCATTTACCACTGAAGCAAAAAGAATAAACTATCTAGGAATAAACCTACCTAAGGAGACAAAAGACCTGTATGCAGAAAATTATAAGACACTGATGAAAGAAATTAAAGATGATACAAATAGGTGGAGAGGTATACCATGTTCTTGGACTGGAAGAATCAACATTGTGAAAATGACTCTACTACCCAAAACAATCTACAGATTCAATGCAATCCCTATCAAGCTACCACTGGCATTTTTCACATAACTAGAACCAAAAATTTCACAATTTGTATGGAAACACAAAAGACCCCGAATAGCCAAAGCAATCCTGAGAACGAAAAACGGAGCTGGAGGAATCAGGCTCCCTGACTTCAGACTATACTACAAAGCTACAGTAATCAAGACAATATGGTATTGGCACAAAAACAGATATATAGCTCAATGGAACAGGGTAGAAATCCTAGAAATAAACCCACGCTCATGTGCTCACCTTATCTTTGATAAAGGAGGCAGGAATGCACAGTTGAGAAAGGACAGCCTCTTCAATAAGTGGTGCTGAGAAAACTGGACAGGTACATGTAAAAGTATGAGATTAGATCACTCCCTAACACCATACACAAAAATAAGCTCAAAATAGATTAAAAACCTAAATTAAAGACCTAAGGCCAGAAACTATCCAACTCTTAGAGGAAAACATAGGCAGAACACTCTATGACATAAATCACAGCAAGATCCTTTTTGACTCACCTCCTAGAAAAATGGAAATACAAACAAAAATAAACAAATGGGACCTAATAAAACTTCAAAGCTTTTGCACAGCAAAGGAAACCATAAACAAGACCAAAAGACAACCCTCAGAATGGGAGAAATATTTGCAAATGAAGCAACTGACAAAGGATTAATCTCCAAAATTTATAAGCAGCTCATGCAGCTTAATAACAGAAAAAAAAAACAACCCAATCCAAAAATGGGCAGAAGACCTAAATAGACATTTCTGCAAAGAAGATAAACAGACTGCCAACAAATATATGAAAGAATGCTCAACATCATTAATCATCAGAGAAATGCAAATGAAAACTACAATGAGATATCATCTCACACCAGTCAGAAAGGCCATCATCAAAAAATCTAGAAAAAATAAATGCTGGAAAGGGTGTGGAGAAAAGGGAACACGCTTGCTCTGCTGCTGGGAATGTGAATTGGTACATTCACTATGGAGAACAGTATGGAGGTTCCTTAAAAAACTACAAATAGAACTACCATATGACCCAGCAATCCCACTACTGGGCATATACCCTGGGGAAACCATAATTCAAAAAACAGTCACGTACCAGAATGTTCACTGCAGCTCTATTTACAATAGCCTGGAGATGGAAACAACCTAAGTGTCCATCATGAGATGAATGGGTAAAGAAGATGTGGCACACATATACAATGGAATATTACTCAGCCATAAAAAAAACGAAATTGAGCTAATTGTAATGAGGTGGATAGACCTAGAGTCTGTCATACAGAGTGAAGTAAGTCAGAAAGAGAAAGACAAATACTGTATGCTAACACATATATATGGAATATAAGAAAAATCAATGTCATGAAGAACCTAGTGGTAAGACAGGAATAAAGACACAGACCTTCTAGAGAATGGACTTGAGGATATGGGGAGCAGGAAGGATAAGTTGTTGCAAAGCGAGGGAGAGGCATGGACATATATACACTACCAAACGTAAGGTAGATAGCTGGTGGAAAGGAGCTGCATAGCACAGGAAGATCAGCTCGGTGTTTTGTGACTGCCTGGAGGGGTGGGATAGGGAGGGTGGGAGGTAGGGAGATGCAAGAGAGAGGAGATATGAGGATATATGTATATGTATAGCTGATTCACTTTGTTATAAAGCAGAAACTAACACACCACTGTAAAGCAATTATATTCCAATAAAGATGTAAAAAAATAAAAATAAAAATCAAGTAGCAGGTTTGGAAGAGCCAAAAACAGTGTTCAGGGAAAGTATTTGTCTTCTTCCTGCTCTATTCTTCACATGCAGCATATGGAAGGAGATAAGGACATGATAGGTCTTCAAAAATCTTTTCTGAATGAGTGGATAAATGAGTGAAGAGAAAACAAATGCCCTAAGTTTAAATGATATACATGAAAACATAATTCTTGTCAGTTTCAGCATTAGTAAAGAGTACAGGAGTATTTGGGGAAAGCAATATGATGGAGCTGTAAAAAGTTAGGTAACTCAGCACAGACAGATCAAACTGTCATGGTATATTCAGGAATTGGGTGGCTCTTTTGTGCAGAGTTGGGATTGGCTTCACACTTAAATGGATGCCCTTTAAACAGCAGCATGCTTTACGAATAGCAGTTGCAGCTGCAAAAGCAGAGAATCATCCTAGCATGTGCAGCATGAAAAGGCCCATTGTTCACAAATAGGTCTTTCAGTCACACCCGCACATGGATCATAATATGTCATCAAGTATGGTGGATAACAATATCATATACATGTAGTGCTATGCCCTCCTTTCCAAGGTGATTCTTTACCCACATTCTCTCTGGTTTTCTGACAGATTATATAGAAAAAGTTTTTCTTGGTTCCACTGCAATTTACTTGAGGCCACAATTACTTCTACAATGATTTGATCAAAGTCTCCCTTGGTGTATCATTGTAAAGAAGTTCCATGTTACTAGGAAAACAGACCCAAGCCTGAGTCTCAATGAATGTCACAGAGAATTAAAATTATCTCTAATCCCACCTGAGTTTGACTGAAGCCACAAAAACTGTTATCTTAATTTGAGATATCCCTTTGCATGTAAATAATTTCAGGGTAATCAAAAGATGCCATATTTTCCATTAAATTTCTATAAAAATATTCATCCTATTTTGGGCACTGTTATGATGTTTAAAATGATAACCTTACAATATTACTGCATTGATTATATGTCACATTAATACTTTTCATTCCAGTCATTTAATATTAATATAATTAAATCATATTTTGTGATTCTAGAATTCATTAAAATTTTCATTTATTTGCACATAATATCAATTAGAAATGAAAAATGGCTACTGGGTATAAAATCAGTGCCATAGTAAGTAGAAACTTCCAAACAAATGAATTCATTTTCCTTATCTCTAGCATGATATGCTAGTTTATGTGAGAAACACAGAGAAATTGCCTAGTTTAAAATAATAACTATTCTTCCACAGTTGCACTTCCCCTCAACCCTCTCAGCTCCTAGCACAGTGGCCAATTGAATGGCTCGATGTGTGAATGAATACACGTTTTTTTGATTCCAAACAATTGAAATCATCTTTTTAGGTAGCATTCAAGCTAGGAAGTTTTTCAGATTTATAAACCATTGTGCAGCCTTTTCTGAAGCACATACTTCTGACCATTTTAAACACTCTTGTCCTTCCACCTTTGTCCCACCTCTTGGCTGAGTCCATGTTCTTTTCAGGTTGATTTTAGCTTGGGATTTCTTAACCTATTTTTCTTGAATGAAACACAAGAATCTTAAAATTGTAGGCAAAATTATTGAGCATATGTGCATTTGGGCATTGTTCTGGAGAGAAAGAGCCTATAGCTTTTATCAGTCTTCAAAAGGATGTTGTGTTCCAACTCAAGAACTACCCTTAAATGACTTTACACATCAACAAAATGTCTCTCACTGGTTTCTAAGTGATTGTTTCCAGAAAATAATATTTTCCAGAAAATAATAAAGTAATAAGTATGCTAGAAAATATGAACTATAGTTAGTTTAGAATATAAAATATTTTATCAGGAAAATGTTATTCTTATATTTCTTGGAACTGCATTTTATGCAGAATAAAATACACTTTAAAAATCCTTATCAGGTACAAACATTTAATTAAATTTTAGTAAGAAGTAGTATCTTGCAAACTATTGAGTAATTATTATTATTAAATTTTAAATACCTTTAATAAACACTTCATTTCAATGCATTCTGAATGCATTTAGGAAGCCCACAAGTATAATATAATGACTATATACAACAGCAATTTATTTGCACATTAAAGATAGTTCAATTCACTCAATACATATTTACTGAGGTCCTGCTTTTTTTCTTGGTCTCTATGGTATATGCTAGACTAGAAGTAAAATGAGAATAAGACACCACTCCCTTGTCTTCAGGGTTATAGTGTAGCAGAAGCCTTATTCTGAAGGCATACCCAGGACCCTATAAAACAAAGGTCAAATGCCTAACAAGTCTTTGGCGCTTAGGGGAAGCTGCAAAGAGGAAGTAACTCCTGTCTTGACCAGTATCTCCCAAGGGAGATGGGATGGGGAGGAGGTGGTGTGAGATCAATGAACCAGCAGTAGGGGCAGCCAACATAAAAAGTCCAGACTGCCAGGGAGGTGGTCACCTTCAGAGAACTAAAGATTTCTTCAGGAGAACTGAAATACCAAAGGATTCTGTCCTTTATTAAAAGATTTTGTTTGCCCCTTACTCAGAGGACAATGGGGATCCACTAAAGACTTAAACAACAAAAAAAAAGGGAGATGCAAATTGGAGACAAGAATGCAATGCTATTCAACATTTAAAGTGTTTAGAAGTTAATAGTTGAGCGAAATTAGTTTGAATACTTCAGGCCTCTAGAATTTGTTTTCCATAATCTTCAGATGTAAGAAATGGCTCCTAGTCAATAAATAAGTGAAAAAAAAAAAACCCTAAACTAAATTCATTTCTTGTTAAAGAAATAGCTATTTAGCAGACAAAACCAAATACATGTGACTATAAAGAATAAAGGACTTTAAGGCTGTGCCCCAAACACAGGTTAGGGAAGAAACACTGACTAACTGGTGTTTTTAGGAAAGGCCACTGTTTTCAAATTAAAGTAAGACAAAAGGGAGAAGCAAGAAAAGACCTCTCCCCCCATCACTTCCTCCTCTCCCCAGGATGAAAACATAAGAAGAAGAGGAAAGAAGAGGAAAGAAGGCAATGCCACTGAGAAACAGTGACACTGGCTATGGAGCCATTCCATGGATTGAGAAAGACTGATAGGGCAGTGACTGACAGACACCATCACAACAGAGAAGAAATCACTTGGGAGTAGATGGCAGATATAACTGAGCTTTTCAAAAACAAAACAAAATAAAACCAAAAAGCCTGAGATGAGAAATGTAGTGCTCTGCAAGGCTAATACACAAGTGGGAAATGTGTAGTTAATATTTTTCCTAAAGATTTTTGGTTCAAATTAAACAAGCATGTAGACAATGCTTTAGCATGTAAAAGATAAACTAGTTTTCTGAGCATGAAGTTGGAGAAAAGATATAATGAGGCAACTTCTGGGGAAGATGGTGGAAGTAAGACATGGAGATCACCTTCCTCCCCACAGATACACCAGAAATACATCTACACATGGAAGAACTCCTACAGAACACCTACAGAATTCTGGCAGAAGACCTCAGACCTCCCAAAAGGCAAGAAAGTGCCCACGTACATCGGTAGGGCAAAAGAAAAAAGAATAAACAGAGATAAAATGATAGGGATGGGACCTGCACCAGTGGGAGGGAGCCATGAAGGAGGGAAGATTTCCACACACTAGGAGCCCCTTCATGGGCGGAGACTGAGGGTGGCAGATGGGGGAAGCTTCGGAGCTGCAGAGGAGAGCACAGCAACAGGGGTGCAGAGGGCAAAGCGGAGAGATTCCCACACAGAGGAGCAGTGCTGACTGGGAGTCATCAGCCCGAGAGGCTGGTCTGCTTGACCACAGGGGAGGGCGGGGGCTGGGAGCTGAGGCTCGGGCTTCGGTCAGAGCACAAGGAGAGGACTGGTGTTGGCGGCGTGAACACAGCCTGAAGGGGGTTAGTGCACCATGGCTGGCCGGGAGGGAGTCTGGGGAAAAGTCTGGACCTGCCGAAGAGGGAAGAGACTTTTTCTTCCTTCTTTGTTTCCTGGCACACAAGGAGAGGGGATTAAGAGCACTGCTTCCACCTCCAAAAAGCATGTGTGCGAGTGCAGGTCACTGTCCACGCCCCCTTTCCAGGAAGCCTGTGCAGCCTGCCACAGTCGGAGTCCCGGGATCCAGGGACGGCTTCCCTGGGAGAGAGCACGGCACACCTCAGGCTGGTGCAATGTCATGCCAGCCTATGCCACCGCAGGCTCACCCCACACTCCGTACCCCTCCCTCCCCCAGGTCTGAGTGAGCCAGAGTTCCCTAAGTGGCTGCTTCTTTAACCCCGTCCTGTCTGAGCGAAGAACACACACCCTCCAGTGACCAACATGCAGAGGTGGGGCCAAATCCACAGCTGAGACCAGGGAGCTGTGAAAACAAAGAGGAGAAAGGGAAATCCCTCCCAGCAGCCTCAGAAGCAGCGGATTAAAGCTCCACAATCAACTTGATGTACCCTGTATCTGTGGAATACATGAATAGACAACGAATCATCCCAAATTGAGGAGGTGGATTTTGAGAACAAGCCTTATGATTTTTTTTCCCTTTTTCCTCTTTTTGTGAGTGTGTATGTGTATGCTTTTGTGTGAGATTTTGTCTATACAGCTTTGCTTCCAATATTAGTCCTAGGGTTCTATCTGTTCTTTTATTTTTTATTTTTTCTTAATAATTATTTTTTTATTTTAATAACTTTATATTATTTTATCGTACTTTATCTTCTTTCTTTCTTTCTTTCTTTCTTTCTTTCTTTCTTTCTTTCTTTCTTTCTTTCTTTCTTTCTTTCTTTCCTTCCTTCCCTCCTTCAGACAACAAATCATCCTAAATTGAGGAGTTGGACTTTGAGAGAAAGATTTATGATTTTTTCCCCTTTTCCACTTTTTGTGAGTGTGTATGTGTGTGTCTCTGTGTGAAATTTTGTCTGTATAGCTTTGCTTCCATCATTTGTCCAAGGGTTCTATCCATCCTTTTCTTTTTCTTAATAATTATTTTTTATTTTAATAAATTTATTTTATTTTATCTTATTTTATTATACTTTATCTTCTTTCTTTGTTTCTTTTTTCCTTCCTTCCCTCCTTTCTCCCTCACTCCTTTCTTTCTTGCTTGCTTGTTTTCTTTCTTTCTACTTCTACTAATTCTTTCCACTTTTGCTCTTTTTATTCTGAGCCATGTGGATGAAAGGCTCTTGGTGCTCCAGCCAGGAGTCAGTGCTGTGCCTCTGAGGTGGGAGAGCCAACTTCAGGACACGGGTCCACAAGAGACCTCCCAGCTCCACATTATATCAAGCAGTGAAAATCATCCAGAGATCTCCATCTCAACACAAGCACCCAGCTTCACTCAACGACCAGCAAGCTACAGTGCTGGACACCCTAGGCCAAACAACTAGCAAGACAGGGACACAACCTCACCCATTAGCTGATAGGAGGCCTAAAATGATAATAAGTCCACAGACACCCCAAAACACACCACCAGACATGGACCTGCCCACCAGAAAGACAAGATCCAGGCTCATGCACCAGAACACAGGCACTAGTCCCCTCCACAATGAAGCCTACACAACCCACTGAACCAACCTTAGGCACTGGGAACAGACAGCAAAAACAACGGGAACTATGAACCTGTGGCCTGCAAAAAGGAGACCCCAAACACAGTAAGATAAGCAAAATGAGAAGACAGAAAAACACACAGCAGGCGAATGAGCAAGATAAAAACCACCAGACCTAACAAATGAAGAGGAAATAGGCAGCCTACCTGAAAAATAATTCAGAATAATGATACTAAACATGATCCAAAATCTTGGAAATAGAATAGACAAAATGCAAAAAACATGTAACAAGGACCTAGAAGAACTAAAGATAAAACAAGCAATGATGAACAACAAAATAAATAAAATTAAAAATACTCTAGATGGGATTAATATCAGAATACCTGAGGCAGAAGAACGGATAAGTGACGTGGAAGATAAAATAGTGGAAATAACTACTTCAAGCAGAATAAAGAAAAAAGAATGAAAAGAACTGAGGACAGTCTCAGAGACCTCTGGGACAACATTAAACAAACTGACATTCGAAATACAGGGGTTCCAGAAGAAGAAGAGAAAAAGAAAGGGACTGAGAAAATATTTGAAGAGATTATAGTTGAAAACTTCCCTAATGTGGGAAAGGAAATAGTTAGTCAAGTCCAGGAAGCACAGAGAGTCCTGTACAGAATAAATCCAAGGAGAATTATGCCAAGATACATATTAATCACTCTGTCAAAAATTAAATACAAAGAAAACAAATTAAAAGCAGCAAGGGAAAAACAACAAATAACACACAAGGGAATCCCCATAAGGTTAACAGCTGATCTTTCACCAGAAACCCTGCAAGCCAGAGGGACTGGCAGGACATATTTAAAGTGATGAAGGAGAAAATCCTACAACAAACATTACTCTACCCAGCAAGGGTCTCATTCAGATTTGATGGAGAAATTAAAACGTTTACAGACAAGCAAAAGCTGAGAGAATTCAGCACCACCAAACCAGCTTTACAACAAATGCTAAAGGAACTTCTCTAGGCAAGAAACACAACAGAAGGAAAAGACCTACAATAACGAACCCAAAACAGTTAAGAAAATGGTAATAGGAGCATACATATCGATAATTACCTTGAATGTAAATGGACTAAATGCTCTCACCAAAAGACACAGCAGATTGGCTGAATAGATACAAAAACAAGACCCCTATATATGCTGTCTAAAAGAGAGCCACTTCAGACCTAGAGACACATACAGACTGAAAGGAAGCAGGTGGAAAAAAATAATCCATGCAAATGGAAATCAAAGACAGCTGGAGTAGCAATTCTCATATCAGATAAAATAGACTTTAAAATAAAGACTATTAGAAGAGAAAAAGAAAGACACTACATAATGATCAAGGGATCAATCCAAGAAAAAGATATAGCACTTGTAAATATTTATGCACCCAACATAGGAGCACCTCAATCTATAAGGCAAATACTAACAGCTATAAGAGGCAAAATCGACAGTAACACATACATAGTAGGGCACTTTAACACCCCACTTTCACCAATAGACAGATCATCCAAAATGAAAATAAGGAAACACAAGCTTTAAATGATACATTAAACAAGATGGACTTAATTGGTATTTATAGGACAATCTATCTAAAAACAAGAGAATACACATTTTTCTCAAGTTCTCATGGAATATTCTCCAGGGTAGATCATATCTTGGGTCACAAATCAAGCCTCGGTTAATTTAAGAGAATTGAAATTGTATCAAGTATCTTTTCCGACCACAATGCTATGAGACTAGATATCAATTACAGGAAAAGATCTGTAAAAAATACAAACACAGGGCTTCCCTGGCGGCGCAGTGGTTGAGAGTCTGCCTGCCGATGCAGGAGACACGGGTTCATGCCCCAGTCCGGGAAGATCCCACATGCCGCGGAGCGGCTGGG
This sequence comes from Mesoplodon mirus, assembly GCF_964341445.2. Lineage (NCBI taxonomy): Eukaryota > Metazoa > Chordata > Mammalia > Artiodactyla > Ziphiidae > Mesoplodon > Mesoplodon mirus. The sequence goes on along the minus strand of NC_138983.1, from coordinate 114,393,092 downwards.
CCAGTGAGCCATGGCTGCTGAGCCTGCGCGTCCAGAGCCTGTGCTCCACAATGGGAGAGGCCACAACAGTGAGAGGCCCACATACCACCAAAAAAAAAAAATAATAATAATACAAAAACATGGAGGCCTAACAATACACTACTTAATAACGAAGTGATCACTGAAAAAATCGAAGAGGAAATCAAAAAATACCTAGAAACCTATGACAATGGACACACGAGAACTCAAAACCTATGGGATGCAGCAAAAGCAGTTCTAAGAGGGAAGTTTATAGCAATACAATCCCACCTTAAGAAACAGGGAACATCTCGAATAAACAACGTGATTTTGCACCTAAAGCAATTAGAGAAAGAAGAACAAAATACCCCCAAAGTTAGCAGAAGGAAAGACATCATAAAAATCAGACCAGAAATAAATGAAAAAGAAATGAAGGAAACGAGAGCAAAGATCAATAAAACTAAAAGCTGGTTCTTTGAGAAGATAAACAAAATTGATAAACCATTAGCCAAACTCATCAAAAAAAAAAGGGAGAAGACTCAAATCGATAGAATTAGAAATGAAAAAGGAGAAGTAACAACTGACACCGCAGAAATACAAAAGATCATGAGAGATTACTACAAGCAACTCTATGCCAATAAAATGGACAACCTGGAAGAAATGGACAAATTCTTAGAAATGCACAAACTGTCAAGACTGAATCAGGAAGAAATAGAAAATATGAACAGACCAATCACAAGCACTGAAATTGAAACTGTGATTAAAAATCTTCCAACAAACAAAAGCCCAGGTCCAGATGGCTTTAGAGGAGAATACTATCAAATATTTAGAGACGAGCTAAGACCTATCCTTCTAAACTCTTCCAAAATATAGCAGAGGGAGGAACACTCCCCAACTCATTCTACGAGGCCACCATCACCTTGATACCAAAAGCAAACAAGGATGTCACAAAGAAAGAAAACTACAGGCCAATATCACTGACAGACATAGATGCAAAAATCCTCAACAAAATACCAGCAAACAGAATCCAACAGCACATTAAAAAGATCATACACCATGATCAAGTGGAGTTTATTCCAGGAATGCAAGAATTCTTCAATATATGCAAATCAATCAATGTGATACACTATATTAACAAACTGAAGGAGAAAAACCATATGATCATCTCAATAGATGCAGAGAAATCTTTCGACAAAATTCAATACCCATTTATGATAAAAATCCTGCAGAAAGTAGGCATAGAGGGAACTTTCCTCAACATAATAAAGGCCATATATGACAAACCGACAGCCAACATCATCCTCAATGGTGAAAAACTGAAAACATTTCCAATAAGATCAGGAACAAGACAAGGTTGCTCACTCTCAAGACTCTTATTCAACACAGTTTTGGAAGTTTTAGCCACAGCAATCAGAGAAGAAAAGGAAATGAAAGGAATCCAAATCAGAAAAGAAGATGTAAAGCTGTCACTGTTTGCAGATTGCATGATATGCTGCATAGAGAATTCTAAAGATGCTACCAGAAAACTACTAGAGCTAATCAATGAATTTGGTAAAGTAGCAGGATACAAAATTAATGCACAGAAATCTCTGGCATTCCTATACACTAATGATGAAAAATCTGAAAGTGAAATCAAGAAATCACTCCCATTTACCATTGCAACATAAGGAATAAAATATCTAGGAATAAACCTACCTAAGGAGACAAAATACCTGTATGCAGAAAATTATAAGACACTGATGAAAAAAATTAAAGATGATACAAATAGATGGAGAGATATACAATGTTCTTGGATTGGAAGAATCAACATTGTGAAAATGACTCTACTACCCATAGCAATCTACAGATGCAATGCAATCCTTATCAAATACCACTGACATTTTTTACAGAACTAGAACCAAAAATTTCACAATTTGTATGGAAACACAAAAGAACCCGAATAGCCAAAGCAATCTTGAGAATGAACAATGGAGCTGGAGGAATCAGGCTCCCTGACTTCAGACTATACTACAAAGCTTCGGTAATCAAGGGAGTATGGTACTGGCACAAAACCAGAAAGATAGATCAATGGAACAGGATAGAATGCCCAGAGATAAACCCAGGCCTATATGGTCACCTTGTTTTTGATAAAGGAGGCAGGAATGCACAGTGGAGAAAGGACAGCCTCTTCAATAGGTGTGCTGGGAAAACTGGACAGGGACATGTAAAAGTATGAGATTAGATCACTCCCTAACACCATACACAAAAATGAGCTGAAAATGGATTAAAGACCTAAATGTTAGGCCAGAAACTATCCAACTCTTAGAGGAAAATATAGGCAGAACACTCTATGACAGAAATCACAGCACGCACCTTTTTGACCCAGCTCCTAGAAAAATGGAAATACAAACAAAAATAAACAAATGGGACCTAATGAAACTTCAAAGCTTTTGCAAAGCAAAAGAAACTGTAAACAAGACTGAAAGACAACCCTCAGAATGGGAGAAAATATTTGCAAATGAAGCAACTGACAAACTATTAATCTTCCCAATTTATAAGCAGCTCAAGCAGCTCAATACCAAAATTAAACAAGCCAATCCAAAAATGGGCAGAAGACCTAAATTTCTCCAAAGAAGATATACAGACTGCCAACAAACACATGATAGAATGCTCAACATCATTAATCATTAGAGAAATGCAAATCAAAACTACAATGAGATATCATCTCACACCAGTCAGAGTGGCCATCATCAAAAAATCTAGAAACAATAAATGCTCGAAAGCTTGTAGAAAAAAGGGAACACTCTTGCTCTGTTGGTGGGAATGTGAACTGGTACAGTCACTATGGAGAACATTATGGAGGTTCCTTAAAAAACTACAAATAGAACTACCCTATGACCCAGCAATCCCACTACTAGGCATATACCTTGAGAAATCCATAATTCAAAACGAGTCATGTACCAAAATGTTCATTGTTGCTCTATTTACAATAACCCAGAGATGGAAGCAACCTAAGTGTCCATCATTGGTTGAATGGGTAAAGAAGATGTGGCACATATATACAATGGAATATTACTCAGCTATAAAAAGAAACGAAATTGAGCTCTTTGTAATGAGGTGGATAGATCTAGAGTCTGTCATACAGAGTGAAGTACATCAGAAAGAGAAAGACAAATATCATATGCTAACACATATTTATGGAATTTAAGAAAAAATATGTCATGAAGAACCTAGGGGTAAACCACGAATAAAGACACAGACCTACTTGAGAATGGACTTGAGGATATGGGGGGGGGAAGTGTAAGCTGAGACAAAGTGAGAGAGAGTCATGGACATATATATACTACCAAACGTAAGGTAGATAGCTAGTGGGAAGCAGCCGCATAGCACAGGGAGATCAGCTCGGTGCTTTGTGACCTCCTGGAGGGGTGGGATAGGGAGGGTGGAAGGGAAGGAGATGCAAGAGCGAAGGGATATGGGAACAGATGTATATGTGTTACTGATTCATTTTGTTATAAAGCAGAAACTAACACACCATTGTGAAGCAACTATACTCCAATAAAGTTGTAAAAAAAATTAAAAAGATATAATGATGCAAGATCTTGAGTTCAGATCTGCTACTTTCTTGGGCAAGTTACAGCCTTGGACAAATAACTTTGTTAACTTTAACCCCTAGATTCCACATCTGTTTAGGTTTTTGTGACTTAGTAAGAGGCCCTTTATTGACCATTTTCATACAATATTTCTAATCATCACAATAGCAGTGTCAAATAGACCCTATTATCTACATTTTCAAAATAAGAAAAACTTAGTAAAGTTTAAAAAATTTACCTAAGGTTACATACTTAGAAGTAGAAAAAATAATTCCTAAGAGAAATGTGTACATGCATACACAAATATACATATACATATATATACTGAACATACACACGTAGTATCTTACTTCAAAGGCTATAACATTCAATTTAGGGCATGGTTAATATAATTCCTCAGTTTTATTAATTTAGTTGATGACACAAAAAGATAAAAGAAGTTTCCATAGTAAATGGATGCTGGAACTTAAAAATGCTTTATAATTTTTAAAAGTATTCTAAATTGAATTCAGAAACAAACACCACAGACAATACAAACAAGAGTTCACTCTGAGTTTGACTCCTCTAGGCAAAATATAAAATATAAACTTTAGGAGACAAGGATTCTGTTTTGTTCATTGCTGTATCTTTAGCACCTCAAAGAATACCTGGCACATAGTTGTCCTTAAATAAATATATTTTGAGGAAAGTTATTTCCACAGGCAGTAAAATTTTAATTAGATTCTTATATTGTAAGATACTACATTGAGACATTGAAATAGCCTAGGGTTATAGACAAACTGGGAGTCTCACAGGAAGAAGGGTTGGTAAACAATAGTGAAGGCACAACACAGAGTATACACAGCACACAGAAACAAGAGATTAGAGGTCTGGACTAGGTAGACTGTAAGAACATACTTTTGGAGAGAGGAAGGGAAAGGAGGAGGGAAGGAAGGAAGAAAAGAAGAAAATAAATATAAAATAATGAGGTAGGAGATAGATGGGCTCCAGGCTAAGCATTTACAACTGGCCTCCTGTTCACACCTCCTGGGGTGAGAAGAAGATGGACTCCAGGCTGGACATTCATTACTAGCCCCCTGTTTACATTTCCCTAGGCAAGAACAAACGGGCTCCAGGACTACATATTTATGACCAGACTCCTGTCTATATTTCAAGATGTGCACCTCAATATAAGAAACAGCAACAGGAATAGGGTAGATAACCGGACTTTGGGCACTTTTATGGCAGGGACAGAGAGGATCTAAACCCTGTTAAAAGATCAAGAGGTCATACATTTCCCATCCTTGGGGCAAGGGAGACACTACGCATGGGAAAAAACCTTCACAGTGTCAAAAAGGCAGGGGATGCCAGACCATAGTAAGTCCTGCTATCTCCCTCCCAGAGGACTTTGCGATGAAATCCATCGTGACTGAGGAGTGCGTGCACAACCAGGGGGAGGGTCCAGAGGCAAATTCGCCATGGAGTTAAAACAAAACAATATGATTGGCCCAGAAGAAGACAAAGACCCGCAAGACTGCCCCCTTAAAAAGGATATAAACTTCCCAAAGGCACAACTCTCACGACTCTCCCGCTGAGTTTGCCTGTGCATCTTTTTGCATGTACTCTGCTTTTCTAATAAATACTTTACTTTCTTCTATACCTTCCAACACCTTGTCAGATTCTTCATTTCAAGCTATACAAAGCACTGGAGATTTAGGTTCTGGCTGCTGACCCTGTGGTCTAGTGGTTAAGATCCTGGTTTCTATCCAGGCAACCTGGGTTTGATTGCCCGTCAGGGAGCTGAGATTTTGCTTCCAGCTACTGCTTGCTGCAAGCTGCCGCTTACTGCCACCTGCCGCTTACTGCCACCTGCGTCCGAAATCAATACTATGCACAGTTTAAGGGTTTACAATGAATAAACAGGTAAGCTAAAAATAATAAAAAGAAGAGTGTAATAACATGCTAAAAAGAGTACTGCACTGTGTGAAGACACAGGAAGAAATGCCAGTTTCTCCCTCTGGCCATTAGGGACGGCACATCTCTAGGAATATTTACATCCTCTCTTTTTGAAATCCTAGAGTTTAAAAAAATATAGACTGCTCTACAATCAAATATTTTTTACAGTTATATTTTTAAATATCAAAAACACCAATTGAGATTTTTTTAATAACTAATTTTAGAAATCCTAAACCCCAACAAATTTTTCCTTTTCCCTTGACCAGTTGCCATTTGCCAGTTTGCTGATAAACTGCATATTAATCAGGTGCAAGAATGGAGTCATATATAACAATTATTTTCATAACATGCACAAATATTTCAGTTTGTAAGAGACTAAACAGCAGACATTATTAGTTATATTTTCACTCTTTTTTTCTGAACTTTGATTTGATTTGACTCATTGTTTTATTTAGTTATGACTTTTAATCTTGGGTGATTGAAAATATTAAAAATACAATCTATTAATATTAATAACATAAAGTCATATGAGTATAGCTGAAGCTTTCAACTCCCTGCCTTTGGTGAAGTCTCTGGCAGATGATGGCCAAGTGACTTAACAGCAAAATACTATGGCTCTAGAGTCTAGCATATTTTTTTCCCAAAAAACACAATCAATATATGCCAAAAGTGCTGTAATTTGCTTTTACATATTTCATATCTATTTATATTTCACAATGCTCAAATCTGCATAATTTAGCTGAAATAAAGAATACTATAAATTAGTTTAGTAATTTATATTAAATTATTTGCATTAACCCCTAGAGGAAAAATTACCCAATTGATACATTACAGATGAGATCATTGTAGTTTTGGATGATTACAATTCAGAATTCCATATCTCTCTCAGATGGTTCAAATATCTTCCATACTTAAAGCTGAAATAAGTTACCAAAAAGTTATGTAAAAGCATAGTTAGACAAATAGCTATTTTAAGTTTAGCAGTGAAATGGGTATGATAGTCTATCCTTTTGATTTGGATTTCAAGGGAACATGTTAAGATGGATTTTTTTCCCTAGTTCATTTTATGAGTTATTTACATTTGAATACAGTACTACTTTCTAATCAAAGGGATGAAGCTATGGAAGTTTGGAGCAGTTGCAAATATCTCACTGATATTTAATTTGCCATAGTTCATATCATATCTCTCCAATAGCACTGGGTGCTTTGAGATCAGAGGCACCATTGGAGTCTTTGTGTTCCCAATAATGTTTATTATGGTTCTTTAGTCCTAAAAATCACTCAGTAAATGCCAACTTAAAAAAAATAAGTAATTACATATATGATGTTTCCAGTACAGATCTAACCCATGGAAGGTACTTAAATAAACCGGATAGTGAAGTCTTCTCTGGTTGCACAGTGGTTAGGAATCTGCCTGCCAATGCATGGGACACGGCTTCAAGCCCTGGTCGGGAAAGACCCCACATGCCGCAGAGCAGCTAAGCACATGTGTCACAGCTACTGACTGAGCCTGTGCTCTAGAGCCCACGAGCCACAACTACTGAAGCCCACGCGCCTAGAGCCCGTGCTCCACAAGAGAAGCCACCACAACCAGAAGCCAGTGCACCGAAACAAAGAGTAGCTCCCGCTCACCGCAACTAGAGAAAGCCCGTGTGCAGCAACAAAGACCCAATGCAGCCAAAAATTGAATAAATAAATAAATACATTTATTTAAAAAAATAAATGGTGACTATTACTCTTTTTCTCACCGTTATCATCGTCTTTGTCATCATCAACATCACAATACCATCAAATTTATACAATCCCTGCATTCTGTACATCTTAGGGATCATGTATATTTCAAATAGGTCAGCACCATGGGGTTAACTTGTAACTTGGTTTTTGTTGATTTTAGATATTCCCTTAGGTGTATGGTTTTAAAACCTAGCAATTATTTCTATAGCTATTATTTAATATTATGTGATAGCATTTAAAAATACTCTTCAATAAAATTATTCATTTAATCATCAAAACAGTCCTATGATGTAACTACTATCATTATCTTCATTTTATAGATGTGGAAACTGAGGCTCAGTTGTTTAAAACTAAATTTTAATTAAGCTAAGCAAAGTATTATTCAGACTCTTATAGAGTGCATGTTTGATTTTCATAAGAAAATTTAACTTCTCCTTCTGGCTAAATTCTACAAAGGAAATAGACTGTATTTCTTTCTAAGAAATTTTTTATTCTGTCTTGTTCGTATTTCCTCACTTTTATTTTCTATATTTAAACAACACAATCTGGAAGCTTACATTTCTTTTTGATTGTTCAATGTTGTCATCTTCAGCAGGCACACATCAGTCAGTCTGTCTAACTTGGCTGATGTAACTTACTTACAAAAATCTATACCAAGGAATCATACCTGCATGCACTTTTCAGCATGCTAGTCTTAAGCTAAAAACTAACTCATTAACTAGCCAATTATCTAACCTACTGAGTAACTAGAAAAATAAAAACCCTTAACAAGGAGTAGGTGACTTTTCCTCTCATCTTTGTCTTAGCACCGTGATTATTTTCTTCTGAGTCAGTACAAACTATGCAGGAGGCACCTGATCTTGCTTATTCACCTCAGGGTTTTATCACCGCACTTCTTGATTTCCACTCTCTGCCCTTGGCTGTTAAAATTAAGTACTAACATAAGGGGAAGACATGCTTCACCCAAGAAAAGTACCCATCTATATTCTATTTCAAGATTTTTAAAAGTCCTTAATAATAAAGAAAACTGACACAATCATTTATTTTTATATAAGAGCATGGTAACAAGGATTCCTTCCCCACAAGTGTGCACACATACAAAAGCACACGCAAACACACACACCCCAAACACATACACACAACACAGAGTGTCATAAAAACCCAGTTCTAATTAATCTCCATGTAAATCTCAGGTTCTTATGACAAGTTCAACCATCTTATTTTAAAAATGAGGAAATAAAAACTGAATATAAAACACACAGAGAAGGAGGAAGAAAAGGAAGAAAAACAGGCAAATTAATTAATGCACATAGTTTAAATATTTAATCTTGAAATTATTGTAATTCTTTAGTAACTGTGCCTTTATTAAATATGAGTGGAATCTGAGATGTGATTTTTAAAAAATCTCTAGAAAAGGTCACTTGGATCGATCTCCAGCCTTGGCAAGAAAATGACTATCCATGGTGGGTGGGTGAATATTCTCAAAATTTTGAGATAGAGCATGCATACATGTTTTTATTTAAAATGCATACATATTTTTGTTATTTAAAGAACTTGACCACAGAAGTTGTGAAATAAGCTTTATGTTCATCCCCAATCCTTTCATTTTGAATCCTTATTTTAAGAATGTCCTATCTATGTTAACAGCCCTATTTAGACCCTATTCTCCCCTAACTCTATTAAGAGTAAACCTATCAGAATTTGTTGATGTCCACTAAGGTAAAAGTGACTGATTAACCTACACAGAACAAATTTGGCCACATATGTATTGCAGAGTGTTCAAATGTTAAAGTTGCTCCCAAAGTGTAAGATCCTTTTATTTGTTTATTATTTATTTATTTTTAAAATTTTTATTGGGGCATAGTTGATTTATAATGTTGTGTTAGTTTCAGGTATACAGCAAAGTGAATCTGTTATAAATATGCATGTATCCATTCTTTCTTAGATTCTTTTCCCATATAGCTCATTACAGAGTACTGAGTAGAGTTCCCTGTGCTATACAGTAAGTCCTTATTAGTTATCTATTTTATATATAGTAGTGTGCATATGTCAAACCCAATCTTCTAATTTATCCCTCCCTCACCCTATCCCCTGGTAACCATGAGTTTATTTTCTACATATGTAACTCTATTTCTGCTTTGTAGTTAAGTTCATTTGTACCTTTTTTTTTTTAGATTCCACATATAAATGATATCATGATACGTCTTTCTCTGTCTGATTTACTTCACTCAGTATGACAATGTAAGATCCTTTAAAAAAAAAGCAGCTTCTGTCAGCAAATGAACATGAGCTCAGTTAAGAAAAATAATGTCAGTTCTATTAAATATAAGGAAAAATTAAGTATAAACTTGCTAAAGGCTGGAGCAGTGGGTTTGTCATGTAAATCAAGTTATACTCCTTTTCCGAAAGGGCAGAAAAATCATGAGATCAAGAGGGATGGAAACATTGCATTTCTTTTCTCTCTCATACTTCCACTCTCTAACTTTGAAGAAAAAAATATATATAAGGATAGGTGTCAGGGAAAAATGCAAGTAAGATGATTTTTCTGCCATGGGTAGCAGAAGGATGCTCTAGGTAAGGGGGTTACCTAAGGTGTAAGCACTAATTAAGGATAGCTAAGGTGTAAGGATTAGACCAGAAGTTGCTGGTAGGAACTTGAAGGCTTTTCTGCCAAGATGGACTAAGTTTCAAAGTTAAGAAATAATTGTGCTTCGGTTACAACCTCCTGAGGTCCTACTTCAAAAAAGCTAGTTGCTAGAGAGATTGGACTCTGAAGCACAAAGTTCCAGGCTGACTGCATGAGAGGGATTCTATCACATGACTTGTTGACACTGAAGTAAAAGAGAGAATAAAATTGTAATAAAGGTGACCTAGACCGATTAGAAACAAAGTATTCTGCTTGATGTTTTGAAAAGCCTTCTCTTGAAGGTGGTACTCTTTTGGTATCAATTATGATTTACTTCTGTAAATTATAGGGCAATATTTTGGCAATACAATTTTAAATCTGCTTAAGAAAATAATTATGACTCTGATAATTTTATTTTTTTAATTGAAAAAAAATTAATACAATTTTGAAAGGTTACTTTCCATTCACAATTATTACAAAATATTGCCTATATTCCCCATGTTGTAATACATCTTTGAGCTTATCTTACACCTGATAATTTATATCTCCCACTCCTCCACCCCTGTATTGCCTCGCTCCACTGGTAGCCACTAGTTTGTTATCTATATTGGTGAGTCTTCTTCATTTTTGTTATATTTTTAGATTCCATATATAAGTGGTATCATAGAGTATTTGTCTTTCTCTTCCTGCCTTATCTCACTTAGCATAATACCCTCCATGTCCATCCATGTAGCTGCAAATGGCAAAATTTCATTCTCTTTTATGTCTGGGTAGCATTCCATTATATATATGTGATATATATATATATATATATATATATATATATATATATATATATATATATATATATATATATATCTCACATCTTCTATATCTATTCATCTGTTGATGGACCCTTAGGTTGTTTCCATATCTCAGCTATTGTAAATAATGCTGCTGTGAACACTTGGGTACAAATATCCTTTCAAATTAGCGTTTTTCCCAGGAGTGGAATTGCTGGGTCACATGGTAGTTCTAATTTTGGTTTTTTGAGAAACCTCCATACTGTTTTCCACAGTGGTTGCGCCAATTTACATTCCCACTAGCTGTGTAAAATTGTTCGCTTTTATCCACTTGCTTGCCAACATTTGTTATTTGTGTTCTTTTTGATGATAGCCCTTCTTAGAGGTGTGAGGTGATATCTCATTGTGGTTTCGATTTGCATTTCCCTGATGATTAGTGGTGCTGAGCATCTTTTCATGTGCCTGTTGGCCATCTGCCTTTCCTCTTTGGAAAGATGTCTACTCAGTTCTTTTGCTCATATTTTAACGGGGTTGTTTGTTTGTTTGTTTTTGATATTGAGTTTTATGAGCTGTTTATATATGTTGGATATTAATCTCTTATTGGTCATATCATTTGCAACTATTTTCTCCCATTCAGTAGGTTGTCTTTTCATTTTGTCAATGGTTTTCTTTGTTGTGTAAAAGCTTTTAAATTAAATTAGGTCCCATTTGTTTATTTTTGATTTTATTTCCTTTACTTTAGGAGATGGATCCAAAAAACTATTGCTGCAAGTTAGGTCAAATAGTGTTCTGTCTGTTTTCCCCAAGGAGTTTTATAATATCCAGTCTTACATTTAGGTCTTTAATCAAAGGAATCCAAATTGGAAAGGAAGAAGTAAAACTGTCACTGTTTGCAGATGACATGATACTATACATAGAAAATCCCAAAGATGCCACTGGAAAACTACTAGAGCTCAACAGCGAATTTGGTAAAGTTTCAGGCTACAAAATTAATATACAGAAATCTGTTGTATTTCTATACACTAACAATGAACTCTCAGAAAGAGAAACTAAGGAAACCATCCATTTACCATCACATCAAAATAATACAATACGTAGGAATTAACCTACCTAAAGTGGCAAAAGACCTCTACTCTCTACTCTGAAAACTATAAGACACAGATAAAAGAAATTGAAGATGACACAAACAGATGGAAAGATATACCATGTTCTTAGATTGGAAGAATCAATATTGTTAAAATGACCATACTACTCAAGGTAATCTACAGATTCAATGCAATCTCTATCAAAATATTAATGGCATTTTTCACAGAATTAGAACAAGTAATCTTTAAATTTGTATGGAAACACAAAAGCAATCTTGAGAAAAAAAAGTAGCCAAAGCAATCTTGAGAAAGAAAAATAGAGCTGGAGGAATCATACTCCCTGATTTCAGAGTATACTACAAAACTACAGTAATGAAAACAGTATGGTGCTGGCACAAAAACAGACACATAGATCAGTGGAACAGGATAGAAAGCCCAGAAATAAACCTATGCACTTATGGTCAATTAATCTATGCCAAAGGAGGCAGGAATATACACTGTAGAAAAGACAGTCTCTTCGCTAAGTGGTGCTGGGAAAATAGGACAGATACATGTAAAATAATGAAATTAGAACATTCTCTAACACCATGCAAAAAATAAACTCAAAATGGATTAAATACTCTGTGAATTTTAGAGGCCTGTTTACAGAAGAAGAAGTATACAACCTGGTTTAATTTACCCAAAATTCAGTTTAATTCACAGTTGTCTGGTTTTACAATAGAACTGAAATACAAGTTCTGGGTCATAAAAGGGATCAGTAAGGATGTATACAACTCACAGTGTGCTTTTCAGTCAAACACAATGCCTTAAATTTTTGTATCAAAGAGTGGTCAAGGGTTTGGAGAAAGCTAATTGAGCCTTTCATTGTTTCTTAAATGATAACAAACGTTTTGTCCCCAAATCTAATACATGATTCCTTTTGCCCACTTACAATGTCTCCAATTTAACCAAATACCACCCCTACTTTGTGCCCCCTCCAACTAACCAGGGCCATGAATAAACCACTTCATCATAAAAATACATGTATTGATTTAAAAAGAAAATGATCTTATATTTTGTTTAATTTCTTTTATAACAGAAAATCTAAACATATATCCTCTCTTACTTTACCTAAACCACTCTCTCACACTTGCTATTCATCTGTCTAGAATATGTTTGGCACAATTAATATACTGGATAAGTCACTCTTCAGTTGTTTGTTTATATGTCCCCTCATCGGAAATACCTTCCCTGAGCAACTAGGCTAGGTCAGATCCTCCTGATATAAATAGCATCTGAGACTTTTTCTTTCTAGCACAGCCATTTTTGTTAATGGTGTATTAGCTGTATATTACTACCTACCTCTCTGCTACCAAAATCTCTTTCTCATAGCAGATGTGTGAAATGTAACTGTGTTGAAGTCATGGTGAATAGATTGTAAGTACCATAAAAATGTGACCCTTTATTCCATTAAACATTGTATCTCTAGCACTATGCAATCCTGTTGCATATTGGTAGTTAATATATACTGTTGAGAGTATGTATTTGTTTCCTATTCCACCTATTTTCATCATATTTTTCTCGTTTCTATTTTCCAAGACCTTGAAATGTGGAATGTGTCAGTTACCAGATATTTGAGAAAGACAGAGATAGAGGGAGAGAAGAGAGAAAGGCAGAGACAGAGAGAGAGACATACAGTCACAGACTGAGACTGATTTTGGATGGAAGTAAACCTAATTTCTTCATAAGGCCAGTTTCTTGCTTTCTGCTTAGTGCTGCATATGAAACCATTCTTTGATGGTGATTAAAAAGTTCATTTCTTATAAACAAATGCAGCTGTTGGTGCTGATGATAAAAATGAAGAAAAATGCAGAGAACTAAAAAAACTGATACAAATGATTTTATAAACATATGTAGAAACATTAAGGATCAACCATACATTATTGCATTTTAAGGGGAAAATGATATATTATAGTGATATTGAGTGCCTGGAGTTTTGAGAAGGTCTTAGTATTTCAAGTGTCTCCTGCCTAACTCAGCTCTCTCAGTACTCACAACCCTGCACTTGCACTGGCATCTCTCACCTTCAGCCTGGCTATAAACGAAGTCATCATCATTCCTCTGAGAACTATCTCACCCTTCAATCAAGATATCTTTATTTCCCTAGAGAGCATTGTCATTCAGATTTGGAAACCTAGTTATCATTGATTCTTCTTTTTTAATTGCTAACTCCCCCACATTGAATTAATTGCCAAGTCATCTTGATGTGTCCAAAGTCTACAACTATTTGAAGATGTAAATACTATTTCCCCTTCTTCACAATGCCCTTCTTGTCTCTTCCCGAGAGGGAGCTCCCTAGCACTGTCTCTCCAGTAATATCACTTTCTGCCTTCTACCTATTAGTGCACTAGGAGTAGTCTGGCATGTAGAAGGGCCACAAAATTTAATAATACTAATAATAGACACTGACTTATATTTTCTATACTGTTTACTACACTCTAAGATCCTTGGAGACCAAATTTAGATATTTCATAGCAATTAACCATGTCCATAGAAGAGAGTAACGAATGTAGATTAACTCCTCACAGTGCTTCTCAAGTCCCTCTTTTTTTTCCATTTCTTCTGCCAATTATGTTCTAGCTTTATTACCAGATTATTATTGCTAAAATAGTTTCAATTTTATTTCTCAGCTTTGAGAGTCTGCTCATACACCTTTTGCCCAATATACACACCATTGCCTTACCCATCTTAAAACAGTTCAGGACAGCTCATGTGACTTTTCTGAATGAAAAGCCTTTATTGCTTTTTCTATTATATACTAGATTCATATATTTTTCATGTAACTGTCAAAGATCTTTAAAATCTGGCCACTATTGGACCTTAGATTCTTGCCTCTCTCTATTCTTTCACATGCATCCAATAGAAGTCTACTTTTTATGTTATAACTCTCCCAATACAGTCTACATTTTCCTACCTTCATATATTTGTTGGTATTTCTCTTTTCTCTTAGAATGTCTTCCATCCTACTTCCATTCTCAATCCAATCTAATCCACTTTAAAACTTTCCTGATAATATATAAAACATAATTTTCATACTTGACTTCTTTCTCTTATGTAATTAAGAACTATTAGCAGACAAACATATCTTATATTGGCTCCTTATACCCTGTAGAGAGTATTACTCTTCTATTAGGTTGAATTATATCAAAGTGCTGACACTTGTCAGTTTTGACATTTAAAATGGCAAATCCATAGGATTTAACATTATATTTTCATGCTGTCACAGAGCAAATTTGGCAGCGATTTCAAACCAGGGGCCAAGTCCAGTAAGTTTGAACACAAAATTTTTTAAAGCTCACGTTTTATTTTAAAATTAGAGCTTTGGCTGAGAATCTCACTTTTATGAAGTGACATCCATTTCTGAAGATAGGCTACAGCCAGTGGGCATATTTCAGTTTTATGGGTGTGTGAAGAATTTTTATTTCTTCCTTTCTTTCCTTCTTCCTTCCTCTTTCCCTCCCTCCCTCCTGGCCTCTCTCCTTCCTTCTTTCTTTTCTTCCTTTCTTCCTTTCTTCTTTCTTTCTTTCTCCTTCTTTCTTTCTTTCTCTTTCTTTTTCTTTCTTTTTTTTTCTTTCTGTCTTTCTCTCCCTTTTTCCTTCCTATCTTCCTTCCTTCCTTCTCTCTCTTCCTCTGTTTTTGTAGCTAGGATTTTGGTTACAAAACCACAGACTCAAAGGAATTCAGGTGACAAATAATCAATAAATAGATGTGTTACCTAATAATAAATGCTATAACCCAGACATATGAGGAATATTCTTTTTTAGCCAGGAGATTAGTCATATTATTTTTATTCACAAGAAAAATCAATGCAAATAGTTGTTCAAGATTCCAAATCTTTACATGACTTATGGGAAACAAGGCATACACAAAATACTGAGCAATCTTTATAATGAAATTAAGATAAAGGATTTTTTTTAAAATATACTTTCTTTATGAGAACATCAGTCTACTATTTTCTAGTATATTAAGAAATACTGTTGCATCAACTTAAGAAATATTAACAATTCTTGAAAAGTTAATACTATTTCTAAAGTGTTCACCTTTAGAATAGACACAGTTTAAGTAAGCCAAATTCTTTTCCTTCTCTGCTGAAGTAAGATTAAGCAGGACTAATTTTTTCCCCTAGGTTATTTTATTTACCCTATTTTTCCTCAGAAAAGAAAATCACCTAAGGTTGTTTTGTTTTCTTTTGTTTTATTGTGGTCAGTCTAAGCCAACAAAATCTTCATATGTTTTTATTTTAGCAATTGAAACAAAAGCAACTCATTCATCCAAACAAATGACTGAGACACAGAGCATTAAGATTACATACAGTTGTAACAGATACATGGTATAATGATGAACAAATCATGCAACCTCTGTGTTCCCTATTTGTATAATGTCGTCCATGAAATTCTTAAGCTCAGACTATCCTGATGATGCAAAATCTATCATACTAACACTAAGCTTCCCTTGAAACAGTCTGTGTGGCACACCTCCACTCCAATAATATGCATTTATTTCCATTTCCTCTATATCTTCCACTTTCCCCATTTTCACTCTTTCCATTAGGTTTTTAAGACTTTCATTTTGCTCCTCCCTGCTTTTCTCATAATTGTATGGTACTGAACAACACTGCACTGTCTAAATATTATGATCAAATAGTCAAATCAATGTATTGTGTATTATTTGATAAAGATGATGGTAATCATGCAAGGGTTTTTTTATATGTTATTATTCACACCAGACAAGAGTTAGAAAGTAGTAGCAAATATTTCCATGAATAACAAATGAAGTGAAATATTTTATATATAAATGCTCTTTGATGAAATATTGCATAAATGAGTCATAAATTAAAATTTAAGGAAGTTTCTAAAAAGTTGGTTATATATTATTTTATACTGGAAAAAAAAATTCCTTTGGCCTTCAGAAGCCTTGGTTTTAAGCTTAGTTTCAAGTTAAGTAAATATTGTCCGTTATCACACATTTTCCAATCAAACTGTAGATTTTTAAAAGTGTCAAAAATACTAGTTATTTGCTGCTTCAGATTGATCCTGGGTATGAGCAAATAAAAAACAACTAATTAATATTAATTAATGACATATTATTTTAGGGACCACCATATACAATGAGTCATTTGCAAAATATCAAGTACAATACAAACTTAAAATATAACATTAAATATCATTGAATGAAATGCCTGAAAAATTAATATATATGTTTAATATTCAGAGAACATAGATTTTAAAATTTCTTATACATCCTCTCTATCTTAAGTGTTTTAACCTCAGTTTGTCAATTTATTTCCTTAGAGTTCTACGATTAGAAAAATCGAAGACCTACCATTATTATAAATAGGTTATGTATTTCAAAGGTACTATTAATATTAGAGGATAGATCTTTTTCCCCTCTGGGAGGATTTGACCTATCAAAAATAATGGATAGATTATGACATATTTTTATATGATGGGTGAAGGTTTTGTCATTCTTCACACCAGGAATATGCATCATCAGTTCAAGCATACAGTTTTTGCTAAAGACAACTATAGTTGCTGTCCAATGAAATGACAGTGAAAGTGACTGTCATTTCCTAGAGATTAATGTTGGGGTTCCAAGCTCTGCTCTTCTTTAAATTGTAGTGTTGCTTAATTAATCATCTGAGCCAACTGCAGTGCTGGGTTAAAATAACAGTGTGAAACAGCAAAAATCTGATCATGACTGCTTTTGGTACACAGGGTTAAGTAATGCCCATGGCTGGAACCGTAAGTAAGAGTAGGGCTGACCACATCTCTAGTCAAGAAGTGCATTATTTTCTATCTGTTTAAAATCCCACTGCTAAGTAGAGAGACCCTAAGTATATCTTCTGAACACATAGCTTATACTGGTCTCCAATGAAAAGAGCCGTGTACGACCCTTGAAGTGCTCATTTTACTTGACAGAAAGTCATTGAAAAGCACTATTTTGTAAATCAAATAAAAGTTGATGGAGTTAAATAGTAGTTTTGTATGCACTTTGTTGCTAAAATTACAAATTTCAAAGAAATGTCTTGTTTTTTGCCACTGAGGGATTCCAACCTGAAGAGAGACAGGGGATGAATTGGTTCAGTATATTTACTGTTTCACCATTAATGGTATTTCCTTTTTAATATTTTGGAAACAGTACTGAAGAAAGTCAAAAATAAATTTGTCTTCAGTTAGAAGCTCCTAGAAAACCTGAATGGTTGTATCATACAACATCCAAATATCTATGTCTCAGAAATGAAGGTTTGGGTCTCCCCACCAAGTAATGAACCATGACCAGCTGAGATGCTTGCTCTGCCCACATGACCATATAGAAATCAGGACTATAATTGTCATGAATATTTTCTTTATTTTGTTCCAAATGTGTTTTCACATATGAAAACACATTTGAAACAAAAGTGTTTTCTGTCCTCTCTTATCCTCTTATCATGTAACAGAAGATGCATTCACTTTATAGTATAGTATTCAAGTATTGTTTACTTTACATCATAATATTTAAGTTACAGGATATATTTAAGTCAAGGAGAAGAGTAAGCATCACACAAGGACTTTGCATGCTTTTCTTGAAAAAGGGTTAGCCATTTTCAGTTGTCTGCAGGCTAGTTGTATCATGTTAGGCAGAATTATGACCTTATTATTGTCCTTAGTGAGAGATTAAGTATAGTTTAGGAGATGCATATAGGTGACAAGGTGACAAGGGGTAGATTTGTAATTGTTAATTTTATGTGTCAACTTGGTTGAGCAAAGTGCCCAGATACTGGGTCAAACATTACTCTGGATATTTCCGTGACAGTGTTTTTTGAATGAGGTTAACCTTTAAATTGGTAGACTTTGAGTAAAGCAGATGGCCTCTGCTGTGTGAGTGGGCCTCATCTAATCAGTTGAGGCCTTAATAGAACAAAAACTGACCTTCCCCAATCAAGAAGAAATTCTGCCAGCAGAGGGCCTTTGAACTTGAACTGCACCATGGCTCTTCCCTGGGTCTCCAGCCTGCCATAACACCCTGCAGATTTTGGATTTGCCAGCCTCCATTATTATCATGTGAGCCAATTCCTTAAAATAAATCTCTCTGGCTCTCCATATATAAATACACATTCTATCAGTTCTATTTTTCTAGAGAACCCTGACTAATCATTCACTAAACCACAATTTCCTTAGTGGAATCTCCAAATCTTGTCTTTTTCTTTTCCTTAAACTATATTCTCGAAGACATTCTGACAATTCAGGGTTAAATCTCTTCAAGTGGGAAAATTAACTACAGTTCTCTCCTAACTTACCCATAGACCCCCAAAAAACCTCACATCCCCCCATGATTAAATATCAGCTTCATTTTACTTATTTCTGCAAATACTATGCTTTTTAAATATGCTTTTAGCTTAAATATATTTAAAAATTACCTAGAATGACTTATTCAGTCTCATCTCATAATTTCTTGATGTGCTTCACTGACATCAGTCTGAATGGCAATTTCAGTGAGAAGCTTCTGTGAAAAAACACTCAGAAATTAATTTCAAAAGCTGAAATTCAGAGGTGAATTTTGGATGCTAAACATAGAACTTATTCATGAAGAAACAGGTTATGAGAGTTGCTTAAATAAATGTAGAATACAAATTTTGTGTGGCTTACATGAAATGTCAAAAGCCGTACTGCATTCATGAGGCAACAATTATGAATAGAAAACTGAAATAGAAAAGCATTAGCTTCCCCAATTAAATATATAATTAAAGTGAATAAGACAAGTGAGAACCATTTTCAGCTCTGACCGCTGTCTTTAATCTTCTGAAATGATTGCTCACTAATGATCAAGATAATGGGTAAAGATCATTAGAGTTCTACGTGAGAAAGGAAACATCAAAATCAATGCTGAACTAGATTTAGCTTAAAGCATCTACATAATTGGACTCCCACATGACCTTTACCTTTACTCATAGAGAACTTTCTTATTATTGCTAGTGACCCAAATCCTGGCTTAAATATAGCTTGCTCTCAGGCTTTCAAATACATAAATTATAATATTTTTTAAAGTACATACTTGAATAGAAGTTATATAAGGAAGTACCGAATTCCAATAAAATAAGTTGTTCATCTATCATTTCATCCAAAAAATATCTACAGAGTGTCTACTTAGTGCCAGGCACAGTATGAACCTCAGTGATACACTGGGAGATGAGATGGAGTTAATCTCTGAACAGGCTTATGGAAGATGCAGACAAATAGATGATTACAGTGCAACACATCCAGATTCCTTATCATAATTTACAAATATTTATTTAGTCTATCTGCCTCTGTGACCTCACCTTTTAGGAATACCTCCATAGTTCATGCACACAAGCCAGATTGGCTTTTGCAATGGCTGTTTCCTGAACCTACAATTCTTTTTGTAGATCTTTGCTTGGCTAGTTCCCTCATTCAGGCCTCAACTCAAATATTATCTTCTTTCTAGACTGAAATTGCTGTGTGACTATGTTATTTTTTAAGTGACTACTAGGGAATACTAGGTATGAAAGACAAGAAAGAATCTGAGATGTGGTGGTCTAAAACACATTAAAAAGATAGTTACAATATACAGCACTTTCTCAAGATCTGAATTGAAGTTTTGCTTTGTTTCATTTAGGGAGGGTAAACTCTTCTTTGTTTGAATTTGTAAATTCCTTTTCAAAAAAAAAAGCTAGTTATATTGCATGGCCTTTTTCCTGTTTTTTGGCATCTTCTTAATTTGTTGATACTTTATTAACTGATCATGCAGTTCATTAGGAATATTTCCTGGTGAGTAAAACAGAAGAAAGCTACCTTAACTTATTTTTGCCCAGTTAACTGCTTGTTCAGTTAACATTACATGCATCAAGAGTGCGTTGCTTGACTGTGGTTATTACTTTGTCCTTCTCTTAACTTCACCAGAGGACACACCAGAAAGTTACAATGATTGCTCAAAGGCAGTTTATAATTAAGGTTTTATAGCTTAATGGTTATCTTTATTTATTTATTCTAAAGATAAATAAAAATTAGAGATTGAATCACTTGTTTGTCACTCATCTAGAAATACTGGAGATAATAATTTTATCTTTAAGTCTGATTTTTTCTCATATATGTACTTATTTAACAATAACATTATATAAGGCTACTTCTGTGCTTTACAAATTCTGTACTTAGTATTACTGAATTTTAAAAATTTCTCATTTTTCTTATTAAAAGCATGTGACCTATGCAATATACTTATATTCATATGTAATTACCAAGTATTCAATAGCAGGTATGCAAAGGGAAATGTTCACCTCCCTCTATTTCTGCTCCCCAAGACTTCTTTTCTCTAGCAATACTGAAGTATTTGAACATTTCTGTGGTTAATAAAATATATTACCTTGAGCTGAATCATTAAGCTCATCCTTCAGAGTCCAGAAAAATGCAACATTTGCTCTTTCAATGTTCACTTAAAATTTCACCTTCTTTGTGAAACATTTTTCCATCCTTTCCATTTAATTTAACTGTTTATGATCAATGTCTTATTTACATACTTCTATTTCTATATTTACACAATGTTAGCACACTTCTTGGTCAACCTGTCTTTTTTTCCCCTCTTAGGAATGAAGCTTATTGAAGATGAGATTTTACCTATCTCATTTGATAGGCACAGCACCCACTGCAATGTTTAGCAGATACACTTCATAACAAGGTGAAACATTTCAGCAGCAAGAATTCCAGAGAGAGCTTTTCCTCATGAGAAAAGCAACAGACTAGAGAATAGGATACTTTAATTCCACAGGTACACTGAGGTGGGAGGGTCATGTGTGACTTCTAGAAGATTTTGATAAGAGAGGGCTGCATGAGATTCATAGGACCAGGAAGGAGGACACCAAAGAGGAAACAGCATAGGGTGCAGGGTGGGCAGTGGAGAGGGAGAGGAGTAGCTGCCCTAAGTGTGAGACTTTGGGGTAAACAATATCCAATGCCACTGTAGGAAGTTTTGTCATGGGAAAAGCTGCACAAACTCTATATCATACCTCCATGAAATCTTTAAGATATAAATTGGTAAAATGCACTTTGGAACGTAACACATACAGTGAATGTCTGTTGAACTCAGTAATGTGAACTATTTCCCTGATCTAGAGCCACCTAAAATTAGTCACTTACTGTTCTTCACTCCTGCATGTTTCTACAGCATGCATCACACTAAATTTTATTTTTGGTATTTATTTTTAATTTTACAAATATTATATTATGATATGAGAAATAATGCTGAAGTTAACGTTTACCATCACTCACATACCTAGTTCTTTCCCCACAAGGAACTACTATTATCAGTTCATGTATACATTTTCTGACTTCTTACTATGAGTTTATACACACACACATACCCCTGTAAATATCTTGATTTGTTTTTATAGATATTTTAAAATATAATATATCTAGTGAATATGTTCTACAAACCAAAAGAAACTTTTGTCCTATTCACTCAAATTCTTGCATAGTATTACAATGTAGTTTATTTAGCCATTACTAATGGAAAAACATTTGGTTTGTTTCTCTATTTTATCTAAAGCAAACAATTCTGCTGTAAAATAATGAAATGGCCTTCTGTATACTTGTGCAGGTATTTTTCTAGAGCAGATACCAAAAGCTGGTTCCAAAAGAATATGCACCTATTTTTAATAATGTTATTTACTACCAAATTTCCTTATACAGTGGCTATAACAATTTTTTATCTATCAGTAGTGTAAGAGCTCACCTACTTCCTCTTATTATTTCCAATACGTAACATCCTTATTATATACTACGTTTTAAAAAGAACATTCTCTATTTTATATATTAACATTTCCCTTGTGCCTAACATATTTTGGTTATTGGGTGTTTATGAAATACTTGTTGAATAAATTAATACATTTATAAATGTGAGAAGACTACTGTGACAGGATCAAAGGCATACTGATAATGTCTTTCATGTATTCTTAGAATCACTACAGTTAGTCTAGGAACAAATATTAATAAAATGACTAAATATATCTGGAATATAGCTATGTATCATATTTTTTAAATTGGATAATTGAAATAGTATAAATATCATAACATATAAATACTCACATTTGCCAAAAACCTGTGATTCCATAATTTAAAATATGATTTTTTTGATTCTGAAAATAAGACAGCACTATTATAGGCAATCAAATATTACAGTGAAGTAGATTTTCTGAGTCCAAGATTATTAAAAAAAACACTGAAATTAATTGGATAATAACTCTAATGTTTGACGATCCTTATAGATCTCCTTCTTAAGAAAACAGTTCAAAAATTAAAACTGAATTCCAATTGGGGAAGAGTATGACACCTGAGATAGAGTTTTTAAGTGTCAGGTTATGCTTTCTATTAAATTCCTCAGTGTTTTCTATTAAAAATTAAGCAAGAGAGGAATTCTAAAGATTAATTAAATCTTCTGGTCAATAAACTGTGCTTTGACTCCTAAATATTAAACTATTGTTCTTTGATCATGCCAACAAGCAGATGACTCAAGTAATTATATTCTTATGGAATTCAAAATGTGCAGAAGATTTCAGTTAAGAGTTACCCTGGGTCACAAATATCATGCATTTAAAAAAAAGTTTCATACAAATAAATGGCAGGTAGCTATCTACAAAGAGAGCATCAGCACAAGGGGAAAGCAATTATCCATGGGAATTTTTATATGTTGACATCAATTCATACCTAATTACCTGAAAATAGAAATCAACTCAAAGTCTGTGCCATTAATTGACTAGCTTTCCTGAGTTTCAGCTATAGTGAAAATCTTGAAAAGAACATAAGTCTCTGCCTGTCAGCTACTGTAAGAACATATCCCCAAGGAGCCCATTTAGTACTTTAAAAATGTTCTCCATGCAGAGATTTCCTTTTTTACATAGACACTTATATCTTTAATTCTCTACAAGTCCCTGAAGATTAAGAGAAGGTTAATACTTTCATCTGAGATGATGGCCTAGTGCTACTGAGGTTTTGATTTTATAACTGAGCTTCTCACCTGAATCAGCATTTGTTTTATTTTTCATGGCATAAAAGATTTGTTTCATATTTACAGATAAGGATACTAAATTAACCCTCCATTTTCTTCTTACAATACTCCTTTTTTAAACTTGGAAACTAGGCTGTCCTTTTGATGCATACTTTTAATTCCCAGTAGTGATAAATGTGATAATACAATATATATAGGCTTTGGAGGCAGTATACATATCTTAATGGAAATACTGGAATAGCTGAGTTCACTACTTATGCAGACAATTTCAAATTTGCTGACATACTGAAGCCATGTTGTCCACTAGATAGAAATTCATAATTTTTGTCCATGACTGAATTGTAATGTAGCCTGTATTTGGCCACAGTGTTGCTACTATCTTCAGAAGTCTACTCCATCCTTTTTCTTTCAACAAAAATCATCCTAGGCAAATGGGTTTCTAAATCATCTAGTAGGTATCAAGTTATAGAGATGTGGACTTGGTTTCTTTGAATAAATTTAAAGATTACCCAATTC
The DNA here is from genome assembly GCF_964341445.2 of Mesoplodon mirus. Classification (NCBI taxonomy): domain Eukaryota; kingdom Metazoa; phylum Chordata; class Mammalia; order Artiodactyla; family Ziphiidae; genus Mesoplodon; species Mesoplodon mirus. The sequence continues at coordinate 114,368,812 of NC_138983.1, read as the reverse complement.
TCTTGCCACACACTCACACATTGTCTACTTTACTAAACTCATCTTAATCCAACATTGCTAAAATTAATTATAAAACTGATTTACTTCCATGGCAAAATGTTAATACACCATGGAATATACAGGTTATCAAAATACATACATAAACACGATTGCAAGAAATTGGTAGAATATTTCACTATTAGATAGAATAAATAGATATTTCAAGTACTATTTCTCCATTTCCACATATATTTTCACATTCTTCATGCTTCATATGTCATTCAGGTAAGTAACACATTATACTTCAAATATAGAGATAACTTTAAATGGATTGCATATGCAGGTGGTTGTTAAACAGTCCTTTCCTTGAATCTCACTACATTAAAAAAAAAATCTAGGAACACATGAAAATCCACTTACATTTAAAAAACATTAGATATACCCTGCTATTTAAAATTTTTGCCTTTAAAACTATATTCAGTTGATCTCATAATTCTATGTAGATAACTTTAAGAAATAGTTTTATCAGTCATAAAGTTTCTGAATGTAATAGTAAATAACTCACGCACCTGTTTTGAGTACTTTCTTGTCTTTAATTAATTAATTAATTAAACAAATGTTAATTAATAGTCCAATATTTATTTTTAAGTAAGATGGGAAACTTTAAAATAAATACAGTAGAGTTATTTCATGAGAGATGATTGTGGAAAAAAATGAGAGTGGTAAATTGTGAGCTGACATCTTGTCATGCTTCATAAAATTCATAGCAAATGGATAAAAGTCCAAGTTCTAACAAAAGGGGGAGTAAAGAGTAAAACTGCTTCTTTTTCATATAGAATAAAACATTTATTTTATTTGTATCAATTTATAAAAGGGTTCTTCTACTTTTACATTTTGCCAACTCCAGTGCAAAGGTCAGGAAGCTTATTTGGATTTGTACACCCTATTTTACATATGAATAGTTCTATGTTAATGTCTCTTGCCATACAACACTTTAACCTGTGTTTTCAAGGTGCCTTCTTTTCTTTTTTTTTTTTTGTTTCCAATATTTTGTGAGCTACTTGGAGCCAGGATCCTAGTCTTAATCACCTCTTCAGTACCAAGACAGCACTTTTTTTCAGTTAGCTTATTCTTGGGTTCTATTTTCTACAAACTTATTAGTTTAGGGACAGTGTAGACAAATACAATACAGTAAGATGGGTAAAATGATAACTTGCACTGAGTTCATAGTGCTAATTTGGATGTAGTTGTGGGTATCCAGGCAAGACATGGAGAAAAAGTGGAGTGTTCTTGGCATAGAAAAGCATGCACATAGGTCCAGAGAAGGCACAGAAAATATGGCTCCCAGCAACTGAACTATAATAGCTATAACTTTGGTGGGTGGAGGTAAGTGTATGAAGTCAGGCTGGAGAGGGGAGTAAGAGTCAGATGGTGTTGACCTTTTCAGCCCCGTTCAGCTGGTTAGAGTTATTCTAAGAGCAAAGGGGATAGATTAGAATAGTTTAATTAGAAAAGTTAAGTGAACTATCCAATCTGATTTTCAATTAGGAAAGTTCAATTCAGCTACAAGGAAATATGTGACCTACCTAATCTAAAAATAAATTGTTAAATGAATGCTGGTATTTAATAAATATCTGTAATATGTATGAAAATTGATAACAACACTATAAAAGTAGAAAAGTTTTAGATTGGTAAAAATAATCAGAAATTAGAAAAATTAATTTTTCTAATAATCCTTTAATTAACATATATTTTTTCTTATAGTACTCACAGGTTAACTAACTCATGGAGATGACTGCATCTCTAGGTTAAATAACAGGTGGTAATTCAGTAAAATAAAGTTATACCCAATTATTTGGCTCTGAGGATACCATTATCACTGTCACTACAAAGAAATATTAAGCTCGGCATCAGAAAGTCATTCTCAATTTTACGTTAAAATGTCAATCTATTTCTGCTGGACTACTGTACTTGTCTTTCTGGGAAAGTTTCATAGCTGGGCTTTAGTATTAGAAAGTGTCCTTCAATTTGTATTATATTTATAGTAAACTAAATACAGTAATATTAAAACTAATATTTTCTTTGGTAATTTATGAGCTATATTACTTTATATTTCCATTAACATTCCATTAGAGAAATTATTTTCTCTTTAGCTTTAAAGCAGGATGGGTAAGATCAAATATGTTTTCTAAAGGTGTGATTACAGAGAATACTCCTTTGATCCTCACAGAGCAGTTGGCCCAGATTTATGTGCAGAGTGGCCAATCAATGAAGTTATTTTGATATTCAACTCATTTTAATTGTACACAATCCTTAAATGACAAAAGAATTGTAGTAACTGATTAAAAAGTTGTATTTTTCATAAGCCTGTTTACATGAACTTAAAATTCTATACTGTGCTATTCTATTTCATACTAAATGTCACTTTTGAATAATATATGTTCTCCAGAGTCAGAAGTTCAAAATTCCAGTTAGAGCAATTAAGCTGTTCTGGCTCCAGTGGTAAAGAAATAAATACCACAGCATCATTTCTTGAAGGATGGTAGTAAATGGACACAGTCATCAGAAATCACCTGCTATACTTGTTAAAAAGCAAAATTCTGCACCTCAGCAAAGGCCTCCTGAGTCAGCATCTATGGTGGGTGGAGTCTGGGTTGTACATTTTAACAGAGTCTATAAATATCAGTTGTAATAATGGAATAGAACTTTACCAGTATTAATAGATATTTCCTTAAGAGTAGGTGATATTATAATAATTATCTAACTTTTCTTCCCCTAATATGATATTGACCATACAATTAATTCCATAGGTACTTAGATTCTTATTTTGAACCTCATTTGATTTATTATCTACCTCAGAAATGAAACTTCTGTTGACCACCTCCTCTGTATGGTCCTTTTAACCCCCTCTCACACTTCCCCAAGCCATTTCTCTATTTTGAAAAGAAGGCATGGTAGGTAGAAAAATGGTTCCACAAAGGCATCCATGTTTTGATCCCTGGAACCTGTGAATACAGGTTGCAGAGATAAAGGGACCTTGCCGAAATTATTAATGTTAAAGACTTTGAGATGAGATTATCTTGTATTATCCAAGTAGGCCTAATCTAATCACATGTACAAATGAAAGCAAAGGACCTTTATCAGAAGTGGTCAGAGAGGGAGAAGTAACTATGGAAGAAAGGCATAAGGATGCATCTGCATGCTGCAAATGGCATTATTTCATTCTTCTTTATGGCTGAGTAGTATTCCGTTGTATACACGTACCACATCTTCTTTCTCCATTCATCTGTTGCTGGACATTTAGGTTGTTTCCACGTCTTGGCTATTATGAATAGTGCTGCTATGAAAATAGGGGTGTATGTATCTTTTTGAATTACAGTTTTGTCTGGATATATACCCAGGAGTGGGATTGTTGGATCATATGGTAATTCTATTTGTAGTTTTCTGAGGAACCTCCGTACTGTTTTCCATAGTTACTGTATCAACTTACGTTCCTACCAACAGTGTAGGAGGGTTCCCTTTACTCCACGCCTTCTCCAGCATTTGTTATCTCCAGCATTTGTTATTTGTAGACTTTATCACAGCCATTCTGACTTGTGTGAAGTGGTAACTCATGGTAGTTTTGATTTGCATTTATCTAATAATTAGTGATGAACTATATCCAATAGCCTGTGATAAACCATAATGGAAAAGAATATGAAAAAGAATGTGTATATATATATATATATATATATATATATATATATATATATATATAGAACTGAGTCACTTTGCTGTACAGCAGTAATTAACACAAAATTGTAATTCAACTATACTTCAATTAAAAAATCATCTCAAAAAAAAGATACATTGTTGTTATTTTTTAATCTGGAAGAAGGGCACCAGGAACCAAGGAATGAAGATGGCCTCTAGAAGCTGGAAAAGTCAAGGAAACTAATAAAACAGACATGGGCTGCTGGAAAGGGATGACGCCCTCCTGACATTTATTTTTAGCCAAGTGAGAGCCCTACCAGGCTTCTGATCTCCAGAATTATAAGGAAAAAAAAATTGCTGTTTTAAGCCACTGAATTTATGGTAATTTATTTTGGCAGAAATAGGATATAGAAGGCATTGACTATGTTTATTTGTTTAGGATACAAGTACCTGTATGACTGGTATCTGTCATGAGAAAAAGATATTCTAGTTATTATCAATTCAGTTTTTCAAATTTTAGCTAAGGTTGTTAGAGATTTACAACATACACAATTGCACGTAACACACAAAGATATTTAGAACTGAAGGCTATCACCAAAATATATATTTGTTGCATACACTTTTAACTGTTGAGACACTGAAATAGTTTAGTAGAAATAATCTTAAAGTTGATCTAGATCATTTACCACTTCTTAGCTCTGATTGTCTTAGACAAACAGTCCCCCTTTCTGTGTACATCATTCTTCATCTGGAAAATCAATATGATAATGCCTGGCCCTCATCCTTAGGGTCTCTGTTTGCAATTATGCAAAAGCCAGCTGATGAGCTTAAAAATGTCCTGAAAATATATTTTAAAATATTATAGTAAAATATCCATGGGAATTAAGTTACCTCAAAATAAATCAATGTTAAAGGAAACAACAGAAGGATTTTCTGTGTGTCCTATACTTGAATACATAGGCACAATACATCTTAAGGTTCTTGGTCGCTTCTAGAATCTAGAAGTAAATTTACTAAATAAATGATACTTTTAATAACTCATTTTTTCTGGAGGTTGTCTTAAATTTTTATAATGCCTCATATTTACTATGCCCATTGAATCTAAAGTGAAGAAGTGGTGGCTTGGGAGTCCATAAAGTGTTTTCTGAACAATTCTTTCAGTGGGTTAGAAACACAGATATCTATTTAAAATATGTAAAACAGGTGTACTCATATAGGATCAGCAGCCTGTAGAAACAATTTTGGAAAATGTACATCTTTGGTCCCACTTAAGGGGGACTTAAGGGAGTTCTTTGGGAAGGACTAAAGACTGACAATATAAGATCATGTGGCTATGAAATACAAACCTCCTTACACAAATCTCACTCACAAACCTCCTTAATGTCAGCAGACACTCTACTGGGTACCTGATATACAGGAAAATATACACATATATTTAAAGTCTCTGATTTCCAAGTTTGATAAGGGAATAGGGTTGGGGAGACCAACAAGTTAATCATGAAGTGCAATGCATTGTGATTATCCTGTGATAAAGGATCAAAATAGATCTGTGAGAAAATAAATCATAGCATTTTACATTCTGGGTGAAAAAGTGAAGCTGGGCTTGTGTGAGAGATTGTGAGATTTTATCTGTTTATGTAAGGGTTTGGTTAAAATATTCCCAGTCAGAAAGAGCAGCATGAATAAAATCACAGTGACTGCACATCCTGTATGGCTGAATTTGAAGGTGATAAGGAAAGAATTTTGAAGGTGATCATATGCCAAGGATATTGTTTTTGTTTTAAACAAACAAAGAAATAACATATATATATATATAATATATTATTATACATATAAAATTAGATGTTTTTACTCTGGTATGGAAAATGACTGAAGTCCAAAGAGATTAGTGTAAAGGTGGTACATGTGAAAAAGGTTATTGTAATAATTCAGCGAGAAGACAAAATTAGAACAGAGGCTATAAAAGTGGAAGAAAGGACACAGAATAAGAGAGAAATTCTGAGGGTATCATGAGTTTGGTGACTGATTAATGTATAGGAAGTGTGGGAGACATAAAAATGACTCCCAGTTTTCTGGCATATGTGACTGAAATGTATGTACTCTAAAAAAAGTAGCAAATTATGGAGGAGTAAATTTTTTTTGGACATTGTGCCAGGGACATCTAGTTGGCAATGTCCAGCAGAAGAAGGTTAGAAACAGATGAACAAAGCTCAGGAAAGATACTGGGATTAAGAATTCAGGTTTTATTCACTTAATTTTTTTGTTTTTGGCCATGCCGTGCGGCTTGTGGGATTTTAGTTCCCTGACCAGGGATCGAACCTGGGCCACTGCAGTGAAAGTGCTGAGTCCTAACCACAGGACCACCAGGAAATTCCCTTTTTAAGCCAAGCTCAAAGGAGACTATTAGTTCTTTAATATTTTCAGATTTTTAAAATTGAAGTATAGTTAATTCACTATGTTGTATTAGTTTCAAGTGTACAACAAGTGATTCAGTTATACATATATATACAGACATATATATATATATATATATATATATATATATATATATATATATATACACACACACACACATTCTTTTTCAGATTCTTTCTCATTATAGGTTATTACAAGATATTAATATAGTTCCCTGTGCTATGCAATAGGTCCTTGTTGTTTTACCACTATCCCTTTTGGTAATAATCAGTTTGTTTTCTATCTCTGTGAACCTATTTCTGTTTTGTAGGTAAGTTCATTTGTATCATTTTTTTTTAGATTCCACATATAAGTGATGTCATATGATATTTGCCTTTGACTTACTTCACTTAGTATGATAATCTCTACTGTGTGGCAAAGGATTACTTGTGCAATTAAAAATAGTAAAAATCAAACAAATAAAACGAGGTCATTTCTTTCTGAGATATTTTTCAAAACAGTCTAATGATATGGGTTAGGCCAGTCCTTGACACCTTCATTTTCATTTCCATTCTACACCACTTTGATTTCTAGGCATTGACTGCCTTTTGCAGTTATCAATTCTCTATGTTTATCACCATAGTAGTTTATATCATAACCTCTAATAAACATTAAATCCAGAGAAGATAAATGTAGGGTATTTTCATACAAAGTACTTTGCCATCAAATCTGCTTTATTTGGTGGAAGGAAACAGAATCCAGCACAAGATACATAGCTACTTGGCCTTTTCTTAATTAAAAAAAAAAATGTATGAAAGTTGAATTACCCTGCCTGCAATATGTGCATAAATGGCTCTGAATATGGGTAGTTACATTGTGTGTCTTTGAAAGTATTTTCACTATAGCTAGAGAGGCCTGTTTGTAGGAAGTATTTACTGCCCTTTGTTTCATGCTCCACTTGAACAACTGAAGAGACTGAGTGATCTTGAGACCATGTGTTTCAATACTCAGTGGAGAGAGTAGGTAATCAATTCAGGAAGATGCTTAAGAAATTGACAGTTTAAGCTTGACCAAAAAGAAGCATGATTATTTTTTTAAGTCAAAAAGAGTGTTCAGAAGCAAAAGCAAACAAAGAAAGAAATTAAATAATGTTGCATATAAGGCAGATGATGATCAGGTTAAGAAGTTAAAACCAAAAAGAAAGAAAGCCAGTATAATTTATGTAAGGTAACCACAACATCTACTTAGCTATTCTTTTATGAATAACTAATTCAAAAATGAACAAAGTAACACATACCAGATACTAAAGATTCTCTTCAGTAGTTTAATCATACAATTTGAATAATACCAACAAAAATAACAATAAACACCTATGCCAAACACTGACTCAATTAGGTATAAACATTATCTCATATTTTTAAAAAGAGATTAAGTTTTCCAGAATATCTGCTTAAACCAGTTAATTCAGAAGTCATGAAGGAATACTTTCATGTTAATATCCACATGAATGAATCTTTGATAAAATGTAGTTTATTTCTTGTCATCTTTCCCCCACAGTTTTCCATAGAGAGTTAGGAAGGACATCATAAACATTTATGGAAATATATATTAGCACTAACATAGTACACAGCACATAATAGATATTCAATAAATATTGTTTGAATGGATCAGTGAAAAATAGGGTACAATCGATAGAAATTAAAAGAAATTGTTCTTTGAGATTTATATAAAATAAAATGGTTTCTTTCATTTTTTGTCCCTTGAGAGAGCAAAACAATGGTTATTAACACACTGTCATTAATAACTACATTTTTAGAACTCTCAGGTCGTGGTTTAAAGTATTTAATACACAGTCTTACCTATTCACAGCCCTCATTTTGCCTCTAAACAGAAAAACATTAAAATAATGCAATTTTTTTAAAGGTGGAAAGACCCTTGGTTTTGATAAATAACTGAATTTCACTTGATTGTTCCTAGTTGTTATTCCATGTTCAGGTGAAAACTATGACTAGGATCCTTCTTGGCCAAAAGCATCCATCTATCACATACCTGCGTGCAAGTAAGCATAAACGTTCTTCAAAATATGGCATGGAGACCAAACTTTGTGTACTATCTTTCTGTGAAAATACTTTTTCAGCATTAAATTCATTGCAGGAAGTGTCTCACAAATAGGTGTGATGTATAAACATATTCCTAATTTCATCTGAATACTTATGAAGTCATTTTGACATAAATTGTTCCCCAAAGGAGAGTTTTTGAATTCAAGTAAGAGTTGAGAAATTAGCAGTGCTTTATATATTTTATTTTGGCTCTGTAAAAAACAAGAATTAATTAATAGTTTTGTTTATATACTACAGTCAGATAAATCACTTCACACTTGTGCTTCCTACTTTCTGGCCTCCTTTCATTTCCAGTTCCCAATACCTTGTATTATGCACTAGTTCCTTGCAGCATCCCGCCTGGTCTTCTGCCAATGCCTTTCTCTGTGGACAGTGCTACAACAATAAAGAGTAATGGTTAAAAACCTGAAGTGAGAGTCAGCATGGGTAGGTCCAAATAAATGGAGTTGTCTTTTTGTTTTGTTTATAGTTTCTTTTGCTATGCAAAACTTGTAAGTTTGATTAGGTCCCTTTGTTTATTATTACCTTTATTTCTATTGCCTTGGTAGACTGATCTAAGAAAACATTGCTACAATTTATGTCAGAGAATGTTTTGCCTATGTTCTTTTCTAGGAGTTTTATGGTGTCATGTCTTATATTTAAGTCTTTAAGACATTTTGAATTTATTTATGTGTGTGGTGTGAGGGAGTGTTCACTGATTCGCTGATTCACATGTGGCTGCCCAGCTTTCCCAACACCACTTGCTGAAGAGACTGTCTTTTCTCCTCTGTATATTATAACCTCCTTTGTCATAGATTAATTGACCATAGGAGTGTGGGTTTATTTATGGGCTCTCTATTCTGTTCCATTGATCCATATGTCTTTGTGCCAATACCACACTGTTTTGATTACTGTAGCTTTGTAGTATTGTCTGAAGATGGGGAAGGTTATGCCTCCTGCTTTGTTCATTTTCCTCAGGATTGCTTGGGCAATTCTGGGTCTTTTATGTTTCCATATAAATTTTAGGATTATTTTTTCTAGTCCTGTGAAAAACCTCAAGGGTAATTTGATAAGGATCCCATTAAATCAGTAGACTGCTTTGGGTAGTAGGGCCATTTTGACAATATTAATTCTTCCAATCCGAGAGCATGGGATATATTTCCATTTCTTTGAATCATCTTCAGTTTGCAGTATCAATGTTTTATAGTTCTCAGCATATAAGTCTTTCACCTACTTGGTCAGGTTTATTCCTAAATATGTTTTTGGATGCAACTTTAAAAGGGATTTTTTTTAACTTTCCCTTTCTGATATATCATTGTTAATGTAAAGAAATGCAACTGATTTCTGTATGTTAATCTTGTGTCCTGCTACCTTTCTGAATCCATTTATCAGTTCTAGCAATTTTTGTGTGGATTCTTTAGGGTTTTCTATATAGAATATCATGTCATCTGCATATAATGACAATTTTACCTGTTTCCTTCCAATTTGGGTACTTTTTACTTCTTTTACTTGTCTGATTGCTGTGGCTAGGGCTTCCAATACTATGTTGAATTGAAGTGGTGAGAGTGGGCATTCTTGTCTTGTTCCAGATTTTAGCAGGAACGCTTTCAGCTTTCCATCAGTGAGTATTATGTTGGCTGTGAGTTTGTCATGAACAGCTTTTATCATGTTGAGATACGGTCCCTCTGTACCCACTTTGGTAAGAGTTTTTATCATGAATGGATGTTGAATTTTATCAAATGCTTTTTTGCATCTATTGAGATGATCATGTGGTTTTTACCTTTTCTTTTCTTGATGTGGTTTATCATATTGATTGATATGCATATGTTGAACTATCCTTGTGACCCTGGGATGAATCAAACTTGGTCATGGTGTATGGTCTTTTTTATGTGTTGTTGTATTTGTTTTGCTAATATTTTGTTGAGAATTTTTGCATCTATATTCATCAAAGATATTGGCCTGTGATTTTCTTTCTTGGCAAGTGTCTTTCTCTGATTGTGGTATCAGGGTGATGACGGCTTCCCAGAATGACTTTGGGAGTGTTCCTTCCTTTTCAATCTTTTGGAAAAGTTTGAGAAGGATTGGTGTAATTTCTTCTTTGTATGTTTAGTAGAATTCCCCAGTGAGGCCATCCAGTCCTGGACTTTTGTTTGTAGGGAGTGTTAATAATGTAATAAACAGTGTAATAGTGTAATAGATTCTATTTCACTTCTAGTGATCAATCTGTTCAAATCATCTGTTCCTTCTTGATTCAGTTTTGGTGGACTGTATATTTCTAGAAACTTGTCCATTTCTTCTAGGTTGTCCAATTTGTTGTCATATAATTGCTCATCATATCCCTTGCTAATTTTGTTTACTCTTTCAAAGAACCAGCTCTTTGTTTTATTGACTTTTTTCTATTGCTTTTTAATCTCTATTTTATTTATCACCTCTCTGATTATTATTTCCTTCCTTCTGCTGACTTTAGTTTTTGATTGTTCTTCTTGTTCTAATTCCTTTAGGTGGTAGCTTAGGTTGTTTACTGGAGATTTTTTGTTTTTTGAGGAAGGCCTGCATCACTATGAACTTCCCACTAGAAACTGCTTTTCCTGTATCCCATAGATTTTGTATCATTGTGTTTTCATTGTCATTTGTCTCAAAGTATTTTTTTTAATTTCCTCTTTGATTGCATCGCTAACCCACTGGTTTTTCAGTAGCATGTTGTTTAGTCTCCATGTAACTCTTTCTTTTTTTTAATTTTCTCATTTCTTTTTCTGTGGTTGATTTCTAGTTTTATGCTGTTGTGGTCAGAAAAGATGTTTGAAATAATTTCTATCCTCTTAAATTTGTTGAGGCTTATTTTGTGTCCTAATATGTGGTCAATTCTAGAGAATCTTCCATGTGCACCTGTAAAGAATGTGTATTCTGGTTTTTCTGGATGTAATATCTTGAAAATATAAATTAAGTCTAACTGTTCTATTGTATCACTTAAGGTCTCTGTTGCCTCTTAAAAGGCAAGTCCTGTTATCTCTATTGATTTTCTGTCTAGAGTATCTGTCCATTGATGTGAGTTGGGTGTTAAAATCTCCTACTACGATTGTATTCCCATCAATTTCTCCCTTTATGTCAGTTAGTATTTGTTTTATATATTTGGGTACTTCTATATTTGGTGCATATATTTTAACGAGTGTAATATCCTCTTTTATTGATACTTTTATCATTATATAGTGTCCTTCTTTATCTTTCTTTATGGCCTGTGTTTTAAAGTCTGTTTTGTCTGATATGAGTGTTGCTACCCCCAATTTCTTGACATTTCTGCTTGCATGAAATATCTTTTTCCATCCCCTCGCTTTCAATCTATATGTGTCCTCGCCCTAAAGTGGGTCTCTTGTAGGCAGCATATTGTAGGCTCTTATTTTATTATCCAATCTGCCACTCTATGTCTTTTGATTGGAACATTTAGTCAATTGACTTTTAAGGTAATTATTGATAGATACATATTTATTGCCATTTTAAACCTTGTTTTCCAGTTGTATTTTTTTCTATGTTCCTTTCTTTTTCTTTTTGTTTTTCATTTTGTGGTTTGATGGTTTTCTTTTGTATTATGTTTGTGTTCTCTTCTTTTTGGTTTTTGTGAAATTATTGTATGTTTTTGAATTGGGTAACATAAAAACACATTACCCTGTTTTTCAAGTATGTTAAACCCTTCCTATATCTACTTGCTTTAGACTGGTAGTCATATAGGCTCAAACACATTTTAAAAAATCTACCCTCCACACTTTATGATTTTTTGATGTCCACTTTTACATCTTTATGTTTATCTTTTTTGCTGTTCATTGTGTTCATTGTGGTTATCATTTCTTTCACAAAAATTTTTGATTTTTTAAAAACAAATCTGTGTTCTGGCTTATTTAGGTGATTTACATTCCATTTGGGATTTTCTCTTTCCTACAGATTTTTGCCTCTCTTCTATTTGGAGAAGACCTTTTAGTGTTTCTTTTAAAATAAGTTTAGTATTGCTGTATTCTTTTAGTTTCTGCTTGTCTGAGAAATTCTTTTTCTATCCTTCTAATCTAAGTGATAATCTTGCTGGGCAGAGGATCCTAGGTTGCAGGTTTTTCCCTTTCAGGCCTTTGAATATATCTTGCACTCCCTTCTGGCCTGCATTGTTTCTGTAGAGAAATCAGCTGATAGCCTTTTGGGGTTTTTTTTTTGAGTTTTTTTTTTTCTCTTCCTGCCTTTAAAATCCTCTCTTTAACTTTTTCCATTTTAATTACAATATGTCTTGTTATAGGTCTGTTTGGGTTCATCTTTTGGGGGACCTTCTGTGCTTCCCATACACAGATATCTGTTTTCTTCTTCCGATTTGGAAAGTTTTCAGTCATAATTTCTTCAAATACATTTTTGATATCCTTTTCTCTTTCTTCTCCTTCTGGGATCCCTATTATGTATAGATTGGCAAGTGTTATATTATCCCATAGTTCTCTTGTATTGTTTTTCTTTTCTTTTATTTGTCTTTCTGTCTGCTGTTCTGATTGGATGATTTCCATTATTCTATCTTCCAGATCACTTATTCATTCTTCTACATTATTCAATTTTGCTATTTATTGCCCTTAGCTTGGCTTTTGTCTTGGAAAATGAGTTTTCTAAGTTTTCTTGGTTCCTCTTTATAGTTTCTCATTCCTTTTTATAGTAATCTGCTTTTCTATCAATAGCCTTTCTTAATTCCTTCAGTATTTTCATTTCCTCCTTTTTGAACTTGGTATCTATTAGACTGAAAAGGTCTATTTCATTGTTTGTTCTTTCAGGGAAATTTTCTTGATATTTTAATTAGGAGTGGTTCCTCTGCTTCTCCATTTTACTTATATTTCACTGAGTCTATGAGTTTGGAGGAAACAGTTATCCATTGTGGTCTTGGAGGGCTTCTTTTATGTGCGAGCATCCCTGTGTAGCATGAGTGGCTTTAATATTTTTGGTATGAGGGCTGTTTTTAGTATGGATGCCTGCTGCATCTTTCCTCAGTGTGTGCTGGCCTTTATCTCCTCGATCGTGGGTGTGACTGGTGGTGTTGTTACCAAAGCCTGCACTGGATACTAAATGGACTCTCCTCTTTGCTCTGTTGTTGTCACAGCCCTGCCAGGGGTAGGGTCTGCTCCTTAGTTGTTGGAGTAGAAGCCCCCAGATCCATTTCTGAGCTGCAGTGTGACATAGGTGGGATTGGAGCACTCCTCTTGTGAGGAGCCACTGAGTAATCCTTTGCTCTCCACAAAGGATTGCATTCTGTGGTGTTGCCTGTCACCCATTGCACAGGCTCACAAAGTACACTTTTGTTGTCACTGCCCTTGGCCCTGCCTCAACCATGGGAATGCAGGCAATCGGCCCTGGTGTCCCTCAGGTGCTGTGTTTACAAATCCACCAGAGATAGTAGGTGTATTTCCACTGAAGTCAGGTACCATGACAGCAGTCATGCACCTGGACCTGTCTTGGGAGCTATGGAAGCAGCACAGACCCTAGCCTGACCTCCACATATTCGTGCCCACTCAGCCTATGGTTGTTAATGCTAGACTCGCCCCAGCCACAGGAACACCTGTAGTCCACTGGTATGTTGGGCAGGAAGCCCCAGAGGCTGTAAACCTGTGGATCACAACCTGCAGAAAGAGGGCTCAGATTTCATCCTTGCTTCCTAAGTCACATGGTCCCTGGGAATCAGCTCATATTTCAGCCCTGCCTCTGCATGTGGGCAACCCGCTGGCATGTGCAGGATTCCAGAGCTCATAGAGGTGATGCTGTGCTGCCTGAGAGTGTGCTTAGAAAGAGACTACTATGGAGGGCCCTTTCCTTCCCTTCATGCGCCTGTTAACAATGGTGCTTCCCTTCCATGATGGGTCTGGTCTTCTTCCATGTACACACTCAGATGAAGTCTGTATCACACTCCAGCCACTTCAGGCTGTCTCCACACAGTCAATCCCAGTCCTTTCCCTAGGTCTGTCCTCTGAAACCCAAGTTTCAGCACTGAGCCTTTGCCCACACTAGAGTATGCACGTCTTGGACTGGGAAGTGCAGGGAGGTAGCAGGGACCTTCTGTGTGGTACTGCCTGTTGAAAACTGGCTTCTTCACTCTCCTCTGAAGCTACCTTTCTGTCCCAGCTGACCCCCCCCCACTGGTGAAGGGGTTTCCCTGGGTGCGGGAACCTTTCATCTTTCATAGCTCTCTCCCAGGGGTGCAGGTCTCATCCTGATTCCTCTTTTTATTCCTTGTCTTTCATCCTACCTAGTTAGGTGGAGATCTTTCTTGCAATTTTGGCTGTCTGAGATCTTCTGCCAGTGTTCAGTAGGCATTCTGTGAGAACAGTTCCACATGTAGATGTATTTTTGATGTATTTGCGGGAGGAGGTGAGCTCCATGCCCTCCTATTCCACCATCTTGATTGGAGTCCCCTTTGGCATCTTATCTGATTTAACCACTTGGTCACACAATGATTTATCCTCTGAAGACAGACCAGAATATCACTGTCTTGTACAGAGGGGTAATGAAATCACACTAGTTTAACAAAATAAGATTTTAATTGGTTATTTTAGCAAGTTATTTTACAGAGAGAAAAGACGACTGGTTCTGCCACAGAAGTGTCAGATAATATTTGTGGCAATGTGCATCAAAGCTACAAAATACATATAATATAGCTAGAGTTATCATTTTAATTTATACATCAGATTATGTTGCTTTCCTGCTTTATCCCAACTTGGGATAAAAATCAAAGCTCCTTATTCTGGTTTTCAAAGTCCTTACATGCCCATAGCTCTTGGATCTCATCTTGTTACATTTTCTTTCTTACTTGCCACCCAGTCCTCATGCTGGAAACACTGGTTTTCCTTCTGTTTCAAAACCAGCAAGCTCATTTTTATCACAGGGCCCCTAGTTTAGACTTTCTTTTTCCTAATCTTCATTTGTCTGACTCTGAGTCATTCACATCTTTGCTAAAAATGGACTTCAAATGAGAGACCTCTCCTAACCACTCCCATAACTAGAATCTACGAGCCATGAAAGCAACACCTTTGCTGCCTTCTCTCTAAGGTATCCCCAACATATTGATTAGTTCACTCTGTACACTAGACACTCAATACATTATTTGTTGAGTAGTGGAATAATCACTTACTATGCGATAGTCTCTATGCTGCTAGTGATACATAGAGCATTTTGTTCAGTCTTCCTAACAACCCTGCCAGGTAAATATTATTATTATGATTTATAACTAGTAAAAGGGCCCAGATTCACCATCTGGTGTGTCTGGCTCCAGAACTCTTATTTTTTCACTAACCTACTAGCAAAGATGAATGAAAACTTGAGCACTGTGTGTACTATCATCATCTCCATTTTCATGTCATACTATACAGATGTCTATTGAAGCAATTGTCACTTTAAAACATATTTACAGGGACTTCTCTCGTGGTACAGTGGTTAAGAATCTACCTGCCGATGCAGAGGACTGGGGTTTGAGCCCTGGTCCAGGAAGATCCCACATGCCGTGGAACAACGAAACCTGTGTGCCACAACTACTGAGCCTGTGGTCTAGAGCCCCAAGCCACAACTACTGAAGCCCACGTGCCTAGAGACCGTGCTCTGCAACAAAGAGAAGCCACCACAATGAGAAGCCTGTGCACTGCAACGAAGAGTAGCCCCGTTCTCTGCAACTAGAGAAAGCCTGTGCATAACAATGAAGACCCAGCACAGCCAAAATAAATTAATTAATTAAGTAAATAAATTTATTAAAAAAACATATTTACATGTTGATTTTCCACATGTGACTATGAGTTCCTTGGGAGTAATGACTGTGCCTTATTTATCTATATAACTCTTATGCCTGAAACATAGATTTGCAATGAATATTTGTTGAAGGAACAGATGAATTTAGACAATTTCTATTACTAATAACTAAAATGAGATATTTTTGTTGCATTTATGTATTGAAGAGAGCTTTATAATATAATGAATTTTCTTAACGAAGTAACTTTTGAATCAGAAATCTTATGCACTTAAGATATATAAACTTCTCTATATTGAAAATTGGTTAAGTTGAAGGACTTGATATAAAGGGTTTATGGTTTTCAATACAGTTATTCTTTTTAAGATTTTTCATTCTCAGAGGCATAAGTTTATAATAATTACTGGTATTCAATAACAATGTTTCTTCATAAAGGTATAAGGACACTTTGTATTATCTGCTATGTAAACATTTTTGGCAAAATTGCTTTTGTTCACTAATTTCTAGAAACTATTTTATTATGTAGTATTTTGCTTTCTGTGTCATAGCTGTAAGCAACAGAGGGTTTAATGTGAGAGAGAGTGTGAGTGCCACTACAATGATACCTCCATCTGTATTTTAAAGAACATAGAGATGCCCTTCCATCATTCTTTTCACTGACTCTAAGGAAATCTCAGCCTCAGTCTGTAACTTCTTTTTTTCTGACTTCAACCATTATCTTTTCTGAAATGTTCAGCTTTTTCCTACATCATTTACATTCACCTTTCTATGAATCCCCTTTTTATTACGTAGAATTTGCTTTGCCATGTAGTATTTTCCATCTTTCTTAAAATTCTACTTCAAAATGAGTATAGAGTAAAAGTGTTTCTCTCTAAAAGTTCAATAATTTCACTTTACTATGGACTTGTTTACTATGGTTTAGTCTTATTGATCTGACCGATCCCCCTTTCCTTCTTAACTTAACCTCCTCACTTTGGTCTATTAGCATTCTCACTTCCCATCCTATCCACCCTATGAAATGGATATTTTATAAGGATTATATAAGATGATATGGTGGACTGCCAAATGTCTAATTGTGTATTGAGTAGCTTAAATGTACATGACCCATTATTACTCTATGACAAATAAAATATCATCTGCTTTGTTAAGTCTTGCCTGATTTGCCACATCACATTCTTTAACCTTGTCAAATACCATTAAGTTCATATTTTTAAATACATTTGGTGTGCACACACACACATAGAATCAAACACACTTTGCATAGTTAAAAGTCTTATCACCTCAAATTTACAGTTCCTTGATGGTTCTACTAGAATAAATTCATTAAGATTTTTTTTATTGAAATATATGAGTATGATTTTCAGAAAAATCAAGTGGTATAGAAAGTCCTTTCCTTAACCAAGTCTTCTCTAGGGTCAACTATGCTTGCAAAATATATTACTTAACCCCCATATCCTGTCACCTAAATTTCATAATTATCAAGAGTTTACCATACTACTTATATATTCCCCTTCTTTTGCTCCTCCTGTCTCAGCTGGATTATACTTAAAAGCAAAGCCCAGACATCATGTTATCTCATCATTTTTATACATCCGTCTGTACAAGGAATTAAGCATCAATTTCTTTAAAAGTACGTAAATTTTCACCATCTAATATGATGACCTTATCTCACCTACACAGTTAATTCCTTGATTTCACCTAACATTCAGCCCATATTCTTATTTTCCTATTTGTCTCAAAATGATTTTTTTTCCCCAAAAAGGCTGTTTGAATCAGAATCTAAACAGGATACATATATTACATATTACATTTAGTTTTTTTTTTGTGACTTCAGAAGTTACTAGGGACATAGAATGTTCTGATGATATAATTAGTGGTTTTAGTGTTAAATTTATGTTCTTTTCACTGAATTATCTTTTTTTTCTTGTGGTATTTTTTTCGATATTCTTTTAATACTATGTTTCAGGCTTTCCTCAAAAGTCTGGTGCCTATTTGTTCATATTTTAGAATAAAGCAATAAAAAATTGACTGGGACTCTGGACATGGTAGGAGTTTGTCAATTAGAGGCTTTATTTGAGTATGTCTGTTGGGAGAATTTTGGCCTGAAGTACCACAATAATTAAATAAAATGCCTTAAACAGTGTGGAACATCTAGAAATATGAAGGTAGGTTATTCCAGGGTTTAATTCATAAGTTCAATGATGCTATTTAGGGAAGAGGTCATAGGCTTAGCCCTTAGTCCCAAAAAGGCTGTGGCAATTCCAGGTATCCTAGGTAGACATGACAAATATGATAAAGAAAAAAGACGTTTTCTCCTAACACTTTTTACCTTAGTGACAAAAACCTTCCCCAAAAGTCTCTTAAGACTTCCTCCCATCCAACATATCAGGGCTGGGTCAAATGCTCGTGACCAAGATATAAGGGATTCTTCAAAAATGAGTATTTGGCACTTTTATCTTTGATGGTGACAGCCATCTCTTCCAATAAGGAAAAGTGTGGGGGTTGACATAGGTGACATTTGGGTTAATAACTCAAGCAGCTGTCACATGGGGATGGGGAATGAACTAATATTATGGAACTTCCAGGTATTTTTGTTTAATGAATCTCCTTGGAGTTTGGCTAAATTCATTGGTTCCTTTTTGGCTTTGTTTCTGTGAGCATTTTGGGATCTACTGATGGCCTTTCCCTACTACCTCCATCAATGTGGATTTATATCTTTTAATTATTTGAATATCATTTTTAGGGTTTTGGAAGAAGAAATTAATGTGTGAATTCAGTCTATCATCTTGACCTGAAAGTTTAAAATTCAAATTCAACAGGGGTTTTAATTATCAACCTACTTTTCAAGTCACAATTAAGGAGGAAATTATTAGTTTATTACATTCTGCTACTTTTCCATAGACAACATCTCTTAGAAACTTCCTCCAAAAATTCAGCATAGATTTGTGGAAGTCGTTGTTCATTTCATACTTGAATCCTATATCCTTCTAAATTTTTTCTTGACACTATGAAATATCGCAGCCAAAATAATTTTTACTACCTGTTGTTTTATTTGTCAATAATTTTCCTTTCAGACCCTTATTTCTTTCTGCATTAATTTATGCATATTGAATAGATAGACCTCCACCAGTTTGTTCCCACAGAAATCACCTCTCTTAATCCCACATCTTTTTATCTAAAATAGTGAACTTTCTCTTTTCTTTTTCTAGACACACTTCAGAATTTCCTTTGTAATACAGTAGATTATTTTATGAATTCCAGGCCATTTAAAACACTCTGTTTAAAGATCAGTTACTTATTTTTCTGAGCCTTATTTTTACTATGTAGACTACAAGTTTTAAAAGAAGACATCTATTCAGTATAAAAAACGAAAATTCAGTTCTTTCATTCTTTATCCTATAAACTCATGGCATGTAGCATATTCATCTAAAGACATCTTAACTTAAACCTAAAAGAGATGCACTTAAATATATATTCAGCCCAAATATTTGTAATTTATTATAATACCTACTGCATTAATGGTACTCCTCTATGAAAAATCATGATGCTTTTTTATAAAGGACAATTTAGTCCAAGCTCAGCATCTTACCTCTGCATAAATGCTTCAGGTTTCTAGATACATTCACAGTAGAAAGTATAACATTTCTATTCCCATAAGTAAGCACTAAAAATAAATAATAAGTTCAACATTTTTTTAAATTAGGAAATTCACTTTGTACTTTATAACATTAGTTTTGTCATTTTCTTCAAACAGGTAAAGGATGTTTTCATCACTATTTCCCTCTGTAAATACTAAGTTGAAAATTTAAGTATATAAGTATATAAATTGTTTAATAAATTTAATCTTTTTTGGTACATGGTGATAATGTCCATCACATAACTTGAATGTTGAAAATATATATATATATATATATATATATATATATATAATATTAATTTCTATACATATTTAAGTAATACTGCTGATTACTTGGAAACTGAGAAAGACCAGACACACAAAACATTTTGTAAGTTGAGACTATATGACATTTATATGAATAGTCTTCAACTTTTAAATTTTCCTATATTTATGAAAAATGCTAGTTAATATTTTCTCTAAAATAAAATTTAAAGTGAGGAATTTAATGATAAAATAGTTGTAAACACAAATATTTAAATTAAAAGATATAATAAAAATCTAAAATTTTTTTTTCTTTTTTTTTTTCTTTTTATTAGTTTCTGCTTTATAACAAAGTGAATCAGTCATACATATACATCTGTTCCCACATCACTTCCCTCGTGCATCTCCCTCCCTCCCACCCTCCCCATCCCACCCCTCCAGGCGGTCACAAAGCACCGAGCTGATCTCCCTTTGCTCTGCGGCTGCTTCCCACTATCTATCTACCTTACGTTTGGTAGTGTATATATGTCCATGCCTCTCTTTCGCTTTGTCACAGCTTACCCTTCCCCCTCCCCATATCCACAAGTCCATTCTCAAGTAGGTCTGTGTCTTTATTCCCGTTTTACCCCTAGGTCCTTCATGACATTTTTTTTTTTTAAATTCCGTATATATGTGTTAGCATACGGTATTTGTCTTTCTCTTTCTGACTTACTTCACTCTGTATGACAGACTCTAGGTCTATCCACCTCATTACAAATAGCTCAGTTTCGTTTCTTTTTATGGCTGAGTAATATTCCATTGTATATATGTGCCACATCTTCTTTATCCATTCATCCGATGATGGACACTTAGGTTGTTTCCAGCTCCGGGCTATTGTGAATAGAGCTGCAATGAACATTTTGGTCCATGTCTCTTTTGGAATTATGGTTTTCTCAGGGTATATGCCTAGTAGTGGGATTGCTGGGTCATATGGTAGTTCTATTTGTAGTTTTTTAAGGAACCTCCATACCGTTCTCCATAGTGGCTGTACCAATTCACATTCCCACCAGCAGTGCAAGAGTGTTCCCTTTTCTCCACACCCTCTCCAGCATTTATTGTTTCTAGATTTCTTGATGATGGCCATTCTGACTGGTGTGAGATGATATCTCACTGTAGTTTTGATTTGCATTTCTCTAATGATTAATGATGTTGAGCATTCTTTCATGTGTTTGTTGGCAGTCTGTATATCTTCTTTGGAGAAATGCCTATTTAAGTCTTCTGCCCATTTTTGGATTGGGTTGTTTGTTTTTTTGCTATTGAGCTGCATGAGCTGTTTATAAATTTTGGAGATTAATCCTTTGTCAGTTGCTTCATTTGCAAATATTTTCTCCCATTCTGAGGGTTGTCTTTTGGTCTTGTTTATGGTTTCCTTTGCTGTGCAAAAGCTTTGAAGTTTCATTAGGTCCCATGTGTTTATCTTTGTTTTTATTTCCATTTCTCTAGGAGGTGGGTCCAAAAGGATCTTGCTGTGATTTATGTCATAGAGTGTTCTACCTATGTTTTCCTCTAAGAGTTTGATAGTTTCTGGCCTTACATTTAGGTCTTTAATCCATTTTGAGCTTATTTTTGTGTATGGTGTTAGGGAATGATCTAATCTCAAACTTTTACATGTCGCTGTCCAGTTTTCCCAGCACCACTTATTGAAGAGGCTGTCCTTTCTCCACTGTACATTCCTGCCTCCTTTAGCAAAGATAAGTTGGCCATATGTGCGTGGGTTTATCTCTGGGCTTTCTATCCTGATCCACTGATCTATCTTTCTGTTTTTATGCCAGTACCACGTTGTCTTGATTACTGTAGCTTTGTAGTATAGTCTGAAGTCAGGGAGCCTGATTCCTCCAGCTCCGTTTTTCGTTCTCAAGATTGCTTTGGCTATTCGGGGTCTTTTGTTTTTCCAAACAAATTTTGAAATTTTTTGTTCTAGTTCTGTGAAAAATGCCAGTGGTAGTTTGATAGGGATTGCATTGAATCTGTAGATTGCTTTGGGTAGTAGAGTCATTTTCACAATATTGATTCTTCCAATCCAGGAGCATGGTATATCTCTCCATCTATTTGTATCATCTTTAATTTCTTTCATCAGTGTCTTATAATTTTCTGCAAACAGGTATTTTGTCTCCTTAGGTAGGTTTATTCCTAGATATTTTATTCTTTTTGTTGCAATGGTAAATGGGAGTGTTTTCTTGATTTCATTTTCAGATTTTTCATCATTAGTGTACAGGAATGCCAGAGATTTCTGTACATTAATTTTGTATCCTGCTACTTTACCAAATTCATTGATTAGCTCTAGTAGTTTTTTGGTAGCATCTTTAGGATTCTCTATGTATAGTATCATGTCATCTGCAAACAGTGACAGCTTTACTTCTTCTTTTCCAATTTGGATTCCTTTTATTTCCTTTTCTTCTCTGATTGCTGTGGCTAAAACTTCCAAAACTAAGTTGAATAAGAGTGGTGAGAGTGGGCAGCCTTGTCTTGTTCCTGATCTTAGTGGAAATGGTTTCAGTTTTTCACCATTGAGGACAATGTTGGCTGTGGGTTTGTCATATATGGCCTTTATTATGTTGAGGAAAGTTCCCTCAATGCCTACTTTCTGCAGGGTTTTTATCATAAATGGGTGTTGAATTTTGTCGAAAGCTTTCTCTGCATCTATTGAGATGATCATATGGTTTTTCTCCTTCAACTTGTTAATATGGTGTATCACATTGATTGATTTGCGTATATTGAAGAATCCTTGCATTCCTGGAATAAACCCCACTTGATCATGGTGTATGATCCTTTTAATGTGCTGTTGGATTCTGTTTGCTAGTATTTTGTTGAGGATTTTTGCATCTATGTTCATCAGTGAGATTGGCCTGTAGTTTTCTTTCTTTGTGACATCCTTGCCTGGTTTTGGTATCAAGGTGATGGTGGCCTCGTAGAATGAGTTTGGGAGTGTTCCTTCCTCTGATATTGTTTGGAAGAGTTTGAGAAGGATGGGTGTTAGCTCTTCTCTAAATGTTTGATAGAATTCACCTGTGAAGCCATCTGGTCCTGGGCTTTTGTTTGATGGAAGATTTTTAATCACAGTTTCAATTTCAGTGCTTGTGATTGGTCTATTCATATTTTCTATTTCTTCCTGAGTCAGTCTTGGCAGGTTGTGCATTTCTAAGAATTTGTCCATCTCTTCCAGGTTGTCCATTTTATGGGCATAGAGTTGCTTATAGTAATCTCTCATGATCTTTTGTATTTCTGCAGTGTCAGTTGTTACTTCTCCTTTTTCATTTCTAATTCTATTGATTTGAGTCTTCTCCCTTTTTTTCTTGATGAGTCTGGCTAATGGTTTATCAATTTTGTTTATCTTCTCAAAGAACCAGCTTTTAGTTTTATTGATCTTTGCTATCGTTTCCTTCATTTCTTTTTCATTTATTTCTGATCTGATTTTTATGATTTCTTTCCTTCTGCTGACTTTGGGATGTTTTTGTTCTTCTTTCTCTAATTGCTTTAGGTGCAAGGTTAGGTTGTTTATTCGAGATGTTTCCTGTTTCTTAAGGTGGGATTGTATTGCTATAAACTTCCCTCTTAGAACTGCTTTTGCTGCATCCCATAGGTTTTGGGTCGTCGTGTCTCCATTGTCATTTGTTTCTAGGTATTTTTTAATTTCCTCTTTGATTTCTTCAGTTATCACTTCGTTATTAAGTAGTGTATTGTTTAGCCTCCATGTGTTTGTATTTTTTACAGCTCTTTTCCTGTAATTGATATCTAGTCTCATAGCACTGTGGTCAGAAAAGATACTTGATACAATTTCAATTTTCTTAAATTTACCAAGGCTTGATTTGTGACCCAAGATGTGATCTATCCTGGAGAATGTTCCATGAGCACTTGAGAAAAATGTGTATTCTGTTGTTTTTGGATGGAATGTCCTATAAATATCAATTAAGTCCATCTTGTTTAATGTATCATTTAAAGCTTGTGTTTCCTTATTTATTTTCATTTTGGATGATCTGTCCATTGGTGAAAGTGGGGTGTTAAAGTCCCCTACTATGAGTGTGTTACTGTCGATTTCTCCTTTTATGGCTGTTAGTATTTGCCTTATGTATTGAGGTGCTCCTATGTTGGGTGCATAAATATTTACAATTGTTATATCTTCTTCTTGGATCGATCCCTTGATCATTAGGTAGTGTCCTTCTTTGTCTCTTCTAGTGGTCTTTATTTTAAAGTCTATTTTGTCTGATATGAGAATTGCTACTCCAGCTTTCTTTTGGTTTCCATTTGCATGGAATATCTTTTTCCATCCCCTTACTTTCAGTCTGTATGTGTCTCTAGGTCTGAAGTGGGTCTCTTGTAGACAGCATATATATGGGTCTTGTTTTTGTATCCATTCAGCCAACCTGTGTCTCTTGGCGGGAGCATTTAGTCCATTTACATTTAAGGTAATTATCGAAATGTATGTTCCTATTCCCATTTTCTTAATTGTTTTGGGTTCGTTATTGTAGGTCTTTTCCTTCTGTTGTGTTTCTTGCCTAGAGAAGTTCCTTTAGCATTTGTTGTAAAGCTGGTTTGGTGGTGCTGAACTCTCTCAGCTTTTGCTTGTCTGTAAACGTTTTATTTTCTCCATCAAATCTGAATGAGATCCTTGCTGGGTAGAGTAATCTTGGTTGCATGTTTTTCTCTTTCATCACTTTAATTATGTCCTGCCACTCCCTTCTGGCTTGTAGAGTTTCTGCTGAGAGATCAGCTGTTATCCTGATGGGGATTCCCTTGTGTGTTATTTGTTGTTTTTGCCTTGCTGCTTTTAATATGATTTCTTTGTGTTTAATTTTTGACAGTTTGATTAATATGTGTCTTTGCGTATTTCTCCTTGGATTTATTCTGTATGGGACTCTCTGTGCCTCCTGGACTTGATTAACTATTTCCTTTCCCATATTAGGGAAGTTTTCAACTATAATCTCTTCAAATATTTTCTCAGTCCCTTTCTTTTTCTCTTCTTCTTCTGGAACCCCTATAATTCGAATGTTGGTGCGTTTAATGTTGTCCCAGAGGTCTCTGAGACTGTCCTCTGTTCTTTTCATTCTTTTTTCTTTATTTTGCTCTGCAGCAGTTATTTCCACTATTTTATCTTCCACCTCACTTATCCGTCCTTCTGCCTCAGTTATTCTGCTATTGATCCCATCTAGAGTATTTTTCATTTCATTTATTGTGTTTTTAATCGATGCTTGATTCATCTTTAGTTCTTCTAGGTCCTTGTTAACTGTTTCTTGCATTTTGTCTATTCTATTTCCAAGATTTTGGATCTGGGAAATAGAATCTTGGATCATCTTTACCATCATTATTCTGAATTCTTTTTCAGGTCGACTGCCTATTATCTCTTCATTTGTTAGGTCTGGTGGGTTTTTATTTTGCTCCTTCTCCTGCTGTGTGTTTTTCTGTCTTCTCATTTTGCTTATGTTACTGTGTTTGGGGTCTCCTTTTTGCAGGCTGCAGGTTCGTAGTTCCCGTTGTTTTTGGTGTCTGTCCCCAGTGGCTAAGGTTGGTTTAGTGGGTTGTGTAGGCTTCCTGGTGGAGGGTACTAGTGCCTGTGTTCTGGTGGATGAGGCTGGATCTTGTCTTTCTGGTGGGCAGGTCCACGTCTGGTGGTGTGTTTTGGGGTGCCTGTGGCCTTATTATGTTTTTAGGCCACCTCTCTGCTAATGGGTGAGGTTGTGTTCCTGCCTTGCTAGTTGCTTGGCATAGGGTGACCAGCACTGTAGCTTGCTGGTCGTTGAGTGAAGCTGGGTGCTGGTGTTGAGATGGAGATCTCTGGAAGATTTTTGCCGTTTGATATTATGTGGAGCTGGGAGGTCTCTTGTGGACCAGTGTCCTGAAGTTGGCTCTCCCACCTCAGAGGCACAGCACTGACTCCTGGCTCCTCAATTTGGGATGATTTGTTGTCTATTCATGTATTCCACAGATGCAGGGTACATCAAGTTGATTGTGGAGCTTTAATCCGCTGCTTCTGAGGCTGCTGGGAGAGGTTTCCCTTTCTCTTCTTTATTCTCACAGCTCCTGGGTCTCAGCTTTGGATTTGGCCCCGCCTCTGCGTGTAAGTCGCCGGAGGGCGTCTGTTCTTCACTCAGACAGGACAGGGTTAAAGGAGCAGCCTCTTCGGGGACTCTGGCTCACTCAGGCCGGGCGGGAGGGAGGGGCACGGAGTGCGGGGCGAGCCTGCAGCGTCAGAGGTCGGCATGACGCTGCACCAGCCCGAGGCGCGCCGTGCGTTCTCCCAGGGAAGCCGCCCCTGGATCCCGGGACCCCGGCAGTGGCGGGCTGCACAGGCTCCCGGAAGGGCGGTGTGGACAGTGACCTGCGCTCGCACACAGGCCTCTTGGCGGCGGCAGCAGCAGCCCCAGCGTCCCGCGCCCGTCACTGGGCTCCGCGCTTTCAGTCGTGACTCGCGCCCGTCTGTTGAGCCCCTTTAAGCAGTGCTCTTAATCCCCTCTCCTCGCGCACCAGGAAACCAAGAGGGAAGAAAAAGTCTCTTGCCTCTTCGGCAGCTCCAGAGTTTTCCCGGACTCCCTGCCGGCTAGCTGTGGCACATTAGCCCCCTTCAGGCTGAGTTCTCGCCGCCAGCCCCAGTCCTCTCCCTGCTCTCTGACCGAAGCCCGAGCCTCAGCTTCCAGCGCCACCCACCCTGGCGGGCGAGCAGACAAAGCCTCTCGGGCTGGTGAGTGCCGCTCGGCACCGATTCTCTGTGCGGGAATCTCTCCGCTTTGCCCTACCCAGGTATGTGGGGAGTTTCTTGCTTTTTGGGAGGTCTGGGGTCTTCTGCCAGCATTCAGTAGGTGTTCTGTAGGAGTTGTTCCACGTGTAGCTGTATTTCTGGTGTATCCGTGGGGAGGAAGGTGATCTCTGCGTCTTACTCTTCCGCCATCTTACCCGGAAGTCAAAAATCTACAATTTTTGATGACAAAGAAAATGCCTTCCATCTGTACTTTCTTTAAATATATAAATCTTATTTTTCCTTTTCATATTTAAGTTAATCTAATTTTGCATAAACAACAAAACATTCCTTTCAAATAGACTACTTTGATTTAGACTCTTAAATTAATGTAGTTACTAAATAAAATGCAAGATTCATGTCAAACTTCAATCAGAAAGTCCAATACGCATTTGTATATTTTTGTATATGTTGTTCACTTATCAAATAATATACATGTCAATATTTAAACCATTAACCTCATAACTATTGCTTTAAGTTACAACCTTTGAAGGTGAAATTTCCATATAGAGGAAGAGTTTTATAGCAACAAATAATAAACAGATTCTAATATTTCTAAGAATAGAGTCCACATTTTCTCTATGTTCTGTAATCCACTGCTTCTTGCTTGTCACTTGTCTTTACTTTGTGGCTGTCCAAGACACACTGAAGTGTTATGTTTATGATGCAATATATATACTCTTCAAGAAATTGCCATACCTTCTAAACATAGATTTTACAAAACTGAATGAGTATAAAGTAACTCCATTGATGAGATATCAGTATTTACTAACTCTAAATAAAGGAAATATTTTGCTCTCCAAATACAGATATAAATCCAGAAGAAACTTGCTGAGTGTTGAAAAGGGCACATATGTTTAAAGGAAAATTTTATCTTTCCTGAAGAAGAGAGCTCTCTTCTCAGTACTGAACATGAGATACACTTTTAATTCTAGTTCTCAGTTCACATAGCCATTGAGCTACATGGGTGACAACATCCACTGTTCCAATGAAAATTTAGTCTCTTGTTCAGTAGAATAGATTAACCAATTTTCTGATAATCTGAATTACTATTTAGTAGAAAGTCTAAAAAATATATCAAAGTTGTAGCAAATAGATCCTTATGAAGATGAACAATATTTGAAATTGGAGGGGAGCAATGGAATGCAATTCTACTTACTCTGAAGTATCATCCTAGTCAGGCAAATTGACAAGGTCAAGGGTGAAGACTGTTGACTCTTACAAGTTCACAATAAATATGTCATGTCAATTGATTGACAATACCAGTAAAGCCACAGTGAAAATGTACTGGATATGTCCTAGGTAACAATCCATTTTTAAGTTTTCATCCTTAAAGTATGAGTCTATTTATTGCTATTTATTTGCACAACACTTTTCTGGGTTTTTTTTTTTTTTTTTTAGTTTAGTTCAGTTTTTTAAACTATAATGACCTTTAAATTCAAAGTGCTACATTACAAATAAAAAGTCTTGTGCTGTTCCTTTGATTTGACTTCAGGTTGCTGTGCCCACTTGACAAATTTATGAGCAGTGTACAATCATGTAGTTTATGTCTCAGGCAACTTGACAGTTGAGTATACTATCATGAGCAGATGAAAACTGGAAACATTGCTGGATGCCATCAGTGGGTAGCTGATTATGAACCTGAACCTAAAAAGGTATTACAGCATTCAGAATACTCTGAGACACATTGGAGCAGATATTCCAAGGGATCTGGAAAGACAGTTTTGTAGTAACTTAAAGAGGCTTAGCGATGACTAAGCTGGTTATAAACCAGCCCCTGCATCTATTCTTCAGATTTTAGTATCCCTTTTAACATTAGGTTAGCAGTCCTCAACCAATAATACTAAGGGTAAATCAATGGAAGACCAATAACACATCTAAGAATCATGATATTTCCTTTGTTAACTAAGGAAAAGAAAAATTTATTCCATTATTTGTAAAATCTTTTTGAATACTATGAGTAACTTTTGAAAAGCTTGATTGTTGCCCATAAAAAGGGTGGGAAAAGATTGAGCTTACATCAATTAACAATAATTATTTCCTTAGCACAGATTTGTTTATTCTGGAGTTAAATACTGGAAGCTCCAAAATATGTTAAAGATCTGTAAAATGGCTCACTTTGTGCGTGAAATTTAAACCTGTTTCATCAGCAATACTTAATTACTATTTTGGATGTAAAGTGACAGAGTTCCATTGATTAGCTCAGGGATAAGCATTACTCATTCTTCTGGCATTGAAGCAATTCCTACTACAGTAAAGCTGATGTGGGAATGATAAATGACAACAGACTACTATAATTGTTACTATCTATTGAGCCAAATTAATGCAACCCCAAACGGAAGTGTGCAGAGGAAAACACTGCAGTGATATGGAAACAATGTAGAGGTTATCAAAGTATCATAAGCAATTTGGGTGTATATGAAAATCTCTCTTCAGTATCTCATGAAGCCTAAGTATAGGTCTTGATAGAGAAGGACTAATGGTTCAAGTACATTCTAGCTAGTTACATTCAGAATAATGGTCCTCAAACATGATTGATCATCAGCATTATCTGTAAATTTTTCTTAAAAAAAGAGATATTTGTGTCCTTCTCCCACCTGCCTTCCATTTCCTCAGCAAAATTTTTGAGTCTAACGAATATCTGTGCATTTTCATAAATACCTCAGGTAATTGTGATGCAGGTTTGCTTCAGTTCACTCAGTGTAGCTGTATGTTGCAAAGGCGCTGTATGACAAATGAAACTGTAGCATTTTTTGAGGAAAATAGCATTTGAAATATAATATTTATACTGATTGTCATTTCAGAATAGTATTTTCATGAACTATAAATTAGGCATGAATATGCATATTTTGTGAGTTTTTATGTTTACCTAAGATAGGTGGAATTTTTTTTCTTGTTTAATCAATTGCTTGAAAATTCATAAGAAAAATCCATGATGAAATATTGATCTGCCTGAAATTTCATTTTTTAACATAAAGTTATAAAACTTGGATTCCTTATAAATGTCCAATTTCAACTGATTACACTGCAAAATGTTTGCTCAAATAGCCACTACTTTAAGATTGGATCTACCCTACTGACTTACCTGATTTTGCTATAAGAGGGGCCTACTGAAGATAATTTGTATATTATTCAAACACTGCTTATTTTTAAGGAGAATATTTATATACAATCTTCCTTTCTGAGATTTCTATAGGAAAAGCCAGCTTGTCACTTGAAAGTCTAAAATGAATGTGCTGGGCTTCCCTGGTGGAGCAGTGGTTAAGAATCCACTTGCCAATGCAAGGGACTCGGGTTCGAGCCCTGGTCCAGGAAGATCCCACATGCCGTGGAGCAACTAAGCCCGTGCACCACAACTACTGAGGCTGTGCTCTAGAACACGTAAGACACAACTACTGAGCCCGCATGCCACAACTGCTGAAGCCCGCTCACCTAGAGCCCGTGCTCTGCAACAAGAGAAGCCACTGCAATGAGAAACCCATGCACCGCAATGAAAAGTAGCCCCCGCTTGCCTCAGCTAGAAAAAGCCCACGCACAGCAATAAAGACCCAACACAACCAAAAATAAATAAATAAATAAATGTATAAAATGCATGTGCTTCATGGACCTTCTGAATAAACAGTCTGAGAACCCTCATAAAAATTTTTTTTAGCTCCTGGGACTTCCCTGGCAGTCTAGTGGTTAAGATATCACCTTCCAATGCAGAGGGTGTGGGTTCGATCCCTGGTCGGGGAGCTAAGATCCCTCATGCCTCAGGGCCAAAAAACAAAAACATAAAAAAAAAAGAAAAACAGAAGCAATATTGTAACAAATTCAATAAAGATTTTAAAAATGGTCCACATCAAAAGATATATATATATATAAAATTCTAGTTCCTGTGCCCTATCCTAGATCAACTGAATCAAAATTTGAGAGGCTAAGTCTAGGAATTCTTGGTTTTTTTTTAAGTGCCTTTCCACCCCACTCAGAGATTCTAAAGTTTTTCTTTGTCTTGATGTTTAAGAGTTTCATGTTGGTGTCATCTTTTTCAATAATGGAAACATTCTTTCATACTCTTTGGTTGTTATACAATAAAATATTTAAATCTTATAAGTAATTATAACTGGTATCCTATTTTCCATTCTCAGGAAGCTGCTTTAAGTATAAGGAAGCCTGAAGGGCTGTGTAAATTCTAGGGATTACAACTACATGGAAACAGGACACACTTTTATTTATCTGGCAGTCCCTCTCTTCTGAGAAAATACTCTTTGAGAGATTTCTACTCTCCAGGACTTCCATCATGAAGATGATGAATGGAAAAGTCCCCAAATAGGTGAGACTTGCAAAACAAATAAAAGGAAGTATTCCCACCATTTTCAAATTATACTTTGGAACATTTGTAAATGCAGAACAGTTTAATGAAACATCATTTATTTATTCTCCCAACACTCAGAAAGACTCAGTGAATATTTTGGCACTTTTTTTCTTTTTTCTTTTTCTTTTTTTAAAATGTCTTATCTTTATACACAAGTCTTCTTCCACTTGCAATAGGGTTACATCCAGATAAACCCATCCCATCATTGGTTGAAAATATCATAAGAAAAATGCATTTAATACATCTAACCTACCAAATATCATAGCTTAGCTTAGCCTACCTTAAACATGCTTGGAACAATTTCATTAGCCTACAATAGGACAAAGTCATCTAACACAAAGATTATTTTATAGCAAAGTGTCAAATATCTCATGTAGTTTGTTGAATACTGTACTGAAAGTAAAAAACAGAATGGTTGTGTGGGCACAAGAAGGTTATATTATATTGGTTGTTTATCCTCATGATGACATGGTTGACTGGGAGCTGTGGCTGACTGCTTCTGCCCAACATCACAAGAGAGCACCATACAGCATATCACTAGCCCAGGAAAAGATCAAAATTTAAAATTTGAAGTACTGTTTCTACTGAGTGTGTATGGTTTTTGAACCATTATAAAGTGGAAAACTCTTAACTCAAAACATTGTAAGTGGGGACCGTTGAGATCATATAGTATACATGTCTTTGATGTTCTATGTTTTATATTATCTTCTCTCATAGTTATTTTCTCAGATAGTTCAAAATTATTAGCGTTATCCTTTTAATGTCTTCATATGAGTTGACTGTGTAGGTGACTCATTATTTCAGTAATCATTACCTTGTATGTGTACATTTAGTTTGTATTTGAATTTTCAATATTATATATAATGCTGAAATCTACTTCTGTGTTGCTGAAATATTTATTAATTTACAGGTCAATAGTTGTGTGTATTTAAAATTTCTTGTTAAATAATAAAAATAATATTAAAATTGCTTTTCAGAATAACTAAACCAGGGACTTCCCTGGTGGTCCAGTGGTTAAGACTTCACCTTCCAGTGCAGGTAGAGCAGGTTCTATCCCTTGTGGAGGAGCTAAGATCTCACATGCCTTAGGGCCAAAACATAAAACAGAAGCAATATTGTAAAAAATTCAATAAATACTTTAAAAATGTCCACATCAAAAAAAATCTTAGAAAAAAAAGAATAAGTAAACAAATTTAAACTTTCACTAGAAGTATATGATAAACCCCATGTATGAAATCTCACACAGCTTAACGTTTATCCTTCTTTGAATTTCACGAATTTGTTATGAATTGGAATGCTGTTTTTGCATAGGTGATTTTTAGTTTATACGACAAGGAAAAAAGATCACATTTACAAGCCAATGCTAATACATAATGAAAAAAAAGCCTAAGTCCTTGATTTTTCTGTCTTAAATCTTGTCTGTCAGATAGAACTGTCAGAACAATACAATAATAAACAACATTTTAAAGATACAATTAAAGGTCAAGAATGGATGAAATAATTTAATAACATTATTTTCTAAAAGAATTTAAGTTCTATACTGAAGTATTCAAAGACCTTAAAAGTAAAAATGCTGAAACATTCTCAGAAATATTTTGCTGAGGTAAACTGAAGAATTAATTATATTTTCAACCCATTATAGCTCTATTTCTTAACTCTCTGATCTATTATGCTCTATTATTAATATTGTATTTATATTTTCTTCCTAATCTATTTTATAGTTTTTGCTTTCTATATGTCAATAATATGTTTCATGTCTGAAGATTTATGAAAACCTCGTTGTGACAATTTCTACAGCTGTTAAGTAGCAAGTGACCTTTCTTATCCTATTTAATGTTTTTCACATTAACATTGACTTTGTCTGATAAGCACTATAGCATGAGCATGGCAATGAAGATCATGGGCTGTGTAGCCAGGTTGCCTAACCTGGAACCTAAGCACTGCCTCCCATAAGCTGTGACACGCTGGGCAAAGCTGTTAGCTCTCTATTCTGCAATCTGTAAAATGGCAATAACAGTACCTACTCAAGGGGTTGTTAAAGCTTAGAGAAGTTTTCTCCTTTTTTCTCTCTGTCCCTCCCTCCCTTTTTATTATTCCAGCATGTCTTTCTCTCTCTCCCTCTCTCCTTTCCTGGTTTCTTTTTGCATTTCCTAAGATATCTACAAATATTTTATTTTTAAACTCTCTGAGGTATCTGAATAGACTGTGTCTTCTTCACAGTATGAAGTATTATTTTTATACAATATAAGAAACATTATATTTTAATAAATGAGGATATCAAATTATAACAAAACTTTTGATTTTTATCACCCTATTTTACATTTTTTTAAAAATTTTCTTGATTTCCTTAATATTTTCTTTTATATCTATCATTTTTGTTACAATCTATATATTCTTTAAGCTTTTCCCCTACTGATAATTTGGAGGGTAACAGGTAGTTACCTTTATAACTTTAAATAATATGCTTATTTCCTAATGTATCTACTTTAACTGTTAACAGTGTCTGTCATCATATCTCACTCCACTCTGAAATTTACTTTCTAGTGTCCACTTTTGAAAAATATTTTTTTTCTGGTAACAATGAATTATATTTAATTTAATATTATTTTTATACTTTGTTTTAAGAATTAAACCTGCTTCCAGTTTTCAACAATAATTATTAGAGTTTTATGACTAATTACTATTTAAATAATTATATTTACCTCCAGATCTTCAATACCATAAATTTCCTACTAAGTTTAAGTATTTGATAAAACTTTCTGTTTATTGAAATACATTCTCCAATATTATTTTTAGAAAGAGCAAAGTGGTGGTTTACATGCTGATTTATTGCATTTTTGATATTGCTTTTATATTTGAGTAACCATATAATTGGTAACACATGCTTAACTAACAGTTTCCCCCTCAATAGCTATAGATAACGTCACATTGCCATCTCTTAGCAAATGATGGTGAGAAGATGTCTGAGAACAGCCTGATTT
Organism: Mesoplodon mirus; assembly: GCF_964341445.2. Taxonomy (NCBI): domain Eukaryota; kingdom Metazoa; phylum Chordata; class Mammalia; order Artiodactyla; family Ziphiidae; genus Mesoplodon; species Mesoplodon mirus. The sequence continues at coordinate 114,334,928 of NC_138983.1, read as the reverse complement.
TTTTTTTTTTTTACCTTGTAGGTGATCTTCCTCTTTTCCCCTCATGGCCTGTGGGAATATTTCTTTCTTTCTTTTTCTTTTTCTTTTTTTTTGTGGTAGTTCTTTTGTTTGTTTGTTTTTAAATTTCTTTATTTTTTGGCTGTGTCAATCTTAGTTGCTGCATGTGGGATCTTTTGTTGTGGCCCATGGGTTCTTCGGTGCAGTGCCTGGGCGTCTCTCTAGTTGTGGAGTGTGAGCTCCAGAGCTTGTGGTCTCTGTAGTTGCAGTGTGCGGGCTTACTTGCCCCACAGCATGTGGGATCTTAGTTCACTGATCAGGGATCGAACCAGGGTCCACTGCATTGCAAGAACGATTCTTAATCACTGAACCACAAGGGAAGTCCCTGTAGGAATCTTTCCTTACCCTAATTTGAAACAATACACCAGACTATGTCTTAGCCAATCTTTAATAATTTTCCTTAGAATTGTCAACAAAAAAATTTAATCAATCTAAGAAAGAAACAGAAAATTTAATTCAAGCCAAACTGAGGATTATAACCTGGGAACAGCACCTCAGACAGCTCCCAGAACTGTTCCACCAGTTAGAAGTCAAAACACAATTATGTAGGTTTTTTGAGACAGAGGGTTGTATATATATATATATATATATATATATATATATATATATATATATATATATATATATATATATATATATATATATTTAACATCTTTATCAGAGTATAATTGCTTTACAATGTTGTGTTAGTTTCTACTGTATAACAAACTGAATCAGCTATAGGTATACATATATCCCCATATCCCCTCCCTTGTGCCTCTCACCTATCCTCCCTATCCCACCCCTCTAGTTGGACACAAATCACCAAGTTGATCTCCCTGTGCTATGCAGCTGTTTCCCACTAGCTACCTATTTTTCATTTGGTAGGGTATATATGTCAGTGGCACAGTGCTACTCTCTTACTTCATCCCAGCTTACCCTTCCCCCTCCCCTTTTCCTCAAGTCCACTCTCTACATCTGCATCTTTATTCCTGCCCCTAGGTTCTTCAGAACCTTTGTTTTTTTTAGATTCCATATAAATGTGTTAGCATACAGTATTTGTTTCTTTCTTTCTGACTAACTTCACTCTGTATGACAGTCTCTAGTCCCTCCACCTCACTACAAATAACTCAATTTCATTTCTTTTTATGGCTGAGTAATACTCCATTGTATATATGGGCCACATCTTTATCCATTCATCTGTCAATGGACACTTAGGGTGCTTCCAGGTCCTGGCTATTGTAAATAGAGCTGAAATGAACACTCTGGTACATGACTCTTTTTGAATTATGGTTTTCTCAAGGTATATGCCCAGTAATGGGATTACTGGGTCACATGGTAGTTCTATTTTTAGTATTTTAAGGAACCTTCATACTGTCCTCCATAGTGGATGTATCAATTTACATTCTCAACAACAGTGCAAGAGGATTCCCTTTTCTTCACACTCTCTCCAGCATTCATTGTTTGTAGATTTCTTGATAATAGCCATTCTGACCAGAGTGAGGTGATACCTCATTGTAGTTTTGATTTGCATTTCTCTAATGATTAATGACGTTGAGCATCCTTTCATGTGTTTGCTGGTAATCTGTATATCTTCTTTGGGGAAATGTGTATTTAGGTCTTCTGCCCATTTTTGGATTGGCTTGTTTGTTTTTTGATATTGAGCTGCATGAGCTGCTTGTAAGTTTTGGAGATTAAACCTTTGCCAGTTGATTCATTTTCAAATATTTTCTCCCATTCTGAGGGTTGTCTTTTCATCTTGTTTAGTGTTTCCTTTGCTGTGCATAAGCTTTTAAGTTTCATCAGGTCCCATTTTTTTTATTTTTGATTTTATTTCCGTTTCTCTAGGAGGTAGGTCAAAAAAGATTCTGCTGTGATTTATGTCATAGAGTGTTCTTCCTATGTTTTCCTCTAAGAGTTTTATAGTTTCTGGCCCTATATTTAGGTCTTTAATCCATTTTGAGTTTATTTTTGTGTATGGTATTAAGGAGTGATCTAATTTCATTCTTTTACAGGTAGCTGCCCAGTTTTTCCGGCACCATTTATTGAACAGGCTGTCTTTTCTCCATTGTGTATTCTTGCCTCCTTTATCAAAGGACCATATGTGCATGGATGTATCTCTGGGATTTCTATCCTGTTCCATTGATCTATATTTCTGTATTTATTCCAGTACCATGCTGTCTTGATTACTGTAGCTTTGTAGTATAGTCTGAAGTCAGGGAACCTGATTCCTCCAGCTCTGTTTATCTTTCTCAATATTGCTTTGGCTATTCAGGGTCTTGTGTTTCCATACAAATTGTGAAATTTTTTGTTCTATTTCTGTGAAAAATTCCACTGATAGTTTGATAAGGATTGCATTTAATCTGTAGATTGCTTTGGGTAGTATAGTCACTTTCACAATGTTGATTCTTCCAGTCCAAGAACATGGTGTATCTCTCCATCTGTTTGTATCATCTTTAATTTCTTTCAGCAGTGTCACATAGTTTTCTGCATACAGATCTTTTGTCTCCTTAGGTAGATTTATTCCTAGGTATTTTATTCTCATGCTTGCAATGGTAAATTGGACTGTTTCCTTAATTTCTCTTTCAGATTTTTCATCATTAGAGTATAGGAATGCCAGAGATTTCTGTGCATTAGTTTTGTACCCTGCTACTTTACCAAATTCATTGATTAGCTCTAGTAGTTTTCTGGTAGCATCTTTAGGATTCTCTATGTATCGTATCATGTCATCTGCAAACAGTGACAGCTTTACTTCTTCTTTTCCGATTTGGATTCCTTTTATTTCTTTTTCTTCTCTGATTGCTGTAGCTAAAACTTCCAAAACTATGTTGAATAAGAGTGGTGAGAGTGTACAACCCTGTCTTGATCCTGATCTTACTGGAAATGGTTTCAGTTTTTCACCATTGAGGATGATGTTGGCTGTAGGTGTGTCATATATGACCTTTATTATGTTGAGTTAAGTTCCATCTATGCCTGCTTTCTGGAGGGTTTTTATCATAAATGGATGTTGAATTTTGTCAAAATCTTTTTCTGTATCTATTGGGATTATCATATCGTTTTTATCCTTCAATTTATTAATATCAGAGGGCTGTATATTAAATGAGTTACAATATTATTGACAGTTGATACGATCCACATCTAAGCATCATTGTGGCCCCTTACAAGATCAAGAATGTATGTTGTCTTTTAAGGAATCACCCTTTTATGCTAGGAGAATGTTGCTCTTTATGGTTGAGCAGGTATTTCTGCTGATGGGAGAGATTTGGTCAATGCATAAGAAGATACACAATACACATTTGGAGGGAGAGAGGAGGCAAAAGAGCAGAGAAAATATTTTATGTTTAAATTTTTTTCGTCTTGCCATAATATGTGACTGTTATTTCACAGAATATAACAAGCTTTCTCTACACAGAACTTCAGATGAACATTTTTCATTATCTGGAACTTCCTTGTACTCATTCTTACATTTTTTCCCCATCTTCAGAAAAGTCAATTATTTATATATTTGATCAACATTATCTTCCATAGCTACAATAGCTAATCTATCATTACTTAATAATCTATCATTACTTAGGTTCTAGTTCTGTAGCTCTACAATGTGTGATATTTGCTCTATTCTATCCTTCTTATTTTAAGCTTGCTAATTCTACTTATTGATGTTGCTAATGTAAGTTTAAGTTTTGAGATGATTTTACTTTTCTAATCAAATGCTTTACTTAATTTTGCCAGCTCCCTTTCATCTCTTGAGGTATCTTCCTTCTTTACTCATAATTCATTTCTTAGATCTCATGGTCTCTTAAATTTTCTTAAACGTTCAAACACCTGCTTTTTAATTTTCTTCTAATTTCTTAGGATATACATTTAAATGAGTACTCCTCATTTGTCCTTTGCATGTTATATTCCCTTTTGTCAATGTAACAGAAATTTTAGAGTTATCATGATATTCTTTGTTGCTTTTGTTGTTTTTATACACTTTATTTCTGACTTCAAGAAGTTCCATCCATTCCTGTTAACTTCCCAAAATAGTGCTGACTGCCCCAAAATAGTGTATTTTATTTCCCCTCCCTGTTTAAACAGATGCTGTTGGAATCTTCTCCTTATTCTTTGAACTGGGTGCTTTACTTATTCACTTGTTTGAAAGAGGGTGTAAACAGGGCCTGAGGCAATGGACAGCTGCATTCTGCATTTGTTATTTCTTCCCACTTTCTTTCCAAATCAGTTGACTCCTTGCCAAGGAGCATATCTGGATTTTGTCATTCTTCAGCTTTGGCACATGCAATAAGGTTTTCAGTAATTTCCCTTGAAAATCTTTATAGGCAGAACTTTTCTCATACTTACTCTTATATCTGACATCAATCATATTGGTAACTCAGTTAAACTGCAGCAGGAATAACTGTGTGCAACACAGTATTAGAAATAGTCTTACTTCCAATTCTATAACTACTAGTATTACCTATGTTACTACAGTGAGGATGATCTCCACCAGTTCCAATGAAGAAGACCAGGAAAACAAGGTACACCTAGTTTATTGGTACCTCAGCAGAGCTTATTGTAGAATCTCTTTAAAATCTCTAAGTAAATCATAAGGAAACATGGGATCACAATAGAAAAGACAGGGGCTTTGTAACTGGTTAAATGGCTGTTGACAATTGATAGACATCAACATTTCCTAAAGGGAATAATTTTTTAAAAAATTTTTACAGTATCTTATCTTTTTCATGTTCCTATACTACATTGATATTACTATCATTCCCTTGAATATTTATCACAATATTTTCAGAAAGCAAGAAGCAGATAAAATGGTAAATATATCAAACATATTGTATTGAACTATGATCTGTATTCAAAACAAAAATCATAAGAAGAAATATAAAATGCTGTACTTTAAATAAATTACCTAAATATTTATAGAATATGGAAGATGTGGCTTTGCATCAGAATTAAAAATAGACAATATTTTAAGGTAGATATGTCTGATTCAACAATATAATACAAACTTATCTTGAATTAATAGAAGTCTGATAGCCTAAACCTAGGATCTAGAACATGTGATCTAGATCAATTTAGATACATCTGTTCTTTTCCAGAACTTTTTAGGAACTAGTAAAGTAGGTGGGGAGGACTTCTGCTGCCTGTTATGTATTTGCATAAAAATTGAGAATATTGACAATATAGTCTAGTTAATAATTTTGAGGCTTTTATATGACTGTTAAGGTTGAGGGCCCTACTTAGGGACAAGGATCACCCCTTAACTTTCCAAGGATTGTTGGGTGTGACCCAACAGCATGGACAGAATTTCACCATAATAGTTAACACAGTCACAGTGTGCAATTTCGTTTCATGAATAATGGGTTTCCATCAGGATGGATGGATGACTTTGTTTGATGCAATGTGTGTTCTTATCTGCTGCCCACTCCTCCTCCCTCAAATGTGGATTCCTGTGAAAGAAGGGTTAGAAAGGGCAATTTTGTATCTTGCAAGAAATAGAATACAGGTAACACTGCTTTGTGGACCAGTAACACACATGCACTGGAGAACATTTTTCCTACGATAAGGTACAGAAAGATAGAGAGGTGGCTAACTTTCTATGGGCTGGAAGTGAAATTGGTGAATGACATCACAACAGGACCCATAGGATCCACATGATCAAAATCAGGGATGACATAGAATGATATCATATGCTGGCCCATATGTTTGTTAAGATATGTTCTCTCTTGCTATATTCAAGGATTCTTTGGAGATTAAAAAAAAATCTCCCATATCAGAGATATCTTACCTGCCAAGTCTGTTGCCATTTAATTGCTCTCATTACTAGTCTCAGCTAAAACATTAAGCAGAAAAATTCCTCTCAATTTTCTGCTCATTTAACTGTTAAAATAAACATTAGTGACCAGATTGAACTGGGAAACAAATTCAGAAGAGACAATAATGGCTGGGGTGAGTAGGGAGCAAAAGCCTAATGTAATACAACAATTTAGGTTAAATGACCACTAAATCTAAATTCCATAAAAATTAAATTCTGATTAAAAATTAATATAGTTGCTAATTTCAGAATTTTATTAAAAAAAGAAATAATAATTATTTTATATTACTTACTCATTAAATGCTAATAAAGTTCTAGATTTAAATGATAAATCAAAGTTCTATTTTATTTTACTTTTAGTTTCTTCAATATTATCATGACAAATACTGGATAAATAAACACACATAAACGTTTGTAAGTGCTCATTAAAAGCTTACAGAGCAAAGTTGCATAATTTAAAACATAGTAATTTACAATAAAAATGATAATTAGGATAAGAATAATGCTATAAAATATGTTCTGAGGTTTAAAAACACCAGTTTATTTTTACATGTTAGATGAAAGGAAAAGTAAAAATTAAGCAAAAGAAATGTAATTAAAAATACATTACAAAGAAAGCAAAACAACAAAAAAATAATTAGCTATGACCAGTTATCCATCTAATTAAAAAATGAATAAAAATTAATATGCATTATGATGAAAAGAGCATCATCATACACTGTTGATGGTCATGTTTGTCTATTTGGAAAGCAATTTCACCATATGCATCAAGAGCCTAAAAATGTGCATGCTCCTTCATCCAGTAATTCTTCTAGAAACATATCCAATGGAAATAAGTAGAAATATGGTAAAATTGTTACTTATATTTGTTAATACTGAAAAAAATAAAAACATTTAAAAAAATGTTAGTTAAGTACATTATTAACTTCCATAGACTAAACTATTAGTTGGTCATTAAAACATTATCTTTGAATATTTATTGAGAAAATGTCTAAAATAAAATGTTAATTCAAAGCACACAACATAGTTTACAGATAATTGTTTTTAAAACAGTAAACTAGTATCCATAGATTTATTATTTGGTAGTTTAATTACTGTGATTTTAATTGGTTTATTTGTTATAACTGTATTTTTCAAATTGCCTAACAGGCACATTACTGGCACTAACACAGTGTTGTAGGTATATAATACTTTAATAAAGGAAAAAAGTGAATCAGTGTACTTAATAATTAATATGATTAAATAAATATTCCCTTTCCAAGTAAGTGTGAGATAAGGTGTATTTGCTGCTTTATATATGATGATTTGTTTTCTTTCTTTGTTGCTTTATTGTTTTAAGGGAAAATGAAGGCATGTTAGTGAAATATTAATTGTTTATGCAAATATTTTCTGACTATCTACTATGTGTACTACCCTAATTTGAGAACTGAGAATACATATTAGGAAAGGATATGTGGACAACTTCACTAATAAAAAAGGTAAAAGATAATGGAGAAGAAAAACTAAGAATGAATTTTATCCTGAAAAATTTAGAGAAAATGAGTTCAAATAATTCAAAGAAAGATGACTAAAGAAAGAAAGCACTTCCCTCAAGGAGGAGAGATAAAGTGAAAATGGTAGCTCACAGTAAATTTTCTAATGGAGGCTAAAGTGTGAAAACCTAAGGTCAATGAAGAGACTTTGAAATATTAGAGTAAATGAAAATAGTGAGTTTTTACTAAAAAGAAAATCTGAATAATAGAAGACATTATTTTAAAAGGGGTACAAATAATATGAAGTAATCAGGTATGGAGAAAAAAAAGTACCCCTTAAAGTGCAGATTCCTGAGGAGAAAAACTATTTGATAGTATCACCACTTTGTAGTTATGGCATTTGTTTGAAAATGAATTTATATATTATTTATGGAATAAAATAATAAGATTTAGAGCAACAGGTGTTCAGCAGATTCAAGGCAGCTGCATTTACACTCTGCTTATTGGGTATCGTTTGTGGATGCCCCAGGCCTTGATAGCCTCTGTTAACACAATGTTTCTGAACCGTCTCTTCCACCACATCTCTCCCTGTTCATATCAGCATGATCTGTCTGATGCTCTGGTTTCACAACAATCACCATCAATATTGCACAGCTTCCATTAGTGTTTCAATTAGTGTTTCAACTTCAGGATTTCCTTGGGAGAAGTACTTCACAATTCCACTCTTGCATAAGAACTCGACATAAGAGCTACTTTACTTCTTTCAGAAAAAAGCAACCTATATCATCTATCAGGTGACAGTGAAATTAGTTAAATGTTACATGACGTACTGGTAACAAAAATATACCTTTATAAGAATTCAGGATCTAAGATATCCATGTTAATTGGAACTAGAACTCCATTGGTGAATCATCTTCTTCCTTCACGATCATTCTCACTTGGGTTAGCTTTTAAAAACTTTCATGTTCAAATGCATTTTATTTTACCTAGCTTCTAAAATAACAGTATGCTATAATGACTCTAAAATATGAGTTGCCCATAATATGCCTAGGTTTAAGACACAATGCCATATTTTCCTGGCTAGAATTTTTTCTGTCCTTGGAACCTGCAGAACACACTGTGGTATTTACCACTATCTAGTTTGTATGATGGTCATTTATTTACATGTCTTATTTCTCCTTTTAGACTTTAAACATCAGGAGGCCAAGCTTTTCTTTGAATCCTCTGTAGTGTCTAGTATGGTATGAAGCATGGTAGTCACTCAGTAAATATTTATAAATACTTGTTTTAACAAATGTAAATGTTTTATCTGAGATGATTCATATCACATAGTATGCACAAAATCCAGAGATTCTATTCCCCAGAGATATACAGTCTAATTAAAAGTATTACCTTTAAAATGACAATAATATTACAATAAGATTTTATATAATTCTGTTGTAAGCAAAAGGATTTTTAAAGGTGATAGGCATAAAACTCATAGAATTCTATTGTTAACATCATTAAATTCATTAAGTTAATTATATATTTCCATTTCTAGTGTTAAAGGCAACAAAGTTTCTATTCAAACCTCACACCATTAAGATTATCTAACTTCACAGGGAAATATTTTCAAATGATTGATTATTCTCAACAATAACGTGGAGTACAAATATCAAAGTTAAACAGCATTACATAGAGTTTTAATCTTATAAATGTTCTAAATTCTTCTGTCTCTATAGTTAATATTTTAGATGCCAAAAAAATCCCACCATTGTTTTGTATTGGTACATGCTGAGGTCATTTTTTTATTAATACCAACTGAAAAGTAAAGAAACTGAACGATCATGTGGTAAAATTCAAACACATCAGACTGAGGGGACCTGGTTGATCTGATGGTCATGACAGATAATGCACTGATTCAATTCTAGCCAAGTGCAGTTAGAACTGAGCACCTCTGCCTCTGTGATTTATTTGAAATGATTCATTGTTGAGAGATACTGTCATCCCATGTCATCATTTTAGGATTTTTCTTTACAAAGAGTTCATGGATTAAATAAGCATCCTTTTTCCAAAGCATATGTTTACAATGACATTGTCACAACAGTGGGGAAGCATTACCATATGGTGTGCATTAAATGAGGGAAGACTTTAGACCATGGACTTCCAAAACCTGGGAACACTAGGGAAAATGGAGGGGGCACTCTTTTCCATGTTAGCCCTGATAATGTATAGGTTAATTATTGTACCTATAAAGAAAGGAAAAGGATGAAAATATATGATGTTTTGATTTGGTATGTGGGTCATGTGGGGTAAGGAAAGTAAATAAGATTCTTAATAAAGGGTCACTTTGAAATTTAAAAGTGAAAAACGAAAAATGGCAAAGTATTCTTGAGGGATAAAATGAAGAGAGCAGGATATTAGAAAAAAAAACATAGAAAATTATACTATTTACACTTCTGCAAATTTTGTTCACCATTGCCTTAAAATATATATTTCATGAACATTATCTACTTTTACTAAACATGAAAATTTTATACTGTTAGCCATTCCATGTGGGGAATCATCTAATAGAAACAAATGATGGAAAGCAAGAAGGCATTTGTCTTTTACTTGCTCTGTATTGGAAGCTGCTCAGTTTGTATTCCAAAACTGTCTGCTTCACATTTAACGGATTCCAAATATACTCGATAATTAAGAGTCAGTGTTTAGCATTGCACACACTGATGGTAGCAGAGATGTGAGGCAGAGATGTCTCTGGGTTGATGTGGAATACTCAGCTCTCAGATCTTCCAGTAGCATTCCATGTCAAACTACAGAGATCATCTTCTATACCTTCCTGTTTCTAAACCATCTTGAGTATATGCAATAATGTATATATTTTTTTTTTAGGATTTGAGTTTATGGAGAAGAGTTGAAATAAGGTTAGAGTTTACTGTGATATTGAAATGGTAAATTAAAAATGTAAGAAATAGTTCATATTGGTCCGTATTCAAGGCCATTAGCCACTAACAGTTTCAAGTGCAAATGATGGTGAGGGTCACTCGAGGGGATTGTTTGGCTGGGAGCCTCTGCATGGAATGCTCACAGCCCAGCCAGGCAAGAAAGATCAGCCTCTTCTCATGTCTCTAATGACCTGTGAAATGGCATGAATCCAGGACAAGTCTCACCTCAGTGAGTCCCACAGAAGTTACAAAATGTCCTTCAAGTTTTTCCTTTGCCAAAAATATAATTTCCACAATTCATATTTCAATTTTACTTAGCCACTTCTCCTAAAGTAAAACCAAAGAAATTTATAATGTATATTATTATGCTTGACTCTTACTGTGGAAGCATCATTTATCAGCACTATTACAGATCTTCTTTATATTGTCTTTCCCCTTAAAATACTGGTTTTTGCTCCTAAGTCACAAATTATACATTTCTTAGTATGGCTGTAATTCAAATAATGCTATTTTATTTTACTTTCAGCAGTTAATTTCCTACAAAGAGGTTAATTCCCTGGTTCTATTTTATGTTCCAAAGAAAATTAGAGATAATTTATTTCTGAAGTCTCTGATAGTGTTATTTTAGAGAATATTTAAATACGATTCCTGTATTTGATTGTAGATATTTAAGAAAAAGACACAAATTGTAGTTTTAACTGACAATACTGTTGTCAGAATTCTGTATATCATCTAATTTCTAAATACCTTATTTTTGAAACACTGTGAAGTACTATACATGTGTGAGGTATTATTATCACAGCTATACAAAGGTATTCATATTCTTCAAGTCTCAGACCAAAAGTACACACCCCAAAATCATTTAATAAAAATATTTGTGCATGGACTACAAAGTGTGCATTTTTTAGAATGGAATTTATGAAAACTTTTCCAACATTCACCTATACCTAGAATATCTGACAATGTTTTATTTTCACAATCAGGCAGCCAGTCCAGAAGATTATTTTCCATATACTGTATTACATAATAAGTCCACACAGGCAACCTAGGAAATCCGGGGACTGCCAGAGTCTGAGATATTAAAGAGTGGCAACTTTCAAGCCTGTGTAGCCTTTTGTGGAATAGAAAACACAGCCTGGAATCTGGACTCAAAAGCTTTCAGTTTGGAGTCCACTTACTGGCTGAGGGACCTTGGGCAAGTAACTAAGTAGTCATAGTCACAGTTGGACTGATCCACGTGGTAGGCACTGTTCTAGGCACTTTACAAGCAAAATCTCCATCAAATAGTTACTCCATCAATAGTTACTACTATTTTCCCTGTTTTGCACATCAGGAAACTGAGACTCAAAAAGTTTCAATAATCTGCTTAAGGTCATGATGTGTAGGAAGTGGCAGAAACCATTTGCAACCTAAGAGCACTAAGCACCAGGCTAGTACTAGGAGTCTCAGGTTCCAGTCTAATATTTCTAGTTATTTCTCGGGGTTTTATTGAAAACCAAATGACATAAGCTGTATGAAAGGTTTTGTAAATGATGTGGTTGTTATTTCAAAAGGTATCTTTCAGGTCTTGGATTCTGATTTTGTTATTGAACTAGGTCTGGAATACAGCCCTTTGACCTATATAGTCTGGATTTCTGTGGTGCAAGAGATTTCCAAAGTTGACTTCAAAACTCCAGTGCAATTACACTTGATTTGTGGACTTACAGCTTGAACAACTTGAAAAAGAATGCAAATTTACATTAAAAAATATTTCCTGAGAGTTTATTACAATTTATACACTGTGCTATGTTCTAAGTTCAGGGGATAAAACAGAAACATAGCTGGAGACTGTCCCTGAGAAGCTTATACTCTACTGATCAGATTTACAACTTGTGCATAATTTGTAAATTTTTACTTTGGAATCAGTTTCTTTGAATCTGACAACCAGAAAAATAAATACTTTAGATAGATATATATAAAAATCTTCTAAGAAATGGCAATATTGTCAGTTGTGAAAACCACTCCTGACCAAAAAAAAAAAAAAAAAAAATCAACCTTGACTTTAAGGTAATTTTCAAACAGAAATCCACATATGTGGAAGAGTAAAGTTCCTCTATTTAAATTGTACATTTTGTTAAGGTCATTTACGAATTACTGAGCACTATAGAACTAATATTTCCGATAATATATAAAATACAACATAGAACACCATGGGGTAGCTACCTTTAAGGAGCTTCTATGTTTATCTTCTGATTTGTTCTAAATACTGCAAGGTATTTGGGAGGTTGCCTTCTTAAATGATCTTAAAGCAGAGAAGTCTCTCCCTAATCACAGATATTTCAGTTTTACTTCCCATGCCTATCTAAGGCATATGCAAGGGTTGTGATTCTCTGTGGCTTCTGAGAAACAGTTCTCGCTTATTTGGTCTTTTTCTCAGGGGTCATAAAGTCAAATGCCTATAAAGCCTAGATGGGAAGTAGGCCCTCTGGGTTTCTAAGACCCAACTAGAGAGAACAGACCTTTTTAAACTGGGGGCCACTCACTAAGCTCCAGAACATTGTTGCCATTAGGAAATTCTGATACATTGTTATGAGGATTTTGTAATTTTCCAGAGAAGTCAGAAATCCAAAATTTTATGTACAATCCACTGATTTTTAGGTTGGCAACAAATTAATTTTTTAAATTCTTGTGAACCAAACAAAACAGTTTGCTATCTTCTTTCTCATGATGTTACTCTTCCCCAGGAATGCTTTTTTTTTTATATATAATGCTAACTAGATATATTCCAGCAATCTGCTTCTTGTTCATGGTTTTAACTGTCACCTACCTGCAGAGTATTCTAAAACCCGTATCTTCATCCCAGACTTTTCTACAGCTACTTGAATACTCAACATCCTCAGAGCTCCTCCAGCAGACAGAAATCCCTAATTGGATTAGCTCGAAAATGAAAGCATAAATTGCTTTAAGACTGTTTTTTTCTAACTTTATTCCATATCCTACTTAACAACAACACCCTCCACTATCTTTTAAGTCATGATCCTAGAGACACCTTCTCCTTCACCTCCATCAGCCATTGAAGTCTGCATTTTATTTTGTTCACATGAGGCTGAGTGAGTGATACATATTTTTATTTCAATGATTACTGCAGTTACACTAATCCTCAGAGGACAATACCTAACACTTCATATGACCTATTTTAATGCACATTTTTTATGTTTCCAATTGAAAGCAAAGTAATTTTTCCCTTAATTTATAATTTATATTCCTGAAACTCAAAGAAGTTGATTAACCTGTCAAAAATTCACACAGCTTCCCTGGTGGTTCAGCGATAAAGAATCTGCCTTCCAATGCAGGGTACGCAGGCTCGATCCCTGGTCGGGGAAATAAGATCCCACATGCTACAGGGCAACCAAGCTCATGCATCACAACTACTGAGCTTGCACACCTCATCTACAGAGCCCATGCACTCTGGAGATCACGTGCCACAACTAGAGAAGAGAAAACCCATCACTACAACTAGAGAGAAGCCCATGCGCTGCAATGAGCAGGGCAACAAAGATCCTGCATGCCATAGCAAAGACCCGACACAGCCAAATAGATAAATATTTTAAAAATCAATCAATCAATAAATAAAATACATGTGGCAAAGTCCATCAATGTGCTGATGATGACTTTGATACTTTCAGAAATATTAAATTCTTTCAAAAAAAAAAGTCACACAGCTAGTGAGTGACAAAGATGGAAACTGAATCCATGTTTGCCTCCAGAGCCTATGCTTTCTCCCTTCACAGAGATTGGAAGGATGGAAATGTTTCTACATATGCAATAAAAGTGGAAATACATTTAAAGCAGTGCTATTTATTGTCTTTGAACTGGGTAGAAGTGAGAGCAGAGGCTAGAAAGTGAGAAGTATAAGTAAACAGACGTGTCTAGAGTAGATCCTTATGAGGAGAGAAGTCAGTTAAAGCTATAGATTGAAGGGAACCCAGAACAATGAGGGGTGATTAGACATGAGTGAGACTTTGCCCTGGATCATTTTATGCTCTTGCATCTACCCTCTTTTCTCTCTAGTTGATCCTGCGTATGCCAGAACAATGGTCCCTGAATTCCACTTTTCGTAATGCTAGTCCCCTGTCCAAACTTTTAGAAAGTCCTGAATTTACAATGGGCTCCAGCATCTGACTCCCTTCACTGTAACTCTACGTGGATCCAATGAGACATTTTCCTGGGCTGTCCCACCACCTTTTCAAGGTCACCGTGCTTGCTTACTATGCTCAACCCTCTTTTATGTCTCTCCATTCCCTTCCCGTTACTTTCATGACAAGATTAAACTACACTTTATTAAGGTTTATGTTGATAAAGTCTGGCTTCTTCTGATATTCCTTCTTTGGTGATTATTAGACAACAGTATTCTAATTTAACACCTTCTTGTGCCCTTATTTCACATTATGTTATTTTTACTTTTCCAGCAGATTATAAGCCTTTTGTGGTAAAATATCGCATCTAATATTTCTTTTTAATAAAATGTGTGGTACAATGAAGGAAGCAAGACAGTTGCCAAATGAACATTCAATTAACTAAAGTGACAACTGAACACTTAAAAAGCTGCATATTAGCAGGGGCATAATAACTTGGTAGCAAACACATACAGATGCTTAAGGAATATAGAATATAGAAGTGATAAGTAACTTGATGTCTCTGAGACAATAGGGTGGTTCAGATTCATAGGTGTTGAGTCAAATCTGGAGCTGACAAAGAATTTGGTTTTATTCTTTCCATATAAATTCTGGCATCTAAGTAAATCAATCTAATCTTACTTCATTAATCAAATTAGTGTTTATAATGTAGAATCCTTTTCTTGAGTCTATTATCTTGGCCCTATAAGAAACAGTCAAACTGTCTTTCTCCCCTTGAGGAGAAAAAAGAGAAAATGACTTTTAAAGTACATTATAAAAACACTAAGGCAGACAGAGCTAGCTGTCTCCTTTCCAATGTAATCATAGTATTTGTCACATTGCATTGAGATTTTCAGTAGTCATCACTAAATTGTGTGCTGCTTAGGAGCAAAGAGGCTGTGTCCCCAGAATGGAATATGGTTTAGAACACTAGACACACAAAAAGTTGTCTTGGGGGCTTCCCTGGTAGCGTAGTGGTTGAGAGTCCGCCTGCCGATGCAGGAGACACGGGTTCGGGCCCCAGTACGGGAAGATCCAACATGCCGTGGAGCAGCTGGAACCATGAGCCATGGCCGCTAAGCCTGTGCGTCCGGAGCCTGTGCTCCGCAACGGGAGAGGCCACAACAGTGAGAGGCCCACGTACCGCAAAAAAAAAAAAAAAAAAAAAAAAAAAGTTGTCTTGGAAACCAAGTAGAAATGTGAGAATTTTTTGGAGTCTAAATTTTTATGGATGCTGTGTAAAAAAGTCTGGGGTAGAAATGATAATGAATCATTGATGCTTGGATCAGAATTTTAAATGGAGAGCTGAGACATCCCTGTCCATGGGCAGGCATCCTGACAGTATCAATAATTCAGGTGAAACAATCCTCATGAGACATAGGAACACAGAGGGAGGGCAACTTGTAAGACTGTCCCTTCTTGCATGGAGACTATAATTATAGAACTCTTCACCTCTAAATTCTGAAGGCAATGTGTTTATACAATTATAATCATTGTAGTAATCTTTAAAATTCTTCACCAGTCATCTATTCATATGGGGATGTCAATAAAGAATTGTTTTTATAGTCTCAACAGTCACTAACACAGAATCTGCCACAATTCTGAACTGGATGCTCAAAAAATTGATTTAAAACACTAGTATCTAACCATCAATTCCCAAATCCCTCCAGTCTCATATCCATAAACTCAGTGGGTAGTAATTTAGTGTTATGTGCCATGAGCCAAGCACTAGGGATTCATTCACAAATACAACAGTATCCCAGTCATCCAGGAGTTCACATTCCAGGGGGAGAATGTACAGCTAAACAATAATACAGTGTTAAAAGGGAAGCTCAGGATGCCACAAGGATCATAGCAAATTGGAGCTAAACCAGCCTAGGGTGATCAGAAAAGTCTACCCAGAGACAGTGACCAGATATCCAAGAGCCATCAACTCACTCACACAGCTACTGTGCTTTCTACAGAATTGAAAATAATATATGCAATTAGACTCAGTAAGTTATATATTTCAATTGGCAATGAAAAATGCTTGTAATCACCAACTGTTTTCTTGGCTCTTTTAAAGTAAACATAATGACTTAATTTAATACTTTTAATTAATTCAAGCTGATATTTTCATTTTAAAATAATGAACGTGTGTAAACAAAGAGATCAAATATGGCAACTGCTAAGTGGACATGATATTCTGAAAACAACCTATATTGGCTTAAATGTCTAAAGAGCTCCTTAGGTTATCTGTCCCATTTGAACAGAGCAAGACAAACACAATACTTAGTGGTAAGATCACAACATTTTCCTTTATTTAAATATTGTTAATCAGAACACTATAAATGTATGTTTTTTTGTAAATATATAAAAAAACTCAGAAATATGTAAATTAAAAATACAAACTCTGCATAGTAACATTGAACAAAAATAGTCACTACCAAATTTTGGTATGCTAGTTTTCAATCTCTTGTATATATTATGGTTCTTATGAAATTGGAATCAAAAAACAGTCTATATTTTTTCACTGACATTATATCTTTTATATTTCCCATATATTAAGTGTCTCTAAATTATTAACAGTTATACTATTCTGCCAAGTAGAGGGCACATTGGCTGCAGTCTATTGATTTAAAAGCACTAGAGTATTACTATCACTAAATGAAAAATTACCCTTTGAAATAAAATAAAGTGTAGGAGAGGTAAAGACATTGCTATTTAATTTTTTTTTAATTTTAGCAAGATTTTCTTCTCAATCGTATATTCACACTTGGTTTCTAATCTGAGATTTTATCACTTCTGTAAAATGAAGCTTATTTTCACAGCCACTTATGTTTTCATAACATACAGTCATTACCAAATTTTGTGAAAATAACAAGAACTAAATGCTAAAGGCATGTATATATTATATATGTACACAATAGATTGTGATGTATATGCTATATATTTTTATATCTATGCATAACAATATAAAATTACTTACAAAGTTATTTGTAACTGTACTAATTATTATTCTCATCTTACAATTATTCAGCTTACTTTTTAAAAACCGGTTCTTAAACTCTATATGTGATTGAGTGACAAATCACAATTTTAGTATAGATGCTCATCTGTGCCAACTAAATTAAATTATACACTTCTACGAAGGTTGATAACTAAAAAAAGGGAGAATAGTCTGAAATTTCATCTGGAATGTATATGCCATGTTCTATCACCATCTATACCAATCTTTCAGGAGACTTAATTGCATTTAAACACATTATAAATGATGCTTGTTTGTTCATTTTTTTCCCTCCCACAGATCCCAACAGATACTAACTCCCAGAGATACCAACTCTTTTTCAACCTGCCTATTATCATAAAAGGCCTGGTTTGCAGTCTGAAGATACATGGTTGAGATAGTAAGCTGAACTCAAATTCCTGAACTCAACTGCTGGGACAAGTCAGATAGAGGACTGTCATGACTGACATTCTTCCTTAAACAGTCTGGATAGACTTTTATTAATTTAACCATTCCTCCAACTAAATACTGCTAAGTAATGCTTTAATGAGCATTTTCATGACTAGAGATTTGCCTGTATTCATGAGTTCAAATGATTCGCAATTTGTAATGTTTTTGATACATTGTGACAAATTGATTTTCAAAAACTTTGTATCAATTTTAAATGCCCCAGCCATCTTGAGTAATTTGAAATTTTCTTTTTCAATTAAATTTGATGGCCTTTGTGTTTGTTTTAATGTTTAAAAAATACAAGTGCAGTGAAATGACAATCTTTATAAACAACATGGAAAATTTGATCAAATAAATTATTTTAGGATAATTCACATTTAACTACCACACATACCTAAAGAGTATTGGTTCATGACCTGGTATCACAGCCTGTTTTCAATTTTAATCATCAGTAAGGATAATCATATAGTGAAGCGTCACATGGAATTTAAAATTGTTTATAGCTAACTTAATTATGACTCAAGATGGTCTTGATGTTTCCAAACAAGTTGAAATTTAAGAGTGTACATGTAAAATCTTTCATTTTTAAAAATGCCCTATGGAGAAGTTGATTTGTAGCAATTCATGTGGAAAAAAGAACAAAGTGTTAAGTTTTAATTGACCATGAATTTAACAAGAACAGAGTGATGTAACAGACTAATTAAAAACTCAAATAATTTTGGCTACACTTTATGTGTAAAATGCCTAAATAATTGGAATTAACATTCTCACCTGGACAGATCATGTCAGATCATAATCATGAGTGTCAAAAATGTGGTTTAATTCTTGACAGATCATGACAGAAGAATTGGGTTAATTCAGGTCAATATATTTTAATAAAATTATGATAAATCCATGGGATATTCAGAATGCCAGAACTAGGATGTTAAAGGTTTTAGAAACTATGTTATACAAGGAAATTTTATTTAGCTTGGGGAAGTACAAAGGGGACTTGGGATATTTGTTTTCAAAAATGTGAAGGGTTTGAGTCATATAGAGAAGAAGTTGATTTATGTTATGTTATTCAATTCTGGCTAAGAATTAGTTGTTATAATATCCAACCAAGACTAAATATCTAAATCCAAATATAAAAACAAAGCTAATTTTTAATGGGATCAATGTTGTTACTGATCAGTAAATGTGAAATTGAGCTCCTTGGTTATCAGAGGAAAAAGGGAAACATTTGGACTTACAAGTGTTCCATTAAGAAAAAAGAAAGCATGCATATGTTTTTCAGAAAAAAAAAATATTTATCTTGATTCTAGATCTTTGGAGCAGAGAAGTAGTGAAATGTCTTTCAAACTTGCCAAGGTAAGATTATATACATAGTTTAAAATTTAAGTAATTTACACAGGGTAAACTAATTTCAAAAGAGGGAGGGATAAGGGCTATAGAAACTAGCAAATTGTGAAATTTACTATAGAAAAGCAATGTGGATAATCAAGAATTGACAGGTTTGGGCTTCCCTGGTGGCACAGTGGTTGAGAGTCCGCCTGCCGATGCAGGGGACACGGGTTCGTGCCCCAGTCTGGGAAGATCCCACATGCCGCGGAGCGGCTAAGCCCGTGAGCAATGGCTGCTGAGCCTGCACGTCCGGAGCCTGTGCTCAACAACGGGAGAGGCCACAACAGTGAGAGGCACGCGTACCGCAAAAAAAAAAAAAAAAAAAAAAAAAAATATATATATATATATATATATATATATATATATATATATATATATATATATAGAATTGACAGGTTTTCATTGTACGTTTGATTCCAGATCCCTTCTTTCACAAGTCTTCTAGTTTCGTGAACCTTAAGAAGTGCTAAGGAAGCAGTCAATGTCTGAACAGATGGTTCTCCTGAGTATGCTTACTAGTACACCTGGTATGCTTACTAGTACACCTGGGCTTCCCACATGGGCTTTCTCCTATTCTGAAAGCGGACTGTATCAGCATTTACTAGTTCTTTTGTTAGCAGACACCACATGTTATAAGTACCTAGAAGTTCTCTTCTACCAGATTTAAATTCATCAAAGTGCTCTCTGGCCAGCACAATGTACGTCAATTTGCATTAACAGTCCCACTTTGTACTTTATAGGACTTATTTTCCTCCTTTTTTAACCCATCCCATCAATTGACTCTAATGAAAACAAATGAGAAAAAAACATGCTTAAGATAAGGAAGACACATAACATTTATTTTGGATCCACTACCTCATTGTCCTTATATGTCCTGCTCATTTTTTTCTAAGATAACACATGAAAAGTCTTAGCTATCTTAAGGATGCCCCAAAGATAAGTGGAGAGAAAACTCATCACATCTTGTTCATTAATATATTCAAAGATATTTACTGATCCTTGCTTTGTACCAGGTATTGTGCAAGGCTATGAGGATATATTGTTTAACAAGGCAGATAAAGCCCTTAGTTCTGGGAGTTTATTTTCTAGTGGGGAATTATAGATGATAAATATGTAAACAAATGAAAATAATAATTACAGATTGTAATAAATGCAAAGATTATCGTATGGTTGGTAATGCAATATAAAGTGATTGGAGTTTGGGTGTGGGAAAGCTTACTCTAGAGAGGTTGGCAAGGAAGTTTTCTCTTAGGTGATTACTTTGACCTGAGTCCTGAAGATTCAGAAAAAGTTAGTCAAGCAATAACTGGATTGGAGGAACAGCCCCTCTCGAAAAAAAGGTAATGGAAAGTACAAAGGTATAGAAAAAAGAATGAAAGGGTTAAAGAATGTTCAGGAAACAAAAAGAAGAATGAGCAAACTCCATCATGGAGAACAAGGCAAAAAGATGGGCAGGAGTCATATCATGCTTATAGTCAGAGCCTGTTAAAGAGTTGCAATTTTACACCAAGAGACTGAAAAGACATTGGAGGGTTTTAAGTAAAGAAAAATGTCTCTTCTTTCAATTCTGAAGGGAACCACTGGCTCCTGTATGTAAAGTGGATGGGGAGAGGTAAGGTAGAAGCAGATTAACTATGAAATTTTTAGAAAAGTACCATTGACTTGGACTAGAACTCTGGGATAGAAGTGGAGAAAGGTGGAAATACTTGTAATGTACTTTGGAGATAGAAGCAAGAGGACCTGGTCAGATGTTAAATGACAACAGGAAAAAACCTAGGAAAGTAATAGATGGAGCAAGAAAGCAGATGATTAAAATATCAAAACTAGCAATATGACCACTAGGGACTGTCAGGAAAGGTAGATGAAGAAAAACAAATAGGAGAACTTGAGAAGAGGTAATATGCAGAACTTCTGCTCAAGCTCAAATTCAGTCATGATCACAGGAGATCTGCACAAATATGTCAGTTCAAAGAAGTTGTAAAAGAATAGCTTATTCAAATAAATAGAGCAGAAAAAATATAAAGATCAATTCCTAACACACATAAGAAAATAAATTCCAAAAGAGTTAGCATTATAAATAAAAAATTTAAAACCATAAAGTATACTAGAAAAATGTGGAATAATATTATATAGTTTTAAGGACAGGAATACCTTTATAAGCATAGCATGAAACCCAGAAGCCATAAAGAAAATGACTCACAGATTTGACTACATAAAAATTTAAAATGTCTGTACAGTAAAAGGCATCATAAATGAAGGTGGAAGCCAAAGGCACAGTAGAAAAATAATTTGCAACATACATGACAAAGGGTTCATTTCTTAGCATGTAAAACACTCCCTCAAATAAAAAAGAAAACACTGGCAAAGTAAAAGAACAACAGTTCACACAGAAATATATACATGGTCTTATAAATATAGGAAAATATTCTCAGCCACACTATTAATCAAAAACATGCAAATTAAAGTAGCAGTTAGATGTCATTTTTATCCATCAGGACAAGTGAATATTCAAGAGACTGATAATGATTAGTGTTAGCAGGTCATAGAAAAACAATTATTCTCACATCTAGGTGGTTGTAAATTTAAATAATACTTTGTTTTTGAGGACAAGACAGTGACAATATGTACTAAAAGCAAAAATCCACATTATTTCATATAGTAATTTCATTTCCAGGAATTAATCCTACAGGAATATTCACACAGGTATTCAAATAGTTTTACTGCTATTCTGTTTGTAATATAAAAGATGTGGAAACAACCTAAATGTTGATCCAGAGTGTAAATTTATCATAGTAACTTTGCACAATGACATTATGTAGCAGTAAAAGAAAATAAGATAGCTCTATATAAGTATAGATTATAACTGACAGAAAACTTTTTATGATAAATGAAATAAAATAATAAAATATAGGTATAGATTAATATTTTTTTATTAAAAAGTTTTATTTATTCAATAGATATATATTAGTACCTTATGTTTATAATACTCTTTATCTCTCTACCTAGGTCTATACAGATAAGAAAAGAAGTCTGGAAAGATCTATAAACCCTATTTACTGTGATTATCTCTATGTGGTGAGACTGCAAAAATATTTTGGTTTTTTAAGACTTCTAAATTATTCGAAATTTTTGTGTCAGTTTAAAAAGATAAAAATATGAAAAATGGAAAGAACACAGGGTATAATATATTTAAAGTTACTGATGAGAAACTGCCTATTTTAGAAAAAGCAGATAAGCAACAAAAGTAAGCAAACAACGATTACATCTTATGGTGTATTTTTTGCTGTAACTGGAGAAATACAATGGCTTATTCAAAGAAAATACTACATCTCAATTTTTTTACCCTTTATTTCTGAGATAACGTTGAACTTTTTATTTATGACACTAGTAGTTTTATTAAGTTGGAGACAAGTGATGATGCTATGAAGACTGAAGAAAATTTGACTTAGGGTGATGATCTTTAAGACAATCCTCACTATGTTTATTGGAATCCAAAAACCTGTAAAGGAAAACCTGAAATGAAATCCCTGACAGCTAAGCAAATCTTTAAAGCACTGGGGAAAGTATGTTTCATTTCGAATAGATGTAGTTATTCTGAAATCAAATAACGTTCCTATAAAACTTATGTAGGTTGGCCAACTAATGAAGTATCCAACACTGTTTGTGTAACATATAAAGACTCACTTATTCATTTTTACACCTGGTGGTATTTATAACATGAATTTGGAAATATAAAATAATGAGAGCATTATCATTTAGAATACTCAAATTTCTGTGCTGCCTTACAAATCACATAGAAATCTCGATGCCCAATGTAAAATGGACATATTCACTGGAGTAAATTAATATTGTTAAAGAACTAACTTTGAAGAAAACATCTTTCTATTTAAATTAGGAGTTATCTAGCTACTGTCACATAGTGATGGCTATCTTGTGAATACTGTACTAACCAAGATACTATAGTGTGAATGGCAGGCAAAACTGACTTCAGGATCTGATGCCCTGGATACTTGTCATTAGGCACATTTTCTTAACTACAGATCTTCAGTTTCTCCACATAAATAATTAAAATAATAATGATGCCTGCTTCTAGAGTTGTGTAAGAATTGAGGTAACTAACACAGAGACTTGGAACATAATCAGTAGCTATTATTATTATCGAGGATAAATGAGTTTCAAAGAACAGGGAGTTATCAGCTATGTCAAATCCTGCAAACTACAAAATTAAAAGACAATGACTAAGGAACAATGGGATTTACTAATCTGTAAGTCACTGATGACCTTCAAGAACACTGTTGCAGGAGTGGTGATGGTTAAGGGAGAAAGTAAATCGTGATAAAAATAGAAGGAGCTGATGTGGAATATGTAGAACTTTTGACAGTAAGAGAAGGAATAAAAATAATATGATGACAGTTTAAGAGGCAGAGGACCAAGGCAAGCATTTTTCCAGCTAGGACACACTGATTATTTTCTATGACAAGGAAGAAGGTACTGGAGATGGAGTTTATGGGAAAATTCCAGGTTAGTTTCAAAGATAAAATCCAATTGGCTTTCTTCTTCTTTTTTTTTTTTTTGGAAATGAAGGAGGTAGAGAATGAAGTGCTGTGTGTTTATGTGTTTATCTAATATATGTGTAGCTCCTTTAGGGCTGTGGGCTTTCTTTTTTTTTCTTGTAACTGGAGTTCATTAAGAAGCTGTTCAAAAGTTTAGACTGTCTCTCTGTAAACACACACACACACACACACTGTGCTCATGAACACACAATTTTGCATGCAATTATGAGAATTCATCAATCTCTTTAATCCATCCATGAACCAGTTCTCTCTCCAAATGGTCCATAGATCCCAGACAAAGTTACCCTCTCATAGGACTTAGAAATAATTTTGACAAATATGTATTTAGATTTGTGTATATAAATTAAAATTAACAGTTCAGTTAGAGGTCAAAAAAAATTCCTATGAAATATCAACAGAATATATTTATTCAAAACGTATATTGCTTTTTCAAAATATAAACAGAAAATATAAATAAACTAGAAGTTTTAGCATTGGTTCAGAAATAAATGTTCTATATGACAGAGAATGTAATACAACTAAATTTAATTGAGTTATAGTTATAGGCTAAATATTTTCCAAACGCTTTTCTAATATTCATAAAACTCATGTGTTTTCTATGTTAATGAATGAAGAAACTGCGGCTCAAAACTGTTAAGTAACTTACCTGCTATCAGGTTGTAAATTGAAGACTATCTGGCTCAAAAGTCCAGAAAAGACTCTCCCTACCTCTAAATAAAAGATAAGCCTATTCTAGGCCAACATACATGAAAGAGTATGTATTAATAGAATTTATGTGGGATTAATAAAGTTTGCTTTTTTGCTGGTCAAAATACAAAAGAACACTAAAGAAAGGAGAAGGAAAGACTTGTTAAAGATCAATTATCCGTGCAACTCATTATTAAAATTCTGCAGCCAGTGACAAGGTTGATGACTATTTACTTGAAATTCTTTCCATTTCTTGGCTCCCGTGAAATTACTCTTGCCTCATTTTCCTCTGGACTCACTGACCCATTTCCTTCAGTCTCTTTTTCTCTCCCTGTCCCTCAAGTACCGTATTTCCTGGATTTTTGTCCTCAACATTCTGTTCACTGCTTTTGCTCTCTCTGTAGGATTTTGCCCACATCCATGGTTTCAGCCATTATCAAATGTCTCTCTTTAGTTCAAACTGAGCCCAAGAGCTCCAGATACACATGTCCAACTCTCTACTGCATTTGGATGTCTCTTAAACTCCTCAAAATCAGTACATCCACACTATACCCACCTTCCCCATTCAAATCTGCTCCTGTGTGTCCCTTCCTAGTTGATGGTACTGCTATCTAATCATTTTTCCAGACCCAAAATTGAAGAAATTATCTTTAATTCTTACCATACTTCCTTTCCATTCTCCCACACAGACACCCAATCTATCATTAAGTTCTGTCAACAGTTTTGTATTCTTAGATCTATGTACTTTTCACTCTCTTTAGTGCTTCTACTTTTATTCAAGCACTTAATCATCCTAAATTGCATTACTTCAAGACTCAACTAACTGTTTTTTTCTTCCCATTTTGCCCCCTTCTAATACATTCTCCTTGAAATCATCCTGTTCTTTGTAAAACATAAATCTCATCATGTCACTGTTGTTTTAAAATCATTTATGGGTCCCCCTTTTTATTCAGAAGAGTCTCCTTACAAGAGCTACAAGATCCTGTGTGGATCTACAAAGCCCTGCCCCTTAGCACACCTCTCCTTCCCAGCACAATCAGTACTACAGCCAGACTAAACCATATCCAGTGGCTCAATCACACCTGGCCCTGCCACACCTTGGTGCCTTGCCACGTTCTGCTCCTTTGGCCAGGCATGCCTTCCTTCCTTTCTATTTGTCAAATAACTCAACTAGAGTCTTAACACCCAGATCAGATAACATCTCCCCTAGGATACCATGCCAAGTTTGATGTTCCTTCCTGTGTTAATGTCTGTCATAGCACTCTGTTTCTCTGTCATAATACTTTGTCTTACTGTACTGTGATAACTGGCTTGTACATTTTCCCCCCTAGATTATTAGCTTCTTGAGGGCAACAACTACTCTTATAAGTTTCTGTATGCTCCTTTCTAGTATAGTGTCTTAAATATAGTTAACCTTGATAAATGTGTTTCATGAATAAATGGATATGTTTATTATCTAATCTAGTGAATGAATGGACAAATTCACTACACAATATGGCTTCAGTCTTTGCTATATCACTCACTGCCATCTGATTAATGAATAAGTTGCCAGAAATGTCTTGCCCTATTTTCTTCAAGATGTTACAAGTAAATTAGAAAAAAAAAATGACAATTGTTTTCTTTCTTGATTCAAGTAATCTCAATACAGATGTAGTTTTCACATCCTATGGTCTCCTGGTTAAAGTACTAGGATAGTAATTCGAAGACCTGAGTTCAAACTCAGGCTCTGCAGCTTATTAACTACATGGTCTTTGGCAAGTCAAGTAACTTCTTTGAGCCAAAGCTGGCTTAACTAAAAAATAATGACCATCTTCTCAGACAGTCTCACTCGAAGACTAGCTTGAGGTCAAATAAAATCATGTACATAAAAGCAGTTTAAAAACTATGTGTTGTAGTAAAATGTAAGGTGCATGGTATTTATTCTTCATTTTAAATTCTTAGACTATAGTAAAATTCTGTAAATAAGACATATACATATTTCCCAATGTCAGAAAGTAATTTTTTTTCCTCTTTGAGAAATAAAAAACACTTGGGAGAATCCACAAGAAAAAACAAGTTTAGAGAGATTTTCAAATGGCTTTAAGAAAGCTTAGTACTGTGACAATTCTGAAATATATCAATGCAAATTGTGCATCATTTAAGAAAGGGACAAGCCATAGGAATGTGACTCATCTTTGTCATCAATCTCATGGGGAAAATTAAGAAAAAGAGGGAAAGAATATTATAAAATGAAAGAATTATTTCAAATCAATATAGAATCTTGCTATCAATTCAAAATAAGGAAACCTAATGACAGTGACTCATTTCCCTAAAAATAATCAAAAGTCAAATAGTATTAAACGTATTTCTGCTAACAGCTTTGCAGGTCAAACCATCAGAATTTTATTTTTAGCATTTTTAAGATTATTATATCAGTCCAATATAAACTCTTAGAATGTCTGTTTAGGACTTCATGTCCTTGAAAAGGAAAATGTACAAAACTTAAACATTGTTGAATTAAAGCCAAAAGTTTGTATTATTTAGTACCCTTAAACAAGTTTGAATTAAGTCCCTATTATATAAGCTCTGCCTGCAGAGCCTACTGGATATAGTGTCACATTTTCAATGTATTTAGATTAACTAAACAAGTATATTTTACATACCAACCTACTTTTACAAGTAGCACACAACTGGGTATTTAAAGTTGATAACTAAACCCATCACAAACAAAACTAATATTTAACTTGAAAAGAACAACTTTCTCATCATTACTAGGGTATAATATGCATTCTATTTTTGACATACAACTTTCCTATCCATCATGTTGTAAACCACTGAACAGACAGATTTTAGACAGAAAAGGAGAGTAAGATAAACATAATTTTTGTAAAAAATTAAAAAAAATATATATATATATTAACCAGTTGGCCTTTCCTATCCAAGTTTAAAAAGTTAGAAATATTCCACAAAATTCTCTTATTATTTCACCTAAGGGACAATACATGAGTACTTGATATATTTCACTATGTTTTTCCTACTACTCATATGAAATTAAAAGAATCATTTGAGAAACTGAACATCTGTGGATTATATTGTAAAGAGGCTGCCTTACTTACTAAAGGACTGATTCTTTTACAAGATAGCTAACATAACTGGACTGAATTAATAATTGCAATGTCTCATCTTTTTATCTTCTAGAACACTTGGGATAGGCTACTTTAGTATTTTGGTTATTACTTCTTTGGCCCAATTTAAGATACATCATCCTCCAAACCAAAATATCTTTATTAATTATTAGAAAAATATAAGAACATAGCCTGCTTTTTCAGGTTGTCTCAAATGTTTTGTAAAGAACATATTCAATTTAACTAGCATGCTTTTTTTGCAAGGATAACTATTTTGGGTCAACTGTATAATATTTTATTAAATGACATTCCGTATTGAATTTATGTTTTAAATATCTATTTTGCCATACCCCATACTTTGAATAGATTACAACAAAGAAGTGTATACCTTTAATTACATTTTGAAATTTGACTACTTGGGCTATTTATTTCACTTATACTTTGTTATTGAAATATGTCATAATTCTATATTATCTGTATTTCTTATAATTTCAGTTTTATACTTAGCAAAGTGTGATTTTTCAACCATGTGAAGAGTTTAAAAAGAGAACAATATTTTAATTTAATCTTATACAAATATTGTAAAAAATAAAGTGAAACTATAAGCCAAAATTATCCCCACCCTCTCTCAGAAACTTGGGATTTATACCAAAAGTGAAAAATTTGAGTTAATTGGGTTTATACTTATGCAGTATGTAAACTCTATACACAGAATGTTTAGATTGTCTGAAGCATTCTTAGAGTGCTAAATTAATTTTGAGGCAGAAGAACCAACATTAAATTACATCTGTCCAATAGATGACCCATAATACTCTTTATTCTTTAATCTGCCTTTTTTGTCTTTACTATACATTCCATAAAATAAACATATCCTGTTTAGTGGCCCTTGTTTACAAAGACACTAGATTATGAAGTTTTATAAGGGCACACTGCAGGAAAATCGTATTTAAAATAAACCTAGCCGGCCACATAGATATTTTTTTATATTTAAAAATTATATTTATATTTAATCCAACATGAAAAAATTCAAAATCTAGCCTGTATCACTGTGAGGAATAAGTTCCATGTTAATTCTCCAGAACACTATTTTTATCCTTTTGTACCCAAAGGCATACAACTTGATATATGAGTTTGCCTCATACTTATTGCTTACGTTTCACCTTTAATTAGACTGGAAAATCACGCGTCTACATGCTCTAGGTCAGTCCATTTAACAGTCACCTGACCCACACTGTCTGACCATTGATTTTTCCCAAATTCTGTTTAGATTTGCCTTAAGGACATTTGGCATACTCATTTGTCAAAAATTTTTCCTTGTCTTCACTAGAAATTTTTTTTCCTTATTTACAATTTATGTTTTTTAAAAATATTTTAAGCATGTACACAAAGTCAATTATATGTGATTATGCAAAACATGACACCACTAATATTGCCTTACACTTGGAATCAAAATAAGCAGACTTAGTTTACTCAGCTTTAATTTTCTCAGTTCTAACATGAAAAAAAAGTAGCATATTACCTATATTTTAAACCACTTTTTACTTTTTCATTTTGTGTACAGCTTCTTAGCAATTTCTTATGTTTACAGGTTCTTTACCAGTAACACTTTATTTTATACAATATTTTTATTACATAAATAATATAATACTAATTAAAATTTTCCTGAATGAGATTAACATATGATATGGAAGAAGAAAGCATTATCACTTTATAGTTTATATAGCTGGAAGCCATAACACAAACTTTAAAATACTTAAGCACTTAGTTAGAAAAAATAAAACTAATATAGCTCCAATTTTAAGACATTCTTTCATTAACTAAATAATAAAAATGAATATTTAAATAGCAATTTATTGTAGACAAAGTACCTTCAAATATATTTGAATCATGAATTATCTTTAAACTTAGAAATGGTTTTGTTGACAGAATCTCAAGAGAGACACAAGAAAAATATTTAAATCAACAGATAATATTCACATACTAAGAATATTTTATACCTAGAACTGTTTGAAATGTTAACATCTGTATCAAAACTTGGAACAAAAATTAATAACAAGACATTTTCAAAAATGACTATCCACAAACTTAACTCTAATTTATGTTCATTTCTGATTAAAAATAACTCCCATATAATTATCATTCTAATGGATATTGACTTTATTACTAAATACAACGAATGATTTTTTTAATTAAGTAGTACCCAAAGGAACTAGAGAATTCCTACAAATTAATACAATTGTAGCAGTTTAAAAAAAAGTCAAATGCTTTAACCTCCTTATGAAACCAAGTTCTAAAGTAAAGTAATTAGATGTCAAAAATTAAGGAAACGTGATCATGTCACTTGTTAGACGAATTAATGGCAAATATATATGAATTAAAATAATTAATGAAACAGATATCCTCCTAACATAAAAACTCCTTGTTTTCAATTTCACTAGTTTGTTCAGTATACACATTCTTGTACTCAGAAAGAGGACTTTCAAAATTAAAATATATTCAACTTGATATAATAAAAATATCATCAATGCAGATTGAATATTTTACTACTGCTGTGCAAAATTTTATATAGAAACTATTCCTATATGTCTTACATAATCTATAACCATTATCTTAACATGTAAATTTTGAGCAGTAGTAAATTAGCATGTAAAAATAAGGAGGTATGTGAAACGTGTTTCCCTCAAGAGTGAAAATGCAATCTAAATGTTCCATTGACTGATCATATTTTAGTGATTTTTAAATTAATACAGAGTTGATTATATTTTTACATTGTTATACAGTATTTTGGAAGGGGAGCTCTGTACAACTGTTTAATTATAGCGTTAAGTAAGATCACCAAATCTCAATCTTATTGTGTAAAGTAACAGATCCAGCTGGGTTGGTTTGTAAATTCAGTGGATTGGAGACTAACATGATTTGCCACCAAGGTAAGGATTCATGGAGTTATATTCACAGGATATATGCATTACCTGATAGCAGGAGACATTTACAACCCAGAATATAAGAGCAGGGCAGTCTCAAGTGACATCACCAGATCATCTGCAGCGTCAGCCAACCGACTCAAATATATATCCTCCACACCACTGCTCCCCTCTTTCTCACTGTTAGCAAACCTACCATTGCTTTTACCAGTATAAGAGAGCATGTCTTCTTTAAAAGCAAGACATATGCTTATTCAAGTGAAAAGCAAATAAAAACCAAGGAACAGAAATCAAAAACTAGATAGAGTACAATTTTCACTAACTTGATATTCAGGTTGTAGAAATAATACTGAAATGTTAAAGGAGAAAGTAACTTCAATTAATTTCAAGAAAAAAGAAAGAAGGAAGAAGGGAGTGAGAGAGGCAGAAAAGAAAGAGGGAGGGGGGAAGGAAGGAAGGGAAAGAAAGACCAGCTAAATATCCCTGAGACTAAATCTTACTTTTAGCTGATTTGCACTGTAACCAGCAAACTGTGGAGATCTTGAATGTCTTTCTAAAAAATATAATAATAATAATAATAATAATAATAATAATACAGAGGAAGGGGACTCTCTATTGCCCCATTTTAATTCTCTTCTCATTTACCTACAACTTATGTTTTACTTACAAGCATTTGTTACAGCGAAACTGTTGGCTGTCTCAATGTTGTCCACATGAGGTACCAAATTAAAGGGAGCTTCTGATGCATTGGGGCTGGTGTTATGAAGAAAAATTGCTAATCGAAAAGCAGTGTATTCCTGATCTGTGTTTCGGATGAAGAGACCACCTATTAAAAACAGCAGAAAAAGCACATTCAGTGTCTCCCCTTGTAAATGTTACTATACCCACCCCAAGAACTGTCAAATCCACTACCATTCACCAATATATAGAATTAAGGAGACTGCCACATCTTGGGAGACTGCCTTTGTCCCTAAGGTGTGTGCTTAATATTTTAGTCTTTAAGACAGCTCAGCCTTTTCTTGTCCCAATTTGTCATGATCACAGTGACCTCTGAGACAGATCATTTAGTGTGCTTTCCTTTCTCTCTCTTGCCCTCCCCATGATTCTCAGCACACTGCTACAGAAGCCAGCTCCGGGCATTTCTAAGATGCATGCAGATGGGAAGAAAAGATAATTTGCATTAAAATACAGAAATGAAGGGATGTGGTGACGTGCAGGTTAGAGGGAAATAAGAAAGGAGACATGAACTTTGTTTTTATGCAGCTCTTGGACTCAGCCTAATTAGCACCGTTTTGTGCACTGTCTACGAGAAATGATGCAGTCTGAGGCTGGGCTTAGCTGGAAGAAATTCAATTGCTGCGTCCCATTAAAAGACAGGAGAGAATAGCAAGAAAAGCCAAGGACGGATAGGGTCCCTGGAAATAGAGTCGAGAGGGAGGATTAAGGGCAAAAGATTCAAGAGGAAAACAAAAGAAGAAAAGGTTCCGGGAAAGGGATCTAACTTTGGAATCGGTTAACTGGTAGCAAGCAAAGACAAGGAGGTGTGGGTGTAAATGCTTTTTTTGCACAAACAGTGTCTTTCTGTAATAGCGAAAGCTGCTGCGTACAGCACGGGAAGAAGGTGGGGGGGCGGTGTTTTGTTTTGTTTAAACAAACTCTATATCCCTTCATGCTTTAGAGAAAGAAATGAAAAGAAATATCAGATAAAATGCTACCAAACCCCACGGAGGTTTTTTTTTTTTTTTTTTCCCCCAACTTATTGCAATCCTACTTAAGCGACGTGAGCCAAAGGTGGAAACAGGAGTATAGACTGAGGACGGATGGGTGGGCAGCTCTGTGCTGTTCTAACTGAACCTGCACCAAAGAGGCAGTCTTTTTATAAAGGGAAGAAAGGAAGAGGGAAGCAGAGGGGAAAGGAGCCGCCGAAGGTTCCCCTAAATTGCTTATCAGTAACTCATTTGACTCACTTTCAGATATCTGCTACAGCCACCCACACGCATACCCCACCGGAGCAGAGCTTACCTATTTGCACGCTGCTCGGAAAGGCTCCCATGGCGAGTCCCCAAAATCCAGAAAATAACAAGACTATCTGTCTGCAGATAATCCTCATCTTCTTTTCTCCTCTCCCTGGCGCGCGCTCTCTTTCTCTCGCACTCTTCCTAAAGGCTGTTCAGAGAGGCATTGAGGACTATGGCGCTAAAATTAAAAACAACCAAAAAAGAAAAAAAAAAAAACAGAACAGAGAGGTTTGGGTGGTTTAGGGTTATGACTATTTCCCTTTAGCAATCCATCCCGAGCTGCCAGATTTTTCCCGCAGTCTCCATAGCCCTGGGAGAGGTTTTCTGTCCGGCTGCAAATGTTACACATGCAAAAGATGGTGGTGGAGCGGCTACTGGCTGCTCGCAGGGAGGAGACATGCGCTCTCTCTGTGCCTAGCTCGCACTCGCGCTCTGCCCTCGCTTTCTCACCTACACACACACACTAGCGCCGCGGCCGCCACACGCGCTCCGCTGCTCCTTTCAGCCAACAGCCACCTAAAGCCTACCCCAGCCCGGAGCCTCGCGCCCCCTCCGCGAGCGCGCAGCACTCCCTCCGCACGCCCCTCGCCCACTACTCGGCAGGCTTCACCCCTTGGGTGCTCACCCGAGCGCCTCAGTGTCTTCGACGCTCCAGAGCCAGTCTGGAGACAGGTTTTTCCTTTTCACGACTCCCGCCTCTCTTCTTCCCGCGTTCGCAGTGGGTCCTACTCTGGGGATGGGCACCCCCAGCGTCCCTCTCTTTGCTTTCCAGCGCCTCTGCTTCGCGGCTGCACTTGGCAGGAAATTCACCCGCGGGCCAAGTCCTCAAGCCCCGAACAGGGACTCGGGGAGTTAGTACTTCCCCATGCCCCCGGCCCCCTGCCGCATTCTTGCAGGCTCTCCGGGAGGACCGGCTGCCTCCCTCTCCTTCAGCTCAGCCTTTCTCTCAGCCTCGCCCTCTTCTGCCACTGGGCTGCGCGCGGGGGACTCCGGTCCTCGCTGCAGCAAATATTTCTCACCAGCAAACAGCCCGGGAATCTGGAGAGCCTGAGACGGGAATGGACGAGATGAAGGGACTCAAGAGAAAGGATGAGAAAAGGGGGTAATGGGCAGCCTCAGGCAGGTCTAAGAAGCTGGAACCAAGGAGGAAAGAATTGATGGAGGTCAGGCTGGAGAAGAGACACAAAGAGGTCAAACCATTTTAGGAAAGAGAGGAAGGAAGAAAAAGTTAATTTAAATAACAAAGTAGGGTGACGAACGGGGTAGGGAAGAGACTGAGAAGTGAAAACTGAATAGGGGGTCTACTTGTTCTTTGAAAGGCTTGGAACTAGGAGTAGGAAAGGTAATTAAAGAGTTCTTTCTCTCTAGTCACCTTTTCAGGAGACACTTTTCCTCTGTGCTAGACCCACTTCAGGAGTAGCAAGAACATAATTCAGGGGCTGATGAAGAAGAATGGGACGGGCAGTGCTTGGAGCAGTGGACACGAGTTGGTATTTGTGCCTGATAGAAAAATGGGGTATTTTTCATGCACATCTTTTCTTAGCTGGAGCTTCAGAATACTCACTCTACTCCATGTCACTCCAAGAATACTTAAGCACTGCCTTGATGACGTCAATAGTTGTTTTAAATGGGTAGAAGAAAATTAATTATTCTAGAAAGTTTTAGAGCTATGGTATCATTGCCTCTCCAAGGGTCACCTTTAAGACTTCATTTCACTTGGCTGTATTGGATGGAGTCTGTACCGCACCCAGAGAGAGTGACTGCAGGAGCAGTGAATGCAAGTTTTCTGATTTCCTGTTTATGGTTTGAGGTCTCCTGACCTAGATAGTATATCTAATCCCCTAATTCAATTAAACTGTGAGAGAAAAAGTGTTTTAAATCTTTACAGTTCTTTGGGTGCCATTGGTTGAATCATATTATTTTAGAGTCTGGAAGGCTGGGTCACATCAGCTAAAGCGAAGCTTTTGACGAATCATTAGAGGGAGGGATTCTCCTTAAAGGTTAACTGTAAGAAATTTTAGAAATCTTCTGGTATCATACCTTCATATTAGTGTCTTCTACACCTAAAGTACTGTCTTCCATTACAGTTTACAAAAGAATATAGTAAGTGCCTATGTTTATCTGATGTAACATTTGGGAAAAGAGGAGAAAGAATTGATCAGTGTGGCCCACCTGGTAAAGACTTCTTGAAATACGTACTGCCTTTAC
Organism: Mesoplodon mirus; assembly: GCF_964341445.2. NCBI lineage: Eukaryota > Metazoa > Chordata > Mammalia > Artiodactyla > Ziphiidae > Mesoplodon > Mesoplodon mirus. The sequence continues at coordinate 114,300,208 of NC_138983.1, read as the reverse complement.
TCCTTCAAGTCTCCTTTCATTAGATATCACAAATTGCCTATAGTTGGAGTTTGAGGATGGCAGTTAATAATCCTCAATTAATCCTCTGTTAAATCCTCAGAGTGCTTTTCTTCAGAGTGCTTCTCTAAGTTCTGAATTTTGCTTTTAAATTCACATCTTTTTGTTGTTGCTGTTATTTATCCACTTTTCTGTTACATTTCACAACAGATTGTTATGACAAAAACATCTTAATTGTGAGTAATTGTATACCACAAATCATACATTTGTCATTTCAGTTTATAAGGCTTTAGTCTTACAAGTCAAGTGGGATTTGAAATGTTTTCCTTTTTGTCTTTTCTATCAATGTAAAAACCAAGCTGTAATAATATTATTCTGTTTCTCTTATAAGAAGACAATAAAATAAACCACATAAAATTCAAGTTGAATTTAACTGAAATTAAAATTTCAAAACCCACCAAATCATTAAATTCATCACCTAGTTGGGCAATTAGTCTAGCTCCCCCTAATGCACAGAGGCAATAATTAACTTTTGTTCTTCTCAAAATTGAAAGATTTGAGGTTTCAAATAATGTAATGCCACCATCACTATAGGTGCAGGACAAGTTTTATGTTTTTATTTTTTAACAAAATCTAGTTTTTTATTTAAATAGAATGGCATTACTTTCACATAGAGTATTAATCAAGGTTAACCAATTCTTAGCTTGTTCACCTAGATATCTTCAGTTGGGAAAAGGAAGTTAGGAGAAAGGGAAAGTTTGCTGGGAAATAGGCTTTTCATCAAATTATTCACACTCAGATAGTTATATATTGAGCACCTACCATGTCTAAGTGCTTGAGTTATAGTGGTGAACAAAACAAAATTCTGGCTATTACTGGAAGATTCCTAATATTTGTGAACCCTCACTATTTTGCTAAGGCCTTACATATATCATTTGATCTACAGAAAAATTTAGGTATCATTAAATTGATTAGGAAACCCATCTAAAGGTTAAAATTCTTACATAAATTTATATTCTTAGTAACTGATAAAACCAAGAGCTAGGGCTAAAACTCAGGTCTGTCTGATTTCAGAGACCATGTTGTCCTCATTAAAACCTACTGAGTTAATGAGTTCAAGGTGCAAAGAGGGGTCTGGAAGATTAAAAAGTAAACTGGAAGAATCCACAATATTTAGAAAAGTAGTATGGTCTTCAAAGACCTCAGGCTTTTAGAGTAAAATAAGTGGGTTCAGATTATAGACCCTTGGCTACATTAGCATGTATACATTACTTAACCTTTCTATTCTGGTAGAATATATGTAAATTTTCAGCACAGTTATGGCACATCATAGGCAGTTCTTGTTAATAAAGAGTTGCCAAAAATGTGATCAAGGTTCCAATAGAGGGAGGCACAGAGTACTACATGAGCAAAATAGGAAGTCTAATTCTGATTTTTAGGGAACCCAGGAAGAACACACAAAGAGAATTTGAACTGAATCTTTATGGGTGTGTTTTATGGATTAGGTAAAGAGAAAAAAATATGGGCAATATATCATTGGGCATATGCCTTTCTGTAAGCTACTAGAAGTTTAGTATAACTGGACTTAAGTTTGTATTAGGGGGAGTGCTGGAAGTAAGTTTGGAAAGCAAAGCAAGGGATGGTTATGAACTGTTCCATTTAGCAGTTTTGTCTGAATCTCATAGACATAGAAAAAAAAACATTATCAGCAAAGGGGTAAAAAGATCAGATTTTCATTTTAGATCCAAAATCTTGAAATCTGTAGTAAATGCTATACAGTGAGGCTGGAGGCAGGAGGAGAAATTTGAAAGCTGTAGAAATAGTCTAGGTGAAAAATGATTGTGTGAACAAAGCTAATAACAGTCGAATTTACTTGAAGTTATACTTTTAGGTTTCTATACCACATATACACTAGCAGAATTATAAAAGTTCTATGTACAAAGCTATGTATAACAGTACTATTTATCATAGCAAAACCTCAAACAACCCATATGTTCTTTGAGAGGAGACTACCTTACAAGCTATTGTATATCTAAACATTGGGGTTATTCAGTGAAATAGAATTGTCTCTATATACCACTGTGGAGTGATCTCAAGGATATGTTATGTGAGAAAAAGGAAGGTAGGGACAAGTATGTGCACACTAGCATTTATCTAAAAGAAGGAGTATTTTCTCTAGGGACAGAAAATCAGGGTAAAGAGAAAGAAACAATAAACCTTCCATAGGTACTCAGAGTTACATTATCTTAATTTATTTAAAAGCAGATAATTCTGGCATTCTCTGTAGTGGGATATCTCCTAAAGACAAAAATAATTGCAAAAAACAACTTACACTGTTTTCACTAATCATATTGTTGATGCTAGTATTGATATTGCTGTTCTGAGAATGTTGTGTATATATTGTTGCATAAAACCAATGAATTATTATGCTGGTGTTGTTGGAAAAAGCATCAGAGAAAGGTGATACATGTTTAAGATCAAAGAGGGTAAGTAAAAAACCTGGTAGTTTTGAATTTGAATTGGAAGTTTCAGTATGGATTAATGATTTATTTCATATTTTCAATGAAATATGTATTTTCTAGTTCTATACAGTAAAGGCATAGAAATAATGACCAACTTATTAAAATCAACACTTCTTGTACACATTTTGTGGTATCTAATACTATACCCTACTAAAAGACATTCCAAGTCTAGGGAAATGACTCATTCCAGGTCTATGGAAGGAACTGTACAAAATGCACTTGGAACATTGTGTCGTAACAAAAATATATGAAGCTATTATAATTACCGAGTTCATGTCAAGAGTTTTCAGCAGTCAACTGGAAGATCTTTTCATTGGCTGAAGATATGAAAATTTAGATATCGAAAGGAATAATGCTTGCAACATATTATAACACATCACTGTTAAATCCACAGCATCATAGTGATAATTTTGAAAAGAGATAGAAGCCTCATCAATCTCCTTTATGTTAGTTAGGAAAGCAACTCATAAATTTTTTAACATAAACTTTTCATTTTGGCATATTTGATTTACAGAATAGTTGGAGAGATACTACAGAGAGTTTCCCTATACCCCTCACCTAGTTTCAGATTTCGTTAGTGTTACCTTACATTACTCTGGCACATTTACCAAAATTAAGAAACCGACACTAGCATGTTACTGTTAACTAAACTCCAGACTTTATTTGGATTTTATCAGTTTTTCATTAGTGTTTTATTCTGTTCCAGAATCCAATTCAGAATACTTCATTGCATTTTGTTGTCATATATCTTTGGGTCTCTTCTATTCTGCAACAGTTTTGTCATCTTTGTTTTTCATGACCTTGACAGTTGGATGAGTACTAATCAGGAGTTTTGTAGAAAGTCCTCCAGTTTGGATTTGTCTGATGCTTTTCTCATGCTAACTGAGGCTTTGGATTTTTGGTAAGAATACCATAGAGTATCATATCATACCAGGGGTTCCATGGTATTCCCAATGACATCACTAGTGATAACCTTCATCAACTGGTAAAAGTGTATTTGCAAGGTTTCTCCACTGTAAAGTTACAATTTTTCCATTCCATAATCTATTCCATAGAAGTGAGTCAAAAAGTATGGCTCACTCTCTAGGGTGAGAGAATATGTACATATATAACTTGGAATTCTGTAAGGAAGATCTGTCTCTTCTTCCCTCATTTTTTAAATTTAATCATTTGTTTATATCAGTGTGGATTTATGTTTATTTTATACTTTGGGTTATAATCCAATGTTAAATTATTTACTAATTATTTTGTTGCTTAAATTACTCCAGCTTTGGACGTTTGGAGCTACAATTATTCCCCCATCCTTTTGTTTTTTGAACACTTCCATGTTTATTGTAATTACAAGATAATCCAGGATCATCTTGTACATTTTCTGTTGTAGCCTTAGTATGGTACATTTCTTCAAGGAGTCCTGTTTGTTCTTATTGGAAGATAATACTTAAAACCCAAAATCTGGACAGTGGGTTTGCTCATTATTACTGGGTTGTCATTGTTTCCAGGTTTTCATGTAGGATAGAGCTTGTACACTAACCTATGTATACATACATATCAAAAATTATTTCTCTAGCTACCCATCTATATATGTATTAAGCTAAATATGAGTTCATACTGATTTCTCCACCTCAAATGCAGCACTGACGAGTTCGTTCTAGCTTCCTTTCTTCCTTATCTTGCTTAGATATCAAAAGAAATGATATCTGCCATATATTATAACATATAAATATTAAATCTATGACATTATAATGATGAGTTTAAAAAGACAACAGTCTCACCAGTCTCCTTATATAATGCTAGGAAAGCAACTCATAATTTCTCTCCAACTATGAGAAACCTGGTTCCAACAATCAAGTAAAATACATTTACTTATGATATAAGCCTAAATTTAAGTTGTACAAAACAATTTAATTTTTATACCATATTTTTGTTTTAATCCACTGGTGATTACTGAAAACCCATGTATACTATTGTTGATTATCTGCATGCCTGGAACACACTGAATTCTATAGACATTAATATAAATGGATGACATTGTTTATGGCAATCTGTCCTATAAGAGGCAGGTGCATTATCCAGACTAAGACCAACAATTTAATAAATTTATTTATGTATTTATTAGCTAAATCATTTCTTGACAGGGCCTAGATATTTCAATATGTATGTATTTTTCCCCAACTAAACTGATACTTTTTGAATTTCATATAGTTTGATGCAATCACTTTCCAGCAATAGGAACAATACCCTAGTGCCTCATAGAGTGCATTGCTGTACCTTTTTATCTATCTGTTAAACTTACTTGAAATCAGCACACTAATCTTGCCCTATAGCAGTTGCTTGATTAATCTTTTTCCCATCTACCTACCTCACATGGTCTCTCCATGAAACTGATTGACATTGTGCATGATTTAAATGATGATAAGTTATCTCTCTTTCAAAACCACAGAATCCTTATTACACCAAAAAAAAAATTACTTTCCTTGTTTTACGTTCCTCATTCCTCTCTGGAGTCACTGCAATTGAAAGGGGCCACCAAGTAAGACTAATTCACTCATTCATTCACCATTTATTTTTAGAACATTTACTATGGATCATGGTATCATGAAGGAATGAAAAAGTGTTTTAGCCTTTATGGCATTTGTTCCTTAAAATTAAAAGACCCCAAATACAGACACATATACATAAACACACATGTCCAAGTGAGTACAAAAAAATATGTTGTAAACCTTACGTTAGTGGTAGAAACCTGATGTGATTGATCTCCTTCAAGGCAGGAATTATGTTGTATTAAACATGAATCTACCCCTACAGCAGCACTAACTCCTCATCTTAATACCTATTCAAGGATAGGAATAGCCAAGTAAAGTATCATGGGAAAGTTAGTATTTGAGCATGATTATAAAAAACTGGAAGGTTATCATTTATTGAGAAATGGAGGAGCATTCCAGACAGAAGAAAGAAGTGGGTGCTCATTAGGAGCAATGAGTAGCCCAGAGATGGGAATCATTATGGGGATTGGTAGCCAGTAGGACTCAGGAGTTTAATAAACCCAGACTCTGAAGAGCTTGGCATATGTAGACATGAAATAAATATTTTGTAAACAAGTTGGAAAATGATACAAAATAGGGTGTTGAGACATACATTTCTCCTTGACCTTGTTTATTAACAAATACTATTGTATTTCTTTTAATAATGGAGTCATGGATTGTTTGTTTAACTTGATTCATATACAGGCAGTTGATGGAGAATTGATGAAATTACTTTGATAATCAAACTCCTCGAAAATGATATTTCAGATTTAAAAATTGAATATTATATTGTGTTTTCCAGTTTAAACAACTGCACTGAACACATTCACAAATTATGTGTTTAGTATTTTAAAATTTAATTTGACTTTGAACAGTTTAATTGCGATGGCTATAATTGTTCTTTATTAGGCAACTACAATGATTTAAGAATGTAATTTTTAGTTCTTAAAACAATCTTTCAATTTAGTTACTACTAGCCTTGTTTTAAAGATGAGAAGATTAAAGCATAAAATGTTTAAGTAAGAAGCCCGATGTCACATAGCTAGTAATGGTACAGCAGGATTCAAAGAAATATCCAGTTCCATAAATATCACATATATTTATAAGAAAAGCCAACTGTTTTGTTTGCACCTATTGTCATGGCTCTGACTTAAGCTGAAGCTTATGCATAATTAATGAAAGAAAAATTATGTACTTTCTAATATTGTAGAAATATTAGTACTGAGTAAGTCATTTAACACAAATGTCATGGTAGCAAAGTTAGATCAATAATAATAATTTCTTCCAGTTTAACAAATATAAATATTTGATTGGTTAGGAAGGAAAAAAATCTAAATAAAGGGAAATAAGCATACTCACTCTAGTTATATAACCATCTGGTACTTGAAACAACTCAAATGGTTGATCTATAATAGAGTTACCCTCTCCCTATTATAAATCATATACATCCCAGTTTATTACATTTAAGTTCTAAACTTTTTTATGATTCCATTTTTTTCCTCCCTTTTTTATTACCTAAGAAAATGTGAGTTGTATGTATTTAGTCACACCATATCCAACTTCTTTCCCTTGAAAATATCCTTGGCTGTGACTGAATACATTTTGCATAGCATTTTAAACAAAAATAACATGGAGCCATACTGACTTCACTTTTAAGATGATTCTACTCACAAACTTGTCTGGTTTCCTGAATGTTCAAAACAGTCTTGTGCAAAATGTTTGTCAGCCAATATACTTCTTAGTCCAATGGAGAGATTATAGATAAGCTATTTATGAAAGTGATCAATTACTGCTATCCCCAGATAAACTCTTAAAATCTGATTATTTCAATATCTTTATTAGAAAAATACAAAAATGTATTTTTATAAAGTATACATACATATATGTAATAGAATATTGCATGTAAATCAGATGTACATCAAAGAAAATATTACTAGTGGTTATTTGGAGAATGTGGGATCATAGGTATTTTAATTTTCTTTTACATACTTTACGTACTTTCAAAATTTTCTAAATTGGTCTGTATTGAATTTATTTTTATTTATTTATTGAGGTGTAGTTGATTTACAATATTATATCAGTTTCAGTTATACAACATGGTGATTCAATATTTTTGAAGACTTTACTCCATTTAAAATTTTATAAAATATTGATTAGATTCCCAGTGTTGTACAATATATCCTTGTGCCTTATTTATTTTATACCTACTAATTTGTACCTCTTAAGTCCCTACCCTTATCTTGCCCCCTCCTCCCTTCCCTCTTCCCACTTCCCATTGGTAACCACTAGATTTTTCTCTATATCTGTGTCTTTTTTTCTTTTGTTAAATCCATTTGTTTGTTTTAATTTTTAGATTCAACATATAAGTCATAACATACAGTATTTGTCTTTCTCTGTCTGACTTATTTCACTCAGCTTAATACCTTTTAGGTCCATCCATGTTGTTGCAAATGGCAAATTTTCATTCTTTTTTAAAGCTGAGTAATAGTCCATTGCATATATATATATATATATATATATATATATATATATATATATATACCATGTTGTTTTGATTACTGTAGCTTTGTAGTATAGTCTGAAGTCAGAGAACATGATACCTACAGCTCTGTTCTTTCTTAAGATTGCTTTGGTTATTCAGGGTCTTTTGTGTTCCCATACAAATTTTAGATTTACTTGTTCTAGTTCTGTGAAAAATGCCATTGGTATTTTGATAGGGAGTGCATTGATTTGTAGATTGCCTTGGGTAGTATGGTCATTTTAACAATATTAATTCTTCCAATCCATGAACATGCTGTATCTTTCCATCTGTTTGTGTCATCTTCAATTTCTTTTGTCAGTGCCCTATAGTTTTCTGAGTAAAGTTCTTCTACCTCCTTAGATTAATTCCTATATATTTTATTCTTTTAATGTAATTATAAATGGGATTGCATTCTATTTTTGATACTTTGCTGTGTAGAAATGTAACAGATTTCTGTATATTTTGTATCCATTCTTAGATTGTTTATTCTATATGCATAAAGAAAGCTAGAACATAGGTAAGATAGATGGTAGGCAAAGGAACCACATGGCATCAACAGCTATATTATGAAATACTTTTAATATTGTGTACAGATAATAGTGGTATCCAAATTTTTCTGCATCCTTCTATCAATAAAAAAATGAGCATACATTCTAATGTATCTTTAGAGGTATTTATAAATAATTTGCATTTATTATCACCCTAACATATATTTGAACATTAATTTAATATATTATTGGTTTATATTTGGACATTAAACCAATTGGTGGAGAAAAGTGGCTGTGCTTCCTTTGTAATTGGAAGAAATAAAATGTATATAATGAAATGAACCAAATACTTCTAGAACAAGAATAAAAGCATGCATAATATCTTGGTTGGAGTAGAATCCATATCAAATAAGTGAAATCCCTGGTAAGACAGAGAAGGAACATATCAAATGGGTAGAGAAACTTGAGTATCAGACAGGCTATAAAAATGTGTTGAAGAGTGATTATATGTTTTCTAATGGCAGACTTATGTTCATTCTTAGGTAAAACATGAAAATATGGACATTAAAAGGTAGTAAATAAAGAATATTTCAGTTTCATTTTATTTCCATAAGTGGAAAATCTTTTGATTTTTCCCTAAAATATTGTTTTTATAATTTGTTAATAAAATCTAATAACATCATGTTCTTTGTTTTACAGTATGTTTTTATTTATTAATAGTTTGTGAGAGAGAAGTGTGATCAAATGTGCTTCATTAGCTTTGCTTTAATTCTTTATGATACAGACATTTGAAGATCTGGTTATAATTTTGGTTTGTGTTAGTACTGGTTTTAATGGCTATCAAAGTTGAAAATGCACCATAAAGATATACAGATTCAAATGGAACAAGTTTACTGTATTGCGCTATCCAGTCACCATATTTATTTTTCAATCCAACCCACTAATCATTCAAACTCTATGTGTTGAAACCTTGTATTCAATTATTATTATTATTATTATTTTATGAGAACTCTTAGGATTTATCCTTTTAACAACTTTGACATACAACATAGAGCAGTGTTAATTATACTTATCATGTTGTACATTATATTCCTAGTACTTATTTATCTTGAAACTGGAAGCTTGTACTTTTTGTTGCCTTCATTCAGCTCCCCCTCCCCTTAAACCCCTCCTCTTTGGTAATCACAAATCTGATCTTATTCTATGAGTTTGTTTGTTTGTTTGTTTGTTTTTGCAGTATAATTGACCTACAAAACTATGTAAGTTCCTGGTACATAATATAGTGACTTGATATTTCTATACATTTCAAAATGACCATCTAGTTATGATAAGCCTAGTCATGAACTGTCACCATACAAATATATTACATGAATATTGACTGTATTCTTTACGCTGTACATTTTATAACCATGGCTCATCTATTTTGCAATTGAAAGTTTGTACCTCTTAAACTTCCTCACCTATTTATTTCCTCTCCCCTTTCCCTTCCCTTTTGGTTACCATCTGTTTGTTCTATGTATCTATGAGTCTGTCTCTGCTTTGTTACATTTTTCCATCATATTGTTTTTAAGATTTCACATATAAGTGAAATATTTAGTGCTTGTCTTTCTCTTTCTGAATTATTTCACTAAACATAATACCCTCTGGGACCATCCATGTTGTTGAAAATGTTAAGATTTCATTCTTTATTTTATGGTTAAGTAGTATTCCATTGTGTATGTGTCTGTGTGTGTGTGTGTGTGTATACAATTTTATACATATATAACATCATATATATATATATATATATATATATATATATATATATATATATATATAACATCTTATTTACCTATTCATCTATTGATGGGCACTTAGGTTGCCTCTGTATCTTGGCTATTGTAAATAATGTTGCAATGAACCTAAGGTTTAATGTATCCTTTTGAACTAGTGTTTTAGTTTTCTTTGGATAAATACCGAGGAGTACAATTGCTGGATCTTATGGTAGTTTTATTTTTAACTTTTTGCATAATCTCAATACTGTTTTCCATAGTGGCTGCACCAATATACATTCCTACCAACAGTGCACTAGGGTAGCATTTTCTCCACATCCTAGCCGACACCAGGTGTTTGTGGTCTTTTTGATAATAGAAGTTCTGCCAAGTGTGAGGTGATATATCTCATTGTGGTTTTGATTTGCATTTCCCTTATGATTAGTGATGTTGACTGTCTTTTCATATGCCTCTTGGCCATCTGTATGTCTTATTTTGAACAATGTCTGTTAAGGTCTCTGCCTATTTTTTAGTAGGATTTTTTTTTCCATGTTGTGTTGTATGAGTGATTTGTATAGTTTGGATATTAATCCCTCATGGGCTATATTGTTTGCAAATATCTTTTCCCATTCAGTAGGTGGCCTTTCCTTTCTGTTGACAGTTTTTCTGCTCTACAAAACCTTTTTAAATTGATGTAGTCTCATTTGTTTATTTTTGTTTTGTTTCCATTGCCTGGAGAGACACATCCAAAAATATTAATAAGGCCACTCTAAAGAAGTGTACTGCCTATGTTTACTTCGAGAAGTTTTATGTTTTCAGGTCTTATATTTAAGTCTTTAATCCATTTTGAATTGACTTGTGTGCATGGTGTCAGAGAGTACTCCACTTAGATTGTTTTGCATGTAGTTGTCCAGTTTTTCCAGCAACATTTATTGAAGAGGCTGTCTTTCCCTGTTGTATATTCTTGCCTCCTTTGACATAGATTAATTGCCCACACAATTGTGCGTTCATTTCTGGGCTCCTGTTCCATTGATCTATGGGCCTGTTTTTGTGCAAGTATCATATTATTTTTATTAGTGCAGCTTTGTAGTATAGTTTGAAATCAGGGAGCATGATATCTCCATCATTGATCTTTGTTCTCAAGATTGTTTTGGCTATTCAGGGTCTTATGTGTTTCCATACAAACTCTAGAAGTAGTTGTTCTAGTTCTGTGAAAAATGTAATTGGTATTTTGATATGGACTGCATTAAATCTGTAGATTGCCTTGGGAAGTATGGTGGTTTTTAAAAATACTGATTGTTCCAATCCAGGAGCACAGTATATCTTTCCATCTGTTTCTGTCATTTTCAATTTCTTTTGTCAATGTTAAAGTTTTCTGAGTGCAGGTCTTTTACTTTCTAAGGGAGATTTATTCCCAGTTATTTTATTCTTTTTGATATGATTGTAAATGAGATTTTTCTCTTAATTTCTCTTTCTGATACTGTGTTGTTAGTGTATAGAAATGCAGTAGATATATTAATTTTGAATACTAAAGATTTACTGAATTCATTGATAAGTCCTAAGAACTTTTGGGTGATGTCTTTGGGATTTCCTATGTATAGTATTATGTCACGTGCAAAAAGTGATAGTTCTACTCCTTCCTTTCCAATTTACAGTGTTTTCATTTCTTTCTCTCTTCTGATTGCTAAGGCTAGGACTTTCAAAACTATGTTGAATAAATGTGACAAGAGTTGGCATCCTTGTTTTACTCCTGATCTAATAGGAAAGTTTACAGCTTTTCACTGTCAAATATGATAGCTGTGTGTGTCATATATGGCCTTTATTATGTTGAGGTATGTTCCCTCTGTAGTCACCTTGTTGAGTTTTTATCAGAAATGAATGCTGAATTTTGTCAAAAGCTGTTTTTGGCATCAGTTTGAGATTATCATAAGATTTGTCTTTTTTAAAAAAATTATTGGAGTATAGTTAATTAAGAATGTAGTTAGTTTCTTCTGTACAGCAAAATGAATCAGTTATACATATATATATATATATTCACTCTTTTTTCAATTCTTTGCCCAAATATGTCATACAGAGTACTGAGAAGAGTTCCATGTGCTAAACAGTAGATCCTTATTAGTTATCTATTTTATATATGGTAGCATGTATATGTCAATCCCAATCACCTAATGTATCCCTCCCTACCCACCCCCACTTTCCCCCTGGTAACCATAAGTCTGTTTTCTACAGCTCTGTTTTGTAAATAAGTTCATTTGTACCATTTTTTTAAGATTCCACATATAAGCAATGTCATATGATACTTTTTTTCTTTGTCAGACTTACTATACTCAGTATGACAATCTCTAGGTCCATCTATGTTACTGCAAAATACATTATTTCATTCTTTTTTATTGCTGAGTAATATTCTATTATATGTATGTATCACATCATCTTTATCAACTCATCTGTTGATGGACATTTAGGTTGCTTCCATGTCCTGGCTATTGTAAATAGTTCTGCAATGACAACTGGGGTGTATGCATCATCTTGAATTATGGTTTTCTCTGTATATATGCCCAGTAGTGGTATTGTTTGGTCATATGGTAGTTTATTTTTAGTTTTTTAAGGAACCTCCATCCTGTTCTCCATAGTGGCTGTATCAATTTACATTCTCACCAACACTTCAAGAGGGTTCCATTTTCTCCACACCCTCTCCAAAATTTATTTATTGTTTGTAGATTTTTCCATGATGGCCATTCTGACTGGTGTCAGGTGATACCTCTTTGTAGTTTTGATTTGCTTGTCTCTAATAATTAGTGATGTTGAGCACCTTTTCATATGCCTCTTGGCCATCTGAATGTCTTCTTTGGAGAAATGTCTATTTAGATCTTTTGCCCATTTTTTTGACTGGGTTATTTTTTTTTTTTTTTGATATTGAGCTGCATGAGCTGTTTGTATATTTTGGAGATTAATCCCTTGTCCATTGTATTGTTTACAAGTATTTTCTCCTATTCTGAGGGTTGTCTTTTCATTTTGTTTAAGGTTTCTTTTGCTGTGCAAAAGCTTTTAAGTTTAATTAGGTCCCATTTGTTCATTTTTATTTCTATTTTCATTACTCCAGGAGGTAGATCAAAAAAGATCTTGTGGCAATTTATGTCAGAGAGTGTTCTACCTATGTTTTCTTCTAAAGGTTTTACGGTACCAGACCTTACATTTAGGTCTTTAATATATTTTGAGTTTGTTTTTGTGTATCATGTTAGGAGTGTTCTAACTTCATTCTTTTACATATAACTGTCCAGTTTTCCCAGCAACACTTATTGAAGAGGCTGTCTTTTCTCCATTGTATGTTTTTGCCTCCTTTGTAATAGATAAGGTAACTATAGGTGTTTGGGTTTATCTCTTGACTTTCTGTCCTGTTCCATTGATCTATATTTCTGTTTTTGTGCCAGTATCATAAAGTTTTGATTACTGTAGCTTTGTAGTATAGTTTGAAGTCAGGAAATCTGATTTCTCCAGTCTGATTTTCTTTCCCAAGATTATTTCAGCTATTCAGCATCTTTTGTATTTCCACACAAATTGTAAAAATATTTGTTCTAATTATGTGAAAAATGCCATTGGTAATTTGATAGGGATTGCAATGAATCTGTAGATTATTTTGTGTAGTATAGTCATTTTGACAATATTAAGTGTTCCAATCTGAGAACATGGTATATCTCTCCATCTGTTTGTGTCATTTTTGATTTCTTTCATCAGTATCTTATAGTTTTCTGAGTACAGGCCTTTTGCTGCCTTAGGTAGGTTTATTCTTATTTATTTTATTCTTTTTGTTGTGATGGTAAATGAGATTGTTTTCTTAATTTCACTTTCTGGTCTTTCATTGTTAGTGTATAGGAATGCAAGAGATTTCTGTGTAATAATTTAGTATCCTACAAATTTTCCAAATTCATTGATGAGCTCCAATAGTTTTCTGGTAGCATCTTTAGGATTTTCTATGTATAGTATCATGTCATCTGCAAAGACTGACAGTTGTACTTCTTCTTTTCCAGTTTGGCTTCCTTTTCTTTCCTCTCTTCTCTAATTGCCATGGCTAAGAATTCTGAAACTATGTTGAATAAAAGTGGCAAGAAGGGATATCCTTTTCTCTTTGCTGATCTTAGAGGAAGCCCTTTCATGTTTTGCCATTGAGAATAAGGTTTGCTATGGGTTTGTCATATATGGCCCTTATTATGTTGAGGTATGTTCCCTCTATGTCAACCTTCTGGAGAGTTTTTATCATAAATGGGTGTTGAATTTTCTCAAAAGCTTTTCCTGCATCTATTGAGATGATCATATGGTTTTTATTTTTCAGTTGGTTTATGTGGTGTATCACATTGATTGATTTACATATATTGAATAAACCTTGCATCCCTGGGATAAATCCTACTTGATCATGGTGTATGATCCTTTTAATGTGTTGCTGGATTCAGTTTGCTAGTATTTTTTGGAGGATATTTGTGTCTATGTTCATCAGTGATATTGGTCTGTAAATATCTTTTTGTGGTATCTTTGTCTGGTTTTGTTATTAGGATGATGTTGGTCTTGTATAATGAGCTATAGAGTGATTCTTCCTCTGAAACTTTTTGTAGTAGTTTGAGAAGTATAGGTGTTAACTCTTCCCTAAAATGTTGACAGGAGTCACCTGTGAAGCCATCTGGTCTTAGACTTTTGTTTGTTGAAATTTTCTTAATCACAGTTTCAATTTCATTTGATGTGGTTGGTCTGTTTATATGTTGTATTTCTTCCTGATTCAGTCTTGGATGGTTGTACCATTCTAAGAATTTGTCCATTTCTTCTATGTTGTCCATTTTATTGACATATAGTTGCTTGTAGCAGTACCTTATGATCCTTTGTATTATTGTGGTGTCAGTTGTAACTCCTCCTTTTTCATTTCTAATTTTATTTATTTAAGTCCTCTCCTATTTCTTCTTGATGCGTCTGGCTATAAATTTGTCAGTTTTGTTTATCTTCTCAGAGAATAAGTTTTTAGTTCCATTGATCTTTGCTATTGTTTTCTTCATCTCTATTTTATTTATTTCTTCTCTGATCTTCATGATTTATTTCCTTCTGCTAACTTTGAGTTTCTTTGTGCTTCTTTCTCTAGTTGCTTTAGGTGTAAGGTGAGGTTAGTTATTTGAGAGTTTTCTTGTTTCCTGGGGTAAGATTGTATTGCTATAAAATTCCCTCTTAGAACTGCTTTTGCTGTGTCCCATAGAATTTTATCATCGGGTTTTCATTGTCATTTGTTTCTAAGTTTTGGGTTTTTTTTTTCCTCTTTAATTTCTTCAGTGATCCATTGGTTGTTTAGTAACATATTGTTTAGCCTCCACATGTTTGTGTTTTTTACAGTTTTTCCTATAATTTATTTCTAATGTTATAACGTTGTGGTCAGAAAAGATGCTTGATATGATTTCAATTTTCTTAAATTTACAGAGGCTTGATTTGTGACCCAAGATGTGATCTATCCTGGAAAATGTTCTGTGTGCAGTTGAGAAGAAATTATATTCTTCTGCTTTTGGAAGGAATGTCTTATAAGTATCCATTAAGTCTATTTGGTCTAGTGTGTCATTTAAAGCTTGTGATTTCTCATTGATTCCTGTCTGGATGATCTGTTCATTGGTGTCAGTGGGATATTAAAGTCCCCCACTATTATTGTGTTACTGTAAATTTCCTCTTTTTGGTGGTTAGCATTTGCCTTATATGTTGAGGTGCTCCTATGTTGTGTGCATATATATTTACAATTGTTATTTCTTCTTCATGGATTGATCCCTTGATCATTATGTAGTGTTCTTCCTTGTCTCTTGTAACAGTCTTTATTTTAAAGTCTATTTTGTCTGATGAGTATTGCTACTCCACCTTTCTTTTGATTTCCATTTGCATCAAATATCTTTACCCATCCCCTCACTTTCAGTCTGTATGTGTCCCTATGTCTGACATAGGTCTCTTATAGATAGCATATATACAGGTCTTGTTTTTGTATCCATTCAGCCAGTCTATGTCTTTTGGTTGGAGCATTTAATCCATTTATATTTAAGGTAATTATCAATATGCATGTTCCTATTGCCATTTTCTTAATTGTTTTTGGGTTGTTTTTGTAGGTTTTTTTCTTCCCTTCTTCTGTACTCTTCTCTTGTGGTTTAATGACCATCTTTAGTGGTGCATTTGGGTTGCTTCTTCTTTGTTGTGTGTGTATCTATTGTAATTTTTTTTGTTTGCATTTCCCGTGAGGTTTTTATATAACAGTCTATATAAATATATATATATATATATATATATATATATATATATATATATATATATATGTGTGTGTGTGTGTATATATATATATTTATACACACACAAGTTTGTGGTTAGTTGCTGGTCTCTTAATTTCAAATGCAATTCCCATTTCCTGCATTTGTACTCTCCCCGTCTCATGGCTGCTGGTTTTGATATCATATTTGTGTGTGGATGATTTCCTGCTTTTACTGCATTTTTGTTTTTACCAGTGAGTTTTCCCATTTATGTTTTTCTTGTTTCTAGTTGTGGCCTCCCCCCACCCCGCCTAGAGAAGTTCCTTTAACATTTCTTGTAAAGCTGGTTTGGTGGTGCTGACGTCTCTTAGCTTTTGCTTGTCTGTAAAGCTTTAGATATCTCCATCAAATCTGAGTGAGAGCCTTCCTGGGTAGAGTATTTTTGGTTGTAGGTTCTTCCCTTTCATTACTTTAAATATATTGTGTCATTCCCTTCTGGCTTGCAGAATTGCTGTTGAGAAATTAGCTGATAATCTTATGGGTGTTCACTTGTACATTATTTGTTGTTTTTCCCTTGTTGATTTTAATGTTTTTGTTTATTTTTAATTTTTGTGAAGTTGATTACTGTGTGTCTCGGTGTGTTCCTCCCTGGATTTATCCTGCGTGGGACTTTCTGCACTTCCTGGACTTGGATGATTATTTCTTTACCCAGGTTAGGGAAATTTTCGTCTATAACCTCTTCAAATATTTTCTCAGGTCCATTCTCTTTTTCTTCTTCTTCTGGGACCCATGTAATTCAAATGTTGTTGCATGTAGTATTGTGCCAGAGGTCTCTGAGACTGTCCTCATTTCTTGTCATTCTTTTTTCTTTATTCTGTTTGCAGAAGATATTTCTACCATTCTGTCTTCCAGGTCACTTATTTGTTCTTCTGCCTCAGTTATTCTACTATTGATTCCTTCTAGTGTATTTTTCATTTCAGTTATTAAGACAATAATAACTCTGTTCATCTGTTTGTTCTTTAGTTCTTCTAGGCTTTTGTTAAACTTTTCTTGTATCTTCTTGATACATGCCTCCATTCTTTTTCTGAGATCTTGGATCATCCTTACTATCATTACTCTGAATTATTTTTCAGATAAATTGCTTATCTCCTCTTCATTTAATTGTTCTTGTAGGTTTTTATCTTGCTCCTTCGTTTGGAACAAATTTCTCTGTTGTCTCATTTTGTCTGACTTACAGTGTTTCTAGTCTCCTTTCCACAGGCTGCAGGATTGTAGTTCTTCTTGTTTCTGGAGTCTGCCCCCAGGTGGGTGAGTTTGATCCAGAGGCTTGTTCCATTATCCCCTTGATAGGGGGTTTGACTGGTGTTGTAGTGACCAGAGCTTGCTCTGGATATTGAGTGGGGCCTTCCCTGTGCTCTGTGGATGTCTGTGGTTGCCCCTTTCTGGGGCAGGATCAGCTCCTTACTTGTTGGAATAGATACCCCCACATCTGTTTATTAGCTGTGCTTCTGATCTGCAGTGAAAGGTAGCTGGGATTGGAGCACTTCCATGGGGAGAGTAGCCACTGAGTATTCCTCCTCCAGAGCTCTTCACCTGTGAATGAGCTCTGTTGTGTCACTGTTCACCCATTGTGCAAGCTCACAAGTTACTCTGTTATTGGCACTGCTCTCAGGCCCATCTTAACTGTTGGTATGCCAACAATTGGCCCTGGTGTCTCTCAAGCATTGTTTTCACCAGGCCACCATTGTAGATTCACTGAAGTGAGGTCCCAGGATTGCAGTAATCATGGATCTGTGACCACTGTGGGCATTATGGGGGCAGCTCAGACTCTGACTTGGTCCAACCTCCACATGTACCTGCCCACAAAGTCCAGAGCTGCTAAAGCTAGACCAATCTCAGTGGTGGGAGCACTCATTGTCCATTCATATGTCCTGCAGGTGCTGCGTTTATCAAGCGTGTCATGGGGGTTTAATCCATGGTTTGTGCAGCTGCAAGGAGCTGCTTTCTTCAGCTTTCTGCTTTCACCTCTTCTTCCTTAGTTCCACAGCCCCTGGGTTTCAGTCTTACATCTACATGTGGGCCACCCACAGGCACCTGCTCCCTGCCCAGGTGAGATGGGGTGGAGGTGGTGACTGACAGGGGCGCACACGATTGCCAAGGGTGGGGAAAGAGGCAGAAACTGACAGGTGTGCAAACCCACTCCATCAGGAGCCACTCCTAGCACCTTCTGTGGGCAGGGGCTGATGCATGGAGAGAGAGGCTGTAATGGCAGCCCTTCCCTGCATGCATCACTCAACAGTGGTGCTTCAATGGCTTCCTCCAGGAGCATTCACATTTGTGGAGCTCCTCACTCCTGTGTCCTCAGGCTGTCTCCACACAGCCAACAGCCATCCTCTCCCAAGTTTCCTCTCCAAATCCCACAGTCTAGCATCCAGTTCCCATCAGCACCAGTGGACACATGTTTCAGGCTGGGGAATGCAAGGCTGTGGCATGGACCATCTGGGTAGGTGTCTTTCTGTCCTACCTGCCACAGACTGGTTGCTGCACTCTCCTCTGAGCCCTGAATCTCCCCTTCTGTCTTTGCTGATCTCCCTGCTAGTGAGGGGGCTTCCTGTGTGCAGGAACCTCTCCTCTCCTTCAGCTCCCCAGCAGGAGAACGGGTCCTGTCCCACTTCCACTTTTCGTTTTTTTTTTTCTTTTCTCTGTTTTGTCCTACCTTGTTACATGGGGATCTTTCCTTGTCCGTTTAGGTGTCTGAGGTCCCCTGCTAGTGTTCAGCAGGTGCTCTGTGAGAATTGTTCCATTTGTAGATGTATTCTTTTTTTCTTATTGAAGTATAGTTTATTTACAATGGTGTGTCCATCTCTGCTGTACAGCAAAGTGACTCAGTTATACACATATAGACATTCTTTTTTTGATATTCTTTTCCATTATGGTTTATCACAGGATATTGAATATAGTTCCCTGTGCTATACAGTAGGATCTTGTTGTTGGAGTTTGGGATTAGCAGATGTAAACTATGATATATAGGATGGATAAAAAACAAGGTCCTACTGTAGATGTATTCTTGATGTCCCTGTGGGAAGAGGTGACCTCCACCTCTTGACCCCTCCTGATTGTATGATTTTTATACTGTTGTTTTGTTATTGTAGTGTATAAAGTTGATTGATTTGGGAATACTGAACTATTCTTGCATCCCTGGGGTAAATCTCACTTGTTAATTTCTTCTTTTGCTCTTTTCCCTTGTGATTTGACAACTAACTTTAGTGTTATGTTAGATTCATGTCTTTTTGTGTTTGTGTATCTATTAGAGATTATTGATTTGTAGTTACTATGAAATTTATATGTAGCAATCTATATAAAAGTAATTATTTTAAGTTGCTGATCTCTTAATTTCAGATGCATTTTAAGAGCATTTTTACTACTCTTCTGCAATGATTACTCTTTTTGACATCATGTTTTTTATCTTTTTGTTTTGCATATCCCTTAACTACTTATTGTGGATATAGATGATTTATTGCTTTTGTCTTTTAACCTTCTTACTAGCTTTATAATTGTTGATTTATTACCTTTATCATATATTTGCCTTTACCAATGAGACTTTTTGTAATTATAATTACTTTTTGTAATTATAATTATAATTTTTGTAATTTTTGTAATTATAATTATAATTTTGTAATTATAATATTTTGTATATTATATATATTATTACAATTATAATATATTGTAAATATAATATTATAATATTTCTATTTGTTGCCCTTTCTTTTTCTTTTAAGGAAGTTCCTTTAACATTTCTTGTAAAAATGGATTGATGATGCTGAACTCTTAGATTTTTCTTGCCTGTAAACCTTTGATCTCTCCATCAAATTTGAATGAAAGCCTTGTCAGGTAGAATATTCTTGGTTGTAAGTTTTTCTCTTTCATCACTTTAAATATACCATGACACTCCCTTCTGGCTTGCAGAGATTCTGCTGAAATATCAGCTGATAACCTTATGGGAGTTCCCTGGTAACTTGTTGTTCCTCCCAGGATGCTTTTAACATTCTCTTTATCTTTAATTTTTGCATTCAGTTACAACGTATCTGGTGTGTTCCTATTTGGCTTGATCCTATTTAGGACTCTCTATGCTTCCTTGACCTGAGTGTATGTTTTCTTTCTCAGGTTAAGGAAATGTTTAGTCTTATGTCTTCAACTGTGTTCTCTGCTTCTTTCTCTTTTCTCCTGGGACCACTATAATGTGAATGTTAGTACTCTTGATGTTGTCTCAGAGGTCTCTTGAACTGTTGTCATTTAAAAAATCTTTTTTTTTCTCTTCAGCTTCAGTGATTTTCACTACTCTGTCTTCCAGTTTGCTAATTCATTCCTCTGTATCATCTAATCTTCTGTTGATTCCTTCTAGTGTATTTTTTCTTTCAGTTATTTTATTCTTCATATCTATGTGATTCTTCTTTAATATTCTAACTCTTTGTTAGAAATGTCTGACTTCTCATTGTGTTCCTCTTATCTCAAGCTCTTGATCATCTTTACAATCATTACCTTTAACTCTTCTTCAAGTAGATTTCTTATCTGCACTTCACTTAGTTCTTCTTCTTGGGTTTTATATCATTTCTTCATTTGGAATATATCCTTTTGTTGTCTCATTTTGCCTAGTTCTCTGTTTTTATTTCTCTATATATGGTAGGCTGCTTACTTTTCCCAAACTTGAAGAAGTGGCTTTATAGAGGGGATGTCCTATGGGGCCCTGCAACATACTTCCCTCTGGTCACCAGAGCTATATGCTCTAAGTGTTCCTTCTATGTAGCTGCTGTGGTGGGCTGACTATTGTGGGCCCTCTGGTAGGCTTGACTTGTCCCAGAACTGGTGTCAGCACACTAGTTGTGGGACCAGGGAAGCTAGCTGAGGGTTTCAAGTTGTCCCAGAGCTGCTGTTGGCTTGGTGATGGGCAGGACCAGGATACAGGGAGTCCTGGGGCTGGTGCCAGGCTGTTGATGGGTGGGTTGGGTCCTGGTGTCTCTGGCTGCAGGGCCTAGGATTCCCAGAGTTTATATGGCCAGCTGTTATGTGGGCCTGGGTCTGGATGGCTGACTATGGGACCCTGGTGCCTCCCAGGAGTAGTGCCTGTGCACTGGACTATGGGGCTGGGTCCTGGGTCCTCTGGTGGGTTCTTACCCTCTTATGTAAATCCATATATTAGCCCTTCATATAATGTATTTCTCTCATTTTTAGATAGAGAAGTGGCATAAAGAAACATACAGATTTCTGAGAGCATTAATAGGACTGAAGGATAGGCTGGACTAAGGGAATATAATTTAGAGATCAAGAAAAAGAAAGATGGTTGCTGATTTCCAACTTGAGTAAATGGGTTGATGATTATGTTATGCAATATAGGAATTAAAAAATGAAAAGATTTGAGGTAAGACATGCAATGAATTTGTGGCTTGTTGATTACCTCAAGATACATAATGGAGACCTGTACTTGGCAATACAATATATGGATCCAAGGCTCAGCTGAGATCTGAATCAAACATGTGATAGGTCACACCTTGGATGTGACAAGGAAACTAAGAGAAGTGGTGTATAGAGGGAAGAGAAGAGGAGCTAAGAAACCTGTAGAAATGGAGTGGGCAAAGAAAAGAAGCTCATGAAGGATGAAGACAAGTGATACTAAGAACACTGCAAGGAAAAAATGGTGTCATAGATTTCAAGTGAAAAGAGAGAATAATAACTGTGCCACATGCTATAATGAGCAGACAAAATGTAATCTGAAAATTGGTCATTAGAAATGAAAAACTGATGATAGAATTCCAAAAACAATTTCAGTTTATCAGTCAGTGAAAGAACCCAGTTTTAGTGGGTTGAGGGCAAATAGGAAATGACAGCAAGAACATCAGTGGAAATTAACTAAGTTGACAACCACTTCTGTGTTTTTGAGCAAACCATTTTTTTTTTAATCTAAAGCAAGCTTTTTCCTTTACCTTTGTATCTTTGTTTTCCCTTACTTTCTTTCCCCCAATCCTCACTCTTTTCCTGATTCTCTAGCTAAATACAATTACTCAATTGTTTGCATTTCTACAGCACCAGGTACTACTAGTGTCATACGTTATTGCAGACATTTCAGTTCATGTTCATGTAACTTATGAGAGGTGGAGCTCCTCAGAGATAGTGGTGCAGCTATGACTGATCCTGTTTCATTGAGGCAGGACCTCCCACCTTTTGAAGGCATCTCTATGGGGCTTGTTGAAAAGGCTAATCAACTCTTCAATATATTGAATAATTATAATGAGTAATTAACTGCAAATTAAAAAGGAAAATAGTAAATTATGAATTCGTATCCAACTTCAAAGTAATGTTTTCCACTTTCTAAGGAGAAACTTGAGCTTCCTGTGAATATTAATTTCTTTTAAAATCAGGTTTTATGCTTTGAATGGTTAAGTGAATTCATAACTTTTTACTTGTGATCTATTCATGTGTTTGTGAATTTTCATCTATGAGAATCTTTGTTCAGAATTTGGTGATAAAATATTAATCCTTTATTTAATAATAATTTAACACTTTTCCTGAGTTGAAATGATTAAATAATTTAAATTTTCTTTAATTGATAACTTTATATTGGACTTTATTGCAACAATAGGTATGGACTTTGGATATAATCAAAGTTTTCATATTATTAAGTATTTCAAAATAATTATCCTTGATTTATAGAATTCACATACATTCTTGGGCATCCAATGTAAAGCCAGTGCAATGAACATCAGCTGCAAAGGGACAGAAATATTCAGCATATGTGAAGACAAAATTTGGGAGTGGTTACCTGAAGAGTCATCTGTCAGGAGCCTCATTCAACTTTTCTGTTCCCTAGGCCCCAATTGGCAGTACTTTGGGCTGAGTGAAAAGCTCCATGCGCACTGGAAAAGGAATTCCTCCAAAAATTCCACCCCTCTGTAGTGGACAGTAGCTGTTCTGTAGCTGGCTGATGAGGTAGACCTTCATGTGGTCGAACACCTTTGTGGTTGTCCTCTGTACCTGGTATATGAGCAGTGAGTGCTCATGATCTGTAATATGCTAACTGCCTGCAAGACAGAAGGGATTGACTCAATTTCACCCAGACCTCTCCCACAAAAACCAGGGAAATGTTTACTTTAATTTGGAGGTGACCAACAAAAGAGTCTGGAAGCTCTAAGCTCCACCTGTTCATCCCAAGGACTGAAGTCAGTATCTTATGACATACCTATAAGCCTTCTACAGTGCACCATTGATCTATTGGAAAGCTCTGCTCTACAGCACATAGCAAAATGTTTTATCCATAGAATGAAAGGAAAGGGATAGAAAGAAAAGGGATGGAAAGGAAATAACAGTCAGCTTTAAGAACACACACTGTCCATTACAGAATTCAGGAGTTTCTCTATAGAGAATAGAACCTAAAGAAGAAAGAGTGATAGCCACTGTCAAACATAGTTGAGAGGTACAAAAGCTTGTGTCATTATTAACCACCTTTAACATCAAGATGTTGTGTTTTGAAGCAGGATTCCAAAATATATAAGAATGCTCTGCTTGGAGACATACATATCTCAAGTAACTGTAGTACAAAATGGAGTACAGTAAACCCAATAAGGGTATGAACACAACACTGTGAGAATGCACTGATTAAGAGTGATTATTTTATATCCACAGGAGTTAACTCATTTCAAATATGTAATAAGCACATAAGTCTTTAAAACTTGACAGTTTCTTCATCTTTTACATAGCAATATCAAAGCAATTTGCAAGTTTTCAAAAATCCAACATTTTTGTTTATAAAAGATAAATGACAGTAAAGCAATGCCTGAAAAATAAAAATATAATTTGTGTTTCTTTCTGATTCAGGAAAACTTTTGATTATATTCACTAATTTGGTAATACTCCTTGAATAACAATAATATGAGATATGAGTCTGATCTATGAAATAATTCTTAATTCTTGCAGCAGATTGTAAGAGCATGCAAAGACTGAGATTCTTTAATAATTCATGTACTCAAAGTATTCTAGGAAGATACATGTACTAGAAGATAAAATAATGTCTCAAATTATTAAATGTTAAATTATTTTCAAGGAAGCATAATCCTAACTTATATTCTCTGCATGAAATACTGTGCACCTTACTCCCTAGAACGTAGCTCTAAGGATTTGCTGCAATGACTTTATCAGTTGTCAGCAGGAGACCACTGACTTTTGTCATGAAATATTTATATTACCACTATATTAAATAGTTTATTGACTGGCTTGTTAATGGCTTGCAAAAAATTGAAATGTTAGGTGCCATTTTATGCAATGATTTTTTTCTTATTGAATACATTTTAATAGTTAATGTTAAATGCTTCATAATGCTTTGTAGTAGCATTTGATACTCATGAAACTGCCTGTTACTATGAATGATGTTGATATCAATCTTTAAAACCTTCTGTTCAGGAAAACATCAAAAGAAAATTAAAAAATGGAACAAAAATATTTTCTCAGATTAGTTATTTCATGTATAAATAATAGATTAAATGTTGAAATATATTTCATATGGGTAAACAACATGATGTAATCAAAATCATCAGCTTTGCTAGTTAAACATATACATATTTGCTAATATGAAAAATAATTTTAATATCTTGAAAGTTAATTACAGTTCTTCCTAAATATGTAACAAATTAAAAAATTTAACTTAATATTTTGTACATTTTTTTAGAAATTTTAAATGCAGTTACGATTTTTCAATGTATATGTTTCTAAATATTATATTAAAAATTCTAAATATACTTTTTTAATACATATAATATTTTTAATATAATTTTTACTTTAGAGTAGCTTTATATTAATAGGAAAATTACAAACATAGTATAAACAATTCCCATAATCCCAACACCCAGTTCCCTACTATTAGCATCTTTCACTAATATGGTACATTTTTGTCTGTCCTGGTTTATGTTCCATGTGATTCTGTGAAGAATGTGCATTCTGCTGTGATGGATAGGGTATTTTATAAATACTAGTTAGGTCAATTGATCCATAGTGCATGATCAGCTTTATCCTCACTAATTGTCTTCCTGCTAGATTTATCAGTTACTGACAGAGGTGTTGAAGGCTCCAACTATAATAGTGAATGTCTATTTCTTCTTGCAGTTCTATAAATTTTTGCCTCATGTACTTTCACGCTCTGTTAAGTGCCTACACAGATAGAACTTTTATGTCTTTTGGAGAATTGCCCACTTTATCATTACGTTGTGTCCCTCATTACCCCAATAACCTTCTTTGTTCTGAAGTCAACTTTGTCAGGTATTAGTATATCAACACCTGCTTTCTTTTGATCAGTGTTAGCATGGTATATCTCTCCATCCCTTTACTTTTAACTTATCAGTGTCTTTATAGTTAAAGTGGGTTCTTATAGACAACACAACATGTGGTTGGGTCTTTTTAAAAACATCTATTCTGACACTCTCCATCTATAATCAGTGCATTTAGATAAATTACAGTGAAGTTTATGATAATCTATTTTACCACCTATAGTTTGTAAAGAACTTTCAACTGAGCTAAAGCTAATATTTAAAAGATAGATATGTTTATACATACATTAAATGTTTATGATAGCAAAATACTATAAACAAAGTGGAAATATATAGTTTGAGAAAAATTATTGTGTTACTTAAAGGATTAATAGCCATAATATTTTAAAAGTTCTTATAACTGATAATTCTAATGGTGCAACAAGGAAATGATAGGAATAGACAATTCAGAAGGGTAAAAAAAATGACCCAAGATACATCGTGAGGTGCTCCACTTCTGTAGGAAATACAAATGAAAGTAATGAAGAGCTAGGACAATAAAAGTATAACATTTACACTTAGTAGTTTGACAAAATGTTGGAGAAGATAATAGAGGGGACATGACCGGTGGTTGACAAGTGAGCTGGACCCAGGCAATTAGAGGCTTCTCACACCTTCCGCTGACCTTCAAATGTAAGTTCTGCCCACTGTTCCCACGGCTGGAGCCATATTCAAGGACACAAACTTCAGAGAGCAATGTTGTAGAGACCACCTGGACTAAATATGTGACTGAACCCAGTTAAGCCCTCTATATAAACTTTTCAGATTCAGATGCAGCCACACAAGATAAGGCTTGTAAGTACATTCCCTTGCTTATTAAATCTGCTGTGTACCGATCTAGAGTGGTCTGTCTCTTTGGTCTTTCCTTGATCTTGGTGTACAGGGATCTCTTTCTGATTTCACCAAGAAGCTTCCAAGTTTGCAAATTAACACAAAAGTTAAAGAATACTAACATTTTGTACTACTAAAGCTAAACAGTACTAACACTGTACTGACAAAAATATGGCACTTATATATTAATTGTGAAATTAAGTATTGCTGCAACCATTTTCCACAGCAATCTGGCCACATCTATTATGATGAAAAGTTCATGTATAATTTGATGCAACAATCCAAGCCCTATGGATGTACCCCATAGGAAAAAATGCATCAATACATCAGATTATATATAGGAAGATATCAATTGTGGCAGTTTTAGTATTAACAAAAGGGAGGAAGAAAGGAAGGAAAGAAGGAAAAAATGAGGCAGAAGGAAGGAAGGAAGGGAGAGAGGGAGGGAAAAAATGAATGGTTTCATAAATTATGATATATCCCTACCATGGAATATCGTGTAATTACTAGAAAGAAAGAAAGGTATGGAGGGGTTTCTAGTCTGTTTTGTAAAGTGAGAAAAGCAAGATTCACAGGCATTTATAGATAATTATCCTATTTCTGTAATACAAACTCTGAAAATGGCCTACATGTGTATATGTGCTATACATGTATATATAGACATGTACACTTATATATATTTATATGTGTTTATATATTATATACTGTGCATGCACATACACACATATGTATATATGATTGAGTGCATATTTATAGAGAAGATAGAAGGGTTTACACCAGGTTATTGACCATTGTTATCTTAGGGTAGAAAGTTGGAAGTAGGAGATGTGGGGAAGAGGGAGGAAAGGGATAAAATATAATTGTCTATGATAAAAACAGTACATATGATATATAGTTACATAAAAGTATGGGTTTATATATAATTCATATGTATAATTCATAAAGATACTTATGAAAAATGTTCACTGAAGTGTTGATTATTATGTCAGGAATAGCCTAATTTTAGGTGATTTTAAACCTTTTTCTTATATCTTTTATTATGTAAATTCTTTACAAAAATTCCTTTAAAATTTTAAAATATAATTTTAAACATAAAAATAATGAGCTATATAAACTATAATCCATTTGTAGTGCATACCATTACATTTTGGATTGTAATTTGATTTCTTTGATTATCATGAACAATATTTTTAACTTTTAGATTATATGGCTAATGTTTTATTGTTGCTCTTTACTGAGTAATAGAAATAGATATTTTATGATTAAATTTTTTAAATTAAATCTTTCTACTTACTTTCTATTTGGATTCTTCTCTTCATTCGGTGATATTGTATCATTGTGATATATATTTTCTGGCTTAGGTTTAAAACAGGTAAAATAATTCCACTTAGATTAAGTGCATTACCATTAGCAAATCAATGCTGTACTTTACAGTATATTTCAATTTTATAAATCTTTATTTTATAGAGAACATAAGGTAAACTAATATTTTTGAGTTCTGTTATAGTCTCAAAAACATTAGCTTTGAGAATAGAAGGTCACATGAAAATATGAATGGTTATTTTTCTGTCTTGTTCTAGTCTCTACTTTTGCCTGTTGTAGTGTTTTTTTTTTTTTTTTTTTTTCAGTATGCGGGCCTCTTACTGTTGTGGCCTCTCCCATTGTGAAGCACAGGCTCCAGACGCACAGGCTCAGCAGCCATGGCTCACGGGCCCAGCCACTCCTCGGCACGTGGGATCTTCCCGGACCGGGGCAGGAACCCGTGTCCCCTGCATCGGCAGGTGGACTCTCAACCACTGCACCACCAGGGAAGCCCTGTTGTAGTGTTTAATCCTAACATATAGATGCCATCACTAGACTTATGATTCTGCTTACTGATATTTCTTTTTCATTGGTTTACTTTAAAATTTTGTTCCATGACCATCTCATTGGCAATAATATATTTCAAAATATTCCATCTTTTTAATTGCATAATATTATTTAAAGGGTTAAAATGATGTTTTTTTTTTTCTATATCTGAGGAGGTAGAAAGAATTATAACTACGACACCAGGTCAGATCCGTATTAGATTTTAATGTCCATGTTATCATAACTAGCACTTGAATATGAAACACTGCAGTATAAAAATGATTTGGTGTAATTAACTAAAAGAAAAGAGGCCACAGAGTTGAAGCTATATCACTCCATCTTAAAATCTGATATCTTTACATGAACACAATGATCAGTTTACTGAGCTCTTGCAGTCCCACAGTGACCAAAGCTCAACCACTGGGGAGATAAATGTTTTCAATTATTCAAGGATTCACTGGAGACCCTGTGAAGCAGAGAACAATTAAGAAATGTATAGATTTAAAGCATAGAATAAAGAACACTAAGAATCAAGGATAAAAAAGACAAGGAGTTAATAAACCCCAAGCACTAAAAACGTCTCCATTTTATCCCAGCTTGGTTATCTGTCTTTTTATATGTGATCTACTAATTCCTATTTATAAACTTTGAAGTCACCAACTACTGATGCTGAGTATTCAATACTTATTGATTCCTTGATGCCAGAGATGTCTAAGCTAAATACTGTAAACCTGTAAACCCTTATAAATACCTGAACAAAGGTGGATTAGTATAGTTATTTTGTTTATGTATGGTGAAACTGTGATGTAATCATATTTTGCTCTGGAAATGGAAAAGAGCCAACCATATATTACTATCCTGATGTAGAAATACTACTCAATTTTTCTCTATATGTTTGTGTAACTACAATTGTTGTAACGGTTGTCACTTTTAAATATTCTGCTATCATTATTTTGAGTTTCTACTGGAATTCTGTTCAGGTTGGTATTGGTTATCCATACTGAACATGGTTAAAATAATGGAATCCTAAAGAGAAGAACTTCTGCTTTTTAAAAAATAATAGCAGAAAGCCAGTATTGTATGCCTGGCCAGAGCTTCTTATTCAATTCTATTTTCAGACTCTGATTTACATGAAAGGGGCCATTTTCTGGCTAATGAAATGGATTAGGAAGCTATTTCCTTCCAATTGAGTATGTGATCAATACTCACATATCCATCCTGAGAAAATTCTCTGCTTTTTTTCTTCTTTTTTTTTTTTTTGCATTGTTTTTCTCCAACCAATACTAAAAAACTAATATCAGTGAGATGATGCAGTGAAACTAAATAGAATAAAATGTAACAGAATAAATACAATATAGATTCATTAAAACATATGAATAAAAATTTTAAGTGGTAACTTTAGAGATCTTTAAACTTGGAGGAGCTTGTAGAGATAGTGGAAGAATACATGTGTGTTTGTGTGTGTGTATAACTCTAGTTCTTACCATGTTTACCCATTACTTCCAAAAGCAAATACAATTTCTACTATTAGATGAATGCCTGTGTTCTTATTTTGATCAATAGTGATTCCTGATCATATACAGAAAATTTATCACATATCAGTATCAATAACCACAATAAGCACAAACAAGTAATTGCCTTTGATGTGGTGTTTAGAGCATATAAAAGTGCTTTCTTTGAGCATTGATAGCTGTAGCTAATTTCCTTCTCTTATTTTCCTTCATTCTTTTTATACAACAATCATACCTTTCAAATTTCAGCACTTATTCATGCTTTTGATAATTTTCTAGTGTAAATTTAATTGGTATTGTTTAATATAGCTCTGGTGGATTTATGCAATCTAACATTACTTAGATTGCATAAATCCACCAGGGATATAATTTTCAAGAAAAGTATCTTCTTGAATAAAATATCATAATAAAACTCCATTAAATCCAGAGAAAATCACTGTATTAACACTTGATTTTTATTTGTGTCATTATCTTTCTATTCTTGAAAAAAATGTTTCCAAAGTTGGCATTTCCTCCTTACTTTCAGTGTGCCTTTAAAATGTTATATTGTCATAACGTTTTCTTTAATTGCCAAAAGAGTAACAAAAATTACAGTTTATTCCTATGACATTTTTATAAAGTAATTTAAGGAGTATAATTTTAGAAGGATGATTATTATTAACACAATGTTATCTACAGAACAAAATGTGTTATTAATACCCTTGTATCATATATATCTTTTCAACACAGTGACTAGAAATAGATGTATCCTGGGCTTTATAGGATCATTTGATGGGAAGCTCAAAGATTTTGTAGTCTGTCTCCCTACAAGCATGTTTTGATGATTACTTCATAAAGATGAGAAGAAGAGGTGAAATAGGAAATTTAAATTATAGCTCTATAGAATAAGCAGTAGAAAAGCTGATTGTTAAATAAATTTTATTTTTATAGGATGTCAGATTTGTTTACTTCATATTTCAGATCAGCTTTTTGATCCTTAGTATTTTTAAAGTCTACACTATTTTAAATGTTCAACATTTTATATTTGTGAAACATAACCATAACATTTTTATTGAGCTAAGTAAAGAATATTAAATGCAGAATACTCATTTTGTTTACTCTAAGGAAAAATAAATTTTTGAGTTGTTGGTGTAGAGTTAATCTAACAATCCTGATAAGTTAGCACTATTTAACCAATCTAGTCAATATAGTCTTTTTCATACAATATTTATTAAAACTATCCTATATATTTAAAAAGTTTTTATATATGATACATATGTTATATAGCATATAGGCAGTTGAATGTACATTTGCAGAGGAATATTCTGATATCTACTTACATGAAATGTGTTTGGACACCACTAAATGTATAATATTTGAACAATGAAGAAAAAAAACAGTCTAGCAGAGGGAACAGCAAATGCAAAGGGCCTGAGTTTGGAGGAAGCAGGGTAACTTTGTGGAACTAAACTAAAGCCCATTTAGCTAAACCCACACAAAATGTAGTTAAATTATTTGGGCTTGTGTGTTGGGAAGGCATATCACATAAGACTTTATATGCCATACTGAGCCTTTATCCTGAGGGAAATACAGGGTTTCTAAAAGGCATTATGAAAAGACCTCATAGAATCCTATTTGCGTTTTACAAAATCACTGTGGTTGCAATGTGAAAAATGTGTTAGGGTTGGGGGGGTCAACATGGGTGTGGGGACACCAGTTGTAAGGCTATTGCATTTGTGAAAAGTAATGTTTTAGGAGAGGGTACTACCTCGTAAAACATTATTTAGGAGGTAAAAATCACTGACAGAGTGATGGATTGGATATGGAGACTGCACCAGAGGTAACATAGGTAATTCCTATGCAAGTTTTGTCCTACACAGCATATAAGTCTCAGTATTAGAAACTACTGTGAATCATGTTTTTCTGTTTCTGTTGATTGCTCCAATATTAAAGACAAATTGTGGCCCACCTCCAAAAAGTGCATAAGACTTGAAGGCATGAATTTTGTATACTGACCTCATTACTGTCTCCATTTGCTTTTGCAAATTTTGTTTTCTCTTTGCATCATTTTTCTAACTTATATTAAACATACATTATGGCTTCCTGAGTTCTTTGAATTCTTGTAAGCCACCTTAATCATTTTTTAAATAATATATGGCAAAACTAAAGGATACAAATTAAATTTAAAAATTTTAATGGATTAATTGAATTTCCAATAAAATGGTAGCAGATAAAATAGAATATTTATTAAAATATTAGTTAGTTAAACTGGAAAATAAAGGTAGTAATTCAAAATACTTATCAAATGATTGACACTTCCACTACTCTCCCCACCATATTCCTATTACTAATAAATCCTGACTCTTGTAATTAGATTTCTATAGCAGTATCATTAGGACATTCCACCATGTATTATAGTTTAAGAAATAGTTAATGATTATACATTACATGCCATGGAATTTCTGGACACTGGAAATTTAGAAATTAACAGATTATGGTCTATTCCTTAGATATTTTAACACCCATAGAGAAATTTTAGAAGGACACTCTAAAATTAGTGATAATAATTACCATAGTAGCAGCAGTGGCAGCAATTTCCTACCATGATGTACACTGGTAAGACACCATTAAAATTGGCTAAAAATAAGCAGAATTTTGAAGTCCTGTAGACCATGAAAATCTTCTTGATACTTATAACTTAAAAGTTGGTTAATCGGGTTTCCCTGGTGGCACAGTGGTTGAGAGTCTGCCTGCAAATGCAGGGGACACGGGTTTGTGCTCCGGTCCGGGAAGATCCCACATGCCGCAGAGCAGCTGGGTCCGTGAGCCATGGCCGCTGAGCCTGCACTCCGCAATGGGAGAGGCCACAACAGTGAGAGGCCCGCGTACCGAAAAAAAAAAAAAAAAGTTGGTTAATCAATTGATACCTATCTGATGGGAACATTTTACTGGTATTCCAGAAAGCTCTGTTCTCAAGTTTATTGAACATGTTTACCAATGTCTTGGATGAAGAAACATAGGAATGCTCTTTAGCAGTGGAAAACATGTAGCTAGGAAATACAGAAAAATGCAGGATGATATGTCAGTACTCACAAATGTCTCCATAGAAAATAAATAAATATAAATCTAGAATAGAGCATACACAGTTTAGTAGTAGTATGTGTGGAACAAGCTTGAAGGTTTTATGTGGTAGTTAATTTGATAGAAATAACTATATGATATAATTACCAAAAATTTGATGTATTCTTTGGCTACCTTAAGGTGAAATAAAAAGAGTATTATTTTAATCTTCTCAGACTGCCATAAAATAGTCATAGACAGGGTGGCTTAAACAAGAGAAATTTATTTTTTTCACAGTTCTGGAGATTGGGAAGTCCAAGATCAAGGTGTTGGCCAAGGTCATTTTGGTTCCAGGTATGTGCTTCTTTGCTGTGTCCTCACATGGAGGAGAGCAAGAGAGATAGCTTTCTCCTGTTTGGTCTCATAAGGACACTAATCCTAGTGGATTGACGTCTCATCCTTATGACCTCATTTAACCTTAATTGCCTCCATAAAGGCCCTATCTCCAAATAGAGTCACATTGGGGGTTGGTCTTCAACATATGAATTTGGGGTGCTGATATAAACATTCAGTCCATAACAAGTATTTTGCCTGAGGTCTGTAAAAGCTTATGTGGTTGTGTTACAGAAAATATTGTTTCCAGTTTTGGACCCCACATTTTAAGAAATATGTAGATAAGTTTGCTGTATTAATAAGAGAGCAACTGAGATGGTGATTAGTCTAGAAATTGGAACAAAAGTGGAACAGATGCAGACTAAGTGAAGTTTAGTTGAGAAAAGTGATTACTGTTGAAGAGAAGCAGCAACAGATTTGGATGGGCTGTCATGAGGAAGATACATTTTATTGAATGTCCCCACTATATTCTAGGAAAACATCAGTGTGCTAGATACTTCAAGAAGACAATGTCACTGAATACAGAAATCTTCAATTCTATATGCAGAGCCATCCGAAGAAAAAATGTCCTATCTTGAAAAGTATTGGCCTTCCAGTAATTTGAGATATTTGAAAATAGGCTGGATAATTATTTTGTCAGAATGATTTAGTAGAATTAAAATATTGGAGGGAAGTTCCCATATTTTGATGTTTGGTTTCCTGATGCTGGCTTTATCTTTATTAATATCTTTGAAAATTTCTTTGAGCTATCTACTCATTAAAATTTTAAGATTTTTGAGGACAACTATTATATTCATAATTAAAATTTTATACCTATACAGGATGCATTATAGTGCTAGGTATATCTATATATGCATATTTCATTCAAAAACTCATTTGCAAGTAAATTGAGGTGAAGTTTTAATTTGTAAATAGAATAAAACAAACACTGAGAATTGATCCAATTTGAAAAGTTTCATTAATGTTAAGGTCACTTTATGAAGGTTATTAAACTATTTCAAAAGAAGATTTATTTCAAAATTTGTTAAAGAATGATTAGGATCAGATTCCCCATGAAATGTGAAATTCGTTCTTTCAATCTAGTTACTCAAAAGTTGATAGTGGCAACTTTCTTGATTAGAATGTGATTTTCAGACATTTTGAAACAAAGTGATTCTATGAAATAAATATTTGTATAATTGGATGTAGAAATAGATTAACATTTAGAATGTCTATTTTCTCCAGTTCATGTGTCCCTGCTTAATAAGGCATCTGAAATGAAGCTGCTGATGATAAAGATTTATACTTTTAAAGGTCTAAGAGATTCAGTGAATGAACATGAGAGATTATCTCACTAATATAAGCCACTTAACCAGTCCTAAGATATTTATTTATTTATGTATTTATTATTATTATTATTATTATTATTATTATTATTTTGCGGTACACGGACCTCTCACTGTTGTGGCCTCTCCCTTTGCGGAGCACAGGCTCCGGATGCGCAGGCTCAGTAACCATGGCTCACAGGACCAGCTGCTCCGCGGCATGTGGGATCTTTCCGGACTGGGGCACGAACCCGTGTCCCCTGCATCGGCAGGTGGACTCTCAATGACTGCGCCACCAGGGAAGCCCTAAGATAATTACTTTAAATGTTCATATATAAGCATTTATTATTTATGGTATACTTTATTTTCCCAAATTTATCAAGGAATAATTGACAAATACAATTTTATACTTTTAATGCATATGATTTCACCATTTATCTATATTTAAACAGATAGATATTATATAGATATTCCCTTTCATATATAAATATGTATGATTACCAAGATTAAGATAGTAACACATCTATCATTTTAGTTAACTATATTTTTCTTTTTTTGGTGAGAATGATTAAGATCTACTCTCAGCAGCTTTTAAGTACACAATATCTTGCTATTAACAATAATCTCCATGCTGTGCATTTGTGTATTAGATCCTCTGAGTCTATTCTCCTTATAATTGAAACTTTGTACCCTTTGGCCTGTATCTCCTCATTTTCCCTTCTACCTAGCTCCTGGAAACCTGCATACTATGTTTCTACAAAACCAGCTTTTTCCCACATGTAAATGATTATGATACAGTATTTTTCTTTCTCTACTTATGTTATGTCACTTGGCATAACACTCTTCAAGTTCATCCACGTTGTCACAAGTGGCAGAATATCCTTCTATTTTTGGCTGAAAAATATAACACATTTTCTTTATGAATCCATCCACTGAAGGACAATTAAGTCCATATCTTGTCTACTGTGCATAATGCTGCAGTGAATACAGGTGTGCAGATATCTTGAGATCGTGATTTTATTTTCTTCAGATATATACCCAGGGTTGGGATTGCTGGGTCATACGGTATTTCTATTTTTAGTTTTTTGAGGATCTGCTATACTGTTTTCCCTTATGGCTGTACCAATATACATTCCACAAACAGTGTATAATGATTCCCTTTCTCCACGTCCTTGCCAACATTAGTTATCTCTGTCTTTTTGATAATAACCATCCTAACAAGTGAGATATGACATTTTATTGTGGTTTTGGTTTGCATTTCCCTTCTGACTAATAATGTTGAGCACTTTTTCATATACCTATTGGCTAACTGCATGTCTTCTTTGGGAAAATGTCTATTTTGGTACTTTATTCATCTTTTAATTGGATTATTTACATTTTTTGCCATTGACTTATATGAGTTCCTTATCTATTTAGTATTTTAACCCCTTACCAAGGCATATGGTTTGCATATATTTTCTCCCGTTCTATAGGTTGCCTTTTCAATTTATTGACTGTTCTCTTTTCTGTACAGAAGCTTTTTAGTTTGATGTAGTCCCACTTGTTTACTTTAGCTTTTGTTACTTGTACTTTTTGTGTCTTATCCAAGAAATCTTTGCCAAGACTGAAGTCAAGGAGTTATTTCACAAAGTTCTCTTCTAGGAATTTTACGGCTTCTTACATTTCAGTCTTGATCCACTTCAAGTTAATATTTGTGAGTAGTGTAAGATAGGGGGTTAATTTTATTATTTTCTATGTAAATTACCAGTTTTCCCAGCACCATGTATTGAAGAGATTATTATTTTCCTATTGTGTGTTCTTGGCATTCTTGCCAAAATTAGATTGACTGTATACACATTGGTTTATATCTAGGCTCTCTTCTGCTCCACTGATCTATGTTTCTATTTTTATGCCAATAACACACTGTTTCAACTACTATAACTTTGTAATACATCTTAAAATCAGGAAGTATGATGCCTCTAGCTTTGTTCTTTATTCTCAAGATTGCTTTGGCTATTTGGGGTCTTTTGTGGTTCCATACACATTTTATGATAGTTTTTTTTCTATTTCTGTGAAAAATGCCATTGGAATTTTGAATAAGGATTGCATTGAATCTGTAGATCACTTTGGGTTCTATATACATTTTCAAAATACTAATTCTTCCAATATAAGAAAATGGGACATCTTTCAATTTATGTGTATCTTCTTTACTTTCTTTGATCAATGTCTTATGGTTTTCAGTGTACAGGTCTTTCACCACTTTGATTCTTGCCTTCTTTATTTCTCTTCCAGATAGCTCATTGTTAATATATAGGAACAACTGATATTTGTATGTTGATTTTGTAACCTACAACTTTACTGAATTCATTTAGTAGTTTCAACA
This sequence comes from Mesoplodon mirus, assembly GCF_964341445.2. Classification (NCBI taxonomy): domain Eukaryota; kingdom Metazoa; phylum Chordata; class Mammalia; order Artiodactyla; family Ziphiidae; genus Mesoplodon; species Mesoplodon mirus. The sequence goes on along the minus strand of NC_138983.1, from coordinate 114,263,524 downwards.
GTTTTTTTGTTTGTTTATTTTGTTTTATTTTTTTGTGTGTGCAGTCTTTAGGATTTCCTGTATATAAGATCTGTAATCTGCAAACAGAGATACTTTTATTTCTTCCTTTCCAAGATGGATGCATTTTTATTCTTGCTTGACTGCTATGGCTCAGACTTCCAGTACTATGTTCAATAGAAATGGTGAGGGTGGACATCCTTGTCTCCTTCCTGATCTTAGAGAAAAAGCTTTTAACTTTTCACTGCTGAGTTTGATATTAGCTGTGAACTTGTCATATATGACCTTTATTTTATTGAGGTACATTTTTTCTATACATTTTTCTAATTTGTTGAGGGTTTTTAATCATGAAACAATGTTGTATTTTGTCAAATGATTTTTCTGTATATATTGTGATGATCATATAACTTTTATCCTTTATTTTGTTAATGTGGTGTATCACATTGGTTGATTTGCATATATTAACCCATCCTTGCATCACAGGGATGAATCCCACTTCATTATGGTGTATAATCCTTTTAATATGCTTTTGAATTCAGTTTGCTAGTATTTTGTTGAGGATATTTGCATATATGTTCATCAGGGATATTGGCCTGTAATTTTCTTTTCTTGTGTTATCCTTACCTGGTTTCACTATCAGGATAATTTTGGTCTTGTAAAATGAGCTATATCAGAAGGCAAAAATAGACAGCAATGAAATAATAGTAGGGGGTTTCAGTACTCCACTCTCAACAACAGGTAGATCATTCAGACAGAAAATCAATAGGAAATAATTGACCAGAACTACACTTTAGACCAATTGTGTTTAACTGACATATACAGAATATTCCATCCAGCAATAGCAGAATACACATTTTTTTCAAGTGCACATTCTTCAGGATAAATCTAGATCACAAAACAAGTATTAACAAATTTAAGATGATTGAAATAGTATCAAGCATATGATTGATATGATTAAAGCAAGCATATGATTTTCCAACCATAATGATATGAAACTAGAAATTGATAATGGGAAGAAAGCTGGCAAAGTAACAAATATGTGAAAATTAAACAGTACACTGCTGAACAAGCAATGTGTCACCAAAAGGAAACAAAAGAAAATTAAAAAATCTTGAGTTGTACAGAAATGGAAACACAGCATACCAAAACTTATGGGATTCAGCAAAAGCATTTCTAAGCAGGAGGAAGTTTATAAATGCCTTTATTAAGAAAAAAGAAAGATCTCAAACAACCCATCTTTATACCTCAAGAAACTAGAAAAGGAGAACAAACTAAGCCTAAATTTTGCAGAAGGAAGAAAATAATAAATATTAGTGCTGAAGTAAGAGAAATAGAAACAAAGAAAGACAATAGAAATGATCAACAAAACAGTTGTTTTTTTTAAAGATAAACAAAACTGACAAATATTTAGCTAAATTAAGAAAAAGGGAGATTTCTTAAATTAATAAAATTATAAACATGTGAGGAGACATTACTGACACCACAGAAATACAAAGGATCATGGAAGACTGTTATGATCAATTATATGCCAACAAATTAGACAACTTAGAAGAAATAAACTCCTAAAAACACACAACTCACCAAGACTGAATCATGAAGTAATAGGAAATTTAAACAGACCAAAAATAAGCAAGGAGATTAAATCAGTAATCAAAAACTTCTCCCCAAAAAAGTCCAGGACAAGATGATTTTATAGGTAATTTCTATCAAAAATTTAAAGAAGAATTAATATCAATTATCCTCAATCTCTTTCAAATAATTGAAGAACTCCAAACTCCAATACTTCTAAACTCATTATTTACAAATTTATTTATGTATAGGGTTAGAAAAAGCATAGTCTATACATTTTGTATGCATGGGCTATATGATAAAGTTGTCACATGCTACTCTGAAAACTATAAAACATTGATGAAGAAATTTGAAAATGATATGAAGAATTGAAAAGATATACCATATTCTTGGATTGGAAGAATTAACATTGTTAAGACTTCCATACTACCCAAAGCAATCTACAGGTATAATGCAGTGCCTCAAAAATACCACAACATTTTTCACATAACAAGATCAAATAACCTTAAAATTTATATGGAACGTCAAAAGACTCTGAATTGCCAAAGCAATTTTGAGAAAAAAATCAATAACCAAGCCGGGGGTATTCTGCTCCCTGACTTCAGACTATACTACAAAGCTACAGTAATAAAAACAGCATGGTACTGGTACAAAAACAGCCACATAAATCAATGGAACAGAAGGCCCAGATATAAAACAATACAAAAAGAGACTCACAGATATAGAGAACAAGCTAGTGGTTACCAGTGGGGAGAGGAAATAAGGGAGGGGCAAGATATAGAGGTATGGGATTAAGAGGTACAAGCTACTCTGTATAAAATAGATAAGCTACAAGGATATAATGTACAGAACAGGGAAATATAGCCATTGTTTTGTAATAACTTTAAATGGAGTGTAATCTATAAAATATGTAATTGCTCTATTGTACCTGAAACTGAGATAATATTGTACCTCAGCTCTACTCAATAAAAAATAAAATAAAAAAATAAAATTGTCACCCACTACTAGTAAACTAAACTATATTTATGTCATTTGAATGCCTTGTTCCTATTATTCATGTCTTACTTTATAGGTATTAGTCTAATTCAATTTATTGGAAAATGTAATTTATAAACTTAGGTTGTTTGTAAGAAATGATACTGCAGTAATTTGGTACTTTTTTTTTGCAATATATGTAAGACAGTTTTAGAGTCTGATTGTGATGAAGGCATATAATTTCTTTATATATTTATTGAGTCTATTATAATTAGTCCTTAGAATACTATAATCCATTTCCTGACAATGCTATTTCATTTTGGAAACATGTTCAGGAAATATTGTTGCATGAATTTTGGAAGATCAACTTCTTCCACATCAGGAGCATAATATGGATGAGATCAATTAATCATGTATAAAGCAATTATTTTAAGAACTAGTTTCTCCGAGGTAACTGTTTGTAAGCTCTAGGACAAGAAACTGAAATATATAGAGAACCTATATATAAGAAAACCATATTACCCCAATAGCACATGTACATAATTAACACGAGTATATAAAAATACATACATAAAAGTGTTTCATTTCACTAGTGATAAAAATGTAAATAAAACTTATAAAGTTGCTTTCATACTCATAAAATTGGCACATTTTTTAAACTTAATATTCAATACTGGTGATTTTATGATGAGAAAAATATATCACAAGAGAGAATATAACCAGTATAGGTTTCTTAATTATTCAATTATTTATTCTCCTTTCATGATCCCCATACTCTTTTATAGTAAATAAAGAACCAGAAGTCAATATAACTTATGTGCAGAAATGCTTTTCTGTTTTATCTGTGATAAAAAATGTTGGAAAAAGTCACCCAAATGTTTAATGGATAGATAAATTATTATATATCAATTCAAGTCAATATTATGAAGTCTTTGAAATTATATTTATGAAGGTCATTAATGATGAAAAAGTGTTTATGATATAATGTTAATTTTTTAAAAAAGAATAATTTGATAGATCACAAATAAAAATAAGGTGCATAAGAAAAAAGAGACAGGAATTAAAGATTGTCAAAGTGCCAAAAGTGTTGGTCCAAGTGATGAGACCACAGGTGTTTATTTTTTTCTGAGTCTTTAAATTTTTATGTCTTTTGCAACATCCTAAGATGAACATTACTCTACCAATCAGGGGAAAAATTCGCAGTATAAACAGATAGTTTATACCAGGTTTATACTTGATAACAAGCTTCCACTAAGAAAAAGATGGTTTCAAAATTCAGTCTGAAAACTGAAGTATTTCTTAGTTTAATCTAGGTAGCAGAATTTCTTAAACTAATACAATGACTATATGTAAAGAAAAAGAATGAAACCTATGAAAATGAACCTGTACAAATGCATAAGTTAACTTGTAAATATATTCTAGAGATAATAATAATTTGTTAAATTTGGGGGGGGGGATCTGCTAAAAGTCTTGAAAATCACGACCTTCCAGATAGAGTAATTCTCTCAGTTTATTCAACTCTCTTCAGAAAGAAATTGCCTGATTTTGGATGACTAGCTTGGATGATTCTGGATGACAGAAATGTCTGTCTTGAGGAGACTCCAGCTTTTCTGTTTCTGTCAGCAAAGAACCTTCTGATTTACAATTTCTTATCCTGAGATCCCTTACTTAGTGGAAAGATGTGAGGCCCAGTATACTTCTAAAATATATGTTAAACATGAGAGGTACATAGGGAAAAATGACATAGTACTTTTCCTTACAGTGTTCTTAGGCAAGATACAGATGTATAAAGTTATAAAATATAACACAGTGTGATGACTACAACATTGGATTCATGTGTAATACAAGGATTGTAAAGAAAGGAAGTGATTAAATGTGTTAAGAGAACATTACATTACAAGGGAATTTTCCAGAAGAGAGATTTTCTAAGTTGAATTTTAAAAGAAAATTGGAAGTTTATCAGAGGATGGGTGATGTCAGTGGCATTCTCTGCCAATAAAGCTGATGTTTATAGACATGTATAATATGCAGAACTTTCAAAGCTGAAAGAAAGAGAATCCTCCTAGACGGAGTTATTCTATACAAATCCCTACTGGTAATTTAAAAACCGATGAGTAATATCAGGTTATGCAAGGTTGACTGGGTAGTCAATGTTAATCTTATCAAATTTGATCTATGCAGAAATACAGGTCAAATACAAACTCAAAAGCTAATTTGGTTTTCTGTCTCTCTGAAAGTGACACTTTTGGTAAGTAGGTCAAAAGAATTATTATTTTTTCATTTACTTGATTAGACAACATGGAGATTTTAATGTTATAGACAATATGAGGGGAGATGAAATGTCATGTGAGTTTATAATAATGTGTTCAAGAATATTCTAATTAACTAAAAATAAAAATAACAGGATTTTGATCAGAAATATTCAGTATTTCATACGTTTTTTAATGGTAAACATTTTTTTAAATTTTATTTATTTGATTTATTTATTTTTGGCTGTGTTGGATCTTTGCTGTGCATGGATTTTCTCTAGTTGTGGCAAGCAGGGGCTACCCTTCATTGTGGTATGTGGGCTTCTCATTGCAATGGCTTCTCTTGCTGCAGAGCATGGACTCTAAGTGGGCAGGCTTCAGTAGTTGTGACATGCAGGCTCAGTTATTGTGGTTCATGAGCTCTAGAGCACAGGCTCAGTAGTTGTGGTGCATGGGCTTAGTTGCTCCGTGGCATGTGGAATCTTCCCAGACGAGGGTTCGAACCTGTATCCCCTGCTTTGGCAGGCAGATTCAGAACCACTGCACGATGAAGGAAGCCATATACATTTTTTAAAAGTAATTTTCTCTCAATTTTATTACCCATTTTTGGAATGAATGCAGTAACTTCCTTTAAACTTTCCTTTTATCTTTCTTGAAAAAAAAACACAGCTGTTAAATATAAATTATGAACCATAATTTGAGTTGATTCAAATGAATGTGCCATATATCAGGGGAGTTTATGATAATTTCCCACAAATTTTAAAACTTTTCTGAAATTCCCTTAATGATACCTCAAAGAGATTCCTAATAAAACTCCAGAATTACAATGAATTTACTTTTTTAAAAAAACCTGTTATTGGAGTATAGTTGATTTACAATGTTGTATTAGTTTCAGGTGTACAGCAGTGATTCAATTATACATATACAAGTATCTACTCGTTTCTTTCTTTTCTTTTTAGATTCTTTTCCCATACAGGCCATTACAGAGTATTGAATAGTTTTGCCTGTGCAATACAGCAGATTCGTATTAGTTATCTATTTTATATATACTAGTGTGTATATGTCATTCCCAATCTCCCAATTTATCCCTCCCTCCCTTATTCCTTGGTAACTATAATTTGGCTTTCTACGTCATAACTCTACTTCTGTTTTGTAAATAAGTTCATTTATACCATTTTTTGTTTTTTAGATTCCACATGTAAGAAATGTCGTATGATATTTATTTTTCTGTGTCTGACTTAGTCCACTCAGTTTTACAGCCTCTAGGACCATCCATATTGCTGCAAGTGGCATTATTTTGTTCTTTTTTATGGCTAATATTACATTGTATGCATATACCACAATTTCTTTATCCATTCCTCTATTGATGGACATTTAGGTTTCTTCCATGTCCTGGCTTTTATAAATATTGCTGCAATGAACACTGAGGTGCATGTATCTTTTTGAATTATGGTTTCCTCCAGATATACGCCCAGGAGTAGTACTGCTGGATAATATGGTATTCCTGTTTTTAGTTTCTTAAGGAACATCCACGCTGTTTTCCATAGTGGCTGTACCAATTTACATTCCCACCAACAGTGTAGGAGGGTTCCATTTTCTCCACATCTTCTCCAGTACTGACTGATTGTAGATTTTTTGATGATGGCTATTCTGACCAGTATGAGGTGATGCCTCATTGTAGTTTTGATTTTCATTTCCGTAATAATTAGTGAGGTTGAGCATCTTTTCATGTGCTTTTTAGCCATCTATATGTTTTCTTTGGAGAAATGTCTATTTAGATCTTCTGCCAATTTTTGATTAAGTTACTTGTTTTTTTGATATTGAGCTGCATGAGCTGTTTGTATATTTTGGACATTATTCCCTTGTCCATTGCATTGTTTGTAAGTATTTTCTCCCATTCTGAGGGTTGTCTTTTCTTTTTGTTTATGGTTTCCTTTACTGTGCAAAACCTTTTAAGTTTAATTATATTCCATTTGTTTATTTTTGTTTTTTTTTCATTACTCTAGAAGGTGGATCAAAAAGATCTTGTTGTGATTTATGTCAAAGAGTGTTCTGCCTATGTTTTCCACTAAGAGTTTTACGGTGTCTGGTGTTAAGTTTAGGTCTTTAATCCATTTTGAGTTGATTTTTGTGTATCATATTAGGGAGTGTTCTAATTTCATTTTTTTTTTTACATGTAGCTGTCCAGTTTACCCAGCACCATTTATTGAAGAGACTGTCTTTTCTTCATTGTGTATTCTTGCCTCCTTTGTCATACATAAGATGATCATAGTTGTGTGGGTTTATCTCTGGGATTTCTATCCTGTCCCACTGATGCATATTTGTTTTTGTCCCAGTACAATACTGTTTTCATTACTGTAGCTTTGTAGTATACTTTGAAGTCAGGATTCCTGATTCCTGATTCCTCCAGTTCCGTTTTTCTTTCTCAAGTTTGCTTTGGCTATTTTGGTTGTTTTTTGTTTCCATACAAATTGTAAAATTTTTGTTTTAATTCTGTGAAAAATGCCATTGATAATTTGATAGGAATTGCATTGAATTTGTTGATTGCTTTGAGTAGTATACTCATTTCCACAATATTGATTCTTCCAATCCAAGAACATGGTATATCTCTCCATCTGTTTTTGTCGTCTTTGATTTCTTTCATCAGTACCTTATAGTTTTCAGAGTACAGGTTTTTGCCTCCTTAACTAGGTTCATTCCTAAGTATTTTATTATTTGTTGAGATGGGAAGTGGGATTGTTGTCTAAATTTCTCTTGATGATCTTTCATTATTGGTGCATTGGAATGCAAGAGATTTCTGTGTATTAATTTTGTATCCTGAAACTTTACCAAATTCATTGAGGAGTCTTAGTAGTTTTCTGGTAGCATCTACAGGATTTTCTATTTATAGTGTCATGTTATGTGCAAACAGTGACTGTTTTAATTCTTCTTTTCTAATTTGGATTCCTTTTATTCTTTTTCTTTTCAGATTGCTGTGACTAGGTCTTCCAAAATTATGTTGAATAGTAGTGGTGAGAGTGGACATCCTTGTTTTGTTCCTGATCTTAGATAAAATTCTTTGTTTTTCACCATTAAGAATGATGTTTGCTGTGGGTTTGTCATATCATGGCCTTTATTATCTTAAGCTAAGTTTCCTCAATGCCCACTTTCTGGAGAGTTTTTATCATAAGTGGATGTTGAATTTTGTCAAAAGCATTTTCTGCATCAATTGAGATGAACATATTGTTTTTATTCTTCAATTTGTTAATATGGTGTATTCCATCAATTGATTTGCATTTAAAGAAAACTCCTTGCATCCCTGGGATAAATACCAGTTGATCATTGTGTATGATCCTTTTAATGAATTGTTGGATTTGTTTGCTAGTATTCTCCTTAGGATTTTTGCATCTATATTCATTGGTGATATTTTCCTGTAGTTTTCTTTTTTGGGATATCTTTGTCTGGTTTTGGTATCAGGGTGATAGTGGTCTTGTAGAATGAGCTTGGGAGTGTTCCTTCCTCTGCAATTTTTTGGAAGACTTTCAGAAAGATAGGTGTTAGCTCTTCTCTAAATGTTTGCTAGAATTCATTGGTGAAGCCATCTGGTCCTTGACTTTTGTTTGTTGGAAGTTTTTAAATCACAGTTTCAATTTCATTATTTCTGATTTGTCTGTTTATATTTTCTGTTTCTTCCTGGTTCAGTCTTGGAAGAGTGTACCTTTCTAAGAATTCATCCATTTCATCCAGGTTGTCCTTTTTTTTTTTTTTTTGGCATATAGTTTCTTGTAGTAGTCTCTCATGTTCCTTTGTATTGCTGTGGTGTGAGACATAACTTCTCCCTTTTCATTTCTAATTTTATTGATTTGGGTCCTCTCCTTCTTTTTCTTGATGAGTCTGGTTAAAGGTTTATTTTTTCAAAGAACTGACTTCTATTTTCATTAATCTTTGCTATTCTTTTCTTTATTTCATTCATTTCTGCACTGATCTTTATTTCTTTTCTTCTACTAACTTTGCTTTTTGTTTATACTTGTTTCTCTAGTTGATTTAGGTGTAAGGTTATGTTGTTTATTTGAGATTTTTATTTTTTCCTGAGGTAAGATTGTATTGCTATAATCTTCCCTCTTAGAACTGCATTTGCTGCATCCCATAGGTTTTGGGTTGTCATGTTTTTGTTGTCATTTGTTTCTAGGTATTTTTTGATTTCCTCTTTGATTTCTTTAGTGGTCCATTGGCTACTTAGTAACATATTATTTAGCCTCCAGGTGTTTGTGTGTTTTTACATTTTTTTCCTGTAATTGATTTCTAATATCATAGCATTGTGGTTGGATTAGATGCTTGATATGATTTAAATTTTCTTAAATTTACTGAGGTTTGAGTTGTGACCCAAGCTGTAATCTATCTTGGAGAAGGTCCCATGTGCACTTGAGAAGAAAGTGTATTCTGCTGCTTTCAGATGGACTCTCCTATAAAGATTAATTAATCTTTCTCATCTAATGTGTCATTTAAGGCTTGTGTTTCCTTATTAATTTTCTGTCTGTTGTAAGTGGGATGTTAAAGTCCTCCACTATTAATGTGTTACTCTTGATTTCCCTTTTTATGGCTATTAGTATTTCTCATATATTGAGGTGCTCCTATGTTTGGTGCATATATATTTACATTCATTATATCTTCTTCTTGGATTGATCCCTTCATCATTATGTATTGTCCTTCCTTGTCTCTTGTAATAGTCTTCATTTTAGAGTCTATTTTGTCTGATATGACTATTGCTACTACTGCTTTAGCTTTATTTCAATTTGCAGGGAATATCTTTTTCCATTCCCTCACTTTCAGTCTGAATGTGTCCCTAGGTTTGAAGTGGGTCTCTTGTAGGCAGCATATATTATATATGGGTCTTGTTTTTGTATCCGTTCAGCCAGTTTCTGTCTTTTGGTTGGAGTATTTAATCCATTTACATTTAAGCCAGTAATCTACATGTATATTTCTATTGCCATTTTCTTAATTGTTTTCAGATTGTTTTTGTTGGTCTTTTTTCTTCTCTTCCTCTTTTGTTCTCTTCTGTCATCTTTTTTGCCTAGATAAGTTCTTTTAGCATTTGTTGTAAAGCTGGTTTGTTGGTGGTGAATTCTTTTAGCTTTTTCTTGTCTCTTAAGCTTTTCTTTCTCTGTCAAATCTCATTGAGAGCCTTGATGAGTAGAGCATTCTTTTTTTTTTTAACAATTTTTTTTTAATTTTATTTATTTATTTATGGCTCTGTTGGGTCTTCGTTTCTGTGTGAGGGCTTCCTCTAGTTGCGGCAAGTGGGGGCCACTCCTCATCACGGTGCGCGGGCCTCTCATTATCGTGGCCTCTCCCGTTGCGGAGCACAGACTCCAGACGCGCAGGCTCAGTAATTGTGGCTCACGGGGCCAGCCGCTCCGCGGCATGCGGGATCCTCCCAGACCAGGGCTCGAACCCATGTCCCCTGCATTGGCAGGCAGATTCTCAACCACTGCACCACCAGGGAAGCCCGAGTAGAGCATTCTTGATTGTAGGTTTTTCCCTTTCATCACTTTAAATATATCCTACCACTCCCTTCTGGCCTTCAGATTCTCTGCTGAAAAATCAGCTGATAGCCTTATGGGGATTCCCTTGTATGTTATTTGTTGCTTTTCCCTTGTTGCTTTTAATATTTTTTCCTTGTATTTAATTTTTGTTAGTTTGATTAATATGTGTCTCAGCATCTTCCTCGCTTTGTTTATTCTTAATGGGACTCTGTGCTTCCTGGACATGGGTGACTATTTCCTTTCCCATCTTAGGGAAGTTTTCTACTATGATCTCTTCAAATATTTTATCAGGCCCTTTCTCTTTTTCTTCTTCTTCTGGAACCCTATACTTCAAATGTTGGTGTGTCTAACATTGTTCCAGAGGTCTCTGAGACTGTGCAGACCTGGTGCAGGTCCACTGAGGTCAGGTCCCAGGACTGCAGTAGTTGTGCACCTGGACCTGCTGTGGGAGCTATGGAGGCAGCTCAAACTGTGATCCATCCCTACCCCCCAGAGAGCCCACAGCTGCTAAAGACAGACCCATCCCAGCTGCAAGAGCACTTGTTGTCTTTTCAGATATTTCACAGGCACTGAACTTAGGAAGCTGTCAGCCAACGTGTAACTCCTCAGTTCATGCAGCCATGAGGAAACATTTCAGCTCTTCTTCCTTAGTCACATATCCCCCGTGGCTCAGCTGTGGTTTCAGCCCCTCCTCTGGGTGAATTTCCTAGTGGGGAGCAGGTAACTGCACCTTCCTGGGACAGCAGGGCAACTCCTTGCACCTGCTGACAGATTTCCTAGTGTGGAGAGTTATCTGCACCCTCCCAGAACAGCAGTGCAGAACCTGTCACCCACTGGCAGATTTCCCAGTAGCAAGAGCTTTCAGTGTGACAGCAGGGTGGGTTCCAGCACACACTGATAGATTTCTCAGTCATGGAAGCTATCTGCACCCTTCAGGAACATCAAGAGCAGGTCCTGGGGACCATTGTAAGAATTCCCAGTGGTTGAATCCTTCCAAGCCTCTCTGGGTCAGCAGGGGTGGGTCCTGTTACCCACTGGTGGAATTTCTAATTTCAGGAACTGTCAGCACCCTTCCAGGTCAGCAGAGGCAGGACCTGGAGTCTTCCTGTAGACATGAAAGAGACAGGCAGTGCCCACTTCTGGAGCCCAAGATGGTGGCAGCGATTGGTGTTCATCCCCTGAGCTCCTGTAGGCCTGTTGCCTGGGGGTGCTCACAGAGAAAGAAGCTTTTATGGTGGTCCTGCTCCTCTCCTGGTGCCTCTCCTAATAATGGTGCTTTGTCTCTCTGGTGGTCCCAGGCTTCTTCTTAGTACACCCTCTGTTGCCACAGCCTGATCTCTTCAGGCTGCTTCTGTACAAAATCCTTGTCCTCTTCCTGGGACTGAGCTTCAGAGTCTGGACTTCAGCACCCGAAACCTAACTTCACCAAGAGGGGAATATCTCAGGTTGGGGCGAGCAGGGTAAAGTTCCAACCTGCTGTGCAGGTCACTCTCCATTTTTGCCTTCCACAAACTCGTTGATGCTCTCCCCTTTTATGCTCTAACCACACCCCCACCCCATCCAGTCTAATTTCTCCACTGGTGAGGAGTCTTCCCAAGGTGCAGGAAATCTTTCCTCCTTCACAGCTCCCTCTTTGGGGCATAGGTCCCATCTTGATTCCTTTTCCTCTTGTCCTACCCATGGAGGTTATTTTTTTTATCTTTTCAGACATCTGAGGTCTTCTGTCAGCACTCAGTAGCTGTTCTGTGTAAATAGTTCCACTTGTAGATGTATTTTCAATGTTTCTGTTGAGGAAGTTGAACTCTACTTCCTACTCTGCCACCACCTTTATCCCTCACCTATTTTGTAATAACTTTAAATGGAGAATAATCTATAAAAATATTGAATTACTATGTTGTACATCTAAAACTAACATAATATTGTAAATCGATTATACTTCAAAAACAACAACAAAAATTGTTCATGCTTATGTAAGAGCACAGGACACATAGTTTAAGAAAACATAGTTGTCTTTTCAGTGAAGTCTTTTGGAACCCATATCCCAATCCAAATGAATGGCTTTAATAATGCAATTTAAGCAAATTAGCAGGTAATAAAGAGATACTTTTAAACAGGGAGACACTTGCTGTCTCTCAAATTAAACACATTTTCTGGCATATTTATTCACAGGAAGATTTTTTTTATTATTATAATGCATGTTTTCAGTACTGATTTGTATTTAAAAGTATAGAGAACACTCAAATGAGTAAGTTACCATGCCTTTTTTTATTTTTCTTTGTCAGTGAAATGATCCCACCTTGAAAATTTTGAATTCATTGGCAAAGTTATTTTGTATTACCTTTAAATTTATCATTTAACATAGCAGAAAAGACACAGTCAACTCACCTGGCAGTAGGCACTGCAATATTTTTACTAGCATTTTATAAGAAATGACATATTCCAGTAGTAATTTCACCATGCCACCTCAATAATTACTGAACTAATCTATAAAATGCCAACAAAAATCACGTCAGGTGATTGTTTCTTCAGCCATTTAGAAGTTATTAATATGCTGTCAAGTTTAGAACTCAAGCTGAATTCAAAGCAAGTTCTTGATCTTCACATTTGCTCAGTGACATTATAAACTGGTGATTAATAGGTGAAATGTTCTATTTTCTTATTCCCTTTTATCTAAATCATACTCTTAATTTTTCTGTGTGTCTCCTCTGTTCTCTCTACACAACAAGACTCATGAGTTGTGCTGGCACTGAACTGAGTTTCCTAATTAACTCAGCTTCTGTCTATTTCTATATTCCAGTCAGAAGATGATAGATTTGGCTGAAATTTCAAAGATAGAACACGTCATTAACATTGATTTTTTGTAATCTGTAATAGGGTATTATGTTGGCATCCCTTCACTGAAATTCTAAATATGTGGATTAATCACAAAATGATATTCTTCAGAAATACTGAAATTACAATATTTTTATGTTTTTCATATATCAAAACTGCATTTGTGCTGTGTTCTTTCATTAAATTTTTTTTCTCTTGTAATTTGCTAAATTTCAGGCAATTCCTGGTTGTTGCTTTTCATAAATTTCAAAATAAAATTAAGACCTGCTTTTTTCTAAGGCATTGTTTCAGAATAATTGTGAAGTTAGGTATGTCCCTGACACTGGGACATAAATTAAGCTATTTATTAACCAATGAATATTTTGAAATTTCTACTTTAAGAAGACCTTAGAGGGATACAAAGAGATGTCAACTTTTTGTCCTCAAGGAGTTTATAATTTAGGTTAGAAGGAAATGCTCAGTCAAATGAAAAATCAATTAATAATAATGAGTTAACTTGGAATGCAATACTGGTTCAAAAGGTGTAATTGGATATTATACAACTGTTAAATGAATAGTGAAACTAAGGTTTATGTGGTCCAGTGAAGCTTCAAAGCACTTTAGCTAAACTTTGAAGGACAGCATTAAAATTTAGAGATTTTTGTAGAACATCCAGTCCTATGTTTCAATATCAGCACATAATCAAATAAATCTGATTCCCTCTTGGGGTCATCTCATTTTAATTTTCCCTTAACTGGCAATTCCAGAATACTTAACACCTACACATAGCATGGACAGTCCCCAATCCTGACATTAGTAACCATACCCAAGATGAGCTATAGTATTTTATCACTGACCAATTTTGCCCTTAAATGTCAATTCAAATTAAGCCATGGCTATCTGTCAAACTTTTTGATGGATAATTCAGGGGTTATAAAAATAAGTATTATATGGTTGTTATTTATATTTTCGTGTCTGGGAAAGATATTCTTTCAGATTTCCCCTCCCTGCTCCTGCTTCTTTATAAAATGGTATCTGACTGTATGGTGGAGGAAGTATGGGTTTAAATAACTTTGGGGATTTACAGGAAAAGGGATGCTCATAGTCACAGGGCTCTTCAGGAACCACACAATTTACAATATTTGAACAGTTTGTCTGGGTGAAAACTGAACCAGTGACTGATGACCTGCAAATGGTTCTACCTGACTCCTTTGGGAAATTAAATATTATGACTACTACCCACTGCGGTGGTCCTGATCATTTATTCCTGGCCTTCAAGACCAAACCTTCAACAACTTCTCATCCCGATCTATATTCCTTCCTTTATACCTCTGTCCTCAAGGCAGACAGGAATTCCTTGAATTACAGTATAATAACTTTGGACAACCAGGACCTCTGTTCTAGGATCATCTGTTTGGATACCTCCTATCAATGAGTCTGTACCACCTTAAAATTCGCTGCTTTTAGGCATATCCCCAGAAACTTACAGACTCTTTCTAGTGTCCCAAGAGAAGCATGATACAAATCCTTACATTCTTGAGCTACTCATCCCTCACTGAATATTTATAAAACATTGGTTATTTCCCAAGTAGAGAACTTGAGGTCCAAACATGAAAAGGTGGGCATAAGCATCTTTCTTACTTTACCATATGTTGTTACTACTCTTAAATAGAAAAATTCATAACTACTACTGGCAGAAGGAACTTCTTCTCTACACTTATAGAAGAAATTCTGTCACCTAAGAATTTAGACTTGGTTATTATTATTTTAAAGGATTTTGGAAAATTCTTTTGTTTCTTTTCCAAATCTAATGATAAAGCTTGGTATTTTGACACATAACCTTATGTTAATTGTCAGGTGCTTACTGTTAACTCTATCTGACTTTATTACTTTTGAAATGATCCCAATTAATAAACATTTCCATCTATTCACTTATGCAGATAACTCAACCTAGTTATAGATAAAGTCTTGCATAGAGAAATATGAACAAGAAATTAAATCAATATTTAACAAAATATTACTCCAGTTAAACTCTGGCAAAAGGTGATGAAGATCTGTATCAGTTAGAGTTCCACCAAACAGAACCAGTAGTATATGTATAATCATCATGATATATAAGGGAGAAAGGTATTTGGCAGGCAGGAATGTGAACTCTAGGGTAGGAACTGATGCTTCAGTCCACCTACCAGCAGAATTTCTTTTTCCTCATGGAAACCTGTTTTGCTGTTAAAGGCCTTTCAACTGACTGGTTAATCCTTCATTTACTAAATATCAACTGATTGCGGATATTAAGCACCATCTACAAAATATCTACATAATGCCTAGATTAGCGTTTGATTGCAGAGATGGCTACTATAGTATAGACTTGTTTAAAAAATAAAACTAACCATTACAGGGACTAAATTAAGCTGGAAGTAATGGAAAGGGAACATAAAGGATCAACTATGAGGGAAAACAACTAATTAGATAAAAGAAGCAAAGGTGATGGAGCACTCAAGGATAACTTGGAAGGTTTTATTTTGGGTAACTAGGAAAATGATGTACATGTAACGAAACTATAGGGAACTGATTTGGAGAAAAGACTAGTTAATCCAGTTTTAGATATTGATGGATGCAAGTTAAGTGGCCAAATAATTGGAGGTTATTTGCTCAACCAACATAATTTAATTGAATTGCTGAAAGGATGGCTACATATCTCCACTTCCCTGCCCTGGAAAGAGCTGAATAGACTAGTAGTGCACACTTGACCCAATCCAAAGGGTAAGCCTAAACACATTTAAATACCATGCACATAAGCTAGTCAGATGGTCATGGGTTTTACAACAAGCATAGTTCTAGAGTTAGAAGTCATAGAATTGCAAGTGTATTCAGTATAGCCCAGCCCAGAGAAGAAAGAATCACAGAAAAGCATAGATGAGAGAGATTAGGCAACCCTTAAAGATGGAGGATATGACTTTAGTTCCTGTGTTCCTAAACACTGTTTTCATGGTACCTGGCTTTACTTCATTTTAAACTTTTACTTCATTTATTATACTTTTTCTAAGTTTTATTATTATTACAATTCCGATTTTCTAAATATATTTGAGTTAAATTGAGTGGATTTCTGTTCTTGCAACCAGGAATAAAAATGACTGGGAAGAAATCTAGTTAGAAATATCAACATTATTTATTTTCAAACATTCTACTACCTCAATAGTTAGTGTGTTTGGTAGTGGTAAAAAGGAGAAAGAGAGAATTTTAAAACCTAAGACCGATATGAGTGTGATATAGTTGAACTGGAAAATAATGGCCTCCATTAATAGTTGTATTTGGTATAACATGGCACTTGCAGGATTGAAACTAAATGTTTATGAATGTTTATGATATGTTCTGATGCCTTCACTGCAACAATTATTCAACAACATCTGTAGTTATAATCCACTGACCCTACCATATTTTCACTGCTCATGTGCTCAGTTCCCACCTTATCCAGCTTAAGTTCCTTGATTCATTATAATCTTCACTTTCTTATGTAAGTAAAGTCCCTAACTCTCATGTCATTTTTTGCTTTGCTATTCTCATCTGGTAAAATCCCAACCACAGTTAGTTCCAGTTCTCTGACTACTTCATATGTCCCCATCCAGAACATCATTGGAAAAATACTTCAACAATGTTTTTGGTCAAAAATTGAAATTTACAATCACTAACTTCAAATGGGCCCTTCATGTTAATCAACAATCATGCTACTTTTGCTTAATTCAGTCACATCTGCTTTTCTAGGCAACAATTTTATACTTTCTTCTACTCTTATTAAAACTCTAGTACTCCCTTCTTCCCCTTTCATTCCTTTTCTTATGGTGATGATCATGCTTCTTAGTTTACTAAAAGTATAGAACTACATAAAGCCATTAACATATCTTTGTTGACCACTGGTTAGATAGTATGCCTTTCCCAGAAAACCTCTGTTATCACTTCTATATCACTTCAGTTCAAATTTCCCCCTTTTGCTATTGATTCCTATCAGCAAGGGCTGTGATTGGAGAGAGGGAGAATAAGAATTGACCCTTAATGGATGTGGGGTTCTTTTTGGGGTGATGAACATGTTCTATGATGATGGTTATACAAGTTGGTACTTATACTAAAAACCAATACATTTTACACTCTAAACAGGTAAACTTTTGGCATATAAATTATATATCAATAAAGCTGTTTTTTAAAGAATATATAAAGGAATATCTTTATGACCTTGGGGTTTGCTAAGATATCTTTGACAGTAACACACACACACAAGTGTATAACCATTGAAAATTGATAAGCTGGTCTCTTTCAAAATGAACATTTTCTGCTCATCAAAAGTCATCATCAAAAAATAGACAAGCTATAGCATAGGTTAAAATATTCACAATAAAAATGTTTGACAAGACACATATGAAGATGTGAAAAGCTCCTAAACCCAATATTAAAAATCAAATAACCCAATTAAAAAGTGAACAAAAGACTTGGATATTTCACAAAGGAGGATATACAACTGTACAGTAAGCAAATTAAAATGTGCTCCAACTGTCATTAGAGAAAGAAAATTATTTGATACCACTCTACTAACTAACATAGTAAAAATATGAAGAAGAAATGAAAACATGAATATTAGTGAGGATATGAGGCAGCCAGAACTTTCATTCACTGACAATGTAAATATGAAATGGAACCAAGTTAGAAAATCATTTGATAGTTTCTTATAAAGTTCAGTATCACCTTCCTATGACTCAATAATTCAATTTTCTATTTCTTTTTACAAGAGAAATGGAAACATATATCCACAAAAAAAATAGTACAAGAATGTTCAAAGCCCCAAGTATTTCCAAAAAACTGGAAACATTCCAGTTGTCTATAAATAGATGAGTAATTTAAAATGTATATTTATACAATGTAACACTACTCTGCAATTAAAATTAGTTAGCAACTGATATATTCAACAAAATGGATTAAATAAAAACAGTACCTAAAACAAAAGAAGCCTTATACAAAAGAGTACATCCACATGATTTGATTTATTTAAACTTCAAGAAAAGGCAAAACAAATTTGTGATGATAAAAATCAAATTTGATGCCTCTTGTTGTAGGGGCATTGACTGGAAAGGGATATGAAGACATTTTCTGGGATGGTGAAAAAGTTCTAAATCTTGATTGAAGTATTTGTTACACAACTTTTTGTATTTGTCAAAATATACTAAACTACTAAGGATGATCTATGCATTTCTCTACATGGAAATTATACATCATAAAAATAAAAATAAATAAAAAGTTAACATACCTCATTTAGCTTAGTTAGCAGATGGCAGTCAGTGAAGAAGTTGTTATCAAACACTGGAAAGATGCCAATGCATATTATTGTAAAAGATAAATATTTTGTAAAATAGTTTCCTTTGAAAATCTGGATCGCTGCAGAGGAAAAGGGCTACACAGCAGAGTATCAGTTATGTGTGCTGAGTATCAGTATGTTTTTAAAGTGATTCTTACAGAAAAGTGTTACAACAAAAAAGAGATGAGACTCAGGAAGAATTGGCTAGTTTAAGAGCAGAAATGAATTCAAACCAGAAGAAATAAAAAATTCTGAGACTTGCAGATTGAAAAAGTCAACTGCTTCTACATCCCCACCTGGGAAAGGCCGACAAAGACATTTTAGTTGAACAAAGGACTTAGCTGTACACAGAGGTTTAAGAATGGGGAGGACTGATTAACAGGGTTCAAATCATATGTCATTAATTTCAGAGGGAAAGAAAGAAAATCAAGGAGGTAAGACTCAAATAAATAAATCATGCTAGATAATTACATCTAGCAGAGAACTTGAATATAGTTACAGATATGTGGTACTGACTGAGGTGATAAGATTAATTTATTCAAGAACTGTATTTCCAAATAAACCATAAGCTTGGCCTAAAAATACTTGTACTTGCAGGATGTGGCTACAGAATATGAATTCTCCAAGGAGGAATATTCCCTAATGCCCATTACAAATGTTGCCATAGACTACAGAAAAAAGAAGTGGACAAAAGATTTGTTCTCAGAGAAGAAAGTCTACTTAACTAACTTTCTCTATTACCAGGGCAGAGAGTTGTTATAAAGTCAGTCCCGTAGGATTTTGTCATTGCTATGACTTTCCCATCCTTTTCTTCCCCAAATGAGACTTTCATTGAAGTTTGCAACCCATCCCTGCTTCAGGGCAGGGCAGATCACCTGTCGTTTGTCCAATGATTGTTAGAGTAGGATGTCATATCAGATGAAGAGGATTGTACAGCACCCAAATATCCCTCCTGGAATTTGAGCTGGATACATTTCCTGGGTGAGGGAGTGTGTATTTAATGAGGCTTGGGAGGCAAGTCATGCAGGGATTTACAGGCTGACTCAGTGAATTTAACTTAAAAACAATGGTCAGTCATTGAAGGATTTTAGCTTACATGACATGACCTGATGCGTGTCTTGAGAATGCCTCTCTAGCTGTATGTAGTATGAGTGGATTGGAAGTGGATCCAAGTGAAAAATAAGAAGTAAATTAGGTTCTACAGCAATCAAGATAAGAGGTGATGACAGCTCGTAGTAGGCTTGTGGCAGAGGAGATTTAGGAGCATGGACCAATATGAGAAATAATATAAAAGGTAAAGTTAACTGAAATTGGTGATGCATTAGAAAGAGTAGGTGAAAGAAGGGGGATAGCAAGAAGGTCTTTTTACCTTTTGACCTAAAAATGTAGTTGGATGATGGTGTTATTTCCTGAGTAAGCAACTAAAAACTAACCAGGTTTGGAAGAAATAGATTGAAATTGGACCAGTTGGATAAGAGGTGTTTACAGTCACCTGGAGACATCTAATGTCTTAAATTCAGAAGCGATGTCTTCCTTAAATATTCTTCTAGGAATAAGTAAGATATAAAAAATGACTGAGGATTTTGACTTAAATTAGCCTAGGAAGAAACTATAGAATAAAAACAGAAGAAAGCCTAGGTCAATGGAAGGGGCAGCTCCGTGAAATAATTATGTCTAATACAAGTTTTGTAGCACTTAGATTAAGTTCAAATTAAATCCCAAATATATATCAAATTCTACAACTCTGAAAGGAATATGCTGCAGTGGCAAGAATTTGAGCTCTTGAGTCAAAATATTATTTTGTCACTTAATATCTGTTGACCTTGGGCTAATTATTTAACAAGTTTGGGCTTCAGTTTATCCATGGGAAAAGTAAGGATAAGATTGACTTGAAGAACTACTGTGGAGGATTATAACTTATTTTAAACTGTGAAACATTTGATATGTATCAGGAGTTCAAAACAAAAGTAGCTCCTAAATTATCAATTCTGTGACCTTAGAAATACTGGTACAAAATAAGTACCTGTGTAAAATTTTAAATGTGAATTCTTTTAAAAAATAAATGTACTAGTAATTATTATGTGCCAGAGTTACCTTCAAAACTAATATTACATGTTCATTGTTTATAATCAGCATAGATTGAAAGGATACTTTAAAATTTAATTGAACTAAAGGGTATTATTATTTTTACAACTTTATTAGAGTATAATTGCTTTACAATAGTGTGTGAGTTTCTGCTTTATAACAAAGTGAATCAGTTATAAATATACATATGTCCCCATATCTCTTCCCTCTTGCATCTCCCTCCCTCCCACCCCTCTAGATGGTCAAAAAGCACCGAGCTGATTTCCCATTGCTATGCGGCTACTTCCCACTAGCTATGTATTTTACATTTGGTAGTGTATATATGTCCATGCCACTCTCTCACTTTGTGCCAGCTTATCCTTCACCCTCCCCATACCATCAAGTCCATTCTCTAGTAGGTTTACATCTTTATTCTTGTCTTACCTCTAGTCTTTTCTGACCATTTTTTTCTTTTTATTTTCATTTTTTTTAGATTCCATATATATGTGTTGGCATACTGTAATTGTTTTTCTCTTTCTGACTTACTTCACTCTGTACGACATTCTCTAGGTTCAAGCACCTCACAACAAATAACTCAGTTTCATTCCTTTTTATGGCTGAGTAATATTCCATTATATATATGTGCCACATCTTCTTTATCCATTCATCTGTTGATGGACACTTAGGTTGCTTCCATGTCCTGGCTGTTGTAAATAGAGCTGTAATGAACATTTTGGTACATGACTCTTGTTGAATTATGGTTTTCTCAAGGTATATGCCCAGAAGTGAGATTGCTGGGTCGTATGGTAGTTCTATTTTTAGTTTTTTAAGGAAACTCTATACTGTTCTCCATAGTGGCTGTATCTACATCCCCACTAACAGTGCAAGAGGGTTCCCTTTTCTCCGCACCCTCTCCAGCATTTATTGTTTACAGATTTTTTGATGATGGCCATTCTGACCAGAGTGAGATGATATCTCCTTGTAGTTTAGAGTTTCATTTCTCTAATGATTAATGATGTTGAGCATTCTTTCATGTGTTTGTTGGCAATCTGTATATCTTCTTTGGAGAAATGTCTATTTAGGTTTTCTGCCCATTTTTGGATTGGGTTGTTTGTTTTTTTGATATTGAGCTGCATGAGTTGCTTGTAGTTTTGGAGATTAATCCTTTGTCAGTTGCTTCATCTGCAAATATTTTCTCCCATTCTGAGGGTTGTCTTTTTGTCTTCTTTATGATTTCCTTTTAAGTTTCATTAAGTATCAATTGTTTATTTTTGTTTTTATCTCCATTTCTCTAAGAGGTGGGTCAAAAAGGAACTTGCTGGAACTTACATCATAGAGTGTTCTGCCTATGTTTTCCTCTAAGAGTTTGATGGTTTCTGGCCTTACATTTAGGTCTTTAATCCATTTTGTGTTTATTTTTGTGTATAGTGTTAGGGAGTATCCTAATTTCATTCTTTTACATGTAGCTGTCTAGTTTTCCCAGAACCACTTATTGAAGCGACTGTCTTTTCTCCATTGTGTATTGTTGCCTTCTTTATCAAAGATAAGGTAACCATGTCTGCGTGGGTTTATCTCTGGGCTTTCTATCCTGTCCCATTGATCTATATTTCTGTTTTTGTGCCTGTACCATACTGCCTTGATTACTGTAGCTTTGTAGTAGAGTCTGAAGTCAGGGAGCCTGATTCCTCCAGCTCCGTTTTTCGTTCTCAAGATTGCTTTGGCTATTCGGGGTCTTTTGTATTGCCACACAAATTGTGACATATTTTGTTCTAGTTCTCAGAAAAATGCCATTGGTAGTTTCATAGGGATTGCATTGAATTTGTAGATTGCTTTGGGTAGTATAGTCATTTTCACAATGTTGAGTCTTCTAATCCAAGAACAGGGTATATCTCTCCATCTATTTGTATCATCTTTAAATTCTTTCATCAGTGTCTTATAATTTTCTGCATACAGGTCTTTTGTCTCCTTAGGTAGGTTTATTCCTAGATATTTTATTCTTTTTGTTGCAATGTTAAATGGGAGTGTTTCCTTAATTTCACTTTCGGAATTTTCATCAATACTGTATAGGAATGCAAGAGATTTCTCTGCATTATTTTTGTGTCCTGCTACTTTACCAGATTCAATGATTAGCTCTAGTAGTTTTCTGGTAGCATCTTTAGGACTCTCTATGTATAGTATCATCTCATCTGCAAACAGTGACAGCTTTACTTCTTCTTTTTCTATTTGGATTACATTTATTTCTTTTTCTTGTCTAACTGCTGTGGCTAAAACTTCCAAAACTATTTTGAGTAATAGTAGTGACAGCGGGCAATCTTGTTTTGTTCCTGATCTTAGTGGAAATGGTTTCAGTTTTTCACCATTGAGGACGATGTTGTCTGTGGGTTTGTCATATATGGCCTTTATATGTTGAGGAGAGTTACCTCTATGCCTACCTTCTGGAGGGTTTTTTTTAGAATTGGTGTTGAATTTTGTCAGAAGTTTTCTCTGCATCTATTGAGATGATCATATGGTTTTTCTCCTTCACTTTGTTATATGGTGTATCACGTTGATTGATTTGCATATATTGAAGAATCCTTTCATTCCTGGGTTAAAACCAACTTGATCATAGTGTATGATCCTTTTAATGTGCTGTTGGATTCTGTTTGCTAGTATTTTGTTGAGGATTTTTGCATCTATGTTCATCAGTGATATTGGCCTGTAATTTTCTTTCTTTGTGGCATCTTTGTCTGGTTTTGGTATCAGGGTGATGGTGGCCTCGCGGAATGAGTTTGGGAGTGTTCCTCCCTCTGTTATATTTTAGAAGAGTTTGAGAAGGACAGGTGTTAGCTCTTTGCTAAATGTTTGATAGAATTTGCCTGTGAAGCCATCTGGTCCTGGACTTTTGTTTGTTGGAAGATTTTAATCACAGTTTCAATCTTGGTGCTTGTTACTGAGCTGTTCATATTTTCTATTTATTCCTGGTTCAGTCTCAGAAGGTTGTGCATTTCTAAGAATTTGTCCATTTCTTCCAGGTTGTCCATTTTATTGGTATATAGTTGCTCGTAATAATCTCTCCTGAGTCTTTGTATTTCTGCAGTGTCAGTTGTTACTTCTCCTTTTTCATTTCTAATTCTATTGATTTGAGTTTTCTCCCTTTTTGTCTGATGAGTGTGCCTAATGATTTATCAATTTTGTTTATCTTCTCTGAGAATAAACTTTTAGTTTTATTGATCTTTGCTTTAGTTTCCTTCATTTCTTTTTCATTTATTTCTGATCTGATCTTTATTATTTCTTCCCTTTGTTAACTTTGCAGTTTTTTTGTTCTTCTTTCTCTAATTCCTTAAGGTGTAAGGTTAGGTTGTTTATTTGAGATGTTTCTTGTTTCTTAAGATAGGATTGTAATGCTCTATACTTCCCTCTTAGAACTGCTTTTATTTCATCCCATAGTTTTTGTGTTGTTGTGTTTTCATTGTCATTTGTTTCTAGGTTTTTTTTGATTTCCTCTTTGATTTTTTCAGTGATCTCTTGGTTATTGAGTAGTGTGTTGTTTAGCCTCCATGTGTTTGTATTTCTTACAGATTTTTTCCAATAATTGATATCTAGTCTCATTGCATTGTGGTCAGAAGGATACTTGATACAATTTCTATTTTCTTAAATTTACCAAGGCTTGATTTGTGATCCAAGATATGATCTATCCTGGAGAATGTTCCATGACCACTTGAGAAGAATGTGTATTCTGTTGTTTTGGATGGGATGTCCTATAAATATCAATGAAGCCCATCATGTTTAATGTATCATTTAAAGCTTGTGTGTCTTTATTTATTTTCTTTTTGGATGATCTGTCCATTGGTGAAAGTGGGGTGTTAAAGTACCCTACTATGATTGTGTTACTGTCGATTTCCCTTTTTATGGCTGTTAGTATTTTCCTTATGTATTGAGGTGCTCCTATGTTTGGTGAATAAATATTTACAATTGTTATATATTCTTCTTGGATTGTTCCCTTGATCATTATGTAGTGTCCTTCTTTGTCTCTTGTAATCGTCTTTGTTTTAAACTATATTTTGTCTGATATGAGAATTGTTACTCCAGCTTTCTTTTGATTTCCATTTGCAAGGAATATCTTTTTCCATCCTCTCACTTTCAGTCTGTGTGTGTCTCTAGGTCTGAAGTGGGTCTCTTGTAGACAGCATATATATGGGTCTTATTTTTGTATCCATTCAACCAGTCTATGTCTTTTGGTGGGAGCATTTAGTCCATTTACATTTAAGGTAATTATCGATATGTATGCTCCTGTTACCATTTTCTTAATTGTTTTGTGTTTATTATAGTAGATCTTTTCCTTCCCTTGTGTTTCCTGCCTAGAGAAGATCCTTTAGCATGTGTTGTAAAGCTGGTTTGGTGGTGCTGAATTCTCTCAGCTTTTTCTTGTCTGTAAACTTTTCATTTCTACCTCAAATCTGAATGAGAGCCTTGCTGGGTAGAGTAATCTTGGTTGTAGGTTTTTCTCCTTCATCACCTTAAATATGTCCTGCCACTCCCTTCTGGATTGCAGAGTGTCTGCTGAAAGATCAGCTGTTAACATTATGGAGATTCCTTTCTGTGTTATTTGTTGCTTTTCCCTTGCTGCTTTTAATATTTTTTCTTTGTATTTAATGTTTGATATTTGATTAATGTGTGTCTTGGTGTGTTTCTCCTTGGATTTATCCTGTATGGGGCTCTCTGTGCTTCCTGGACTGCATTGACTATTTCCTTTCCCATATTAGGGAAGTTTTCAACTATAATCTCTTCAAATATTTTCTCAGTCCCTTTCTTTTTCTCTTCTTCCTTTGGGACACCTATCATGCAAATAATGTTGTCCCAGCGGTCTCTGAGACTGTCCTCAATTCTTTTCATTCTTTTCTCTTTATTCTGCTCTTCAGTAGTTATTTCCACTATTTTATCTTCCAGATCACTTATCCATTCTTCTGCCTCAGTTATTCTGCTATTGATCCCTTCTAGAGAATTTTTAATTTCATTTATTCTGTTGTTCATCACTGTTTGTTTGTTTGCTCTTTAGTTCTTCTAGGTCCTTGTTAAACTTTTCTTGTATTTTCTCCATTCTATTTCCAAGATTTTGTATCAACTTTGCTATCATTATTCTGAATTCCTTTTCAGGTAGACTGACTATTCTTCATTTGTTAGGTCTGGTGGGTTTTTACCT
This sequence comes from Mesoplodon mirus, assembly GCF_964341445.2. NCBI lineage: Eukaryota > Metazoa > Chordata > Mammalia > Artiodactyla > Ziphiidae > Mesoplodon > Mesoplodon mirus. The sequence goes on along the minus strand of NC_138983.1, from coordinate 114,237,820 downwards.
TGCTCCTTTATCTTTTGTGTGTTTCTTTGTCTTCTCATTTTGTTTAACTTACTGTGTTTTGATCTCCTTTTCGCAGGCTTCAGGTTCGTAGTTTCCATTGATTTTGGTGTCTGTCCCCAGTGGCTAAGGTTTGTTCAGTGTGTTGTGTAGGCTTCCTGGTGGAGGGGACTAGTGCTCTGGTGGATGAGGCTGTATCTTGTCTTTCTGTGGTCAGGTCCACATCTGGTGGTGTGTCTGTGGCCTTATTATGATTTTAGGCAGCCTCTATGCTAATGGATGGGGTTGTGTTCCTGTTTGGCTAGTTGTTTGGCATTGGGTGTCCAGCACTCGAGCTTGCTGGTCATTTAGTTGAGTTCGGTCTAGGCGTTGATAAAGAGTTCTGTGGGAGATTTTCTCCGTTTGATACTACATGGAGATTGGAGGTCTCTTGGGGATCAGTGTCCTGAACTTGGCTCTCCCACCTCAGTGGCACAGCCCTGACAGCTGACTGGAGCACCAAGAGCCTGTCCTCCATGCAGCTCAGAATAAAGGGAGAAAAGAAGAAAGAAAGAAAGAAAGAAGAAGATGAAATAAAATAAAGTTATTAAGATAGAAAACAATTATTAAGAAAAAACAATTTTTAAGTAAAAATAAAAGCAGACAAAATGAACCCTAAGACAAATGGTAAAAGCAAAGCTATATAGACAAAATCACACACAGAAGCATACACATACACACTCACAGAAAGAGAAAAAAGGAAAAAAAAAATATTATATATAGTTGCTCCCAATGTCCACCTTTACAATTTGGGATGATTTGTTGTCTATTCAGGTATTCCACAGATGCAGGGTATATCAAGTTGATTGTGGAGATTTAATCCTCTGCTCCTGAGGCTACTGAGAGTAATTTCCCTCTCTCTTCTTTGTTCACACGGCTCCCAGGGTTCAGCTTTACATTTGGACCTGCCTCTGCATGTAGGTTGCCTGAGGGTGTCTCTTTATTGCTCAGACAGGACGGGGTTAAAGAAGCAGCTGATTTGCAGTCTCTGGCTCACTCAGGCCTGGGGGAGGAAGCATTATGGATGCGGGGCTAGCCTGCGGCGGCAGAGGCCGGCGTAACCTTGCGCCAGCCTGAGGTGCACCGTTCATTCTCCCAGGGTAGTTGTCCCTGGATCATGGGACCCTGACAGTGGTGGGCTACACAGGCTCCTGGGAGGGGAGGTGTGGAGAATGACCTGTGCTGGCACACAGGCTTCTTGGTGGCGTGAGCAGTAGCCTTGGCGTCTCATGCCCATCTCTGGGGTCTGCCCTGAGATCTGCAGCTTACACGAATCTCTGGAGCTCCTTTAAGCGGCGCTCTGAATCCCCTTTCCTCATACACCAGGAAACAAAGAGGCAAGAAAAAGTCTCTTGTCTCTTCAGCAGCTCCAGACATTTTCCTGGACTCCCTCCTGGCCATCTGTGGCACACTAATCCCCTTCAGACTGTGTTCATGCAGCCAACCCCAGTCCTCTCCCTGAGATCTGATCAAAGCCCCAGCCTCAGCTCCCAGCCCCTGCCTGCCCCGGGGGGTGGGCAGACAAGCTTCTATAGGGCTGGTGAGTGCTGGTCGGCACTGGTCTTCTGTGCGGGAATCTCTCTACTTTGCCCTCCGCACCCCTGGTGCTGTGCTCTCCTCCATGGCTCTGAAGCTTCCCCCCTCCACCATCCACCACCCACAGTCTCTGCCTGCGAAGGGGCTTCCTAGTGTGTGGAAACCTTCCCTCCTTCACGGCTCCCTCCTACTGGTGCAAGTCCCGTCCCTTTACTTTTGTCTCTGTTTTTTCTTTTTCTTTTTTTTTTTTTTTTTTGCCGTACCCTGGTATGTGGGGAGTTTCTTGCCTTTTGGGAGGTCTGACGTCTTCTGCCAACGTTCAGTAGGTTTTTCTGTAGGAGTTGTTCCACATGTAGATGTATTTCTGATGTATTTGTGGGGAGGAAGATGATCTCCGTGCCTTTCTCTTCTGCCATCTTGAAGCTCCTCTGAAAGGGTATTATTTTTATAAGTTCGGAGATATAGAGAAAAAAGCTCATGACTTTGCTGTTGCAATAATGGAACAACTATAATATTGATATTAAGCTGACTTTTTTTCAGTAGTCATCAATGTCATTTTCCTGTCACATTATTTCCAAGATAAGGGAAAATTAGCAACTCGGCTGCAGTTACTCTGAAAAATTTCATTAATGTGGCTCCTCATATTTACTTGTACATTTAATCATTCTCATTTTTTCCCTTCTTGAAGAAGAGCAATTAATCTGTTGGCTGGGAAAGGACTTAGATACCTACACACAATGAGAAAATGTTTCTGTAGTTCCTGTTAATATCATTATTCTATTGCCATGTTAGAAAATAAACTCTCTGTGGGTGTAAAATGTCTTTTACTTTATTACAAAGTTCTCATCTCTAAAGAGATCTCTATCCCATAAAGTGCTCTACATCAGTGGATACATAATAAAAATTGCTGATTTAAACCAGGAAAGAACATATAAAAGCACTGTCTGTTAGATATTTGATCACTTTATTTTCTATTAAGCATTTTAGTTATGCTACATCTATGTAGTTCTATGTATGAAATTTAATTTTGAAGAACTTCCCTGATGTAGCCTGTGATGTGCAGGGAAGGGGAATGGTCAGGTTGGAAATAGACTTAAGAAAATGTAGTGTGCTATCTATTGACAGAGAGCAATATATTTAAAATTAACAGTTGCTATGTTACCATCACTGCAGGGTCGAGTGAAAGGGAAAGCTACTGGGAGCAAAACTTCAAACTGTGGAATCAAAGGCACTAGTTAGTCTTGTCAAACAAACAGCTACAGTCATCACTTTTTGACCAACGAGAAAAAAATGCAAGTAAGTCTATTGTTGCTAGCTTCTTCACAAAGATTCACTTTTTGTGCAAAGCTATAAATTCAAGCCTGTTGGTGTGCTTAGCTCAGAATTGTTTCATTAACTTTACTTTGAAATATCCAAGATTTTTCAATCTGATTCTGCTACTCAGCAATCCCCCCATTCCTAGCCTGGCCGTTAAGAGCATGGATTACATTTTTTATTTTCCAACAGGAAGAAATCAGTTCCTTGTGAATTTCATCTTGTCAGAGAATAGTCACTAAATAAGTGGCATTTAGAACACTTCAGGGGTGCCAATTACCCATTTTGCATACTTTAATGGACGCATGAGTTCACAAATATTTACTTTCTCAGTTAATCTATTTTCTCCCCAGATGTGTTTACCAAAATAGGGAAGATTAAACTTATCTCCCATTTGCATTCTTGTAGAAAAATAAAAGGTTAAAATAGTCCTAGTTTTGACCTGGTGTTAATATATTTATGTTCCTTGATTCAATTTTGATTTGTTAACTCTTGCTTTAAGAATTAAATATGAAGATTGGAAAGCTTTCATTTTATCCTTTGTTTTAGGTTTCTTAGGTTTTTATTGTCATTTTCTTTTCCTCCTTTCAAATTCTAAATTCTGTTTAAACTGTATTTGCTTATCTAATTTAGGCATCCACTTTTTTGTTTCTTTGTTTACTGTGGTCCTGATATTAGTATAGCTGGTTAAGGGCAATTATACTATTCATTCATATTTTCTCTCTTCAGTGACATCAGTGTATCAAGGAGATTTGACTCATAAGACTGAAAACTAAACTTTTACTTCTTTGTTCTCAATCCCCTGCTCCCTTTCACCACAGGGAACTCCTCCAGTGTTCATCAAGGCTGGCTGAACCCAGCTGGCTATGCTGAGTTTTCAGAGTGACTCGGGCACTGGGGACAATCTGGCTCATTTATTAACATCTGACTTTTTGGCCCAAATAACAACATCTCATAAACAACACATAAAAGTCTCAGTTTTTTAGGATGTCAAGTTCTGTGAAAACCATCTTCTTGGAAAAAAATATATTCTTTTCCCTTTAGTCCTGCTGGTTTTACATTTAAAACATTTATTTTTGGAAAGAATAGCTGTGGAATTTAATTGAAAAAAAAAACTAATAATAAAAAACAAAACAAAAACCCCTGAAAACCCTAAATGATCCAAACGGGAGTGGAGGTAGGGCTAAGTCAGCAAATCATTCAATTTCAACATCTACTTCTCAAACCAAATATTCTAAAATGTATATGGTATAATCTATGGGTATTTAGTGAAGCTGGATTTTGGTCTCACTTAAGTCATTTTTCAAAAACAAACAAACAAACAAAAACAAACTCAAATAGCCACTGCTTTAAACTCTTAACTTCAAGTTGGCAAGAGAGCTTTGTGTTAACAAAAGTCTATTGCATCTCAAACACAAAATATTATTTCCCTAAAATTTACACATAATTACAATATCAATAAGCTAGCATTAAACAATTTAATAGCTTTCAGATCTTGCTCTAAACAAGTGACAGTTTATTTATTGTTAAAGGGATAAGACACAGGTGAAGTGAGCTGAAATTAAGATGGTATAGTGGTTATATCCAAAACTTATCCATAGTAATTATTACTTAAAAGCTCGAAGGTTGACACAGGGAGGCAGAAGTCAAGGGCATAGGAGACCAGCACTGAGTCAGCAGCAAATAAATACAGACATGGTCACGGCAGAGTCCAGGGTCAAAACCAGAGTTAAACAGCAGATATCAAGCAAAGGACAGAAAATCCAATGGGTAAGATGGCAAGGTATAGGCTGAATGACTAAATCAATAACCAGAAAGTTAAATGGGGTAGCAGATGAGGCCCTCCTAAAAGAAAGCCAGATGGTACTTTATTTTAATAGACATAGCTCTGCCTCAGAGTTTCTATCTAAACACTGGGTTTCAGCTTTAAAGACAAATAGTTGAAACTTTAAGGCCAAATAAGTATTCTCTTGAATTAATTATCCTTATGACTCTGTAGTCACCAAGTTAATTTCCATACCTGAGTGTCCATATGTATATATTATTGGATGGTACTTAAATATTTTTAGGTATTTATCCACTTTTATATTACTGCCACTAGAGTGGAATAGTAAGAGCACCCTTTTCTATCATGTTCATGGCTATATGCCTAGCATATGGCTTAACACTGTCATGTAAAAGTTGCTTTATAAATATTCGGTGAATGGGTCAATCAATAGCTATTTTTCTTTTTTTCTTTTTTTTTTTTTTTTTTTTTTTTTTTTGGTATGCGGGCTTCTGACTGTTGTGGCCTCTCCCATTGCAGAGCACAGGCTCCGGATGCACAGGCTCAGTGGCCATGGCTCACGGGCCCAGCTGCTCCGTGGCATGTGGGTTCCTCCCGGACGGGGGCACGAACCCGTGTCCCATGCATCGGCAGGCGGACTCTCAACCACTGTGCCACCAGGGAAGCCCAATAGCTATTTTTCTTTTACATTAATGCTTCATTCTTAAAATTATGAATTATGTCTCCTAACATTCTTTTTCCTACAGTTTCAATCTGTTTTATTACATAAGAAAATTGAACATCTTTACTCTAGATAGATTAGCAGTACTCAGTAGCAACAGAAGTTAATCCCAAATTCCATTTTTCTATTGGAAATACATCCAAAATTCTAGGACCTTATAAAATGAAACTGTGGCATATGGTGTGATTGGATCAAAGAGGACAGAAGTATAAATTCATAACATCATCTCTTTAAAAAAACAAAGAAAACAATATTTTGAAAAGTAATGTTTCTTTCATAAAACATCATGAGTGCTTAATATTAACAATGTTTATTTGTTGTTAATGTAATTTCTAAGAATTTCTATAAATCTTGAATGCCAGTGTTTTTAGCCTATATAAACTTTATAATTTCTAGAGGATTATATATTTTGGAAAACCTGTTGTATAATGAGCAAATAATAAATATGAAAATCTGGGATTTAGACCTTGCCATTATTTTGGTTCTATATTAGCTTATTATAAAATAGACAACTTCTTAAAGATATCCTATGATAGTTGACTATTGCCTATGTCAGGGCAGATTCCCAAACCTGGCTTCAATATTAAAGCCAAACCAGTCTAGTTGTGTGTTGTCAAGGGGTTAGGTCATGTGATACAAAACATAGCTTAGGAATCACTGTCTCTCCAACAAGGCCGAATGGAGCAGTTCACTTATGGGGGCGTGTGTGGGGGTGGGACTGGGCAGTCCCCATTGACAGGCTCTACCATCCAACTAAGAAAATTTAGATGGAAATCAAAAACTCCCCATAATACACTCCACCGTTTACTTTTGGAGTTCTATAATCAATAAGTAACTTCCCTAATTTCTTGGCAAATGTAGAAATAATGGAGAGAGAGAAGCAGGAATCACACAAATGGAAATCAAAATGCCAGCTTTGTAACAGGTAAGACTGTTTGAGGAGCTTGGATTAGTTCTATGGCAACAGTGACTTCTTAATGCTGTACTCCAGAATTAAATTTATCCATCTAGTCATTAACCATGCTGAAATACCCCAGAGTTTCTCCAAAGGGGCTGTGCCTTTAAAACTAATGTCATGTAGAAGCAAAGCAAACACATTTGGCAATGAGCAAGAATAAACAATTCATTTTCTCAAATTCATCAGTCACCTAAATCTACCTCCATCCCAGGGAGTAGAGACAAAAAGGCATAGGGAAACAGGTCAAGATTACCCTAGAGTGTCCTTCCTCATGAGAGGCCAAGGGGTTGGAACTAAGAGTCACTCTCTAACACCATTATTTTTAGTCTCCCACACTGGTTTTCTGTCCTAATAGGTAGCTATATATTGTCACAGATTATTTCTTCCTTTTTTGCTTCTTTACTTTTGTCTTAGTTTTCTTTCCCATCTCTTTCATTTCATGTTTTCTTAGTTTTACAATATAAACTGTATTATTAAATAACTATTCAAAAATAAATCTGCTCTGTACAGAAATGCATTAGGGTACTTGAAAGAATGGGAAATCCCCAACACAAATGTCTCAATCAAAACAAAATTGGAAGAAAGCAAAATCAACTATAGTTTAGTGAAAGCAGAGAGGTTTCATTAAATGTTAACATGAACTGAATTGTCATGGAGGGCAGAAGTATATGAAGAGCCACAGAGAGGTTACTGGGCAAACAAATGCTGAGTAAACATTGAGAGAATGATCTTGTCCCTAAACACCTGTCTTGGTATTACAGCCAGGAATATAAAAAATGTATGGTGAAGGGTAATGAGGATCTTTTATGCTTAACTATAATGGGATATTTCATAAATGTAGTTCTTCATTTTTAAGACAGAGTATCTTCAAATAGTATAAAGCATTAGATATAGAAAACTTGTAACTTTGTAACATTTTATTAGCAAAGATTTCAAATGATAAGAAATCATTTAAAAAGTCAGAGCAATCTTAAAATATCAAGAAAAAAATATAACCTACTTTAAAATAACATCTCATCACCTACACATTTCTTACAAAATATAATTTTAAGGAATCGTGAAAATTTATGCTCCTTTGTATACACTTTATGTAAAAAATAAATTTGCTTACTGACCATAAAACATACTTACATTTGAAGACTCAGCCATCAGACAATAAACAACATCTATGCTACTCCAGCTGTGCTACATATCAAGTTGTGCACTACAAGAAGAAATGACTTCAAAAATTCTTCACCTGAATTCAGAAGTAGCAGGAGACTTTTCTATTGTTTGATGTAAGCATAAAAATCCAATCTTCCTTTTATATTCTAGACATGAAGAGCAGATGAATAAAGCTGGTCAGCAGTCAAACTGGGCAGTAGCTCAGGCTGCAGATGAACTGGCTAAGGGTTAAGGACTTCTGCAAGTCATATACAGCCAGTGATCTGGACCTCAAGTCCTTGAAATGAAGCTTATACAATTTCAGTTCTGACTAAATTGGAGAAAGCCGAAAACACAAAAAGTAGGAATATAGCAAGAGAAAACAGAAACGCTCAAGGCAGGCAGTTGTCTGTAGATGTAAAATATCCCAAGCAAACTAAAATTCCAAGTGTGACTGACTCTAAGTCTAGATTATTTTTGCTTTGATTATTTTAATATATTTTGTCAAGCACAGGAGCCCATGACTCATAAATAGCTATGGGGAATAGTTATAGGTAAAGGAAAAGTCAGAAATCACAAAGAAACTGTCTAGCCAAGCTCTTTCTTTAAACAGCCAACAGACACACAGGCACACATGTGACCTACAGCTCCATTTTTTCAGAAATCAATGAAATATTCAATTTTAATATCTGTCCTCCTTTTTTCAATGTGTTTCACTGACTTCATGGACTCTAGATCTTCTAACTTTGATTCAGTTTTGGTGTCAGATTTGAAAATAGAATCCAGCTTCCATAGATTTAGTCCTTGATTGCTATAATAGTTTGCTAAGACTACCATAACAAAGTATCACAAAATTGAGTAGCTTAAATAATAGAAGTTTTTTGTCTCACAGTTCTGGAGGCTAGAAGTTTGAGATCAAGGTAAGGTGCTAACAGAGTTTGTTCCTTCTGAGAGCTGTAAGAGAGAATCAGTTCCATGCCTTTCTCTTAGCAATCTTTGGCGTTTCTTGAACTGTAGATGTAACAATTTATTTGTGATTCATGTTTACATGGAGCTCTCCTGTGTATCTGTTTCTAAATTTCACCTTTTTATAAAGACTCCAGTCCTATTGGATTAGGGGTCTAGCCCACTTCCGTATGACCTCATCTTAACTAATCTACTGCAATAACCCTATTTCCACTAAGGCCACATTCTGAGGTACTGGGAGGTACCTCAACATATTCATTTTCAAGGAACAGAACAAATCCATAACAATGTTTCTGATCATAAGGCTCCCATGCAAACCTTGTGCATTAGTCTTGTTTTAGACCCACTGTTTCAAAGAGTTGACTGTGATTGGTACAGTCACTATGGAAAAGAGTATGGAGGTTCCTCAAAACATAAAATATAGAACTACCATATAGTCTAGCAATCCAACTTCTATGTATATAACTGAAGGAATTAAAAACACTATCTCAAAGATAGTGCACCCCCATGTTTGCTGTAATATTATTCACAATAGCCAGACATAGAAACAGCCTAAGAATCCACTGAAGGATGAATGTATTTTTTAAAATGTGGTATACATATACAGTGGAATATTATCTAGCCATAAAAATAAAATCTTGCTATTGTAACAACATGAATGGACCTTGGGGGCAATATGCTAAGTGAAATAACTCAGATAGAGAAAGAAAAATACTGCATGATCTCATCATATGTGGAATCTTAAAAAAAAATCTAACTCATAAAAACAGAGTGTAGAATGGTGCTTGTCAAGGGCTATGAGGTAGGGGAAATGAGCAGATGCTGATCAGAGGGTACAAATTTCTAGTTAAAAGATGAATAAGTTTTGGGGATCTAATGTACAGCATGGTGACTATAGTAAACAATACTGTATGATATACTTGAAAGTTGTTAAGTGTTCACACATACACACACAAATGTTAACTATGTGAGGTAACAGTTGTGTTAACTAACACTTAGTGGTAATCAATTCACAATATGTACATAAATCAAAACATCAGGCTGTACACCTTAAACATATATAAAGCTATATCTCAAATATACCTCAATAAAGCTGGAAATTTTAAAGCAAATAAACAAATCAATGATTGATTATGAAGTGGGATGGAGAACATTGAGGAACCTGTATAAGATCAATAAAAGTGATCATAGCTGTGTTATAACCATTTAAAAGTTCATTTCTTAAAATAGTACTGCATATTAACTTTTTCCATTTTCTTACCACCTACTGACACTTTACCCACTTTTTTTCTGGCTTTATACTTTATACTTACATTCTCACAACAGTGATCATTTGAAGACTGCCTTCATGTGACTTTAAAATCTCCAAATTGGAAGCTTCATTCTTGATCTCAATTTCCTCTAACTCTCTGCAATAATTTTCATTAGAACCTCGGTCAGACTCTCTCTGCTCCAGGATTTTATTGTACCCAATCTCTGGTCTCTTTATGTATCTGACCACATACATTTTATTGTATTGTCTTTCTATCCATCTTTCTTCTGCTTTTAAAATACTTGTTGAATAATTGAGTGTATAGATAAATGGATGGATAGGTGAATATATTTTGTACTTAAGAGCAATGGAAAGGCAGTGTAGAGTTTTAATTAACAAAATTACATAACTAGATGTATATTTCCTTTTAATAATAAAAATTGTATGTAAGGTGAACATGATGATACATATACATAGTGAAGTGAATACCATACTCAAGCTAAAATATCATGCCCTCACATAGTTACATTTTTTGTATGTGTGATAAAAGCACATGAAATCTACCCTCTTACCTAATTTCCAGTATGCAATGAAGTATTTTTAACTAGAGTTATCATGATGTACACTGAATCGCTAGACTTATTCACCTTACATAACTTAAACTTTACACACTTTAACAAACATCACCCAATTTTTCCCACCTCCCCACCCCTGGTAACCACCATTCTACTCTCTACTTCTAGGTATTAAACTTTTTAGATACAAAATATAAGATATGTCATACAGTTGCTTTTTTATTTTCTTTTTGTGTTTGGCTGATTTCACTTAGCATATTTCTTGATGGTATTCCCACACTTTTTTTCTAACTGCAATTTTTCCCAACAGTTCTTTCCCCAATTTTTTTTCAAGAACTCTCTTGTTTGAGAACTTCATTGGTACTCATTATCTAATGAGTGATAACAATATATTACCCCAGATCAAGGTCCTTTAATTTTCTATCAGCCCCAAACCCACTACTTTCATACAGGTTCCCTAAGATAGTGATCAAGTATTTCCGAAGCCCAAACTTTTCTATTTCAGTGATTTTACTACTGCCACTCACTCTGCCTGGAATAGCTTTTGGAAATGGATTATTTACTTAGATTAATAAATTACCTTTAAATGTGTTATCACATTTCCTGGAAAAAATGTTTTGCATATTGTCTGACAGTGTTGTTTCCCAGAAATGGAAAAGTCACTTATTTTATTCTGCAACTTTCTTAGATTACAATAATTCTTACAATTATTTAGAAGGAATAGTATTACTTCTATTTCTCAGAAGTTCTGTGGTGGTTCATTTCATACTGATCATTATATAGAACTTTACCTGTAAAGCTTATAGAATTCTACAACTTAAAAAAGCTTATATTTCTGAGTTATCTAGATATTGCTGTTAGAAGAACTAACGTATATTAGGTTTATTAAGTTATAAACACTGTTTATTTGAAGATAAGGGAAATGTTTAGATAACAGACATGTAAAAAGTTGGAAAAGAGGTCAAAATATTTTCAATTTTTTTAAACATCTTTATTGGCATATAATTGCTTTACCATGGTGTGTTAGTTTCAGATTTATAAAATAGTGAATCAGTTATACATATATATATATGGCCCCATATTTCTTCCATCTTGCATCTCCCTCCCTCCCACTCTCCCTATCCCAACCCTGTAGGTGGTCACAAAGCACCGAGCTGATCTTCCTGTGCTATGCGGCTGCTTCCCACTAGCTATCCATTTTAAGTTTGGTAGTGTATATATGTCCATGCCACTCTCTCACTTTGTCCCAGCTTACCCTTCCCCCAACCCATATCCTCAAGTCAATTCTCTAGTATGTCTGTGACTTTATTCCCTCTTGCCCCTAGTTTCTCCATGATCATTTCTTACTTTTTATTTTTTTTAGATTCCATATATACGTGTTAGCATAATATATATATTTTTCTCTTTCTGACCTACTTCACTCTGTGTGACAGAAAATTGATCCATCCACCTCACTACAAATAACTCAATTTCGTTTCTTTATGTGGCTGAGTAATATTCCATTGTATATAAGTGACACATCTTCTTTATCCATTCATCTGATGATGGACAGTTAGGTTGTTTCCGTCTCTGGGCTATTGTAAATAGAGCTGCAATGAACACTGCAGCACATGACTCTTTTTGAATTATGGATTTCTCAGGGTATATGCCCAGAAGTGGGATTGCTGAGTCGTATGGTAGTTCTATTCTTAGTTTTTTAAGGAACCTCCATACTGTTCTCCATAGGGGCTGTATCAATTTACACTCCCACCAAGAGTGCAAGAGGGTTCCCTTTTCTCCACACCCCTCCAGAATTTATTGTTTGTAGGTATTTTGATGATGGCCATTCTGACCACTGACAGATGATATTTCATTGTAGTTTTGATTTGCATTTCTCTAATGATTAATGATGTTGAGCATTCTTTCATATATTTGTTGGCAGTTTGTATATCTTCTTTGAAGAAATGTCTATTTATGACTTCTGGCCATTTTTGGATTGGGTTTTTTGTTTTTTTGTTGTTGGGTTGCATGAGCTGCTTGTAAATTTTGGAGATTAACCCTTTGTCAGTTGCTTCATTTGCAAATATTTTCTCATTCTGAGGGTTGTCTTTTGGTCTTGTTTATGGTTTCCTTTGCTGTGTAAAAGCTTTGAAGTTTCATTAGGTCCCATTTGTTTTTATTTCCATTTCTCTAGGAAGTGGGTCAAAAAGGATCTTGCTGTGATTTATGTCATAGAGTGTTCTGCCTATGTTTTCCTCTGAGAGTTTGATAGTTTCTGGCCTTACATTTAGGTCTTTAATCCATTTTGAGCTTATTTTTCTGTATGGTGTTAGGGAGTGATCTAATCTCAAGCTTTGAAATGTACCTGTCCAGTTTTCCCAGCAGCACTTATTGAAGAGGTTGTCCTTTCTCCACTTTACATTCCTGCCTCCTTTATGAAAGATAAGGTGACCATATGTGCGTGGGTTTATCTCTGGGCTTTCTATCCTGTTCCATTGATCTATCTTTCTGTTTTTGTGCCAGTACCATACTGTCTTGATTACTCTAGATTTGTAGTATAGTCTGAAGTCAGGAAGCCTGATTCCTCCAACTCCGTTTTTTGTTCTCAAGATTGCTTTTTCTATTCGGGGTCTTTTGTGTTTCCATACAAATTGTGAAATTTTTTGTTCTAGTTCTGTGAAAAATGCCAGTGGTAGTTTGACAGGAGTTGCATTGAATCTGTAATTGCTTCGGGTAGTAGAGTCATTTGCACAGTGTTGATTCTTCCAACCCTAGAACATGGAATATCTCTCTATCTATTTGTATCATCTTTAATTTATTTAATCAATGTCTTATAATTTTCTGCATACAGGTCTTTTGTCTCCTTAGGTAGGTTTATTCCTAGATATTTTATTCTTTTTGTTGCAGTAGTAAATGGGAGTGATTTCTTGTTTTCACTTTCAGATTTTTCATCATTAGTGTATAGGAATGCCAGAGATTTCTGTGCATTAATTTGGTATCCTGCTACTTTACCAGATTCATTGTTTAGCTCTAGTAGTTTTCTGGTAGCATCTTTAGGATTCTCTATGTATAGTATCATGTCATCTGCAAACAGTGACAGCTTTACTTCTTCTTTTCCAATTTGACTTCCTTTTATTTCCTTTTCTTGTCTGATTGCTGTGGCTTAAACTTCCAAAGCTATGTTGAATAAGAGTGGTGAGAGTGGGCAACCTTGTCTTGTTCCTGATCTTAGTGGAAAGGCTTTCAGTTTTTCACCATTGAGGATGATGCTGGCTGTGGGTTTGTCCTATATGGCCTTTATTATGTTGAGGAAAGTTCCCTCTATGCCTACTTTTGGAGGGTTTTTTATCATAAATGGGTGTTGAATTTTGTCGAAAGTTTTCTCTGCATCTATTGAGATGACTGCATTGTTTTTGTCCTTCAATTTGTTAATATGGTGTATCACATTGATTGATTTGTGTATATTGAAGAATCGTTGCATTCCTGGAATAAAGCCCACTTGATTATGCTGTATGATCCTTTTAATGTGCTGTTGGATTCTGTTTGCTAGTATTTTGTTGAGGATTTTTGCATCTATGTTCATCAGTGATATTAGCCTGTAGTTTTCTTTCTTTTTGACATCCTTGTCTCGTTTTGGTATCAGGGTGATGTTGGCCTCGTAGAATGAGTTTGGGAGTGTTCCTCCCTCTGCTATATTTTGGAAGAGTTTCAGAAGGATAGGTGTTAGCTCTTCTCTAAATGTTTGATAGAATTTGCCTGTGAAGGCATCTGGTCCTGGGCTTTTGTTTGTTGGAAGATTTTTAATCACAGTTTCAATTTCAGTGTCTGTGACTGGTCTGTTCATATTTTCTATTTCTTCCTGATTCAGTCTTGGCATGTTGTGCATTTCTAAGAATTTGTCCATTTCTTCCAGGTTGTCCATTTTATTGGCATAGATTTGCTTGTAGTATTCTCTCATGATCTTTTGTATTTCTGTAGTGTCAGTTGTTACTTCTCCTTTTTCATTTCTAATTCTATTGATTTGGTCTTCTCCCTTTTTTTCTTGATGTGTATGGCTAATGGTTTATCAATTTTTTTTTATCTTCCCAAAGGACCAGCTTTTAGTTTTATTCATCTTTGCTATCATTTCCTTCATTTCTTTTTCATTTATTTCTGGTCTGATATTTATGATTTCTTTCCTTCTGCTAACTATGAGTTTTTTTGTTCTTCTTACTGTAATTGCTTTAGGTGTAAGGATAGGTTGTTTATTTGAGATGTTTCCTGTTTCTTGAGGTAGGATTGTAATGTTGTAAACTTCCCTGTTAGAACTGTTTTTTCTGTATCCCTTAGGTTTTGGGTCATCATGTTTTCATTGTCATTTGTATCTAGGTATTTTTTAATTTACTTTTGATTTCTTCAGTGATCTCTTGGTTATTTAGTAGTGTCTTCTTTATCCTCCATGTGTTTGTATTTTTTACAGATTTGTTTTCCTATAATTGTTATGTAGTCTCATAGTGTTGTGGTTGGAAAAGATACTTCATACAATTTCAATTTTTGTATGTTTACCAAGTCTTGATTTGTGACCCAAGATATGATCTATCCTGGAGAATGTTCCATGAGCACCTCAGAAGAAAGTATAATCTTTTTTATTGGATGGAATGTTCTATAAATAGAACATTAAGTCCCTCTTGTTTAATGTGCTATTTAAGGCTTGTGTTTACTTCTTTAGTTTCATTTTTAATGATCTGTCCATTGGTGAAAGTGAGGCATTAAATTCCCCTACTAAGTTTGTGTTACTGTCAATTTCCCCTTTTATTGCTGTTAGCATTTGCCTTATGTATTGAGGTGCTCCTATGTTGGGTGCAGAATTGTTCAATTGTTACCTATTCCTCTTGGATTGATGCATTGATCATTATGTAGTGTCCTTCTTTGTCTCTTGTAATAGTTTTTATTTTGAAATCTATTTTTTTTCTGATAGGGGAATTGCTACCCCAGCTTTCTTTTGATTTCCATTTGCATGAAATATATTTTTCCATCTCCTCACTTTCAGTCTGTATGTGTCCCTAGATCTGAAGTGGGTCATTTGTAGACAGCATATATATGGTTCTTGTTTTTGTATTCATTTATCCAGTCTATGTCTGTTGGTTAGAGCACTTAATCTATTTACATTTAAGGTAGTTGTCAATATGTATGTTCCTTTTACCATTTTCATAATTGTTTTGGGTTTGGTATTGTAGATCTTTTCCTTCTCTTGTGTTTCCTGACTAGGGAAATTCCTTTAACAATTGTTGTAAAGCTGATTTGGTGGTCCTGAATTCTGTTAACTTTTGCTTGTCTTTAATGCTTTTAATTTCTCCATCGAATCTGAATGTGATCCTTACTGGGTAGTGTAATCTTGGTTGTAAGTTTTTCCCTTTCATCACTTTAAATATGTCCTGCCACTCCTTTCTGGCTTGCAGAATTTCTGCTGAAAGTTCAGCTGTTAACCTTATGGGGATTCCCTTATGTGTTATTTGTTGTTTTTCCCTTGCTGCTTTTAATATTTTTTCCTTGTATTTAATTTTTTTAGTTTGACTAACCTGTGTCTTTGTGTGTTTCTCCTTGGATTTATCCTGTATTGGAATCTCTGCACTTCTTGAAGTTGATTGACTATTTTCTTTCCAAATTAGGGAAGCTTTCAACTATAATCTCTTAAATATTTTCTCAGTCCCTTTCGTTTTCTCTTCTTCTTCTGAGACCCCTATAATTCGAATTTTGGTGCATTTAAGGTTGTTCCAGAGGTCTCTGAAACTTTCCTCAATTATTTTCATTCTATTTTCTTTAATCTGCTCTGCAGTAGTTATTTTCACTATTTTATCTTCCAGATATCTTATCTGTTTTTCTGCCTCAGTTATTCTGCTATTCATTCCTTGTAGGGTATTTTTAATTTCATTTATTATGCTGTTCATCATTGTTTCTTTGCTCCTTAGTTTTTCTAGGTCCTTGTTAATAGTTTCTTGTATTTTCCCTATTCTATTTCCAAGATTTTGTATCATCTTTACTATCATTACTCTGAATTCTTTTTCAGGTTGACTGACTATTTCCCCTTCTTCTTTTTTTTTTTTTTTTTTGGTCCTTGGGTTTTTATCTTGCTCCTTCATCTGCTGTGTTTTTCTCTGTCTTCTCATTTTGCTTAACTTACTGTGTTTGGGATACCCTTTTCACAGACTGCAGGTTCTTAGTTTCCATTTTTTTTTGGTGTCTGCCCCCAGTGGCTAAGTTTTGCTCAGTGGGTTGTGTAGGCTTCCTAGTGGAGGGGACTGGTGCATGTGTTCTGCTGGATGAGGCTGGATCTTGTCTTTCTGGTGGTCAGGGCTGCATCCAGTGGTGTGTTTTGGGATGCCTGTGACGTTATTATGATTTCAGGCACCCTCTTTGCAATGGGTGGGTTTTTGTTCCTGTCTTGCTATTTGTTGGTATAGGGTGTCCATCACTGTAGCTTTCTGGTCGTTTAGTGGAGCTGGATCTTATCATTGTGATGGAGGTATCTGGGAGAGCTTTCACTCTTTGATATTACATGGAGCCAGGAGGTCTCTGTTGGACCTATGTCCTGACCTTGACTCTCCCATTTCAGAGGCACAGGCCTGACACCCGGCTGGAACACCAAGATGCTGTCAGCCAACTGGCTGAGAAGAAAAGGGAGAAAAAAGATTAAAATAAAATAAAAAAATTAAAATAAAAATAATTATTAATAATAAAAAATTAAAACATAATAAGAAAAAGAAACAAAGAAGAGAGCAATCAAACCAAAAAAACAAATCCACCAATGATAACCAGCAGTGAAAACTATACTAAAACACAAAACAAAACAAAAGATAAAAATGGACAGACAGAACCCTAGCATAAATGACAAAAGCAAAGCTATACAGACAAAATCACAGAAAGAAGCATACACAAACACACTCACAAAAAGAGAAAAAAGAAAAAAATATATATATATATAAAAGGAAGAGAGTAATCAAATAAATAAACAAATCTACCATTGATAATAAACACTAAATACTAAACTAAGATAAACATAAAAACAGAAACAAATTAGATGCAGAAAGCAAACTCCAAGTCTACAGTGGCTCCCAATGTCCACCACCTCAATTTTGGGAAATTTCATTGTCTATTCAGGTATTCCAGAGATGCAGCATACAACAAGTTGATTGTGGGGATTTAATCTCCTTCTCCTGAGGTTGCTGGGAGAAATTTCCCTTTCTCTTCTTTGCTTGCACGTTTCCTGGGGTTCAGCTTTGTATTTGGCCCTGCCTCTGTATATCAGGGCATCTGTTTCCCACCCAGACAAGGTTAAAGTATCAGCTGATTAGGGGTCTCTGGTTCACTCAGGCATGTGGGAGGGAGTTGTACGGAATGCGGGGGGAGCCTGTGATGATAGAGGCGGGCATGACATTGCTACAGCCTGAGGTGCTCTGTGTGTTCTCCCAGGGAAGTTGTACTTGGATCATGGGACCCTGGCAGTGGTGGGCTGCACATGCTCCTGGGAGGGAAGGTGTGGATAGTGACCTGTGCTTGCCCACAGGCTTCTTGGTGGCTGTAGCAGCAGCCTTCACATTTCATGCCCATCTCTTGTGTCCACAATGATAACCATGGCTCAAGCCCATCTCTGGAGCTCATTTAGGTGGTGCTCTGAATCCTCTCTCTTCACGCACCCCAAAACAATGGTCTCTTGCCTCTTAGGCAGTTCCAGACGTTTTCCCAGACTCCCTCTCAGCTAGCTGTGATGCACTCACTAACCCCCTTCAGGCTGTGTCCATGCAGCCAACCCCAGTCCTCTACCTGGGATCTGACCTCCGAAGCTGGAGCTTCAGCTCCCAGCACCCACCTGCCCTGGTAGGTGAGGAGACAAGTCTCTCAGGCTGGTGAGTGCTGGTCGACACCAATCACCTGTGGAGGAATCTCTCCACTTTGCCCTCTGCACCCCTATTGTTGCGTTCTCCTTCGGGGCTCTGAAGCTTCCCCCCACCACCTTCCCAGACCCCCGTCTCCACCAGTTAACGGGTTTCCTAGTGTGTGGAAACTTTTCCTCCTTCACAACTCCCTCCCAGAGGTCCATGTCCCATCCTTATTCTTTTGTCTCTGTTTTCTCTTTTTTCTTTTGCCTTACCCAGGTACAGGTGGAGTTTCCTGCCTTTGGGGAGGTCTGAGGTCTTCTGCTGGCACTCAGTAGGTGTTCTGTAGAAGTTGTTCCACGTGTAGATGTATTTCTGATGTATTTGTGGGAAGGAAGGTGATCTCCATGTCTTACTCCTTCACCATCTTGAAGGTCTCCTCCTAAAAGCTACTGTTTTAACTTAATTCCTTTAGCAGCCATTGTAAATGGCAATTCATTCGGTGCTAAATATATATATTATCTATATATATTTATATTTTAATATATATTTTAAAATATATCAACAAATTTTCCATTGTCATGTTACTATGACTGACTGATTTCTTCAGGTATAAAGTCACTTTGAAAAATGTACATAATCACTTTTTTAAAGTTTTAACATATCATCCAAATAGGAAGTTAATATTTATTCAGCAAAATCTATGTCAATTTGACTGTACTTTCATTGGCTTTAAAGTATAACAAATAAAGTTAATCTTAGCCATACTATATGTTAAAACCAAAATTATACAATGTGATTAGTGAGGAAGAAATGGAAGATAAAAAATAGAGCTGACAAAGATCCAGGCTGATGATTCAACAATCATAGTGTTAGGTAGGGGAAAAAACAAAACAAAACAAAACAAAACACAGATTTGAGAGTGAGTTTTCCATTCCCCTTATTAGTAGTGGAAACTTAATCCTTTCTGTGTTCTCAGAAAAAGAAACCACTGTAAGATGTTGAGGGGATAATTGATGGTAGAAAGATTCGGAGCATTCTGGCAGTAGAGCATATGTGTATAATACATTTCAATACTTATTTAGAGGTTGGGATAAGAGAAACAATATTAACTTGCAATGCTCAGTAGGCACAGAAACACATATTGCTTGCTCTGCTAATTCAAAAATAAAAATTATTAAACCTAACAATACAGCTAAATGTTCACAACAAAATGATTCTTCTAGAGACATTGTTAGAACATATTGCATAATATTTTCTGGACAGAACTTATTTATAAGTAAGCATTACTTTAGTAAAACTCTGTGCCAACCTAGATCATACTAGGTCACGTTTATGATAGTCTCTGCCTCTTATTTAAAATTCATCACCAAGCTTCTGCAAACTATGGTATTTCTTCCACTTTTATTCTTATAAATTTTTAAGTTTATTTTATTCCAGTAAGTTTAATTGTCATATCTTTTTAGTTATTCTTTCTCTGACTCTTAGCCTTCATTTATCTATCACTAATGTCTACACTAGTGTTCCATTGGATAAATTTGCTTCCTTTTATGATTCATGCTAATAATTATACATAAATATATATTATTCACAAAAAAATATAATATATATATTTAACTCTCTCAACAACTCAGTGGGGTAGTGTGATCTATTGAATTATTGCTTCTGTCAATTTTCTTCCTTCTAGTAGACAAAGTATAGTACATCATCAACCTCAGACTTTTACTTGGATCGTGTGACTCAACTTGATCAATAGAGAGAATGTAAAAGTGTCAGTGTGTCAACTGTGAACATAGGCTTTCAGAGTTTTGATGTTTCAACTTGCCCCCAGAAATTCTCTTGCTTTCATGAAGACAGTGTATTCCAAATAGTGGTGACTTTTTCTGCCTATGTTTTAGAAAAAGACTGCAGGTGTCATGAAACAAATCTCCACCAATCTCAGATGAGCCCAACAAAATCTAGATTACTTCTAACGTAACAGGATTGTTCATTGCCAAAGAAAATCTATCTAATGTAAATATGTATTTTAACAGGAAAAAAAGTCTCACAGAGTTCACATGAATTAGTAAATCACCATTTACTCTCTGACAAAAACTCAGGCATTCAAAAAGTACACAAATTCTTTTTACTCAACATCAGAGTGACTTCTCAACTAAAGAAGCCAAGTTCCTTGAAGAAGTCATTCCTAAATATACAGTTAAAAGGGCAGATAGTTTCCCTCAGCAAGCTTCCTGTCTCCCAAAATCCATCAAGAGCAAAAAAACTCCCTCCATTCTCCTTCCCACAAATACATTTATCTTTATGATGTTCATAATGTAAGTAGTCTACTTATTTCATGACTTTATTTTGTGTATATGAGATAATCTGTATCTCCTCATATCAGTGCCTTTCTGGGTTAGAATTTTATTTCAATGTAATTAATATAATTACAGCAGTGGTTACTAAATGGTAAAAAGAACGAATATGTTGCGTTTGGTAGTAGCAATATTTCAACAGACAGACACATAGTTCTCCATAAATCAAGCTTGAAAAATAACTTTCTAACATAAAATCAAAAGCCTTGTTATAAAATAGGGGACCTGGAAGTGCGAGGCCTTGTATCATTGTTTAAGGAAAGGTCAATTATTTCTTATTGTTTAAGGGAAGAAGAAAAGTGAGCAAATATAACATCTATAGACTCCAAGGTATCAGGCCAACTAAGACACCAAAGTGTCCAGGGATCATAAGATATATATATATATTAGCAACCAAGCACCCAACCACTCATTTGTTTACCTATTCATTTAATCAATAAGCTTGGGCTGCTATAACAAAATACCATAGACTGGGTGGCTCAAACAGGAGAAATTAATTTTCTCATAGTTCTAAGTGTTGGAAGTCTGATTTTAAGATACTAGCATGATTGGATTCTAGTGAGGACCTTCTGCCAGTTTGTAAAATGAGGATATCTCCCTGTGTCCTCTCATGTCAGACAGAGACAGACAGACAGGAAGAAAAAGAAAGTTATTTGGTACCTTCTCTTATAAGGGAACTAATCCCATCATGAGGGCCCTACCTTTATCATTTCATCTAAACCTAATTATCTCTCAAAGAGTTCACCTCCAAATACTCTCACCCAGGAGGACTGGGATTCATCATAAGAATCTGAGGAGGGCACAATTCAGTCCATAACAAACATGTATTGATCATCTATGTACTAGATACTTTGCTAAGCCCTGAATATATATTGATAAACAAAAGTGTCATATTCCCCACTCTCATGGAGCTTTTGGTCCAGAAGGAGGATACAGAAAATAAAGGAAGATACAGAAAATAAAGTTTGAAAGAAATATTCTTGGGAAAATGTAGGCATTATAGTGAGACATCTTAAATACCTGGAGTTGGGGACGGTTTCCTGAAAAAGTGTTCTAAAGTGAATGTGTTCCAAGTGAATGAGTACGTTATCCACATAAAGGAGGCAGGATCAAGGCCTAAAGGCAGATGGAATGTTATGTATAGAATTCTTGAGCCCAGGTGGAGTAAGGTGAAATTAAGAATTTGAACTACAAAGTAGCTGAAGCATAGTTTTTTTAATCACACACTTTGATAGGACAGACTGATGAGAAATGATGCAGAGGTTAGCAAGTACCAAATCATTCAAGAACATGTAATGAATGTTAAGAGCCAATTTATACACTAAGAACAAAATCATAGCAATCAATTTTAATTTCCTGGAGAAGAAAGACTGTCTGTAAAACCCATTGTATAGAGTACCTAAAGCAAATTTATTCTCCATAAAGGTGATGAGAAATACAAAAAATATATAATTTCCCCAAATTTATAACATTAATTCAGTTTGAAAATTTGCATTGGTATTATAGTTTCATGGTTCCCTATTAATTTAGTAATAATAATACTTGAATTCAACATTTTGTGAAAGCAACACAGGTACATGACTATGTATGTAATTGAACAAGCAATAAGAAAAAGTCAAATACAACTACTAGCATATACATTGCCACAATTAGATGCTGTCATTCATTTATTGGGCAATTTTAATGTATTTATTGAAAATCTACTCTAAGCCTGACACTAAATAGATGTGATATGTTTGTGAATAAAACAATCATCTCCACACTCATGGAGCTTACATTATGGGGGGCGGGCAGAGAAAGAGTAAGCATACTAAACAAGTAAATTAAATAGTATGTTAGAAGGTGATGTGTACTTTGGAGAATAGAAATAAGACAGGAAAAGAATATTAGGAGTACCTAGATTAGGAATAGGTGATGGTTGCCATTTTAATGAGATATTCAAGGTAGTCTCACTCAGGAAATGGAATTTGAATTAAACTTGAAGGAGGGAATTAGCTATGCAGATATTGAAGGAAACAACATACAGGCAGAGGGAAAAATATTTCAAGCAGAGGAAGAGCCAGTGTGAAGGTCTTAACAAGGGAGCATTCTCGTATTCAAGGCACTAGAAGGAGGCTGATGTGGTTGGATTGAGTAAATGAGAAGCAAATAATAATAGAAGATGAGGCTTAAAGAGGATCATCTCATGGAGGGCTTTATAGGTTATTGTAGAGGATTTGGCTATTACTATGAATGAAATGCAAAGTCATTGAAGGGTTTTTGAACAGAGAAGTGATAGGATCTAATTTATGTGTAAAATGAATCACTTTAATTACTATGGTTGGCAAAATAATGGGCACTCAGAGATGTCTACATCCTAATACTTGGTATCTATAAATATACTATTGTATCTTACATGACAAAAAGGAATTTACAGATGTGATTAAGTGGATCCAATCTGATCCCCTAAGTGAAGAAATTCAGAAATTGAAGAGGGAAGCAAAAGGCTGGATCAGAGATGCAACATGAGAAGGACTCTATTTGCCATTGCTAGCTTTGAAGATGATGGAAAAGGGCCAGCAACTAAAGAATGAGGTGGCCTCTAGAAGCTAGGAATTGCTCTCAAGTTATAGCCAGCTCTCAAGATAATGGGGACCTCTGTTCTTAAACCACAAGGAACTGAATTCTGCCAACAACTGGAATAAACAGGAGACAGATTCTCTACTACTGTCTCCAGGAAGGAGTATGATCTGCCAACACCTTGATTTTTGTCCAATGAGACCTTTACCAAGCTTCTGATCTGTAGAACCATATAACAATAACTTTAATTATTTTATACCACTAAGTCTACAGTGATTTGTTACAGCAGCAACAGAAAACAAATACAATTACTGTGTTGAGAAAACGCTTTGGAAGGTGGGAGGAAAGGTGAAACAAAGAGAAGAGTTAGGAAGCTATTGCAGTAATCAGATGAGAGATGATAATTTGGATAAAGGTGGTAGCCATGAATGTGAAAAAGGATCCAATTCTAGCTATCATCTGAAGGTACAGCCAACAGGATTTCCTAACAGATTGGATGTAGAGGATGAGAAAGAATCATATATCGCCCCAAGACTGATAGCCTGAGTAACTGAAATGATAGAGCTGTCATCAGTTAAGATGGAGAAGACTGTAAGAAGAGCAGGTTTTGGGGAAAGCCCAAGAGATCAGTTGAGGTGTATATTAGACATATGAGTAAAGTCTGAAAGCAAGAAGTTGAATATGCAAGACTGAGCGCATGAGAAAGGACAGGGCTGGTTATAAAATTTGGGTGTAGGTGGCACACAGACTGTTATTAAGATATAGACAGGATGGAACACACATGGAATAAGTGTTGATAGAGCTCCCTTTGGCTAAATATTCTTCTCCAGAAATATTTAATTTTAAAATATATACAGTTATTATGTTGCTCAATATTCTATAATAACCTAAATAGGAAAAAAAATGAAAAAGAATAGATACATGTATATGTGTAACTGACTTTGCTGTACTCCTGAAACTAACATAACATTGTTAATCAACTATGCTCCAAAATAAATAAAATATATATATATATATATATATATATATATATATATATATACACACACACACACACACACACATTTGTTAAAGTAACCTATGATATATTTGGAGAAATCATCCTTCCATATCATTTTCTTTCATCACAGGAAGGATACAAGACCCACAGAGTATGTGGAGTTTTAAAAGCAGGTTGTTTAAGACAGATATAGAAAATACTGGGAGTATTTAGACAGAAGAGACCTAGATAAAAATAAACTTTTCTTACTGGGCTATTCTTCCTAATTCCTTCTCTGATTACATAAGCACATTAAAAAAAAATTCTGACAGCATTCCATGTTAGAAACTGAATCATGCTCAGCACATTAGTCCCTGGGTCATTGCTTGCTTTGCCTTTGGAAAAATGGCTACATTACTTTGTCAAACTTCAGTTCTTCAAATGCTACAGGTCCTTGAGAAAGACTGGTAGTAGGTAAACCTTAAATAGGAAAGTCAATCTGAAACAGAAATGAGCAGACTCAGATGTTTTTTCTCCCCACCAAAAAATGCTTAGAATGTGCCAGATGCCATGCTAAATGCTCTGCATGTGTTATTTCACTTAACTCCTCACAACAGTCTCATGAGATGGCATTATAATTACAGGTGAAAAAAATTGGGAGAGACTAATAAATTGCTAAGTGTCATTCACAGAGTTAGAGAATGTTAGAATCAGGATTCAAATGCAAGTGACACCATCTCTAAAGCTTGCTTTCTTAGCTTTCTTGCTATGGTACTAATCCATCACACATTCTTCTAATTTTAAGTCTAATATTATCTTTAAATCTTTCCATTATCTCCATACCTACCACTAGTGCTTAGCTCATTCCCTCTTTCCTTTATTTTATCTTATTTTTCTTAATTTATATCACATGCATTGCTTTTCTTGCTCCTAGTTCTGTTTTCTCCCAAAACATCCTCAATGAGCTACCAGAATATTCTATCTCAAAAACAACCCTTTAAAATTTTTCTTGCTTAAAATTCTTTCGTGATGGCTCCCTATATCTTACAAGATGAAGTGCATCACCGTTAATATGTTATAGAAATTCTTCATTTTATACCTTCAGCCTCACATCTCACAAGCCATTCCTGCCTGGCATCTTATGTTCCAGCCACTCAAACAAAATGTACATCCCTGAATATCCTTAAGAATCTGGCAACTCTGCCACAAACACCATCTGATGCCCCCTTGAATAACTTATATTTAGCATTAAAACTCCCCCTTATAATACTTTCCTTCTATAAAATGAAACATTTATTGAGCATTTACTCTGTGCCACACACTATGCTAGACACTCTTGAAATAATAGATAGAGAATATGACTGTTCTTAATAAATTATGACATGTCTTGGAGACAACCACATAAAATGTAAATGTGATGTTCAGAGTAATGAAAGCTGAGCCTGGGAAATCCTAAATACACTCAGTAATCCTCTCTGCACTCACAACTTTCTTATCATGTCACATTAAAATTACTTGCTAATGATTCTGAAACAATATTTATTGTTTTAGATTATGAAATATTTTTCTAATATGCTGTTAATATCACACCAGAACTCATATGAAATGAATTTAAATTCATGGATTAATTTACATAACAAATTTTATTTCCCTTTATGAAAATAATGCTATTAATCTACACAAATAAAATAAAAGTGCAAATATAAAAATAACAAATAATATAATGAATATAACTATTTTTAGAAAACATTTCTTAACATTTAAAATTTAAAACATAAGTCTCTACAAAATAATGTGTTATTCTGGATCAATACATGTGATTTGGATTCTTGTCTAACACTTATCCTGAGAGCTGGCTATAACTTTAGGGCAATTCCTAGCTTCCAGAGTCCACCTCATTGTCAAGGATTAATCAAGGACAATCTGGCACAATTAACTTTTTCACATCAAATAGACTAAAAATGGCAACAAATGGAAATTTGTGAGTGCTATAAACCTTTCAAGTTTGTAAATTACTAAATCTTTCAAAGTTGTATTTTTGCAGGTAAAATTAAACCCTAAGGTCCAGTAGTTAAAATTCTTTAGCTGTAGTCAGTTTATTATACCAAATATTTTGCTTATATACACACATTATGCCTCATATGAGGCATATTACCATATTATTTATATTCACACTTCTATATTCACAATATATATTCTATATATTTTCACATATTGTATTAATATATTTTTTAAATCTATATTTTATGTCTATATTTGCAATATATCATATTTCTATACATATTTTATATATTTGAATTCAATATTGTAAGAAGCCATGGCTCAGAAAATTTGAAGACCTTTCTAGGACTTCAGAGCTAACAAACAGAGCTGGAATCATATTCTCAGGTTTATCTGACACCAAATGATTCTTTGATCCTGACAAAAAAATATGAAGAGCTGAAAGGATTTGCCCAAGAATTAATCATCTTGTTAATGTTACAACCTTGATCAGAAAACTAGTTTCTTAAACTAGTTGATGTTCTATTATAATTTTTCATATTAATATGTTGAGAAAAATGTACCTATTGATCAGTATTCTAGATTCTAGCAACATGACTGACTGAGTTATCATAGAACTACCTTTCATTATAAAAAAAAATTAAAATGCTGGAGAAAACATGACAGTTAAAAAATAACATTATTTTACATGTATTTGTCCAGTTTTCACAGCACCACTTATTGAATAGGCTGTCTTTTCTGAATTGTATATTTTTGCCTCCTTTGTCATAGTTTAGATGACCATAGGTGTGTGGATTTATTTCTGGTCTTTCTACCTCTTTCCATTGATCTATATTTCTGTTTTTGTGCCCACACCATACTGTCTTGATTGCTTGGAGCTTTGTAGTATAGTCTGAACCCAGGGAGCCTGATTCCTCCAGCTCTGACTTTCTGTCTCAAGATTGCCTTGGCTATTCGGCGTCTTTTGTATTTCCATACAGATTGTAAAGTTTTTGTTCTAGTTCTGTGAAAAATGTCATTGGTAATTTGATAGGGATTGCATTGAATTTGTAGATTGCTTTGGGTAATATAGTCATTTTCCCAATATTGATTCTTCCAATCCAAGAACATAGTATATCTCTCCCTCTGTATCATCTTTGATTATTTTCATTAGTACGTTAAGTTTTCTGCATACAAGTCTTTTGCCTCCTTAGGTAGGTTTATTCCTAGGTATTTTCTTCTTTTTGTTGCAATGGTAAATGAAACTGTTTCCTTAATTTCTATTTCTGCCCCTTCATTGTTAGTGTATAGGAAAGCAAGAGATTTCTGTGTATTAATTTTGTATCCTGCAACTTTATGAAATTCATTGATTAGCTTTAGTAGTTTTCTGGTGGCATCTTTAGGATTTTCTATGTATAGTATCATGTCATCTGCAAAGAGTGGCCGTTTTATTTCTTCTTTTCCAATTTGAATTCTATTTTATTTCTTTTTCTTCTGTGATTGCAATGGCTAGGACTTCCAAAAATAAAATAATGGAAATAAAAACAAAAATAAATAAATAGAAATTAATTAAACTTCAAAGCTTTTGCACAGCAAAGGAAAACTTAAACAAGACAAAAAGACAACCCTCAGAATGAGAGAAAATATTTGCATATGAAGCAACTGACAAAGGATTAATCTGCAAAATACACAAACAGCACTTGCAGCTAAATATCAAAACAACAAACAACCCAATACAAAATTGTGCAGAAGACCTAGATAGACATTTCTCCAAAGAAGATATACAGATTGCCAACAAAGACATGAAAGGATGCTCAACATCACTAATCATTAGAGAAATGCAAATCAAAACCAAAATGAAGTATCACCTCACACCGGTCAGAATGGCCACCATCAGGTAATCTACATACAATAAATGATGGAGAGGGCGTAGAGAGAAGGGAGCCCTCTTGCACTGTTGGTGGGAATGTAAATTGATGTTCTCCACTATGGAGAACAGTATAGAGGTTCCTTAAAACACTAAAAAGAGAAATACCATATGACCCAGCAATCCCACTTCTGGGTATATACCCAAAGAAAACCATAAATCAAAAAGACACATGCACCCCAATGTTCAAAGCAATACTATTTACAATAGCCAGGACATGGAAGCAACCTAAATGTCCATCAACAGAAGAATGGATAAAGAAGATGTGGTACATATATAAAATGGAATATTACTCAGCCATAAAAAGGAACAAAATTGGGCCATTTGTAGAGACATGGATGGACCTAGAGAGTGAAGTAAGTCAGAAAGAGAAAAACAAATGTATATTAAAGCATATATGTGGAATATAGAAAAATGGTATAGATGAACTTATTTGACAAGCAGAAATAGAGACACAGACATAGAGAACAAATGTATGGATACAAAGGGGGAAAGCGGGGGGGCGGGGGGGTCAGAGGAATTGGAAGATTGGGATCGACACCTATACACTATTGATACTATGTATAAAATAGATAACTAATGAGAACTCACTGTATAGCACAGGGCACTCTACTTAGTGCACTGTGGTGACCTAAATAGGATGAAATCCAAAAATGAGGGGATATATATATATATATATATATATATATATATATATATATATGTGTGTATATATATATATATACACATTATATATATATATATACACATATATACATACATATATATATATACATATATATATATATATAGCACTGGTTCATTTTGCTTTACAGTAAAAACTAACACAACACTGTAAGGCAGCTAAACTCCAACAAAAATTAATTTAAAACAATAAAAAGTAACAATACAGAGTTAGATAATAACAGAGGTAAATCCCAATTGTCAGAATAAAGCAGGAACTAAAAGTCATACTGGTAAAAGTGGTCTGATATCATTTGGTGTCAGATCTGAAAAAGAGCCCCCCAAAACAGTATCTAGTGTTTTAATAACCACACAGGGAAATAATAAATAACATTGAACTTGGTCAAGTTCAGAATTGGAGTTGAAAAAACTGTATCAAGCTAGGACCGAAAAAGGCTATGCAACCGTGAAAAGCACCTAAAGCAGTAAAACTGCTTTTTCTGGGACCCCTGGTGACAGAGAAACAATTTCCTGTGAGAAATTAAGACTCCAAGCATATAAGCTATGCATGTATGCATGTTAAATTCTCCTGAAGATGTGAGACTCCCAAGATAAAGGAATTGACCAAAAAAAATTTTTAGGACCCTAGAAACCCACAGAGTTCTAGCAGAAAAAAAATAAAATTACACCATAAGGTCAGTTCAACAGGAATGTATGAGATTCTTGAAATATAAAAAGAAAACTCTCCCTAAAAGGGAGTTTTCAATAAACATTTTAAGACAATGTGGAAACCAGTATGAGGGAAAGTCACCCAACACAATCAATAAGAGAACTGAGACATCAAGAAGTAGAAATTATAGACTTATCTAAAATGTACTATGGTACATTTAAAATGTTTTAAGAGATGGAAGGGAAACCACAATGAACAAGAATAAACATAGGGGGAAAATTGTCACCTAATTTGAAAATATTAAGAAAATAACATCTTAAATATGAAAGCTAATGTAATAAATAAAAGTAGATCCTAAGTGGATTAAAAAGCAGATAACTCACAACTGGATAATTAGAAGACACAGCTAAGAAAATTGCCCAAAAGAAAGAGAAAGAGATAAAAAGATTGCTTATATGAAAGAAATATTACAAAACTCTGAAGACAGAAGTTCTAACATACGTCTAATGAGAGTTTCAGTGAGATGCAATAGAAATAATGAAAGAAATGTAATACTTGAAAAG
Organism: Mesoplodon mirus; assembly: GCF_964341445.2. Taxonomy (NCBI): domain Eukaryota; kingdom Metazoa; phylum Chordata; class Mammalia; order Artiodactyla; family Ziphiidae; genus Mesoplodon; species Mesoplodon mirus. The sequence continues at coordinate 114,208,006 of NC_138983.1, read as the reverse complement.
ACAGTGCCCTTGGTCTTCTAATTCCAGCAACAATAGCTTAACATAGTTTGACTAGTAAATCTTATTGAGGAAAGCCACCATAACAGGGCAAAATAATTTTAAAAATTATATGGAAGGCAGAATACAAATAAAATAGTAAGTAATGAGGTTAAGGGAAATTCTGAGAATGAAATCTGTATTTTGAAATGCTTTTCCCTGGGAGTGTTTGGCACAACTTTGAGCAGGACATCTGATAGACTCAGGTCTTGGAAATAAAAGTGGAACCTAGATACTGACAAAGGCAAAAAGCATGACTCTTTTCCCATCTGAAGGGCTGCATGCTGGGAGTAAAGATTAACTAGACATAATTCAGAAGTTGTCCAGCTTTAGGCAAGTAAATTTCTAACTCTCAAAAATTCTGACTCTCTGACTTTGTATTAAAGTGACTTTAGATTGCCAGTGCCACCAAATAATGAAAATAAAATCCTCTCTGAAAAAAGATTCCTAGAACTCAAATTATTGCAACAATTACTTTTCCAAATATAATTTCCAATTTGAAAAGATAATGGCTTAGAAATTTCTTAAAACAATCCATAAAATACAAGAAACCATGAATTAAAGAAGCCCTATGAACCTGTAGACTGAAAAATTTTAAAAGAAGTTTAACATAGAAACATCACAGGGAAATTTCTGAAAACCAAAGTCAGTGAGGTAAAACACATAATACTTTTAAAGGAAAAACAATTAGACTAACAGTTAAGTTCTCACTAGAAAAAACAAAAGCAAGAAGACAATGAAATAAATATTTTCAGTCCCTAATTCCTTACACAGTAAACAAAATAGAAATTAAAATTTCTGGAAAAAAGTGAAAAAATATTGTTCAGAAATGGACAAGTAATAAATAAAATACCAAAATATTTCCTTTGGGCTAAAGAATGATGATTCAATATGGAAGATAGAAAAGTGAAGAAGAAATAGCAAACAGTACCATGATAAATATATGGATAAATGAAGTTTATTTTTTCAAGCAAAATTTCTTTAAAAATGCATTATTTTCCTAATTGTATTGGATAGATACTTGGGAAAAATAAGATGACTGTATGTGTGTCTGTATATTTCTGAATTCCATTCTTCCACGGGTCTAATTGTCTTTCTATTCCAATACCATACTCTATTGGTTTCTGTTATTTTACATATATCCTTAAATTTTCCTTCTGAAGGTGATTTGACTCCTCCAAGTTCTTTTCATTCCAGCTAAATTGAGCAATCTCAGTGTCAATTTTAATCTTAGTGTCATTTTACAGCAAAAATGCTTGTTGGAGTTTTTATTGTGATTGTATTCAATTTAAAGATCTTCGCATAACACAGGGAGATCAGCTTGGTGGTTTGTGACCACCTAGAGGGGTGGGATAGGGAGGGTGGGAGGGAGGGAGATGCAAGAGGGAAGAGACATGGGAACATATGTATATGTATAACTGATTCACTTTGTTATAAAGCAGAAACGAACACACCATTGTAAAGCAATTATACACCAATAAAGATGTTTAAAAAAAAACATCTTATGGGAAACACTTGATAACTTAAAATATCCATGATCATCATATTTCACTTTCAGTTTGTTTTTCATTTCTCTTAGAAATTTTGGGGTTTTCAGTGTATAGGTCTTTATACATTTTATTTATTTCAATGTATTTTTGGACTTTGATTTTGCTCAGAATTTTTTTTTTTGCAATTATCATCGTAGAGATCTTGTCAGTCATTGAATTCATTTCTAAGTATTCTGTATTTTCTGGTTCTATTAAAATGGTATTGTTTATTTCTTTTTCCAAATATTTCTTGCTGATACATAGAAATGAACATTTTTGTATGTTGACCTGTGTTGAAAATAAATCACTATTAGTTTTAAGGTTGTTTCAATACCTTCCTTAGGATATTTTTATATACACAATAAGACAATCTATGAAGAAAGGTTTATTACTCTTTCCAAACTTTATGTCTTTTATTTGAGCACTTCATAAGTATTATCATTTTTTGTGTAAGTTTGGATTTAATTTACTAAAATTATGTTGAGGTTGTTAGCATCTGTGTTCATGAGAAATACTAACTTTCTCACCTTCTAATATCTTTATCTACTTTTGGTATCAGGATTAAACTGACCTCATAAAAAAGGTTGAGAAGTTTTCTATTTTCCTCCATTTTCTGCAACAGTTTGTATAAGACTGCTGTACTTCCCTGGTGGCACAGTGGTTAAGAATCCGCCTGCCAATGCAGGGTACACGGGTTCAATCCCTGGCCCTGGTAGATCCCACATGCCGCAGAGCAACTAAGCCCATGCACCAAAACTACTGAGCCCGCATGCCACAACTACTGAAGCCCCCACACCTTGAGCCTGTGCTCTGCAACAAGAGAAGCCACCACAATGAGAAGCCTGCTCACCACAATGAAGAGGAGCCCCTGCTCGCTGCAACTAGAGGGAGCCCATGCACAGCAATGAAGACCCAATGCAGCCAAATTAATAAATATATTTATTTATTTTTTTAAATTGCTGGCATTTCTCCCTAAGTGATAGAAATCACCAATGAATCAATCTGAACTTGGGATTTTCTTTGTGGAAAGATATTTAATTACAAATCCAATTGTTTTCACAGATACATGGCTATTCACTTTTTTTTTTTTTTTTTTTTTTTTTGCGGTACAGGGGCCTCCCACTGCTGTAGCCTATCCTGTTTCAGATCACAGGCTCCGGACGCGCAGGTTCAGTGGCCATGGCTCACGGGCCCAGCCGCTCCGCGGCACGTGGGATTTTCCCAGACCGGGGCACAAACCCGTGTCCCCTGCATTGGCCGGCAGACTCTCAACAACTGTGCCACCAGGGAAGCCCGTTATTCACATTTTTTAAAAAAATCTTCTTTTGTAATTTTTGGTCACTTTTTTTTTTTTTTTTTTTTTTTTTTTTAGATTTGGACCATTTTTAAAGTCTTTGTTGAATTTGTTACAATATTGCTTCTGTTTTGTTTTTTTGGCAACGAGTCATATGGGATCTTAGCTCCCCAACCTGGGATCACACCCCCTGTATTGGAAGGTGAAGTCTTAACCACTGGACCACCAGGGAAGTCCCTGGTCACATGTTTTTCAAATAACTTATCTGTTTCATCAACATTTTCTAATTTATTGGGATAATTTACTCATAAAATATTGTTATACTTTTAATTTCTATAAAGTTTAATAATTCATTTATGATATCGGTTATTTGAATTTTCCCTTTCTAGAGATTTAACAATTTTATTAATATCTTAAAAGAACAAACTTTTGGTTTTATTGATTTTTCTCTATTGTTGGTTTGTTTTCTAATACACTGATTTCTGTTCATGTCTTTATATACCTTTATTATTTCCCTCATTTTACCCTTGTTTTGGTTTGATTTGCCCTTACTTTATAGCTTCCTATTGCTGATTGATTTAAAACCTTTATTATTATCTAATATAAGCATTTAAAACTACAATCTCCTCTGAACACTATTGGTACCTCACAATTATAAAATGTTGTAATGTTATTTTCATTCAGTTCATAATGTTCTATAAATTCCCTGATTAAGTTTTCTTTGACTCATGGATTATTAGAAGTATTTTGTTTAGTTTCCAAATATGTGGGTGTTTTCTAATCATTTTATTATTCTTGATTTCTAATTTAATTCTATTTTGGTTTGGATATACTCTATAACTTCCAATATCTTAAAATTGAAATTTGTTTTATTGTTCAACATATCAACTTCCTTGAGAATATTCCATATGCCATTGGGAAAATAATGTGTATTGTGCAGGTATTAGGTATAATGTCTTTAAAATGTCCATTCTATAAAGTCAAATTTTATTTGACTGATCGGTCATGTTACCATTGGAGAAGAATTTCAAAGCTATATCCTCAATGTTTTTTCTAACAATTGTTCTATCAGTGACAAAGAGGGGGGCTTTCAAATATCCAACCATGCTTGTGTACTTGTCTATTTCTCCCTTTATTTCCATCAGTTTTTATATCATACATTTTGAAGTTCTCCTTATAGATGCACACATATTTAAATATTTATATAATATTCATATAGTTGGATTTAACTCACTGTCTTGTTATTCATTTTAAACTATTCAATTATTTTTCTTTCTTCATCCTCATTTTCTGCCTTTTTAACTGAACAATTCTTTATTGTTATATTTGATCCTTTCTGTTAGATTGTTTCATATAATTTATTAGTTTATTTACAATTGACATTTATTATAATATAAAATATTCATAGCAGATTTCTTCTTTGCAAAAATATTCAAAATAATTCAAATATTTATCAAGATAATGGATGAATATATATTTTTACAATAAAATAATATAAAACATTGAAAATGAATTAACCAAACTTACATAAGACTTCACAAGTATTAAGGTGGAAAAAAGGTAGTATAGTTCAACAGTTCAACTTGTATATAAAATATTAGAACAAAAATACTTTGCTTTAAATATTAGCACATATAGTGCAATTAAATAAAATCAAAAGAATAGTAAACAAAATATTAAGAATAGTGGTTACCTGTGTGGAAGAGGGATGGTAACAATTAGATCAGTAAGGATATAATACACGATAGCTTCAATAAGTGTATTAAAGTTATAATCTTGTAACTAGATGGTAAGTACAACTATGTTCATTATGTTACTATTACTATTTACAATAGTTTTGCATTTAAGTATATATATTATTTAGCAGGCATAACACTTCATAATAAAATAAAAAATGATAAAAATGAATAAGCATATTTATATTCAGTGAGGAGTAGATTTCAAAAGAATATATAAAATGTGATGACATTTATGTATATTTCAAAAAATAAGTGAAAATACTATATTTCTGGATACATATAGATATATGAAAACATTGTGTAAGATTACACACACCTCTTTCAGTTTTTTAGTGCTATGTAACAAATCACCTTAAAACTTGATGGCTTGAAACAATTTATTAATTTTGTCATGTTCTGTGAGCTGATTGGGCTCATTTGGATGGTTTATGCTTGGACTTTTCTTAGGGCTGCCAAAGTACAGCAGCTGGGTTGGAGTCACTAGAAAGTTCTGTGCCTGGATACTCCTTGTTCTTTTTCTTCACATTCCAGGGCCTCTCCGTGGAACTTAACTTCCCACAACGTGGCAATCTCAATTGTGTCATACTTCTTACATGGTGGCTGGCTTTTATGAGTCAGGAGACAGAAAGTGCAAGCCAGTTGAAGACTGCTCAGAACTGACTTAGCATCACATCTGCCATTGGTCAAAGCAGTCTCAGCAGTTGCTCTGATTCAAGGGGAAGAAGCAATAAGCTCTATCTCTTATTGCAACATTTTCACAGTCACATTGAGAAGCACATGTAAGATGTCGGATATTACTGTGGCCATTTTTGTAAAATACAATCTGCCACAACACTTATTTCAGGCTAATGGTAACCATAGCATAGGCAGGGAGAGGAGAAATGAAATAGATAATGTTAAAAGGAGAACTTTAACCCCACCTGCATTCTTTTATCTTTTAAAAATGAAATATCTGAAGTAAATGTGACAAAGCAGCTTGTGAGTACACAAATATTTATGATATTGTTCTCTATACATTTTACACTTAGAGTATTAAAGCATTTTGTAATTTTCCAACAACATATATGATATTTCAGAAAAAAAAACATTCTAGGTTTCAGAAGATGGAAGAAACTTGTTATATCTTAAGTTTACCTGTATCTAAGGTGTCACAGTACTACGAGTCAGAAATTTTAGTTTTGGATATTTTTAAAATATTTCAGTTCTAGATTATTTTTTGAAGAAGCTAAAAGATCATTTTATCTTCAAAATATATAAGTATGAACTGTGTAATCACTGTTTTTTTCCAAATAAAATATTGTTGAATAAGTCTTGATTTTAAATTCTTTCATGAAGTTATATAAAAAGTACAATGACATGTCTGTAAGGTTTATAGCATGCTTTTATAAAAAGTTACATGCTTTTATACTTTTCTTATAAAAATAGAACTGCAATTTAAATATGTATTCCATTTTAGAACATTAGGTAATTAACTGATTTTACTGTTTTCTAATACTTTCATTCACTAATCACTGCAAGAATCTGAAGAACATTACAACTCTGTAAGAAATGAAAAATCATGTGAGTCAGCTAAGGATAGTCATAGAACATGGCTTGCATTTTAGTATAGCATTGGTTTGGAAAAGATCTAAAAGTATTCAATCAAAAATAGTTCTAAGAGTCACTGGTTCTAGGGGAAGGATTTAGTCATTTTATAAGTTGTTTTTCTGATATTTACTGCTATGCTTTATTTTCCACATAATCTAAAACAGTCTTACGGACACAGAATATGGTTTTTGTGTCAGGCATGCATAGTCCTGAGAACATTGGTTAAAGAAGGACCTGTGTAGGTCACTATTTCCCTTTTCCTAGCATTCCTTGAATAGATACGCTACATTTATTGGTCAAATGAAAATGGAATCTTTTGCTTTAATATGGAGAAATCTTGTTTCTCCTCCTTTGCTACTTGTATGCAGTCACAAGACTCTTGGTGACAAAGACACAAAATTAGCAGCATTTTATCTTTTAGCACTGTAACTTTCTCAGCCTGAAATTTGATTTAAGCCAATACATGGATTGCAATTTGAGAAAGAAGCAATGAAATAACATAAACTCCAATAAATATTAAAATTTAAATTAAAAATAAAAATTATGAAAATGAAATCTTCCTTGAAGAATGAGAATATCATCCAGTTTTCTTTACAATTTTATTCACAAATTCAAGTGAGCAGGAAATTTAAGTGTATTTTTCTGATTTAAAATCATTCCAATTTTGAGAGCTTATCCTGCTGGATAGGAGAAACTTAATGTTATTCAGTTTCCATCTCCCCTTTCCTCTGCTTTTGCCTAAATTTTGGTGGTCTTATGTAGAGCTGAGGTGTTGGAGGAGGGGTCAATCTGCATTCAAGTCATTTATACTCAAAGGTATCTGTGGAGATTCCTGTCCTCCCATCTGGACTGGGATATTTACAAATTGCCTCAGTGATGCCCCTCATTTCCATAAATATCCTTCAGGTCTGAGAGATCTTTCATACATTTCTCCTTCACCATTGAGAGCTAGAACTTAATTCTGGTGCTTCTTTCCTTTGCTCTGGACCATGGATATCTCTGTGAGATCATCTGTTGTCTTCATCTTCCTAGACACCCCATATAGACAGTCCTTATATCCAACAAATAGACAAAGAAGTCCTATCAATTAATAAGAAAAATACAGATAAACCAGTATAAAATTGAACAGATCTTAAAAGGGTACTTCAAAAGAGGATATTTAAATGAAGCATGTGCCAATATATTCAATACTATTAGTTATCAGAGAAATACAAGTTAAAATCATAAGCTACCATTACATATATAGTGTAGATAATTTTTTTAATGTAAAAGCTGTTACATGTATAAAGCAACCAGATCTCCCTTTTGCTGATGGGATTACAAGTTAGTGGTACTACTTTTAAGCTTTCTGACAATATAATCTATGAATAAATATATGCATAAACCATGACCCTATAATTTTTATTTATCTATTAATCTATCTACCCACCCAAGCAAATGTACAAGTGTCACCAAATATGCATTATTCATAATATCCAAATTTATATCGGCAGTATAATGGATAAATAAGTATGGTATATTCATTGAATAGAGTACTATAGATCAATAAGCTTCAAAATGTGATTCCTGGGCCAAAAGCATCAGTACCAATTGAGAATAGTTGAGACTCAGTACCACTTGTTATAACTGCAAATTCTTAGTCCCCACTCCAGACCTACTGATTTGGAGACTCTGGAGGTGGGGCTTCAGATTTCAGTTTCTGACAAACCCTCCAGGTAATTCAGATGCATGCTTAGCTTTAGAAGCACTATTCTAAGTGCAAAAAGAATATATATATATATACATATATATGCAAAAAATCAATATATGTAAAAAATCTGCTACATGCCATATACTGAAAAGAAATCTATTCTTAAAGACTGAGAGGGAACATGAAGGAACTCCTGGGGTAATTTTCTATTTAGATGCTAGCTACAAGGTATTTACCTTGGCAATATTCATAAATATACGCACTCATAATTTGTTAATTATATATATAAAATAATAAAATGGCAAAAATATAGTACCCCAATCCTCAGTTCTTTTTATATCACATACCTAACAATATGTGATTATTATCTCCTTTAAATTGAATATCATCCTCCCACATGAATGTTAAAATTTATTTGTTTTTTAAAAAGACAGTTTCCTTTAAGAAAATTCATCTCGCCAATTATTTATTTTGTACTTTGAGCGTTTGCTTGTATGTATGTTAGATTTTAACAAAAACTTTACTGGAAAATAAATTAAATATTTTCTCTCAATAGTCTTTCATGTCAAAATTGTTCATCAGATGGTACTGATGGCTTTATTTGTTGACCACTACCATGTGGTAGGTACTTCACACATGTCACTTTATTAAACCTTGCTATGAAATGAATAGTATTCCTATTTTAGAAATAAAAGTACTGAGGCCTAGAGAAACTGTACAATGTCCTCAAAAAGTAAGTGGCAAACTCAGGACTGGAAATCAAGTCTGTCTAATTACAAGTTCATAATCCTTCTACAGTATCACATCATAACAGTAGATGCACAAAATAATAATTAAATCTACCTGGAATAAGATTATAAGAAAGGTAAATGAGGTTGACAATACTAGGAACATCATATATTCTCCATGAACTAGCCAAGGTTATAGATTATCAGAGTTGGATGGCATCTTGAATGTCATCAAATTAGATCATTTTGAATTCCCTTTGAAATCACCTCCACGTACTGGGAACTTGGTTCTTGTAAGCTTGCCCTTCTTTTTACAACTCTTTTTATTAGAAAAAAAATCTTATATTGAGGCCAAATACATTTCTCTGTGCCTTATAACCAGTGGTTACAATTCTGCCTATTATAGTTGTATGAAAATGTTTATTTACATGACAGAATATCAAATATTCAACGAAAGCCATTTATTTGTTCCTTGAGTCTACTTTTTCCTTGGTTCCTCCCACTTTTTTCAGTATTACCTGCTTTCAGAGTCAGTTCATAATCCTGATCTTTCCCTTCTGACTGCTTCAATTTGTTTATATCCTTTTAAAAGAATCTTCATACTTAGGTGTTGCCTAAGAAGCAAAGCAGAGCAGGAACACTTCTTTTTCCAAATCTCAAGTGCTTTTCATTACACCAGAGAATTGTAAGAACTAAAAGAAAGAAACTATTATTTTTTTGTTTTAAGATATACTTCATAGAATTCTAAGAACTAAAAGGAAAGGACCTACCCAATTTTCTCTAATATATACTTCAGTTTGGATCACGTCCTTGTAAGAGTTTCAGCAGAGGCGAGATTTTAATAATTATGATTATAGATATGGAAATATGTCATCATCAGTTGTTCAAAACAGTTTTATCAAAGTAATGATATGATCCAATATAACCCATGTTAGAGTCCTAAATAGAATGTCTGACAGTTAACATGTGCACTAGATAAATGTTTTCCCTTTGTTAAGTCAGCTTCCTTACTAATAAAAATGGCCTGAGTAGATTAAGTAAAAAAAAATTATGAAAGTAACAGTACTTAATACATAATGGTTTAATTTCCCCTTTCCACAGTTTTCAAAAAGACACAAATACAGGACTAGCTTAATCAAATGGTAAACATCACTATCACTATCATAACCATCAAAACTGTCATCATTATCATCGCTATCACACACATTTGTTGCATGCTTACTGTGTGCCAGACACTTTCCCAACCCTTTTCATGTTTTATCTCATTTTATTAAGATCGTATATTAACGTCCTACAGTAGCTATATGTATTAATCCTGTTTTACATATGAGGCAACTAAGACACAGAAAAGTTAATAATGACGTGTCATTGTTTATGTCAAGGTAGTAAATGGTGATGTACTGTTCTATACTACAGGTTCTAAGAACTTTATCAATAAAATAAAGCTCTAAGTCTGTCTTCATTACCAATACATTTGGCCATGCATGCTCACTCCTAATCAAAGAGTTATGGAGCACATTACTATGGGCCAAGCCTTTAATAAATAAACAGAACTAAAACAGAATCTATTCTTCTACGGAGCTTACACCCTAGAGGTGACAGTGATATTAATGCAGTTGAACCAAAAGAACAAAAGGAAATTGTAATATGCCATGATATAGTCTATAGAATAGTAGAAAGCTCATAGAAGGAGTTAATGGTCAAAAAGAGTCAGGAAGCAAAATCTTTCCAAGAAAGAAAAACATAAATTGTAAATACCTAAAATCTAGCAAAAAAATTGTGATTTTAGGTAACTTTTAAATTAGTTTTATGTAAGCAAAGCATGGAATTAAAAAAAAAGGTCCTCACATGTGCTGAGGCTGGAAAGGTAAGTAGGGGCCAAATCTAGACATAATGCCTACAAGTTTTGGACTTTACCCTAAAAGTGATGTAGAGCTTTGAAAGATTTTTGTCATGGGAATATTGCGAGTAGTTTGAGACTTTATAATATCTTTCAGACAGTGTTGTAGAAATTGATGAAGAGGGGGAGTGAAAAGCATTGGAAAAAGTGGTCTCAAGAGAAAAGGACTAGTAATCTATGGAATTTCTGCAATTAAAAAGAAATCATGAGGTACTAAAGAGGGAGGATAGAGAGAATGGGGCCAGTATGAGGCACATTAATAAAAATGAACCTATAAGACATGGTGACTGGATTTGTGTGTGCGTGTTTTTGTGTGTGTGTATGTATGTGTGTGTGTATTTGGGGTGTGAGGAGGTGAAATAATGGGAAAAAAAATGAAGGATGAGTCCCATTTTGTTAAAATGCACCTACGTTGATGATGCCTTTAATCTTGTTTTCCTTCTTAAATGTAATAACTTGTAGATATTAGGAGCCCTTTTCTTATTTTCTCCTACCTATGCTTGTCTCCTCTCAAAGGTGAAACCCTATCCTCCCAACCAGAGTTTCACTAATTTTCAGAATAATTCCCCAGTTTTCAGAATAAAACAAACTAGAGAAGGGAAATACTTAAGCAATTTCAGATTCAGATTTAAATCACTTTCCCAGGCATACAGAACCCCTGTTAACCACAAATGAACTGTTTTTCCTGAGTCAACCCCCTGTCAGGCCAACTAGGGACATCAGGCCCCAGGGCTCATTACTGGGTTTTAAGAATTTTATCTGCTTCCCTCTAACCTGGAGCACAGCCATTGCTGACCAATGACTTCTCTCAGGTCACATTTTTCATCTTATGCTCTTTTTCCAATAATGAGACTCTTGTATCTAAGATCAGGTGCCTATGTTAACACATAATTCTGCCTATCTGGTTTTGATTTTGGCTCCCTTTTTCACATGCTTATTTTTGTAACCTGCTTAGTATTTCAGACCTCTCCTAAGACAGTCACACTTCTGCTAGGTCCACACCCCTGGAACTAAAACACTGTCAGCAATTTCTCATCCTGGAGCGAGGAACTAGTTACCTATTTTTCACATGTCCCCAAAACTGTCTTTCTGGAGCTCTGAATATCTCCTGATTGCCTTTTCAAGGATCATTTTTCGCTGAGGGAACATCTTGGTATAGTTTCACTATTGATGCTGATCATATACCTGAGAAATAATTTGGGACTAGAATGCTCCAAGGACACAATAATGTCCATTGGCAGCTGACCTAGAGTCTAGCCCTAGGCCCCAATATTATTCTGTTTCACCTTTTTGTGACCATGCAGTTATGCCCTGTCAGTCCACTCTGAGATGTGATAGTCATCATCTGTAAATTTTCCTTTCCATCCTATAGAATATCAAACACATAAAATGTCTCTGAATTATTAAAAGGGAATAAAGTGTTATTCTGAATATATTACGGATAAAAATACACTATCATAAGAATCAATTATAGCATACACATGCCTGGCTTCTTTGTAATTATCTTAAAGGAGACTAACTTTATAAAACAGCTATAGTAAATAGTGTTTGTTTGCAAAACAGTTCATTTTAAATTTATTTAAATTTGAATTACTCTATATGTGATCTGAAAAAAAATTCCTATCTCCTCTCTCTTCCAAACCACATCCATTGATTAGTCCAAAAATATGCTGGAGTGGCAAGGATGTAGAGACACTGGAACCCTTATACAAAGTTGGTGGGAATGTAAAATGGTGCAGCTACCTTGGAAAATAGTTTGGAAGTTCCTCAAAAAGTTAAGCATAGTGTTATATGATCCAGAATTCTACTCCTAAAAAACATATGTTTACACAAAAACTTGCATATAAGTTCATAGCAGCATTATTTATAATAGCCAAAAAATAGAAGAAATGTACATGCCCATCAACTGGTCAATGGATAAATAAAATCTGTCATATTCGTACAATGGAATATTATTCAGCTAAAAACGAATGGAATACTGATACATGCTACAATGTAGATGAAACTTCAAAACCTCATGCTGAGTGAAAGAAGCCAAGCTAAAGATATGCCACATGTTGTATAATTTCATTTATATTAAATGTCCATAGTAGAGAAATCCATAGAAACTGAAAGCAACTTAATGTTTGCCCATGGAGGGGGTAAAGAGGGAAGAGAGTAACTACTAAGGGGCACAAGATTTCTTTGGGGGTTGATGAAAATATTCTGGAATTAAAAAGTGATGATGGTCACACAACCTTGTAAATATCCTAAAAACCAATGAATTTTATACTTCAAATTGGTGAATTTTGTACTTCAAAATGCTGAATTTTATAGTATATGAATGACATTTCAAAACATAATAAATCAGAATAGGGCCAGTGTGCAATATAATATGTGAAATATTTGGAAATGTCATAAAAAGTTAACTTGATTAGAGAATTTGAAAAAAATAGATACAAATTGACCCTTAAAGCCTTAAATCAGAATGTATTAGACTTCTGTACTTTACTTTTTCTTTATGATCATATTATTTCCTGAAACCTAAAAGTAGTTGCAAATTCCTAGGGATTTTCAGAGCATTACAGAACTTCCTCATATGAAAGATAATTAAAAAATTTAAAGAACCACTATGGTTCTACTTATTCCTTGTTTATTTATTTTTGCTGGATTTGGATTGTTGTTTCATTCCATAGGAGGAAAATTCTCTAAATCAATTTTCAGAGTTGAAAAAAAAGTACAATAATGTAATCCAATCCTCTTATTAAAAAGATAGAGAAACTAAGATCTATTATATGTTAACTGAGTTGATGTTCACTAGTATAAAGTTAGTTAGTGGCACAACTATGATTATGTTATTAAATCACAATGAATTATTATTTTGTCCTTTAAGATATAGGAAGTCTTTCCTATCTTTTGAAATGTTAAAATTTGATAACTATTTATTATAAAGTTCCCTTATCCTTGTTGTTAATTATATATTATGCTTAGGTCAAATATGCCAGGATGGGGTCAGTCAACATGCTCTGGCCTCTGTCCACTTCTGACCTCCTCCCCTAGTGTCCTCCCCCTCATTCATTCTCCAGCCCATATTGGCCTTCTGTTTATCTTCTAGTATCTAAGCATTTTCCACCTTAGAGAATTTGCATTTAATAGTCCCTCCATCTGGAAAGTTGACTGCTTAGTCCTGTGTGAAGTGTGTTCCTTCATATCATTTATATACTCAGAGGCCTTCTCTGACCACCTAACTAAATTCAGTCCCTCACCTTCCAGACCCCTAACTTTACCTGCAATATTTTTCTTCATAGAATTTACATTTATCTGAATGTTTTTAAATTGAATTCGTTAGTTAGCTTTTTCTTTTCTTTTCTGTACTGCCTTTCTTTCTCACTAGAACATAAGTTCCATTAAGGATTTTACCTCTTTATCTCCAGCACTTCTTTATTTCCAGCACTTAGGACAGTCCCTGACACATCTTAGACCTAAATATATATGTGTTGAATGAATGAATTAAATGGAAGTGGTCACTTTTATCTTATAAATAGAAGCCTAAAGGTTGAGATTTTAAGTTCATTTTCTGGCAAAAAGGACTATTTTGTGTTTTAAATTTAGTTTTTTTTCCATTCTGAAGGGGCAAGAAAATGAAAGGTACTTAGGTTAAGATCCAGATATTTCTTTTTTTTTTAATTTTTATTTTATATTGGAGCATATTTGATTAACAATGTTGTGTTAGTTTCAGGTGTACAGAAAAGTGATTTAGTTATACATTTATCTATTCTTTTTCAAATGTTTTCCCATTTAGGTTTTTACAAAATATTGAGCAAAGTTCCCTGTGCTGTACAGTAGGTCCTTGTTGATTATCTAATTTAAACATATCAGCGAGTACATGTCAATCTCACACTCCCAATCTATCCTTTCCCCCAACCCTTCCCACCACTCCACCTGTAACCATAAGGTCGTTCTCTAAGTCTGGGAGTCTGTTTCTGTTTTGTAAATAAGTTTATTTATATCATTTTTTTAAGATTCTGCATATAAGCTATATATGATATTTGTCTTTCTCTGTCAGACTTACTTCACTTAGTATGATAATCCCCAGGTCCACCCATGTTGCTGCAAGTGGCATTATTTCATTCTTTTTAAGGGCTAAGTAATATTCTCTTGTATATATGTACCACATCTTTATTCATTCATCTATTGATGGACATTTAGGTTGCTTCCATGTCTTGGCTATTGTAAACAGAGCTGCAATGAACATTGAGGTGCATGCACCCTTTCAATCAATGTTTTTCTCTGGATATATGCCCAGGAGTGGGATTGTTGGATCATATGGTGGCTTTATTTTTAGTTTTTTAAGGAACCTCCATACTGTTCTCCATAGTGGCTGTACCAATTTACATTCCCACAACAGTGTTAGGAGGGTTCCCTTTTCTCCACACCCACTCCAGCATTAATCATTTGTAGATTTTTTGATGATGGTCATTCTGACTGGTGTGAGGTGATACCTCATTGTAGATTTGATTTGCATTTCCCTAATAATTAGCAATGTTGAACATCTTATCATGTGCCTCTTGGCCATCTGTATGTCTTTGGAGAAATGTCTATTTAGGTCTTCTGTGTATTTTTTCATTGGGTTGTTTGGGTTTTTTTGATATTGAGCTGCATGAGTTGCTTGTTGCATCATTTGCAAGTATTTTCTCCCATTCTGTGGGTTGTCTTTTCATTTTGTTTATGGTTTCCTTTGTTGTGCAAAAGCTTTTGAGTTTAATTACATCCCATTTGTTTATTGTTGTTTTTATTCCCATTACTCTAGGAGATGGCTTGGAAAAGATATTGCTGCAATTTATGTTAAAGAGTGTCCTCTATGTCTTCCTCTAAGAGTTTTATATCCAGTCTTACATCTAGGTCTTTAATTCATTTTGAGTTTATTTTTGTGTGTGGTGTTAAAGAATGTTCTAATTTCATTTTTTTTTACATGTAACTGCCCAATTTTCCCAGCACCATTTATTGAAGACACCGCCTTTATTCCATTGCCTCTTTGTCATAGATCAATTGACCATAAGTTCATGGGTTTATTTCTGGGCTTTCTATCCTGTTCCATTGATTTATATTTCTATTTTTGTGCCAGTACTATACTGTTTTGATTACTGTAGCTTTGTAGTATAGTCTGAAGTCAAGGAGCCCGATTCCTTGAGCTCCAATTTCTTTCTCAAGATTGCCTTGGCTATTCAGGGTCTTTTGTGTCTCCATACAAATTTTAAGAATTTTTGTTCTAGTTCTGTGGAAAACGTCATTGGTAGTTTTATAGGCATTGCACTGAATCTGTAGATTGCCTTGGGTAGTATAATCATTTTGACCATATTGATTCTGCTAATCCAAGGACATGGTATATTTTTTTAATCTATTTGTGTCATCTTTGATTTCTTTCATCAGCATCTTATAGTTTTCAGAGTACAGGTCTTTTTTCTCCTTAGGCAGGTTTATTCCTAGGTATTTTTTCCTTTTTTGATGTGATGGTAACTGGGATTGTTTCTTTAATTTCTCTTTCTGACCTTTCAGTTTTAATGTATAGAAATACAACAGATTTCTATGTAGTAATTTTGTATCCTGCAACTTTCCTGAATTCATTGATCAGCTCTAGTAATTTTCTTTTTCTTTTTTTTTTTTTTAAGCTGTGGTTTTCTTTTTTTTTTTTTTGAAGATGTTGGGGGTAGAAGTTTATTAATTAATTAATTTATTTTTGCTGTGTTGGGTCTTCATTTCTGTGTGAGGGCTTTCTCTAGTTGTGGCAATCGGGGGTCACTCTTCATCGCGGTGCACGGACCTCTCACTATCGCAGCCTCTCTTGTCGCGGAGCACAGACTCTAGATGCGCAGGCTCAGTAGTTGTGGTTCACGGGCCTAGTTGCTCTGTGGCATGTGTGATCCTCCCAGACCAGAGCTTGAACCCGTGTCCCCTGAATTAGAAGGCAGATTCTCAACCACTGTGCCACCAGGGAAGCCCTCTAGTAGTTTTCTCATAGCATCTTTAGGAATTTTCTATGTAGAGCATCATGTCATCTGTAAAGAGTGACAGGTTTACTGCTTCTTTTCCAATCTGAATTCCTTTTATTTCTTTTTCTTCTCTGATTGCCATGGCTAGGACTTCCAAAACTATTTTTAATAAAAGAGGTGAGAGTGGACAAACTTGTCTTGTTCCTGATCTTAGAGGAAATGTTTTCAGCTTTTCACTGTTGGGTATGATGTTAGCTGTAGAAAATTCAGGAGATTTCTGATGGTTGAACTTCAAAATGACTTCAGAATTTGTTAGTGAGTGCCATTGTGGAATCTCTATCTGTACAAATGTTCATGCATAAATCAGACATCTACTTGTATGTTTCTTAGTTTGATAAGTATGTTTATCATCTGATAATATTATATTTTCAAAAGTCCTATTTCATGCTGTTAATTTAGTATATGTATTTTGACCCTTTCCAATAAATTAATGTGACATAATGAAGTTATTAGATACACAAATAGTGTTTGATAATTTCAAATAAGAGTAAACCAAAAGTCACCTTATAAAACATCTTATTATTCTCAGGGTTTTCTATAATACATATATGTCAAATGCCATTTACAGCTACTATTTCCTTATTATTCAGTTGTCTCAGCCATGGTAATTTCACTGTTTATAGGAGAGCAACAGTCTGTACAGTCTTTCTGTCAATTGTTTTCACCATTAGTGACAAAATGGATTATTTTTTGGTTAGAATTAATTTGTTCCCTAGTTTGTTCCAACTGGATGTATTTTAAATTAATATGCTAGCATCAATTTTGTATTACAAAGAGATTTCTTTGCCCTGCAAACTAAGCCTTTAAATATTCCTTCAAAAACTGAGGTCCTAATCAGCACCTCAGTACTGATCATAAATTTTTATTTGAATTGTTGAGGATGACCAGGAACCTTTTTTTCATAAAAATATTCTGATGATCAGTGACAATGACAATTCTTAAAAATAATGTTTTTCAGATGATCTATTTAAAATAAAAAATTCCTAAAATACCTTGTTATAAATTACTAGCTCATAGACCATTTTTCTGAAATGAGAGATTCAGGTTGAGTGACTAATTGGATACCTGTGGGAAGAATTGTCACTATGAATTTAGAAATGGAAACAAAAATGCTACAGTATTAGCTTGCTAGAGCTGCCATACCAAAATACCACAAAATGGTGGCTCTTAAAAAGCAAACTTACTGTCTCATCACTCTGGGGGTTAAAAACTTGAAATCAAGGTGTTGGCAGAGTTGGTTATTCCTGAGGCTTTTGATAGAAGGACTTGCTCT
Organism: Mesoplodon mirus; assembly: GCF_964341445.2. Taxonomy (NCBI): domain Eukaryota; kingdom Metazoa; phylum Chordata; class Mammalia; order Artiodactyla; family Ziphiidae; genus Mesoplodon; species Mesoplodon mirus. Next base: position 114,190,201 of record NC_138983.1, on the reverse strand, counting down.
AGGCCACGCTTTTTGGCTTGAACTGTTTTTTTTCCCTATGTCTCTTCACATCATCTTTCCTCTACCATGTGTCTATGTCCAAATTGTTCCTTTTTATAAGAATATTGGTTGTATTGTACTAGAAGTCTACCCTAATCCAGTATAACTTTAACTTAACTAATTATAATACATCTGCAACAACCCTATTTCCAAATAAAGTCACTTTCCCAAGTACAAGGGTTAACATATTAATTTTGAGGAACACAATTCAACTTATAACAACTACTACTAATAATTATATCTTTTGTGTGTAATATTATATTTAATCCTTTATGAGATAGGTAGTATTATTCTTATTTTGTAGATGAGGCTAAAAGAGTGGTTTGTCACGGAGTATATTATATGCTAAGGTTGGAATTACTTCTGACTACAAACTCATTGCTGGATACTTTTACTGAGTTTCACCATCATCATCATTTTGACCAGGGCCACTTGTTGAACAAACTGAGATAAAATCTGATAATAAAGTGTTGACTTTATAATGTATTGAACCATTTACCTTTAGAATTATTCATTTATCTGTTTCTGTGTAACTACCCTAAAACCTAGAGGCTTAAAATAGCACTCATTTTATTATATCTCATGATTTGGTGGATACTCAGATGGCTGATTATTTTGTTCTACATAATGGCAACTGGGTTTACTCAATAGTATTTAGCTGAGAGTTGGTCTAATCTGGAGAGTCCAAGAAGGCTCCATTCACATAGTTGGGATCTTAGTGGGGCCACTGGAAGCCTGAGCTCAGATTCTCACCCTCTTGTCCTCAGAATTTCTGTTCAGTGGGTAGTTGGACTTCTTCCATGATGCTCAGGGCTCCAAGAGTGAGTATACAAAGATGCCTGTCTGAGTCAGATTCAACTTGTTAAAAGTGACTGTCTCAGAATTACGGAAGAGAGCAACAGAATTTCTTGGAATTATAGTTCATTTGGGAGCCCTATTTGAAGACTAACTACTAAAAAACTATAAGGGCTTAAAAACCACCTAATTTAGTTTTCAATCTTGTTAAAGATATCAGCAAATGAAAGTTTTAATGCTCTTTTTTTATTAGTAATATCACAAATATTGTTATAAATTAAAATAAGTATTTGATAATGAGTTCAATAATATTTCATCTGCTCTTAGATTCTAGTATTTATAATTAGAGAATTAAGAAATAAGAATTTGCTATACATTCACTTATTTTTATTTCAGTAAATAAAGATCTATCTTAATTATTTGATTACAGGCTTCGAAAGCCCAACTATTAAGATACCAGCCATCTTCTGAAAGCATAGAAGAAAACAAGATGAATTATTTCAGTTCCTAAATCTTGGCTTTGAGATATCTGTGGCAGGACTGAGAGATGACATGACCTCTCCAAGATCACCTCTAGTCTAAAGAATAGACCTCATAACTCCTGGATTGATTATTAAAGAAACAATGCTCCTCTCTCTGATGCTTCACTAGTAAATTTTGCAGCAATAAAACATAGTATAATAGTCAAGTGTAGACACAGGGGCACAAGTATTAAAATTCATAATTCTGATTGTGATCATTAGAAAGTTAAGTTACTTTATCTCTCTATGCCTCAGTTCCTTCATTATTATATAATGTTAACATTAGTACCTCCTTTGAGGAGATGTGAGAATTTAGAGTTAATAAATGAAAAGCACTTAAAGCAATGTCTAGGACATGGTAAGTATTGTATAAAGGTTTACTGTCATTATTACATTCACAAAAAACATAATAATCATTGACATGTCAATAGAAAGCATCTTTCTTTTTGCTCTTATTTGCTCTTAGAAAAAGCTTGGCATTTGAAATTATTTAATAGTATTAATTAAATAGCTTTTATATGTAATGTAGTTTATATACTTCACTCACTTAAAATCTTAGGTAAAGATTATAACATATACATGGACTTTTAATTCTAGAACAACTTTTTAAAAATTCTATACAAATTTTTCTGAATTCTTATTTAATAGATTAGGAAAATGAGGTCCAAAAAGGATATGTAATTTCCCAAGTCTACACTGTGCACAAGTGAAAAATAATATCAATTTCTATTAATAAATCAGTGATATTTCATCTCTAGTATATTTCAATTTCAAAATAAAATCATAACTTTCTCTATTCACATTTAAGTGGAAACTTGCATGTCAAATCTACTCCTTAATTTTTGTGGCTATAATGAAATGCATAATATCTTGAGTAATTGATATAACTTGCAGTAGGCACATCAGAAAACAAAAGGATATTGGAAGTGTGGAATATATTGAGAATGCATGACAAAGCAAGTGACAGTTCAGTATATGATGATGCTGTGCCTTCTGCCAAACAAGAATGGGATGCCAAACATGCATTCCATACACTTCCCAATCTTCAGTCTTAACACATCGTAGGCTCTTTGCCTAGAATGCTCTTCCTTCCTAGTTTTCATTAAATTCATTCTTTAGGCCTGAGGCTGTTTAGCAGGTACTTCAGGAGCCTTTTCCTAACTTCCAAAACTAGGTAAATTTCCTACATCATATGTTTCCGTAGTTTCATTATACTCCTACATTTATTTGTTGAGCTTGTATCTTTTACCCAACTCTCTTAGATATAGAAGAGCAAAAACTGTACCTGTCATGTTCAATGTCATGAGCCAAATACCCAACACACTGTAGAGATTACAGACATTAGGTTGCCAAAAATGTTTGTATTTCTTTTAAGAAATTCTCCTGAAATCTGTTATCATTTAATGTAAAATGAGTCAAGTAATCACCTTAAAGGTGATTTAAAGTTTTTGAGACCAGAAACCATGTGATTTGTTATTCATTATATTTTCAGTACTTAACATGCCTGGCACACAATAGACGTGCAAGAAGTCAAGGTTAAATGACAGTGCTCAATACATTAGACAATTTAGAATGTTAAAAGTATGAACTGGATTGAAGATCTATGTTCTAGTTTGACTCCCATCCTTATAAACTGTGACCAAAGACAAGTTGCTTAATTTCTCTAAGTCTCAGTCCTTTTGTCTATAAAATGAGAGAAGAGGGGAATAATACCTTCCTCATAGGATCAAATAAGGAGAAAAATTCCTAATACATGTCAAACACCTAACACAGAAGACAAAATAGAAGCTACTTTAGCCCAGCCTACAAAACACCACATTTTCTCCTGCTGTCATGTGAAATAAGAAGCAGAACTATTTCATGATAAATTCAAGCTACAAAATTACAAGAATATTGATTTTGGTTAAATATAAGGAACATAGTTCTAATAATTATTGCTGTCCATCAGGAGATGAGACCATCTCAAAAAAAAAAAAAAAGTAGATCCTTTCCTGCTCCTTGATAAATTTAGAGAATGGATGATTAAAAAAAAATTCCTACCTTGTAAAGCAAATGAGACTTGACAGCCTCCAAACTTATTTTAGTTTGAAAATTACATTAATCTAATCTTCCCTGATGAGAGCTCTTTTTTATCCCTTATTTCTGAATTTTGGTGCTTTAATTAATTTAGCTATTTGAACTAAGGGCACTACAACTTAGCCTTGAAGTAACCCAGAAGTATGTTGTAATATGGTTTTCTGTGGACTATAGTTTGTGATTAGGCATATCTCTTTTGGATACCATTCAGTGGAGTTAGATGCTGAATTACCAAAAGTACTTCATTAAAAAACACTTTATCTTGTAAGGTAGTATTCCAGATTGTGTTCTTATGTCTTTTGACATCAGGGTGCCTGAGAGATCCATTGTTAACAAGGAGTTAACTAGAAATTATGTAATACAGTGATTACAACTAGCTTGTCAACTAAGTTTTTAACATTGAAAAGTATGTTATATGATTGTGAATAATTTTATTAACATTTCAACATGATTTCATAAAACAATATTCAGCCTATATTTTGGGTTGAAAGAGTACATCTTTATACTCATAAAAGTATATGTCATTGCATACAAAATAATTTCTAAAGTTATAACAAATTCTGTAATATTTGATATTTTGTGGTAAAATAAAATTATTCAGCATGAAAAGAGTTATCAAGATATTAAGGAAGAATCAACATTGTGAAAATGACTATACTACCCAAAGCAATCTACAGATTCAATGTAATCTCTATCAAAATAGCAATGGGAGGGCTTCCCTGGTGGCACAGTGACTGAGAGTCCGCCTGCCAATGCAGGGGACACAGGTTCATGCCCCGGTCCGGGAAGATCCCACATGCCGCAGAGCGGCTGGGACCATGAGCCATGGCTGCTGAGCCTGCGTGTCTGAAGCCTGCGCTCTACAAAGGGAGAGGCCACAACAGTGAGAGACTCATGTACTGGACAAAAAAAAAAAATAGCAATGGCATTTTTCACAGAACTAGAACAAAAAATTTCACAATTTGTATGGAAACACAAAAGACCCTGAATAGCCAAAGCAATCTTGAGAAAGAAAAATGGAGCTGGAGGAATCAGGCTCCCAGACTTCAGACTATACTATGAAGATACTGTAATCAAGACAGTATGGTAGTGGCACAAAAACAGAATTATAGATCAATGGAACAGGATAGAAAGCCCAAAGATAAACCCATGCACATATGGTCAACTTATCTTTGATAAAGGAGGCAAGAATATACAGTGGAGAAAAGACAGCTTCTTCAATAACTGGTGCTGGGAAAACTGGACAGCTACATGTAAAAGAATGAAATTAGGATACTCCCTAATACCATACACAAAAATAAACTGAAAATGTATTAAAGACCTAAATGTAAGGCCAGACACTACAAAACTCTTAGAGAAAAACTTAGGCAGAACACTCTATGACATACATCACAGAAAGATCCTTTTTGACACACCTCTTAGAGAAAGGGAAATAAAAACAAAAATAAACAAATGGACCTAATGAAACTTAAAAACTTTTGCACAGCAAAGGAAACCCTAAACAAGATGAAAAGACAACCCTCACAATGGAAGGAAATATTTGCAAATGAAGCAACTGACAAAGGATTAACCTCCAAAATTTACAGGCAGCTCATGCAACTCAATATCAAAGGAAAAAACAAAGAACTGAATCCAAAACTGAGCAGAAGACCTAAATAGACATTTCTCCAAAGAAGATATACATATTGCCAACAAACACATGAAAGGATGTTCAACATCACTAATCATTAGAGAAATGCAAATCAAAACAACAATGAGGTATCACCTCACACCAGTCAGAATGGCCATCATCAAAAAATCTACAAACAATAAATGCTGCAGAGGGTCTGGAGAAAAGGGAACCCTCTTGTACTGTTTGTGGGAATGTAACTTGATGCAGCCACTATGGAGAACCATATGGAGTTTCCTTAAACAAACTAAAACTAGAATTACCATATGACCCAGCAGTCCCACTACTGGGCATATACCCTGACCAAACCATAATTCAAAAAGTGGAGTCATGTACCACAATGTTCATTGCACTTCTATTTACAATAGCCAGGACATGGAAGCAACCTAAGTGTCCATCAACAGATGATTAGATAAAGAAGATGTGGCACATGTATACAATGGAATATTACTCAGCCATAAAAAGAAATGAAATTGAGTTATTTGTAGTGAGGTGGATGAACCTAGAGTCTGTCATACAGAGTGAAGTAAGTCAGAAAGAGAGAAACAAATATCGTATAATAACACATATATATGGAATCTAAAAAAAATAGTTTTGAAGAACCTAGGGGCAGGACAGGAATAAAGGCGCAGACATAGAGAATGGACTTGAGGACATGGGGAGGGGGAAGGATAAGCTAGGACGAAGTGAGAGAGTGGCATGGACTTATATATACTACCCAATTTAAAATAGATAGCTAGTGGGAAGCATAGCACAGGGAGATCAGTTCCATGCTTTGTGACCACCTAGAGGGATGGGATAGGGAGGGTGGGAGGGAGATTCAAGAGGGAGGGGATATGGGGATATATGTATGCATATAGCTGATTCATTTTGTTATACAGCAGAAACTAACACACCATTGTAAAGCAGTTATACTCCAATAAAGATATTTTTTAAAAAAGAGTTAATATTAAGGACCAGAGTTTCTCAAAGTTTTTTCCAGAAAAAAAATATCATATTAGCAACATCAGAATTACATGGAGTGCTTATTAAAATTTGAAACATCTCAGCTTTCCCCAAGAACTAATAGCTCTTGGGGTAATAGATAGATAGATAGATAGATAGATAGATAGATAGATAGATGATAGATAGATAGAATGGAGGAATAGAGAGTAGGAACATGCATTTTTACAAATATCCCCCATGAATCTTACAGACACCAAGGTTTTGAAATTCACTGTAATAAAATATGGCTGTGGACAATATATGAGAACATAAACAAACAGACTGTGCTTTCAAACTGTGATTCATATGGTCAGGTTTCTAAGATAAAGTAATAACTGAAAGAGTTTTATGGGATAATTCTGAACTGAAAATATTACTTTCAAGGTATATAGTCTTGTGACAGAAGTGAAGTAGAGGTTTGTGTGGACAGGAGATAGTGTAGAGGGAGAGGATCTATCATCTGAGGGATTAAATAAATGTTAATTAGTATAAAGATAATGAAGAGACTGACAAGTTGCAATATAGAGCTTGCTACATTTGAAAGTCATCAAGCTTAACCTGGAATTTAAGTTTTGTTGAATATTTAGCCTCTAGTTATAAAAATGCTACATTAACAGAATCACAGAATCATAGAACTAGAAGAGTCTTCAAAAGTCACCAAGTTCAATTATTTATTGCTATTGAATCAACATCACAAATCCTTAATATATTAAAGTCTATTTGTTCAGAAATTAAAAATTTTTCCAACTCAACTCAATGTCCATACTCAAGTGTGTTTTATACAAATATGAAGATCTAAAGGTAAATGATGTTAATTAGATAGATAGATAGATAGATGGATAGATAGATAGAAGGGAGGACTAATTTTCTTTATGTGCTGCTATTTATAAAATTCTTTATTTGCTATTTAAATGTAGCAAAAGATGAATTTTATAGAAAAGTATGAGTCACATCTGGCAAGATATTTTTGATTTACTGAGCTTGGAATAGCTGCAAAAACACTTCCTCTTACAGACTTGTATAATCAATCATTTGTTGCCTTCCTTGCAAATCAGCATGAGTTTTATATTACTAAGATTTCCCCCCATTTTACAGCATTGAAATGGGTCACAAAGCAATTCAGTTCAACTTTAAATTCAATAAAATTAAGAATATATTTATTGGGTTTCCCTGGTGGCGCGGTGGCTGAGAGTCAGCCTGCCAATGCAGGGGACACGGGTTCGTGCCCCGGTCCAGGAAGATCCCACATGCTGCAGAGTGGCTAGGCCCGTGAGCCATGGCCGCTGAGCCTGTGTGTCCAGAGCCTGTGCTCCACAACGGGAGAGGCCACAACAGTGACAGGCCCACGTACCAAAAAAAAAAAAAAAAAAAAGAATATATTTATTGAGCAGTAGTTCTCTGCTAGTACTTTTCTATGTACTGCAGCAAATCCCAAGTCTTTAACAACCACAAGCTTCTAACTTTACTTGAGGTCTCCCCCAAGCAAACTAAGAAATGATGAAGTAACAAAATAAAGCATTCTAGAATTTGGGCTGAAAGAAAATGGTTTTAATGGTTCAGAACTGGGAGGTGGCACTCAGTATTAGTAGGAAGATCTAAAGAGGGCTTCATGATAAAGATGAACACATGACTTAAGTTTTGATAGGCATTGAATAATTCTTCACCACTTCCATGGCAAAAAAAGTTTGAAAGTTGGAATGGTCATGATTATGCAGGGATCAGAGAAGAGGTAGTTTATGACTTAGACCTTTGAATCTCATACTTTTATATATGCCAGCTACTTAGCAAAAAATGTAAGCCCTTTGAGCATAAGGACTACAAAGGTAAAATTGATAATGGAAAGATTATATATTATGGAGTTAGTAAAACCTCAGTTCTCAATCTTGGCTTTGCCATAACCATCAGGGTTATCTGGACATTTTACTTACATTCTTTGAGCTTGGAACTGGCTTTCTTTATAACAATGGGAATAATGAACTTTTTTTTTTTTTTTTTTTTTTTTGTACACGGGCCTCTCACTGTTTTGGCCTCTCCCATTGTGGAGCACAGGCTCCAGATGCGCAGGCTCAGTGACCATGGCTCACGGGCCCAGCCGCTCCACGGCACGTGGGATCTTCCCAGACCAGGGCACGAACCCGTGTCCCCTGCATCAGCAGGTGGACTCTCAACCACTGCGCCACCAGGGAAGCCCAATGAACCCTTTCTTGAAGGACTGTAGTAAAGATTTAATTAGGGTAATAATACTGTACATCAAATAATGAGTCAAAAATATGAACGGTCTTGGTGTAAGTATATGCCTTTCACATAATAAGAGCTCAATATGTGCGATGTGGCTGATAGGAAGATGATTCTGTAGTTAGTGGGACATCATTATATGTTTTTTCAAGAATGTTAGGTACTTAAATCATAAGAATGTATAAGATTCCACAAGGAGAACATGTGGAGGAAAGTAGATTAAGGATGGAAACACAGGAAGAATCACAGTTAAAGAGTGGGAAGAGGATGAGGATTTCATCAAGAAAACAGAGAATAAGCAGTCAAAAGTATGCAACTATATGCTCAGGAGAGCATGGGGATACTGAAGGCAAGGGAATAGAAAATGCCAAAACATATAAGGTGTTCAACAGAATCTAATGTGTTAGAGAAGCTTGAAATTGTAAATACTGAAAAGTTTCCATTGTGTGTGTTGAGGCCATCATTAAGCTTCATGAAAACAGGTTCACCTGCTTGGCTGGGGAGAAAGTCAAACTGCAGGAGGCTGAGGAATGAAGGAAATCTGAGAAAATGCAGACAGTGAGTTGCTACTGCTTTTCAGTACTTTGCTGACAGTAGAAGAGAAAAAGCAAGGTAGTTAGAAGGTATGCTGTGTAAAGGTGGAAGGAGAGTCAGGAGATTGAAACAGAAGTATAGAGCAAAAACTGGCCTCCATGGAGTGAGCTGAGAATGGTTAGAAATAATTAAGTAAAATGTAAATTGAGATATTTACAATCTACATTAAGTTTAGTGATAGGAAGTACATAAGATCTTTACCACTAATCATAGGAAACATGACAGAATTTTCTCAGATAAACCATGGTTGTGGAGGGATGTAGGAAGAAGAATAAGAAGGAAGAGAGGGATGCAGCTTGTTTTCTTTGCTTGAATAAATACCAGCAAAAAATGTATTACACTGATATTAATTGTAAATATAAACTCTATTAACATATTTTAGTGCCTGCATAGTATCCATAGCAAAAATCAAGAAACAGAATTGAAGAGGGAAGGGGATCAATATGGAGAAGTAAGAGGACATGGAGCTCATTGCCCCCCCACAAACCCACAAATACATCGAAAATACATCTACATGTAGAAAAATTCTCATGGAAAATTAACTGGAAATGGGCAGAATAATTCTTAAACAACCAAGCCTGTAAGAAAGACTCCATTTCCAGATAATCTGGTAGGACAGGGGGAAAAATGCATCAAGTTGGGAACTGTGGCCCTGGGAGACAACTAAGAGGAAAAGGAAGACCACCCGGGTAGAATGAGTGGGTTTAACCACAGACTGAGGTGCCCAGTCCTGGGGTCCTAAGCAGAGTAGACAAGACCCTGTGGCTGCATGAAGAACCACTGGGGCAGAAAGAAAGGCTGGAGAAGCCTAAACTCCACTCAAGAGAAGCAGTGCATGGGTGTTGGCTTGCCACCAGACAGAACAGAGAAAGGTCTGCCTTAGTGGCTGTGGCTTCACCACACTTCCCAAACCAACCTGAGTATAAAGTGAGGCCCCACTCACTCCACACCACAGCTTGGCACTGGATCTAGAAATGCCAATTTCTGGGAAATTATTCAATCTAGAAATGCAGAGGCTGCCCCTGGGGTTTGGGGTGTGCTCCAAGTGGGGCAGTGGTGGCCATTTTTGGTGATTACTGAAACAGTGGCCCAGAAGCTCAAACTTTTGAGGGCGGCACAACCTCTTCAATTCCCATGACCACAATGCCCTGACGTCCAGTCCCAGCCAAGAGAATGCTCCAGCCCCATCTGCTCCATGCCATATATTTGCACTAGGTCTGCGAGGTCCGCAACAGGGGAAAGGATGCTACCTTGGACTATGTCTGAGAGGAGCCACAGACACCTACATCAGACCACTGGAAACACACAAACCTCACTTACTTCAGCACTCCCCTCCTTCAGGACAAAGGCTCCAGTGTGGGGAGAAAGAAAAGGAAACACTTAAAGGGAACAGAGCCACCTTGAGCCCGAACCTCAGGGATTCTGCTCCAGCAATGTGGGAGCAGACCCTACTTGTGACAAGACTGACTGTCACTGAGCAGAGATCAAGTCTCACCTCACACACTGTACAGGCTCTAGCTCCTCCAACATCAACCACACCCCCTATCAAGTTGACAGCTGCCAGAACACCCTGAGGAAAGAGGTGACTGGTATCAGCCTCAAATCCAGGCCTCGCACCAAAGACATTGGGCAAATGCAGTTTATGTAAGGATGTTCCCACATAAAAACACCCCTTCAGGACCACAATAGGTAACTGTTTCTAAATTCACAGAAACAGAGAAAGTTAAGTAAAATAAAAGGCAGAGGAGTTACTCTCAATTGAAAGAGCTAGAGAAAAGCCCTGAAAAAATAATGAAACAGATAATTAGTCTACCAGACTCTGAGTTCAAAAAGCTGGTAATGAAAATGCTAATGGAATTAAGAGAGATAATTGATATAAACACAGATTTTTAAAATTCTTTTCCATTATGGTTTATTACAGGATATTGAAAATAGTTCCCTGTGCTATACAAGAGGACCTTGTTGTTTATCCTTTCTGTATATATAATAGTTTGTATCTGCTAGACCCAAACTCATAATCCAACCCTTCCCTAAACACTCCTTCCCCTTGGCAACAACGAGTCTATTCTCTATGTCTGTAAGTCTGTTTCTGTTTTGTAGATAAGTTCATCTGTGTCATTTTTTAGATTTAACATATAAGTGATATCATATGGCATTTGTCTTTCTCTTTCTGGCTTACTTTACTTAGTATGATAATCTCTAGGTCCATCCATGTAGCTGAAAATGGCATTATTTCATTCTTTTTTATGGCTGAGTTTTATAGCTAACTATCTAGCTATCTAGCTACCTAGCTAGCTAGGTAGCTAGATAGCTAGATAGATAAAGATGTGGTATGTATGACATACCACATCTTCATTATCCATTCATCTGTCAATGGACATTCAGTTTGCTTCCATGTCTTGGCTATTATTAATTAAGTTGCTATGAACATTGGGGTGCATGTAACTTTTTGAATTAGAGTTTTTATCATTTCCAGATATATGCCCAGGAGTGGGATCACTGGATGACATGGTAACTCTATTTTTTTTAGTTTTTTAAGGTCCCTCCATACTGTTCTCCACAGTGGCTTCACCAATTTACATTCCCACCAACAGTGTAGGAGGGTTCTCTTTTCTCCACACCCTCTTCAGCAGTTGTTATTTATAGACATTTATAATGATGACCATTCTGACCAGTGTGAGGTGGTACCTCACTGTAGTTTTGATTTGTATTTCTTTAATAATTAGCAGTGATGAGCATTTATTCATGTGCCTATTGGCTATCTGTATGTTTTCTTTGGATAAATTATACACAGCTCCTTTTAACAGGAACTAGAAACTATAAAGAAGACTCAATCAAAAGTAGATTAATTCAATTTCTGAGATAAGAAGCATGCTAGAAGAAATGAATAGTCAACTAAATTACACAAAAGAATATATAGATGATCTGGAATATAGAATGACGGAAATCATCGAATCAGAGCAACAGACAGAAAGACAAATTAAAAATGAAAGCAACATGGGAGTATATACAATAATATAAAATGTGTCATACACATTATAGAGATTCCAGGAAAAGAGCGAGAGAAGGGGAACAAAAATATATTTGAATAAATTATGGTTGAAAACCTCCCAAACCTAATAAAGGAAACATATCCAGGTGTAGGAAGCACAGAGGTTCTTAAGCAAGTCCTCTGGTCAGGTTCACCAAGCAGAAAAAGGGGAGTACCCAAATAAAATAAGTAATGAAAGAGGAGAAATAACAACTGATATCACAGAGATAAAAAATATCATAAGAGAATACTATGAACAGCTATATTCCAACAAATTGGACAACCTAGAAGAAATGGACAAATTTCTAAAAATATACAGCCTGTCAAGACTGAGTCAAGATGAAGCAGACAATCCAAGCAGATCAATCACTAAAGGTGAAATAGAATCTGTAATTTAAAAATCTCCCAGCAAACAAATTACCAGGAATGGATAGCTTCCTGGAAGATTTCTACCAAACATAAAGAAGAAGGTATACCTATCCTTCTCAAACAGGTCCAAAAAATTTAATGGGAGGAAATCCTACCAAATTCATTCTATGAGGCCACCATTACCCTGATACCAAAACCAGACAAAGACACTACAAAAAAAGAATATTACAGGCCAATATCTCTGATGAAAAAATTCTCAACAACATATTAGCAAACAAAATCCAACAACACATAAAAAGGATCACACACCGTAATCAAGTTAGATTCATTCCAGGGTCACTAGGATGGTTTAATACATGTAAATTAAACAGTGTGATACACCACAGTAACAAAAGGAAAAACAAAAACCACATGATAATTTCAATAGATGCAGAAAAAGCATTTGACAAAACTCAACATCCATTCATGATAAAACTCTTATCAAAGTGGGTATACAGGGAACACACCTCAACATAATGAACATATTGTATTAAATTAAATTAATTAATTTATTTATTATTGGCTGTGTTGGGTCCTCGTTGCTGTGCACAGGCTTTCTCTAGTTGCAGAGAGTGGGAGCTACTATTCATTGTGGTGCATGGGCTTCTCATTGCAGTGACCTCTCTTGTTGTAGAGCACAGGCTCTAGGCACATGGGCTTCAGCAGTCGTGGGACACAGGCTCAGTAGTTGTGGCTCGCAGGCTCCAGAGCACAGGCTCAGCAGCTGTGGCACACAGGCATAGTTGATCTGTGGCATATGGGATCCTCCTGGACCAGGGATCGAACCCGTGTCCCCTGCATTGACAGGAGGATTCTTAACCACTGTGCAACCAGGGAAGTCCCCATATTATATTTTGAATACAATAAGCTCAGAGCCAACATAATACTCAACAGTGAAAAGTTGAAAGCCTTCCCACTAAATTTAGGAACAAGACAAGAAAACCCACTCTCACTGCTTCTATTTAACATAGTATTGGAAGTCCTAGCCATAGAAATCAGACAAGAAAAAAATAGTATGCAAATTGGAAGGGAAGCAATAAAACTGTCATCATTTGCTGATGACATGATACTCTATATAGAGAACCATAAAGTCTCTACCAAAAACAATTTAAATTAAAATGAATTCAGCAAGGTAGCAGGATATAAGATTAATATACAGAAATTTGGTGCATTTCTATACACTAATAATGAAATATCAGAAAGGGAATGTAAAAAACATCCCATTTAAAATCACATAAAAAATACATAGGGATATATTTAAACAAAAATGGGAAAGACCTAAATGATAAGACAGTAACAAAACATATAGGACACAGCAAAAGCAGTTCTAAGGGGGAAGTTTATAGCAATACAATCCCACCTTAAGAAACAGGAAACATATCGAGTAAACAACCTGACCCTGCACCTAAAGCAATTAGAGAAAGAAGAAAAAAAAAGTTAAAAGAAGGAAAGAAATCATAAAGATCAGATAAGAAATAAATGAAAAAGAAATGAAGGAAACAATAGCAAAGATCAGTAAAACTAAAAGCTGGTTCTTTGAGAAGATAAACAAAATTGATAAACCATTAGCCAGACACATCAAGAAAAAAAGGGAGAAGACACAAATCAATAGAATTAGAAATGAAAAAGGGGAAGTAACAACTGACACTGCAGAAATACAAAAGATTATGAGAGATTACTACAAGAAACTCTATGCCAATGAAATGGACAACCTGGAAGAAACGGACAAATTTTTAGAAAATCACAACCCTCTGAGATTAAATCATGAAGAAATAGAAAATATGAATAGACCAATCACAAGTACTGAAATTGAAACTGTGATTAAAAATCTTCCAACAAAAAAAAGCCCAGGACCAGATGGCTTCACAGGTGAATTCTATCAGATATTTAGAGAAGAAATAACACCTATCTTTCTCAAACTCTTCCAAAATATAGCAGAGGGAGGAACACTTCCAAACTCATTCTATGAGGCCACCATCACCTTGATACCAAAATGAGGCAAGGATGTCACAAAGAAAGAAAACTACAGGCCAATATCACTGATGAACATAGATGCAAAAATCCTCAACAAAATACTAGCAAACAGAATCCAACAGCACACTAAAAGGATCATACACCAAGATCAGGTGGGGTTTATTCCAGGAATGCAAGGATTCTTCAATATACACAAATCAATCCACGTGATAAACCATATTAACAAATTGAAGAAGAAAATCCATATGATCATCTCAATAGATACAGAGAAAGCTTTCGACAAAATTCGACACCTATTTATGATAAAAACCCTGCAGAAAGTAGGCATAGAGGGAACTTTCCTCAACATAATAAAGACCATATATGACAAACCCACAGCCAACATCGTCCTCAATGGTGAAAAACTGAAACCATTTCCACTAAGATCAGGAACAAGACAAGGCTGCCACTCTCACCACTCTTATTCAACTTAGTTTTGGAAGTTTTAGCCACAGCAATCAGAGAAGAAAAGGAAATAAAAGGAATCCAAATTGGAAAAGAAGAAGTAAAACTGTCACTGTTTGCAGATGACATGATACTATACATAGAGAATCCTAAAGATGCTACCAGAAAACTCCTAGAGCTAATCAATGAATTTGGTAAAGTAGCAGGATAAAAAATTAATGCACAGAAATCTCTGACATCCCTGTACACTAACGATGAAAAATATGAAAATGAAATCAAGAAAACACTCCCATTTACCATTGCAACAAAAAGAATAAAATATCTAGGAATAAACCTACCTAAGGAGACAAAAGACCTGTATGCAGAAAATTATAAGACACTGATGAAAGAAATTAAAGATGATACAAATAGATGGAGAGATATACCATGGTCCTGGATTGGAAGAATCAGTATTGTGAAAATGACTCTACTACCCTAAGCAATCTACCGATTCAATGCAATGCCTACCAAACTACCACTGGCATTTTTCACAGAACTATAACAAAAAATCTCAAAATTTGTTTGGAAAAACAAAAGACCTCGAATAGCCAAAGCAATCTTGAGAACGAAAAATGGAGCCGGAGGAATCAAGCTCCCTGACTTCAGACTATACTACAAAGCTACAGTAATCAAGACAGTGTGGTACTGGCACTAAAACAGAAAGATAGATCAATGGAACAGGATAGAGAGCCCAGAGATAAACCCACGCACATATGGTCAACTTATCTTTGATAAAGGAGGCAGGAATGTACAGTGGAGAAAGGACAGCCTCTTCAATAAGTGGTGCTTGGAAAACTGGACAGGGACATGTAAAAGTATGAGATTAGATCATTCCCTGACACCATACACAAAAATAAGCTCAAAATGGATTAAAGACCTAAATGTAAGGCCAGAAACTATCAAACTCTTAGAGGAAAACATAGGCAGAACACTCTATGACATAAATCACAGCAAGATCCTTTTGGACCCACCTCCTAGAGAAATGGAAATAAAAACAAAGATAAACAAATGGGACCTAATGAAACTTCAAAGCTTTTGCACAGCAAAGGAAACCATAAACAAGACAAAAAGACAACCCTGAGAATGAGAGAAAATATTTGCAAATATAGCAACTGACAAAGGATTAATCTCCAAAATTTATAAGCAGCTCATGCAGCTCAATAGCAAAAAAGCAAACAACCCAATCCAAAAATGGGCAGAGGACTTAAATAGACATTTCTCCAAAGAAGAAATACAGACTGCCAACAAACACATGAAAGAATGCTCAACATCATTAATCATTAGAGAAATGCAAATCAAAACTACAATGAGATATCATCTCACACCAGTCAGAAAGGCCATCATCAAGAAATCTAGAAACAATAAATGCTGGAGAGGGTGTGGAGAAAAGGGAGCACTCTTGCACTGCTGGTGGGAATGTGAATTGGTACAGCCACTATGGAGAACAGTATGGAGGTTCCTTAAAAAACTAAAAATAGAACTACCATATGACCCAGCAATCCCACTACTAGGCATATACCCTGAGAAAACCGTAATTCAAAAAGAGACATGTACCAAAATGTTCATAGCAGCTCTATATACAATAGCCCAGAGATGGAAACAACCTATGTGTCCATCATTGGATGAATGGATAAAGAAGATGTGGCACATATATACAATGGAATATTACTCAGCTATAAAAAGAAATGAAACTGAGCTATTTGTAATGAGGTGGATAGACTGAGAGTCTTTCATACAGAGTGAAGTAAGTGAGAAAGAGAATGACAAATACCGTATGCTAACACATATATATGTAATTTAAGAAAAAAAAATTGTCATGAAGAACCTAGGGGTAAAACAGGAATAAAGACACAGACCTACTTGAGAATGGACTTGAGGATATGGGGAGGGGGAGGGGGAAGGGTAAGCTGTGACAAAGCGAAAGAGAGGCATGGACATATATACAGTACCAAACGTAAGGTAGATAGATAGTGAGAAGCAGCCGCATAGCACAGGGAGATCGGCTCAGTGCTTTGTGACCGCCTGGAGGGGTGGGATGGGGAGGGTGGGAGGCAGGGAGATGCTGGAGGGAAGGGATGTGGGAACAGATGCATATGTATGACTGATTCACTTTGTTATAAATCAGAAACTAATAAAAAAATAAAAAATAGTAAAAAAAGACAGTAAAACATTGATGAAGGAAATTGAAGATGATTCAAAGAAATAGAAATATCTCCTTTGCTCTTAGATTGGAAGAATTAATATTATTAAAATGGTCATAGTACTCAAAGTGAATTACAAATTTAAAGTAATTTCTATCAAAATGCCCAGGGCATTTTTCACAGAACTAAAGCAAATAATCATACACTTTATATGGAACCATAAATGACCCAGAATTGCCAAAACAATACTGTGAGAAAAGAACCAAGCTGGAATTATAACCCTCCCAGACTTCAGACTATACTACAAAGATACAGTAATCAAAACAGCATGGTATTGGAGCAAAAACAGACGCTTAAATTAATGGAATAGAATAGAGAACCCAGAGATTAACCCACACACCTATGGTCAATCAATATTTGATAAAAGAGGCAACAATATACAATTGAGAAAAAACAGTTTTTTCAATAAGTGTTGCTGGGAAAACTGGACAGCCACATGTAGAACAATGAGATTAGAACATTCCCTCACACCATATACAAAAATATACTCAAAATGCTTTAAAGAACTAAATTAAGGCATGAAAGCATGAAACCCCTAGAAGAGAACATAGGTGGAGCACTCTGTCATAAATTGTAGAAATATTTCCTTGAATCAGTCTCCTAAGGCAAAATAAATAAAAGCACAAATAAACAAATGACATGTCATTAAACTTAAAAGCTCTTGCACAGCAAATTAAACCATCAACAAAATGAAAACAAAACCTATGGAATGGGAGAAATATTTGCAAATGATGTAACAAATAAGGGGTTAATATTCAAAATATAGGAACAGCTCATACAACTAATTATCAAAAAACAAACAAACAAACAAAAAGAAACAAACAATTCAATGAAAATTTGGCAGAAGAATAGACTTTTTCCAAAGACATAGAGATGGCTAACAGGTACATGAAAATATGCTGACCATGGTTAATTATTAGAGAAGTGCAAATCAAAACCACAATGAGTTATTACCTCACATCTGTCAGAATGGTTATCATCAAAAAGTCTACAAATCATATATGTTGGAGAGGATGTGAAGAAAAGGGAACACTTTTACTCTGTTGGTGGGAATGTAAATTGGTGCAGCCACTATGAAAAACAGTAAGGAGTTTTCTTAAAAAACTAAAAATTGAGCTACCATATATTCTAGCAATCCCACTTTCAGTTATATATACAGAAGAAACAAAAACACTAATTCAAAAAGATACATGCAATGTTCATAACAGAGCTATTTACAATAGTAAAGATAAGGAAGCAACCCAAAGCCCCACTGACAGATGATTGGATTAATAAGAGTGGTATACAATGGAATATTACTCAGCCATAAAAAGAATGAAATACTGTCATTTTCAGCAATGTGGATGGTCCTAAAGAATATTATACTTTGTGAAATTTCAGACAGAGAAAGGCAAATACTATATGATATCACATGTTTGGAATCTAAAATAGAAATAAATGTATATACAAAACAGAAACAGATTCACAGACATAGAAAACAAACCTGTGGTTATCAAAGGGGAGAGGGGAGGAAGGGATGGACAAACTAGGGGCATAGGATTAACAGAAACAAACTTCTATATATAAAATAAGTAAGCAACAAAATATACTATATAGCATAGGGAATTATACACATTATCTTGTAATAACCTATAATGGAATATAATCTGCAAAATACTGAATCACTATGCTGTACACCCGAAACTAACACAATATTGTAAATCAACTATACTTCAACAAATAATAAATAATAAACAAATTTCAGAAATTTAAATACCATATAAGGCTTTGAAACAAGGAAAATTAAATTATTTTGTTTAGGCTTCACATATGGTTTCAAAAATGCAAGGGAATGATAACCCACCATTCAGCACAGTGGAAATGTAGGAGGATAGGATAGAGGAATCACACACGAGTCATCTCAGTGGTATTAATAATTTTCTAGTTAAGTTGGGTGATGGTTTTACTGATGTTTATTATCTTGCCCCATAACTTATATATACTTCTTTGTCTATGAAATACTACAGTATGAATATACTTAAAGGCCTTTTTAATAACACTAGCTCCTCAGAGTAGAACCTTTCCTCTGTCTAGGTAATTAGAGTTCCACACATGTTCAGAGCATTAAACCCTTGCATTTTCTGCAGTTTCCTTTGTCTAGAAAGCACAGATTGTCCCTGTGACTTGTGTTCCCTGATGTCACTTGTAAAAATAAACCTATTTGTTAACGTTGCTTAGTTAATACTTCCAGTTACAATTTCTACTATCCATTCTCTTCCAGGGAAAAGGATTTTAAATGTTTTTGTGTATCTTATATTACCAGACATTTCCATTTAGTTCATTTAAACATTAATCTTATGAAAACATTTTGAATGTAACATTAATAACTCCTGGGCTTAAGGATTAAAAGTATTGGTTTTGGGTTCTGTGGAAAGATGGCAGAAGAGTAAGACGAGGAGATCACCTTCCTGCTCACAGATACACCAGAAATTCATCTACACGTGGGACAACTCCTACAGAACACCTACTGAACGCTGGCAGAAGACCTCAGACACCCCAAAAGGCAAGAAACACCCCACGTACCTGGGTAGGGCAAAAGAAAACAGAGACAAGAGAATAAGGATGGGACCTGCACCAGTGGGAGGGAGCCGTGAAGGAGGAAAGGTTTCCACACACTAGGAAGCCCCTTCGTGGGCGGAGACTGTGGGTGGCAGAGGGGGAAGCTTCTGAGTCCCAGAGGAGAGCACAGCAACAGGGGTGCGGAGGGCAAAGCGGAGAGATTCACGCACAGAGGAGTGGTGCCGACCGGCACTCACCAGCCACAGAGGCGTTTCTGCTCGGCCCCCGGGGCGGGCAGGGCTGGGAGCAGAGGCTCGGTTTTCTGGTTTTGGTCAGAGCACAG
Source organism: Mesoplodon mirus (assembly GCF_964341445.2). NCBI lineage: Eukaryota > Metazoa > Chordata > Mammalia > Artiodactyla > Ziphiidae > Mesoplodon > Mesoplodon mirus. The sequence continues at coordinate 114,170,310 of NC_138983.1, read as the reverse complement.
GGAGAGGACTGGGGCTGATGGCTTGAGCACAGCCTGAAGGGGTTAGTGCACCATGGCTGGGCGGGAGGGAGTCCAGGAAAAAGTCTGGACCTGCCGAAGAGGCAAGAGACTTTTTCTTCCCTCTTTGTTTCCTGGTGCGCAAAAAGAGGGGATTAAGAGCACTGCTTAAAGGAGCTCCAGAGACGGGCGCGATCTGCAGCTAAAATCGCAGACCCCAGAGATGGGCGTGGGACGCTGGGGCTGCTGTTGCCACCGCCAAGAGGCCTGTGTGTGAGCGCAGGTCACTATCCATGCCCCCTTTCCAAGGAGCCTGTGCAGCCCGCCACTGCAGGGGTCCCAGGATCCAGGGACTGCTTCCCCGGGAGAGCGCACGGTGCGCCTCAGGCTGGTGCAACGTCACATCGGCCTCTCCCGCCGCAGGCTTGCCCCGCACTCTATACCCCTCCCTCCCCCCGGCCTAAGTGAGCCAGAGTCCCCGAAGCAGCTGCTCCTTTAACCCCGTCCTGTCTGAGCAAAGAACAGACGCCCTCCAGGGACCTACATGCAGAGGCAGGGCCAAAGCCAAAGCTGAGAACCGGGAGCTGTGAAAACAAAGAAGAGAAAGGGAAATCTCTCCCAGCAGTCTCAGAAGCAGGGGATTAAATCTCCACAATCAACTTGACGTACCCTGCATCTGTGGAATACATGAATAGACAACGAATCATCCCAAATTGAGGAGGTGGACTTTGAGAACAAGATTTATGATTTTTTCCCCTTTTCCTCTTTTTACAACAAATTATCCCAAATTGAGGAGGTGGACTTTGAGAGCAAGATTTATGACTTTTTCCCCTTTACCCCTTTTTGTGAATGTCTCTGTGTATGTTTCTGTGTGAGATTTTGTCTATATAGCTTTGCTTCCATCATTTGTCCCAGGGTCCTATCCGTCCGTTTTTTTTAAAATATTTTTTTAATAATTATTTTTTAATTTACAAACACTATTATATTTTATCATACTTTATTCTATTTTACTTTATCTTCTCTCATTCTCTTTTTCCTAACTTCCAACCTTCCTCCCTCCCTCCGTTCTTTCATTCTTTTTTTCTTTCTTTCTTACTTTCCTTATTTCTACTTCTACTAATTCTTTCTTTCTAGTTTTTCTCCCTTTTATACTGATCCAGGTGGATGAAGGGCTCTTGGTACTACAACCAGGAGTCAGTGCTGTACCTCTGAGTTTGAAGAGCGAAATTCAGGACACTGGTCCACAGGAGACCTCCCAGCTACACATAATATCAAATGGTGAAAATCTCCCAGAGATCTCCATCTCAACACCAGCACCCAGCTTCACGCAGTGACCAGCAAGCTACAGTGCTGGACACCCTATGCCAAGCAACTAGCAAGACAGGAACAAAACCCCACCCATTAGCAGAGAGGCTGCCTATAAATATAATAAGGACACAGACACCCCAGAACACATCACCAGAATTGGACCTGTCCACCAGAAACACAAGATCGAGCCTCATCCACCAGAACACAGGCACCAGTCCCCTCCAACAGGAAGCCTACACAACCCACTGAAACATCCTTAGCCACTGGGGACAGACACAAAAAACAATGGGAACTACAAACCTGCAGCCTGCAGAAAGGAGACCCCAAGCCCAGCAAGATAAGCAAAATGAGAAGACATAAAAACACACAGCAGGTGAAGGAGCAAGATAAAAACCCACCAGACCTAACAAACGAAGAGGAAATAGGCAGTCTACCTGAAAAAGAACTGAGAATAATGATAGTAAAGATGATCCAAAATCTTGGAAAAAGAATAGACAAAATGCAAGACACAGTTAACAAGGACCTAGAAGAACTAAAGATGAATCAAGCAATGATTAAAAACACAATAAATGAATTGGAAAATACTCTACATAGGATCAATAGCAGAATAACTGATGCAGAAGAAAGGGTAAGTGACATGGAAGATAAAATAGTGGAAATAACTACTGCAGAGCAGAATAAAGAAAAAAGAATGAAAAGAACTGAGGACAGTCTCAGAGACTTCTGGGACAACATTAAATGCAACAACATTCGAATTATAGGGGTTCCAGAAGAAGAAGAGAAAAAGAAAGGGACTGAGAAAATATTTGAAGAGATTATAGTTGAAAACTTCCCTAATATGGGAAAGGAAAGAGTTAATCAAGTCCAGGAGGCACAGAGAGTCCCATACAGAATAAATCCAAAGAGAAATACGCCAAGACACATATTAATCAAACTGTCAAAAATTAAACACAAAGAAAACATATTAAAAGCAGCAAGGGAAAAACAACAAAAAGCACACAAGGGAATCCCCATCAGGTTAACAGCTGATCACTCAGCAGAAACTCTACAAGCCAGAAGGGAGTGGCAGGACATAATTGAAGTGATGAAGGAGAAAAACCTGCACCCAATATTACTCTACCCAGCAAGGATCTCATTCAGATTTGATGGAGAAATTAAAAACTTTACAGATAAGCAAAAGCTGAGGGAGTTCAGCACCACCAAACCAGCTTTACAACAAATGCTAAAGGAACTCCTCTGGGCAGGAAATACAACAGAAGGAAAATACCTACAATAACGAACCCAAAACAATTAAGAAAATGGGAATAGGAACATACATATCGATAATTACCTTAAATGTAAATGGAATAAATGTTCCCACCAAAAGACACAGATTGGCTGAAAGGATACAAAAACAAGACCCATATATATGCTGTCTACAAGAGACCCACTTCAGACCTAGAGATACATACATATTGAAAGTAAGGGGATGGAAAAAGATGTTGCACGCAAATGGAAATCAAAAGAAAGCTGGAGTAGCAATTCTCATATCAGACAAAATAGACTTTAAATTAAAGACTAATAGAAGAGACAAAGAGGGACACTACATAATGATCAAGGGTTTGATTCAAGAAGAAGATATAACAATTGTAAATATTTATGCACCCAATATAGGAGCCCTCAGTACATAAGGCAAATACTAACAGCCATAAAAGAGGAAATTGACAGTAACACAATCATAGTAGGGGACTTCAACACCCTTCTTTCACAAATAGACAGATCATCCGAAATGAAAATAAATAAGGAAACACAAGCTTTAAATGATACATTAAACAAGATGGACCTAATTGATATTTACAGGACAATTCATCCATAAACAACAGAATACACATTTTTCTCAAGTGCTCATGGAACATTCTCCAGGATAGATCATATCTTGGGTCAGAAATCAAGGCTTGGTAAAGTTAGGAAAATTGAACTTGTATCAAGTATCTTTTCCAACCACAATGCTATGAGACTAGATTTCAATTACAGGAAAAGATCTGTAAAAAATAAAAACACATGGAGGCTAAACAATACACTACTTAATAACGAAGTGATCACTGAAGAAATCAAAGAGGAAATTAAAAAATACCTAGAAACAAATGACAATAGAGAAACGATGACTCAAAACCTATGGGATACAGCAAAAGGAGTTCTAAGGAGGAAGTTTATAGCAATACAATCCTACCTTAAGAAACAGGAAACATCTCAAATAAACAACCTAAACTTGCACCTAAAGCAATTAGAGAAATAAAAACAAAAAAATCCCCAAAATTAGAAGAAGGAAAGAAATCATAAAGATCAGATGAGGAATAAATGAAAAAGAAAGAAAGGAAACGATAGAAAAGATCAGTAAAACTAAAAGCTGGTTCTTTGAAAAGATAAACAAAATTGATAAATCATTAGCCAGACTCATTAAGAAAAAAAGGGAGAAGACTCAAATCAATAGAATTAGAAATGAAAAAGGAGAAGTAACAACTGACCCTGCAGAAATACAAAAGATCATGAGAGATTACTACAAGCAACTCTATGCCTATACAATGGACAACATGGAAGAAATGGACAATATTTTTAGAAATGCACAACTTGCCAAGACTGAATCAGGAAGAAATAGAAAATATGAATAGACCAATCACAAGCACTGAAATTGAAACTGTGATTAAAAATCTTCCAACAAACAAAAGCCCAGGACCAGATGGCTTCACAGGCGAATTCTATGAAACATTTAGAGAAGAACTAACACCTATCCTTCTCAAACTCTTCGAAAATATAGCAGAGGGAGGAACACTCCAAACTCATTATACGAGGCCACCATCACCTTGATACCCAAACCAGGCAAGGATGTCACAAACAAGGAAAACTACAGGCCAATATCACTGATGAACATAGATGCAAAAATCCTCAACAAAATACTAGCAAACAGAATCCAACAGCACATTAAAAGGATCATACACCATGATCATGTAGGGTTTATTCCAGGAATCCAAGGATTCTTCAATATATGCAAATCAATCAACGTGATACACCATATTAACAAATTGAAGGAGAAAATCCATATGATCATCTCAATAGATGCAGAGAAAGCTTTCGACAAAATTCAACGCCTATTTATCATAAAAACCCTGCAGAAAGTAGGCATAGAGGGAACTTTCCTCAACAATAATAAAGGCCATATATGACAAACCCACAGCCAGCATCGTCCTCAATGGTGAAAAACTGAAGCCATTTCCACTAAGATCAGGAAAAAGACAAGGCTGCCCACTCTCACCACTCTTATTCAACTTAGTTTTGGAAGTTTTAGCCACAGCAATCCGAGAAGAAAAGGAAATAAAAGGAATCCAAATTGGAAAAGAAGAAGTAAAGCTGTAATTGTTTGTAGATGACATGATACTATACATAGAGAATCCTAAAGATGCTACCCGAAAACTACTAGAGCTAGTCAATGAATTTGGTAAAGTAGCAGGATACAAAATTAATGCACAGAAATCTGTGGCATTCCTGTACACTAATGATGAAAAATCTGAAAGTGAAATAAAAAAAACGCTTCCACTTACGATTGCAACAAAAATAATAAAATATCTAGGAATAAACCTACCTAAGGAGACAAAAGACCTGTATGCAGAAAATTAAAAGACACTGATGAAAGAAATTATTGATGATACAAAAAGATGGAGAGATATACCATGCTCCTGGATTGGAAGGATCAATATTGTGAAAATGACTCTACTACCCAAAGCAAGCTACAGATTCAATGCAATCCCTATCAAACTACCACTGGCATTTTTCACAGAACTAGAAAAAAATCTCAAAATTTTTTGGAAAAACAAAAGATCCTGGATAGCCAAAGCAATCTTGAGAACGAAAAATGGAGCCGGAGGAATCAGGCTCCCTGACTTCAGACTATACTACAAAGCTACAGTAATCAAGACAGTGTGGTACTGGCACAAAAACAGAAAGACAGATCAATGGAACAGGATAGAAAGCCCAGAGATAGACCCTCGTACATATGGTCACCTTATCTTTGATAAAGGAGGCAGGAATGTACAGTGGAGAAAGGACAGCCTTTTCAATAAGTGGTGCTTGGAAAACTGGACAGGGACATGTAAAAGTATGAGATTAGATCATTCCCTGACACCATACACAAAAATAAGCTCAAAATGGATTAAAGACCTAAATGTAAGGCCAGAAACTATCAAACTCTTAGAGGAAAACATAGGCAGAACACTCTATGACATAAATCACGGCAAGATCCTTTTGGACCCACCTCCTAGGGAAATGGAAATAAAAACAAAAATAAACAAATGGGACCTAATGAAACTTCAAAACTTTTGCACAGCAAAGGAAACCATAAACAAGACCAAAAGACAACCCTCAGAATGGGAGAAAATATTTGCAAATGAAGCAACTGACAAAGGATTAATCTCCAAAATTTATAAGTAGCTCATGCAGCTCAATGGCAAAAAAAACAAACAACCCAATCCAAAAATTGGCAGAAGACCTAAATAGACATTTCTCCAAAGAAGAAATACAGACTGCCAACAAACACATGAAAGAATGCTCAACATCATTAATCTTTAGGGAAATGCCAATCAAAACTACAATGAGATATCATCTCAGACCAGTCAGAATGGCCATCATCAAGAAATCTAGAAACAATAAATGCTGGAGAGGGTGTGGAGAAAAGGGAACACTGTTGCACTGCTGGTGGGAATGTGAATTGGTACAGCCACTATGGAGAACAGTATGGAGGTTCCTTAAAAATCTACAAATAGAACTACCATATGACCCAGCAATCCCACTAGTAGGCATATACCCTGAGAGAACCATAGTTCAAAAAGAGACATGTACCAAAATGTTCATTGCAGCTCTATTCACAGTAGCCCGGAGATCGAAACAACCTAAATGTCTACCATCAGATGAATCGATAAAGAAGGTGTGGCACATGCATACACTGGAATAGTACTCAGCCATAAAAAGAAATGAAATTGAGCTATTTGTAATGAGGTGGATAGACTGAGAGTCTGTCATACAGAGTGAAGTAAGTCAGAAAGGGAAAGACAAATACTGTATGCTAACACATGTATACGGAATTTAAGAAAAAATAAACTCATGAAGATCCTAGGGGTAAAACAGGAATAAAGACACAGACCTACTTGAGAATTGACTTGAGGATATGGGGAGGGGGATGGGTAAGCTGTGACAAAGCAAGAGAGAAGCATGGACATATATACAGTACCAAACGTAAGGTAGATAGATAGTGGGTAGCAGCCACATAGCACAGGGAGATCAGTTCGGTCCTTTGTGACCGCCTGGAGGGGTAGCATAGGGAGGGTGGGAGGGATGGAGACGCAAGAGGGAAGGGATATGGGAACAGATGTATATGTATAACTGATTCACTTTGTTATAAAGCAGAAACTAATAAAAAATTTCTATAAATAAATAAAAGTATTGGTTTTGAAGCCAGATTTCCTGGGTTCAAACTCCATCTTCCTCATTAACTAGAGTGATGCCTTTGGGCAAATTACCCTCGTTAGATTTCCATTTTCTCATTTATAAAGTGGAAGTAATAAAAAAAAGCTATTCATAGGGATTTCTTATATTTAAAGTAATTTATAAACTTTAACCACTTAAAAGAGTGGCTGGGGCCTCCCTGGTGGCGCAGTGGTTGAGAGTCCGCCTGCCGATGCAGGGGATACGGGTTCGTGCCCCCGTCTGGGAAGATCCCATATGCCGCGGAGTGGCTGGGCCCGTGAGCCATGGCCGCTGAGCCTGTGCATCCGGAGCCTGTGCTCCGCGACGGGAGAGGCCACAACAGTGAGAGGCCCGCGTACCGCAAAAAAAAAAAAAAAAAAAAAAAAAAAAAAAAAAGAGTGGCTGGCATCTAGTAAGCTTTTAATTCATGTTAGTTATTATTTTGTGTATGTCACTTATTTGCTAAAATAAACCTTTTAAAGAGAAATTCTTCCCCCACCCCAATTTTGAATCCTTTTAAAAACATTTGAACAAAAGAGAATAGTTTAAAATTTGTTTCAAAAATGGATGAACCTAAAAATCATTATGCTAAGTGAAAGAAGCCCGTTGTGACAGACTGCATGTTATGATTTCACTTGTATGAAATGTCTTAATGGGACAAATTTGTAGACAGAAAGCAGAACAATGGTTCCCTAAGGCCCTGGGTAAGAGCAAGAAATAACAAAATTGAGGTGATGAAAATGTTCTAAAATTGGATTATGGTGATAATAGTACAACTCCATAAATTTACTGAAATCATTGAATTGTACACTTATAAAGTTTTTAAGTTATATTTTCAGAGTTTTTACTTTAACAGAACTTTTATGTGGATGGTTAAAATCTGATTAAACTCTCATATTTGAATGTAGTCCAAAATCCAGCCACATAATGTTATGTGTGCGAAGCAGAGACTATGTTTTACGTTACCTGAGTGAAGGTTGATTTTATTAAGCCTTACTGTTCAAGAATATGCTATAGCATTTGAATTAAAAAATAAAATTGGGGAAAGGACCCTATTTAATTTTAAATAGGGTCTCTATTAAATTTTTTTCAATATATGTTTTCTTCTCTGCACAATTAAGTTTACAAAACCAACAACCTTGTCCTCCAGGGAAGAAATACTACAGCATTACTTTGAGAAAAAAAATGTTTAGGCACAGTACCCATGATATCTAAGAGAATTTAGAAAGAGCCATGAAACACAGAAGATAATTCTATCCTCTGAATACTAAAACACACACACATACCCTCACACACACACACCCAAATCCTAAAATAAAACAAATAAGAGAACAAAGGAAAATAAGCATCATATTTGTAACTTCTGTCATATAAATTGAAAAACACAATTTCTGACCATTCATTTCCATTAAGGATCCAACTTCTCTATTAGAAACAACTTTGACCTCAGGCAATCTTCCACTTGGTTTATTACACTCCTCTTTCCCATTCACTAAAATCTATTCAAATGTCTTCCCTTTCTGACATATGTTTGCAGTATGTTGATATTCACTTGGAAATAGCTGTTTTCATAGATTCTAATGATGTCTAAGCCAGCAGATGTAAGCTCACTGAGAATACAGAAAATGTGTGTGCACAGTACAAAATTCTTCCCATTAGGACTGCTGCTTAATTGGCAAGTTTGCTGTCACATAGCATGACCACTGCATTATATTTAAATCTGAATTCCGTGGAAATGTAGATATTTAAGAGCTTATTAGAATATTTGTATGGGAGTTGAAAGAAAAAAAATAGTTCATGTGTTTGACGGAAACAAATGTGACTCGATTTTAACATTATTATTTCCTTAAACTACTTGAGCAGTGTAGCAAACTGGTTAAGGGTGTCAGCTCTGGAGTTAGAAATGGATAAGAATTCTAGCTATTCATCTTGGCAAGTCATGTGATCTTAGACAAGATTCTTAACCCATCTGAGCTTTAGTTTTTCTATAGGTAAAATGGAGATAATTAAAGCATATAGCTATTAGGTTGTTTAAAGTTTAAATGAAATGATAAACATCAATCACTAAGCATAGCAACTATTAGATAGGAAGTTCTCAATGAATTATAGCTACTATAATTATCCAGTCAAGTACAAGGAAAATATTTCAGGTTTTTTTTTAATTCAATGCTATACATTACAGACTCAATAAATATTATTAAATTTAAATTTTTTCTCTTTTAAAATTTATTTCAGTTGATTTTAATGCCAGCTTGGAATAAAATATATATTTTTGAACTTATGTGCACATATTTTTGTGTCTGGCTTCAGTATCCCTTTATTCCCTCTATAGATATAACTTGCAGTCTTTCTCTTCGTCCTTTCATACTGACTCCTCTTTACTCCTTTGTGGATGTGATGGTGCTGATGGTGGTCAGGGTTTTTAGAAGCAGGAGCATCCACAACATTTCCTCATACAGTGGAAGAATCATCAGTTTTTCTCATTAGTTATGGTGAAGGACCATCTGCTGCCACAAAACTGTCATGGTCTGATCTTACTCTACTAGTCTAACCAAGCTCTCAGTGCCTACATTGATGCTCCTTTCCTGACTAGGAGTTTATATGATTAGCTAATACTCACACAGACAACAGTCAGACTTGATGGCAATTACTAGTCATCCCCTGACAGGATCATATTTCTCACCCAGCTGTTCAGACTTGGTGACCAGGTTATCCCTTGAAATTTCGAGTGACCATTGTTCCAATATGTACAATCTTAGCTGTCTTTAATATCTGTCTCTGAACTCTACAAGCACAAATCCTCAACGTTCAACCCCACACAAACACCACTACACACACTGTTAACATCTTCACTATGGTAAAAGAAGAAATAAACAAATTGAAATGGTTTAAAACGAAGGTCCTCATTTGCTTAGCCATAAAGGGGATGAAAATCCACATTATTTGCTAATATAGAGCCCATCTAAGCCAAACAGCAAGACCAAACCCCACAAGTTAATAAAAAACTTGACAGAATTTCCCAAAAGTGTTGCCTGTTATGTCTTATGATCCTAGGACAATTTCCATTATCAAAATTGTTGTGACTCCAAAGAAATCAGGAAGACTGAGAAGCCATCTTCCATGTCTATCAGAGGAGGGAATAGTCCACTTGCTGCCTCATTCTAATATTAAGAAGAATAGATAATCATCCAAGATCTTTTTTTTATTATAAATGTTTATTGGTCCTATATTGGCTAAAACTGTAGAGAGATCTAAATAAGGATTAAAACTCTATCTTAATAAAGAGAAAATAGCTAATAAATTGATCACAAGGCAGAGGGTGGGTATTGCCAAATAGAAGGTCTGTGTGAGGAATTACTGCACTCCCATTTTCTGTCAACCAGAGTGTTTCTCAAGACTCCACTTACCTTCAAGAATTTAACAATGTTTATATTCTCTATAAAACTCAATGTCAGAGAAGAATAGAGGAAAATGTTAGTGGAAAATATGTATATTGGATTTAGATCCTAAAAGTACTGTGTGTATTGGCTATGGTTACAAGATTGAGTTTTAAATACAATGATAAATTAATAGTGAGTAGATAGGTAGGTAGAGAGAGAGAGATAATTATTGCTGGAATAATAGAAATGTTTTTCTTTGCTGTAATTTTTAAATGAATCATTTTTAAAAATTTCCAAAACATATATTTGCATGTTGGTGCATGATAAAATGAGATTTATCCCAGGGATGCATAAATGGTTTAATATTTGCAAATAAATCAATGTGATACACTAGATTGACATATCTAAAAGTAAAAATCATATGATCATCTCAATAGATGCAAAAAAATCATTTGACAAAACTCAACTCCCATTTATGATAAAAATTCTCAACACAGTGGGTATAGAGGGAAAGTACCTCAGCATAATAAAGGCCATATATTGACAAGCCCACAGCTAAGATTAAATTCAACAGTGAACAGCTGAAATGATTTCCCCTAATATCAGGAACAAGGTAAGGCTGCCACTCCAGCCACTTTTATATAACATAGTATTGGAAGTCTTAGCCCCTGCAATCAGAAAAAGAAATTCAAAACATCTAAATTGAAAGGAAAAAAAATGGTCACTGTTTGCAGATGACATGATACTATACACAGAAAATCCCAAAGATATCACCAAAACACTCCTAGAAATTATCAACTAATTTGCAGAATACAAAATTAATATACAGAAGTCCATTGTATTTCTACACAATAAACACCAAATACCAGTAAGAAAAATTAAGAAAAAAAATCCCATTTACATTCATATCAAAAAGAATAAAATAATGAGAATAAATGTAACTAAAGAGGTAAAAGACCTGTATTCAGAAAACTATAAGACACCTATCAAAGAAATTGAAAATAATACAAACAGATGGAAAGAGTTGTCATGCTTATGGATTGGAAGAATTAATATTGTTAAAATGGCCATACTACCCAAGGCAATCTACAGATTCAGTGCAATCCCTACCAAAATACCAATGGTGTTTTTCAGAGAACTAGAACTAATAATCCTAAAATTTGTGTGGAAACACAAGATTTCAGGACATGAATAGTCAAGTCAATCTTGAAAAAGAACAACAACAACAACGAAAAAAAAAAACCTGGAAGCATCAAGCTCCCTGATTTCACACTTTATTACAAATTTGATGTAAACAAAAGAGTATGGTAATTTGGCATAGAGGGAACCTACCTCAGCATAACAAAGGCCATATATGACAAACCCATGGCTAACAACATACTCAACAGTGAAAAGCTGAAAGCATTTCCTCTAATATCAGGAACAAGACATGGATGTCCACTCTCACTACTTTTACTCAACATAGTTTTGGAATTCCTAGCCTTGGCAATCAGAGAAGAAAAATAAATAAAAGGAATGCAAGCTGGAAAAGAAGAAGTATAACTGTCAGTGTTGCAGATGATATAATATATATAGAAATTCCTAAAGACACTACCAGAAAAATACTAGACCTCATCAATGAATTTGGTAAAGTTGCATGGTACAAAATTAATACACAGAAATCTGTAGCATTTTTATACACTAACAATGAAAGATCAGAAAGAGAAATTAACAATCTCATTTAACATTTCACCAAAAAAATAACATATATAGGAATAACCCTACCTAAGGAGGTAAAAGACCTGTACTCCAAAAAGCATAAGACGTTGATGAAAGAAGTCAAAGATGACACAAACAAATGGAAAGATATACTGTGTTCTTGAATTGGAAGAATCAGTAGTCAAAATGACTATACTACCCAAGGCAATGTACAGATTCAATGAAATTCCTATCAAGTTAACTATGGCATTTTTCAGAGAATTAGAACAAATTTTTTTTTAATTTGTATGGAAACTCAAAACATCCCGAATAACCAAAGCAATCTTGATAAAGAAAAATGGAATTGTAAGAATCAGGCTTCCTGACTTCAGACTATACTACAAAGCTACAATAGTCAAAACAGTCACAAAAATAGACTTAGATATCAGAGGAACAGGATAGAAAGCCCAGAAGTAAAGCCAGGCACATATGATCAATTAATCTATGACAAAGGAAGCAAGAATATTTAATGGAGAAAAGACAGTCTCTTCAATCAGTGGTGTTGGGAAAACTGGACAGCTACATGTAAAAAATGAAATCAGAACATTCTGTAACACCATATACAAAAATAAATTCAAAATGGATTAAATGAATTAAAGACCTAATTTTAAGACCAGATACTATAAAACTCCTAGAGGAAAATATAGGCAGAACAATTTTTGACATAAATTGCAACAATATCTTTTTGGATCCAACTCATAGAATAATGGAAATAAAAACAAACAAACAAACAAAAACAAATGGGACCTAATTTAACTTAAAATATTTTGCACAGGAAAGAAAACCATAAACAAAATAAAAAGACAACCTAAGAATGGGGAAAAATCTTTGCCAATTATGTGACTGACAAGGGATTAATCTCCAAAATATACAATACAAACAGCTCATACAGCTCATTATCAAAAAGACAAACAATCCAATCAAAAAATAGGCAGAAGATCTTAAAAGATGTTTCTCCAAAAAAGACTTACAGATGACCTGAAGTCCCTTGAAATGATGCTCCACATCATTAATTATTAGAGAAATGCAAATCAAAACTTCAATGAGATATCACCTCACACTGGTCAGAATGACCATCATCAAAAAGTCTACAAACAAGAAATGCTGGAGACGGTGTGGAGGAAAGGGAACCCTCCTACACTGTTGGTGGGAATGTAAATTTGTGCAGCCACTATGGAAAACAGTATGGAGATTCTTCAAAAAACTACAAATAGAATTACCATATGATCCAGCAATCCCACTCCTGGGCATATATCTGGATAGAACCATGCTTCCAAAAGATACATGCACCCTAATGTTCATAGTAGCACTATTTACACTAACCAAGACATGGAAGCAACCTAAATGTCCATCGACAGATGAATGGGTAAAGAAGATGTGATATATATATATATACACACACATATATATATATGTATATGTATACATATATATCACATATTATATATATATATATATATATATATATAATGGAATATTACTCAGCCATAAAAAAGAATGAAATGAAGCCATTTACAGAAACATGGATGGACCTAGAATATCATATGATATTCAAATATCAAATGATATCATTTATATATGGAATTTAAATAAATAATATTAATACAAATACAAATGAACTTATTTACAAAACATAAATAAACTCACAGACATAGAAAATAAACTTATGGTTACCAAAGGGGAGGGGGGTGGGATAAATTAGGAGCTGGGATTAAAATATACACACTATTATATATAAAATATGTAGTATGTGTAATAGATAACCAATAAGGACCTACTGTATAGCACAGGGAACAATGCAAAATATCTTGTAATAATCTATAATGGAAAAGAATGTAAAACTATATATATATACATATATGTATAACTGAATCACTTTGCAGTACTCTTGAAACTAATGCAACTTTTTAAATCAATTATATTTCAAAAAAAAATTTAAATGCAGTATGGTAATGACCCAAAAACAGACACATAGATCAATGGAACAGAATAGAGTGTCCAGAAATGAACCTTCACTTACATGGTTATTTAATCTATGATAAAAGCAATAACAATAGATAATATGGAAGAGACAGTCTCTTCAATAAATTGTGTTGTGAAACTGAACAACTACACATAAAAGAATTAAAGAGGACTACTTTCTCATATACAAAAATAAACTCAAAATGGATTAAAGACTTAAATGTAAGAACTAAAACCATACAACTTCTAGAAGAAAACATAGGCAGTACCTTCTTTGAAATGCCTTAGCAACATTTTTTTGAATATTTCTTCTCATGCAATGGAAACAAAAGAAAAAATCAACAAATAGGATTACATCAAAGTAAAAAGATTTTGACATGATGGATCTTCACTAAACTTCTACTGTAATCATTTCATGATGTAAGTCAAATCATTATGCTGCACACCTTAAACTTATACAGTGCCATTAGTCAATTATATCTAAATACACTGGAAGAAAAATAAAATAAATTTTATTTGTAAAATGTAAGGTCCAAGAATAACCAAAAAGTTCTTTAAGAAGAAAAAAATGGAGGACAATACTGAATAGCAACAATCATTATAAAACTACAATAATTAAAATAGCATGGTATTAGAACAAGGCTAGACAAATAGAGTAGAATCCAGAAACCCTAATAGGGATATATACATATAGATATCATATGTGACAAAGATATGACTCTTGAGCAGTAGTTGAAGGTCAATCTTTTTAAAAAATTTTATTTCATATAGGAGTATAGTTGATTAGGTTTGGGTGTACAGCAAAGTGATTCAGTTATATATATACACATATCTATTCCTTTTCATATTCCTTTCCCATTTAGGTTGTTATATACTGAACAGAGTTCCCTGTGCTATACATTAGGTCCTTGTTGGTTATGTATTTTAAATATAGCAGTGTGTAGATGTCAATCCCCATTGTTCTGGGTTAATTTGCTATCCATGTTGAAAAAACTATTTTCCAATATTTCACACTACAAAGGATACTCAGTCTAGGTGGATTGCATATCCAAATGATAATGGTAAATAAGCCAATCTTTTAGAAGATATTTGTTTTTTAAAAACTCAACTTTTCAAGGTAGGCACATATTTCTTTGGCACTAATCATAAAGGGAAATTTGATAACTTGGGCAACATTAATACTAAGAACTTTCAAGACAAATTATCAATAAAAATAAAACTGAAGGTCACAGATTGAGTAAAGACATTTGCTATATATATAACTAGGAACCCTTATCCAGGATATACATTTTAAAACTCATCCAAGTTATTTTTTTAAAAAACAACAAAACCAGAAATATGAAAAAAAGACTAAACACTTCAGGAAAGAAAATTTCCATACAGTCAATGAACAGGGAACCCACATTTCCTAAAATAGTCCTGGTCTACATCTACTGGCATTGCTTCCAATTAGTGACCATTTCATTCTCAAAAGTGTTCTGATTTGGATAATAAATTATGGGATCACTCTGATCAATTTTTAAAAAATGCTCATTATTCTTCCTATCTCTGTACTCACATCTCATTGAAAAGTGACTTTGCCCTCCTCCTTTCAGTAGGAGCCATAGCCATATTAACCTATTTCTCCATCCATTCCTTTGAATTTATTTGGACTTGTGATTGTAGGTGACAATTAAAATGCAACAGAAGTTACTTAAGAGAAGTACCAGTGAAAAGTCCAAGCTAGCCCCTATAACAATGAAAGAACACATTGAGAGAGGCCCAGCTGACAGCATGAATGACCAGACAGTTCAGTGCTGCCATCTTAGATCCAGCCCCAGTTGATCTACAAGATGACTACAGCAATAGGACCAGCTCCAGGATGGAACAGCTGACTACTGGCTGCTAGTTACATAGTTCTGCTCAACTTGTGAAATTTCATGCAGCTCCAACAATTTGTCATTTTTTTCTGTATATGTTATATTTCAGTAAGGATTTATTTTTATAAATATAGTCCTGAAATCTAAATTCAAAATTCTTATAAGATCTAATCACTCAACTGTAACTATTATGTTCATTATTTTGGACAAAGTCCTCATAAAATTCAGACTAAAATTTATTTGATTTTAAGCAGCCAGAGCATTGTTTCAACTTTGCAGTCACCTTAAGCCATTTACATTTTACCTGAACACAATGACTTTTTTCCTTCTAATTCTGTTGAGAGAGTTTTCTTTTTAGACCCAAGTGTAATATATCACTGTTAATGCTCATTTGGTTACTTTTATTATGTAGGCATTACTTTAACCTCTTAAGGTACATTTAAATTTTTGTTCGTAGTCAAAAATCAATCATCACTGTTTCCAATTGCTAATCCTCTGAGTATATTATTAGTTATACCTCTTACATTTGAGTAATCTGGAAACTTCATTAAAATACTGAATAAAATGTTAGGTGATCAGTATATGTGAGTTTATTGATAAATATAAATATTTACAATGTTATGACTTGATTTATATACATATATTGATAGGAAATGAGTGGATATACAAATGCAAACATGAGAAAATTATCTTTCTCTTTGTATATTCCAATTGAGTGGCAATACAGTATAGAGATAAAGAAGTTTAGATTTAGAACCAGACTGAGGTGGTTTAAAATACCACCTGTGCTATCTCCTCACCACAGGACATCAGGCAAGTTACTTAACCTTTTTGTGCCTAGGTTAGTTCATCTGTAAAAAGTAGAAAATAATGGTACCTACTTCAAACTGTTTTTGTGAACTTTAACTATTGTAATACATATAGATCATTCAGAGAAGTGTTCTGCAGTATGGCAATTCTGCCTTTATACAGTAAATGCTCAATCAATGCTAGATAGTAGTCTTTAACTTGGTGAACTTATTCAGAGGAAAAGCAAAGCTGCTGAAACAAAGGGACTCAATAATATAGTGGCTCAAAAAACATAAAATTGAATTATCTTTTGTACAACTTTTCCAAGGTGAGTGGTCCAACCTGATCAGTGTATTCAGGGACCCAAATTATTTCCACCATGTTACTTTACCACCTCTTAGAGCCTTATTTGTGTCTGTAAAGTCGAACAAGTCACAGACATGGCCATGCTCCAGCTGACTGGAGGACAATGGTGCATGGAGGCCTGCATGTTCAAGGCCTTAAATCTCATAATTTCATATCCTCTCCATTCACATTCCATGGTCAAAAAATGTAGTTACATCACTACACCTAGCTCTAGAGGAATCTAGTAAATATAGTCTATTATTCTCTTTCTCTGGAAGAAAGGGAGAGTGAATTTGGATGGATTAAAGCAGCCTGGATCATACTTGTTATCTGCCATATAAGGTTGTTGCCCTTGAATGGTTACAATGGGTAGCATTGTTCAAAACCATAAGAACATGTCTCTATAAAAGAGTGTTTCCTAAATCACTAATATTAATGAATACTTCATATAGATGAAAGGAATGTAGCAGAGATGAAGCCCAAGGTCAAATGCAAGACTTAACATGTCTCATACCACATACCACATTAAGGAAAGAAATAGTGTTTGGGGAAGATGCATGTTTCTAGAGGTTATGCAATATTTCAATCAGGGAATGCTAATGTAAAATTCAGTTTATGGTTACTTAAGGAAAACAGGATGTGTGTTTTCAGTAAATGAAGGTATGCGAAATGGAAATATTTTGTTAAAGGAAAAAGGGTGATTTTTTCCTTAGAACTGGTTATTTCTGAATAGGAAAAAAAGGGACAAAATAATATAGCTACAGAAAGTTGCAAAATGTTTGCAGAAAAGGAATATTGGGGAAAGAATTTTGTATGTGGTCAGGACTTTCTAAGTTTGGATTCAATTTAATTAGGTAAGTGGATTTTATTGAGAAGGAAAAATGGTACCGATGAAATTAATTCCAAGTCAGGAATAGAGACGTAGATATAGAGAACAGACGTGTGGACACAGAGGGGGAAGGGGAGGGCGGGATGAATTGGGAGATTAGGTTTGACATAAATACATTATCATGTGTAAAATAGATAGCTAGTGGGAACCTGTGGTATAGCCCAGGGAGCTCAGCTCGGTGCTTTGTGATGACCTAGCTCGGTGGGATGGGAGGGTGGGAGTGAGGTCCAAGAGGGAGGGGATATATGTATACGTATACCTGATTCACTTCATTGTACAGCAGAAACTAACACAACATTGTAAAGCAATTATAATAAAAAAATGAGTAGGCTGATACAAAACTGGATTTGGTTTGTCTCTGTCATACGAGAACAAAGTTTTCCTAGAATGCTGCTTTCGGTAACAGATCTTGTGAAGTTCTGTGTCTTTAAGTGATCTGTATTTACTTTTGGGATCTTTTTTTCAACTTAGCTCAATGAATAGTTATTGTTTCACAGCAACCTATGATCCTGGGTGTTTTAAAACTTTTTGAAATTTTTGACAGACTTCCCAAATATCATATTCTAATTAAAGTTCTTTTGACCTTCAGCTAACTTTGGGATGCTTTAAAGGACCTTTGGAGCATCCCAAAGAGAGATCCTAAACTAACTGGATTCATTTGGTATGTTAAATTACATGTGATGTCTGCTGGTTTCTTCTGCCAGTGTCCTTTCTCCATTTTTTTCTCTTCTCTGCTCATTGTGCTCCCACGACGAAAAACCTAAACCCAGACAATTACAGCAGCAAACAGCTTTACTTTCTCCTCTAGCTTATGTGCTCTGGATAAAACCTTGCTTTTTAAAGGGCACAAGACTTCTATAGAAATTTAAAACTTAATGTAAAATATAGAACCTATTTCTAATAAATGTTATAATCATAAAAATGTATCTGAAATTTAAAAAAATGTCAAGGACATTAAAATAATAATTATTAATCAAAAACATTTTTGAGAATGTAAACATTTTCAAATTGAGACTTTTGGTAAAATTATCTACTTATGATAATACTTTAATAGATAAAAAGAAAAACTTGAAAGTTACTTAAGGCTTGTCACTGTTATGGTATTTCATATCAAAATATGATACAATATAAGGCTATTGTTTTTCTCTGACCTGAAATGATTCAGTGTTCTATTTTTTCTCCTTAGGAAACATCTACACATTATATACATAGTTAAGGTAATTAATTGATGTTAAACGGTATCTATTCTAAGTTGTGTTGGTGATTAAAATTAAACCTTTTTATTCAATGTGAATAAAGAAATAGGAACATGAACAGATAATAGCACAACACTAGGGAGGGTTGTGAACTGGAAGGTGAGACAGGGTATTCCCCAATTCTAATTTTCTGAAGTTAAATTAGGAACCCAAATATGTAAGATAACCTCAAAAATTTCAGTAATATTGTGACAACTGTGTATATAGGAAAATTTTGATGTGATGGTTCTTTTCCTGCAATGGTGAAATTAATTTAAGTGTGGCACTGGAAATCATGGATTTTGTAGTAAAGGAATAAAACTGCCAAGGAAGTTCCTATAGATGAGGTTAAAAGCAAAGCCATCTCTAAAGACACAGCATAGTGGCCTAGTAATAAGGTACCAAAAAAGAACCCACCCACAAATAGTACTTGCTTTATTTTAAACCCTTTCCTGTGTGGAACAAACTTTGAATGTAAATTTATATAACTGGTGACAAAACATGAAATATTTTACCCCAAAAATGAACTTTTATGATAAGGCCCATCTGCATTCCTATTTTAAATTTTCCATTGGGAATATTTAAAAACCTTCACCTTCTCTTTCCCAAATATGAAGATTATTCATGATTTATTAAACTTCATTAATAGTGAAAAAGCTGAGCTTGTGAAAACCAAACCATAACGATAATCAATTTATTTTACTAAGCAGGTAATTGACCTTGAACAAACTGATACAAAGGGCAGATATAGAGCATTCTGGTAGACAGGTTGATTTTAGTAAAGTTTTTCGGTTAAATTAGGAATCTCTAAATATCTGGACTTGGGATTTTCCAGAGAAACAGCAAAAGCAGATCAAATAGCTTCCTTTCATACTTTATAGCTTCTGGGTCCCCAAAAGTTATGAGACAATGTGGGTGATCAGCACAAATTTTTCATAAAACGTCCATCTTCAATTTGATGAAATAAAATTTATATTTTAAGGCAGTACAAGAAAAATTAAAATATAAAATTCTCTCTTTGTTCAGGCATGTTCTTTCCCTCCCTCCCTAATGTGCAATGTGTATCTGCATTACACATTAACCAGAGCTCCTCAAGGATGTTAGTGCCTGCTTGACCCTAAAGATCTTTTTTTTTCTTTTTCTGACATTAGAAATGTAACTTTTTAAAAGAATGGCGGTCTTTCCCAATTCTGTAGGGAGTCATGGTGAATTGATTCTTGCTTTGTATGTGCTTACCTGCACTATGTATTCTTGGTGACATTTATGTAAAATATCAGTACTTCATTTTGATGTGCAATCATTTGTCTCAAAAATGTATATGACTATGCTTTCAACTTCTACCAGGCAGAACAGTTATCAGCACTTCTGAGAGTCTATTTCTCAGTTTATATTCCTCAGTTTGGCTTGGAATAAAATTTTCTTTTTTCTTCTTAACTTGATTATTAACTGAATGTTCATAGACACATTACAATTTAGAGAATTAGGGGATGCACCACTCTTGGTCAAAGAACTCTTAGTAGAGAAAATATATTAGGATTCACTTCTATCTCCCTTTTTTCTGTGCTGCTCTTCTGTATATGGCATCCCTTTCCTGGAAACTTAGTGAAATATTATGCAGTGGAACAATTATGTAATGGAAAACTATTTACTACAGTAACCTAGTTCTATTAGGACAGAAATATCCTAAAATTAGATTTCAGATATATCTATGTCCGTTTTTGAAATTATGCATTAATCAATCTTTTAAAGTGTTACTTACTTTTTAAGTGATGTTTACAAATCTGCTAGCCAAATAAATAAGCGATTTCCTAAGAGGCAAATCTGCCAACAATTTAAGTAAGCTAATTATCATACTTTAATGTATGAGTAAATGCTTCACTAAAAGGCATTTTCTGAACCTAAAAAGATTGCTGTAGGAAAGTTTATTATTAAAAAAAGAGAGAAAAATCAGATGTTACTGCTTAGTTAATTGATAAAAATTCAAATACATTTAAATAACAGATTTTTATATAAGGCTTTTTAACAAAAGAAGTATAATGCATTAATTTAAACAATTAATCTCTAAAATCAAATAATGATTTAACAATTTAACAATCTTATGGCACATTACTTCTGAAATGCTCAGAACACGAAATGAAATGCTATTTATGTCACATAAATTACATATATATATAATATAAAAATACATATGCATCTATTAAAAATGTTTGACCTACAAAAAGTATATAACTCAGGAGAAAGGGGAGGTATCGATGTTTTGCATAATCTGTTTTGGGACACAACATTGTACATAACATTGCAGCAACAAAATGCATAATTTCTATATCAAGTACTTACCTTCTGTGAAGCATTTTATTCAGAATAATCACCCTAGTCATTGAAGTAGCACTCCCAGGGACACACATAAGTATATTTCCCAAACATGGAAGCATTTTTTGATCCTGGTTTAAAACAATTAAGCAGCCATGAAAAATGTGAGAAAGCAAAGACTTGGAAATAGTGGCTTGCCTTTGAGCCATGTGATCTTGGACAAGAATATAACTCTCCTGAGCCAAAATTCCCTCATTTGTAGAAATAGAATAATAATAATAATGATATTTGTGTGAAATAAGGATCCAGTTGTCTATCATTAAGAATGTCCATTGGGTATGTAGTGCCCCAAATTTTTAGTTACTCGTAATATTATCAAGATATAAACAGAATCCAGACACAAATTCTACATTATTTTCTTTCATTCTTAAAGTCACACACTACACACTCAAGTGCTTTATAAAGTTTCAATGTACTAAATGATAAGTGTTTATAAACCACTTTTTAGGTTTATTAACTAGTCGTGAAAGACAAAAACACTCATTTTTTCTGCTGCAATAAAAATGGTTGAAAGGACATACTGAAAATATAATACTTTCTTTTCTCTGCCAAGAATGTTGGAAATTTCATAGAAAACATTACTAAAGGTGTGAAAAACAGGTATTAAGAAAAACATGCAGTGTGAAGTTTTGATATACAATTAGATTAACTTAGAGCCTTTGTAACATCTCTTTGCTTATTATATTTACTAGACTCCAAATCAACAATAATAAGAAGAATAAATTTTGTGTGTTTTTGAGCCTGCCAAGTGTATCAGGTCAAATGACATGGACCAAGTAGTATGTACACAAGTTTCAGAACAGCATTTCTGAAAAACATAAAAAGCAAGGGAAGTAGCAGGCACAGAGTTTCCCCATTGCTCATTTTGCTCTGTGGCAATGAAATGAGCTCTAACAAAGCTGGATGTCATATTTTGGAAGAAGGATCCTAGTCTTTGGACTATGAAATTTATAAAATCCATGATTAGAGAAACACCTGGCCCTTCTTTGGCAATGATCAGGGACTGGTATCCATCACATATTTGTTGCTGTGACCAGTGAGACCATTGGCTTTTTTTGCCACTTCAGCATTCTTAGTTGGGATACATCCACTCCTCTGGTGGTGTAATTTGAGACTGGGTTCCAAATTTTCTGGATCAAGCTGTGTCCCAGTGATTTCAAGCCTTGATGCACCACCTCACCATTCAATCAAGACTGATTATTCCTTAATTTAAAGGAAAATGTTTTCTGGTAAAACTTTTATTTTCTCCATTGATGGATCATCTCCTTTAACTGAAACAAGAATGGTGAGAGACTTAGCACCAATAGAAAATTTTAATTTCAAACTCTGCTACACAATCACTTGAAAATGAATGGCGTAGATATTGTGTTATCTATAAATACATTATGAATTTTTTTCTTAGGAACATTTTATTTTAAAAATTTAAAGTTGAAATAACATTACAGTAAACACCTATATACCCATCACCTACATTTTATCACTGACAAATTTTATGGTAGCTTTATTGAGATAGAATTCACATGGCATACAAGTTACCTGTTTAAAGTATACAATTTGGTGCTTTCTAGTATATTCACAGAGTTGTGCAACCAATACCACAAATGATTTTAAAATATTCCAAAATGGTCTCTGGTGGGGATTGCCAACTTATTTTTAATACAATTTAACACACAGGAGAATTGTAGCAAATATTTCTAATAAGAAAAATACGGATTAAAAGGGGTGTTTTGGTACCACACAAAGATTTTTTAATTATCTGTGGCAAACGCTTATAGGCTATGGTTACATATTTTTCTTTTTCAAAGAAAAAATGTTCAAAAATTTTTAGCTTTTTTCATTAAAAACAGTGTTGAAAATAGTATGGTACTTGGTTGTTTCAGAAAACTAAAAAAACAACTATGTAAATAGTACTTTTAAATAACTATTACTTTTAAAATATATATGAGCATATCGCTATGCTTTGGAAAACATGTTGGAAAAGAACATCTTTAAAATATTTATATTTGCATAATTTTTGATGGAGAAAAATAAACCTATAAAATTTCTCAAGTGTACATTTCAAACAAACTTTTTAAAAAATCTTCAATACACAAAAATTAACTCAAAATGGTGTATAAACCTAATTATGCAAATAACATAAAATTTCCATAATAAAATACAGGAGCAAATCTTTGTGACTTTAAATTTTGCAATAATTTATTAGAGATAGCAGCAAAACACAAGCTATCAAAAATATCAAGATACTTCTTTCAGATTAGAAGTTTTTTTTTTTTTCTCAAAAGGCACAGTTAAGAACATGAAAAGACAAATTACAGACTGCGAGCAAATATTTGCAAATCACATATTTTTAAAAACTTGTATCCAGAATACTGCTCAATTAGAAGACAATAACCCAATTTTTTAAACTGGCAAAATACTTGAATAGATATTGTATAAAAAAGATATATGCAAATAGCTAATAAGTACATGAAAACATACTCTACATCATTAGTCATATGATAAATACAAATTGAAAGTGTAACAAGTTACCACAAAATGACTATTATCAAAAATCTAATAATACCAAATGCTATGAAGACTATAGAGAAATGAACACTTCCCCTGCTGGTCAGACTAGGGAATGGCATATCCACTTATTTAAAAAAAATTATTTTATATTGAAATATACTTTGTTTACAATGTTATATTAGTTTCAGGCATGCAGCAAAGTAATTCAGTTATACATATGCACGTATCTATTCTTTTTCAGAGTCTTTTCCCATATAGGTTATTATAGAGTATTGAGTAGAGTTCCCTGTGCTGTACATTAGGTCCCTGTTGATTATCTATTTTATAGATAGTAGGGTGTATATGTTAATCCCAACCTCCTAATTTATCCCTGCCCCCCAACCTTTCCCCTTTGGTAACCATAGGTTTGATTTCTAAGTCTGCAAGTGTGTTTCAGTTTTGTAAATAAATTCATTTGTAATAGTTTTTGGATTCCACATATAAGTGATACCATATGACACTTATCTTTCTCTGTCAAGTGTACTTCACTTAGTATGATAATCTCTAGCTCCATTCATGTTGCTGCAAATGGCATTATTTCATTCTTTTTTATGGCTGAGTAATATTCCACTGTATATATGTACAACATCTCTTTTATCCATTCATCTGTCAATAGACATTTAGAATGATTCCATGTCTTAGCTATTGTAAATAGTGTTGCTATGAACACTGGGATGCATATATCTCTTTGAAGTATGGTTTTCTCCAGATATATGCCCAGGAGTGGGATTGCTGAATTATATGGTAACTCTATTTTTAATTTTTTGATGAATCTCTGTACTGTTCTCCATAGTGGCTGCACTAATTTACATTCCCACCAATAATGTAGGAGGATTTCCTTTTCTCCACACCCTCTTCAGTATTTATTGTTTGTAGACTTTTTGATAACAGCCATTCTGACTAGTGTGAAGTGATATCTCATTGTAGCTTTGATTTGCATTTCTCTAATAATTAGTGATGTTGAGCATATTTTCATGTGCTTTTTAGCCACCTGTATGTCTTCTATGGAGAAATGTCTACTTAGATCTTCTGCCCATTTTTTGACTGAATTATTTGCTTTTTTGATATTGAGCTGCATGAGCTGTTGGTATATTTTAGAGATTAATCCTTTGTCAGTTGCATTGTTCACAAGTATTTTCTCCCATTCTGTGGGCTGTCTTTTTGTTTTGTTTATGGTTTCCTTTGTTGTGCAAAAGTTTGTAAGTTTAATTAGGTCTCATTTGTTTACTTTTGTTTTTATTTTCTTTACTCTAGGAGGTGGATCCAAAAAGATATTGATGCAATTTATGTCAAAGAGTGTTCTGCCTATGTTTTCCTCTAAGAGTTTGATAGTATCTAATCTTACATTTAGGTCTTTAATCCATTTTGAGTTTATTTTTTTGTATGGTGTCAGGGAATGTACTAATTTCATTCTTTTACATGTAGTTGTCCAGTTTTCCCAGCACCATTAATTGAAGAAACCGTCTTTTCTCCATTTTATATTCTTCTTCATTTGTTGTAGATTAATTGACCATACATGCCTGGGTTTATTTCTGGACTTTCTATCTTGTTCAATTTATCTATAAGTCTGTATTTGTGACAGTACAATACTTTATTAGTGTAGCTTTGTAGTATAGTTTGAAGTCAGGAAGCCTGATTCCTCCAGCTCCTTTTTTCTTTCTCAAGGTTTCTTTGGCTATACAGGGCCTCTTGTGTTTCCATACAAATTGTAGTGTTTTTTTTTTGTTGTTGTTGTTCTAATTCTGTGAAAAATGTCATCAGTAATTTGATAGGGATTGCATTGAACCTGTAGATTGCTTTGTGTAGTATAGTCATTTTGACAATATTGATTCTGCAAATCCAAGAACATGGTATACCTTTCTGTTTGTGTCATCTTTGATTTCTTTTATCAACATCTTATAGTTTTTGGAGTACAGGTCTTTTGATGCCTTAGGTAGGTTTATTCTTAGGTAGTTTATACTTTTGCTGCAATAGTAATGGGATTGTTTCTTTGATTTCTATTTCTGATTGTTCATTGTTAGTGCATAAGAATGCAAGAAATTTTGGTGTATTAATTTTGTATCCTGCAACTTTACCAATTCTTTGATGAGCTCTAGTAGTTTTCTGGTAGCATCTTTAGGATTTTCTATATATAGTATCATGTCATCTGCAAACAGTGACAGTTTTACTTCTTTTCTAATTTAGATTCCTTTCATTTCTTTTTCTTCTCTGATCTAACTTAACATAACAAAAACCATATATGACAAACCCACAGCTAACATTGTACTCATTGGTAAAAAGGTGAAATCATTTCCTCTAAGATCTGGAACAAGATGAGGATTTGCACTCTTGCCACTTCTATTCAACATAGTTTTGGAAGTCCTAGCCAACATATATCTACTTTTGAAAATAGTTTGGCAGCTTCTTAAAAAGTTAAACATAAAGCAACTATGATCCAGCAACTTCCATCCATTCTTGGTATCTATTCAATAAAAATAAAAATACATGTCTACCCAAAGACTGGTATGCAAATATTCATAGAAAAATCTTTATAACAGGTAAAACTGGAAAAATCTAAATTTCTATCAACTTATGAATAAACACAATGTGGTGTGTCCATATATATTACATTATAAATGCATTTCAAAAACATTACACTACACCTGAAACACAAAAAAAGTCATAGTGTGTGATTCTATTCATGTGAAATTTCCAGAAAAATGAAATCAATAGAGACAGAAAGCTGACCAGTTGTTTACTAAGGTTGTGGGTGAGAGCACGACTCAATTGTAATCAGAGATGAGGAGACTATCTAGCAAGAGGCAAATGTTTTTATAACCAAATTAGATGATGTTTACAACTTGAAAATTTTACCAAAAAAATTGTTGAATTTATTTACTTATAATTGGGGGATTTTATGTTGTGTAATTCATATATTAATCTAAGATAGAAAACTAAACTAACCATTAAAAAGCAGATAGAGGAAATAAAATAGAATAATTAAGATATTTAATTTACCCCAAATAATATAGAAAAAGAGAAATAGTTTGTAAGGATAAGGCTAGTAAAAGAAAAAGAAAAAAAAATTACAAGATGCAAAATTTAAATCTCACAATTATATTAAAAGTAAAAGACTAAATAATTCCACTTAAAAGATATAGGCTATCATAATAATAAAAGAAACTGCACAGTAATATGTTATCTAAAAAAAATTTTAATTTAAACAAATTACAAGTGAAAGATGGAAAAATATACCTTGTACACCATATGAGAAAGGTGGTGTGACTATATAGATATCAGGAAAAAAGAAATGTTAGGAAGAATATTACACAATAATGAAATGACCAATTTAATATAAATATATAGCAATCTTAAATGAATAGGTTATAAATAACATACCTTCAAATACATGAAGAAAATTTGACAGAAATAGAGTGAGAAATATAAAAATCTAAAATAATTGTTGGAGATTGAAGAACATATTCTTAGTAATTGACAGAACAAGTAAAAACCAAAAAAAAAAAAACAATGAGGATATAAAAGATCTGATCAACACTTTTGACGAACACTTTTAATCTTACTGACAGAAGAGTATACCCCATGCTACAGAATACACATTATTTTCACATAAAATGTTTACCAAGATAGGCCATAAGCTTGGCCATAAAATAAGTCTTAATGTATTTCAAATGATTGAAATCTTACATAGTATGTTGTGCAACAGAATTGGAATTAAAATTTAAATTAATAACAAGATATCTAGAAAAGTTCAAGGTATTTAAAAATTAAACATCAGACTTCTAAATAATTCATGTCTAAGAAGAAATCATAATGAAAATTAAAAATCAAATGACAATGAACATTCATAATTTGTGAAGCACATCTATGCTTAAAAGAAAACGTATGGCTTTAAATAATTATATTAGAAAACAAGAAAGAATGAAAATCTAATTTTTCACCTTAGAATTTAGGTAAAATAAAGCATCAGAAATGAAAAAGAGATATACTACAACTGCTTCAAACATTAATAGAATAATATAGGAATATTATGACCAACATGCAACAAATTCAGCCACTTAAATTACAGAGACACGTCTTAACAAATGCAACTTGCTAAAAGTGATACAAGAAGAGCTAAAATTTTGAACAGCCTTATGAAATTGATTTATGAAATTTATGAAATTGATGTAGTCCCTACAAATAAAATACATGTTCCAAATAGTTTCACAGGTGAATTTTGTCAAAAAACTATAGGAAAAAATAATACCAATTTTATATACTTTTAGCAAATAGAAGAGCAGGAAACATTCCTCAACTGATTTCATGAGGACAGCAAAAACCTGAAGAGAAAAATTTGAAAGACATTGAAAGAAAATAAAACTGCATATATCCTTCATAAATATAAGCACAGATGTTTGCAAATTGAATACTGAAATATATAAAAAGAATAAGGTCCACAACTAAGTGGATTTTTGCCCAGAAGTTACCACAAGTTGAAAACTTCTATTCTTTAAAAGAAATCATTAAAAAAACTAAAAACAAGTGAAAGTGACAAAATATTTGCTACTATCTGACAAAGACCTTGTATCCAGAATATATAAATATCTTTTACAAGTCAACAATAAAAAGACAAAAATAAAAACACAGTCTAAAACGAGTAAAAAATATATGGATAAAAGACTTGAACACACACATAAGAAGTTAGATATCTTGATTCTTAGAAGTATCAACTTAAGTGAGTAAGATCAATATGGACATGTTACATGTGCTCTCTCTTCTTGCTCTATTTCATATACAGGATCTGGATGTATAAATATTAGAATACAAAAGAAAATTTTTCTCAAAAGGCTTGATATCTGCTGGCCTAAGTGTTATCAGATACAAAATATTAATCTCAGAATTCATATGTGGAATCTAAAAAAGGGGGTACAAATGAACTTACAAAACAGAAGTAGAGTCATGAATGTAGAAAACAAACTTACAGTCACCAGCGGATAAGGGGGGCAGGGATAAACTGGGAGATTGGGATTGACATATACAAACCACTATATATAAAATAGATAACTAATAAGAACTTGCTGTATAACACAGGGAACTCTACTCAGACTACTGAGTAGAGTTCCTATACAGGAAAATAACCTAAAAAAAAAAAAGTGTACACATGTATATGTATAACTGATTCACTTTGCTGTACACCTGAAAGTAACACAACATTGTAAATCAATTATACTCCAAAAATTTTTTTCTTAAATCATACAATGAATGTACTCATATGCAGTGTGTGTATGTAAATATATCTGTGCATTTGTGCATGTAAAAACCTTTACCATATTAAACAAAAATTGTGCATGCATGTGTGTGTTGGGGTAATAGTTTTATTTTAGACAACTTCCAATGAATGTATTAAAACATTGCATTTTAATATTAATATTAATCAAGTTAAGTTTGGAATATAAAAATATTTTCTAATTTATGAATGTAATAAATGATGGTTGGGTCCTCAATTGAGATTAAAACAAAAATAAGAAAAAAAGTAAAGTTATTGAAGGCAATATACATGTCAGAATTTTTACATACAATATTTAATTTAGTACATTTGCTGCCTTACATTTCTACTTCAAAATATACCCAAGGACTATTTATTCACCCTTTCTGTGGAAAAGCATGTTGTGAATATAGTCAAGATATGTTAATGGGAATAGAGGATGTGGTGGTCAAGGGTTTGGGAAATTCAGAGTCTCCTGCTTTCAGGAATCTACATATGCACAGTAAAATTCTGAAATGAAAAGCAATACCAATCTCCTTTCTTAAGGGTAAGTGCAATGTAGGATGGATCTCCCATTCATATTTTTCTTAGAGATGGTTATAAAGAGTGGTTATTGCAAATCAAGTATTTGAATATCCTGGGTTAAATATAGTTGGTTTTTTTCTTAATTCACATAGGACCCAAACTGAATCATTTGAAGTTAACCATCTTTTACAACACTTGTGATAATTTTCTTACAAAGATTTTGAGACTCCTCTGTTCATTAAAAAAAAATAAAAATAAAAGGCAAAAACCTAATTAGTCAGTAAAGAATCAAAAAGAGCAAAAAGATAAGAGAAAAAAATATGGGGTAGGTAACTTGAAAGTAAAATAATTGAATTTTCAATATGCTTTAGTTTTAATTAATTTTAGAAGCTATTAAGACTACATAGTCACAAGAATTTTCAGGCATTTAGATTATTACTTGTTATTTTAATTTTAATGAAATTCTATCACAAATTACCTGAGTGACTAGAAGAGACACTTCAAATGAAATACAATTAAGGTGCAGCTAAATAGGAAAATGTTTAATCTATAGAACCCTAAGTAAAAATTAGAAAAGTGTTATGCTTTCTGCTCTTTTGATTCTAGAAATGCTCCCTCTTTAGAAATTAGGGGAGTATTTCCTTTTTTTATAGCCCAAGAATTTTTAAGCTAATTTTTAAATCTTCTTATAAGACTACATGATATTTTATTAAGTTTTATAGATTTGTATAATATTTACTGCATGTCAGCCACTCAACAACAGTTTTAATTGCTATAATTTAACTAGACTTAAAGATACTTGTGTGCAAGTCTGTATTGTTCACCATTGTACACACATCATATGGGACAGTGGCTGGAACAAAATAAATGTTTAAAGATACTGGTTAATAAATGTATTAATGAAGATAGATATTGAATACATACTGACACCCACTTTGGAAAGAATGGCTTAAGCAAATGGCATTATACTAAAATAGCATTCTCCCATCACTGTATTTTTTTCTCATTTTTGTACTCATTTTTTTCCAGAAATAATATAGTAGGTAAATCTAGATCTATTTACATAAATACATTATAGATTAATATGATGATTATGGGGTCCCTCCCATCAAGCCTCTTAGATAGCCTCATCCACCAGAAAGCAGAGAGCAGAAGCAAGAAGAACTACAATTCTGCAGCCTGAGGAACAAAAACCACATTCACAGAACGATAGACAAGATGAAAAAGCAGAGGGCTATATACCAGATGCAGGGACAAAATAAAACACCAGAAAAGCAACTAAATGAAGGGGAGATAGGCAACCTTCCAGAAAAATAATTCAAAATAATGATAGTTAAGATGATCCAGGACCTCGGAAAAACAAAGATCGAGAAGATGCAAGACAAGTTTAACAAAGACCTAGAAGAATTAAAGAACAAACAAACAGAGATGAACAATATAATAACTGAAATGAAAACTACATGAGAAGGAATCAATAGCAGAATAACTGAGGCAGAAAAACGGATAATTGACCTGGAAGACAGAATGGTGGAATTCACTACTGTGGAACAGACTAAAGAAAAAAGAATGAAAAGAAATGAAGACAGCCTAAGAGACCTCTGCAACAACATTAAACGCAACAACATTAGCATTATAAGGGTCCCAGAAGGAGAAGAGAGTGAGAAAGGACCAGAGAAAATATTTGAAGAGATTATAGTTGAAAACTTCCCTAATATGGGAAAGGAAATAGCCACCCAAGTCCAGGAAGTGCAGCGAGTCCCATACAGGATAAACCCAAGGAGAAACATGCTGAGACACAGAGTACTCAAATTGACAAAAATTAAAGACAAAGAAGAATTACTTAAAGCAGCAAGGGAAAAATGACAAATAACATACAAGGGAACTCCCATAAGGTTAACAGCTGATTTCTCAGCAGAAACTCTACAAGTCAGAAGGGAGTGGCATGATATACTTAAAGTGATGAAAGGGAAGAGCCTACAACCAAGATTACGCTAACAGGCAAGGATCTCATTCAGATTTGATAGGAGAAATCAAAAGCTTTACAGATAAGCAAAAGCTAAGAGAATTCAGCACCACCAAACCAGCTCTACAACAAATGCTAAAGGAACTTCTCTATGTGGGAAACACAAGAGAAGAAAAGGACCTACAAAAACAAACCCAAAGGGCTTCCCTGGTGGTGCAGTGGTTGAGAGTCCGCCTGCTGAGGCAGGGGACACAGGTTCATGCCCTGGTCCAGGAAGATCCCACATGCCGTGGAGCAGCTGGGCCCATGAGCCATGGCGGCTGAGCCTGCACGTCCGGAGCCTGTGCCCCACAGTGGGAGAGGCCACAAGAGTGAGAGGACTGTGTAACGCAGAAAAAAAAAAATTAGAAAATGGTCATATGAACATACATATCAATAATTACCTTCAACATGAATGGATTAAAGGCTCCAACCAAAAGACACAGACTTGCTGAATGGATACAAAAACAAGACCCATATATATGCTGTTTACAAGAGGCCCACTTCAGACCTAGGAACACATACACATGGAAAGTGAGGGATGGAAAAAGATATTCCATGCAAATGGAAATCAAAAGAAAGCTGGAGTAGCAATTCTCATATCAGACAAAATAGACTTTAAAATAATGTTACAAGAGACAAGGAAGGACACTACATAATGAACAAGGGATCAATCCAAGAAGAAGAAATAACAATTATAAATATATATGCACCCAACATAGTAGCACCTCAATAAATAAGGTAAATGCTAACAGCTACAAGGAGGAAATCGACAGTAACACAATAAAAGTTGGGGACTTTAACACCTCACTTACACCAATGGACAGATAATCCAAAATGAAAATAAAGAAAGAAAGAGAAGCTTTAAATGACACAATAGAACAGATAGATTTAATTGATATTTATAGGACATTACACCCAAAAACAGCGGATTCCACTTTCTTCTCAAGTGCACATGGAACATTCTCCAAGATAGATCACATCTTGGGTCACAAATCAAGCCTCAGTAAATGTAACAAAATTTAAATCATATCAAGCATCTTTTCTGACCATAACGCTATGAGATTACAAATGAATTACAGGGAAAAAAACATAAAGAAACATAGAAACATGGAGTCTAAACAATATGTTACTAAATAACCAAGAGATCACTGAAGAAATCAAAGAGGAAATCAAAAAATACCTTGAGACAAATGAGAATGAAAACACGACAATCCAAAACCTACGGGATGCAGCAAAAGCAGTTCTAAGAGGGAAGATTATAGCTATACAAGCCTACCTCAAGAAACAAGAAAAATCTCAACTAAACAATCTAAACTTACACCTAAAGGAACTAAAGAAAGAAGAACAAACAAAACCCAAAGTTACAGAAGGAAAGAAATCATAAAGATCAGAGCAGAAATAAATGAAATAGAAACAAAGAAAACAATAGTAAAGATTATTAAAACTAAAAGCTGGTTCTTTGAGAAGATAAACAAAATTCATAAACCATTAGTCAGACTCATAAAGAAAAAGAGGGAGAGGACTCAAGTCAATAAACTTACACCTAAAGGAACTAGAGAAAGAAGAACAAACAAACCCCAAAGTTACAGAAGGAAAGAAATCATAAAGATCAGAGCAGAAATAAAAGAAATAGAAACAAAGAAAACAATAGTAAAGATTATTAAAACTAAAAGCTGTTTCTTTGAGAAAATAAACAAAATTCATAAACCATTAGTCAGACTCATAAAGAAAAAGAGGGAGAGGACTCAAATCAATAAACATAGAAATGAAAAAGGAGAAGTTACAACAGACAGCACAGAAATACAAAGCATCCTAAGAGACTACTAAGAAACTCTATGTCAATAAAATGGACAACCTGCAAGAAATGGACAAATTCTTAGAAAGGTATAACCTTCCAAGACTGAACCAGGAAGACACAGAAAATATGAACAGACCAATCACAAGTAATGAAGTTGAAACTGTGATTAATACTCTTCCAAAAAAAAAAAAAAGTCCATGACCAGATGGCTTCACAGGTGACTTCTATCAAACATTTAAAGAAGAACTAACAACTATCCTTCTCAAACTCTTCCAAAAATTTACAGAGGAAGGAACACTCCCAAACTCATTCTATGAGGCCATATCACCCTGATGCCAAAACCAGACAAAGATACTAAAATAAAAGAAAGTTACAGACCAATATCATTGATAGATCAAAAATCCTCAACAAAATACTAGCAAACAGAATCCAACAACACATTAAAAGGATCATACAACACAATCAATTGGGATTTATCCCAGGGATGCAAGGATTCTGAAATATCACAAAGCAATCAATGTGATACACCATATTAACAAATTGAAGAATAAAACCCATATGATCATCTGAAAGATGCAGAAAAAGTTTTTGACAAAACTCAACACCCATTTATGATAAAAACTCTCCAGAAAGTGGACTTAGAGGGCACCTACCTCAACATAATAAAGGCCATATATGAAAAACCGACAGCCAACATCATTCTCAATGGTGAAAAACTGAAAGCACTTCCTCTAAGATCAGGAATGAGACAAGAATGTCCACTCTCACCACTATTATTCAACATAATTTTGGAAGTCATAGTCATGGCAATCAGAGAAGAAAAAGAAATAAAAGGCATACAAATTGGAAAAGAAGAAGTAAAACTGTCACTGTTTGCAGATGACATGATACTATATATAGAGGATCCTTAAAATGCCACCAGAAAACTACTAGAGCTAATCAATGAATTTGGTAAAGTGGCAGGATACAAAATTAATGCACATAAGTCCCTTGCATTCCTATACACTGATGATGAAAAATCTGGAAGAGAAATTATGGAAACACTCCCATTTACCATTGCAACAAAAAGAATAAAATACCTAGGAATAAACCTACCTAGGGAGGCAAAAGACCTGTATGCAGAAAACTATGAGACACTGATGAAAGGAATTAAAGATGATATCAACAGATGGAGAGATATACCATGTTCTTGGATTGGAAGACTGAATATTGTGAAAATGACTATATTACCCAAAGTAATCTACAGTTTCAATGCAAGTCCTATCAAATTACCAATGGCAATTTTTATGGAGCTAGAGCCAATCATCTTAAAATTTGTATGGAGACAAAAAGGACCCCGAATAGCAAAAGCAGTCTTGAAGGAAAAAAAAAATGGAGCTGGAGGAATCAGACTCCCTGATTTCAGACTATACTACAAAGCTACAGTAATCAAGAAAATATGGTACTGGCACAAAAACAGAAACATAGATCTATGGAAAAAGATAGAAAGCCCAGAGATAAACCCAGGCACCTATGGTCAACTAATATATGACAAAGGAGGCAAAGATATACAATGGAGAAAATACAGTCTCTTCAATAAATGGTGCTGGGAAAATTGGACAACTGCAAATAAAGAATGAAACTAGAACACTCCCTAACACCATACACAAAAATCAACTACAAATGGATTAGAGACCTAAATGTAAGACTTGACACTATCAAACTCTTAGAGGAAAACAGGAAGGACACTCTTTGATATAAATCACAGCAAGATATTTTTTGATCCACCTCCTAGAGTAATGGAAATAAAAACAAAAATAAGCAAATGGGACCTAATGAAACTTCAAAGCTTTTGCACAGCAAAGGAAACCATAAACAGGATGAAAAGACAACCCTCAGAATGGGAGAGAATATTTGCAAATGAATCAATGGACAAAGGATTAATCTCCAATATATATAAACAGCTCATGCAGCTCAATATTAAAGAAACAAACAATCCAATCAAAAAATGGGTAGAAGACTTAAATAGACATTTCTCCAAAGAAGACATACAGATGGCCAAGAAGCACATGAAAAGCTGCTCAACATCACTAATTATTAGATAAATGCAAATCAAACTACAATGAGGTATCACCTCACACCAGTTAGAATGGGCATCATCAGAAAATCTACAAACAACAAATGCTGGAGAGGATGTGCAGAAAAGGGAACCCTCTTGCATTGTTGGTGGGAATGTAAATTGATACAGTCACTATGGAGAACAGTATGGAGGTTCCTTAAAAAAATAAAAATAGAATTACCATATGATCCAAGATTCCCACTACTGGGCATGTACCCAGAGAAAACCATAATTCAAAAAGACATATGCACCCCAATGTTCATTGCAGCACTATTTACAATAGCCAGGGCATGGAAGCAACCTAAATGTCCATCAACAGATAAATGGATAAAGAAGTTGTGGTACATATATACAATGGAATATTACTCAGCCATAAAAAGGAATGAAATTGAGTCATTTGTTGAGACGTGGATGGATCTAGAGACTGTCATACAGAGTGAAGTAATTCAGAAAGAGAAAAACAAATATCATATATTAACCCAAGTATGTGGAACCTAGAAAAATGGTACAGATGAACCGATTTGCAGGGCAGAAATTGACACACAAATGTGGAGAACAAATGTATGGACACCAAGTGGGGAAAACCATGGTTGTGTGGGGATGGTGGTGTGCTGAATTGGGCGATTGGGATTGACATACACTGATGTGTATACACTGATGTGTATAAAATTGATAGCTAATAAGAACTTGCAGTATTAAAAAACCAAACAAACAGAAAAAACAACTAATACTAAACTTTCTTTGGGTTATTTGTATGGAAATATGTAATATAAATATTTCAGACATTACATGAAATTTCTAAAAAACCTTATATATTCTGGTATAATGTTATAAGTCATAATTCTAGTTATTATTTTAAAATGTATATCTCAGAAATTTCTTTATCAATTGCATTACTATGAACATTCATCAAATCTTTAACTGTGGTCATTTTTAAGCCTTGTCATTTACAGAGAGTTCTGGGTGTACTCTGATGCTTTTGCAAAAATGTTCCTATAAAAGGGTTTCATCTTCAAGGATTTCATGAAAAAGACTCTGACAAGTACAGGTTTCTGGTAACTGACTATACTGATGAACTGAATGAATAAGCATTTTCAGAAGTCTAATGCAAAACTGATGAATTCATAAAAGTGCTAACAAAAGATTAAGATGAAAAAAAATTAATTACATGGGATTGAGTGAACTGATGAGGATGATTATAATTTTTGTGACTTTCTGTTTGAATGAAAAAAATCCCACAAGGACTCAGAGGCAAAGAATGTACAAATCAATTTTCACTGCAAAGTAAACGAGCTGTTACAGTGGAGGATTACTGGATTGAATGTCAATATTATGACATAGTATGAGTGTGTTTTGTGTTTAGTAATTGCAATCATTGTTGCTTTTGTTGTGGTCATCCATTTACAATGCTTGGTGTCAGTTTATTTATCTCTTGTAAAAATAAAATACAGTGTGTATATGTGAAAAAATATGATGATGATGAAGATGAGAGATAGATCATAGATAGATAGATAGATAGATAGATAGATAAATAGATAGATAGACACAGATAGAGATTCCTTATTGTCTGTCTTTCCTACTAGAATGTTTTGTTTCCTGTTTAAACTTTCAAATAAAGAAAAGCCAATGAGATTTCAGTGATTTGAAATTGACTTATGGATCACAACCTATCTTCTTTTCCCATTTAATCAAAGAAAGTGTGAGAAGCTAAAATCTCTATAAGAATAAAAGAAAGATCATCAATGAATAAAATATGACAGAATTTACTTCAGAAAAATATAATATTCTTAAGCATTGATAAAAATAGCTCTTTCATTAAGTCTGAATTATAAAAAGAAAAAGTTACTTTGAATCAATATCAGGATTACTGTTTAATTTCCTGACTACTGCTGTTAACAATAAATGTCTAGATGAGTATAATAAATATATAGGGATATAAAATATTTTAGGACTCAAAGTTTTTACTGTCTTTAAAATACATCATATTTATGACAGAATGTCATTCAAAGCATGTTAAATATTTCCAATGAGGTCTCTGGAATCACTGATCAAATATTCAGCATTTGAATTCAATTATTTTTTATAACATTAGAATATCTATTACAGAAACTCTGTATATGTATCTATATGTTACATGCATATTTATAAAACTGTGCACAATTACAATAAATAT
This sequence comes from Mesoplodon mirus, assembly GCF_964341445.2. Lineage (NCBI taxonomy): Eukaryota > Metazoa > Chordata > Mammalia > Artiodactyla > Ziphiidae > Mesoplodon > Mesoplodon mirus. Next base: position 114,132,555 of record NC_138983.1, on the reverse strand, counting down.
ACATACATATAACTATATTATTTTTCTGAAGAAATCTTTTCTTCATTCTGTTATCTACCATCTTTGGACTGCAGGTTATTACATCATAATAGGAACAATCATAATCATAATTAACTAGTTAACATACATTGAGTGCTTGTTATATGCCATAAACTGTTTCATTTTTTCTAAATATATTCCAGCTATAGTCTTTGACAGAGGTAATGTTATTTATGATATAACTGAGAAAGAAGACGTCTTTGGTTAGGTAATCTGCTCATGATCACAGAGTAAGGTGGAAAGGTGAGATTTCAACCCACAAAATCTGGTTCCAGTGTTTAAATTCCAGCAAATAAGCAATCAAAGGAGAGAGATTTTAATAAAGTGCAAAATATTTACAGATTAATAGCAAAGCTAATGATAGTAATGTGACCTTCCACAACTAGATCAAAATTTTTAGATTCATCAAAACATAAATATATATTTGATCTATATGTTAAATTTGCATTGACATTGCCTCTTACTTGTGAATTAATGAAAGTATAAAAATAAAATCCTCACCATCTCAGGATGGGTTTAGTAAGGTGAGAGATGTGTTATATACCTAAAGCAACGTTTAAAGGGTTTTTTTTTTCTCATTTTAAAATTCATTTTGTTATAAATAGTAAGATAACAATATAATTTTTATTTAACTGTTGTGCACACTGGCATTAATACAATCTTTAATAGCATAAATTTACTTCTGCTTGGTCACATCATAAGTCACCAAACATTTTATTTTTTGAAAGATATGATATAGAGCAACTTGTCACTTTTTGTTAAATTTAATATAAAAATCAAAATTAGGGATTTCCTGGTAGTCCAGTGGTAAAGAACCTGCCTTCCAATGCAGGGGACGTGCATCCATCCCTGGTCAGGGAACTAAGCTCTTGCATGCCACAGGACAACTAAGCTCGCATGTCACAACTACTGAGCCTACGTGCTCTGGAGCCCATTCACCACAACTAGAGAGAGAAAACCCGCATGCCACAGAGAGGAGCCCACGTGCCATGATGAAGAGCCCATGCATTACAACAAAATATCCCGCATGCCTCAACGAAGATCCCGTGTGCTGCAACAAAGACCCAATGCAGCCAAAAATAAACAAATAAATAAATAAAAATAATAATTAATTAATTTAAAAAGAATAATAAAATTAACTCAAATATCCATTTTATTATGTCTACTTTTTCTTCAATTATATGTGTAAAAGTCCTCTTTTAAATCCAGCAATTATGTTGATTGCAAGACTGATATCATTCTTCTAATAGGAATTCTAAAAAAGCTAAATTAAAATGGAAAAATTACTTTTCCCTAAATATGTTTTATTTAGTACTTAAATTATTTTTTAATATTATGGTGTATTTTTCTTTTTACATTCCCCAGGAAACAAAAGGAAATTCTAACAAATATATGTTTGTACTTGAAATTGCACTTGAAAAAGTGATTAAAAGATCTTAGTAAAATATTCAGAAAAATTTATGACAAATTCTTTGACATTATATTATTTCAATATTGAATTATCATTATATTTTAGTTTTTATTTAAACAGTAATACCAAAGAGAGGGATTTCCCATGCAGAAGATTTCCAAATATACTTTGTATAGATACTCGGCCATCAAGAAAATGGAGCATAACTCCCCACTCCTTTAGAGTAGGCTATGCATAGAGACTTCCTTCCAAAGAATACAGAATGGAAAGGTGACATTGGGAGGAAGTATTTTACAGTGGAGAAATCTGGCAAACACTAGCTTACCCAAATGTTCAAGGTCAACATCAACAGCTATAAATCATGTTGATAGTATGTACCCTTGTTATGATGTGTTGAAAATGGCACTTTACCTCTATGGTTTTCCTCCCAATACTCATGGCAACCATATAATCATGAAAAAAATCAGACAAATTCCAACTGACAGCATTCTACAAAATACCAGACCAGTACTCCTAAAAATTTTCAAGGTGATCAAAAACAAAGAAAGTGTGTGAAACTGTCACACCTGAAAGGAGATTAAAGAGAAGTGAATGCTAAAGGTAAGGTGGTATACTGGACAGAAAAGAACACAAGGTAAAAAGTAATGATATCTGAATAAATTATAGACAATTAATAATAATGAACCAATATCAGCTCATTAATTTTAACAACTGTAGCATACTAATGTAAGCCACTATAATAGGGGGAACTGTATATAGAACATATGGGAATTTTCTGTACTATCTTTGCAATTTTTCTGTAAATTCAAAACTGTTACTAAAAGTACAAGTTATTAAAATACATCCTCAAATTAAAAAAATAACAAATAAATAAATACCACACATCTATTTTTTCAAACTTGAAAATGTATAAAAAGAGTTAAAAAATATTATCTGTAATCTCACCATCCAGGTATAACCACTGTTAGTGGTCTCATGTGTTTCTTTCACAATCTTTTATTTATAAATAAGCATATATATTTTTACCCAATTTGGATCTTGAATCCAATACTTAATACTGTTTGACCATCTTACCTTTACACCTAACCTTATAATCTAAATATTTTATCATGCCATTGCACAGCCTTTAAAACATAATCTTAATAACTGCATAACACTGAATTGGGTTCATGTATTATAATTAATTTCTTTTTAAAATAATATCAGAGAAGAGACATTTTTCTAATTTCAATTAATTTTTAAGAGGATAATTATTATTCTAGCACATAGATGTTTACCTAATCTACAATTATATCTTCAGTACAAATTCTATTCTGTGTTACTACATCAAAGAGTAATAATATTATTTAGACATCTGGTAGTCATTGACAAATTGCTTTTTAAAAATGTTAGTTCTACATTTACTCTTGAGATTATGAGCTTTGTGCCATTCTCTCTGTACATTTTGCTAATGAGATCATTAAATAACAACTTCTATAGATTCAATTTTATTTCTTTGATTATTAGTAACATTGGTATATTTTTCATGTATGTTTTTATTTCCTCTGTACAAGTCCTTTGTCTTTTGTTCTTTGTGTTTTAACTGGAAATTGACATTTTTCATTTGGGCTTTAATAATCTTTTATGTATTAAAGAACTTAATTCCTGGAAAGTCATGTTTATTTCTAACACTCTATTATAAGTGTTTTTCTATTAGATTTCTTTAGTATTATATTTGTATGTAGTTAAATCTAACAATGTTTTCCACTACCACTATATCCACTGATTTTTGTTAAGTTGCTTTCTTATCAATGTCATATGCACTCATATTTTTATTTCATCTATTTTGTTTGCCATTTATTATTTTTTTCTGTTTGTTGATTTTGTTATTTGAAAGCTCTAAATTATATGTAAATGCTACTAAATATTTTGAGAGTAAGGCCTAAGCTTTTACGTAACTTTTTTTTTTTTTTTTTTTGCTCAGAGAATCCAGACAAAACTAAGAATGTGACAATTTTAACTAGCTAAATAAATTAATGTTGATTAGAGGATTAGTGGGGAAATTGTTAAAGTTATATGAACAACTTTCTTTAGGCTATCATCATTCATGAGAATTGGCCCAGTCCTTTTGGAGGACTTGGTGAAGCTCAAGAGTTTGGATTATACTCTGTAGGGAAGAGAAACAAAGGACTGATAGGATTTGAGGTGAGAAATAAGGAATGCTTACTCATCTGGAACTTGGAATCCTTACTTCAAGAATTTGCATTAAATTTCCATTGTCTCTTTGTCCTATAGATCCATTAGATTTAGCCTTTTCATCCACTGTTCCTTCTGAGCAGAATGGGCAGAAATTGTCCCATCCCCCAAATCTGTTTTCTTCTTTATATCATTTTCAGCCTCTGACCTAAAATTGTGAAACAACTTTTCAAACTTGGAGGATGCTTCCAGCATTAAATTTTGCTTCCTGGGACCTTTTCACATGCATTCATCTCTGAGTTTGTCCTGCCTCTGCTTGGTCCTGACAACTTGGTCCTGTGAAATGGGATGTCTCCACCGTCAGTCACAGATTCCAGTCTTATCGTCCTCCTACTAGGAACTATCATGATAGCCGAGGACCTCATCTGTGCTTTAATTGGTGGAAATTCTATTGGTTTTCATAAATGACAGACTGCTACAAAATCTGATGTAACATTACATTTAATCTCTAATCATTATGAACTTTTAATTAGGAAGAAAAATGAGAGAAAATCAGACAAACTCAATTCAGAAGTTCATATTAAATTTTGGAAATATTTAAAACATGTTTACATAAGTAATTTTGTGCATATAAATGGAACTGACATGCAAATATTATACAGAAAATTAGAATGTTTCTATAAATATGGTATTTGAATTATAAAATAAAATCTGCAGTATCATGATGTTAAAGAGTTGAAATGTGAAAAGAATAACTAAAATTTTCATAGCTGAACAATCCAAGAAATATTGTTATAAACATTATAAGATCCCCAATTAGGTTCTCAGCTTTATTAAAAGAAAGGACCACTCAGAATAAAATCTAGAACTCTTTTAAAAAATGAAAAATAAAATGTTATATAAATGCACCCTTACTTTATTCCCTTCAATATTTTCCCTTATGTCTGGAGTCTTTTATTAATTTAAAAGTATGGGGTTGGGATCAAGATGGCAGAGGAGCCGGAAGCAGAGTTCACTTCCTTTCACAGAAACATTGAAAATACATCTACAAGTGGAACGATTCACACAGAAGAGCTACTGAGCACCGACAGAAGACCTCAGATATCCAAAAAGATAAGAAAGCCTCCACATAAGCAAGTAGGAAAAAAGTGAAAAGAAAAAGAAGGAATCGGGATAGGGCCTGTGACCCAGGGAGGGAACTGTGAAGGAGGAAAGGTTTTCTCACCTTGGGAAGACTCCCCACCAGCAAAGAGATTAGACTGGATGGAGGGAGAGTTTCAGAGCCTAAGAGGGGAGAGTAGCGATTGGTTTGTGGAAGGCAGAATGGAAAGTAACCAGCTCAGAGGGTCAGAACCACCAGCCTGCATTCCCTAACCTGAGATACTCCTCTGTTGGTGAGGGTGGGGGTTGGTTGCTGAAGCTCAGACTACAAAGCTCAGACCCAGGGAAAAGACAGGTTAGGTGCAGCAACAGCCTGAATAGGTCATACCATGGCAAATGAATGTGTATTAGGAAGAAGCTTGGGCCTGCCAGAGAGACAAGGCACCATTGTTAGGATGTGCAGGAGGAGAGGGGAGGGACGACCAAAGGAACTTCTTTCCATGTGAGTGTTCCCAGGCAACAGGACATAACCTGCAGGAGCTCTGGGGGCAGACGTCAGTCACCACTGCCATCTTGGGCTCCAGAGGCAGGCACTGGCCGCCTCTTCCAGACCCACAGGCAGACACTAGGACTTGTCCTTGCTGACCTGGAAGTGCGAAGACTGCTCCTGACACTAGGAATTCTGCCAGTGGGCCACATGTCCTACCCTGGCTGAATCAGAAGGGCATGGACAGCTCCAACCACTAGGGATTATTCCACAAGTCCAAGGACCTGTCCACCCTGTGCTGGGGTCACTTGGATAGTTGCCACTACTAGGAAATCCATCAGTGGGTGCTGGAACCTGGCCTGCTGTCCCAGGAACATGTGGCTAATTCCCCCCATTAGGAAATCCACCAGTGCATGCCGGGACCTGCCCCACTGTTCCAGGAGTGTGCAGATAGTTCTTGCTACTAAGAAATCATCAGTGGGTACTGGGACATACACTGCTGTCCTGGGAGTGCACAGATAGTTCTCACTACTAGGAAATTTACCAGTGGTTGCCAGGACTTGCCTCACTGTCCCATTAGGGCACAGATAACTCTCCCCATTAGGAAATCCATCAGGAGTTACCAGGACCTGCCCCCATTATCCCAAGTGTATGGGAAAACCTCTCACTTCTAGGAAATCTGCCAGTGGGTGCCAGGACCCACCCCATTGCCCTGGGAGGGTGCAGATGGCAACCCTCACAAAGAAATCCTCTCAGAGGAAGAGATGTAACCACAGCTGAACACCAGGAGCTGTGTGACTAAGGAAGAAACATTGAAATCTCTCTTCATGCCTGCATGAATTGTGGAGTTGCACCTCCACTGATAGCTTCTTAAATTCAGTGCCTGTGAAATATCCAAAAGGAAAACAAGTGCTTTTGTAGCTGGGACAGGTTTGGCTTTAGCAGCTGTGGACTTTGTAGGCATGTACACATAGGGGTTTGGCCAGAACAGAGTCCGAGTTACCTCCATATCTTCCACAAAGGGTCCAGGTGCATGACTGCTGCAGTCCTGGGACCTGACCTCAGTGGATCTGTACCAGTAGCTGGGTGAAAACAATACCTGAGAGTCACAAGGACAAATTGTTAGCATACCCACAGTTAAGGCAGGACCAAGAGCAGTGCCAACAACAGTATACTTTGTGAGCATGCACAATGGGCGAAAGTGGACACAATAGAACATATTCACAGGTGAACAGCTCCAGAGGAGGAATACTCAGTACCTTCTCTCCCTGTAGGAATGCTCCAATCCCACATACCTCACTTTGCAGATCAGAATCACATTAAAGAAACAGATCTGAGGGCCTTTACTCCAAAAACTAGGGAGCAGCCCCTGCTCCTAACAAGACAGTGAACACCACAGAGCAAAGGGGGAGCACTGCTCAATATCTAGGGCAGGTGCTGATCAGCAATCAAACCACCTATCAAAAGGATAATGGCAGAAGCCCTGCAGCCTGTGGAAAGGAGACCACAAACACAGTAAGTTTGACACAATGAGAAGACAAAGAAATACGTTGCAGAAGAAGGAGCAAGGTAAAATCCCACAAGAGCTAAATGAAGAGGAGATAGGCAATCTACCTGAAAAAGAATGCAGAGTAATGATAGTAAAGATGATTCAGGATCTCAGAAAAAGAATAGAGACACAGATCGAGAAAATTCAAGAAAAGTTTAACAAAGACATAAAAGAACTAAAGGACAAATAAACAGAGATGAACAAGACAATAGCTGAAATGAAAAATACACTAGAAGGAATCAATAGCAGAAAAACTGAAGCAGAAGAAGGGATAAATGACCTGGAAGACAGAATGGTGGAAATATTTGTTGCAGAACAGAATAAAGAAAAAAGAAGAAAAGAAATGAGGACAGTCTCAGAGACCTCTGGAACAACATTAAACACACCAACATTTGAATTATAGGGGTCCAGAAGAAAAAGAAAAAGAGAAAGGGCCTGAGAAATTTTTGAAAAGATCATAGTAGAAAACATCCATAACATGGGAAAGGAAATAGTCACCCATGTTCAGGAAGCAGAGAGTCCCATTAAGAATAAGCAAAACAAGGAAAGTACCAAGACACATATTAATCAAACTAACAAAAATTAAGTACAAGGAAAAATTATTAAAATCAATAAGGGAAAAGTAACAAATAACATACAAGGGAATCCCCATAAGGCTATCAGCTGATTTTTCAGAAGGAACTCTGCAGGCCAGAGGGAGTGGCAGGATATAGTTAAAGTGATGAAAGGGAAAAACATACAACCAAGAATACTCTATTCATTAAGGCTCTCATTCAGATTCGACAGAGAAATCAAAAATTTAAGGGACAAGAAAAAGCTAAGAGAATTCACCACCACTAAACCAGCTTTACAACAAATGTTAAAAGAAATTATCTAGACAAGAAAGATGACAGAAGAGAACAAAAGAGGAAGGGCAGTAAAAAGACCAACAAAAACAGTTAAGAAAATGGCAATAGAAACATACACGTAGATAATTACCTTAAATGTAAATGAATTAAATACTCCAACCAAAGACAGATTGGCTGAATGGATACAAAAACAAGACCTATATATAATATATGCTGCCTACAAGAGACCCACTTCAAACCTAGGTGTGGGAAGCAGTCAGCCTTGAGAGCAGGCTGTGAACATGCCAGGCATGCATCCACTCCTCGAAGGGACTATCCCTACTTGTTCCCCTCCTTGTTCCATTTCATGGGAGATAAATCACCAGGGCCCAGAAATCAGAAAGAATGTAAAATGAGACAAGCAAAGCTGTCTCCCCCCGCACATGCAGGTTATTTTTGATGATTCTGGGTTTATGGGTTTTCTCCCATGGAAGTTAACCTTGAGCCGAGAGAGTCTGTAGATAATGTAAACCACCATCTGGCAACTTTCCTTCTTCTAGTCTATATAATCTGCAACTGTAGCATAATAAAAATTGCCTTGCAACCATCAGTTGTCTTGGTCCTTCTGACCCCATTTGTTGGTGCTACTTCAGTTCTTACCCCTTCCCTTCTGACCCTGGGTGGTGAAACCATCTTTCTCCAGCTGATTCGTGGCACTTAAGGACACATACAGTCTGAAAGTGAGGGGATGGAAAAATACATTCCCTGCAAATTGAAATCGAACTAAAGCTGGAGTAGCAATAGTCATATCAGAAAAAAAGAGACTCTAAAATAAAGACTGTTGTAAGAGATGAGGAAGGACATTACATAATCATGAAGTGATAAATCCAAGTAGAATATATAACAAATGAAAATATATATGCCTCCAACATAGGAACACCTCAATATATAAGGGAATTTCCCTGAAATTGAGACTGTGATAAAAAATCTTCCAATTAACAAAAGCCCAGGACCAGATGGATTCACAGGTGAATTCTATCAAACATTTAGAGATGATCTAATGCCTATCCCTTTCAAACTCTTCCAAATATAGCAGAGGGAGGAAGAGTCCCAAACTCATTCTACAAGGCCACCATCACCCTGATATCAAAACCAAAGATGTCACAAAGAAAGAAAACTACAGGCCAATATCACTGATGAACATAGATGGAAAAGTCCTCGACAAAATACTAGCAAACAGAATCCAACAGCACATTAAAAGGATCATACACCATGATCAAGTGAGATTTATCCCAGGAATGCAAGGATTCTTCAATATATGCAAGTCAATCAATGTGATATACCATATTAAAAAAACTGAAGAATAAAAACCATATGATCATCTCAATACATGCAGAAAAAGCTTTTGACAAAGTTCAATACCCATTTATGTCAAAAACACTCCAGAAAATAGGCATAGAGGGAACTTTCCTCAACATAATAAAGGCCATATATGGCAAACCCACAGCCAACATTTTCTCAATGGTGAAAAATGAAAACATTTCCACTAAGATCAAGAACAACACAAGGTTGCCCACTCTCACCACTATTATTCAACATAGTTTTGGAAGTTTCAGCCACAACAATCAAAGAAGAAAAAGAAATAAAAGGAATCTAAAGCAGAAAAGAAGAAGTAAAACTGTCATGGTTTGCAGATGACTTGATACTATACATATAGAATCCTAAAGATGCTACCAGAAAACTTCTAGAGCTAATCAATGAATTTTGTAAAGTAGCAGGATACAAAGTTAATGCACAGAAATCTCTTGCATTCCTATGCACTAATGATGAAAAATCTGAAAGAGAAATTAAGGAAACACTCCCATTTACCACTGCAAAAAAAGAGTAAAATACTTCGAATAAACATACTTAAGGAGACAAAAGACCTGTATGCAGAAAACTATAAGACACTTATGAAATAAATTAAAGATGATACAAACAGATGGAGAGATATACCATGTTTTGGACTGAAAGAATCAACAATGTGAAAATGACTATACTACCCAAAGCAATCTACAGATTCAATGTAATCACTATCAAACTACCAATAGTATTTTTTACAGAACTAGAACAAAAATTTTCACAATTTGTATGGAAACACAAAAGAGCCCAAAAATCAAAGCAATCTTGAGATAGAAAAATGGAGATGCAGAATCGGGCTCCCTGACTTCAGACCATACTACAAAGCTACAGTTTTCAAAAAGTATGGTACTCATACAAAAACAGAAGTATTGAAAAATGGAACAGGATAGAAAGCCCAGAGATAAACGCATTCACTTTTGATAAAAGTGTCAAGAATATACAATGGAGAAAAGACAACCTCTTCAATAAGTGGTGCTGTGAAAGCTGGACTGCTACATGTAAAAGAATGAAATTAGAGCACTCCCTAATGCCATACACAAAAATAAAGTCAAAATGGATTAAAGACCTAAACGTAAGACCAGTCACTATCAAACTCTTAGAGGAAAACATAGGCAGGACACTCTATGACATAAATCACAGCAAGATCCTTTTTGACCCAACTCGTAAAGAAATGGAAATAAAAACAAAAATAAACAAATGGGACCTAATGAAACTAAAAAGCTTTTGCACAGCAAAGGAAACCCTAAACAAGACAAAAAGACAACCCTCAGAATAGGAGAAATATTTGAAATGAAGCAGCTAAGAAAGGATTAATCTCGAAATTTGACAAGCAGCTCATGTAGTTCAATTTAAAAAACAACAAACAACCCATTCCAAAAATGGACAGAAAACCTAAATAGACACTTCTCCGAAGAAGATATACAGATTGACAACAAACACATGAAAGCATGCTCAGCATCATTAATCATTAGAGAAATGTAATTCAAATCTAAAATAAGGTATCACCTCAAACCGGTCAGATTAGCCATGGTTAAAAAATCTACAAACAATAAATGCTGGAGAGGGTGTGGAGAAAATGGAACCCTCTTGCATTGTTGGTGGGAATGTAAGTTGATACAGCCACTATGGAGAACAGTATGGAGTTTGCTTAAAAACCTAAAAATAGAACTACCATGTGACCCAGCAATCTTACTACTGGGCATATATCCTGAGAAAACCATAATTCAAAATAGTCATGTACCAAAACGTTCACTGCAGCTCTATTTACAATAACCAGGACATGGAAGCAACCTAAGTGTCCATTGACAGATGAATGGATAAAGAAGATGTGGCACATATATGCAATGGAATATTAGTCAGACATAAAAAGAAACGAAACTGAGTTTTTTGTAGTGAGGTGGATGGACCTAGAGACTGTCATACAGAGTGAAGTAAGTCAGAAAGAGAAAAGCAAACACCGTATGATAACACATGTATATGGAATCAAAAGAAAATGGTTCTGAAGAACCTAGGGGCAAGACAGGAACAAAGACATAGACGTAGAGAATGGATTTGAGGACACAGGGAAGGGTAAGGGTAAGCTGGGGCGAAGTGAGAGAGTGGCATGCACTTATATATACTACCAAATGCAAAACTGATAGTTAGTGGGAAGCAGTGCATAGCACAGGGAGATGAGCTTATTGCTTTTTGACCAACTAGAGTGGTGGGATAAGGAGGGTGGGAGGGCGATGCAAGAGGGAAGAGATGCAGGTATATGTATATGTATAGCTGATTCACTTTGTTTTAAAGCAGAAACTAACACACCATTTTCAAGCAATTATACTCCAATAAAGATGTTAAATAAAAAAAATAAATAAAGAGGAAAAAAGTAGAATACTGGGGTCTGGTCTCTGAGTAGAGACTTGAGTTGGGAAGATTTGTTTGAAAGACTGTTGAAAAACAGCATGAGTAAACCTCCCTCTTTTCCACTCATATCTCCATTATACAATGTAATTGCCTTTGAGATGAAACCAAGTAGTTATTGTCCAAGAAATTTAACAGTCTCCTTGGGATGATCTTGGGCGCCTAATGTGGAAACTATTTTCCCAGATTTGGCCCGTACAAATATTTGGCATACTCTTTATTAACATGTACAAAATAAATCCATCCACTGCATGTCTGGGTTAGATGTACAGAACTGGTAGTTAGCTACCTCCTTCATGCAAGGAGCCTACAAGGGAAAGAAAAATACAGGTTAGCTCAGCTAGTGATCTCATACAAAAATAAATACTTACAAACTATAAAAATAAATAAGCTTGGAGTACCAAGCTTACCAGATGTTTGAGGTAATTTAGCAGCACAATAAGAATATTAAATATTAAATATATTAAATATTAAATATATTAAAACACATAATGTTTGCACATATAAGTGATAACATAGAGTATTTGTATTTCTCTGTCTGAATTATTTCACTAAGTATAATACTCTCTAGGTTCATACACATTTTTGCAAATGGCAGAATTTTATTCTTTCTTATGGCTGAGTAATGTTCCATTTTATCTATCTATTCATCTTCTTTATCCATTTATCTGTTGAAGGACACTTATGTTGCTTCCATATCTTGGCTATTGTAAACAATGCTGCTACCAACATTGTGGTTCATGTATCTTTTTGAATTAGTGTTTCCTTTTCTTTGGTTATATACCCAAGTGTATAAATGCTGGATAATATGTTAACATTTATATATGGAAACTAAAAGGTAAAACAAACAAATGTATATAACAAAACAGAAACAGACTTACAGATATAGGAAACAAACTCCTGGCTACCAGTGCAGAGAGAGAAAAGGAGAGGGGCAAGATAACGGTATGGGTTTAAGAAATACTAACTACTATGTACAAAATAGATAAGGAGCAAAGATATATTTTATAGCACAGGAAAATATAGCCATTGTTTTTAAATAACTTTAAATGGAGTATAATCTATAAAATATTGAATAACTATGTTGTATACTAGAAAATAATATAATATGGTAAATCAATTATACTTTAATTGTTTTAAAACATCACAATTATTTATAGTAGAAGACACAAAGTTAATCTAAGGAAGAGAAAGAACTTTAAAAATTATTGTCCATGGAGACCTTTAGAGGATATATTGCATCCATGAAAGTAATTGATAACATTCACTGAGTGTCTATTTTTTGTGCCACACACTGTGCTAAAATGATTACATATATGATCTTATTTAGCCCTTTGTGAACTAAGAATGCTGCCTGCCATATTGGTAAACAAAGGACGTTGCAGCCATGAAGCCACCACGTGCTCCAATGGCAAGCCCTGAGGGAACTCAGGAAGGAAACAAAGAATGCCCACCATCTAGCAGTCACCAGACTGCAGCCACCCACTATGGTGCAACCTGAGGAAACTCAGGGTGAGAAATCAGGATACTGGCCCTGGATAGCTGAGGTTGATATCAAAGAAATGATTTCAGTGAACTCAGACTCTTGCATCTTCCCATATACAGAAATGCACAAAATTCCTTAAATTGAGATATCTGGTTTTCTTTAACAATAGTATTTTGATACTCCAACTACCTGTCTTTTGTTGCAAAAACTCCTATATATGCTGACTCCCTGCCTTTCCTCCTCAGAGCATTCTCTCAGTGTTATTTGAGGTGCTGTCTCCCGGGCTTGGAGTAAAATAACTGTCAATTTTAGGTTGTGCATTTTTTTCAGTTAACACCTTCAACAAATATTATTATACCTGGTTTCAGATGAGACAACTGAGACAAAGAAATTGAATGACTTCCCACATTAGTCCTAAGTAGATATAAAATCTACTGAAAGAAGAGTAATTAAACTATATTAGCAAAATAAAGTATTGCAAAAATATAAGGAAAAATAATAGATCAGAAGTCAGCAAATTATAGCACCTGCTCTATTTTTGTATATTCTTTGAAATAATAATTAAAAAAATATTTTTAAATGGTTGGAAAAAAAGAAGAAAGAAGAAAAATGAGGAAGGGAAGGAAGAGGAGGTGGAGAAGGATGATGGTGATGATGAGGAGGAGGAGATGGAGGAGGAAGGGCAGAAACTTTGTGACCCTTTCCCAAAGCATACATTTTTTACTCTCTAGCCCTTAACAGAAAAAGTCTTCTGAGATCTGACATGAAGGGTCAATACAGGCGGGGCATCATCCAGGTAATAGAAATTCCAGTAATAAAAAAAAATGGAGAAGAAAAAATAATCAATTAATTCATAAAAGAGAAATTCCCAGAGATTGAAAGTGTTTACTGAAGAGCCAGTGGGAGGACTAAACACACATACACACATAGATACACACACACAAATGTCATTTAAATGTACTGTAGTAAACTGTCTGAATACAAAGAATAAAGAACATATTTCTGGTTTTTTTTAGAGATATCAAACGTTTGATGAAAACTCTCATCAGTATTACTTGAGGCCAGAAATACTGAGATTAGGACTGCATCACTATTATATAGAATAAGGCTTGGCACATAGTAAGTATAAAATAAATAGTTGTTGTACAAATGAAATAAATCATCAGGCTCACCAAGAAGTACACTATTTTTTTCTTTTTTAGTTTCTGCTTTATAACAAAGTGAATCCGTCATACATATACATCTGTTCCCACATCCCTTCCCTCCTGCCTCTCCCTCCCTCGCACCCTCCCCATCGCACCCCTCCAGGCGGTCACAAAGCACCCAGCCAATCTCCCTGTGCTATGCGGCTGCTTTCCACTATCTATCTACCTTACGTTTGGTACTGTATATATGTCCATGCCTCTCTTTCGCTTTGTCACAGCTTACCCTTCCCCCTCCCCATATCCTCAAGTCCAAGTAGGTCTGTGTCTTTATTCCTGTTTTACCCCTAGGTACTTCATGACATATTTTTTCTTAAATTCCATATATATCTGTTAGCATATGGTATTTGTCTTTCTCTTTCTGACTTACTCCACTCTGTATGACAGACTCTAGGTCTATCCACCTCATTACAAATAGATCAGTTTCGTTTCTTTTTATGGCTGAGTAATATTCCATTGTATATATGTGCCACATCTTCCTTATCCTTTCATCCTATGATGGACACTTAGGTTGTTTCCAGCTCCGGGTTATTGTGAAGAGAGCTGCAATGAACATTTTGGTACATGTCTCTTTTTGTATTATGGTTTTCTCAGGGTATATGCCTACTAGTGGGATTGCTGGGTCATATGGTAGTTCTATTTTTAGTTTTTTAAGGAACCTCCAAACTGTTCTCCATAGTGGCTGTACCAATTCACATTCCCACCAGCAGTGCAAGAGTGTTCCCTTTTCTCCACACCTTCTCCAGCATTTATTGTTTCTAGATTTCTTGATGATGGCCATTCGAACTGGTGTGAGATGATATCTCATTGTAGTTTTGATTTGCATTTCTCTAATGATTAATAATGTTGAGCATTCTTTCATGTGTTTGTTGGCAGTCTGTATATCTTCTTTGGAGAAATGCCTATTTAAGCCTTCTGCCCATTTTTGGATTGGGTTGTTTGTTTTTTTTTGCTATTGAGCTGCATGAGCTGCTTATAAATTGTGAAGATTAATCCTATGTCAGTTGCTTCATTTGCAAATATTTTCTCCCATTCTGAGGGTTGTCTTTTGGTCTTGTTTATGGTTTCCTTTGCTGTTCAAAAGCTTTGAAGTTTCATTAGGTCCCATTTGTTTACCTTTGTTTTTATTTCCATTTCTCTAGGAGGTGGGTCCAAAAGGATCATGCTGTGATTTATGTCATAGAATGTTTTGCCTATGTTTTCCTCTAAGAGTTTGATAGTTTCTGGCCTTACATTTAGGTCTTTAATCCATTTTGAGCTTATTTTTGTGTATGGTGTCAGGGAATGATCTAATCTCATACATTTACATGTCCCTGTCCAGTTTTCCAAGCACCACTTATTGAAGAGGCTGTCCTTTCTCCACTGTACATTCCTGCCTCCTTTATCAAAGATAAGTTGACCATATGTGCGTGGGTTTATCTCTGGGCTTTCTATCCTGTTCCATTGATCTATCTTTCTGTTTTAGCGCCAGTACCACACTGTCTTGATTACTGTAGCTTTGTAGTATAGTCTGAAGTCAGGGAGCCTGATTCCTCCAGCTCCATTTTTCGTTCTCAAGATTGCTTTGGCTATTCAGGGTCTTTTGTTTTTCCAAACAAATTTTGAAATTTTTTGTTCTAGTTCTGTGAAAAATGCCAGTGGTAGTTTGATAGGGATTGCATTGAATCTGTAGATTGCTTTGGGTAGTAGAGTCATTTTCACAATATTGATTCTTCCAATCCAGGAGCATGGTGTATCTCTCCATCTATTTGTATCATCTTTAATTTCTTTCATCAGTGTCTTATAATTTTCTGCATACAGGTCTTTTGTCTCCTTATGTAGGTTTATTCCTAGATATTTTATTCTTTTTGTTGCAGTGGTAAATGGGAGTGTTTTCTTGATTTCATTTTCAGATTTTTCATCATTAGTGTACAGGAATGCCAGAGATTTCTATGCATTAATTTTGTATCCTGCTACTTTACCAAATTCATTGATTAGCTCTAGTAGTTTTCTGGCAGCATCTTTAGGATTCTCTATGTATAGTATCATGTCATCTGCAAACAGTGACAGCTTTACTTCTTCTTTTCCAATTTGGATTCCTTTTATTTCCTTTTCTTCTCTGATTGCTGTGGCTAAAACTTCCAAAACTAAGTTGAATAAGAGTGGTGAGAGTGGCAGCCTTGTCTTGTTCCTGATCTTAGTGGAAATGGTTTCAGTTTTTCACCATTGAGGACGATGCTGGCTGTGGGTTTGTCATATATGGCCTTTATTATGTTGAGGAAGGTTCCCTCTATGCCTACTTTCTGCAGGGTTTTTATCATAAATGGGTGTTGAATTTTGTCGAAAGCTTTCTCTGCCTCTATTGAGATGACTGTATGGGTTTTCTCCTTCAATTTGTTAATATGGTGTATCACGTTGATTGATTTGCGTATATTGAAGAATCCTTGCATTCCTGGAATAAACCCCACTTGATCTTGGTGTATGATCCTTTTACTGTGCTGTTGGATTCTGTTTGCTAGTATTTTGTTGAGGATTTTTCCATCTATGTTCATCAGTGGTATTGGCCTGTAGTTTTCTTTCTTTGTGACATCCTTGTCTGGTTTTGGTATCAAGGTGATGGTGGCCTCATAGAATGAGTTTGGGAGTGTTCCTCCCTCTGCTATATTTTGGAAGAGTTTGAGAAGGATAGGTGTTAGCTCTTCTCTAAATGTTTGATAGAATTCACCTGTGAAGCCATCTGGTCCTGGGCTTTTGTTTGTTGGAAGATTTTTCATCACAGTTTCAATTTCAGTGCTTGTGATTGGTCTATTCATATTTTCTATATCTTCCTGACTCAGTCTCGGAAGGTTGTGATTTTCTAAGAATTTTTCCATTTCTTCCAGGTTGTCCATGTTATTGGCATAGAGTTGCTTGTAGTAATCTCTCATGATCTTTTGTATTTCTGCAGTGTCAGTTTTTTTCTTCTCCTTTTTCATTTCTAAATCTATTGATTTCTGTCTTCTCCCTTTTTTTCCTGATGCATCTGGCTAATGGTTTAACAATTTTGTTTATCTTCTCAAAGAACCAGCTTTTAGTTTTATTGATCTTTGCTATCATTCCCTTCATTTCATTTTCATTTATTTCTGATCTGATCTTTATGATTTCTTTCCTTCTGCTAACTTTGGGGTTTTTTTGTTCTTTCTCTAATTGCTTTATGTGCAGGGTCAGGTTGTTTACTTGAGATGTTTCCTGTTTCTTAAGGTGGGATTGTATTGCTATAACCTTCCCCCTTAGAACTGCTTTTGCTGTGTCCCATAGGTTTTGGGTCGTCGTGTCTCCATTGTCATTTGTTTCTAGGTACTTTTTTATTTCCTCTTTGATTTCTTCAGTGATCACTTCGTTATTGAGTAGTGTATTGTTTAGCCTCCATGTGTTTGTATTTTTTAAAGGTCTTTTCCTGTAATTTATGTCTAGTTTTATAGCATTGTGGTTGGAAAAGATACTTGATACAATTTCAATTTTCTTAAATTTACCAAGGCTTGATTTGTGACCCAAGATATGATCTATCCTGGAGAATGTTCCATGAGCACTTGAGAAAAATGTTTATTCTGTTGTTTTAGGATGGAATGTCCTATAAATATCAATTAAGTCCATCTTGTTTAATGTATCATTTAAAGCTTGTGTTTCCTTATTTATTTTCATTTTGGATGATCTGTCCATTTGTGAAAGTGGGGTGTTAAAGTCCCCTACTATGCGTGTGTTATTGTTGATTTTCCCTTTTATGGCTGTTAGTATTTGCCTTATGTATTGAGGTGCTCCTATGTTGGGTGCATAAATAATTACAATTGTTATATCTACTTCTTGGATCGATCCCTTTATCATTATGTAGTGTCCTTCTTTGACTCTTCTAATAGTCTTTATTTTAAAGTCTATTTTGTCTGATATAAGAATTGTTACTCCAGCTTTCTTTTGATTTCCATTTGCATGGAATATCTTTTTCCATCCCCTTACTTTTTATCTGTATGTGTCTCTAGGTCTGAAGTGGGTCTCTTGTAGACAGCATATATATGCATCTTGTTTTTGTATCCATTCTGCCAATCTGTGTCTTTTGGTGGGAGCATTTCGTCCATTTACATTTAAGGTAATTATTGATATGTATGTTCCTATTCCCATTTCCTTAATTGCTTTGGGTTCATTATTGTAGATATTTTCCTTCTGTTGTGTTTCTTGCCTAGAGAAGTTCCTTTAGCATGTGTTGCAAAGCTGGTTTTGTGGTGCTGAATTCTCTCAGCTTTTGCTTGTCTGTAAAGGTTTTAATTTCTCCATCAAATCTGAATGAGATCCTTGCTGAGTAGAGTAATCTTGGTTGTAGTTTTTTCTCCTTCATCACTTTAATTATGTTCTGCCACTCCCTTCTGGCTTGTAGAGTTTCTGATGAGAGATCAGCTGTTAACCTGATGGGGATTCCCTTTTGTGTTATTGTTGTTTTTCCCTTGCTGCTTTTAATATGATTTCTTTGTGTTTAATTTTTTACAGTTTGATTAATATGTGTCTTGGCGTATTTCTCCTTGGATTTATTCTATATGGGACTCTCTGTGCCTCCTGGACTTGATTAACTATTTCCTTTCCTATATTAGGGTAGTTTTCAACTATAATCTCTTCAAATATTTTCTCAGTCCCTTTCTTTTTCTCTTCTTCTTCTGGAACCCCTATAATTCGAATATTGGTGCGTTTAATGTTGTCCCAGAGGTCTCTGAGACTGTCCTCTCTTCTTTTCATTCTTTTTTCTTTATTTTGCTCTGCATCAGTTATTTCCACTATTTTATCTTCTACCTCACTTATCCGTTCTTCTGCCTCAGTTATTCTGCTATTGATCCCATCTAGAGTACTTTTCATTTCATTTTTTGTGTGTTTAATCAATGCTTGATTCATCTTTAGTTCCTCTAGGTCCTTGTTAACTGTTTCTTGCATTTTGTCTATTCTATTTCCAAGATTTTGGATCTTGGAAATAGAATCTTGTATCATCTTTACAATCATTATTCTGAATTCTTTTTCAGGTAGACTGCCTATTACCTCTTCATTTGTTAGGCCTGGTAGGTTTTTATCTTGCTCCTTCACCTGCTGTGTGTTTTCCTGTCTTCTCATTTTGCTTATGTTACTGTGTTTGGGGTCTCCATTTTGCAGGCTGCAGATTCGTAGTTCCCATTGTTTTTGGTGTCTGTCCCCAGTGGCTAAGTTTGTTTCAGGAGGTTGTGTAGGCTTCCTGGTGGGGGGGACTAGTGCCTGTGTTCTGGTGGTTGAGGCTTGATCTTGTCTTTCTCGTGGACAGGTCCACGTCTGGTGTTTTGGGGTGCCTATGGCCTTATTATGTTTTTAGGCAGCCTCTCTGCTAATGGGTGGGGTTGTGTTCCTGTGTTTCTAGTTGCTTGGCATAGGGTGACCCGCACTGTAGCTTGCTGGTCATTGACTGAAGCTGGGTGCTGGTGTTGAGATGGAGATCTCTGGGAGATTTTCACTGCTTGATATAATGTGGAGCTGGGAGGTCTCTTGTGGATCCGTGTCCTGAAGTTGGCTCTCCCACTTCAGAGGCACAGCACTGACTCCTGGCTGCAGCACCAAGAGCCTTTCATCTACCCGGCTCAGAATAAAAGGGAGAAAAAGTAGAAAGAAAGAATTAGTAGAAGAAAGAAAGAGAGAGAATAAGAAATGAAGAAGGAAAGAAAGGAAGGAAAGAAGAAAGGAAGAAAGAAAGTAGGGAGGGAGGGAGGAGGATGGAAAGAAGAAAGGAGGGAGGGAGTGAGGAAGGAAAGAAAAAGAAAGAGTGAATGGAAGAAGGGAGGGAGGGAGGTAGGAAGGAAAGAAAGAAAGACAGGAGGGAGGGAGGGAGGAAGGATGGAAAGAAAGAAAGAAAGAAAGGAGGGAGGGAGGGAGGAAGGAAAGAAAAAGAAAGAGTGAAATGAAGAAGGGAGCTAGGGAGTGAGGAAGGAAAGAAAGAAAGAAAGACAGGAGGGAGGGAGGAAGGAAAGGAAAAGAAAGAGTGAAAGGAAGAAGGGAAGGAGGGAGGAAGGAAAGAAAGACAGACCAGAGGGAGAGAGGGAGGGAAGAAGGATGGAAAGAAAGAAAGAAAGAAAGGAGGGTGGGTGGGAGGAAGGAAAGAAAAAGAAAGAGTTAAAGGAAGAAGGTGGGTGGGAGGGGGGAAGGAAAGAAAGAAAGAAAGATGGGAGGGAGGGAGGAAGGATGAAAGAAAGAGAGAAAGGGGCAGAGGTAGGGAGGGAGGAAGGGAAGGTAGGAAAAATAGAAAGAGAGAAAATAAAGTAAAATAGAATAAAGTATAAAATATAGTAGCATTATTAAAAATAAAAAAGTAATTATTCAAAAAAACAAAAAAACGGACCGATAGAACCCTGGGACCTATGGTGGAAGCAAAGCTATACAGAGAAAATCTCACACAGAAGCATACACATACACATTCACAAAAAGAGAACAGGGGGAAAAAGTCTTAAATCTTGTCCTCAAAGTCCACCTCCTCAATTTGGGATGATTCGCTGTCCATTCATGCACTCCACAGATGCAGGGCACATCAAGTGGACCGTGGAGCTTTAATCCACTGCCTCTGAGGCTGCACAGAGAGATTTCCCTGTCTCTTCTCTGCTCTCACAGCTCCCGGGTCTCAGCCTTGGACCTGGCCCTGCCTCTACACGTAGGTCGCCAGAGGGCATCCGTTCTTTGCTCAGACAGGACGGGTTTAAAGGAGCCACTGATTCGGGGGCTCTGGCTCACTCAGGCCAAGGGGAGGGAGGGGCACGCAGTGCGGGGCGGGCCTGCGGCAGCAGAGGCCTGTGTGATGTTGCACCAGCCCGAGGTGCTCCGTGCGCTTTCCCGGGGAAGCCGTCCATGGGTCCCAGGACCCCGGCAGTGGCGGGCCACACAGGCTCCCCGGCAGGGGGCGTGGACAGTGACCTGCGCTCGCACACAGGCCTTGTGGCGTTGGCAGCAGCAGCCCCAGTATCCCAGGCCCGCCTCCGGTGTCCGTGCCTTTAGCCGTGGTTCACGCCTGTCTCTGGAGCTCCTTTAAGCAGTGCTCTTAATGCCCTCTCCTCGTGCACCAGGAAACAAACGGGAAGAAAAAGTCTCTTGACTCTTCGGCAGCTCCAGATTTTTTCCCTGGACTCCCTCCGTGCCAGCCGTGGTGCACTAGACCCTTCAGGCTGTGTTCACGCCACCAACCCCAGTCCTCTCCCTGCGCTCCAACTGAAGCCCGAGCCTCAGCTCCCAGCCCCTCCTGCCCCGGCAGCCGAGCAGACAAGCCTCTCGGGCTCGTGTGTGCCTGAGGGCACCGATCCTCTGTGCGGGAATCTCACTGCTTTGCCCTCCACACCCCTGTTGCTGTGCTCTCCTCTGCTATTCCAAGGCTTTCCCCCTCCGCCACCCGCAGTCTCTGCCCGCGAAGGACTTCTAGTGTGTGGAAACCTTTCCTCCTTCATGGCTCCCTCCCACTGGTGCAGGTCCCATCCCTATCCTTTTGTCTCTGTTTATTCTTTTTTCTTTTGCCCTACCCAGGTATGTGGGGACTTTCTTGCCTTTTGGGGGTTCTGAGGTCTTCTGTCAGTGTTCAGTAGGTGTTCTGTAGGAGTTGTTCCACGTGTAGATGAATTTCTGATGTATCTGTGGGGAAGAAGGTGATCTCCCCGTCTTACTCTTCCACCATCTTCCTGCCTTCTCCAGAAGTACACTATTAAGTGGGACACCTTCCCTGAGAATTAGGTACCTAAATGCCATCTGAATCTGTGCTGGCCCTGTACCCGTCTGGGACCTCCTGCTTAGAACAAAGGAACATAGTTATGACTCTTCTTAGTATACTTAGTATACCTTTTCACTCTTCTTTTTTTATCTTATTTTTCTTCTGTCATGAGGTACCTTCAAAACAAATACTTATAAGAGATCATTTAATATAGGCATTCTTCTATATGATTTTTTAAATCAATGAGAAGTGAATAGATGGATAGTTGAAACAAGGTCAGATATAGATAATTTTTTTAACTTAATTTATTCAACAGTATGAACCACTGGGACAAAAGTGTTTATCTGAATATTTAGTAGCTGGCCATTTGTCTCTGTGAAGAAATTCTCCATCATGTCCCCATGACCACATATACAATAAAATCTTCTTAAGATTGCAGTGAATTTGTGGTATAAGTATTAATTCAGTGATTTTTCTTTTTGATTTGGAATTATTTGTCTGTAGTCTTTCAAGTAAAGTACAACTTCTGAACACAAAGAAATTATTTATTTAAAAATAAATCCAGGCTAACTTGATATATTTCAAAATGACTTATTTCTTTAAATATTAAAATGAAAAAAGGAACCATTAAGCAATATGGTTATTTCTCATTAAAATTTTATTTTTAAATACAAAGGGGAGATATAACTTGCCTAAGCAAACTAGAACAACGATTAATTGGTAGCTGGGCTTCAAACAATGTTGAGCTGATGCATAGCATTAAGTTGTGGTAATTCAGCATTCTTATACCAGATATCATCCGGAGATATATAAGTATATCTCTTTTTTAAAAAGTTGGTGGAGAAGTGAGAGATAAACATATGTTATAGGAAGGTATGTTCCCTTTTGGACTTTGAGACTTGCAGTTTTCAATAAAAGTTGAAAAAGCAGAGTAATGAAGCTGGGCTTTTCAGTAGACAGTATATCAGGAGAAAGCGGGAAATGTGAGTATATTTAATTTTTTTTTTTTTGGTACAGAACTGAATTGTAAAAAGATACTTTCAGAAACATAGCAAGTCAGTAGCAAAACTTAGATCAGAAATTGAGAGTTCATACATGGGCCTTACTTGTGATCTGTATGCAAAACAAGACCCAGGAAATGAGACTGATATTTGGATAATTTTCCTTTCTCACTTATAACATGATTTACAAAACTTCAATGAAGTTTGGCCAGTGTTTGCCTTTACGTGCTAAATAGTTTACACCAGTATATATTTCATTATGCTATATTTATGGATCCATTATTGTATGCTAAATGCTTCTTTAAAATTACGGGGTTTTTTTTCTGTGAAATAAAATAATGTTGGTAAGTCAACCAAAGAAAATAGACTATATTTATTCTCTGTTTACAACATTCTGGTTCAAGTTTTACATTACTTGAATGTTTTCTGGAAGTGTCTGACAATGACATAATCTGGATGCATTTGTTTTTGCAGGTATCTTGCTGCATAGATATAGGCCCATTGCTTCTTTGTACCTTAATAAACCAGGACTGCTTAAATAACCATTTTATTATGGAATAATTGCCAGTATTTTTTGGAACTAGGAGGGAAAAATGGATAAAGATTCAAAGCAGTGTATTGTATATCCAATAAATGTAATGAAAACCATTCAATATCTCCCCCACTACATGGAAACTCAATTGTAACTTAAATGCATATTTTGATTATTAAAAACATATTCATAGCTTTTAATAGTATCAATCTTTTCAACTCATTTATTAACATAATTAGCATGCAGCTTTTGAAGCTATTCATTTGCTTTGAGTTTCATCACAGTCTTAAAGAACAAACCAAGCATTAACTGCTGATATCAACTAAATCTTTAGGAAAGCAGAAGCATTGTATCAATGAAGACTGGAATTAGCATTATTAATTGAGAAAAGGAGAAACTTTCACTCTCACTTTTCAGTTGAAAGAATTGGCCCATATAAAATTTAGTTGACAACACTGTATTTTTAAATTATTTTTATTGATAAGCTGTCTTACATATGTTAAAATAAAATTTCTATTTTTTGTTATCAAAAATTACTAATGTTTAATAACTGAAAATAAACCTTGGGTCACTAGCAGGGAATTTTCATACAGATGAAAAAACATGAAAACACATCATACAGACTTTGTCACTGTCAGTGTGTGCATAATCCTATAAAATAAGCACTTTCGAATTTATTTTTTTTATTGGGGTACAGTTGCTTCAAAATGTTGTGTTAGTTTCTGCTGTACAGTGAAGTGAATCAGCTATATGTATACATATATACCCTCTTTTTAGGATTTCCTTCCCATTTAGGTCACCACAGTGCACTGAGTGGAGTTCCCTGTGTTATACAGTAGGTTCTCATTAGTTATCTATTTTATACATAATACTGTATATGTCAATCTCACTCTCCTAATTCATCCTAACCCCTTTCTCCCCTTGTTATCCATACATTTGTTCTCTGCAGATGGACCTAGAGTCTGTTATACAGAGTGAAGTAAGTCAGAAAGAGAAAAACAAATATCATATATTAATGCATATATGTGGTATCTAGAAAAATGGTACAGATGAACCGATTTACAAAGCAAAAATAGAGACACAAACACTTTAGGGTTTTGCATAATCTAGTTTTTATTCTCCACAACAAGATAACTAATGATTTTTCATAATTTAATTATATTTAGGCTGATAGGAAATAAGCTTCCTGCAATCTTGATAGAATTTGCCAATTTTCAGGCATGGTTACTTATTTATTAGTTTCTCTGATAGCAAATTTCTCAAATTTGGTGTTTAAGACATCCAGTTCTATTCAATTATATTATTAAAAATTTATTACTTATTGAAACTATAAATGCTAAGATAGAACATATTCCTTACACTGAAAAACAAATTAGATTTTTTTCCTGAGTTCTTACGAATTTATCTCCATAAATTTTTGTCTTCTTATGTTCAGACAACAGAATATTTTAAACAATTTTTAATGACTTCTGAGATATATCTACATCTGTTTATATTAAAATTATATATTTAAGAGCATAATACAGATACCTTCATTTATCAGTTTATTTTCTCTGCATTCAAATACTTGTTGACTGACTGAATGAACAAATTAATTACTGACTGACATGATTTCTATATTCATGTTTAAACTTATTATATTTTATCTTTGATAATTTTAACAACAGGTTTATTAATTATAAAGTAATTTAGAAGAGGTTGAGTGTTCATGAGCAAAATGAATGTATGCTCAGTGAAAACAGGTATTTATAGAAAACCTTGTACGAATCATGTTACCATGTGCATTTTATTTTTCCTAAAATGTTTACTAAGATTGTACAAGAAAATAATAGTACCATCTAGTCAGTTTCTCTGAGCTGAGCTGCATCTTGGAATCCTAAATTTGTTTTATTGCTAGATTTCAACTTCCACTGTTAGATAATTAGTTCCTTCCATACTATTCTTGAAATATAAAACACTTCTCACGTTTAACCACCTCCCTACTATCCCAGTCCTAGTTCAAAACATCGTTTCTCAGTCAGAATTTTAAAACAGCCTCTGTACTCTTCTCTCTTTCTTTAATCTTATCAGTTTCCAATACACTTGAATTCTATATAAAAGTGACTTTTCTAAACAAACTTTATTCAGTTGCTCAAAATTCTTTATTCACATTCTAGTACCTACAGAATTATATCTTACTTCCTTAACATGATATGTAACATCTTGTATACTTGGTGAGCCTTATTTTTCACTATTCTTTGCTTTCAGTAAATGGTTTGTTGTTACCTAAACCCACTGTTTAATTTCATGTACCTATTTCATGTTTCCACTATCTAGGATGATTTTTCTCTTAATATTTATCTGGAAACCTATTGCTTATGCTTTAAAATTCATGCAAGTATATTCAGTCTTCTGGAATGGTGGAATGAGGACCATGGCAAATCCTCTCCCCACAAAAGCAACAATTAAATCCCCAAGTTATCAGATTACCAAAAATAACTTCAGAACTCTGAAACTTAACTAAAGGCATACAACAAATTAAAAATATATGCAAGATAAAGACTC
The DNA here is from genome assembly GCF_964341445.2 of Mesoplodon mirus. Lineage (NCBI taxonomy): Eukaryota > Metazoa > Chordata > Mammalia > Artiodactyla > Ziphiidae > Mesoplodon > Mesoplodon mirus. Next base: position 114,106,698 of record NC_138983.1, on the reverse strand, counting down.
AATCTTGTTAATGACAGCAGGATGTGTGGTGCTTTAACTTGTAACTGCACACTTCTGTCAGGATTCATTTTGTCTGAGTCTCCATGGAGAAGACCCACTCCCAGGGGCATTGTCAAAAGCAATAACAATTGGTTGTGAATAATGGGGGATAAAGCATCATCTCAGCTGACTAATAATGTGATGTTAGTTAGGGCAAGAAATGGATCATCAAAAACTTAACAGGGAGATCTAGGGAAAAGCTTCAATGCATTCCTTGTAATCTAGAAGGCTGTGTGCATGTGCAGGGTTATGTTTATGTACAGGGTTGAATACATGTCCAGGAAATAAGGGAGATAATCACAGTTAACCATACCTAGCAGACCATGAGACACTTTGCAAGGAGAAAGGAAAAGTCAAAGCAAACTACTGAATTGCCTAAATTTTGAATGTGTGCCACAATGCATACACAGATTCCCTCAGCAAATAGTGGAAGCATTACTGGCTTATAATGTTTAAAGAAAAAGTTTTTCCCAATCATTAAGTGACCACTAAGCTCTACTTAGGAAATAGTATTTTTAAAAGATAATAATAAAGAATTTTTAAAAGGAGTCAGAGATTTTAGTATTTGTATATTGTAGGGAAAACATTTTCTACAGAACTAGTCCAGGCAATTCATTAACAAACAATCAAACTAAAACAACAAATGAGGGACATCAGAATCTTGAGTTGCTACAACAACTTACCTAAAATATCCAGCCTTTACCTAAAATTATGAAACATACAGGGAAAAAGGAAACTGGCCTATAAGGAGAAAAAAAAACAATCAATATAAAAAGTTTCTGGCTTTCAGTCAACCATTATAAATATCTTCAAAGAACAAAAGGAAAATAATTGTAAATAATTAAAACAATTTAGAATACCAAAGATCCACCAAGTATAGAATAAACAAAGAAATATGAATTATTAAAAATAGAAATTATGAGGTTACAAAGAACAGCAACTGAAAATGAAAAACTCACTAGATGGTCTTGACTGCACGTTTGAGTTTGCAGAAGAAAGAATCAGATATCATCTCACACCGGTCAAAATGGCCATCATCAAAAAATCTAGAAATAATAAATGCTGGAGAGGGTGTGGGGAAAAAGGAACACTCTTACACTGTTGGTGGGAATGTAAATTGATACAGCCAAACAGTATGGAGGTTCCTTAAACTACTGGGCATATACCCTGAGAACACCATAATTCAAAAAGAGTCATGTACCAAAATGTTCATTGCAGCTCCTTTTACAATAGCCAGGACATGGAAGCAACCTAAGTGTTAATCAACAGATGAATGGATAAAGAAGGTGTGGCATATATATACAATAGAATATTACTCAGCCATAAAAAGAAACAAAATTGATTTATTTGTAGTGAGGTAGATGGACCTAGATTCTGTCATACAGAGTGAAGTAAGTCAGAAAAAGAAAAACAAATACCATATGCAAGCACATATATATGGAATCTAGGGAAAAAATGTCATGATGTACCTAGGGGTAAGGTGGGAATAAAGACACAGACCTACTAGAGCATGGACTTGAGGATATGGGGAGCGGGAAGGGTAAGCTGTGACAAAGTGAGAGAGTGGCATGGACATATATACACTACCAAACATAAAATAGATAGATAGCGGGAAATAGCCACATAGCACAGGGAGATCAGCTAGGTGGTTTGTGACCACTTATAGTGGTGTGATAGGGAGGGAGGGAAATGCAAGAGGGAAGAGATATGGGAACATATGTATATGTATAACTGATTCACTTTGTTATAAAGCAGAAACTAACACACCATTGTAAAGCAATTATACTCCAGTAAAGATGTTAAAAAAAAAGAATCAGGGAATGTAAAGATAAGTCAATAGAGATTATCCAATCTGCACAACAGAATGAATGAAGAAAAAAGAATAGATTCTGAGGGACCTGTGGGATACCATCACTATGCCAATATACACATAATAGGAACACCAAAAAGAGGAGAGAGAAAGGGGCAGAAAAATTATCAGAAAGATAATAACCCACAATGCCCCAAATTTGGTGAAAAATATTAATTTATATACCTAAGAAGCTTAATGCAATCCAAGAAGGATAAACTCAAAGAGTTCCACAACTAGACCCACTATGATCAAATTATCAAAGACAAAGAGAAAATCTTGGGTGAAGCAAGAAAAAAAAAATGACCCATCACATACAAGGGAACCACAATAAGATCGGTAGCTGCCTTCTCATCATTCACAATGGGTGCTAGAACCAATGAGATGATATTTTTAAGGTGCTGGAAAAAAAAATTAAAAAAGAAAACTGCTTACCTACCAAAAAAGATTGGGAAAGTTGGTTGCTTGCAGACTTGCCTTACAAGATACACTAAAGGAAGTTCTGCAAGCTGATATGTAGTAGCTCAAATAATCACAAAGAAATAAAGTACTAATGAAGATAATTACACAGATAAGCATAAAAGACAGTATTTTACTCTTAATTGATTCAAAAGGCAGCTACATAAAACACTATAACATTGTATTGTTGGGCTTAAAACATAAAACTGCCATTTGTGTCACAATGATGACATAGAAGAAGGGCAGGGAAGTGAGGAAAGTTTCTATATACTATTTAACTTAAGTTAGCATTCAGCAGGTGTAAATTTTTAAAAACTACAATGTATTTTTCAATTTCAAGAACAACTTAAGAGATGCTAAGAAAATGAGAAAATAATTCAAAAAAGTAAAGTGAAAACAAAAAGCAATTAAAAAGGCACACTAGAAAATATCTATGTAACATAAAAAAGTCAGTAGAGGAAGAACAGAGGAACAAAAAAGAGATGAAAAGAAAATTGATAGAGAAATGATATGTAAATCCATTAATACAATTAATTACATTAAATATAAAATGATTAAATACTGCAATCAAATGTAGAGCTTATCAGACTGGAAAAAACATATATATATATATATATATATATATATATATATATATATATATATATATATATATATATATAATAAAATATACACATTGTGTATGTATGTGGCTAAACAAAGAAACAAATAGATTAAAATGAAAGGAATGAAAAAACATGCCATGCAAATAGTAGCCATAAGAGACCTGGAATGGCTACACTAATATGAGACAAAATAGATTTTAAGACAAAAAGGTGTTACTAGGAATAGACACATTTTATAATGGTAAATGGGTCAGTTCATCACAAAGATAGCATAATTATAAACATACATAAACTGAACATAGAGCCCCCAAAAAAACATGAGACAAAAAATTGGCAGAATTAAAGAAGAAATAGACAATTCATCAACAGTAGTTGCAGACATCAGTACTCCACTCTCAATAGTTGATAAAATAACTAGAAAATAGGCAAGAATATGGAGGACTTGAACAATACTGTTAAACAACTTGATCTAATTTGTATCTATAGAATACTTTACTCACCAAGATCAGAATTTACTCTTCTCAAGTGCATAAGGAACATTTTTTCAGACTATATCATATGTTAGGCCATAAAACAAGTGTTAATAAATTTTGAAGGATTAAACTCATGAAAAGCATGTTCTCTGACCAAAATGGAATTAATTAAATTAGAATCCAGTCACATAATTAAATTAGAAATCAATAACACAGATGTTTGGAAATTAAACAATACTTGTGATACTTGTGATGAAAGGTGATTTTGAAGGTTAAATCTATATGAATATAAAAGAATCTTGCCCCACTATTTCACTTACTTATTAATTTATTCCACAAATATTATTGATTGTCCATTATTTGTCAGATAATGTGTTGAGCATTGGGAATACAATATGATAAAAATAGATACATTACCTAGTATAACATATATTACACCCCAAATTAAATTCTCACAAGTTGTATAACTGCAGAAGTTTCCTTGGAAGAATGTGGAAAGAACAAAAAGTACGGTCTTCCCTGGTGGTACAGTGTTTAAGAATCCATCTGCTAATGCAAGGACACGAGTTCGATCCCTGGTCTGAGAAGATCTCACATGCTGTGGAGCAACTAAGCCCATGCACCACAACTACTGAGTCCGTGTGGCACAACTACTGAAGGCTGCACACCTTTGTTGTGCTCCACAACAAAGAGAAGCCACTGCAATGAGAATCCCACCGTTTGCTGCAACTAGAGAAAGCCTGCATGCAGCAACGAAAACCCAATGCAGCCAAAATAAATAAATAAATAAACACAAAGTAGGTAGTGGTAGGAAAGGAGTGAGTACATGTAAATTAAAGCTTCTTAGAGGAAACTGAGGTCTGAAGAATGAGAAGAGATTGGAATAATTGGAGGAATGTCAAGAAAACTATTCCAGGTACAAGGAGTAAGATACTTGGTGAATTTCTCACAGAAACAAGTATGACACATCCAAAGAACTGAATTCATAGTACACACTTACTGTGTATCTGTGGTGATGAGAATAGTGGGGAAAAGATGTTACAGAGAACAGATTCTTGAGAGATTTACAAGACATGTTAAGGAGTTTGTATTTTACTGTAATGTCAAAGGGAAACTTTGGGGATATTAAGCAGAAAAATAATATTATATTTCCATGCTAAAGGATCATTCAAGCTTATTAGAGAACATATGAGAGATGTGCAAGACCAGAGATAGTCATGGGTAATCCAGGTGACATCTGACAGCTGTGCTGCTGGAACTGGCTAATAATGGATCATGAGAGGGGACTGTTACATAGTTTAATTGTATAATTTCAATTCTTCTCATGTGAGGTATCCAAGAAGAGATTTCTTTCGGGCACCATCATATGTATGGATTCAGAGCTTAGAAAAAAGAGCTGAAGTAGAGAAAGCATGTAGATGTAAACTGCAGCTATAAGAGTGAATGACATCACTCAAGGAGTGTATGTAACGTGAAAAGATGAGAGGAAATCATAAGTAATCACAGCATTTAAGGTATTGTCATATAAGGAAAGTAGAAAACTGTGGTCAGAGAAAAAGGGGGAAAACAATGAGAAAGTCATATCACAAAGACAAATGTTTTAAGAAGGAGCAAGAGCTTGATAAATATAGGTGATCTAATCACAATAATTACCTATTTATGCACTTCCATTAGTTAACTGGTAGAATCAATTTATGCACTAACCAACTTGTCCATTTGTCCTTTCTCTTTGTCATTTGCTTGCTTAACATCTTCTCTCAAATCTGGTAACGTATGGCATTTCAGCATATTCAAGGAAAAGCTCCTCTGATTATATGTACATACTATTGTGAAAATACTATAAAATGAATAGTCATTTGTAGTCTAAAAGTGTGCATTAAATCCTTTGAAAACTCTACCTCAAGTAGATTGAGATTGTGTGAATTTTTAATTTTCAAAAAAAATTAATTAAATTTGTCTAACAGCCACAGGTAATTTAATATTTATTCAGTACAAAAGTTATCAGTATGTTGTATGATCTCAAAGTCAAAACACTACTTTATTCAAAGTAAGGAAATTATATAGAACTAGCTACTTGTAGTGGTTTATATTTTTATTAACCAGAGTCAGAATCAATGTCAAACTGGACAATGAGAAAATAGAGCTTCTAAAGATTATACCTATCATGGTATTTTTTCCTTCAACAGAGTACTTATAAATAAAATTCATCATTATTTGTTTTGTACTGTCATATATGACATGCAACTGTAAATTTATATGACTGATTTCTTTTAGTCAACTATTTTAAGTTTAATTCCCAATAACAATATATCATTGACCAAAAAAATCAACTGCAGAAAAATGTTTACAAAAATTAACAAAACAATACTAATCATTTTCTTTGGACACATATGTATGTTTGTGGGGAGAAAAAAAAAACTAAAGTTATATATAAGTAACCTAATATTAGAAGTGACTTCTAGGTAGTTGAGGTAGAGGGAAAGGAGAACTGGATTGGAAAAGCAGTGTTCAAGGGAGATTTAAATGCATTTGTCTTTTAAGTTGGAAAAGGTAAATGCATTCATGTGTTATTTCTACAATTGTCATTAATTTTTAAAATTAAATTTATTATGACAGTGATAGACCATGTGCAGCCAAGGTGTCAAGACATTTAAGACACTTGTTTCTAGCTCATTCTTATAGAAAAGGGAGGAAGGAAAGGTCCTTTATTTTCATTTCTATCAAGGCACACACTACACTTGTAGGTGTTTTCTCTTTAAGAGACACTTTAGCTTTTAATATTTGTCAGTCTTTGGAACAACCTTAGATATTTAAGCTTAGTACTATAACCATTTTACAGAGGTGGAAGCTTAGAGAAATGCATGAGTTAACAACAAAGCTTGGTTTACATACCATTTTTTTATTTTTTTTTACTTTGGTTAACTAAGAGTGTCCTTAAAAGCAGAAATTTTATCTACCAAAGAAATTCATGAATGGATAAATCACGCCTAGTAAGGTGCTATGGATATAGCTGGCATTCAATAGATTCTTGCAACTGAGGTGTTGAATTAACTATATCACTACATCATTTGAGTAATTTTTCTTTTATTCCCTGAGAGCAAAGACAAAAAAAATGTTGTGTTGCTTTTAGTTCACAGAGTCCAAGATTGTTTGCACTAAAGTGAAATTCACAATTAATCACCTTCCTGAATGACTTTATTTTGGAGATGAAGGGCTGAGATCAAAAGTGAAAGAACTAATTTCAATGATAATGATAATAGTTCCTCTTATTCAGTGTGCATCCAGCCACTTCATTTGAGTTGTTCTTGAATCTTTCAATAATCAAGCAAGGCAGGTACTATTGTTTTTCTTCCTCAAGCAAATAATAAGACTAAGAGAAGTTTAATAAATTACCAAAAGCTTTACCTTTAGTCCTGGGAAAACTTCACTTCTTCTAGAGGTCCTGTCCTTTCCTGACTACCTTAAAGACCTCTCCTCTCAAGTCTGTCTTAGGACATTTCCCCAATTTGTTTTTATTTTAACATTTATTGCTATCTATTCTCCTTTTGCTTAACATCTGTATTCCCATTTAGAAAATGTATAAACTTTACGAGAGAAGGAAAATTCCTGTTTAGGGTTTTACTCATGCTTTTAGGAAGAAGGAACCCTGCAATTGTTAAATTGTTTTCTCCACTGTCAAATTTCTTGCCCTTAAACTTAGACTGTCTCTATCTTACTCAGATGCTGTACCAATTCAAGTACATGCATGAAAAATAACAGTAAGAAAATATGTTCAATGTTGGTCATATTAAGCACTTGATGCATTTTTACAGAAATGGAAGTTATGATATTTGGAAATATGATCTCAAACATTTTTATATTTATCATTAAGCAATCAACATCTCTCAAAATTGATGCTTCCACTGCTAATTTATGAAAAAAATTAGCAATGTTTAGAAATGGCATTTGAAATTTTAGATCTATTATTCTATTTTATATTTTACCAAGTTGAAGATATCATAATATTTCTGATTGTAAAATGAACAAAAGTATCAAGAAATTGAAATTTTCTCTCTTAATATTGTTCTATCTTGACATTTTTCCTTGCTTTGAAATTTGGGCTGCCATTGTGCATGTATATTACATTTGTCTTTTCATCTAAGCAAAAATGGTTTGTGTTTGTATCTTGAGAAAAACAAGTAGCTTGTTCATACTTTTAGAAATTCTACTGTTCTATTTTTTGTAGAAAAATATAATATCTCATTAGCAGAATATCACTGAGATTCTGTACCACATAAACAATCCTGATTTTAGTTTTAAAGTGTGATGAATCTACTATGATATAGTTGTGATACTGAAAAATCAACAAATTGTAATTCACTTGTGTAAGTTTTTATGAGTACTGGGAAGGTCTTAAATCACTGGAATACATCATAAACTACAGTAGCACCTACAATAATAAGGCTATGTTTTTTGTTTCTGTTAGTGCATTATTTTGCTACTGAGCTGTTTGAGATGTTGGTTTCACATTATCAGATCTTTTTGGTATAATTATCCTAAAAGTAGACAGAAAAACCCTGTCTATGTTAACTTTCAAGAGGCACAGAAGTTTTTAAGCACAAATTATCTAATATACACAGAAAGCACCAGCTGCAATAGCTATTTTTAAAGCATACAATTAATTTTAGTTTTCCCTAAGCAATACTGGTAAGAACTTGAATATATGTTGTAGATGTCCCATAAGGAATTCTAAGAACTTCAGTGTGTTAAGTAAAAATGGAAAGTATATAGAACAGATTTAATTATAAAAAGAGGACAGTTTGACTTCTTTGGACACCCTACGAACCATGGTCACAAGAAAAAAACTGTGGATAATTGTTATAGATGCTAAAATTTATTCTCCATTTAAAATTTTAGGCAACTCTTTGGAGATCTTATTAAAACTATCTGTGTTATAAGAAAATTATAAATTTATTTTACAGTAAGGAGAGATCATTATTTATTTATTGCAAAATTGTAGACAACTTTCCTCCTTGACTCAAGGACATGATGTGGCTGGGGGACTGGCAATGAGATCTTGCTACAATAAGGAACCCTAGCCTAGAAGTGCTAACCTTTCCTGATGGGCCTGAAGCTGTCTTTCTCCTCCTGAGTTACCAGGCAGCTGGCAGAGGGATGGAGGAAAAACAATAAGGAGGATTCTGAAGCAAAAGTCACTCAATTAGAAACCCTCAGAAAAAGAAAAACAAATACCATATCTGAACACACACACACACACACACACACACACACACACACACATATATATATATATATATATATATATATATATATATATATATATATATATATATGGAATCTAAAAAAAACAAAACAAAATTGTTCTGAAGAACCTAGGGGCAGGACAGGAATAAAGATGCAGACATAGAGAATGGACTTGAGGACATGGGGAAGGGGAAGGAGAAGCTGGGATGAAGTGAGAGAGAGGCATGGACATATATACACTACCAAATGTAAAATAGATAGCTAGTGGGAAGCAGCCGCATAGCACAGGGAAATCAGCTCGGTGCTTTGTGACCACCTGGAGGGGTGGGATAGGGAGGGTGGGAGGGAGACACAAAAGGGAGGAGATATGGGGATATATATATATATATATAAATATATGTATAGCTGATTCACTTTGTTATGTAGCAGAAACTAACACACCATGTAAAGCAATTATACTCCAATAAAGATTTTTTTTTTAAAGAAAGCCTTTTTTTTCCTGTGGGTCTGAAGTTACCCTCCTCTGCCTAGATATTAGCAGCCTGCAACACCAGTACTTGCCTAGGAATCACTTATGTTCATAGGTTGGAGACTCCATTTCACCATCAAGAGACACCAGCTTTCCCAGACTGGGAAAACTCTCTTTACTCCTCAAGCAGCACCAGGAGGAAACAATGGGAACCCCAGTGGCATGAGATAAACAAAAAAGACCAACATAGTATACCACAAAGGCTCTAAAAAATAGCTCTCAAAAGAAGGCCAATACCTGTTTGTTACAGGTAAAAAGTGTAACTGTCTGCTAAAATAACAACAACAAGAACAAAATTAAATAGGACTCTGAGTTTCCCAAAATAATAGCTAAAATGTCCATAATAAAAAAAAAATACTCATCATACCAAGAATCAGGAAAACAATTTAAATGAGAAGATACAATTAAGAGACACTAACATTGGGGTGATGGAATTATGTGCAAATGATTACAAAGTAACTATATGCAAAGAATTATAAAGTTATCATGAAAATAATCCAAATAGCTAAAATTCTTACTAAACACATTTTAAAAAATAGAAAACTTTGACAAATAATTAGAAGCTATAGTAAAGAGCCAAATGAATATTATAAAACTGAAAAATATAATAACATAAATTAATAAAAACTTGTTAAATGAACTACAGAGTTGAGTGACAGTGAAAGTAATAAGTGAACTGAAGGACAGGTCAAATGAATTTACTTGGTTTGAACCAAAAATAAATGAACAGACCCCTAGGGATCTAATAACAAAAGATACAACATTTATATCAATGGATCCTAGAAGGAAAGGATAAAAAGAGTGGGACTGAAAGAGTATTTTAAAAAATAAAGGCTGAGCATTTTTCACATTTGTAAAAGACATAGACCTACAAATTGAAGAAGTTGAGAAAATGAAAACATGAAAAACAAACCCTCAAATTCCACCCCAAGATACATTATAATTAAACTTAAACCTAAAGCCAATGAAAAAGCCTTGAAAGTAGCCAGAGATAAATGACACATTACCTCTAGGGGAACACCTATTCAAATGACAGCATAATTCTTATCTAAAACCATGGAAACCTTAATGAAGTGTCACAATATTTTCCAAGTGCTGAAAAAGAACTGCCAATCATTATTTCTATGTGAAGTGAATGGAATGAGGGGGAAATAGACATATTTATCAATATTTTTTATTACAAATGGTCTAAATATACCACATAAAAGGAATAGATTGGAAGAGAAGATACAAATATGGCACAACTATATTCTTATAAGAAACTTGATTCAAATTCAATTACATAGATTCATTGAGAGTAAATAGGTTGAAAAATACACCGGGCAAACATGAAAAAATAAGGAGGGTTATATTATTATCTCATAAAATATGCTTCTGAGGAAATAAAATTACTAGAAACAAAGGGAAATTGCATAATGATAAAAGGATTAATCAAGCCAGAAAACATGACAATTCTAAATTTATATAAACCAAACAAGAGAGTCTCAAAGTACAAGAAGCAAAAACGAATAGACCCAAAAGGAGAAATATACAAATCTGTAATTATAGTTAGAAATTTCAGTATCTCTTATTCAAAACTGAAAGAGCTGGAGGAAGTGGAAAATCAGGAAGAATATAGATGATCTGAATAACACAATTAACCAATGGGATATAACTAACATAATAAACAGTCCACCCAGTATCAACAAGATAAAAATTTTTTTTAAATGCCCACAAACATTCATCAAGATAGAACATATCCTTAGCCATAGAAGCACCTTTGAACTATTTAAAAGGATCAACATAGCTCAAAGCATATTCCCTGACCATAATGGGATAAAACTTGAATTTAATAACATAAGAACAAAAGGAATATCTCTGTACATGTAGAAATTAAATATTCCATTCCTAAATAAACCACACATCTAAGAGGATGACTGAGGAAATAAAAAATAGAACTAAATGAAAGAGAAAAACAATATATCAAAATGAGAGGGAAATACACAGCACTAAAAGCTTACATTAGGAGAAAAGAAAAGAACTCAAATAAATAATCTACTTTTCTAACTCAAATAAGGATTAAAGAAGAACAAAGAAAGCCCATAACAAGCAGAAAAAAGGGAAAATAAAAGACAGAAGACAATAAAATTAAAAATAGGGGGCTGCCCTGTTGGTGCAGTCATTAAGAGTCTGCCTGCCAATGCAGGGGACGCGGGTTTGTGCCCTCGTCCGGGAAGATCCCACATGCCACAGAGCAGCTGGACTCATGAGCCATGACTGCTGAGCCTGCACGTCTGGAGCTTGTGGTCCACAATGGGAGAGGCCACAATAGTGAGAGGCCCGAGTACCACAAAAAACAAAACAAAACAAAACAAAACAAAAACCAGGAAAACCACAGATAAAATCAATGAAACAAAAAACTAGTCCTTAACACAAAATCAAGAAAGTTGACAGAGGGGAGAGATCAAGATGGCAAAATAGAAGGAAGTGGAGCTTACCTCCTCCTCCAACTACAACAAAAATACATCTAGACATAGAACTATTCTCACAGAATGCCTACTGAATGCTGGCAGAATATCTCATGCAACCAAAGCTGCAAGAAATGTCACCATGTAACTGGGTAGGACAAAAAAAAAAAAAAAAGAAAAAAAAAAGGAATCAGGGTAGGACCTGTGCCATTAGGAGGGAGCTGTGAAGGAAGAAATGTTCTCTCACCCTGGGAGACCCCTTCACTAGTGGGGACATCAGCTGGGACAGAAAGGGAGCTTCAGAGGCTCAAAGGAGCATGCAGAATCTGGCTTGGAGCAGGCAGAAGAGAAAGAAAACAGCACAGATAACCCTAGCTGCCCTGCTGCACTCCACAGACTGAGATGCACATGTGCTGTTGCACACAGGGGCTGATTGTTGAAACTCAGTTCTCAGTGGACAGACCTGGGGAGAGGAATAGGGTTAGCTTTACGGAGACAGCCTGAAGGGGCTGAAGAGTGGCCAAGGTTGCAGCTAGGAGTGTGTGAAAGGTGGAGCCCAAGGCTGCTATAGGAGCCCCATCATTAACACATACATTAAAGGAGGGACAGGGCCCAGCCACAGCAGTCTTATTCTTGGCGTGACTCTACCAGCTCTGGGAGCACACAAACACAGGTGGTTGACAACATGCTGAAGAAGGCAAGGTTACAATCTGAGCCAATCCCCAGGGACCACATGCCTTTGGAAGCTGGGCTAAAATCAGAGCAGCTTTGTGACTTTGGTGGATTTATGCCACCTTTGTAAGCTTAGTGTCTGCAGGACGTCCCAGTAGATTACTGGTGTTTCCCTGGTTGGGATGGGTACTGAGTTAACAGCTGCAGGCTTGTGGTTACATGAACAAAGAGGCAGAGCCAGAGACTTTACTAGTGGCTTTGGGAGCATAGCACCTGAGGGATATCTGGGATGTATACCTGCATTCTCACAGGTAAGGCAGGGCTGAGGACAACACCAACAACAGTATATTATGTGAGCATGCACAACAGGTAACAGATGACACCACAGAGTGCAGTTCCTGGTGGACACCTCCTGTTGAGGAAGACTCAGTGGTTCCTCTCCCAGCAGAAGTACTTCAGTCCTGACTACTCCACACCACAGCTAAGAAACAGATCTGGGGGCTTCTACTGCAACAACTGGAGAGCAGACCCTGCTCCCAACAGGGGTGTGACAGCCACAGAGCAAAGAGAAGAGTGTGTTCAACATTCAGTGCAGGCTCTGGCAACAACAACACCAGTCACACAATTTATGAAGGGGATAATGGCCAGAACACACTGAGAAAAGAGACAGCAGTCACCATAATAAAAACAGCACTCACACCAAAAATATTGGACTCAAACAGTCTACACAGGGAGGCTCCCACATAAGAAGAGCCCTTCAAGACCACAATAGATAACTCTTTCTGCTAAATTCTTAGAATCAGAGAAACATAAGTAAAATGAAGAAGCAGAGGAACCACTCCTAATTAAAAGAAAAAGAGAAATCCCCTGAAAGAACAATGAAAGCAGATCCCAAATTCAAAAAGGAGGTAAGAAAAATACTGAAGGAATTAAAGGCTAATGATGGAAATACAGATCACTATTAGAAAAAAAAAACTATCAAGAAGAGCCAATTATAATTAGATAACTAATTTGCTGAGAAAAAAGCTGACCTAAAGGCTGTAAGTAACAAACTAAATAATGCAGAAAAATGAATAAGTGATCTGGAAGATAGAATAATGGAAATCATCCAATCAGGACAGCAGACAGAAAGCCAAATGAAGAAAAAATGAAAACAATATAAGGGACCTATGGGATAACATAAAGCATGCCAATCTATGCATAACAGGGATTCCAAAAGGGGAAGAAAGAGAAGAGGGGATCAAAAATGTATTTGAAGAAATTATGGATGATAACTTTCTAAGCCTAAAGAAGGAAACAGATATCCAGGTACAGGAAGTCCAGAGGATCCCAAACAAGATGAGCCCAAACATACCTACACCATGACATGTCATAATTAAAATGACAAAAGTTAAAGAGAGGATTTTAAAGGAAGCAAGAGTAAAACAAAGAGTTAGTTACAAAGGGGCCCCCATAAGGCTATAAGCTATTTTCACTACAGAAACAGTCCAGGACAGAAAGGAGTGGCAAGATATATTCTGAGCCCTGAAATCAAAAACTTGCAACCTAGGATATTCTACCCAGCAAGGTTATCATTTAGAATAGAAAGAAAGAGAATTTTTCAGATGATTGAAAACTAAAAGAAAACAGCAATATGGAACCTATATGAAAAGAAATGTTGAAAAGTCTTCTCTAAATGGAAAATAAATAAGAATTTATAAGAAAGAGAAAATTGCAACTGGAAAATAAATCACTTAAGTCAGTACATAGATTAAATTTTTTATGAAAGTGATGATAACTACAATGAACAGTAGGAGGATAAATGTGAAGATGTAAAAAGGAAAACAAAGTTGTAAAGTGTGGGAGAGGGGAGTAAAAAGTGTAGACTTCTTTTTTTTTTTTAGAACATATATGACTACCAGTCTAAAGCAAGTACATATAGGAAAGGGTTACCATACTTGAAAAACAAGATAACCACAAATCAAAAACATACAGTAGAGTCACAAAAACCAAAAAGAAGAGTACTCAAGCATAACACAAAAGGGAACCTTCAAACCACAAAAGGAAAATTAAAAAGAAAAAGAAAAGAACAAAGAAGAAATACAAAATCAACTGGAAAACAAGGTTTAAAATGGCAATAAATACATATCTATCAATAATTACCTTAAATTTCAATAGACTAAATACTCCAATCAAGAGACACAGAATGGCATATTAGATAATAAAACAAGAGCTTACAATAAACTATCTAAAAGAGACCAACTTTTGGGCAAAGGACACACATAGTTTGAAAGTTAGGGGGTTGGAAAAGTTATTTCATGCAAATGGAAATGAAAGTGGGAGTAACAATACTTATATCAGACAAAATAGACTTTAAAACAAAGGCCATTAAAAAAGATAAAGAAGGACACTATGCAATGATAAAGAGATCAATACAAAAAGAAGATACTACATTTGTTAACCTAACTGCACCCAATATAGGAGCACCTAAATATATAAAACAAATACTAACAGACACAAAAGGGAGAAATTGTTGGGAATACAGTAATAGTAGGAGACTTTAACACCCCACTGACATCAATGGATAGATTTTCCAGACAGAAAATCATGAAGGCGATAGACATCCTAAATGACATAATAGAATAGTTAGACTTAATTGATATTTTTCAAGATATTACATAAAAAAACCTGAATATGCATTCTTTTCAAAAATGCATTCTCTAGGGTTGACCATATACTAGAACACAAAACAAGCCTCAACAAATTGAAGAGGATACAAATTATTTTTGCATCTTTCTGGTACAATGACATGAAATGAGAAATCAAACACAGAAAGATAAATGAGAAAAAAGATCACATGGAGACTAACTAACATGCTACTGAAAAACCAATGGATCAATGATGAAATCAAATAGAAAATTAAAAAAAAAATCTTGAGATAAATTAAAGGAAAACAAAACCATACAAAATCTATGGGATACAGAAAAAGCAGTCCTAAAAGGGAAGTTGACAGCAATATAGGCCTTCATCAAAAAAAACAAGAAAAATCACAAATAAACAACCTAAACTTCTACCAAAAGGACTTAGAAAAAGATGAACAAATTAAATGTAAAGTCAGCAGAAGGAAGGAAATGATAAAGTTGAGAGAAGAAATAAATACAATTGAAATTAAACAGATAGTAGAAATAATCAATAAAACAAAGGGCTGTTTTTTTCCAAAAGGTAAAAAAAAATTTGACACACCTTGGGTCAGGGTCACCAAGAAGAATAGAGAGAGGACCCAAATAAGCAAAATAAGAAATGAAAGAGGTGAGAGAACAAAGGAAACTGCAGAAGTACAAAAAAAAAGAGAGAGAGAATACTATGATAAATTTTATGTCAACAAATTGACAACCTAGAAGAAATGGACAAGAAACATACAGCTCACAAAAACTGAATCAAGAAGAAATAGATAATTTGAACAGACCAATCACTAGAAGTAAAATAGGATCTGTAACAGAAAAATAAAAAATTTTAAATTTAAAAAAATAAAAAAAAAAACTTCCTGCAAACAAAAGTTCAGGACCAGAAGGCTTCACTGGGGAATTCTACTAAACATATAAAGAAGAACATATACTGAGACTTATCAAACTCTTCCAAACGATTGAAGAGGAGGGAACACTCCCAAAGCCATTCTATGGAGCCACCAAGACTCTTATACCAAAACCAGACAAAGACATTACCAAAAAAATAAAGTTACATGTCAATATCTTTGATGAATATAGATGCAAAAATTCTCAACAAAATATTAGCAAACTGAATCCAACTACACACACAAATGATTGGATACCATGATCAAGTTGGATTCATCTCAAGGTCAAAAGGATAGTCCAACATAAGTAAATCAATAAATGTGATACACCACATCAACAAAAAGAAAGATAAAAACCACACGATCATCTCAATGGATACAGAAAAAGCATTTGATATAACTGAACATCGATTCATGATAAAAATTCTTACCAAAGTGGGTATAGAGGGAACATATCTCAACATTATAAAAATTATTATGAAAATCCCACCTCCAATATGATACTCAGCTGTGGAAAGCTGAAAGCCTTCCTGCTAAGATCTGGAACAAGACAAGGATGCCCACTCTCACCACTTGTATTCAACATAGTACTGGAATTCCTAGCCACAGCAATCAGACAAGAAAAAGAAATAAAAAGTATCAAAATTGGAAGGGAAGAGGTAAAATTATCATTATGCGGAGATGACATGATACTATATATAGAAAACCCCAAAGACTCCACATAAAAACTACTAGAACTGAGAAATGAATTCAGCAAGGGAGAAGGATACAAGAATAACATACAGAAATCAGCTGCATTTCTTAACTCTAACAATGAAATAACATAAATGGAAAGGAAAAAAATTTAAAAAGCCTTTTTAAAACTCATCAAAAAATAAAATACTTTCAAAGGGAGCAATCAAGATGGCAGAGTAGTAAGATGTAAAACTCACTTCCTCCCACAAATACATCAAAAATACATCTGCATGTGGAACGATTCTCACAGAATATCTACTGAATGCTGGCAGTTCTCAGACTTCTGAAAGGGCAAGAAAATCTCCACGTAACTGGGTAGGAAAAAAAAAAAGAAAGAAAACTGTGAAAGGAATTGGGATGGAACCTGTGCCCTTGGGAGGTGCTGTGAAAGAGGAAATGTTCCTGCAACCATGGAAGTTCCCTCATGGACAGGGAGATCAGCCAGGACAGAGTGGGAGCTTCAGAGCCTTGGAGGAGAATGCAGCAACTGGTTTGCAGCAGCTCAAACAAGAACCCACATAAGCCTATAAACTATTTGTATCTACAAGCTAGGATACGCTACCCAGCAAGGTTATTATTTAGAATAGAAAGAAAGATAAAGAATTTCTCATACAAGCAAAAACTAAAAGAATACAGCAATACTAAATCCACCCTATAAGAAATACCGAAAGGTCTTTTCTAAATTAAAAATTATAGTAAAAATCTATTGTAAAAATGTATACAAAAGAGAAAACTGAAATCAGAAATCAAATAAACCAGTACATAGATTAATTTTTTTTTAATTTCTGTGAAAGTGATGATAATGACAATGAACAGCAGAAGAATGAAAATGAAGATATAACAGAGGACATCAAAGCCATAAAAATATACTGGAGGATAGTAGGAAAATATACATTTTTTTCATTTCCTAAAATGTGTTTGAGCCTATATGACTACCAGTCTAAGGCAAGTAGATATAAGAAGGGGTTAACATGAAAAACAGAATAAGCACAAATCAAAAATATGCAATACCTTCAAAAAAAAAAAACAAAAAAGAAGAGAACATAACTATAATACAAAAAGAAAAAAAAATCATCAAACAACAAAAAGAAAAAAAAATAAATGAAAAGGACAAAGAAGAAATATAAAATCAGTGGGAAAACAAGGTTTAAAATGGCAATAAATACATATCTATCAATAATTACCTTAAAGGTCAATGGACTAAATATTCCAATCACAAGACATAGAGTGGAAGATTGGATAAAGAAATAAGATCCTACAATATGCTGCCTACAAGTGACCCACATTAGGGCAAAGGACACACATAGATTGAAAGTGAGGGGATGGGAAAAGATATTTCATGCAAATGGAAATGAAAATAAAGTAGGGCTCACTATAGTCAAACCTGACAAAATAGATTTTAAAACAAAGGCCACAAAGAAAGATAAAGGACACTATGTAATGATAAAAGGGTCAATATAAGAGGAGGATTTTACACTCATCAACATATATGCAGCCAATATAGGAGTGCCCAAAAACATAAAACAAATACTAACAAACAAAAAGGGAGAAATTGACAGGAATACAATAATAGTAACAGACTAACACCCCACTCACATCAATGGACAGATCCTCTAGACAGAATATTAATAAGGCAACAGAGAGATATTAAATGACAAAATTCAACAGACTTAATTGATATTTTCAGGACATTACACCCCCACCCCCCAAAAAAGAAACCCAGAATATACATTCTTTTGGAGTGTACATGGAACATCCTCTATAATTAAGCACATACTGGGGCACAAAAACAACCTCAACACATTTGAGGATAGAAATGATCTCAAGCATCTTTTCTAACCACAGTGGCATGAAACTAGAAATCAGTGACAGAAAGATAAACAAGAATGATCATATGGAGACTAAACAACATGCTACTAAAAAACCAATGGATCAACTACGAAATGAAAGAGAAAATTTAAAGAAATATCTTGAGACAAATGACAGTGAAAACACAACCATACAAAATATATGGAATTTAGAAAAAGCAGTCCTAAGAGAGAAGTTCAGAACAATACATGTCTTCCTCAAAAAACAAGAAAAATTTCAAATAAACAAGATAACCTACTACTTAAAAAAATTACAAAAAAAAGAACAAACAAAACCTAAAGTCAGCTTAAAGAAGGAATAATAAAAATCAGAGAGGAAATAAATAAAATAGAGATTAAAAATAGAAAAAATATAAATAAAACCAAGAACTGGTTCTTTGAAAGGATAAACAAGATTGACATACCTCTGTCCAGGCTCACCAAGAAGAAAAGACAGAATATAAATAAATTAAAAAAAAAAAGAAATGAAAAAGGAGACAAAGAAACCAATACTGCAGAAATACAAAAAAAAAAAAACAGTAAGGGAATACTATGATCAAAGATATGACAAAATATTCAACAACCTAGAAGAAATGGAAAACTTTCTAGAAACATATAACCCACCAAAATTTCATCAAGAAGAAATAGATAATTTAAACAGAAAAATCACTAGAAGTGAAATAGACTCTGTAGTTCAAAACCTTTCTACAAAAACAGTCCAAGACCAGATGGCTTCACAGGTGAACTCTACCAAACATACAAAGAAGAACTTATACTGATCCTTCTCAAACTCTTCCAAAAAAAATGAAGAGTAGGGATCACTCCCAAAGACATTCTATGAAGCTACCATCAGCCTGATACAAAAACCAGACAAAGACACCACCAAAAAAGAAAATTACAGGCCAATATATTTGAAGAATATAGATGCAAAGAAAATATTAGCACACCAAATCCAATAACATGTAAAAAAGAGCATACACTATGACCAAATGAGATTCATCCCAAGTTCACAAGGATAGTTCAACATAGGCAAATCAATCAATGTGATAAACCACCTCAACAAAAGAAAAGATAAAAAACCACATGATCCTCTCAACAGAAGCAGAAAAAGCAGTTGACAAAATTCTACATCCATTCATGATAAAAACTCTTGCCAATGTGTGTATAGAAGGAACATATCTCAAGATAATAAAAACTGTTTATGACAAACCCACAGCAAATATAATACTCAATGGTGAAAACCTGAAAGCCTTCCCACAAAAATGGTACAAGACAGGGATGCCTATTCTCACTTGTTCTATTTAGCATAGTATTGGAAGTCCTAGGCACAGCAATCAGAGAAGAAAAAAAGAAAAAGTATTCAAATTGGAAGGGAAAAGGTAAAATTATCATTATATGCAGATGACATGATACTATATATGGAAAACCTTAAAGACTCTACACAAAGAGTACTAGAACTGATAAACAAATTTAGCAAGGTAGCAGGATACAAGATTAACATACACAAATCAGCTGCATTTCTTTACACTAACAATGAGATATCAGAAAAGGAATGTAAAAAGAAAAATACCTTTAAAAATCACACCCTGGAAAATAAAATACTTAGGAGTATATATGACTGAGAAGGTGAAATACTTAGACACTGAGAACTATAAAACATTAATAAAGGAAACTGAAGATGATTCAAAAAAATGGAAAGATAGCCCTTGATCTTGGATTGGAATATTTAATATTATTAAAATGACCATACTACCCAAAGCAATCTAAAGATTTAATGTGATCCCTATCAAATTACCCATAACATTTTTCACAGAACTAGAACAAATAATCTTAAAATTTATATGTAACCATAAAAGATCCAGAATTGCAAAAGCAACCTTGAAGAAAAAGAACAAAGCAGGAGGTATAACCCTCCTAGACTTCAGAAAATACTACAAATCTACAGTAATCAAAACAGTGTGGTATTGGCACAAAAACACACATATATATCAGTGGAAAATAATAGAGAGCCCACAAATAAACCCACATACTTAAGGTCAATTAATCTTTGACAAAGGAGGCGAGAATATACAATGGGAAAAATACTGTCTATTCAGCAAGTAGTGTTGAGAAAGTTGAACAGCCACATGTAAAGAAGTTAGAACATCAAAGCAGTTACAACACACCCTCTCACCATACACAAAAATAAATGCAAAATGGCTTAAAAGCTTAAACATAATACATGATATCATAAAACTCCTAGAAGAGATCATAGGCAAAACATTCTCTGACATAAATCTTACCAGTGTTTTCTTAGGTCAGTCTCCCAAGGCAATAGAAATAAGAACAAAAATTAAAAATGAGACCTAAACAAACTTATAAGCTCTTGCACAGCAAAGGAAACCATAAACAAAATGAAAAGACAACATACAAACTGAGAAATTTTTTTTGCATATGTTGCAACCAAAAGGCTTAATTTCCAAAATATACAAACAGCTCATACAACTCAACAATAAGAAAAAAAATCAAAGAAAGGGTAGAAGATCTAAATAGACATTTCTCCAAGGAAGAAATACAAATGGCTAATAGACACATGAAAGATGCTCAATATCACTAATTACTAGAAAAATGAAAATCACAACTACAGTGAGGTACCACCTCACACCAGTCAGAATAACTATCATAAAACAATCTACAAATAACAAACACTGGGGAGGATGTGGAGAAAACGGAACCCTCCTACACTGTTGGTGAGAATGCAAGTTGGTACAGCCACTATGGAAAATAGTATGGAGGTTCCTCAGAAAACTAAACATAGAATTACATATGATCCATCATTCCCACCCCTGAGCATATATCCAGACAAAACTCTAATTCTAAACATATATGCATCCCCATGTTCATAGCAGCATTATTCACAGTAACCAAGACATGGAAACAACCTAAATGTTCATTGCCAGATAAATTGATAAAGAAGATGTGGTGCATATATACAATGGAATACTACTCAGCCATAATAAAGAGCAAATTAATGCCATTTGCAACAACATGGATGCAACTAGAGAGTTTTATACTAAATGAAGTATGGCAGAAAAAGAAAAATACCATATGATATCACATATATGTGGAATCCAAAATATGACTCAAATGAACCTATCAAGGAAAAGAAACAGCCTCATGGACATAGAGAAAATACTTTTTGTTGCCAAGGGGGAGGAATGGAGTGGGAGGAAGGGGTTAGCATATTTAAGCTATTTTTTACATAGAACGGATAAAAAACAAGGTCCTATTGTATAGCACAGAGAACTATATTCAATGTCCTGTGATAAACCATAATGAAAATGAATATTAAAATATATATATTTTTATATTTGTAAGTATATATGTATAACTGAATTATTTTTCTGTGCAGCAGAAATTAAAACAACATTGTGAATCAACTATACTTCTACTTAAAAATTTTTCTAAAATAATTAAAAAGTACTTAGAAACAAACCTCACCAAGGAAGTGAAAGACATATGTTGAGAAACATAAAACATTGATAAAGGAAATTGAAGATGATTCAAATAAATGGAAAGATAACCCATGTTCTTAGATTGGAAGAATTAATAGTGTTAAAAAGGCCTTACTAACCAAAGCAATCTACTAATATAATGTGATCCATATCAAATTACCTATGACATTTTCACAGAACTAGAATATATAATTGTAAAATTTATATGGAACAATAAAAGACCCAGAATTGCCAAAGGAATCCTAAGGAAAAAGAACAAAGTAGGAGACATAACCTTCCAGACTTCAGATAATACTACAAAGCTACAGTCATAAAAATAGCATGGTATTGGCATAAAAACAGACAGATGGATCAATGGAACAGAAGAGATACTCCACAAATAAACCCACAAACCTACACTCAATTAATCTTCAACAAAGGAGGCAAGAATGTAGAGTGGAGAACAGACAGTCTCTTCAGCAAGTGTTGCTGGAAAAGTTGGACAGCCTCATGTAAATCAGTGAAGTTAGAAATTCTTCACACCATACACAAAAATAAACTCAAAATGGCTTAAAGACTTAAATATAAGGCATGACTCCATAAAACTCCTAAGTGATAACTTAGGCAAAACATTCTCTGAAATGAATTTTTGCAATGTTTTCTTAGATCAGTCTCCCCAGGCAATGGAAATAAAAGCAAAAATAAACAAATGGTACTTAATCAAACTCATAAGAGTTTGCACTGCAAAATAAACCATACACAAAACCAAAAGACAACCTACAGACAGGGAGAAAATATTTGCAAATGTTGTGACTGACAAGGGCTTAATTTCTAAAATATAAAAAACAGCTCCTACAATTCAATAACAAAACAACAAACAACCCAATCGAATAAAGGGCAGAAGACCTAAATAGACATTTCTCCAAAGACTAGAGATGACCAATAAACACATGAAAAGATGCTCAGTATCACTAGTTATTAGTGGAAAAATCAAATCTACAGGGATGTATTAGCTCACAATTGTCATAAAGGCCATGATTAAAAACTCTAAAAATATTAAATGCTAGAGAGGGTATGGAGAAAAGGGAACCCTCCCACACTGTTGGTGGGAATACAGATTGGTGCAACCACTATAGAAAACAGTAAGGAGGTTCCTTAAATAACTAAAAATAGAGTTGACATATGATCCAGCAATCCCATTACTGGACATATATCCAGAAACGAAGAAAACTCTAATCAGAAAAGATATATGCACGCCAATGTTCATAGCAGCACTATTTATGACAGCCAAGACCTGGAAGTAACCTAGATGTCCCTTGACAGATGAATGGATAAAGGTGTGGTATACATACACATTGGAATAATAGTAAGACATAAAAGAGAATGAAATAATGTCATTTGCAGCAACGTGAATGGGCTTATAGATTATCATACTAGGTAAAATAGGTGAGACAGAAAAAGACAAATATCATATATCACTTATATGTGGAATCTAAAATGTGATACAAATGAACCATTTACAAAACAGAAACAGACTCACAGACATTAAAAACAAACTTATAATTACCAAAAAGGACAGCTGGGGGATAAATTAGGAGTTTGGGATTAGTAGATATAAACTACTATACATAAAATAGATAAACAACAATGTTCTACCGTATATAACACAGGGAACTGTATTCAATGTCTTATAATAAACTGTAATGAAAAAGAAAACCTCTGGCAAGGTTACAAGAATTGAAAGAAATTACTTAAGTTATTAACCTCCAGATTGACACAGGGTTATCACTACAAATTATGCTACCATTAAATAGAATAAGAAAATAACTATGGAAATGTTACACTCATAAATCAAAAACTTATAGTAAATGTACTAATTCCTTAATAACGAGAAACACCAGAAACTCAACCAAGACAAAGTACATAATGTAAATAATTCTATAAACATGAAAGACATTGATTGTATGGCATTAACCATTATAACTTCTTAACCTTCCTTGATTCTGAAGAATTTTTTTCTTCCTCTGAGTCTACACACTTTCCTTTTACTGAAATATTGTCCTGTACCCATCCATCTAAACCTTAGCCTAGTTAAGATTTACTCATCTTTTAGGTCAGTTGAAGACATGATTTATTGAAAAATAAGTCTTTCCTAAGACCTAAAATAAGTTAGGTTCTTGTAGGGGTTATTTTTTATCTGTTTCCACTTGTGCAGCATTAACTTCCATTCCCCCTAGTATCAGCTCCTCACTTTTCTAGTATTTACTCAATTTCAATCCACATGGTTTCAGTAGAACTGACTCCACAGCTTCCTACAACGTATTTATGTCATAGGCCTGGCCAATCAGAAAACTGCATTCTTTGGCATCAGTGGCCAAAATGGATGGAAATGTGGCTGAAGCCATGACAATTGTCCCAGAGACACAATTCCATGCCTTTGTTTTGAACCATTGAGAATAAAAACACTCTTGCTATGAATTTGAAGTCAGTAGGTTGTAAACTACATATACTAGAGATATTTATCCTACCACCATGGACACTCAACATGAGACCAAAGTCCACAAAGAGGGAAGCAAAGTTTAATGGTGGAGACTAAGTCCTGATAACATTGCTTTAATATGTAGGTAAAGGTTTAATTTTTTTCAACATAAGCTAGTTAATTCCTTCTTGCCTTAAGTCATCTTGGATTTGGATTTGTGGCACTTCTAACTTAAAGGGCACAGATTACTATAGACCCTCTATTAATTGTGGGTTTTGATTTTATAACAATACAATTGTGATATATTTGTCTCTTGCACTAGACATGTGTAAGTTCTATGAGGGAAGTCTCATGCTTGTTTTGTTCCTGATTCTCCCATAGCTTTAAGCACATTATATGTCCATTAAGTATTTTTCAATGAATTAATACAATTACTCAAGTGTCTATTGAGCTTTTTGTTTTCATATCCAAAAATATCTTGTTCATTTGTCTTAGATTTTTCCATCATAGATATTTAAACAATATTTGATGAATTACTTTGTCTCTCATTCATCACATATATTGCTTTTATATTTCCCTTTTACATACACATTAAATTTCTTATTAATATTATACCTAGGCATTTTAAGTTTTGCGTTTCTATTAGAAATCAGATCATCCACCATAATTCTCCAATTTGTCTTTGGTATATAAAGGAAAGCTCTTGATTTGGTGTTATTCATTTCACATCTACACATTACAGTGACCTCTCATTTCAACTATAACAAAGTTGCTTATCTTTGGTTTTATATGAGGAAACAAATAAGGATATTTTTGTTCCTGTCCATATATTTTACTGCATTAACAATAAAGTCTAGTATTTAAAGAATAGAATATTTATCTTCTATATTGATTTGCCACATGCTTTTTTAAAGTTTAACTTTATTTTCACTTTCTTGTCCCTAGGCTCTCTTTCTTTTTTTAACTTTTCATTTTGGAGAAATTAGACTTAAAAAATTAGCAAAAATAGTACACAGAATTCCCATGCATCCTTCACCCAGCTTCCCCTAATTGTTGATATCTTATATAATCATAATATTATTATCAAAATCAGGAAATGAATATTAATACATCACTTTTACTAATTACAGACTGTAATCAAATGTTACCAGCTAATGTGCTCCATTTTAGTGCTCTGAGTTGAGATGCTAACAGACAAACTTTGGAGTTAAAAGTTACATGCATAACAATTGGGACGTATTGCCAAATTGCTTTCCCAAAAGGCTGAACAAATTTGAAGAAGATTCCATCACTGTAAATTCACAAGATCATAGTTATCTCTTATTTTGCTGTTGTTCATATGCTGGTCATTGAGTACTAGTGAGCATGAACCTGCTTTATCCTCCAAAATTTTTATTGTCTAATTATGTAGGGATATCTTTCTAATCATTTGTACATACTTGATGTATAAACTATTGACTTCTCTCTCTCTCTCTCGCTGTATATATATATATATATATATATATATATATATATATATATATATATATATCAACGTATTGGTACATACGTTTTTTGTTGTTGAAATATATTTTAAGTCTACTTCCTGTATTTTTATCTTGTTAATTGTAATCAATTTCACACTATATATTATGAAAATGTAATTTTAGAGTCAAGGTATTTTAGTAAATCAGATAGCTCCCACTGAGGGAGCTTAATCTTTCTCAGTAGTTCTATTTCTGGCTTTGTATCAAGGTTTATGACCACTTCTAGCATGACTTGTGGGCTTTATTATGCTAAAAGAGTGTGTCTCTTGCCTACCCTGTGTTCTATTAAGTTAGACTTGGGAGACACAGCCAGGCAAATTGCACTTTTCCAGTCTAGGAATTTTTTCCAAGGATTGACCTAAAGGGAGAAGGGGACACACTTGGATTCTTTTTTTTTTATATTGAAGTATAGTTGATTTAAATGTTGTGTTAGTTTCTGCTGCAAAGTGATTCAGATATATATATATATATATATATATATATATATATATATATATATATATTCTTTTCCAAAATGGTTTATTACAGAATATTTACTATAGTTACCTGTGCTGTACAGTAGGACAGTGTTGTTTATTTCATATATAGTAGTATGTATCTCCTAATCCCAGACCCCTAATTTATTCTTTCACCACCCCTTTTCCTCTTTGGTAACCATAAGTTTGTTTTCTATGTCAGTGATTCTGTTTCTGTTTTCTAAATAAATTCATTTGTATCATATTTTAGATTCCACTTATAAGTGATATCATATGGTATTTGTCTTTTTTGGTCTCACCTATTTCACCTAGTATGACAATCTCTAAGTTGATCCACATTGCTGCAAATGACATTATTTCATTCTTTTTTATGGCTATTATTCTAGTGTGTATATATACCACATTTTCCTTATCCATTCATCCATCAGTGGACATTTAGGTTGTCTCCAGGTCTTGGCTATTAAAAATAGTGCTGCTATAAACATTGGGTGCATATATCTTCTCTGATGAGAGTTTTCATAGTTTCTGGGTATATACCCAGTAGTGGGATGGCTGAAGCATACGGAAACTCTATTTTTAGTTTTTCAAGGATCCTCCATACTTGTTTCCATAGTAGCTGCACCAATTTATATTCCCATAAACAGTGTAGGACAGGTCTTTGCTCCACACCCTCTCAGCCCATTTGTTACTTGAAGATTTTTAATGATGGCACACTTGGATTTTTTATCTTAGTTTGCATGAGTTCTGGGAAATCTCATATCTTAAATTGAATTGCTGACTCTCAAATCTTATAATACTTCTATCATGAACATTTCTTTTCTGCTTCTTTGAAACAAATTATTGACTAGCAGTTTCTTAACATGTAAAGGTAGTTTCCTTTTAGAGAGATGAGACAATTTTGCAAAGCATGTCAAGTAGTTTCTGATATTTTTCTCTTAGAAAAATAAAAGTCAAGGCTTATGCCTGAAGAGTGAATGTTCAACTGTTACATCTAATTGTGCAGTTTCTCTGTGTAAGGTTGGTGATCTTATATAAGCTTCATCTGATTCCTTATTAATCATTGAGTTGATTGTTTCCAATCTGTGGACTTAGAAACATGAATTTATTATGATATTCAACCAGAACTCCCTAGAATACTAATATAGATGTGACGTTCCTAACTCATTATTACCACCATCTTGAACTATTAGGACCTGTGCTGTAGTTGCTGTTAAGTATTTTTTGACGCATACTTCTTGAAACTAACATTGATTCTCACTTAAAAATTCAGTATATTTGTATTGTTCTAGATTTTATTGTTCTCATTAAAACAATTTTTAAATGGCTTTTTAATTATTTACTTATATAGCAATTTTATATGCATTAAATATATATATTAAATATATATATATATAACAGAAACATGAGCCATCAATAATTTCAACAAATCAACATTTCAAAATATTTTAAGTGAAATTTACTATTGAGATAATTGTAAATTCTCATACAGTTGTAAGAAATAATAAAAAAAGATCCCATGTATATTTTTTCCAATTTCCCACATTATCATTTGCAAAACTGTAGTACAATATCATGACCTCTATTTTGACATTGATATAATCCACAGATATTATTCATATTTACCCAACTTTACCTTATTGCTTTGTGTATGTATACATGTGTGCATATTTTGTTCTATATAATTTTTATCACATGTATAGTTTTATGTATGCACTACAAGTCAAGATACTGACAGTTCCATCACCACAAGAACCCCTCTTGTTGCCCTTTTATGACAACACCCACCTCCCTTCTGTCTGCCCCTCTCACTCTCATCTGTAATACCTGACAAGCATTATATTCTCCACTAATGAAATTCTGTCATTCCAAAAATGTAATATAAATGGAGTTTTATAGTATGTAACCTTTTGAGACTGGTGTGTTTTCACTATGCACAGTTCTCTGGAGATGCAGTCAAATTGTTGCATATATCAATAATTCATTCCTTTTTATAGCTGAGTAGTTTTCTGTGATTTGGATGTACCACACTTTGTTTAACCATTAGTTTGTTAAAGGACATATGGCTCTTTTCAGCTTTTGACTATTACAAATAAAACTGCTATGAGATTTTTGTGTTGAACATAAAGTTTTATTTATCTGGGATAAACATCCAAGAGCACAATTGTTAGGT
The DNA here is from genome assembly GCF_964341445.2 of Mesoplodon mirus. Taxonomy (NCBI): domain Eukaryota; kingdom Metazoa; phylum Chordata; class Mammalia; order Artiodactyla; family Ziphiidae; genus Mesoplodon; species Mesoplodon mirus. The sequence goes on along the minus strand of NC_138983.1, from coordinate 114,078,125 downwards.
TATATGAGAGTTGCATGTTTGGTTTTATTAGAGCTAAGAGATTTCCAGAGGGGCTGCATTACTTTAATTTCCCATTAGCAACATATAATTGATCCACATTAATTTTTAATTGATCCCAAGTTTATATTTGTGTTTTAGAAAATATCCATTTCTTTATATTGTTCTTACCAACTTCATTAATATTATCATTTTTTGTTTCTTTTAGAATCCATAAAATAACAGATATAAAGTTTCTTCATAACATAGTTGAATGAAAAATGATTAGTAGAAGAGACCAGAAGCTGTAGAGAGGCAGGTACTGGAGTTTTCCTAAGCCCATGTGCTATTATGTGTCCCCCGCACTAGATGGTTTTTCCCTCATACACAGAAACCTCGCCATATGAACAACTTAAATTCTGCCTCAAAACAAAAACAAAACTGCAAATTACTGCATGTCATGGTTACTTTCAAAGAATCAAAAGAGCTACAATTAATGTGACTGCCAAAGGTGTACTAAAAATGTTATATTAAAGGGAAAAGGAGCAGTGATCTCTAGTTAAAATCAACAGCACTAGATTATGGAGTCCTGGGTTCTAGTTCCACAGGTGACACTGATTGCTGTGTGGGCTTGTATTTTTCACTCACTCTGCTTTGTCCCTCAGACAACTCTGAGTCACCTGTATAAGATCACATATTTATTTTCCTGGAAATTAAGATGAATTGAATGCTTTTTCTCATTTACATTCATGTTATACAAAATACATATATTAATAAATTGAAATAATTGGTAGTCTTTCTTTGGGCTTGTAGAAGAAATTCCCTGTGAGAATTTATTTTAACATGTTACACAGCCTGCAAGTAGGAGTGGCTTACACATTGCTATTCGAATTCTAAGAGGACAAGGTTTTTAACATCTCATCTCCAGTACAAATTCTGGGGGAAAGAGGAAAAACACAGATTATCACCAGATCACTATTGGTTAACTTCTCTAGTAACCTATGGAAATCTAATCTTACCTGTGTCCTAAAAAGTGACCAATTAGTACATAGCAAGGATATGTATGTTGTAATCATTACTTGTAGTTCTGATGATTGAAATTTAATGCAAATAGATTATAGGAAATTAATAGAGTATTGTGAAGCTTATTAAAAAAGAAAACTAAGATGTTCAGGGAAATTCAATTTTTTTCATGTGTTAAACATATCTTAGTGTTGTGAAATGCACTGTAAAAAGTTTAACTCGGACACATTCATTAAATTGCATTTGTTTGCCTCATCAAACAGTAGATGGTGAGTCACTGTGCGAAAAATAACATGCATTACCTTTACCAAATAGAGTTATTTAATCATTTCAGACAATGTTTTGAATGTGCTATTGAATTTTTTATTTTCAGTGTGGAAGAAAAATAAGCACACAAAAACTTCCTTGGAGTTCTAGCCTTAGTTACTTGCTAACATTTCAAGGTTATCCTATCTCTTGTCAACAACTGGTTATTGACCTCTGATGCATACACAAGGAAAGCTCTGAAATCATATTTGTGGCAGCTAATCTATTTTTTTAAACCATGAAATCAAGAGCCTTAATCACATTAGTAATGTCTGACCATTCTGTTTCAATTCCAGGGCTGTCTAGTGAAACTAATGAACTGTCTTGGTGGCTCCAAAGCAGAACCAGGGTCTCACAGGCCAGTTGTGAATTATGAGTACATTTCTTTCTATTGCCCATAAATCTTTTCTAGTTTTATATTCACAGTAACTTAAAACACCTAAATTCACATCACTGACTGTGTAGCACTGCTCTGCATGTTTGGGATTAACAGTCGAGTTAAGTATATCCCCTATATTTAAAAAAATTCATTTTCGGAATAGTCCAACCTTAATTACCATAAATCAGACCTTATCTGGTGACAAGGTTGATAAATGTCAGCACCTTTATTTTTCCTGTGTGTGTCATAATAACTTTCACACTGCATCATGAAATAGTGTTTTGGAGAGAAATAGACCTAGAGTTAAATACTATAACATCAAGTTTGAAAGGTAATATTGGTTTTGACATGAGACCATTGCATGACTGGAGCTGAATAATAAAGTCAGTGCCAAAGAATGGGTGTGGAGAAGTTGATTTAGCCATTATGTGTATGGAGGTAAGACTGATTACAAATGGAATTTCTCAGGAAGGTGATGCAAAATAAAAGTTTGGTTTTAATATAGAGATTGGGGAAATGCCTTTAAAAGAAACAAAGGAAGGGGAAAAAATTTAGTTGAAGGTCGGCAGGACTTACTTAACTGAAAGAAAGACAAGTGATGTAGATGCAAACGGAGATGAAAGATGCAGAAGTAGTGAGGGCCTTTCATGAGGCAGCCATTTAAATATGTCAGAAGCAAGATGTGTCCAGGATGAGGCAAGTATTAAATTAAATAAAAATCGATGAACACAAAAAAATGTCTGGATTCAAGTTCTAAAGATTCAAGGGAAACCTGAGAAAGTTGTTACGCAGAATGGTAACTAGCTCATGCTTAACTCTGCTGAGTGAAGAAGAGGCAGATGGAATGAAAGTAAGTTGTAATGGCACATATGCAATACCGACCTGACTGCACTGTACAATTTGCTGTGTCCCTTATTTTTCTCTAAGGTGCCATTGCCTAGCTGATGAATATTTGCCTTAGAAATATTTGAATGTATTCTCCAACCTTCTACTCCCACACACACGTTCTGGTTTTTGGCTGGAAGAGTCATTCAAATACAAATCACCATTGTTTACTAAATCCATTTTTCTCTAGCTCTAGCAATTTATAGGAGTTTTTTACTAAGTTCATTCATTGTTTTCAATAAATCCTTGAAAGTAGAGTTACAGCTGTGGAAAGGCTGCCTGGTATAGTCTCTAACCATTCTGATGTAAATTTACCCTGTGATAATCCCAGGAAGGAGAAGACCAGGCTAATATAATGTAGAGATAGTGTAAAACTGTAGTTCCAATAGAGCACCAGTACTAAGATTTCCCTAAAATACAATCATATTTGTAACAATGGTCATTTATTTAATATAACAATAATAATAATAATAATAATAATAATGACAGTAACAATAGCCCCTATTTTGTGATGAACATTTGTTATATGCCAGGAATTCTAATATGTGCTTTGCTTATTTTATCCTTTTAAATCTTCTCACCAACCTTATGATTTAAGCATTATTTTCCCAATTCACAGATGAGCACTCTGGAGCTCAGAGAGATTGAAAAACCTGCCCAAGGTCACTCTCAGTAATTAGAAGAGTTGTGGCTCTAGTCAGATATGCTTTAGTGCAGAATCCCAGACAATATGGATTTATTTCACTGGATTAAGGATTGTCTTACCTTTTGTTTTTTTGTTATAAAAATACTCTAAGACAAGGGGTAATTTTAAAATTCCATAACTCCATAGTCTAAGTGAGTGCCTCATTTATTTATTTTATTTTATTATTATTATTTTTTTTGTGTGTGTGTGTGGTACACAGGCCTCTCACTGCTGCAGCCTCTTCTGCCGCAGAGCACAGGCTCCAGACGTGCAGGCTAAGCAGCCATGGCTCACGGGCCCAGCCACTCCGTGACATGTGGGATTCTCCTGGACCGGGGCATGAACCCAGGTCCCCCACATCGGCAGGCGGACTCCCAACCACTGCGCCACCAGGGAAGCCCCCTCATTTATTTTTAATTCAGAAGACATGGGCCCAAAAGAGTGTGAAAGCATAAGACATATTTAAAGGAACAATGTGCTTAAATGTTTGCTGAGAGAGAGGAAATGTGTCAGGGGCATGAAAGGAAATTTTCTCCTATATTACACTTTTGTTTAACCTTGTTCCTAACTGGAAGAGTTTAAGATTAACTCACTTCAACAAGATGTGCAGTTTCATGAGGGGATAAAAGATCTCCAGTAGAGCCCCAGTCATGAAATTTCCCCAAAATATAATAATAGTACCAATGATCATTTATTTGCTTGATATATTCTTAATAACAACAATAATAGTCTTATTTTGAGTTGAACATTTATTATATATGAGGGATTCTAATATGTGATTTTCTTATTTTATGCATTGAAATCCTTCCTCAACCCTATGATAAAAACTGAAAAATATTGCCAGGAAGTGTGAGTTCCTAGACACTAATGGATCAGTGCCACAAGTGATGGTATCAGTTCTGCTTCCAAATAAAGTTTGGGACTTCAAGAGAACGAAAATTATAGGAAGTGATGAATGACAATAAAGGCCTTGAGTAAAAACTGGATTGAAATTAAGACCATGGGTTAAGCCTGATAAATATTAAAGTCCTATTCAGATGTGAGAAATTAATTGCTTTTCATGTTTCTAAAGTAGGTTCTTATAGTTTTATGTCAAGATAACTCTATGCAAATATGTCAGATTAAAATCTAAAGGCACTTATTTATATTTCCACCAACAACAGTATACAAGTGTTTCCTTTTCTCCATACCCTCATTAGCACTTATTATCTCATGTCTTTTTGATGAGTGCCATCTTAAAAAGTGTGAGGTGATAACTCATTTTGGTTTTGATTCTCATTTCCCTAAAGATTAGTGATGTTTAGCATAGTTTTATATACCTTTCAGTCACTTGTACATCTTTAGAAAAAATATCCATTCAGGTTCTTTGCCTGTTTTTTAAATTGAGTTATTTGTGTGTGTGTGTGTGTGTGTGTGTGTGTGTTGTATGTTTTGTATATTTTTGAATATTAACTCCTTGTCAGATATATGATTTACAGATATATTCTCCCATTTTTTGTTGGTGAGAATGTAAATTGGTACAGCCACTATGGAAAACAATATGGAGTTTCCTTAAAGTAGTAAAAATAGAACTATCACATGATTCAGCAATCCCACGTTTGGGTATGTATCCAAAGGAAATGATATTAGTATCTTGAAGAGATATTTGCACTCCCATGCTCATTACAGTTATTAACTATAGCCAAGATATGGGGAAAAAACTGTCTCCATTGATGGATAAATAGATAAAGAAAATATGATGTATGGAATATTATTCAGCCTAAAAAGAAGGAAATTCTGCTAATTGAGACAACATGGATGAACCTGGAGGACATTATGCTAAGTGAAATAATCCAGACAGAGAAAGGAAAACACCATATAATCTCACTTATATGTGGAATCTAAAAATATTGAACTAGTAGAATGGTGGTTTCTTGGGGCTGGGGCTGGGGTGGGGGATCAATGGGAAGATGTTGGTCAAAGGGTACAAACTTTCAGTTATAAGATGAATAAACTCTGGGATCTAATGTAAACATGGTGATTATAGTTACTAATACTATATTATATAATTGAAATTTGCTATGGGAGTAGATCTTAAACGTTCTCACTGCACACATGCACACACATAAATGGTAACTACATTAGGTGAAAAGTTGGGGAAAAATAGCTAAAAGCATGAGAACTTGGGATTGCTATTCCAAGAGGTAGTTGCTTTAAAGGGAAACCAGGGAACCAGAAAAGAGTCAGAACTTTGTATATCTGTGAGTAAGGGGGCTGGTCAAGTAATTAATATAACAATGTTAATGAGGCCCTACCATAATCTGTGAAACCCTTGAAGGAAGAGATATATGTCATGATTCTTTCCCAAGAGGGTCAACAGTCTAATGGTGGCAGAGGTCACATAGAGAGATAATTTAAATATAAAATGGCAATATTTAAGGTATTTTTGGAGCACAAGAACTGTTCTTAATCTGGACTGAGAGGAAAGATTTCCTGAAGGAAGCATGATGCCTGAACTAAGTCTTGAAATAGGAGAAAGAGTTAGCTTGTAAAGAAAACTAAGGTCTTTCATCTCTAGCAATATGGCAAATGACTTAGCATATTCCAAATGAAATAACTAAAATGTTCAATATAATATTCAAAACCTTTTAAAATGCATTTCTGATCTGACATTGCAGGAAAATATTTTTTCTTTATGGAGCTCACATAGTGAAAGAATAAATACTACTGTTAGTAGTGCATATCAAAACCATCTTTCCAACGAAAAGATTCTGCCACACTCCGGAGACCTTGAGCTTCAGGGAATAGTACTTAAAGCTTACTCTCTGCTAAAAGTGGAGCATCTTAGAAAATATTTTTATAGAAAGGTGGGACCTCAAGGGACAAGTCTCAGTGTAAAATTAAATACTAAATAAAATCCCTACTCAGAGGGAATAGTAAACAAATGAACTGGAGATTTATATCGAGGAGGTGGGAGGAAATAGTCTCTTCTGATAAATTTTTATGAGCCAGATAACACCTGATTTATGTCTGAAATCATAGTAATTGTTTGGTCTGAAAAATATGAAGCAGATAATTGAAGTTAAAAGGGTCTGTAGATGATAGGCTTTCAAATAAACTCATAGTATCAACAAAAGTGTAAAAATGTCCCACAGATGCAATTCCAATGAGAATATACTGCTGACAATAAAAAGTTACATAGTACGTATTGAAATAATGTCCTTGGAATGAGACTCACAAAAGTTTCAGAAAATATGTTGAGTTAACATATATTTCAACTGGAATTATCAGGTGGCAAAGAATACAATATATTTACATTAAACGCATTTCAGGAAATGAAGAGCATAATAAAAATAAAAGCAAGGAACAAAAAACTACAAAGAATAATAGAGTTAAATATAACAAAATAAGACTTGTAGAAATATTATAAATACATGTGTGTGCACAATATATTATACACTAATTGAATTTTAAAACTCAAAGGATAGACTAAATTCCAGAGTTTAATAGAGAATTTTAAGACAGAAAATACATTTTAAGAATTATCCAGAATGCAGAGAGATGAAGATACTACAGAGCGTTTAAAAGTCAGGGATGAGAGAGTGAGAAGTTACACCATATAGCTTTTCAGAGTCCCAGAAGAAGACAAGAATAAAAATGGAGAGAAGCAACACTTGAAGTGAAACAATCAAAAATCTAAGAAACTCCATATGTCTCAACAGATTAGTGAAGAGTGAAGAGAAATCCAACCTGGACCTGTAATATTGAAAATGTACAGCAAGAAGGAAAAATAGCCTGAAACAGAAATCACCTCCAAAGTCAGCATAATTAACTTTGATGGCTGCTTCTTAACAGCACCAATGGAAACCAGAAGACAGTGGAGTATCTTCCAAATTCTAAGACAAATGAACACTCAAGAATTCAATATTGAGAGAAGCTATTCTTGAAGAATGAGGATAAAATACTGATACTATAAAGGGAAAACCTGAGAGATCTTACAGCCAGCTGACACTCACAGGATAACATATCAAGGCAGGAATTGAGGAAGAAATAAAATCATCCCATGGGGAAGATGTATGGTTGATGCCAGAATATTCTGGTGGCAAAGATATTGGCAAATGTGTGGGTAAATTTAAACAAACTTGTGAAACAATAATAATACATATGTTTGTAAGAAGAAAAGAATAAACCACAAAGCTTATAAGTAGAAAGTAGGTTGAGCATAGTTGAAAACTTTGGAAAACTGTTGTCACTTTCTTAAAAAGTTAAACATGCATCTACCCTATGACTTAGTAGTTCCACAACTTGTTATTTCTCTAAAAGAAATGGAAACTCTGTGCCCACACCCCCCCACATAGGCTTGAACATAAACATTCAGAGCAGTTTATTTTTTATTTTTTTATTTTTTGCGGTATGTGGACCTCTCACTGTTGTGGCCTCTCCCGTTGCAGAGCACAGGCTCCGGACATGCAGGCTCAGTGGCCATGGCTCACGGGCCCAGCCACTCCACAGCATGTGGAATCTTCCCGGACTGGGGCACAAACCTGTGTCCCCTTCATCGGCAGGTGGACTCTCAACCACTGCACCACCAGGGAAGCCCCAGGGCAGTTTTATTCACAGTAACCAAAACCTATAAATGGCTCAGATGGCCATAAATAGGAAAGTGCATTTTAATAAAACAAAACCCAAAATACCAAATTATAGTACATTCATACAATGGAGTACTACTTATCAATTTAAAGCAATAAACATCTGATACATGGTTACTGATGGATGAGTGAAAGAAGCCCAGTACAAAAGAGAGTCTACCATATGATTCAATTTATATGAAGTTCTATAACAGATAAAACTAGTCTGTGCTATCTGTAATAGATATCAGATACATGATTGTTTCAAGGAGTGGAGATGGTTTGACTGAGAAGGTGAACAAAGGGTCTTTCAGGAGTGATGGAAACGTTCTATATATTGATTTAGTATAGATAATACAGGTGCATTTTAAATATGATCAAATTGTACATGGAAGACCTGAGCTATTCATTGTATGTAAATTATACATCAATAAAAGGAGACATAGACTACATAACTTTTCAACAAGTAGAGGGAAAATAGAATGAGAAAATAAAACTACATACTGAATAATTGCAAAAGAAGGCAAGACAGACAGAAAAAGAAAAAAAAATAAAGTGAAAAAGAGGGACAAATAGAAAGTACATAATAGGAAGATAGGAAAAAATCTAAAAATTGACTAAAGTCTCAAAACACAAATGGCAGATCATCACCCTATATATGTTTAGAAAGTGAGCTATATGGTGTTTACTGCTATATATGGACAATACAGAAAAAGAGAAAGAAAGATGGAAAGGCAAAGAGTAAAAAAGATATACTAGAAAAAAAGCAACATGGTGATGGTAAGAATGCATTAATATCTGACAAAATAGACAAGAAGGCAAAAAGCCATACCAGAAATAAAGTAGGGTTCTATAAGGTGATACAAAAAATAAATGGAACAGATGTCCATTAAAACTCTAAACTATATGAGTGGGAAGAATTTCAATATTTAACATTTTAATTATTTTAATAATTTTTACATATTCATGCAGTGGCTTGGTCAGGCATGGGTAATGTATCCACCCCTGTATTGGCTAGAAGTGCTGTAATTAAAGAGAGGAATGAGAGTTACTTATGGAGTTGGAGTAGATAGCTCTGTTGGAGTGTATTTCCTTTCCCAGGTAAGCAAAGGGAAGATATATCTTACGTTATCTGATTGGTACTGGCAACCTTTAGTCATGTTAAGTTTTACAGGTGTCAGAAGGATAGTAAATTCATTTCTGCACATTTAAATTTACTGTGAGAATTTCAGGTAAAATATTCAAAATTACCTGGTTATATGGGTATGGAGTTAAGCACAGAGGATAAGATTGGAGTTCCAACATTGTTAGCCTTCAATATAGAAGTGTATTTGTAACTGTGAGGTGAGGTGAATTAAGAGAAAGTCATGACAAACAATTATGGCCAGCACAACAATTACATGAAATAAATGTAGTATTATGCTTTAGTATGATAGGTGTATGTCCAGGAGTAGAAAGGAAGTGCATTTACAATTACAGACTCTGAATTTTATTTGAAATTGACCTTGCAAAAATAAAATGATTTACACACAACTTTTAGTTACATTATTTTCTTAAAGTAAAACTCTATAATTTCCTTTTGCCAGAGTTTGTGGTTTGTCACAAGTCTCTGGATAATTTGTGTTTATTTTTAAAACATCCATACCACATTTCCACTCACTTGTTCAATAAAGAATTTGAGGCAAGTAAATCCTCAATTTTATTTCGAATCTTACACAGATTTCAATTTAATGATTTCAAATTTGCAAATAAAATGAAATTTCTTATTCAGTAAAAATTAGGACTTAGTGTTGCTCCTTAATATTTGATTTAAAAACAAGAACAAAATGATTTTACTGTAATACAAACTTTGATTAGATGGTAAAATTGACCTTATAGGCTCCTTATTATTTCTAGCATCCTTCATTTCTAGCATCTCTGTGATTGCATTTTTAGCCCTGAACTGTGTTTTGTACATGGATCACTTCTGTCATTGCTGTTTTAACCAAAGGACTTTTCAAACCTTCAGTGGGTGTGGTATTCATTCTACTTTTTTCAAGTTAAAAATAAACATGGACAATATAAAACATTAAGTTTTGGAGAAAAAAACAGCTTTCATTTCACTGTACTGTATCATAATTGTAATATATCACCAAAAATGAGATTATCCAGGACGCAATCTTTTAACAAGTGGGCAGAAAGTAATACTGGTTCTCATAGTATGTAACTTTCAAATCTCTTCTCAAAATAGGTTCTTCTTTAAAAATAAATCATAAAACTTAGTTGAGAGTGTTGCAGTGTGTAGAAGTAGCAATTAGTGTTAGAAACATAAAAAACGAAAATACCACCTTTCCAAAGCTTTTAGTGTAAAAGACCATGTAATAGCTAAGGCATTTCTATAGGAAAACTGCATTTGCTTGTGGTTCCTCTTTACTTTTAGACTCACCTGGTTGAAAAAAAAAAAAAAACAGATAACAACCAGAACTTCTGAATTTGCATTAATGCATGCAATTTTGAACTCAGAAAATGCTATGCAATATGAAGGTTAGGCTGAAATTTTTTTTTTTTTTTTTTTTTTTTTTTGCAGTACGTGGGCCTCTCACTGCTGTGGCCTCTTCCATTGCGGAGCACAGGCTCTGGACGCACAGGCTCAGCATCCATGGCTCACGGGCCTAGCCGCTCCATGGCATGTGGGATCTTCCCAGATCAGGGCACGAACCCGTGTCCCCTGCATCGGTAGGCGGACTCTCAACCACTGTGCCACCAAGGAAGCCCTAGGCTGAATTTTATTGCTTCCCTGAAGACATCATAATTACCATAACACTAGTAGTATTCATTACCTCAAATTTAGTAATATATAAATTCAAGTTTGAAAATAAATATTAGATATTTCCAGGCTTAGAATAATTTCTTTTTATACATCTATCTTCTCATAAGTAATTTTAAAACATCAGTTTATATTTTGAATTTCTTTCACACTTACTCCTTTAAAAAATTTGACACGGTAATAAGGTAGCAATAATATTTTAGCTATTAAGTATTTCTTAACAGAAATTTTCAATATGGTTTTAAAATGTTAATTTTTTAAATATAGATCTTTTATTCTCTGGAGTATTTAAGATGCAGGTACCATGCTGTTTTTGTTCATGTATGGTAAAGAGCTGGACATAGAATGATTACTATCCATGTCTGCAACTTATCTGTGTACAAGTGAGACTTGTATTGAGCGGGTTCCTCTTTCCTTCCATTGTAAAGTGAGACATTACATTTCCCCCTTTGCATGTAGTTAAAATTTTTCTACTAAAGATCCTATTATCTGTTGTAATACACGGTAACCTATAGGATTGATGATGTGCAAGACCGAAGGGGCTAACACATAGCTCAAGGTTACCAGTCTGTGTGGCTCCAAGGTAGTTGCTAAAGGAACTCTTTTACTATTACCATTATTATTGTTTTGTTTTATTATTGAAATATAGTTGACATAAAATATTAGGTTAATTTTAGGTGTACTACATAATGATTTGACATTTACATAAATTATAAAATGACCACCATGATAAGTCTAGTAACCATCTGTCTCCGTAAAAACTTATTACAATATTATTGACCTATTCCTTATGCTATATATTATATTCTCCTGACTTATTTATTATGTAACTGGAGCTCTATACCTCTTAACACACTTCACCTATTTTGCCTACACCCCAAACCCTCCCTTCAGGCAATCACCCTTTTGTTCTCTGTATCTATGAGTCTCTTTTACTTTGTTTTCTTTGTTTGTTTTGTTTTTTAGATCACACATATAAGTGAGATGCAGTATTCATCTGTCTCTGTCTGATTCATTTCACTTAGGCTAATACCATCTAGGTCCTTCCATGTTGTTGCAAATGGCAGGATTTCATACTTTTTATAGCTAAGTAATAGTCCATTGTATGCATCCATTTGCCTATCAATGGATAAAAAGGTTGCTTACATATCTTGGATATTGTAAATAATTCTGCCATGAACATTGGAGTGCATATGCCTTTTCAAATTAGTGTTTTTGTTTTTCAAGTAAATATCCAGAAGTGCAATTCCTGGATCATATGGCAGTTCTATTTTTAGTTTTTTGAGGAACATCTATATTGTTTTCTAGAGCAGTTGAAACAAATTACAATCCCAACAGTTCTTGACGGTTCTTCCTTTTCTCCACATTCTGCCAACATTCACTATTTATTGACTTTTTGATGATAGCCATCCTGACAGGTGAGACGTAGTATCTCATTGTAGTTTTGCATTTCCCTTATGATTAGTGAGTTGAGCATATTTTCAAATGTCTGTTGGCCATCTGTGTGTCTTCTTTGGAAACCTGTCTATTCATATCCTCTACCCAGTTTAATCAGGGTTTTGATTTTGATCTTTATGAGTCCTTTCTATATTTTGGATATTATCCCCTTATCAGATATATTGTTTGTAATTATCTTCTCCCATTCAGTAGGTGGCATTTTCATTTTGTTGATAGTTTACTTCACTGTGGGAAAGCTTTTTAGTTTGATGAAGTCCAATTTGTTTATTTTTGCTTTTGCTTTCCTTGCCAGAAGAGACAGACCCAAAAAAGTACTGTTAAAACAAATGTTGAAGAGTGTACTGCCTATGTTTCCTTCTAGGAGTTTCAGGTTTTACAATTAAGTCTTCAATTCCTTTTGAGTTTATGGGGTGAGAAAGTGATCCATTTTATTTCTTTTACATGTAGCTGTCCAGTATTCCCAAGGTCATTTATTGAAGAGTCTATCTTTTCCCACCTGTATATTCTTGCCTACTTTGTCATAGATTAATTGACCATAAAATATGTGTTTATTTCTGGGATCTCTATTCTGTTCCATTGATCCATATGTCTTTTTGGTGTCAGTATCATATTCTTTTGATTACTGTAGCTGTATATTATAGTTGAAATCAGGAAGCATAATACCCCCAGCTTTGTTCCTCTCTCTCAAGATTCTCCTGGCTATTCAGGGTTCTTTTGTGCTTCCATACAAATTTTAAGATCATTTTTTCTAGTTCTGTGAAAATAGTCATTGGTATTTTATAGGGATTTCATTGAAGCTGTAGATTGCCTTAGGTAGTAAGGTCATTTTAACAACATAAATTCTTCCAATCCATGAGCACAGTATATTTACACATTTGTTTGTGTCATCTTCAATTTCTTTCATCAATGTCTTATAGTTTTCTGAGTACAGATCTTTTACCTCCTAGGTTAGATTTATTCCTAGGTATTTTATTCTTCTTGATGCAACTGTAAATTTGATTGTTTTCTTAATTTCTCTTCTGATGGTTTGCTGTAAGTGTATAGAACTGTAACATATTTCTGTATATGAATTTTTTATCCTACATCTTCACTGAATTTATTTATTAGTTCTAATGGTTATTTGTTGGCACCTTTAGGGTTTCTACATATAGTATCCTGTCATCTGCAGACAGTGACTGTTTTACATCATCCTTTTCAATTTGGGTACATTTTTTTTCTTTTTCTTGTCTGATTACTGTGGCTAAGACTTCCAAAACTATGTTGAATAAAACTGGTAAAAGTGGACATCCTTGTCTTTTTCCTGATCTTAGAGGAAATGCATTCCACGTTTACTGTTGAGTATGATGTTGGCTGTAGATTTGTCATATACGGTCTTTATTATGTTGAGGTATGTTCCTTCTATACCCACTTTGTTGAGAGTTTTTTTATTATATATAGATGGTGAATTTTGTCAAAAGCTTTTTCTGCAGGTATTGAGATGATAATCTGATTTTTATTATTCAATGTATTAATGTGGTGTATCATGCTGATTGCTTTCCTTATACTGAGATACTGAACCTTCCTCATGTTGTAAAATCCTTTTTTTTGTTTGTTTGTTTGTTTGGTTTTTTTTTTTGCAGTACGCAGGCCTCTCACTGCTGTGGACTCTCCCATTGTGGAGCACAGGCTCCGGATGCACAGGCTCAGCGGTCATGGCTCACGGGCCCAGCCGCTCCGTGGCATGTGGGATCTTCCTGGACCAGGGCACGAACCCGTGTCCCGTGCATCGGCAGATGGACTCTCAACCACTGTGCCACCAGGGAAGCCCTGTAAAATCCTTTTAATGTATTGAATCAGAAAAGATGCTTAACATGTTTTCAGTCTTCTTAAATTCATTGAGACTTGTTTTGTGATGTGATGTATCCTGCATAATGTTCTATGTTCTCTTGAGAAGCATGTGTATTCTGCTGCTTTTGGATGAAAAGTTGCAAATATACCTATTAATGCCAACTAGTAAAATATGTGACTTAAGGCCAGTGTTTCCCTAATTGATTTTTGATCTGGATAACCTGTCCTTTGAAGTAAGTGGGACATTAAAGTCCCCTACTGTTCTTGTATTACTGTCAGTTTCTCCCTTTATGTTTGCTAATATTTGCTTTATGTATTTAGTTGCTCCTAGGTTGGGTGTATATATTTTTACAATGCTTATATCTTCTTGTTTGTTTGATCCCTTTATCATTATGTAATGGCCTTCTTTGTTTCCTATTAGTATTTGTTTTAAAGTCTACTTTGTCTGATATAAGTATTGCTCCCTCAGCTTTTCCTTCATTTCTGTTTGCATGGAATATCTTTTTCCATCCCCTCACTTTCAGTCTGTGTGTGTCTTTGGATCTGAAGTGAGTGTCTTGAAGGCAGCATATTTATGTGTCTTTTATTATTATTATTCATTCAGTCACTTTATTTCTTTTTATTGGAGCTTTTAGTCCATTGACAGTTCAAGGGATTATACAGCCACTATGGGGGATAGTATGACAGTTCCTTAGAAAAATAAAAGTAGAGCTACCATATGATCCAGCAATCCCACTCCTTGGCATATATTTGGAGAAAACCATAATTCAGAAAGATACATGCACCCCAATGTTCACTGCATCAGTATGTACAATAGCTAGGGCATGGAAGCAACCTAAATGTCCATCAATAGAGGGATGGATAAAGAAGATGTTGTACATATATACAGTGGAATGTTACTCAGCTATAAAAAAAGAACAAAATAATGTCATTTGCAGCAACACAGATGGACCTAGTGATTGTCATACTGAGTGAAGTAAGTCAGAGAGAGAAAGACAAATATCATATGATATCAATTATATGAGAAATCTAAGAAAAATGGTACAAATGAACTTATCTACAAAACAGAAACAGAGTTGCAGATGTAGAAAACAAACTTATGGTTACCAGGGGATAAAGGGTGGGGGGTGAATTGGAAGATTAGGGTTGACATATACACACTACTGTACATAAAATAGATAACTAATAAGGACCTACTGTACAGCACAAGGAACTCTACTTAATATTATGTAATGGCCTGTATTGGAAAAGATTCTAAAAAAGAGTGGATATACGTATATGTATAACTGATTCACTTTGCTGTACACCTGAAACTAACACAACATTGTAAATCAACTAGACACCAATAAAAATTAAAAAAAAAATAAAGAGATTGTAAAGTAAGTATAGGTATGTACTTATTAGCATTTTGTTAATTATTTTCTGGTTGTTTTTGTAGTTCTTTTATTCCTGTTTTTCTTATATTGCTGTCTTCCTTTGTAATTTAATGACTAATGCTATGTTTAGATTATTTCCCCTTTTTTTGTGTGTGTGTGTGTACCTATTATAGGTTTTTGTTTGTGGCTATCATAAGGTTCATATATACCAAATATATATCTACATATACCTATATTTATGATTATTTTAAGTTGACATAATCTTAAATTTGAGTTAATTCTAACAACCATGCATTTCTCTCCCTCTCCCAAAGTTTAAGTTTTTGACATAATATTTTACATATTTTTTATTTTGTGTACCCTTTAATACACAAAACATATAATTGATAGATGGTAGTAGATATGGATAATTTTACTACATTTCTCTACTATGTTTACTGTATGCTTGTCTTTACCTATTATTGTTCCTGTCATATTTTTATATTTCTAGCTGTGGTCATTTCTGCTTAGAAAATTCCCTTTAACATTGCCTGTAAAGCTGGTTTAGCTGTGCTGAGGCCTTTTAGTTTTTGCTTTCTGTAAAACTATTTTCTCTCTTTCAAATGTGAATGATAGCCTTGTTAGGTAGAATATTTTTAGTTGTAGGAGTTTTCCTTCCATCACTTTGAATATATCATATCATTCCCTTCTGGCCTGCAAAGTTTCTGCTGAAAAGTCATTTGAGAGTCTTATGGGAGTTCCCTTGTACATAACTAGTTGTTTTTCTCTTGCTGCTTTTAAGATTCTCTCTTTATCTTTAATTTTTGTCATTTTAGTTTTGATGTGTCTTGATATAGAACTCTTTAGTTTCATTAGTAGGGGGACTCTCTGTGCTTCCTGGATCTGGAATTCTGTTTTCTTCCCCAGACTAAGGAATTTTTCAGCTATTATGTCTTCAAATAAATTATCTGCCTCTTCTCTCCCTCTTCTCTTTCTGGGACCTTTATAATATGAATGTTAGTACACTTGATGTTGCCCCAGAGGCCCCTTAAACTATCCTTACTTTAAAAAAATTTTTTTTCTATTCAGCTTGGGTGATTTATACTATGCTTCAAGTTTGCTGATCTGTTCTTCTGAATCATCTAATCTACTGCTGATTCCTTCTAGTGTATTTTTTTTTTTTTTTTTTTTTTTTTTTTTTTGCTGTACGCGGGCTTCTCACTGCTGTGGCCTTTCCCGCTGTGGAACACAGGCTCCAGACGTGCAGGCTCAGCGGCCATGGCTCACGGGCCCAGCCACTCCGCGGCATGTGGGATCTTCCCAGACCAGAGCACGAACCCGCGTCCCCTGCATCGGCAGGTGGACTCTCAACCACTGCGCCACCAGGGAACCCCTAGTGTATTTTTTTATTTTAGTTTTTCTATTCATCAGAACTGTTTGGTTCTTCTTTAAATTTTCTAACTCTTTGTTGAAATTTTCACTCTGTTCATCCTTTCTTCTCTTGAGTTTGGCAAACATCTTTATGATCATTACCTTGAACTCTTTATCAAGTAAATTGCTTATCTGCACCTCTTTTAGTTCTTCTGAGGTTTTGTCCTATTCCTCCTTTTGGAAAATATTCCTTTGTATCCTCATTTTGCTTAATTCTCTGTGTTTATTTCTATGTATTAGGTAATTCAGTTAAGTTTCTTGATCTTGGAGAAGTGGTTTTATGTGGGAGATGTCTTATGTGGCCTAGCAGCACACTGCCCTCTGGTCACCAGAGCTATGATTCAGGTGTGCTCCTTATGTGAACTGCATGGGCCCTTTTCTTGTGGGAGGACTGACTACTGTGGGTGCTCTGGTAGGTGGAGCTGGCCATTGGCCCGGTTGGCTGCCAGGTCCTGATTCATGTGGTGGCTGACAGCCAGCTTGTGCATGGGGCCAAGTCCAAGCAAGGCTGTTTGCATAGCTCGGGGTGTCCTGGAGGTGCTGCTAGCTCTCACCTGAGGGTGGAGTCAGGTCCTGAGACAGTTGACTTCATGGCCCAGGGGGTTGTGGGGCTAGTTCCAGCCTTCTGGCGGTCTGCTAAGTTTCTGGCACTAATAAACTAGAGGGAGGACTCCAAAACTGCCTTGTGATCTCCCAGCCTCCTTTGCAGCTGGTGTGATCATGTGACTGGGCTCTGGACCAGGGAAGACCAGGAAAGACCAGGGGAGTGTAGATGTGCCTTATCCCACCGTCCTCCACATTTTTGTCTCCTGAGGAGCCAGGACACAGACCTGCCTGTGGCCTGGACTGACCACAAGGATGAGAACGATGCCCCAGGGGACAATGCACACTGAGATGGGCGGAGCCTGAGTCCTGAACAGGCCAGTGGGCAGGGAGCCCACCTCACTGCTGGACTTTCATGAGAATCTGAGGCTGTAAAGAGAGCTTCATGGACTCAACTGCATTCCCTGAACTCATGAATGTCACCTTCAGCATCAGAAGCTCCCAGTGGTAAAGGGGGCCCTGGGTTAGAGGCCACGTGTACAGAACAAGCTGAAGGGTCCCCTCCCCTCTAAGCAGCTGCCCTCCTGGGATCCCAATCCTGCTTGGGCTGGGTGACCAAGGTCCCTGGAGGGGGCCCAGATGGCAGTGGTCAGACTCCTGCAGCCCTGAGTCAGGTAGAGAAACACAGAGGTCAATAGGGGCAGCCAAGCAGTGGGTGGCAGGGGTGGGGGCTTCTTGTGCCCCTGTCACAGGTCCTGTGACAGGGCTCATAGGGACAGATGGAATGAGGAGAAGGGGGGCCTGGGGACCAGAGGTGAGAAAGAGAAAAGGGGTGGGAGCTGTCACAGCAGGCAGGGAGGTGACAGGCTTCAGGGCGAGGGGCCGGGTGGGACAGTCCAGGGAGGAGGTTTGAGGATGTGCACTGGGGTGGTCTTATCGTTTCAGCTGAGCTGCCCCCAAACATTCTCGGTTTCGATCCACCAAGGCCTCCCGTGTGTCACATGGGGAGCTGAAAAGCCCAGGGGCTCCTCTGCTTCCCGTGTGACTTTGGTTTATAGAAAGCGTGATTTGGCATTGTCCGAAATGCACATCTGACCCATGTAAAGAACATTGCAAGTTTCCACAACATATGTCACAGACACAAATGCCTCTGAAGAATGCTGGTGCCCAGTAGTGATTGATGACCCAGCGATGAACCTACTTGGGTTTCTCACGTCAGAACATCGCACTACGGGTGTCTCCGAGGCAGGTCTTGAGGGAACTCTTTAGACAGAGCTTTCCTCCTGCCCCGCAGCCAACCTCCCTCCCTGTTCCCCTCGCCTCCCTAAGGTTTGGTCCAACTCCTTCATCACCCACCCCTTTCCCGTTTTGTCTTGACCGACCACTTTCCATCAGACCCTCAGCGAGAAACAAAAATAATTCATGGTGCAAACTTGGGAGCAGCAGCTCACCTGGTAAAAATTAGTCCCTTTGTACTTAAGAGGCCCCACCAAGTGCTGACTGCACAGAAGTCCCAGGAAGCTGAGTGGGGGGCAGCGGGGTTGGGGGTTGGGGGTGGGGCTAACTGCCCCTCCCCTACACATGGTACTGGTTTTCGGTGCATGCGTAGATGGTGCTCGGCTGGATTCTCCTCTGGATCTGCTCAGGCACTTTGGGGAGGATCTGGAAGGTCTGGGGCAGCAGCTCTAGACAGGCCTCGAGGAACTTCTTGATTCGCCAGTAGTAGACGATGGGGTTGAAGACGGACTTGAGGTAGCTGAGCTCTAGGATGCAGAGGTGGGTGGTGTAGAACAAGTGTCCGCAGTAGAACCTCCAGCTGAACACAGACAGCAGGCTGTAGATGGTGTGCGGCAGCCAGCACAGCGAGAAGCCCACGAAGAGGATCAGGATGGTGGTGATGGCCTTGGTTTTGAAGCTCAGGTCCAGGCTGACCTGCCACTGCCACTGGAGCTGCTGCAGGCTGGTGCGGGTCAGCAGCTGCAGGTCCAGGCTGTCGGACTTGTTGTGCACGTGCACGGCATTCTTGTGCACTGTGTGCAGTATGCCCAGGTAGGAGGTGAGCATCACGGCGAAGGTCACGAAGAAGACCCCCAACAGTGTCATCACTTAGGTGCGGCTGGAGAGCAACTCAGTGTAGCCCAGCACGCATTGTGGGGCCCACACCGGCACCTCCACCTGCGGCCAGTCACCCAGCAACAGGGATGAGACACAGAAGTACAGCGTCCGGGACACGACGGTGATCACCTTGGCCCTGTGGGGGTTTAGACTTTCCTGACACTGGATGATGATGAGGAAGTGGTCCACGCTGATGATGAATAGGATGGCCACGCCCTCCAGGATGAACAACCAGTAGAGCACGGCCGAGAGACCCCGAAGAGTTACGATGGTGAAGGGCATGCAGCACAAGGACAGCATGATGTACGAGAAGGCCAGCGTGGCCAGCAGCAGGGTGATGGCGGAGTGCATGGCCGGCCTCTGGTACACGATGATGCAGACCACGGTGTTGCCGAGGAGCCCCACCACGATCATCAGCATCATGAGGATTGCCAGGGACATCCTGAAGGGCGCAGGTGAAGGGGGTGCCCGAGAGCCCGCTGCGTGGCTCCCTTTGGGCAGCAGGTATTTGTAGGTTTCAATGGACGAGCGGTTACAGGCCATAATGGAGGAAATCCTGGAGATGGGGCAGAAAGAAGAGGAAGGGGCTTCAGCGCTTCAGGGGCTGCCGCGTTCTTTCAGCTGGCTGCATTTCTCTCCTGGTTGTCTTGGATCTGGAGGGCACTGCAAGGGCTGGGAGGAGCCTCCCTCTTTGGGAGAAACTGGCTGGGATTTGCGATTCATCACAGCCTCATCATTTCCGTGACAACCGACTGTGTCTGCAGCTTTCTACTTGGACGCTTTCACTGGCCTGTTGCAAAGAAGCATGAAAGAAAAGGGGGTTAGACCTTCCAAGCATGGGTTGGATAGAGCAGTTTTTACCTTTTACAGGTATTTTAAACATCAGAGTGGAGCTGACTCACTTATACCACATGGGGAAAAGGCTTGGTCTTCACAAATACGATGAGTCTTGTCATGTAACCCAGGAAACCTGATCAGACCTACTTTGTGGGGGACCAGAATTTGTAATCAACATTTCCATAATCGGCATGTATTTTATTACTTGAATTATAAACAGCCTGATCCAGTGAAGCTTTGGATGAGGCAACCCCCAGTAGAGAGCCAGCTCCATGAGGGCAGGGTTTTGTCTGTGTGGTTTGCTGTGTCCCCAGCAGAGAAGATGTTCAACAGAAATTCTGTTGAGTGAATAAATGGTAGTTGATGCTGCTGCTATTTGTTTAAGTGTGGAGTCACATGCAGTTTTAAGAAATAATCCAGCAAGACCCGTGTACCCTTCCCCCAATTTCCCTTAATGGTAACACTTTGGACAACTGTAGTGTTGCTAGAATGTTACTTTTGGAAACACTGGTGAAAAAGAAGACACTATCCCCCCAGATAAACACTTTTAAAGGATGCTGTTGGGGCTTCCCTGGTGGTGCAGTGGTTAAGAATCCGCCTGCCAATACAAGGGACATGGGTTTGAACCCTGGTCCAGGAAGATCCCACATGCTTCAGAGCAACTAAACCCGTGCACCACAACTACTGAGCCCATGTGCCACAGCTACTGAAGCCCGCATGCCTAGAGACCATGCTCTGCAACAAGAGAAGCCACCGCAATGAGAATCCTGCACACCACAATGAAGAGTAGCCCCTGTTCGCTTCAACTAGAGAAAAGCCCGCCCACAGCAAGGAAGATCAAACACAGACGAAAAAAATAATTGCCTTGTCAGCACCAGTGTCCTCATGGTAGAACAAACTTCCAAAAATGGCTGCCACTAGTGTTTATGTCTCCAGTGGGAGTCCTAGTAGCTTCTTGCTTCTCCAAGTCGTTCTCCAAGGTCAACTAATGGGTCTGACCCAGACTCCTTTCAAATTATTTCCTCTGTGCTGGGATTCAGAGCATGTGAGATTTTGTGCATGCCTTTTAAAAGCAGAGTGTCTGTGGCATATAGTCCTCTGTCTCTCCCGCATGCAAGCCCCACTGTCTTTTAAAGCCAAATGTTCTAGGGGCTCTTCTTCCCTGTGCAGGCACCCTGGACTGGGGAATCTGATGTGGGGTTGAGACTCACCACTCCTTGTGAAGAACCTCTGCAAATGTGATTCCTCTCATTTGAGCATTGCCTATCCTGGGGTGTGGGTCGGCCTCTCCCACACTTCTTGTTGTGGTTCCTCCTTTATATCTTTGGCTGCGGAAAATCTTTTCTGCTAATCTTCAGCTGGTTTTCATGGATAGTTGCTTTGTAAATACTTGTAATTTTGGTGTGCATCCATTGTAAGAGGGGAACATTTTCTTTCACTTGGATTTTCAGTTGCTTGAAAAAATAAGACAATACAATATCATTTTTTTTCTATAAAAATTGAGAAAAATAAAATGCATAGATATGTTCAACTTTAGAAAAGTATGTATTTGGTAAAAGATACTTAATAATTGGTGTGTTACCCTCACACACACAAAAAAACCATAATTTAACTCTATATACATACTACATTTAATTTTCCATTCCTATTTATTTCATATAGATCACACATTTTGTAAACTAGCATGGGTCATACCAAATGACTCACTTTTTCTATTGCCCTATACATTTTCTGTAAGAAGCATTTAACTGTGATGTGCTTCTTTAATAATTTGAAATTCAATATTGGCAAAGCCAAGAATTTATGCTGATAAATCAATTTCTCTGAGGGGTGTGGAGTTGGGCTCTTGCTTTCTGTTCCTGGAAGGAAACATTTAAATACTGACAACTGTTACTTTAAACCCACCTTGGTATTACATGGGCTTGAGTCTAACCTCCCATTAAATGCATACAAGTTTTCAGAGAATTCAACCTAAGCATTCAAAAGGAAAGGAAAACTGGCTCAACTTTGTTCCATTTTCCTTCAGATAATGGATAGGAGAATGTGAAAGAGAAGTCATTTAGTCTTAAGTACACATTATATAGTATTTTCAAGGATGCAACAGTCCATAGTTCTTGGGCAAAAAATCTTAAGTCTCAAGAGAAGTAAAACATTGACTTGTGAGGAGTTAGGAATTATATACACTAAAACCAAAACTTTTATTATTTATCTAGAAAGAAAGTTGACAAATACTATAATATAATACATGATCTTACAGATTTTGAAAATTTTAAATGTGGCATTACTATTAAATAAATCATGTGGAAAGCAACTATATTGACAACGATAGCAAAAATTTATATTTTGTACATCCTGCTGACAGTTGATAGCATCATTGAATTGATCAAAATCTATTAATTATTTCTTTCCACCTTCAAAATCTCTCCTTGCTTAAAACTGATGAAATCATAACATCATTAATCCAAATAAGTGATTATAATTATCAAATTAATTATTCCTATACTATCAAATTCTGGTTATTTTGATCAGTTTAAGTACAATGATCTGAAGACTCATTTATGAATACTAAGCATATATTTAGCTGCTTTTACTTTGATTTCTGGTAAAGCTTTGAATATTTGATAATAACAATGACAGATTACATTTGAATTTGAACCCAATAGACAGATTTTATTGTTTCTGTATTTCAGATAGTCAGAATCAATCACCTTGACAATAGTGCTTATTTCATATGTACAAAATTTTTTTTAAGATTAGACAGGGAATGTTTCTTTTTCTTCTTCTAATATTAATATTATTACACTACTACTACTTAGGACTGGCTCGCCTCACCTATATAGAGAGTAAAGGAATAGTTTATTATAAGACCATCTGGTGTCAATATGAATGAATTGAAATTAACAGATAGATAACCCTCTTCATTTTTAAAGAAAAGTGTTATTTTTCAAGTGTTATTGTGATTATATTTTCTGTCTTCCAAGACTTCACAAAATGAATTGCTGCTGAAATTTATATGACATCTGTCCTTTTCTTAAGAAAAAGAAGCCTATATCAGTCAGGGCAACTGATTTGGTTGCATCCCATTTCCACCAAGGAGAGTGGGAAGCTTTTTACTGAGGCATTGTGCTGTGTTACGTATAACAAAACTCTTTGAGAGAGTTGCCTATACTCCATTTCTTCTCCTTCCATTCACTTTTGAACCCACTTCAATCAGGTTTTCATGCCCATTCTTCTGTTATTCTCAAAGTAACAAATAACTTGCACATTGCTAAATACAATAACCAATTCCCAGTCCTCAGTGTATTTGATCAACAGTGTTAATCAATCTAATTCTTTTTAAAAATTTTTATTTTATATTGGAGTATAGTTAACTAACAATATTGTGTTAGTTTCAGGTGTACAGCAAAGTGATCCAGTTATACATATATAGGTACATATTATTTTTCAAATTATTTTCACATTTAGGTTATTACAGAGTATTTAGCAGAGTTCCCTGTGCTATACAGTGGGTCCTTCCTGGTTATCTATTTTAAATACAACAGTATGTATATGTCAAACCCAAACTCCCAATCTATCCCTCTCCCCTACCTTTCCCCTCTGGTAACCATAAGTTCATCCTCTAAGTCTGTGAGTCTGTTTGCTTTGTAAATGAGTTCATTTGTATCATTATTTTTAGATTTTGCATATAAGTTATATCATACGATATTTGTCTTTCTGTGTCTGACTTACTTCAGTTAGTATGACAATATCTAGGTCCATTCATGTTGCAAATGGCATTACTTTATTCTTTTTAATGGCTGACTAATATTCCATTCTATACAGGTACCACATCTTTATCCATTCTTCTGTCGATAGACAAGTAGGTTGCTTCCATGTCTTGGCTATTACAAACAGTGCTGAAATGATCGTTGTTATGTGTGTATACTATTGAACCATGTATTTCTTGAAATATATGTCCAGGAGTGGAATTGCTGGATCATATGCAAGCTCTATTATTAGTTTTTTAAGGAACCTCCATACTGTTTTCCATAGTGGCTGTACCCATTTAATACCTTCCCACCAACACTGTGGGAGGCTTCCCTTTTCTCCACACCCTGTCCAGAATTTACTGTTTGTAGATATTCGGTAATGGACATTCTGACTGGTGTTCAGTGATATCTCATTGAAGTTTTGATTTGCATTTCTCTAATAATTAGCAGTGTTGAGCATCATTACATTTTCTTCTTGGCCATCTGTATGTCTTTGGAGAAATGTCTATTTAGGTCTTTTACCCATTTATTGATTATATTGCTTGTTTTTTTGATATTAAGTCACATGTGCTGTTTGTAAATTTTTTATATTAATCTCTTGTCTGTTGCTTCACTTGCAAATATTTTTTTTTCCCATTCTGTGGGTTGTCTTTCATTTTATTTATGGTTTCCTTTGCTGTGCAAAAGTTTTTTGAGTTTAATTAGGTCCAATTTGTTTATTTTTGTTTTTATTTCCATTACTCTAGGAGGTGGATATAAAAGATCTTATTTTGATTTATGTCAGAGAGTGTTATGCCTATGTTTTCCACGGAGAGTTTTATAATATCTGGTCTTACATTTAGGTCTTTAATCCATTTTGAGTTTATTTTTGTGTATGGTATTAAAGAATGTTCTAATTTCATTTCTTACATGGAGATGTCTACTTTTCCTAGCTCTGTTTACTGAAAAGACTTTCCTCCATTGTCTTGCTTCCTTTGTTGTAGATTAATTGACTTTAGGTACTTGGGTTTATTTTCAGGCATTCTATCCTGTTCCATTGACCTATATTTCTGTTTTCGTGCAAGTACCATAGTGTTTTGATTACTGTAGTTTTGTAGTACAGTCTGAAGTTAAGGAGTCTGATTCCTCCAGCTTCGTTTTTCTTTCTTAGGATTGTTTTAGATATTCAGGGTCTTTTGTGTCTTCATACAAATTTTAATATTTTTTGTTATAGTTCTGAGAAATATGCCATTGGTAATTTGACAGATATTGCATTGAATCTCTAGATTGCCTTGGGTTGTATAGTCATTTTGACAATATTGATTCTGCCAGTCTATGAACATGGTATATCTTAACATCTGTTTTTGCCATCTTCAGGTCTTTTCATCAGCATATTATAGATTTTGGAGTACAGGTCTTTTGTCCCATTGGTAGGTTTATTCCCAGGTATTTTATTCTTTTTTAATGTGATGGTATATGGGATTGTTTCTTTAATTTCTCTTTCTGATCTTAGTTGTATGTTTGCCATATATGGCCTTTATTATGTTGAAGTATGTTCCCTCTATGCCCATTTTCCTGAGAGCTATTATCATAAATGGGTGTTGAATTTTTGTTAAAAGATTTTTCTGTATCTATTGAGATGATCATAAGGTTTTTATTCTTCAATTTGTTGATGTGTTGTATCACACTGATTTATTTGTGGATATTGAAAAATTCTTGCATCCCAGGGATAAATACCACTTGATCATGTTATATGATCCTTTACATGTATTGTTGGATCTAGATTTCTAGTATTCTGCTGAGGATTTTTGTGTTGATGTTCATCAGTGATATTGGCCTGTAATTTTCTTTTCTTGTGATATTTTTTGTCTGTTTTAGGTATCAGGGAGATGGTGGCCTCATAGAATGAATTTGGGAGTGTTCCTTCCTCTGCAATTTTTGGGATAGTTTCAAAGGATAGGTGTTATCTCTTCTCTAAATGTTGGTTAGAATTTACCTGTGAAAACATCTGGTCCTGGACTTTTATTTATTGGAAGTTATTTAATCACAGTTTCAATTTCAGTGCTTGTGATTATTCCCTTCATATTTTTCTATTTCTTCCTGGTTCAGTCTCAAAAGTTAGTACCTTTCTAAGGATTTGTCTATTTTACCTCAGTTGTCCATTTTTTTGGTGTATAGTTTCTGGTAGTAGTCTCTTATGATCCTTTTTTATGTCTGTGGTGTCCATCTTAACTTCTTTTTCATTTCTAATTTCATTGATTTGAGTCCTCTCCTCCACACCTTTTTTTTTTTTTTTTGAGGAGTCTGGCTAAAGGTTTATCAATTTTGTTTTTCTTTTCAAAGAACCAACTTTTCATTTCATTAATCTTTTCTGTTGTTTTCTTCCTTTCTATTTCATTTATTTCAGCTCTGATCCTCATTATTTCTTTCCTTCTACTAACTTTGGGTTTTCTTTGTTCTTCTTTCTCTAGTTCCTTTAGGTGTGGGTTTAGATTGTTTACTTGTGATTTTTCTTCTTTCCTAAGGTAAGATTTTATTGCTATAAACTTTTGTCTTAGTACTTCTTTTGCTGTGTCCCATAGGTTTGGATCATCAGGCTTTCTTTCTCATTTGATTTCCTCTTTAATTACTTCAGTGATCCATTTGTTGTTTAGTAACATATTGTTTAGCCTCCATATGTTTGTGTTTTTTTACAATTTTTATTTTCTTGTAGTTGATTTCCAATCTCACAGAGTTTTGGTCAGAAAAATTGCTTGATATGATTTCAATTTTCTTAAATTTACTGAGTCTAGCTTTGTGGCTCAGCATATGATTAATCCTGCAGAATGTTCCATGTGCACTTAAGAATGCATATTCTGCTGCTTTTGGATGGAATGCTCTATAACTATCAATTAAGTCCATTTGGTCTAATGTGTCATTTAAGACCTGTGTTTCTTTATTGATTTTCTGTCTTGAATATCTGCCTGTTGATGAAAGTGGGGTGTTAGAGTCCTCCACTGTTACTGTGTTACTGTCGATTTCCCCTTTTATGTCTGTTAGCATTTGCCTCATATATTGAAGTGCTCTTACTTTGGGTGCATATTCACAATTGTTACGTCTTCTTCCTGGAATGATCCCTTGATCATTATGTAGTGTTTTTACTTTGTGTCTTATAACAGTGTTTATTTTAAAGTCTATTTTGTCTGATATGAGTATTGCTAGTCCTGCTTTCTTTGATTTCCATTTGCGTGGAGTAAGTTTTCCATCCCCTCACTTTCAGTCTTATCTGAAGTGGGTGTCTTGTGACTACTTATATACAGGTCTTGTTTTTGTATGCTTTCAGCCAGTCTGGGTCTTTTGTTTGAGCATTTAATTCATTTGCATTTACGATAATTATCAATATGTATGTTCTTATTGCCATTTTGTTAATCGTTTTGGATTTGCTTTGTAGTTGTTTTGTTTTGTTTTGTTTTTTCTTCTCTTCCTCTTCTGTTCTCTTATCTTGTGATTTGGTGACCAACTTGTGTATGAATTTCTTTTTGTTTGTTTGTTTTTAATTTGTTTTATTTTATTTTTTGGGTGTGCCAGAAAGTTTGCAGGATCTTAGTTCCCTGACCAGGGATTGTACCCGGACCCATGGCAGAGAGAGCACTGAGTCTTAATCACTGGACCACCAGGGAATTCCCGTGTTTGGATTTCTTTTCTTTTTTTTTTTTTTTTTAATGTGTGTATCTATTGTAGATTTTGAGTTTGCTGTTAGCGTGAGGTTTTAATACATTAGTCTATATATAAATAAGATTGTTTTAAGTTGCTGGTCTTTTATACTCAAATCCATTTCCAATATCCTGCTTTTATGCTCTCTTCTTCTCATAGTTCTTAGTTTTGATACCATATTTTTGTGCAGATGATTTACAGCATGTTTGCCTTTACTAGTGAGCTTTTCCATTTCTTATTTCTAGTTGTGGCTTTTTTTTTTTCTACCTAGAGAAGTACCTTTAGCATTTGTTGCAAAGTTGGTCTGGTGGTGCTGAATTCTCTTAGCTTTTGATTGATTGTACAGCTTTTGATTTCTCTCTAAAATCTGAATGAGAGCCCTGCTGGGTAGAGTATTCTAGGTTGTAGGTTTTTCCCTTTCATCACTTTAAATATATCATTCCACTTCCTTTTGGCCTGCAGAATTTCTTCTGAGAAATCAGCTGAAAACCTTATGGGAATTCCCTTGAATGTTGTTTGTTGCTTTTCCCTTGTTGCTTTTAATATATTTTTCTTTGTCATTTATTTTTGTCAATTTGATTACTATCTGTCTCCATAGAATAGAATAGAATAGAATATGATTGTTGCTGCATTTAATGTTGTCCCTGAGGTCTCTGATACTGTCCTCATTTCTTTTCATTCTTTTTTTTATTCTGTTCCACATCAGTGATTTCCAACATTCTGTCTTCCAGCTCACTTATCCATTCTTCTGCCTCATTTATTCTGCTATTGATTCATTCTAGTGCATTTTTTCATTTCAGTTATTGTATTGTTCATCTCTGTTTGTTCTTCTAGGTCCTTGTTAAACATTTTTGGTATATCTCAATCTGTGTCTCCATTCTTTTTCTGAGATCTTGGATCATCTTTACTATCATTACTCTGAATTCTTTTTCAGGTAGATGGTATATCTCCACTTCACTTTGTTGTTCTTCTGGGGTTTTATCTTGTTCCTTCATCTGAGACATATTCCTCTCCTGTCTCATTTTTTCTTATTTTCTATGATTGCATTTTCTGTTCGCAGGCTGCAGCGTTATAGTTCTTATTGCTTCTGTTGTCTTCCCCCCATGGATGAGGCTGTCTAAGAGGCTTGTGCAGGCTTCCTAGTGGGAACAACTGGTTCCTGCCCACTGGTGGGTGGAGGTGTGTCTTTTTCCTTTGGGCAGAGTCATGTTGGGGCATGTATTTATAAGGCAGCTGGTTTTCAGGAAGGCTTTCAGAAGCCTGCCTGCTGTGTTCCCTCCCTGTTCATTGTTTGTCCTGAGGCATCCCAGCCCTGGAGCCTACAGGCTGTTGGGTGGGGCCAGGTTTTAGTGAGAAAATGGCAGCCTCCAAGGGGGCTCAAGCCAATGAGTGTTCCCCACAACTACTGTAACCTGTGCCTTTGTCTCCACTGTGAAGCACACCCATCCCCTGCCTCCACGGGAGACCCTCCAATACTGGCAGGTAAGTCTGGCCCAGTCTTTTGAGGTCACCACTTTTTCCCCTTGGTCCTGGTATGCTTGTGACCCTATGTGCATCCTCTGAGAGTGGAGTTTCTGTTTTCCCCAGTCCTGTGGAATTACTGTGATCAAACACTGCTGGCCTTCAAAACCAGGTTCTCTGGGGGCTCCTCCTCCCCTTGCCCAACACTGAGGTTGGGGTGCCTGATGTGGGGCTCAGAACTTTCACTCCTATGGAAGAACTTCTGTGGTATAATTATTTTCCAGTTTGTGGGTTGTCCACCTGGCATGTATGGGATTTGATTTTATGGCGATTGTGTCCCTCTAACAGTCTTATTGTGGCTTCTTTGTCTTTGGATGTAGGGTATCTTTTTTGGTAGGTTCCAGCATTTTTTTGTCAATGGTTGTTCAGCAGTTAGTTGCAATTTTGGCGTTTCCATAAGATGAGGTGAGTTCATGTCCTTCTACTCTGCCTTCTTCAATCTTTAATTCTTGAAGCATTTATTTTACTTGGCATCCAGGATACCAATCTCTGTTCTCCTCCTACATTATTGACAATATTATTGTAGTCAGTATTGACAGTATTGACAGTATGTATTGACAATATTATTGTACTCTTCCTGATTTATCCAGACCTCTAAATCAGGAGTGCACAAAGCATTTCTATGCTTTCCTTCTATGCTTTCACTTTCTTGTTGATCTAATACAGATTTGTCTTTAACTAGTGTCTTTAGACTGATGATGCCCACATTTATACACCAACAATCCCTATGGTAGATTAAATTATTATTCCCATCTTATCTAGATGAGAGTTAAATATCTCTCCTCCAAAGATGTCAGATTTAACCATGTGACTTAATTTGGTCAATAAAGTGAGAATGGAAATTATGTTGTTCACCTGTAGGAGAAGATTTAGAGCCAAGGTATGATTCATCATGTTGCCTTTTCTTTCTGCTGTGGACTGGCAAAGTGTTAACACATCTATTTTGTCGGACCAGGTCTCAGAATCAAGGTAACTTGGAGCAAATCCTCAACAACCCCAAGGTAACCATGGAGCATGAGTGGAAAAAAAATGTTTCCTGTAGGCCACCAACATTCGGGAGTCATTTGTTACTGCTGCATAATGAAGTACTTTGACTGATACAAACCCATCTTTTTCCTCAGATCTCATATACTTACTCTTTATTGAACTCCTGCATGTTTGTATTTAACATGCCCCAAATAAACTGATCATTTCCCTCCAAATATTTTCCTCCTAAAGTTGTCTTTATCTCACCAAATTGCAATTTTATCCCTTCTGCTGATCAGACGTTGACTTCTCTCTTATCTCACAGTCCCTAATCAAGCCATTGACAGGTCCTGCAAACTTCAAAATTAGCTGTAGTTATATCTATAAATATATGACTGCTTTTAACCATTTCCCCTCTAAAACATTTAACCATCATCTTTCATTTGAACCAACTGCTATAACCTCCTAAACAGTCTCTTTGTCTCTACTTTGGCTTTTTTATTCTATTATTTCTACTGCAGCCTGAGTGATTATGTTTTTTTGCTCAAATGTCTCCACTGGCTTTCCATTTCACTCAGATAAAGAAATATTTTTACCATCGCCTAGAGCACCCTTATAATCTACTACCTGAATTTACCTCCTCCCATTCTCTTCCTTCCTCACTTTAGTTCAGTCACATGAGCCTCCCTGTGGTTCTTCAAACATACTAAACACAGTCTTTCCTCAGGGCCTTTACATTGCTGTTCCTTATGTCTTGGATCTTTTCCCCGATACCCTGAAGGTTAAGTCTCTTACTGTCCTCATATCTTTTTCTGAAATATCACTGAATTCATGAGGCCATCCTTAATGATTGTATATAAATCTCAACTCTGACTCTCCCAAGCTGCTCCTCAACTCTTCCAAATATATTTATCATAATTTTTCTCCAAGGTACATAACACCATATGACATATTACACATGCACTAGTTTATTGCCCCCCACACAAAAATATAAGCTGTATTACAGCCAAGATTTTATCAGTTTTCTTCACAGCTGTATCTTTTGTACCCAGATCAGAGTCTGTCATATAGTATGTACTCAATAATATAAAGAGAGCTAAAAGGCCCTGGCTCTCCCTTTACCTTTGTGACCTTGGACAAGTTAATGACCTCTGTGCCTTAGAATTTTTTTTAATATCTGAGACCAATTTGAACCTATCTCATATGGTTTATGTGAGGATTTTAAAAGAGAAAATATAGATATAGCACTTAGAGCAAAGTTTGGCACATAGTAAGTAATCATCAACATTGGCAAAAAAAAAATGTGATGTATAACTTATTATACAAACTGGGAGTATATTCTATACCAGAAACACATGGTTTCAAATCCTTACTCTGTTATTGAAAGCTGGGTTGACAAGCATAAACCTCACCCTCTATGCCTCATTGTTCTCATCTATAAGTTGATGATAACAGAATTTATAAAATTAGGGATAATGTATATGTAATGTCCAGACTGTGTCTTAATTATAGTAGCCATACATATAGTTACCATTACAATGGAAACAATTTATTGAGTGATTGCTCTGTACCAGGAAATGAGTACTTGGACAATCCTATAATGTAGCTATTGTTATTTTCTCACTTTCCCAAATAAAGAAATTAAGTTGTTGAGAGTTTTGAGAATTTTATCAGAACTTATAGCTAATAAGTGGAAGGGCTGGAATTTGAACTCATTTTTTGTTCTTGAACTCTAGCCTACCCTTCTCTATTTATATATTGACTTACTAATTAATAAACATAAGTGTTAATCCTCAAAGAATTTAATACCTCTCTGGTAGGCAAGTGGTTCACATATAAATATGGTAGAGTAGACACTGATACAGGATGTAAGTAAGAACTGGAACCAATATTAAAAGCTTCTTGTGACGCATTTGAAATTATTACACCCTGAATATTATTAACAGTGGGAATTCAGATCAAAGAGGGAGAAATGAAGGAAGTTTTCAAGAGGAAAAATAACTTTACCTGTGTGTTGATATAAGTAAGACTGAGGAGGACTCTATTCTGATTGGCAAATAATATCTCATTTTATTATTTCTGAATCTTCCACCTCCCTCTGTAGAAGGCTGGTCCTCTGAGGCTTCTTTAGCTCCTTGAGAAGCATAGCTGTACTTTAGGTTTGGTCCTGTTATACGTCTGTTCCAGAAAAGAGGCCAAGAATGTTCTTCTGGGCAGATTTGTAATAATAAATATGAAAAGAGAAGCAGTTTGTCTTACTTCTTAAGCTTATAAAAAGTCTAATAACTTATTTAAAAAATGTAGTTTTCATAAACAAGGAAAGAAAGGAAATAATAATTAAGAAAATAACAATTATCTCACTTAATCCTCAGAAAGCTATTTAAGGTAAATGATACTGTTGCTATTTTATACATGAAAGAACTGATGTTTAGAGAAACAAATAAGTTGTTCAAAGTCATGTAGCTTTGGCAAGTACTGAGTGTCACAGGAGTGTAAGCCTCTGAGCAAGCACTCTTTTCCTCTCTTAGACTCTTCATTATACTAAATACACCTTAATGAGATTGAGGAGGGGGAATGAAAAGTAGAACAAACATTTCCAAGTTTTAACTCTTAAAGTTTATCTGCCATTTTAACTCATCTGTTTAAAACCTATATTAACTTTAAACTCTGAGGCTCTATTAGAAAAGAAAAAAAGATTCATAACATATTTCAACACTTTGGAAAATTTACAATGAAAAGTTTCAGAAACTTAAAAAGTATTTGAGAGCAGTGAGATCTATATCTGTACCTATATCCATATCAATATTCATACCTATGTCTGTATCTACAACAGTATCTATCAATTCATCAATGAATCTATTGACCAATCTCTATCAGATAAGAGGATTCTTCCAATATATCACTATGCATTTTTTTTCTGATGTTGAAATAAATGACTATGTGCTTACCAACATAGCTTTAAAAACTAGAAATTATGATCCATATCTGGTGCATGCAGTTTTCCTAGAGCATAGAATAATTTTTACTGTGTAGACTAAATGTAAAATAAGGCTCAATGAAAGGCAGAAGAAAACCAGAGATGAACATTCAGCTATTGGCAAGTATTGTTGCTCTCTTTCCTGATAAAACCTGCAAAATATTTTGTAAGGAGGTTGCTTGGGCTCTTTGGGTAGAGAAGTTCCCCAGAGTGTTGAAAAAGAGATAATGAAGGAAAGGAAATGCCAAACTAGAACCAAAGAAAAGAGTGAAAAGACTCTCTCATGCAGGTGAAACTAGCTCTGTACAATGTACCTGCAAGTTAATATAGTGATGCTCCATGTTCACACTTTTGCCCTCTTTTTCTGTAGGGTTGCAGAAAAAAACTCTTCCCTAACTACACAGACATATCATGGCATCAGATTGGTCCAAAGACACTATTGTCAGATTTCTCTCAACAATCTGAGCCTGAATCATATTCTCACCGTCTGTTTGAATTTGTGTTCAAAAAGAGCAACTTGTTATTGCCTGCCAGAAGCAAGTCTGACCTGCCTGCCTCTGTTGTTTCCTAGTATGGTTAAGACACTCTGCTAAATGCTGTTTTCAGTCGGTCTGAATGTATGTTTTCTGTTTTAGCTGCAACCCTTACACTTGTGTCCCTAAATTTTTCCATTATGTGTTCAAATACTAAGTGCCTGCCCCAGTCTACACTATGTCACACATTCTTTTTAAAGATTCTTCTTGGAGACCTCACATTTGTTAGTCTTATGTAACAGGCTGATAATTTTTTCAGAGAAACAAATTGAGTAAAATCCTGGCTTAGTGTAGTTTAAGGCAGGCCCAAAGGCTGGAGTAAATCATACTACATATATATATGTGTGTGTGTGTATATATATATATATATATATATATATATATTTATTTATGTGTATATATATATGTATATATTTAAATACATCTTTTTCTCTCTTTTTTCACAATATTGTGTAGAATGTAGCGGCTTGATTATTTCATCTGGAGGCACAGCTCTTGTCAGGTCACAGTCCTACTCAGGTACCTCAGTGGCTCTACACTGCCTACTGAAAAGAGAAATACTATGTCGTGTAGTCGAAGGCATGCTAAGGACTTTAGACAACTCATTTATTCCTCATACACTTGCTACTCTATTTTACCAATGGGATGGATTTTACCTGAGCTTTAAGTAGATGGACCACAGGCTCAGCTTTCTTGTGCCCTTTGCAGCATCAGTTATATTACTCTGTTCCTTCATGGACTCTCCCTTCTAGCCCAAACAATCCTCCATTGACTTTATATTTTTCATATAACTGAGCTTTGGCTTATATGGTTCATCCCCCCATCCCAAGAAATGTCTTTCTTCTTTTAGTGCACATTCAGATCCTGCAGTCTTAGCACCTCCCATTTTGTCCAGGTAGCTTTCTCTTATTCCTCTACTATTTACTATGGTCCTTCTCCAAGCATGTTATGATAACGTTTTCTTCTGAATGATCAAAATAACATATGTGAAATTCTTCAACACACTTTCTACCTGTGTATTTTATCATATGCATTTTACTTCTTTATATAATTCTCTAAGATCCTGTGAAAATGGAAGCTTCCATCATTTCTTATACCATGATTTTATTAAATGATTAATAGGTCAAAGGCTCTAATATCCAGTTTTTTTCAATGTGAATATTTAAAAGTCTAAATTTTACTCTAACTCCTATTTAAAATTAAATTTGTATCTTTCTTTTTTTGCTCTGAGCATTCATTTATATTGCTTAACTTGAATTTAGCTTATAAATGAGATGGAACCTCGGTGTTAAAGAAGATCAAAGGAAGAGGTGAAGATGAAGAACAACAACAACAAAGAAGGGATGAAGATAAAATAGTGTGTTTTGAGTATATAGTGACAGTACAGAAATGGTAGTCTCATTAGTTTATCTGCTTAGCTTATAAGAAAACTAGTAGTGCCATTTTAAAAATAATCAGAATTTCTTCAACCCCAAACAATCATAGGAAAAGTGAAAATAGTTGCTTAAACAAATACAATTGACTAGTCTAAGTAAATGTATGTGTATCTCATACAGAAGTATGAGATCAAAATTCGTATCAACTTTTTATAGATGAAGAAGCTGAGGTTGAGAGGTTTTTTACTTGCCTAGTGTCATATAGCATCTAGAAGACAAAGCCAAAATAACAAGACTTTTTTATCTTGAAATCCCATGTAACATAGCTTGGCTTCACAGAACCTAGTAGACCTGGATGGGGCAACCAAATCCTATATTGTTGAGTCTATCTGATTTGCATCAATCATCCTAATGCACTAACCCCTACTTCTTGCTTCCTTTCAGCATATCCTACAAGTATAGTGCTCCCAAGTTGCTTTGGACACCTTTGCAAGCACCACCACTCCAAATTCACACCAAGGCATTGAGAAAGGAATGCTCTCCTTCACAAGAAGTTTTGCATTTTGAAAGGCTAGATCTATGTTAGAATGAATATTATCATTCGTCAAATGATTTTGTAGAACTAGGAGACTTCTTGGGAAATTTTAATCTAGAATGAGCATTTACAGTACAAAACAGAACTCTTAAGAGTATCCTTAGACATTCTTTCAGACAAATCAAAATAATGGTGTCGCTATTTAAAACACACTTGCTCAACTATGTATGAGTAGCCTGCCTTTGATTTTAGATATTCTGAAGCAAGAAAATTTGAAAAATTGGTGTCAATAAAAGCTTTCATACCTTTCATTGGACACAGTTTAAATATAACCTATATCCTCAGTGTAGTGA
This sequence comes from Mesoplodon mirus, assembly GCF_964341445.2. Classification (NCBI taxonomy): domain Eukaryota; kingdom Metazoa; phylum Chordata; class Mammalia; order Artiodactyla; family Ziphiidae; genus Mesoplodon; species Mesoplodon mirus. The sequence goes on along the minus strand of NC_138983.1, from coordinate 114,042,210 downwards.
ACTTGAATGTGATAGTTGCTTAAATTCCAGGATAAGAGATGTTCCTTCAGTTTGCTGGTAAAGTAAATTACTGCAATCTTTAGTTTGTTCAGATTGTAAAGGGAACATGCAAATGTCTTATAAAGGATTAACTTATTTTTACTCAATTGTTCATACACGTAGGGTTTGGCGGCACAGTTCATGTAATAAAAACAATAGTTCTTATTGTTGCCATCACTGTAATAATTAAATACTTTTTTTCTGCATAAAAATGGAACACTTTGAAATTACTGTGAAGACTAGGGAAAGATAAATCTCAGAGAAAATGTCAGTTTAGAAAAATGATGAGTTCTTTTATAAAATATCTAACACTTGAAGAATAGTTGACCATTAAATTATCACTTTAATTTGGTATTAATTGTGCTGTATGAAATTTTCTACTTCTGTCTGTTCTCACTAACCTGCTTGATTGATTTACTGAATATGGATATTTGTTTTTATTTCCCATCTTCAGTATGATTTTTGTAGCTATTATATTTTAAATTATTGTTAGAAAAGGTAAAGCATAACCAGGAAATGTGCTGGGCTAATTCCTTGAATATCAACACATGAGACATGTTTCTTGACATGTATTTGTATGTTATACCAATATTTGAACATTTACTCTTTGAAAATCATGGTTATATTTAGTGAGGACCAAAATATTACAAAAATAAATAATGTCCCAATGGCTTGTCAGGTTAGTTTCTTATTTACTCCTAAATGTTTCATATTTCTATTTGCAAACATAAATGGTATCTCTCAATTCCAATTTCCATTTCTTCATTGTTCAGATATAGAAACACAGTTGAATTTTGTATATTGACTTCATATACTGTGACATTGCTAAAGGCATTTATTAGTTCTACTTGCTTTCTTGTATATATGTTAGGATTTCCTTCATAAACAATCATGGTATCTGTGATTAAAGAGAATTTACTTCCTCCTCCCTAATCTGTAGGCCTTTTATTTCCTTTATTAGCCATTTTATTTATTTATTGCATTGACTAGGTCCTCTATTTCAAAGTAGAATAAAAATGGTGTGAGGAGACATAATGTTTTCAGTCTTGGGGGATAGCATTCAGCCTTTAACAATTAATTATGACATTACCTGTAAATTTTTCATACATGCCTTCGATTAGGTTGAGGGAGTTCCCATATATTTCTCATTTGCCAATAGATGTTTTTTCTTTTAATCATGAATGGGTATGAATTTTGCCAAATTATCTTTTACATCTATTGAAATAAATATTTTATTTTCCTTTTCAGTGCACTAATTTGGTGAATTACATTGCTCAGTTTTCAAATGTTAAGTCAACCATACATCCTGGGATTAACCACAGTTGGTAATTATCCTTATTTTTTGTATACATTGCTGTATTCAATTTTCTAAAATTTTGTTGAGGATGTTTACATTTAAGCTAATGAGGGATTTTGATGTCTAGATTTTTCCTTGTAATACCTTTGGATTTTGTATCAAGATATTTCTGACCACATAAAATAAGTTGAGAAGACTATCTTCTGAAGAATTTGTATAAAATTGATATGATTTCTTCCATAAGTGTTTGGCAGAATCCACGGTGAACTCATCTCAGCCTAGAATTTTCACTGGGGGAATAATTTTAAACTTAGCCAATTTGTCTAATAGCTAAAAGTTTATTAAAGTTATATATTTTTTCTTGTGTGAGCTTTGGAAATTTGTATCTTGCAAGTACATATTTGTGTATATGACCTTCACTGTCATCTTATTAACATATAATTGTTTATAATATTTTATATTAATACTTTGTTCCTTGTAAGATCTTTAGTAATTGTTGCTTCTCTAATTTGTAGCATTTCTCTTCACTGTCCTTGTCAGTATGATTAGAGTTTATAAATTTTCATACTCTTTGCAAAGAACCAATTTATGATTTCACTGGTTTTCTCTACTGCTACTGCTTTTATTTCATTCTTTGAGTCTTTTAAAAATTGTACTTTTTTTCTTTCTGATTACTTTGTGTTTAAATTAATTTTTACGCCCTAGTTTCTTAAGGTAGAAGAAAAGATCATTAGTATGAGACCTTTCTTCTTTTCCAAAATACATATTTAAAATTATAATTTTTCCACTGATTAACTGCATCCCACAAATATTGATATGTTGTATTTTGATTTTCATTTTATTAAGAATATTTTTAATTTTACTTATAATTTCTTATTTAATTCATGGACTATCTTTAATCCATGTTGTGTTTATTAATTTTCAAATATTTGGGGATTATCCAGATTTTATCTTTTTTCTTTTTGTATAATATTACTTGACCAGAGAATACATTTTGTACAAGTTCTATCCATTTAAATTTATTAAGATTTGCCTTGTGGATCAGAATGTGGTCTATCTTGGTGAATATTCCACATTACTTGAAAGGAATGTATGTTTAATATGGTTTTTAGGGGGAGAGTTATCTAAATATAAACATGTACAAGTTGGTTGATAGTATTGTTCAAGTTTTTTATATCCTTTCTGATTTTCTGTCTACTTGTGTAACAATTATTGAGAAAGAAGTGTTCAAATATCCAGTGATATTTATAGATTTGACTAATACTCATCTTATGAAATTTTGCTTCATATATTTTGAATCTCTGTTTTTGGATCAATACACAGTTGGGGTTATGTTTCCTTGATAAATTGACTCCTTTATCTTTATGAATTTTCCCTATTTGTCATTGATTATATCTCTTGTTCTGTGATCAACTTTTTCTAATATTACCGTAATCACTCCAGTTTTTTTGTTTTTTTTTTTAAGTTTGCTTTCAAAGTATTAAGGGGACTCAGGGAAGGGTGTCCCCAAATATGCCAAAGTGGCACATTGATTATTTTAAATTAAGGTTACTTGAGAAACAGCCAGTGCAAAAAAATGAGACTCTGACCCTCCTCTTGGTCCCCCTGAAAGCAGGAAATAAAGTTCCCATGTGAAAGGTACCCTCCCTGCATCAAGAGGTAGAAAGACATCCTTATGACCAGAGACAGGGTATTCAGTGCGGAGAAGGCTGTGTAAACAAAGTCTGCCTAGTTTTTTTACTAATTACTACCCAAACATAAGTTTCTTGTCTTGTCAGTTCTTTACAGATTTTTTGCTTCTTTGTCTAAATGATACATAAACAGCTTGCTTTGGTCACTTGAGTTTTATATGTGTGAGACCTAGTGCAAATGAAATTAAATGTGTTCTTTTTCCTGTTAATCTGCCTTGTGTCAATTTAATTATTAGATCACCAAAAGAACCAAGAAGGGTAGAGGGAAATTTTCCTCTCCCTGACAATATTTTTTTAATCCTTTTACTTTTAATTTCTCTGTATCTTTATATTTAAAATAGATTTCTTATAGACAGCATATAGTAAGGTCTTGCTTTTTTATACAATCTGGCAATCTGTACATTTTAATTGGAATATTTAGACAATTTATACCTAACATAACTATAGATAGGCTGGGTTTTAAACTTACTGTCTTTAAATTTGTTTCTACTTGTCACCACCTGTTCCTTTTTATCCGTTCTTCCTATATTCTTATAAATTATGTATTTTTTTGATTTCATACCATCTTCTAAATTGCCTTAAGAACTATACCTCCTTTTTTGTTAGCAGTTGCTTCAGGTTTTTACAGTAGTCATCTTTAACTTACCACAACCTATCTTCAAATATTATAACACTTTATATATAATACAAGTACCTTAGAGTGTATTTCAACTTCCCTCACCATTCTTTATGCTACGGTGATCACAAATTTTGCTCTGCTTATGTTAGAAACTGCAAAATATATTGCTATTATATTTGCATGATATACTCAATTACTTTTAAAGAGATTTTAAAATAATAATAATTTTAAAATATTTGCCCTTATATTTACCATTTCCAGCTCTCCTCACTTCTTTGCACAAAGCCAAATTACCTTCTAGTATTATTTTTCTTTTGCCTGAAGAACTCTCTTCAACATTTTTTTTAGTGCAAGTTTGTTGATGATGAATTCTCTCAAATTTGTTTATCAGAAATGCCCTTATTTTGCCTCCTTTTAGAAAGACAGTGAGATTATTTTAGTCTGTAGATAAATTTAGGAAAAACTGACATCTTTAAAGAACTCCTAGGGCTTCCCTGGTGGCGCATTTGTTGAGAGGTCGCCTGCAGATGCAGGGCACACGGGTTCATGCCCCAGTCCGGGAAGGTCCCACATGCCACGGAGCAGCTGGGCCTGTGAGCCATGGCCACCGAGCCTGCATGTTCGGAGCTTGTGCTCCACAATGGGAGAGGCCACAACAGTGAGAGACCCGTGTACCACAAAACAAACAAACAAAAAAAACCAAAAAATAATCTCCTAGAAACTCAATATATGATTTATTTATTCTAATAGTACATTTTTGTAGATTTTAAAAATATATACTCCTCATTTTTCTTGTTTATTCTTATCTTTTTTATCTTTATGCTACTGGTGTGAATGCAATTATTTTTTTAAATTAGCTTTTAATTGGCTATTTTTGGCTTCTATGAAGCTACATTTTTAATATTTATTTTTCATGTGGCCACTCTTCTCAAGGATGTGAGTGAGTCTGAGAATTGTATAAGTCATGCCACTTGATAAAAGAAGGGGAAATGACTCTCTTTCTGAAACAATTCCCATTTCTGAATGGCACAAGTCTTAGATCTCTGAGCCAGGAATGAAATAGCACTAACCAGATGTCTCCCTATTGACTGGGTAAGACTGCAGTACTTTGTGAGTTAAAATATGCACGTGTTCCCAAAATATTTCTTTACCTTGTTCTATGGACTATTTTTATAAGATTTATAGAAGTTTGCTAATTTCTTGCATGGAAGATTTGGCTTTCCAAGTTATTTTTTTTTCTTTTTCTCAGTCTTCATGGATACTTCAAAGAAAATTGAGTAAGGAAAATTTATAAGCTCTTAATTACATACACTTTTGAAGGGGAACCCAAATTACCATTGTTAAAATATCATTAAATTAAAAAAAGTTTCAAAGGAAAAGCATTAGTACACTGTTTTCAGGAATTGCATTCAATTAACAGTAGAATGCTCTAATTCAAGTCACTTTTTTTAGGTGTTATGTATTTCATTGTGTAAAACATGCATGCTCTGCACTCTTGTTCTTGATAAGCTCTTAGCTTTACATAAGAACACTGCCCTGAAAACCCACTGTAAAGAATATTCTACTTTTATTGCATTATTGTTTGGTCTTCATTATTATTGCATTTTTCCCTTTCTATACTGATCTAGTACACTAATTTGTCTACTTATACTTATCATGTCTCCCTTCACTAGAATATAAGCTCCATGAGAGCAGAACCTTGTGTGTTTTTTTGTTTTTTCAGTTTTGTATTGTTAGTGCCCCAAATAATTTTGGACATGTAATAGGTATTCAATAAACAATTTTGTATGAAAATATATGCTATGAATTAACTTAATATAAATGCTATGTTTTCCATTAAAGTACAGAAGAAAAAATCAATTTTTGCCTGGGATATTAGGATGGAGGTACTATACTGAAAGACTTCAGAGGAAATGCATTTGAACTGGGCCCTGGAGAATAATAGTAATTTACGGGGTGGAAAAGAGTGAGAACGGTAATTTCTTAGTTTGGGTTCCATAGAAACCAAGCCTAAGGCAAGGGTTGAGGTACATGTGGTTTATTAAAGGAGTACTCTTCAGGAAAATACTTTAAGGCAATGAGTGGAGCAGACTAGGGAAAGGAAACTTGCTCATCGGGGGTGTGGTCTCAAGTAAAGTCTAACACTGATTGACTCCACCCGGGGGAGCTCTGGAGTATAAAGTCTCAATATGTCTCTTGATAACCAACGAGATTCTCTGGAGAAGGGTCCAGGTATAAGCTCTTATTTTTAGACATTGCAGCAACTTGAAATAACTATACCAGCTGATTAAGGGGATCTGAGTGAAGTACGGACATGTCACAACTCAAATTCAGTAGCACATGCACTAGTTAACTAAATAAATGATAAAGAAAATGACATTTAGTAAAGCTGTTTTCTTTTTTGGAGAATCAACCACTTGGGCAAAATTCTAGGTGTCATAAATAGCCCAGGAGTTTCACTCCCCTAGCTTGCATTTTAATTGAATGATTTTCAATAGCTGCTGCTCCAGAAGGTAGAAATTTTTTGAGAATCACCAAATACATCTCTAATCATAACAAATGCTACTCTTCTGAGTTATGATGGTCACTTTAAAATTACAGTTGTAAGTCTCCATAAGTAGATTTTTATTTAAAATGCCTCCCATAACTTCAAATCTAAAGAGATGTAATTTGGGGATTTGAAAATTATAACAGTAAGACCTAAAATTCACAATATTAATATTAAACAAAGTTTGATAAATTGTTTTGGGCTACTTATTAAGATAGGTTGAGCCAAGAAAAGTTAGTCGATATAAATTGAGAAGGTAGAAACAAATTCTGTTCCTTTTTTTTTTTTTCAACAGGAAATGAGCATTCCTGAACAAGGGACCCTGCAAAGAAAAGGTCATGATTTCATCAGATTTCAGAGCAAAGATAAATTGTAATTGTGTCATCACTGAAGGATGCTATCAGGCTAGACTGAATGAATGATGATGGTTTCACAGTCAAGAAATAGCTATCTCCTAAGATCATTTTTTCATTTAAATTCTCTGTGCAAGATAGTTCTTATCTTATGTGGGCTTATTATCAACACTGTTTTCATTTCAAAGGAATTTAATATTGAAACACTGAGGATGAAAAGCTGTGAAGCTTTTACTAACCTTCCAGATCTAAATTTTCTGGGTTTTTCCTTCGACATGAATAAAATGATGTGTAATACCTACCTACGTGGGCCAGACACAACAGTCATTACCGTCTTTTAGAAATGGATTTTTCTGTCCATTTCTCTCCACCTACCTTCCCTGCCCCACAACCTCTGTTAGTTGTATATATTTCTAATATCAAGCATTATGAGATAAACATCTTTTATTTAAGTAAAATTCCTGTGTATCACATATTAATGCATGAATATCAATCAAGTGCAGCATGCTCATTAAGAATAAAGACACTGGAGGCAGACTTTTCAAATCACAGCTTCACCATTTACAAGCTGTGTGACATTAGGCAAGTTATTGACAGACACCCATTTCTGGCTCTATAAAATGGAGTAAATAATAAAACCAATCATTCTGTGTGTGTGTGTGTGTGTGTGTGTGTGTGTGTGTGGAGATGAAGTAAATTAACATTTGTAAAGTACATCAAGAGAATTTCCTGGGCTAGGATTGTAAATGACCCATCCCTAAAGTCTTGTGATATTGTAATTTTCATTGCATTGATTGAGTTATGCTAGAGAGTAAGGCATCATTAAATGTGTCAGATCTTAAGTAGGTGCCTAATAAATATTTGGTAAAGGAAGAGACAAAATTAAAAAGAAAATAAGCCCACCTATTTCTTGTTCGAGTAAGCTAGGAGAATTGAGTTAAATTATTTCTGACTGTAGCATTATTCATTCACAAACATTTTCACATCAGTTTTACATGATTTCACAACCACAGTCACCACAACTCTTTGAGTTATTGATATAGAGGAGAATAATTAGTAACGTGTTTGTAATTCTGTAATTCATTATTTTCCTTTCCAAGGGAGAGGATGTGGTGGTTCTCAAAGCAAAGGAAGGGAGGGAGGGAGGAAAGAAGGAAGGGAGATAGAAAGGGAGAGAGATAGCTTTCTTCTCTCCTGTCAAACTGCCCTCTTAGGTCCTGGTATCCTTGCCCTATACCTGTTTACACTTAGCCTCATATAGTCCTTCAGTCAGCCTGAGGAAACCAGTTCACTGACCTTTGCCAAACCAACAGAAATAGATCTTGCCCAGTGTCCCTGAGAGAGCATCTGACATTCTGTCTACTCTGCTCACCCAGATAACACCTTAAAAAAAGTTCCACATTTATCTGTTTGGTATTAGTTTTCACATGGCCAAACCCTTTGGAACTGCAGTAGAAAATGATTTATCAAATGGGAGACAGATAGATAGTGGTGCAGAGAGGAAGGACTTCAGAACTTTATATAAATGAAAATTGATGTCTCTTGCTGTAACAATTGTGGCTAAATACAGTTAAGAACGTGCCAAAAGGTTGAACCAGACATGTGTCTTTCTCCTTTGAATCTCCTTCTGCCTCTCATACAATGTCTAAACCCAGGCTTATTGTTCCAGTCTGAGAAGGCTGAGAGTTTGTGGCTTAGACAGATCTACAACAGATATTAAGATATTCTGTTTCTTTCTTTCTTAAGCTTGTGTGTGTGTGTGTGTGTGCGCACGTGTGTGTGTGTTTGCTACAGGCATGCTTTCACACAAGCTCATGTCTGTACATTGACTGCTGCACTTTGAATTGACTCTTTCATTCATGAGAATGCTGAGATGTGAGATTTCCCCCTGAACATTAAGGAAGTGTGAAGCAGATCTTTTTGCTGACTTTAGTTTGAGGGTTTATAAAGAAAAAAATTATAGTGTGTTCTATACTGGGCTTTGTGGCCAAACGTTTAGTTAATGAATAGGTTTACTTTACTCTGTTTCTATTATTTCCTACACATATGTATTTCTTCTGGGAAACATGGCAAGTATGTTTTCTGGTTGGGTCAGGGCAGCATTTAAATAATCTTGGTGCTTTGTACAAAATCCCAGTATCGTAAAGCACTTTAATGGCATTTCAATCCAACTGTACTTCTAGCAAAAGTAACTTCTTATAATTCCTTGAACATGGGCTTCAGGATGCTTTCTTGCCTCTTCTTTTCTCTTAAGGTAACCCTGAATTTGGATTCATATTATGAATTTTCCCTTAACCACTTGATTTGTCCAAATCAATTTTTACACAGGGCCACATCAATCAATTCAAGGACAACAAGTAAACACTGTCAAAGAAAGTAATCAGCCTCGACAGGACAGAAGAAAATGGTTCACAGTATATAACATAACTATAGTGACTTGTTTCTTCCCACACTAAGAAAAAGAATGCATAACTTACCTTCAAGCCTGGCAAGTGGTTAATATTTTAATTCCCCTCAACAACCTGAAGTTTGAAAAATAAGGAAGTCAAGACTGACTTTTTCCTGAATTATGATCAGACAGGGACATACTTTTGTTACATTAGTAGAAAAAAATCCATGTATGGGGTTGAAATGATTAAAAACCAGATATAGAAGGGAGTTCTTAATGCATTTCACTAGTATTCATACAACAGATTTCCTCATAAATCTCCTATGCTTCTGTTTGGCTTCAGAAGACAGGCTAAGTCTCTAGGGTTTTGTCTCAATGAAAGTTTAATTTATCTCATTTCCACCTCTGTGAGAGAATTTCTGATGGTTGTCTAGATTTTCGAAAACATCTATTTTAGAATGATCCTATATTTTCATTTGACACTTAAAATGTCTGCTTCTTAAAGAAAAAATGGGAAATTTTTAGCTGGCTGTAATGTAAATTCAGGTGGGGAGTTCTGAGGGTTTATGCCAATTACTGAAGGAAAGAACATCTCTAACCAAGATTTTAAGGTAAAGAAAATCCTCAAAATTTGATGTGCATGTATACATCAGAAATGAAGAATTTTACCATAAAAGATGGAAAGCAAAGTGTTTAATCTAGATGATCTAAGAATGTTTCCACTGTGCATAAGAAGCAAAAGAATAATTTTCATTGCCCTGCAGCCTGTGAGTGTTGTATTTTAAAAGAACTGTGAAAAACGAAAGAATATCACTTCATATACTGGAGCAGAACTGATTTTCATTTATGAATGCTTTCCTAGAAAGCCCTGGGATTTGGAGGTGAATACCCACAGGTTAAAGTGAAAGCAATTTGCATAGGCATTGAAGAACTCTCCAAGGGGCAAGTGAAACAAAATAAACATATAAGAACATAACTATATAATATTGTACACAGTACCTATTCAGTTAACTACACATAATTTAATTAGAATTTTTTTCTGAGGTGGAATTCAAATATATTAATCAACATTTTCAAAAATAACTTAAAGGTTTCATTTATTTTTCTTCATTAGTTAATCTATTTCACTTTCACTACAATTATCCATTATTGTCTTTAGGCCTCATACATTTACAACTGTGTCCTTAATATACAGTGCCCTTGCTGCTCAGGCCCACACTAACCTCCATGAATAAAATGTGGTAGGCTACGTGGTCTCTATTTTACAGCTATGATTCAAACAGTCACATAAGAATAAAAAAAGACAAAGATCAATAGCAAGCACTTAATCTGGTTTTGCAAAAAGTCTGAACAGCTGACTTTCTGTCAGCTTGAAGTTCATTTTTATCTGGGTATAAATGCCCAGCAACTTAAATGCATGGGAAGCAAAATCTTTCTGAGATGGTTTAAATGTGGACATGCTTTAATTAATGATTGGTTTCACAGTACATACAAATACATGATTTAATAGGTTTTGAAAGTCTTTTGTCAGCCTAATTCCCTGAAGACAGGGAAAACACCTAGAGGTTAGTCAAAATTTAATTGTAGGCACCTTTTTAAAGACCTCATTGCCTCCTTGTCTACTGGGGTATTTGGAAGAGATCTAGCCTGGAAATTCAGGCAATCTGAACTACATTAGTTTCTTCTGTTTCTTAAAAACTAAAATCTAGAATGGGGAATTGAAAATAAATACCATTAAAACACTAACATTTAATTTTGTTCACATCTCTCTTTCTTTACATGCAAATACTTATTAGTTTAATTAATACAATTATGAGTACCCCCAAAGTCTATCATAATTGTACATAATGATATATACAAATTAGAAAAAAATGAAAAAGATGTTGGTAGATTAGAAGTTTAACTTTAAACATTTAATAGATTTCTGTGTATATAACCATGAATTTGACCTTATCCTGGTTTTACGACAGGTTTGATTTTTAAATTACTTTATGCTTGGTATTTAGTGGATAGTGACTTGTTTTTTTGCCTCATGGATTTGAAGACCAAACTGTTTTTCCTCCTTGCCTCACAAATTTGAACATAAGATACTCTTTACAGCCTCCTGTAATTCAGTTTATAATACCTGCTCTCCTGTGAAACTACTGAAGGCTCACTTCAACACAATCCACCTATCTAGTCCTCACCTTGTCCGCCTCTCAACTCCAAATAACCAACATAATGATGTGATTCATATGTTTTATTTTTCTTTTAGATACCAAATCTAAAGGTAAAATACTGTATTTTACATATATACATACAATCCTATTCATATACTCCTTTTCTAGAAGACAATGGTTGAAAAAATAAGGCTATTATATGAAATACAACAATTATGTTCAATTGTCCAGTCACATGAAAACAAGAGTAGTATTTTCCCCAAATTTGATGAAATTAAATCTGCAGGAAAACACCAAAAAGACCATATGGATGATGTCAATGACAATAAACCTAGTTTCTTTTTAGTAGGTATTAGCTTGCAGAAAACAAAATGAGTTTTAGTAATGTGTATTATTTGTATTACTTTCTACCAACGACTATTCTTAGTTAAGAATGAAGTAGTTACATGATTCAATCCAGGAGCAACTAAATGAGAAAAAATAGAATTTATATTTACTATTGACAGAGAGTTTTATAAATATTAGAATTCTAAAGAATTTCTAGGCTTACTGAACAAATGTTTTCTTTCTAACAAGTTTGTGATTCTATTAAGTTTGAGAAAAAATTAGCCACTGAGTGTGTCTACTAAGCGAAAAGTGGCAGCAAAACTTTTGTAAATAACTCTGAACTTTCTTATTTCAGGAAATTTTGTTTCCAGAAAGCATACACAAAGCATGCTCTTGATTTACACTTCTGTTTTGTTAAGTCTTAAACCTTCATGAAGTGCAAGATCAGTGTACTGGATGTCTGTTGACAGATACTCTTAAAAAAAGGAATGTCACACATTAGGCTGTCTGAACACTCACACTGTATTAGCATTGTCATCTCAGGGTTATATTTAAATACTTTTTCTGCCCTTATATATTCACATGCCTTACTTGAAAGTTGCCATGAGTGTAAAAAGTTACAATTATATACAGAAATATGAAGAAGCTGTGACTACATTTGAAATATGGCCTTAAGAATTATGTCTATTCCTGGTAAATTTTATTATATACATATCAATTCTGAGCCTTATATAAGTTGATTATACAGTACATAATCATTTCCATCTGGTTTCTTTTGCTCAAAATAATGTTTTTGAGATTCAATCATGATGTTGCCTTTATCTGTGGTTAGTTCCTTTTTATTGCTTATCAATATTTCATTGTATAAATTTACCATAACTTGTTTATCCATTCACCTGTTTTTGGATGGTTTGATTGTTTTCAATTCTTGATGTTTAGGAATAAAGCTGATGATATCTTTCTTGTGTAAGACCATACTTACATTTCTCTTGTGTGAATGTCCAGGATTGACACTGATGGATCATATGAGAAGTGGATACTTCACTATGAAGTGACTGTACACTTTTGCATTCCCACTAGTAATGTATTAGGGTTCTAGTTATGCTGCATCCTCACCTGCACTTGGAACTGTCAATCTTTTTAAATTTGGACATTTTGTTAGTGATACAGTGTTACCTAATTTGGCTTTTTACTTGGATTTCTCTCGTAACTAATGATATGGAGTATCTTTTCCTGTGTTTATTGGTCATTTATTAATCTTCTTTTGTGAAGGTCCTTTAAGTTATATATATATATATATTATATATATATATATAATATATATATATATTATATATATATATATATATAATTGACTTCCTTTTATATTCTAGTTTCCTGTCCTTACCAGAGATCTGTATTGAAATGATTTTTAATCGGTCTAAAGCATGTTTTTTCCTGTCCTTAATAGTATTTTTTAAGGACATTTTTAACTTTGCTAAAGTCACATTTTACCTTTTACATTTCTTGCTTCTTTTTTTCAGAAATATAACCTTACAACAGCTTAATTTCACTTACCCAACATCCTCCTTTGCACTGTTGTTTTCATGTATTTTCCATCTGCATATGTAGTAATCACCACCTGGCACTGTTATAATTTTTTAACTAGTTATTATTTATAAAGAAATTAACAAGAATAAAGCTCAATTTTAAATTATTTTTGAAACTCTTTATTCCTTCTTATAGATCCAAGTTTTTAGTTGATGTCATTTTCCTTCAGCCTGAAGAATATCATTTATCACATCTTGTGATGAAAGTTTACTAGTGATCGATTCCTTCAGCTTTCATTTATCTAAAAATGTCATTATTTCAACATCCTTTTTTCATGAGTGAGGTTATCATTTGAAATAATATTTTGGCATTTTTTCTCAAGAAATTTCAGAAGCTTCACAGTTATGTGTCTATAAATGAGGTTTTGTTTGTATTCATCCTACTTGGGCTTTACAAGTTTCTTGAATCAATTAAGATGATTTTTTAAAAAAATCAAATTTAAGACTATCATGCTTTATTTCTTCAAAATTTTTTCCTCATCCTCACTCTTTTCTCCTTCTAGGTATCTAATTATACTTATATTCATCTACTTAATAGTTTCCCACAAGTTTCTGAAAGTCTGTTATTCTTTAATCCAATTTTGTCTGTTCCTCATATTGGATCATTTCTATTTATCTCCCTTCTATGTCACTGACACTTATTATTGACTTCTTCAAATTACTATTGAGTTAACTTAGGGACATTTTCCTATTAATCTGGACATTTTAAATAGTTTTTTAAAAGGATATACCCTCTCTGTTTACTGATTATCATAATATTTTAAGAATATGTTTTCCTTTAGTTCATTGAACTAGTTGCTTTAAAGTCTTTGTCTGCTAAATGCAAAATCTATGTGATCTCGAAGCCGATTACTATTAAGTGATTTGGTTTGTTGATGTAGGTGCATGTTTAATTGTTTAAGAATTTCCATACTCTGTTCCAAAATAGTACCATTTTACATGTTCATCAATATTGTATAAAAGTTCCAGTTCTTCCACATCCTTTTCAACACTTAGTGTTTTGTATTTTTAAATTTTAGCCTTTCTAGTGGTTGTCTAGTGTTGCCTCATCGTGGTTTTAATTTATATATCCCTAAAGAAAAATGATGTTGTTGAACAATTTTTTCATGTACTTATTTGCTATCCATATATGTTCTCTGCTGAAGTATCTGTTCAAAACTATTTCAGTTTTTAAAATTGAGTTGTTTGATTCCTACTGAGGTTTAAGATCACTTTATATATTCTGGATAGACATCCTCTATCAGATATATTATTTACAGTCATTTTCTCTCAGACTTATCTTTTGATTCTCTTAACACTATCTTTTGAAGAGAAGAACTTTATAATTAGATGAAATTCAACTTATCAATTTGTTATTTTGTCTATTGTGCTTTTATTTTCATATCTAATAAATATTTTCTATCTCAAGATCAAAAATGTTGTTTCCTATATTCTTTTAGACATTTCAGAGTTCTTTATTTTGAATTCTGACCCGTAATCCATTTTGAGTTATATTTTTATATGTGGTGCAAAATATATATGGAAGTTGTTTTGTTTTATTTTGCTTTGTTTTTGCCAGTGGATGTCGAACATAATTGGATAGTGTGTTGGACAGCCAACAAATTGGCAGCACAATATGTTGAAAAGACCTTACATTTTTCACCAAATTGTTGAAAATCTGTTGTTCATAACATGTGGGTCTATTTCTGGACTTTACCATCAGTTGATCTATTTATTGACTGCTATGCCAACATCATGCAGTCTTGATGATTGTAGTGTTGTAATAAGTCTTGAAAACCAGTATAGTGTTAGACATACAACTGTGTCCTTTTTCAGAGTTGTTTTGGCTATTCTAGGTCTTTTGCATTTCCATATGTATTTTATAATCAATTTAAATGATATGTTAATTGAGATTGCCCCAAATGTTTATCTCAATTTGAAAGTGAGATGACATCTAATAATATTGAGTTAGTGTAATTTATTGATCCATGAGCATCATACATATGTCTTCTTTGATATTTTCTAGCAACTCTTTTGTGCTTTTTAGTTTGGGGCCTTTTACATCTTTTGTTAACTTTATTCAAAAGTAATCCATATTTTTGATATTTGATTTTTGTGTATTGATCTTGTATGCTACAAGTTTGCTAAACTCACTAACTCACTATTCTAACTTTTTGTCTTTCTTTTTTTAATAGATTCCATCAGATGTCTTTCATGTTCTTTTCTTATTTATTTATTTATTTATTTATTATTTTTGCCTAATGCCCTAGCTAGAACTTCCAGGACAATGTTGAACAAAAGTAGGGAGAGAGGGAACACTTACTCTGTTCTTGATTTTAAGGGAAAGATTTCAGTCTTTCAGCTTTAAGTATAGTGGTAGCTATAAGTGTTTTGTAGATGACTTTTCTCTGGTTTAGAGAGTTTTCTTCTATCTTTCTGGAAGTTTTTATCATGAATGGGTAGTGGTTATTGTGAAAAGTTTTCTCTGTATTATTGAGACAATCACATGATTTTTCTCTTTTAATATGGTGTATAACATTAATTAACTTTAAGATGTTAAATAACCATATCTTATCAACATGTATTATTTCCTTTCTATATTGTTGGATTTTGTTTACTAAAATTTTGTTTAGAAATTTTACAACAATATTTATGAGGCTTATTTGTCTGTAGTTAGGTTTTGGAATCAGGGCTTAAAATGGGTTGAAATATATTGCACTATTTTCAATTTTCTTGGAAAGTCTTTGTAGAATAGTTTTTTTTTCACATAAATGTTTGTAGAATTTACTTGTGGTAAGGTTTTAACTATAAATTCAATTTCTTTGATAGATACTGGGATTTCAGGTTACCTATTTATTTTTGAGGGAGCTTTGGTGATTTTTGTCTTTCAAGTAATTTTTACATTTTATATAAGTTATCAGATTTATTGGTATAAAATTTTTGTAATGTTCCTTTGTTATTATCCTTTCAATATTTCTGGAATTTATAATGATGATATTGCTTTTATTCCTTGTATTGGTAATTGGTACCTCTCATCCTTTTTCCTGAACTGGATAAACATTTATCAACTTTTATAATTTTATTAAATCATTTAATATTAATTTTTTCTTTTTCTGTTTTATACTTTATTACTTTCTGCTCTTATTTTTATTATTATTTTTTCTTTTACTTAGTGTGGGTTTCATTTGCTCTTCTGTTTTCAGTTGTTCAAGATGGAAGCTGAGGTCATTAATTTGGGAACTGTCTTCTTATACAGATTTTTAGAAATACCATAAGTACTGCTATAACACTGTATCCTGGTATTTTATTGTTATATTATACAGATGTCCTTCTACTTTCACTGGACTAGAACTCCAAAGTTCCTGGTATAACTTGACCTTTTGTATCTCTTTTATGTTCATAATGTCAGAACAACTGATCTCTGGTAAACTTGAATTGTCTCACCATTAACCCTTAGATTTCTGCTTCCCTTCCCCATCTGCACATCTTCTTCCTTTCTAATAATTTACTCAGAGATTATAACTGCTTCAACTTCCCTGACCTCTAATATTTGTCTACTCAGGTTAACTCATCTGCTTGGTTTCCGTTTCATTGTGCTGTGTTCTGGAAATTGTTCCCAAAATGCCAAGATGTCCATGGGGCTCACCTCTTAGGTGTTCCTTCTTTGAGATATTGCTGTCTTGCACTGCTCATTTTCCAATGCTGAAAAATAGTTATCTTTTATATTTATCTACTTTTATGTCAAGATAGAAAGAGAGAGAGAAAGAGAGAATATAAGCTGACAAATTTCTTTCAAGGATCACTATTCGAGACAATTCAATCACCCAGGTGAGACCATCATATAAGAATGTCTAAACGTTCTGATTCTGTGCTAAAGAAATTCTGCCATATTTGAGTGTTGAAGTAATTTTGCTGATTCATTCAGATAAATTAATTAATTACTCATGTACCTTAATTAACTAAATTAGTATAATTAAATAATTAATAATAACAAACTAAATAATTAATCAGTAAATTAATTATTAATTATTTTTTTACTTTATCATTTGATGCTTAGATTTTCCTTGTGGTTCTGGAATGTGAAATCCCAGGGAAGGTTTTTGTATGCGTTAAAAAAAATGTAAATTGTAGATTAATACTAAGCAAAAAAGAGACTGCATTCTCTAGTTCCACTAATTAAGACAAATAGCAAAAGACAACCCACTGAATGGGAGAAAATATTCACAAAAGTAACTGACAAGGGATTAGTCTCCAAAATTTACAAACAACATATGTGGCTCAATATCCAAAAACAAACAACCCAATCAAAAAATGGTCAGAAGGCCTAACTAGACATTTCTACAAATAAGACATACAGATGGCCGAGAAGCGCATGAAAAAATGCTTAACCTTGCTAATAATTAGAGAAATGCAAATCAAAACTACAATGAGATATCACCTCATACCAGTCAGAATTGCCATCATCAAAGAATCCACAAACAGTAAATGCTGGAGAAGGTGTGGAGAAGAGAACCCTCCTAACACTGTTGTGGGAATGTATATTGGTAGAGCCACTATGGAGGACAGCATAGGTTTAAAAAAAAAAAAAAAGAAAGAAAACCCTAAACATAGAGCTAGCATATAATCCAGCAATCCCACTCCTGGACATATATCCAGAGAAAAATATAGTTCAAAAGGATACATGCACTCCAACGTTCATTGTAGCACTGTTTACAATAGTTAAGACATGGAAGTGACCTACAGGTACATCACCAGAAGAATGAATAAAGAAGATGTGGTACATATACACAATGAAATATTGCTGAGGCATAAAAAGGAACAAAATAATGTTATTTGCAGCAATATGAATGGACCTAAGGATTGTCATACTGAGTGAAGTAAGTCAGACAGAGAAAGACAAATATCATATGACATCACTTATATGTGGTATCTAAAAAATTTGGTACAAATGAACTTATTTACAAAACAGAAACAGTCTCACAGACAGAGAATGAACTTATGGTTACCAGGGGGCAAGAGTGAGGGAGAGGGATAGATTGGAAGTTTGGGATTGACATGTATACTCTGCTATATTTAAAATAGATAACCAACAAGGACCTACTATAAGAAAATAAAAATTAAACATAAAAAAAAGAGAAAACATGACATTCCAGATTCCAAATAGATGAGATGGGAATGGTATTTATAGTTGGAAAAAAAGACAGAGATATTCAAAAGGGAGTTGATGATCACATATTTTGGAGTAGTCAGGCTAACAGCATTGGGAGTATAAGATGTACAATGGAAAAAAATGTGTAGTTTAAACAATTGAGAAAAACATATTGTGACTGTGGGTAGGAAATTATTAATGAAAACACAATCAATATTTCTTTGGGATCAATACTGTTTTAGACCAGTACAAAGAACTATTGTAAAAGGAAGTTTTACTAAATTTGACCACTAAATATAATAAAGGTAGACCATGGGTGGTGATCAAAATCATTGTTAAGGTTTTTCTCTATCTAATTTTAATATATCATTTTTCAAAATTTCGAAGAAATTTTGTTAAAAACATAGCTTTGAGATAAGAAAGGTGTGGATTCAAATACTTGTTCTAGCATTTATAAGAACTATTATGTTAGGAAAATTACATTTGAGCATCAGCGTCTTTTATTACATGAGTGGTAGCATAAAGGATTGTGGTAGGAATTAAAGGAGTTAATTTATATATTGTTAACATATAATGTTTGTCATTTAAGAGCATCAATTAGGAATAATTTATTATTTGTTATTAGTAACATTGTTATCATCATCTCCATTAGTCAAGAAATCTATACTGAGAGTTGGTTGCATCTGTAATTATTTAACAAAGAAAGGGGATGTAGTTATACAGAGGAAGATGGTTCTTAGATGAGAGATACAGGAAAAGCTTAAGCCCTTAGAAATAGGCAAGATGAGGATGTAGACTGAAAATGTGAGAAACCTGTTATGCTGAGAGTGAATATGAAACTTAGAGCATCCTATAGGGTCATAGCTATAATAGATTATCTTGGCTGTATTTATCTGTACAAACACCAGTATTATTTTACTTAATTTTTAGAAAGATAAGTTAAGAAAGAACTATCCCAGTGTTAAAAACATTTACAAAAAACACATTTAAAAAGTAGTCAATGTATTTTTGAAATTAAAATAAAATTGAAGGGTGAATAAAAAGATGTAGCACATATGGAAAGCAATTTAACACTCTGTACAATGAGGCATAAACTGCCCATGCCATGTGACTTAGTATGACTACCTCTGGCAGCCATTCTAGAGCTAATCAATAAATTTGGTAAAGTAGCAGGATAAAAAATAAATGCACAGAAATGTCCTGCATTCTTATACACTAATGATGAAAAATCTAAAATAGAAATTAATGAAACACTCCCATTTACCATTGCAACAGAAAGAATAAAATACCTAGGAAAAAACCTACCTAGAGGAGACCTATATGCAGAAAACTATAAGACGCTCATGAAAGAAATTAAAGATGATACAAACAGATGGAGAGATATACCATGTTCTTGGATTGGAAGAATCAACATTGTGAAAATGACTATACTACCCAAAGCAATCTCCAGATTCAATGCCATCCTTATCAAATTACCACTGGCATTTTTCACAGAACTAGAACAAAAAAATTCACAATTTGTATGGAACCACAAAAGACCCCAAATAGCCAAAGCAATCTTGAGAAAGAAAAGTGGAGCTGGAGGAATCAGGCTCCCTGACTTCAGACTCTACTACAAAGCTACAGTAATCAAGACAGTATGCTACTGGCACAAAAACAGAAATACAGATAAATGGAACAGAATAGAAAACCCAGAGATAAAGCCACACACATATGGTCACCTTATCTTTGATAGAGGAGGTGAGAATATACAATGGAGAAAAGAGGGCCTCTTCAATAAGTGGTGCTGGGAAAACTGGACAGCTACATGTAAAAGAATGAAATTAAAACACTACATAACACCATATATAAAAATAAACTCAAAATGCATTAAACACCTAAATGTAAGGCCAGACACTATAAAACTCTTACAGGGAAACATAGGCAGAACACTCTATGACATAAATCACGGCAAGATCCTTTGTGACCCACCTCCTACAAAAATGGAAATAAAAACAAAAATAAGCAAATTGAACCTAATTAAACTTAAAAGTTTT
Source organism: Mesoplodon mirus (assembly GCF_964341445.2). NCBI lineage: Eukaryota > Metazoa > Chordata > Mammalia > Artiodactyla > Ziphiidae > Mesoplodon > Mesoplodon mirus. The sequence continues at coordinate 114,022,035 of NC_138983.1, read as the reverse complement.
GCACAGCAAAGAAAACCATTCACAAGATGAAAAGACAACCCTCAGAATGGGAGAAAATATTTGCAAATGAAGCAACTGACAGAGGATTAATCTCCAAAATTTACAAGCAGCTCATGCAGCTTAATAACAAAAAACAAACAACCCAATCCAAAAATGGGCAGAAGACCTAAACAGACATTTCTCCAAAGAAGATATAGAGTGGCCAAGAAGCACATGAAAGGATGCTCAAAAACACTAATCATTAGAGAAATGCAAATCAAAACTACAGTGAGTTATTACCTCATACCAAAAAGAATGTCCATTATCAAAAAATCTACAAACAATAAATGCTGGTGAAGGTGTGGAGAAAAGGGAACACTTTTGCACTGTTGGTGGGAATGTAATTTGATACAGCCACTATGGAGAACAGTATGGAGGTTCCTTAAAAAACTAAAAATAGAACTACCTTACGACCCAGCAATTCTGCTACTGGGCATATACCCTGAGAAAACCATAATTCAAAAAGAGGCATGTACCACAATATTCATTGGAGCTCTATTTACAATAGCCAGGACATGGAAGCAACCTAAGTGTCCATTGACAGATGAATGGATAAAGATGTGGCACATATATACAATGGAATATTACTCAGCCATAAAAAGAAACGAAATTGAGTTATTTGTAGTGAGGTGGATGGACTTAGAGTCTGTCATACAGAGTGAAGTAAGTCAGAAAGAGGAAAACAAATACCGTATGCTAATACATATATATGGAATCTAAAAAAAAAAAAAAGGTTATAAGGAACCTAGGAGAAGAACAGGAATAAAGACACAGACGTAGAGAATGAACTTGAAGACACGAGGAGGTGGAAGGGTAAGCTGGGACGAAGTGAGAGAGTGTCATGGACTTATATATACTACCAAAAATAAAACAGATAGCTAGTGGGAAGCAGCTGCATAGCACACAGAGATCAGCTCGGTGTTTTGTTACCACCTAGAGGGGTGGGATGGGGAGGGTGAGAGAGAGAAGCAACAGGGAGGAGATATGGGGATATATGTATATGTATAGCTGATTCACTTTGTTATAAAGCAGAAGCTAACACACCATTGTAAAGCAATTATACTGCAATAAAGATGTAAAAAAAATCCAATATATGGAGGAATCCATTAATGTTTGTATCTCAGTGTTATTTGTAATATTAAGCTTCCAATTTACACTAAATATACAGCAATAAGGAAATTATTGATAAATTATTAAATATTATGTATAAAACCATTTAAATAATTAAACTATGTAGTAATAGAAAAATGCATTATATATATCAATTTTATACATAATTTTTTTAGTTTAATTTTATATATTAAAATGTCACAGTATATAATGGTTATATTAATGTGAAAGAAACATAGAGTCATATAATGGAGAAATGCACTAATGAATTAGCATATTAACATTGCACAAGTAGAGAGATAGGAATAATTTTTTTTGTTCTAAAATTTGCCAATAATGGAATAATTCTCTCTTATGGAACAAATATTCTCTCTTATGAAAACACAAGCTATGTAGTTTTAAAAGAGAGATTGGTTGTGCCTTTTCAGAAATAATTATTTAACATAAACATGCCTAAGCTTTAGTGGCATTATAGATTCTCTGGTTTAGGTGAAACTTAAAGTTCATACAGTTTAGATTCTAATCTGATGGCTATTTCTCCTACTGTCTTCTCTATTATATACCCCTTTGTAGCTGGACTTTCAGCTTTAGCGCCTTTTTATGAAAATGGTTATTGGTTCTGTTTTTTTCAGTCCATCTTTCAAAGTGCTGAGAACATTCTTTCTTCTGTTGCTTCAAAATTTGTCTTCCTGTTGGTTAAACTCATATTTTTAAAGTATAATCCCTCTTCTAAATGGCAGTCTTTCAAATGCATAAATACACTAATCGTACAGAACCAAAAAAACAAAAAATAAAAAAAAACTCAAATCAAGCCAAACCAAAAAGAGGAAAGAAAACCCCACAGAGTCTCATTTACTTAGCCTTGAGACCTTTCAGTATTTTGGTCACATTATTCCTAATGCATTTGCATTTGTAGTCTTCCTTAAATTTTAAAATTACTCAGATTTGAATACATTGGCAGTTTTGTTCTTACTAGCTCAGAACAGAAAGAGACATCACCTTCTTTCTTTCCATTAATGAAGCTTAATCTAATTAGCTTCTTTTGGATTCATAGGGAAAAGAGGTTTAAAGGGGCATAGTTTATAAACAGAGATTTGCTTTGAGTTTTAAGCTTGTCACAACTAATTTTTAATGAAAAAATAAAATAAAAACCATTTCTATTCTTCTCATCTTCTCAACTTTCAGGGAATCAATAATACTACCTAAAACATCCCACAAAACATGCATTCTACATAATAAGGTGTTAGCAAATCAATACCAGCAAAGAAAAAATATTTTATGGGAACAGAAACTTACACCCTGTTATATTTAACTGCTTAAATATACTGTGCACTACATTTTAAATGTGTCTTCATAGAATGGAAACTGTATTCAAGGCTTTTCTTTGTTATGCTTCCATATATATATCTCACAGTTAAAATTATAAATATATTTAAAATACATTTTAAAATGTCCTGACCAACTGATTGTGGCATATTAGGTTTGTTGAACTCATCTCTTCTTAAGATGCTCCCTTGAATTAAAGTTGACATAAATTGATTTAAGTGACTACTTTAAAAACGTGTTTTCAATTTTCTGTAAGTTCTCACTGATGACTTTTACTTGAATGGAATCACTAGGATGATATATATCACATGCAGTGTATAGCTCTTTCAGTGCACATCAAAAAATTGTTAGTGTACTATGCTTACTATAGTTCAGTGATTTTTTGTTTTTAATTTAAGTAAATTTTGTTTAAGAGCCAAATCATCTTTGTAATCTTAGGTTGGTCATTTTGTCTTTATCTATAACCTGTCTATATTAAAAATTCGTGGCAATGATTTTATATACTTTCCTGGGAATTTTTATACACCATAATCTCAGCTGAGTTATTCAGCTATGCCAGAAAACCATTTGGTACAGGGACTTGTGTCTTCTCACAATTTATTGATATACAATGAGACTGTAGAAGAGTGATGACTGGTCAGAACCACATTTTAAATTGTGGATTAAAACTGGACAACCACTGGAGAGGAGATCCAGATGGCAGAGAAAGAGGTTTCTGAGTTCATCCCACCACCAAACACATCAAAAATACATCCATATGTGGAGCAAGCAACTTTCACTGAAAACAAACTGGCAACTGGCAGAAAGACACTTCTACAACCAAAGCTCTAAAAAAATCCTCATGGGTTGGGTAAGAAGGAAGGATAAGCAATCAGGTCAGGACCCATGACCCTAGCAGGGGCCATGAAAAAGAAAAAGGATATCATGGTCTCTGAGAGCCTCCCTGGGGAATTATGGGTTCAAGTTACATATTGGACACCCCAGCCCTGAGGTATGACACTGGAAAAATGAGTTCCCTCAGCTGATTTGAAAACCCGTGGAACTTACAAGAAGGCTGTAAGAAACTGAGACTCCACTAATGGAGAATATTTGTACATGCTTTCTTACTCCCAGAAACAAAGGGGAGGAAGCAAATTGGAACTGCCTGGGACTCTGGCCCATTTCCAATAACTGCCCCAGAATGTGCCCCAGCCCACACTAGGTACTTGCTCCAACCCCTCTTGCTCCAGTGTAAGTCCACACTAAGGTAAAGGCTGTCATTGTCAAGGAAAGTGTGCATTTGGGGAGAACAAAGTTGGCAAAAACCTGGCACAGAATCTAAACAGAGTGAGGGTGGCCATCTCTGGCATTCATGGAGGTAGAAGATTGGGAACAGTCTGGAACTCTGACTGGTGTACTGGAACCTTCCCAGGCATGCCTCAGACCACACTGGGCACCCACTCCAGCACTTCTTGCTTCAGCTCTGCTCCACCCTGGACAAAGTTGCCACTGTTGGGAGGGGGGAGAGTGCACACTTAGAGTGGAGCCAGCTAGGACATCAAGGTTTCTGCTCCAGCACTTTGAGACCTGACCCCACCACTGATAGGCCATTAAGCATAAGAGAAACAATGGCTTAATCCTGGCTCCAGGTCTACTCCCTCCATCTCCAGTCCTACCTCTCATCAAGGTTGTAGCTGTCAGTAAACCCCAGGGGAAGATATGGCCCATGTTCAATTCAGTTTCAGCTCATCTACCAAAGCCACTGTCCACACACAGACTGCATAGGGACACTACCACACAAGGACAGCCCTTCAAAAACAGGATAGGTAACTGATTCACCTAATTTCACAGAGACAGAGAAAGTGAAACAACATTAGAAGACAGAGGAACATGCTTCAAATGAAAGAATAGGAAAAAAAACAAAAAAAACAACTAATGAAATAGAGATAAATAATTTACCAGAGAAGACTTCAAAGCATTAGTAATAAGAATGCTAACTGAGATGTGGAAAGAACAGATAAACATGGTGAGAATTTTAACAGGGATCTAGAAAATATAAAAAAGATGAGCCAGAGCTGAAGAATACAATAACTGACATGAAAAACACATTAGAAAGACTTAATGGCAGACCAGGTGATACAAAATAATACATAAGCAATCTGGAAGGTAAAATAATGGAAATCACTCAACCAGAACAGAAAAAAGAAAAACAAATTTTAAAAATGGGGGCAATTTAAGAGACCACTAAGATAATATCAAGCATACTAACATTCATATTATAGGGGTCCAGGAAGGAAAAGAGAGAGAAAATGGTCAAAACTATATCTAATAAAATTTTGGCTGAAAACTTCTCAAACTTGAAGAAGGAAACTAATATCCAGGTAAGGGAAGAACAGAGAACCCCAAACAAGAGAACCACACACAGACATACTATATTAAATTGGCAAAAGTTAAACATAGAGAGTTCTAAAGGCAGCAAAAGAGGAAAAAAAAAAAAGGAAGAGTAAAATACAAGGGACCAATGCACCCGCCCCCATAATACAATTTTTTTTTTTTTTTGGCAGAAGCTGTGCAGGACAGAAGGGAGTGTCATGATATATTAAAAGTACTGAAAGGGAAACTCTGCAACCAAGGATTCTCTACCAGCAACATTAATATTCAGAATTGAAGGAGAGATAAAGAATTTCTCAGACAAGCAAAAACTAAAAGATTTCATCAATACTAAATTGACCCTATAAGAACTATTATAGTGTCTTTTTTTTTATGTGGAAAAGAGAAAGCTACAGAGAATTTATAGGAAAGGAAAAATCCCACTAATAAAGGGAAATATATAGTGAAGTCTGAGGATCAACCACTTAAATAAGCTAGTATGAAAATTAAAAGACAAAAAGTGTAAAATCAACTAAAACTAAAATAGACCATGAAAGGATAAACATGGAGGTGTAAAATATGACATAAAAAAAGCAAAACTTGGGGGGAATGGGGTAGAAAATTTAGATCTTTTCAAATGTGTTAGAAACTAATGACTACCAGTTTCAACAAATAGATATAGTTACAGGTCAACATATATGAACCCTATGGTAACCACAAATTGAAATCCTAAAATAGGTACGCAAAAACTAGAGAGAAAGGAACACAAACATACCAATAAGGAAAATCATCAAACCACAAAGGAAGAAATTAAAAGAAAAAGAAAAGAAGAAAAATAACTACAAAACAACCACAAGACAAGTAACAATATGGTGATAAGTTCATACCTAAAAATAATTACTTTACATCTTAATGGGATAAATGCTCCAGTCAGAAGATATAAGGTGGCTGACTGGATTAAAAATACCCATCTATATGCTGCCTACAAGAGACTCATTTCAGGCCTAAAGACAGACAGACAAAATGAATGGATGGAAAGAGATATTTCATAAAAATGGAAACAAAAAGAAAACTGGAGTAGCAATACTAAGACAAAGTTGACTTTAAAATAAAGTCTAGAGCTTCCCTGGTGGTGCAGTGGTTGAGGGTCTGCCTGCCGATGCAGGGGACACGAGTTTGTGTCCCAGTCCAGGAAGATCCCACATACCGCAGAGCGGCTGGGCCCGTGAGCCATGGCTGCTGAGCCTGGGTGTCTGTAGCCTGTGCTCCACAACGGGAGTAGCCACAACAGTGAGAGGCCCGCGTACTGCAAAAATAAGTAAGTAAGTAAGTAAGTAAGTAAATAAATAAATAAATAAATAAATAAATAAATAAAATAAAGTCTATAACAAAATGTAGAGAATTATAATAATATAGTGATCAACAAAAGAAGAGGAAAAACATTCATTAACATATATGCACCTAATATAGGAGCACCTAAATATATAAATAAAATATTAATAGATAAAAATTGAGAAATTGATAATAATACAAGAATAGTAGGGGACTTTTAACATTATACTAACATCAAAAGACATATCATCAAGATAGAAAATCAATAAGGCAATCATGGTTTTAAATGTCACAATAGGCCATCCAAAAACAGCAGAATACACTTTCTTTTCAAGTGCACATGAAATGTTCTCCAGGATAGGTCCCATGCCAGGCCACAAATCAAATCTCAACAAATTTAAAAAATAGAAGTTTTATCAAGAATTTTTTTTTCTGAAATGAGAATAAAACAAAACTTCCCAAAATATGTGAACCACAGCTAAAGAACTTCTAAAGGGGAAGTTTATAGCAATATAGGCCTATATCAATAAAAAAGAAAAATCTCAGTTAAACAACCTCACTTACCATCTAAAAGAATTAGAAGAAGAACCAAAGCCCAAAGTCAGCAGGAGGAGAAATAATAAAGATCAGAGAATAAATAATTAAAATAGAAACAAACAAACAAACAAACAACAATAGAAAAGATCAATGAAACAAAAAGCTTGTTTTTTGAGAATATAAACAAAATTGGTAAGGCTTTATCTAGGCTCATTAATAAGATAGGAGACCCAAATAAACAAAATAAGAAATGAAAGAGGAGAAATTACAACTGATAACACAGATATACAAAAAAATCATTGAAAACTTCTATGAACAGCTACATTTCAATAAATTGGACAACCTAAAAGAAATGGATAAATGTCTAGAAACTTACAAATTTTCAATAATAAATCAGGAAGAAACAGACAATATGAACAGACCTATCACTAGTAGTAAAATAGAATTAATAATGAAAAAACTTCCAGCAAACAAATGTCCAGGACTGACAGTGTCACAGGAGAATTCTACCAAACACATAAAGACGAATTTAAAGCTATCCTTCTCAAAGTATTCTAAAAAATTGAAAAGGAGGGAACACTCCCAAATTCATACTACAATACATACTACACTGATACCAAAACCAGAAAAAGACACTACAAAGAAAAATTGCACACCAATATCTATGATGAATATAGATGGAAAAACCCTCAAAAATTATTGGCGAACCAAATTCAATAATATATAAAAGGGATCATAAACATTGATCAAGTGGAATTTATTCCAAGGATGCAATGATTGTTCAATATCCACAAACCAATCAATATGATGCAAAACGTTAACAAAATGATCAATCACATCATTTCAGTAGATCTAGTAAAAGCATTTGACAATATTCAAGATAAATTTATGAGGAAAATCTCTCATGAAGGCTGGTATAGAGGAAACATATAGATGTATCATCATACTCAGTCATGAAACTTGAAATTGTTTCCTCTAAAATCAGGATCAAAACAAAGATGCTCACTCTTGCCACTCCTATTTAACATAGTATTGGTATGCCTAAACATAGCAATCAGGCCAGAAAAAGAAATAACAGACATCCAAATTGAAGGGAAGAAGTAAAACTGTCACTATTGCAGATAACATGATACTATATACAGAAAACAACAAAGTCTCCACCAAAAAACAATTAAAACATAAATAAATTCAGTAAAGTTACAGGATACAAGATTAATACACAGAAATCTGTTGCTTTTCTATACTATAATAACAAACTATCAGAAAGAGAAAGCAAGAAAGCAATCCCTTTAAAAATCCCTTTAAAAAGTATAAAATATCTAGTAATAAATATAACTAAGGATGTGAAATACATATACTCTGAAAACTCTGAAATACTGATGAAGAAAATTGTATATGATACACAGAAATGGGAAGATATCTCATGTTCATGGATTGAAAGAATTAATATTGTTAAAATGTCCATACTACTCAAAGCAATCACAGACTTTATGCAATCCCATCAAAATACCCATGGCATTTTTCATATAACTAGAGCAAATAATCCCAAAATTTACATTTTATTTACATTACATTTGGGATTTGCAATCCCAAATACACTAAATTGCCAAAGCAATCCAGAGAAAAAAAGAACAAAACTGGAGATTTCATGCTTCCTGATTTCAGACTATGCTACAAAGCTACAGTCATCAAACAGCATGGTACTGGCATAAATACAGGCAAAATGGAACAGACTAGAGACACCAGAAGTAAAGCCACTCACTTAAAGTTAATTAATCTATGACAAAGGAGGCAAGAATATACAAGGGAGAAAAGACAGTTTTTTCAAAAGTTGTGCTGGGAAAACTGGACAGCTACATGTAAAATAATATAATTAGAATGTTTTCTCACACCATATACAAAAGTAAACTTAAAATAGATTATAAACCTGAATGTAAGACTGTAAACCATAAAACTCCTAGAGGAAAACATAAACAGGACACTATTTGACATCAATCTTAGCAATATATGTTTGGATATGTCTCTTCAGGCATAAGAGACAAAAGCAAAAATAAACAAATGGGACCTAATTTGACTTAAAAAGCCTTTGCACAGCAAGGGAAACCATTGGTAAAATGAAAAGACAACCTATCAAGTGGGAGAAAATGTTTGCTTGATAAGGGATTAATATCCAAAATATATAGACATTTCACATAACTTAATATTTAAAAAAGCATTCAGATTAAAAAATGGGCGAAATTCCTGAATATAATTTTTCGAGAGAAGATTTAGAGATGGCCAACAGGCACATGAAAAATACTCAACATTGCTAATCATCAGAGAAATGCAAATCAAAACCACAAAGATATACTACCTCACACCTGTCAGAATGTCTATTGTCAAAAAGACCACAAATAAAAATTGTTGGAGAGGATGTGAAGAAAAGGGAACCCAAGTACACCATTGGTGAAAATGTAAATTGGTGCAGCCAATATGGAAAGCAGTGTGGAGGTTCCTCAAAATGCTAAAAATAGAACTAACATGTAACCTAGCTATTCCATTCTTGGATATATATCCAAAGAAAACAAAAACGCTAATTCAAAAAGATACATGCACTCCAGTATTCATAGCAGCATTATTTACAACAGTCAAGATATGGAAAAAACCTAATGTCCAACAACAGATGCATGAATAAAGAAAATGTGGTATATAAAGCTATATATATATACAATGGAATACTACTCAGCCATAAAAAGAAAATAATTTTGCCTTTTGCAACAACATGTATGGACCTGAAGGGTATTATGCTAAGTAACATAAGTCAGATGGAAAAAGACAAATACTTTATGTTATCACTTATATGTGGAATCTAAAAAACAAAACAAAACAAATGAATATAACAAAAGAGAAACAGACTCACAGACATAGAGAGCAAACTAGTGGGTTTTAATAGGGAGAAAGAATGGGAGAGGGCAATATAGGGCAAGGTATTAAGAGATACAAATTACTATGTGTAAAATAAATAATTTGCAAGGATATATTGTACAGAATAGGGAATATAGCCAATATTTTATAATAACTTTAAATGGAGTATAATCTATAAAATATTGAATCTTTATATCACTGTACACCTGCAACTAATATAATATTGTAAATCAATGATTTAATTAATTAATTAAAATTCAACAACCACTAATGCTTAAATTCTCAGTCTACAACTTTACACACGGGGTACAAAAGAAAGTAAGTGGGCTTGAAAAGCCTACCTGGAGGAGAAGTATATTATATTGATGTGTGAAAATTATATTAATCACCACTTGAAGCACTATGAGATAGGCAGATGTATTTCATATGTACAGATCAGAAATCAGCCTGTCTTCTCTCAGTAGTACACAATAGATTACATTAACACACTCTCGAATAATTCCTTTTTCTCAGATGTTGTTAACAATATTTTTATGACATTTTGCCCAGTATTCTACTACATTATTCAAATTTGTATGATTCCATAAGAATTCAGTCCATTTTAAAGCAAAGATGGACTATGTGGCTAAAAGCAAGCTTTTATATGTCTCAGTCTTTTGGTCTACAGACAAGGACTTCTCTCTTGACAGAAATGTTTAACATTGTCAAGAGATTCTGTTAAATGTTATAGCAATTAATTATACAAAGAAGCACTTAATGCTTTCAGAAAATTGAAATAATTTTCTATAGTGTCACCTACAACACAAAATTCCAACCCCCACACACACCCCACATTATGTTTCTTAATATCTTGAACCAAAATGCCTGTGTCTCTCCAAACAGAATATAAAGAAGTCTTTATTTGTTCAATTGCTGAAGCCACAGTGTTTACTAAGGTGCCTGAATCATAGTAGACACTCTTATTTTTTGTTAAATAAGCTAAGTAATAATTTATGATTATTTATTTTCTTATTAAATGAATAAAAGAAGGTATAAGTAATTGAATAACTAATAATTGCGATATAAGAGTCTTGTCTTCATTTAACAAATATAGGAAGAAATAATAGGGTTTACTTAAATATTAAAATGAGTCTATAAAGAAAACATTGGCTCCATTGACTCCAGATTTTCTGGTATTTTTGTATCAATGATTGGAGTGGGGACTTTTATAATGGCAATTGGCTAGTTGGATTGACTTCTTAGCAGTGAATATGAAGCAGCAGCAGGAAATCTAAAGGGAAATACTTTTAAGAATTTGGAAATAATAGTTTTAATGAAAAGTGAGAGATCAAAGATAAAGAAATAAATGGTTGTTGTAAACATTTAAAATACTCCTCAATACTTCTCAATGTAACACACCATATAAAATTTTCCTCCATGCTCTTCTGTGTACAATTTTTGTGAGATGGTTGAGCTATCTTATTAATCCACAAAATTTTTCAAACTAGTTAATATGAATATAATAATTATTTTAATTTTGAAATGAGTTTCTGGAATTCATTTATCTACTTAATGAAAATAACAGAATAAAAATTTTGTGACATAGAATCCCATGCTCTCTTTTCCATTTTTAATTTCACCTTTTGTAAAACAGGCAGAATCTAACAACTTTTAATAACATTGTTTCTATAAATAATTTGTTTGGGGATAAAATTAAAATATAAGTTGTGGGAAGAAAAGTTTTATCTAATTCATATTACCCATACTGTGTGCAATAATTTTTACTATAGGAGTATTGAGTTTTGATCAGCAGCTTTTACTTAAAGGATTCCTGTGGTAAGAAATAATATTTTCTATGGAAAGCAACATAGAATATATTAAGAAAACTATTGTTGGATATCAATAGAAAATTCTTTGTACAAACCCAAATTTCCTTCCATAGGAAGGAAACTTTGGTCTTAATATTGCTTTATAGAACTAAGTGAAAAAGACATTTTTTTTAGTGCTTTTGTTGAATAGCATTATTGTGTTTTTTGTGGACTAAATTGTGTCTACAAAAATTCATAGATTGAAGCCCAAATGCTCAATGTAATTGATAAAGATAGGCCTTGAGGAAGAATTAAGGTTAAATGAAAGCCTAAAGGTGGGGCCCTAATCCAATAGAACTGATGTCCTTATCAGAAGAGGAAGAGATTCCAGGAGAGCATATTCATAAAGAAAATGCCATGTGAGGACAGCGAGAAGGCATGGGTCTACAAGCCAAGGAGAGCGGTCTCACGAGAAATCCACCCAGCTGGCAACTGGATCCTGGACGTCTAGCCTCCAGAACTGTGAGAAAATAAATATGTTGTTTCAGACACTCAGTCTGTGGCATTCTGTTATGCCCTAGCTACCTAATACAATATTGAATTTTTTAAAATTAATTACTATGATTTGTTCAACATTTATTTAAGTGACATGTAGTTCAGTTTATCTACTTATTTGCTACAAGATCCCAAAAATATGATGCTCAAAACCAAGCATATATGTATCTTTGTTATTTTGTGTTATTTTCTCAGTGAATCCTTCTGGTAAAACATACAGTTAACTAATTCTTTTTTTCAGAATGACCTAGTATTTATGCCATTTATGCATTTCTAATTCTAATTTATTTGTCACAATGTTTATAACATCATATATTACTTTAAAACTATTAAATATAATTATTTATTTTATGTGATAATTCCAAAAGGTATCATATTTGTGACTTTGATTCTGATGACCTTCACTAGTAATGGCTATTTTCCTCAAGTAATTTTCTTTTATATAACATGTGTGTGTATGTGTGAACTAATATTGTTTGGAGTTGTATATATGGATATTTTTTCAGCTCTTTTTATCTTTCCAGAAATGATTTGTGTTTGCCTCTGCCAGGTATTAGGAGCAATGACAAAACATGATAATTTGAAGATTTGAAGCTAAGTATTTGTCTTGAATTTCTTTGAATAACAAAGTAATGGGAAGTGTAGACTGAACTCACACTATATGTGAAAAAAACTTCTAAGTTTTAGTGTTTTTTCCTCTTATTTATCCTAGGTAAATGATCAATAAGATAAGTAAAGTCCTGTTTATCTTTTCTGGTAACACTTTGGTTTTGTCCCTTCTGAAGATGTCACATTTTAGCAGTTTCAATTTTATGTGGAAATGAGCAATCTATCTATAAATATTTAATGGTCTGCTTAAAACTCATTCTCTAAACCAAAATGAATAGAGAGATGCTCCAAGGATAATGGTAGCTTTAATACGTCTCTCTCTGGATTTGTGTCCTCTTGTTATTTCTTTCTCTTGATGTTTTTCTTTACCAGGTGGGAAGTTTACTCAAGCACTTAAAAACATTTGTAGATATACAGTTTATTCAAAATTTTCAGTATTCAAAGCAAAATTCTGTACAATTCTATTGTCTATAGTGTGGAAATGGAATTTTAGAGGACTTTCTGTATTTAAATTTGTGTTTAAGCAAATTTCCCCTTACTATATATGTATTACTTTATTGAACAACAATTTGTGATTGTTCACTTATTCCTGTTAAATTTAATACTGTTGAGTCACACCAGTTGGAGAGAGCATCAAGATTTATTTTAAAGTAGGCATTTACAAGTGTGTTCAATCTCTTAGACTCAAACTCAAAGGGATTGCACCAATGGGTCCAGGTTAAGAATGATCTTGAGATGAAACCGAAATATAATCTATATTCTAAAGTTGCTATCACTTTAAACACAACATATAAAAATAAATTAAACACTGAATTTCTAATATTATTGAATTAGACCTCACAATTTAATTGGCAGTGGATTCTGAAGAGAATTTAATTTTAACCACTCAAAATACTCATATTATCTGGCTTGAAAAAAGAGCACTAAACATCTGCTGTGTAATGGAAATATGAGTTCAAAAAATTGGCCACTTTTACTTATCTCTAAACAGGAAACTGTCAAAAATGTTTAAAAAATTTTCAAACCACTCAAAAACAAGTTGGACATCTTTGCTAACCATAAATAGAATAGGAAAGTCATATTAGGAAGGGGTTGAAGTCAATGTGATGTTGATTTCTAGGGAAGAAAATGGAAGAGGCAGCCAGGAATTCAAATTTTAAAGGAAAATGGATTCTACTCACTTTACAAAATGTGGAGTGTACAGAGCATAATCCACCAAAACTGATAGAATTGTGGCTTGTAGTGAGTTATTATTGCTGAGGAGGACAAGTTCACTGACAGACAACCAAGTAACAAGGTCCTTGGCTGGAGCAACAATACACTTGGATTGCCATATATATATATGACCTCGTTCTGAACAGGTGGTCACATGGTTCTGGAGGGAGCAATCAAAAGCTATCAGTCAGTGAAGAAAGATGACAGAGAGATTAAAAAAAAAAGGACCTGAAATTATCACATAAATTCCTTCTTATAATTCACAAAAAAGATTAAAGTATGAAAAGAAAATTAACAATTTTAGAAAACCAATTCACTTAACAAAAAGGAATTTGCCACTTGAGATTTTCAAATAATCAAGAGAAAAAACAACTTAAAAAAACCCACAACACATTCAACAGTGTTATAGAGATACAGGGAAGAATGATATCCACAAAATAAATAAAACATTACAAAGGAATATAATGATAAAGAATTGCTGGAGATCAAAATAACCAATTATAAGTAATAGAAATTTTTAAATGTTGTCAAAAGAAAATAAATATAGGACAAATTTTAGACTTTCCTCAAAGAAATAATAATTATTTCAAGATAGTTTTGAAATTAACCCATAATTCTGCACTAATAAATATGGAAGTTGACATGATGAAGATACTGAAAGACATTGAACTTAATATACAATGTGAACATATGATTTTACAGAAACAAATTGAAACAAAAATATTTGGAAGCATGATGGAGACAAAATCTTGAAAACCATGACTGAGAATTTTCCTGGATTATAGAACACACAGAAAATTCCTCATATGAAGTGTATCAAGAGTATATTTAAAGTGCCAAATAGGAAAAATAAAAATCTATGCACATAAAAGTTTATAAAATAATGAAGCTATGGGATTTCAAATACATAAAGAAAAAAATTAAAACAACTGACAGAATGAGAGATTATTCACAATGGAATTTCAATTATCTTGACAGTGAGAATATCTCACTAGCAATAGCAATTGAGTAAAAACTAAACATATTTTCAAAGTGCAAAAGGAAAATAACTAAAAATTATCATTTTAAACCTGAGAACAAAGAAGTATTTTAAATCTTCACAAATAAAGAAAGTTTACTACCCACATGTCCTCCTTGAAATAAAAACTAAAAATGTATTTCAGCAAGTGGAAGCATGAACAAAGAGGAATGAGAGAGTCACAAAAAGCAAAAATTAGCCTAGGTATTGACAAAATATCTTGATAAAGTTAATCTCCCTATTGTAAAAATAAATAATTACATCTAAATTTGATCTTTGGATAAGTTATAAGTAAAATAAAATGTTAGCTAATTGTGTCATGTAAAATGGAATAAGATATCAAAATGTATTTAAAGTTCTGGTCCCATTTTGTTGGTCAATATAGGTACTGAGAAATTTTAGACTCATTCAGGTAAAATAAATCAAGAAAAAAATATAATAATTTACCAAAAGAAAACTGGTTTCATAAATTTATTTCTTAAAAATTATTTAATTTTTAAATAAATTTATATAAATTATTTATTTAAAAGTGAAATAACATAAGAGAGAATTATGTATGTAAAAGAACTATTCAATTAAGAAGATATAAAAATCATAATCTTAGATAATTAAGCAGTGTTATAAAGCTAAACCTTATGGGATTTTTAGAAGTTAGAAAATCCAAAATTATAAGCAGAAAATTTAACATACTCTTCTCAAAAACCAACATATTAAGGAGGCAAAGTGTACTAAGAATATAGAAATATATAACACTACAATAAGAAATAAGTGTTTATTAGTGGGAAATATGAGGTACCAAATTTATTTACTTTTAAAGGAAAATAAAACAAAATACGAATACTGAATGTTAATACACCAAATGATCAAATAAAGATAAAATACAATGGAAATAAGGGAAAAGCTAAAAGCTATAGTGGAAGCATCAAGATGGTGGAGTAAGAAGACCCTCAACTCACTACTCCTACAGACACAACAAAATTAAAATTATTCACAGAACAGTGATTTATGAGAATGACCTACAAAACTAGCAGAAAATATCCTCCATTGTCAAAGACATTAAGAAGGAACCACAATGAAATGGGTAGAAATAAGGGAAACGTGGTACAGTCAGGTCATACACCCTGGTTTGGCAAACAACAAATGAAAGGAATATCACAGTGATAGATACCCTCCTCCAGAAGCAAGAGTTATGAGCCCTACACTGAGTTACCCTGGCCAGGGTTCCAGGCCCAGGAAGACCAAACCCTCAGAAATCTGGCTTTGAGAACTAACAGGGCTTGTATTCAGGAGAGTTGGAGGGCTGTAGGAAAGAGAGTCCACTCTTAAAGGGTGCATGTAAAATCTCACACATTACAAATCCCAGTTCAGGGGCAGTTGTTTGAAAGGAGCCTGGGTCAGACCCACTTGCTTATCTTGTAGAGCCTCTTGAAGAAGCAGTAGGCAACTGGAACTCCTGGGAATATAGATGCTAGAAGCAGCCAGTTTTTTTGGAGCTTACTCTACTGCAAAAAAACCTACCCTGGCAAACACTGATTTGGAATTCTCCCTCTAGCCTGTTAATGCTGGGGACATGGTCCCACACAACAGTGCGCCAGTGCCTACCTTGAGCCTCCCTGGACCCAATTCACAGCTATCTGAGGACTCACCTAGGTCCACCAGCAACCTGGCAGCCGTCCTTTGACTCCTGGACTGTGCAGCAAAGCACACAGGAAGCCAGTTCCAACTACCAATGTACCCACAGTAATCGGCCTCACCACAACAGAAGGGGACTCATAGGAGGCAACCCTAGAGCATATATCTCTGGTGACAAAAAGGGAACATGCTGGGCCCTATAGGACTTTAGCATGAAGCCATACAATCAACGTATCTAACACAAAGAAATAAACACATAAAATAGGGCAAGATAAAAAGACTGACGAATAAGTTCCAAATGCAGGAACAATACAGAACCCCAGAAAAACAACTAAACAAAGTGGAGATAAGTACTCCACTCAATAAAGAGTTCAAGGTAATGATCATATATATGCTCAGAAAACTCAGAAGAAGAATGAATGAACATAGTGATAATTTTAACAAAGAGTTAGAAAATATAAAGAAGAAACAAAGCAGAAAAACACAATAACTGGAAAAATATACTACAAGGAATCATAAGTAAGTTCAATGACACAGAGGAGTGGATCAGTGATCTGAAAGACAGAGTAGTGAAAATCAACCAAGCTGAAGAGAAAAAAAAGAAAAAAAAAGAATTTAGAAAATGAGGATTTTTAGTCTAAGAGATGTCTAGAACAACATCCAGCCTATTAGCATCCATATTACCAAGGTCTCAGAAGAAGATAAAGAGTTTTGCATTAGCTTTACAAGAAATGTTAAATGGACTTCTCTCACCAGAAATTAAAAAAAAAAAAACATGACTAGAAATATAAAAATTATGTTAGGAAAAATCATAGGTAAAGATAAACATACAGTAAAGGTAATAGAGGCAAAATAATAAAATCATCTTTATCCACAATAAATAGCTAAAGTATACAAAAATTCCCCCAAAAGTTATAAAATATGATGTCAAAACATTTGGTAGACTGAGCAAAAATGGGAGACTGAGCAAAAATGCAGGGTTGTTAGAATGTACTCAAACTACTTAAAATAATCATTCATATATAAAAAAATATATATGAATATATTTATATATGAACCTTATGGTAACCACAAACATTTATAATAGGTACACAAAGAAGAAAGAGAAAGGAATCTGAATATAATGTTAGAGCTACAAGGGAAGACAGCAAAACAAGAAAAATGAATAAAAAGAACTACAAAAACAACAAGAAAACAATTTTAAAAAATACTAATAAGTACATATCTATCAATAATTACTTTAAATGTAAGTGGACTAAATACAGAGATTAGATGAATGGATACAAAAATAAGATCCTTATATTGCTGCCAACAAGAGATTCTCTACAGATCAAAAGGCACATAGACTAAAAGTGAGAGGATAAAAAAAGATATTTCACTCAAATGAAAATTAAAGAAAACTGGGGGAAAAATACTTAGACAAAATAGACTTAAAAAAATACCTAACAACAAACAGAAGGACATTACATAATGATAAAGAGATCTATACAAGAAAATATAAAAGTTGTAAATATATGTGCACTAAATATAGGAGCAACTAAATACATAAGGCAAATATTAGCAAATATAAAAAAAGAAATTGACAGTAATACAATAATAATAGGGGACCTTACACCTCACTTACTTCAATGGACAGATCATTCAGTACAAAATCAATAAAGAAACACTGGCATTCTGAAGAACCTAGGGACAGGACAGGAATAAAGATGCAGATGTAGAGAATGGACTTGAGGACACAGGGAAGGGGAAGGTAAACTGGGATGAAGTGAAAGAGTGGCGTGGACATATATACACTACCAAATGTAAAACAGATAGCTACTGGGAAGCAGCCACATATCATAGGGAGATCAGCTCGGTGTTTTGTGACCATCTAGAGGGGTGGGATAGGGAGGGTGGGAGGGAGAAACAAGAGGGAGGAGACATGGGGATATATGTATATGTATAGCTGATTCACTTTGTTATAAAGCAGAAACTAATACACCATTGTAAAGCAATTATACTCCAATAAAGATGTTTAAAAAAATAAAGAAATATTAAATCCATGAAAAAAAAGAAACACTGGCCTTAAATGACACATTATATCAGATTGAGTATATATATATATATATACACACACACACATAATTTTATATATAACTTCCCATTCAAAAGCAGCAGATTCTTCTCATGTATATTTGGAACAGTCCCCAGGATAAATCACATGTTAGGCCACAAAAAAATGTCTCAATAAATTTAAGAAGATTGAAATAATATTAAGCATCTTTTCCAACAACAAGAGTTTGAGACTAGAAATCTATGCTACTAAACAACCAAGGGTACTGAAAAAGTCACAGAGGAAATCAAAAACTACCTGGAGGCAAGTGAAAATGGAAATAGTGTTCCAAAATATATAGGATGTAACCAAAATTTCCAGGAGGGAGGTTTATAACAATACAGGTCTACTGCATGAGACAAGGAAAATCTCAACTAAACAATCTAACATTATGCTTAAGGAAACTAGAAAAAGAACAGGCAAAACCCAAAATTAGTAGAAGGAAAGAAATAATAAATGTCAGAGCAGAAATAAAGAAAATAGAGACTAAGGAAAAATAGCAAAAATCCATAAAACTAAGAGCTGGTTCTTTGAAAAGGTAAACAAAATTTATAAAATTTTAGCCAGACTCACAAGAAAAAGAAGGCTCAAATAAATAAAATCAGACATAAAAGAGGAGAAGTTACAATAAATACCACAGAAATACAAAGGATCAAATAAATTACTACAAAGAATTATATACTAATAAACTGGACAACCTAGAAGAAATGGATAAATTCCTGAAAACGTGTATCTCCTGAGACTGAACCAGGAAGAAATATAAAATAGAAAGATGCATTGCCAGTAATAAAATTGAATAAGTAATCAAAAAACTCCCAACAAACAAAAATCTAGGCCCAGATGACTTCATGGATGAATTCTACCAAGCATTTAAAGAAGAGTTAACACTTATCCTTCTTAAACTACCCCCAAAAATTAAAAGGAAGGCATGTTTCTGGACTCATGCTACAAGGCCAGCACCATCCTGATACAAAACTCAGACAAAAATACAAAAAAAAAAAAAGAAACTATGATGAATATAGATGCAAAAGCCCTCAAAAAATATTAGCAAGCCAAGTTCAGCAATATATTAAAGGCATCTTACATCATGGTCAAGTGGAAATTATACCAGGGAAACAAGGATGGCTCAATATCCACAAATCAATCAACTTAATATATCACATTAACAAGTTGAAGAATAAAATTCATATAACTTAATAGGTATAGGAAAATCTTTGTTTAGAAAATCAACATCAATATATTATAAAAACACTACAAGTTGTGTATAGACAGAACATTTGTCAACATAATATAGGTCATATATGGCAAATCTAGAGCCAACATCATACTCAACAATAAAAATCTGAAAGCATTTCCTCTAGGATCAGGAATAAGACCAGGATGTCCACTCTAGCCATTTTTATTCAACATAGTATTGAAAGTCTTAGCCAGAGCTATCAGACAGGAAAAAAATGAAATGCATCTAAATTGGAAAGGAAGAAGTAAAACTCACTATATACAGATTACATGATAATATACAAAAAATGCTAAAGACACTATCAAAAATCTATAAGAACAAATAAATGAAATCAGTAAAGTTGCAGGATATAGAATTATATAGAAATCTGCTGTGTTTCTATACACTAATAATGCACTATCAGAAAAAGCAATCAAGAAAACAATCCCATTTACAACTGCATCAAAATGAATAGAACACCTAGGTATAAATATAACCAAAGAGATAAAATACCTGTACTCTGCAAACTATGACACTGAGGAAAGAAATTTAGGATAACACAAACAAATGGAAAGATGTACTGAGCTCATGAATTGGAAAAATTAATATTTTTAAAATGACCATTCTGTCCAAGGCAATCTACAGATTCAATACAATTATCAAAATGCCCATGGCATTTTTCACAGAACTAGAACAAATAATTCTAAAATTTGTGTGGAAACCAAAAGACAATGAATACCCAAAGAAATCTTGAGAAAAAAGAATAAGCTGGAGGTGTAGTACTCTGACTCAAACTATGATACAGACCTTCAGCAATCACATTGTATTAGCACAAATGACACATAGATCAACAAAAAATGGATTCTGAATAGAGAACCCCCAAATAAACCCACACTTACATGGTGAAAATAGGCAAGAATATACAATGGTGAAAAGGCAGCCTCTTCAATAAATGGTGCTGGAAAACTGGAAAGCTATATGCCAAAGAATCAGACTGGACCACTTTCCACATCATACACAGAAATAAACTCAAAATGAGTTAAATACTTAATTGTAAAAACAGAAACCATAAAACTCCTAGAAGAAAACATTGGCAGCATACTCTTTAACATTGGCCTTAGCAATATTATTTTGAATCTACCTTCTCAAGCAAGGAAAGTTAAAACAAAAATAAACAAATGAGGGATTTCCCTGGTGGTGCAGTGGTTAAGAAGCTGCCTGCCAATTCAGGGGACATGGGTTTGAGCCCTGGTCCAGGAAGATCCCACATGCTGGGGGAACAACTAAGCCCATGCACCACAACTACTGAGCCTGTGTGCCACAACTACTGAAGCCTACACGTCTAGAGCCCGTGCTCCACAACAAGAGAATCCACTGCAATGAGAAGCCCATGCACTACAATGAAGAGTAGCCCCTGCTGGCCACAACTAGAGAAAGCTTGTGCACAGGAATGAAGACCCAATGCAGCTAAAAATAAATAAATAAATGTATTTATTTAAAAAAATACATCAAACTATAAATCTTTTGCACAGTGAAGGATACTATCAAGAGAACAAAGAGAGGGCTTCCCTGGTGGCACAGTGGTTGAGAGTCCACCTGCCAATGCAGGGGACACGGGTTCGTGCCCTGGTCCAGGAGGATCCCACATGCCATGGAGTGGCTGGGCCCGTGGGCCATGGCTGCTGAGCCTGCACGTCCAGAGCCTGTGATCCACAACGGGAGAGGCCAAAGCAGTGAGAGGCCTGCGTATCACTTAAAAAAAAAAAAAAAAAAGAAAGAAAACAAAGAGGCAGCCTACTGAATGGGAGAATGATATATATGATAAGTTATTATTTAAAAAAACCCAAATACAGTTCAATATCAAAAAGCAAACAATCTGATTGAAAAATGGGCAGAGGACTTGAATATACATTTTTCCAAAGAAGACACACAGATGGTCATCAGATGATTGAAAATATGCAATTCACGAATCATAAAGGAAATGCAAATTAAAACCAAAATGAGATATCACCTCATATCTGTTAGAATGGCTATTATCAAAAAGACAGCAAATAACAAGTGTTGGCAAGATTGTGGAGAAAAGTGAACCTAGTGCTCTGCTGGTAGGATTGTAAATTGGTGCAGTCACTAAGGAAAATATTATGGAGGTTCTTCAAAAAATT
This sequence comes from Mesoplodon mirus, assembly GCF_964341445.2. Lineage (NCBI taxonomy): Eukaryota > Metazoa > Chordata > Mammalia > Artiodactyla > Ziphiidae > Mesoplodon > Mesoplodon mirus. Next base: position 114,000,152 of record NC_138983.1, on the reverse strand, counting down.
AAAAATAGAATGACCATATGATTCAGAAATTCCATTTTGGGGTATTGATCTGAAGAAATAAAAAACACCAATGTGAAAAGATAAATGTACACCAATATTCATTACAGCATTATTTACAGTAGGAAACATGTGGAAGCAACCTAAGTGTCCATCAATAGAAAAATGGATAAAGAAGATGTGTTGTGAATATATATATATATACTATTACTCAGGCAAAAAAGAAAAAGAAATTTTGTTGTTTGTGACTACATGAAGGATCTAGAGTTTATTATGCTAAGGGAAATAAATCAAACAGAGAAAGACAGTGTATGATCTTACATAGAAGGTAAAAAACTAATGAAACAAACAAAAAGAGAAACACACTCTTTTTTTTTTTTTTTTTTTTTTGCGATACGCGGGCCTCTCACTGCTGTGGCCTCTCCCATTGTGGAGCACAGGCTCCGGACATGCAGGCTCAGCGGCCATGGCTCACAGGCCCAGCCGCTCCACAGCATGTGGGACCCTCCCAGACCAGGGCACGAACCCGTGTCCCCTGCATCGGCAGGTGGACTCTCAACCACTGCGCCACCAGGGAAGCCCGAAACACACTCTTAGATGTAGAGAACAGGTGGTTGCTCTGGTGTGTCACTGGGCCCACGGTGACACAAACCTGAACTAAAGCTCCGTTGATGACCTGACCTCCATAAGCCTGTACTCTGATGGGTGGACCACAGTAATACTTGGGGTCTTCTGGAATTAGTGTCAATTCTGAGGTAGTATCTAATAATCCTTAAAAAGTCTGACTATATTCTTTCTCACAATGCACAGTTTCATTCAAGTTTTCTTGGTCTGTAAATTGACTTAAGTCTGGAAATTGATCCAGGGGTCATGATTCTGTTTTGTGATTCAAGCTAGGCTTCTGTTCACTTGAACTAAACTCCTCTGCTTATACAGATCAAGTAAGGATTTATTATTCTTCCCATTTATTTCACTTCTTGGGATACCATGAGCTAGCAATGACATGTGTTTCTGCAAGTCAGACTATTCTGCTTACTGCTTTGACTCTGCTGTTCTTTATGGTAATCATGCTCACCTTGCCTTTGGCAATTAAGTGATACCCCTTAGTGCCTGCCATCTGGGATTCAGTTACTACCATTGCATTTATGTTTTCCAGTTTAGTGGCAGCAGTTTCCACTGCAATTTCTGGTCTACTGAGAAGAGTGACCACAGAGCTCTTCAAAGATTCTGGGGCTCCCCTTACATATTTATGTCTAGGAAAAAAAAATGATGAGTGTGGGTGATGAAAAGAATCAAGAGTGTCTTGAATGCAATTACCTCAGGGGAACACATTACAGTTTTTTTGTTTTGTTTTGTTTTTTTTTTTTTCAGGCAAAGCAAGGTTAATCTCCAGAGGTGAGAACACTGAGCCAAATTTAGGGGTTCAATGACCCAGATTCATTAGGTTCTTCACATATATCCATACTACAGTTTTCAGAACCACATTCCTTCCCAGTCAATGTTCTCACTTTAATAGCAGACAACATGCAAGTTTGGGAATTCAATTTGTGTTGTAATTCGTCCCCTTACAGGATGAGACTCTGTGTTTGGTTTTCAGAAATCTCAGCCCTTTAGCTACAGGGGATAAAGTTTTCTTTCAAAAATACACAGAAACATTCAGATCATTTATATGGTGCTGGAGCATCTCTGAGCTAATCCTTTTCTTTGCCCTCTTTGTCCAGTGCAATTAGGAGAAACCAACCAATCTCACTATACCTATATTCTAAGATATCAAATACATGGGCACCCAGAACCTTGTTTCTTATAAATATTTGACTACAATTATCTAATACTGTTATTTTGTGAATCTCCATTGCTACATTATATTATGGACTATCTGTCTTCTCTTTACTAGTGGAAATAGAGTAATTTGCACTTTAAATCTAATAATACAATAGAATCAAATCCAGAAACCTCAGAACAAGTTCATAAAGATCATTCTTAAGATTCTGTTCCTATGAAACCACTCTCAATACCAAAATCTGTATTAGTCATTGTTCTCTGCCTCCTTCTAGCTGGCTTTCTGTCAGTTTGTCTCTCTTTTTCTCAATAGGGCACGAGAGAGAGGTTTATTTTAAGAAACTGGCTCAAGCAATTTGGGTATTGTGGGGAATGGCAAATTTGAAACATGTAGGGCAAGCTGGTAGACTGGAGATCTGGAGATTCAGGTGAGAAGAAATGTTGTAGACTAAAGTCTAAAGGCTGGAAACTCAGGTGGAATTTCTATGTTGCAGTCTGAATATAAGATTCCTTCTTTGGGAGACCTCATTTTTTGCTAAGTCCTTCAACTGATTGGATGAGGTCAATACATATTATGGAGGTTAATGTTCTTTACTTAAATTAAACAGATTTAAAGTGTTAATCACATCAAAAGCATTTTTCAAGCAACATCTAGACTAGTGTTTGTCAAAAAAATCTGGTCAGCAAAACTGACAGATAAAATTGACAATCACAGCCAGTTTAGGTAATTTGAATGTTTCTAGGAATTTATACATTTTGTCTAGGTTAACTAATTTGTTGTCATACATTTTTTACACTATTTCATACTATTGCATTAACTGGTTAATTTATTCATTAAGATTAACATAGTTTTGTGGAAGCTATGATATGAAGTCTGGGAGAGTTATGCTTCCAGACTTGTTCTTTTTTTCTCAGTATTGCTTTGGCAATTCTGGGTCTTTTGTGGTTCCATATAAATTTTAGGATGATTTGTTCTATTTCTGTGAAAAAGTTTAAGGGTAATTTGATAGTGATTGAATTAAATCTGTAGATTGTTTTAGGTCTTTTGTCCATTTTAACAATATTAATTCTTCCAATCAAAGAGCATGTGATATCTTTCCATTTCTTTGAATCATCTTCAATTTCCTTTATCAATCTTTTATCTTTTTCAGTGTAGGAGTCTTTGACCTCCTTGGTAAAGTTTATTCCTAGGTATATATATATATATTTTGATGTGATTTTAAAAGTGACTTTGTTTTTACTTTCTCTTTCTTATGTTTCATTGTTAGTGTAAAGAAATGCAACAGATTTCTGTATGTTAATCTTCTATCTTCCTACCCTGTTGATTTTTTTTATCAGTTCTAGTAGTTTTTGTGTGGAGTCTTTAGGGTATTCTATATAAAATATCATGCCATCTGCATATAGTTAAAATTTTACCTCTTCCCTTCCAATTTGGATACCTTTTATTTCTTTTTCTGGCCTTATTGCTGTCCCTAGGATTTCCAATACTATGTTGAATAGAAGTGGTGAGGGTGGGCATCCTTGTCTTGTTCCAGATTTTAGTGGGACAGCTTTCAACTTTTCACTGTAAACTATAATGTTTACTGTGTGTTTGTCATAAACAGCTTTTATGATGTTAATATATATTCTGTCTATACCCACTTTGGTGAGACTTTTTATTATGAATGTAGGTTGAATTATGTCAAATGCTTTTTCTGCATCAATTGAGATGATCATGTGGTGTACATCTTTTTGTTTTGTTGATGTGGTGTACACATTGATTGATTCACATATGTTGAACCATGCTTGTAATCCTGGGATGAATCCAACCTGATCAAGTTGTATGATGCTTTTTATGTGTGGTTGGATTTGATTTACTAATCTTTTCTTGAGGAATTTTGCATCTATATTGGCCTGTAATTTTCTTTTTTGGTAGTGTCTTAGTCTGGTTTTGCTATCAGAGTAATGGTGGCTTCACAGAATGACTCTGGGAGTGTTCCCTCCACTTCGAGTTTTTGGAAGAATTTGAGAAGGATCTGTGTATGTTCTTCTTTTATGTTTGGTAGCGTTCCCCAGTGAAGCCATCTGGTCTTGGTCTTTTGTTTTCAGAGAGTTATTATTATTATTGTTATTATTATTATTATTATTATTATTATTATTATTATTATTACAGGTCCTATTTCACTTTTAGTGATCAGTCCGTTCAAAATCTGTTTCTTCTTGATTCAGTTTTGGTAGGCTATATGTTTCTAGAAAGTTGTCCATTTCTTTTAAGTGGTCCAATTTGTTCACATATTGTTCATAGTATTCTCTTATGGAATTTTGTATTTCTGCAATATAAGCTGGTATTTCTCTTCTTTCCTTTCTTATTTTGTTTATTTGAGTCCTCTCATTCATTTTTCTTCTTGGTGAGCCTGGCCAGAGGTTTGTTAATTTTGTTTACCCATTTAAAACACAAACTCTTGGTTTTATTGATTTTTTCTTTTGTTATTTTTTAATCTCATGTAATTTATTTCCTCTCTGATCTTTATTATTTCCGTTCTTCTGCTGAATTTAGGTTTTTTCTTATCTAATTGTTTTAGGTGGTAGTTTAGGTTGTTTATTTGACATTATTCTTGTTTTCTGAGGAAGACCTGTATTGCTATGAACTTCCCTCTTAGGACTGCTTTTCCTGCAGCCCATAGTTTTTGTATAGTTGTGTTTTCATTGTCATTTGTTTCAAGGCATTTTTAAAATTTCCTCTTTGATTTCATCATTGACCCACTGGATTTTCAGTAACATGCTGTTTAGTCTACATGTAATTGTGTGTTTTTATTCTCATTTATCTTTCTGTGGTTGATTTCTAGTTTCATGCTGTTGTGATCAGAAAAAATGTTTGAAATAAATTTTGTACTGTTAAAATTGTTGAGGCTTTTCTCATATCCTAATATGTTGTCTCACCCAGAGAATGTTCCATATGCACCTGAAAATAATGTGTATTCTAGGATTTTTATTAGTTTATTTGTCTTGTTTTTTGTTTTGTTTTGTTTTTGGATATAATGTCTTGAAAAATATCAATTAAGTCTAACTGTTGAATTTTGTCATTTAATATCTCTGTTGTCTTATTGACTTTCTGTCTGGAATTTCTGTCCATTGATTTCAGTGGGGTGTTTAAATCTCCTGCTTTTGTTGTATTTCTATCAGTTTCTCCCTTTATGTCTGTAAGTATTTGTTTTATGTCTTTAGGTACTTCTCTATTGGGTGCATATATATTAATGAGTGTAATATCTTGTTCTTGTATTGATCCTTTTATCATTGCATAGTGTCTTTCTTTATCTTTCTTTATGGACTTTGTTTTAAGGCTATTTTACTTGATATGAGTATTGCAACCCCCACTTTCTTTTCATTTCCATTTCCATGAAATATCTTTTTCCATACCCTTACTTTCAATCTATGTATGTTCTTTGCACTAAAGTGGGTCTCCTGTAGGCAGCATATTGTAGGCTCTTGTTTCCTTATCCAATCTGACACTCTGTGTCTTTTTTTTTTTTTTTTTTTTTGCGGTACGCGGGCCTCTCACTGTTGTGGCCTCTCCCATTGTGGAGCACAGTCTCCGGACGCGCAGGCTCAGCGGCCATGGGTCACGGGCCCAGCCGCTCCGCAGCATGTGGGATCTTCCCGGACCGGGACACGAACCCGTGTCCCCTGCATCGGCAGGCGGACTCTCAACCACTGCACCACCAGGGAAGCCCCACTCTGTGTCTTTTGATTGGAGTATTTATTCCATTGACATTTAAGGTAATTATTGATAGATATGTATTTATTGTCATTTTAAACCTTTTTTTTCCCATTGATTTTATATTTCTTCTTTGTCCCTTTCTTTTTCTTTTTGCTTTTCCTTTTGTGTTTTGATGGTTTTCTTTTGTATTATGCTTGGCTTCTCTTCTTTTTGTTTTTTGTGAATCTATTGTGTGTTTTCGATTTGTGGTTACCCTAATTTTTAAGTATGTTAACCCATTACTCTATTTGCTTTAGACAGGTAGTTGTATAAGCTCAAACACATTCTAAAAAATCTACATTTTCTTACTTCTCTCTTCCACATTTTATGATTTAGATGTCTTATTTTACAACTTCATGTTTAACCTTTTGATGTTCATTGTAGTTATAGTCACTTTCACAAAAGTTTTTCTGTTTTATTTTTTTTTTAAATCTACGTACTGGCTTATTTAACTGATCTACAATTCTTTTATGTATTTAATTATCCTATTGTCATTTTCCCTTTCCTGTAGATTCTGGCTTCTTTTCTATTTCGGGAAGACCTTTCAATATTTCCTTTAGGATAGGTTTAGTATTGCACATTTCTTTATCTCTCTTTCTCTTCTAAATGATAGTCTTGCTGGGTAAAATATCCTAGGTTTTTGGTTTTTCCCTTTCAGGACTTTGAATATATTGTGCTACTCCCTGTGGCCTGCAAAGTTTCTGTAGAGAAATCAGGTGATAACTTTATTGGGGTTCCCTTGTAATTAATTCTTTGCTTTTTACTTGTTGCCTTAGAATCCTTAACTTTTGCCATTTTGATTATAATATGTCTTGATGTAGGTCTGGTTGGGTTCATCTTGGTTGGGACTCTCTGCACTTCCTGTATCTGGATATCTGTTTCCTTCTTTAGGTTTGGGAAGTTTTCAGCCATAATTTCTTCAAATACAAATAATTTCTTTCAATCCCTTTTTATCTGGGATTCACTATTACATGTAGATTGACATATTTTGTATTATCTCACAAGTCTTGTATGTTGCTTTCCTTTTTTTTTTAATTTTTCTTTCTGTCTGCTCTTCTGATTGGGTGATTTCCATTATCCTATCTTCCAGATCACTTATTTGTACTTCAGCATTATTTACTTTTCTATTCATTACCTTTTGTTTTGTTTTCTTCTCAGAAATTGAGTTGTCTAGTTTTGATTGGTTCATCTTTATAAATTCTAGTTCTTTTTTACAGTGATCTGCATTTCTATCAATAGCATTTCTTAATTCCTTTAGCATTTTTATTACTTCCTTTTTGAACTCATGGTCTGGTAGACTGAAGAGGTCTGGTTAATTGTCTTTCAGGAGATTTCTCTTCTTCTTTTAACTGGGAGTGATTCCTCTGCTTTTTCATTTTACTTATTTTCCCTTGACTCTATGAATTTAGGGAAAATAGTTATTTACTGTGGTCCCGAAGGGCTATTTTTTATGTGGGAGTGTCCCTGTGTAGCCTACATAAGTCCAATTTTTTTGCTGTAAAGGATGTTTTTGGCATGGATGCATGCCATGTCTTTCCTTGGGGTGGCCTTGAGGAAAAGAGTGTTATTGATGAAGGATGTTATTGGTATTGTTGTGACCAAAGCCTGCACTGGACGTCGGGCAGGGCATCTTCTTTGCTCTGTAGTTGTCACAGCTCTGTTGGGGTCAAGGTCTACTCCTCAGTTGTTGGAGAAAGCCTTCAGATCCAGTTCTAAGGTGTGGTGTGTGGTAGACAGGACTGGAGCACTCCCTCTGGGAAAGGAGCCAGTGTGTATTCCTCCCCAGGAACTGTCCACCTGTATGTGCACTCTTTGATTTCACCTGTAATCTGGTGTGGCACTTTCAAAGTAAACTATCATTGACAATGCACTTGAACCTGCCTCCACAGTGGGCAAACTGGTTATTGGCTCAGATTCCACTTATACTCACCAACAAAGCCTGCTATGGGTGTGCCATTAATGTTCCCCAGGTTCTGCTACCAGCCATGAGCTGTATCCACTCTTATCACAGGGAGAATGAAACTGCTATGGTGGGCCCCCACCCCTCCTTTTGTGTGTCTTTACAATGGGGCTTCTATGTAGGACTTGAGCTCCATCCTGCACACAAAACCAGTTGTGGTCCCAACCACACTTCAGGCCCTCTTGGCTGTCTACACACCACCTAACTGAGTCCTCTTCCTGGGTCTGCCTGTTGAAGTCTGAGTTTCAGCACCTAGCCACTGCATGCAATAGCAGACACCTGTCTCAGGCTGGGAGGTGCAGTGAGGTCTGTCCTGGTCTCTCTCTGTCCTGCCTGTTGCAAGCCAGCTGCTATACTCTCCTCTGAGTATGTGTGGCTCTCTATCTATTCTGGCTGACCTCCTAGTCAGTACATGGTGTTCCCACGGTGAGGGAACATTTCTCCTTTCACAGCTCCCTCCCAGGGACACAAGTCCAGTCCCAATTCCTTTTTTTCCCTTTATACTACTCTGTTACATAGTGATATTTCTTGTAGCTTTGGTAGTATGAGGTCTTCTGCCAGTGTTCAGTGGGTATTCTGTGAGAGTTGTTCCACATGTAGTTATATTTTTGATGTATTTATGGGAGGAGTTTAGCTCCACATCTTTCTTTTCTGCCATCTTGATTGCCCCCCTCTTTTCCTGCTTTTCTGTTCTTTATTTTATTTTTCTCTGTTCTAATAATTATATTACTATTATTATTTACTCCCTGCTGCTAGCTTTAGCTTTAGTACTTTTCTTACTTCCTCAAGGTGTAAAATTAGGTTGTTGATTTGAGATCCTACTTCTTTTTAAATATAGGTGTTTAGAGCTATAACTTTCCTTCTGAGCACTGCCTTTGTTAAATCTCATCACATTTGGTGTATATTTTAAAATTAATTTTCCTGTGATATATTTTACTCCTATGATGCTTGACTGTATCTTTTAAGTTTTCACATAGTTGTGAATTTTTTACTTTTCCTTCTGCTATTCATGTCTACCTACATTCCATTGTTATCAGAGAATATATTTTGTGTGACTTCAATATTTTGAAATATACTGAGGCTTTTTTTGTGGGATAACATATGATTTACCTTGGAGAATGTTCCATGTGTTATGAAAGAATGCAATTTATGCTGTTTTGGGTGACCTGTTCTACATGTGTTTATTAGTTCTACATATGTCTACATATCTAGTTGGTTTATAGTGCATTTCAAGTCCTTTGTCTCTTTGTTGACTTTCTGTCTAGGTGTTCTGTCCATTATGGACAATAATCTATTGAAGACTTAACTACTATTGTAGAGCTATTTTTTCCTTTAATTCTATTAATAATTGCTTCATATATTTTGGGGTTCTCTTCTTTGGGGTAAATATGGTTAAAGTTGTAATATTTTGTGATAATTTGAGCCTTTTTATCAATGTGTAATGCCCTTCTTTGTCTTTTGTAACAGTTTGACTGAAGGTCTGTTTTGTCTGATATCAGGATCTCTAACCCTGCTGTCTTTTGATTACAATATGCATGTATTTTTCCCCCATTCTTTCACTTTTAATTCATTTGTGTCTCTAAATCTAAAGTGAGCTTCCTGTAGAAAGCATTGATGTTGGGTTGTTGTTGTTTTATCCATTTTGCTCATCTATGGCTTTTGATTGGAATGCTTAATCCAACATTTTGAAAGTTAAAGAAAAAGAATGACTTATTTCTATTACTTTCCTATTTACTTTTTATATGCCTAATAGATTTTTGTTCCTCATTTCCTCCATTACTGCATTCCTTTGTTTTTAGTTTTTTTTAAAATAATAATAGGTTTTTATTTTCTTCTCATGTCTTTTTGTGTAGTTTTTAGACATTTTCATTGTGAATACCACTAGGATGACATTAAACATCCTAAAATTATGCTCGAATTGATGCCAACTTAACTTCAAAAGCATACAAAAAAAAAAAAAAACTCCTGTCTCCCCCTGCCTTATGGTGTTACAACAAATTACACCTTTATATATTGTGTGCCCAATAACATAGACTTATAATTATTTTTATGAATTTGTCTTTTAAATTCTATAGGAAATAAAAAGTGAAATTACAAACCAAAGGTATAATTGTACTGGATTTGTTATTTGGCCAGATATTTATCATTACCAGACACCTTTACTTATTAATACAGCTATGAATTACAATTGTCCTTTAAACTTACCCTAAAGGATTCCCTTTATCACGTTTTATAAGACAGGTCTAGTGGTAATGAACTCAGTAACTTTTGTTTATCTGGGAATATATTAAGTTCTCCCTCATTTTTGAAGAACATGAATTCTGGATAGAGAATTCTTAATAGGTTTTTCTTTTAGCACTTTAAATATCATCCCACTGCCTCCAGGCATCCATGATTTCTAAGAAGAAATTGGCTATTAATCATATTGTGAATCCCTTTTACTTGATAAGTTGTCTTTGTCTTGCTGCTTTCAAGATTTTATCTTTGTCTTTGAACAATTTCATTATAGTCTGTCTTGGATAAGTTCTATATGAGTTTATCCTACTTGTACTTTGTTGAGTTTTTGGATTTGTAGATTGTGTCTACAGTCTATGTTGAGATATTTTCAGCTGTTATTTCTTCAAATGTTCTCTGCTTTTTTTCTCTTTTTTCCTTGTGGGACTCCAATAAAATGTACTTTACACAACTTGATTGTGTAGCATGAGTTTGATAAGCTCTTCTCATTCTTCTTTAATCTTTTTTCCTTGCTCTTCAGATCAATAATTTCAATTTTCCTATCTTCAATTTTGCTGTCTCTTTCTTCTGCCTGCTCAAATCTTCTGTTGAGACCTTCACTAGTGAATTTTTGCATAACAGTTATTTCAGCTACAGGATTTTCATTTGGCCTTTTTAAAAAATTATTGCTTTACTGTCATTTTCATTTTTCATACATTGTTTTTCTGATTTCCTTTAGTTTTTTTTTCCTTTAGCATTTTGACTGTATTTAAGACTATTGTTTAAAGTCTTTGTCAAGTAAGTTTGCCTTCATCAGAGATGGTTTCCCTCAATTAATTTTATTCCTTTAAAAGGGTCATTCTTTTATTTTTTAACGTCTTTATTGGAGTATAATAGCTTTACAATAGTGTGTTAATTTCTGCTGTATAACAAAGTGAAACAGCTATATATATACATATATCCCCATATATCCTCCCTCTTGCATCTCCCTCTCACCCTCCCTAATCCATCCCTCTAAGTGGGCACAAAGCACAGAGCTAATCTCCCTGTGCTATGTGGTTGCTTCCCACTAGCTATCAATTTTACATTTGGTAGTGTGTATATGTCCATGCCACTCTCTCACTTAGTCCCAGCTTACTCAACCCCCTCCCTGTGTCCTCAAGTCCATTTTCTACAACTGTGTCTTTATTCCTGTCCTGCCCCTAGGTTCTCCAGAAACTGATTTTTGTTACTTTTTAGATTCCATATATATGTGTTAGAATACAGTATTAGTTTTTCTTTCTGACTTACTTCACTCTGTATGACAGTCTCTAGGCCCATCCACCTCACAACAAATAACTCAATTTCCTCTCCTTTTATGGCTAGTAATATTCCATTGTATATATCTGCCATATCTTCTTTATCCATTCACTGTCAATGGGCAATTAGTTTGCTTCCAGGTCCTGGTTATTGTAAATAGAGCTGCAATGAACATTGTGGTACATGACTCTTTTTGAATTACGGTTTCTCAGGGTATATGCTCAGTGATGGGATTGCTGGGTCATACGGTAGTTCTATTTTTAGATTTTAAGGTACCCCCATACTGTTCTCCATAGTGACTGTATCAATTTATATTCCCCCCAATAGTGCAAGAGTGTTCCTCTTTCTCCACACCCTCCAGCATTTATTGTTGCTACATTTTTTGATGACAGCCATTCTGACTGGTGTGAGGTGATACCTCACTGTACTTTTGATTTTCATTTCTCTAATAATTAGTGATGCTGAGCATACTTTCATGTGTTTGTTGGCAATCTGTATATCTTTTTTGGAGAAATGTCTATTTAGGTCTTCTTCCCATTTGTGGATAAGGTTGTTTGTTTTTTTGATATTGAGCTGTGTGAGTCGCTTATATATTTTGGAGATTAATCCTTTATTAGTTGCTTCATTGGCAAATATTTTCTCCCATTCTGTGGGTTACCTTTTCACATTGTTTATGGTTTCCTTTGCTGTGTAAAATCTTTTAAGGTTCATTAGGTCCCATTTGTATATTTTTGTTTTTTATTTCCATTTCTGTATGAGGTGGGTCAAAAAGGCTCTTGCTATGATTTATGTAATAGAGTGTTCTGCCTATATTTTCTACTATGAGTTTTGTAGTTTCCAGTCTTACATTTAGGTCTTTAATCCATGTTGAGTTTATTTTTGTGTATGGTGTAACACAGTGTTCTAAATTCATTCTTTTACATGTAGTTGTCCAGTTTTCCCAGCACCAGTTATTGAAGAGGCTGTCTTTTCTCCATTGTATATTCTTGTCTCCTTTATCAAATATAAGGTGACCATATGTGCATAGGTTTACCTCTGGGCTTTCTATCCTGTTCCATTGATCTATATTTCTCTTTTTATGCCAGTACCATACTGTCTTGTTTACTGTAGCTTTGTACTATAGTCCGAAGCCAGGGAGCCTGATTCCTCCAGCTCCATTTTTCTTTCTCAAGATTACTTTGGCTATTGAGGTTCTTTTGTGTTTCTATAAAAATTGTGAATGTTTTTGTTCTAGTTCTGTGACAAATGCCATTGATAGTTTGATAGGGATTGCATTGAATCTTGAGATTGCTTTGGGTAATATAGTCATTTTCACAATGTTGATTCTTCCAACCCAAGTTCATACTATATCTCTCCATCTGTTTGGATCATCTTTAATGTCTTTCATTAGTGTCTTATAATTTTCTGTATACAGGTCTTTTGATTACTTAGGTAGGTTTATTCCTAGGTATTTTATTCTTTTTGTTGCAGTAGTAAATGGGAGTGTTTCCTTAATTTCTCTTTCAGATTTTTCATCATTAGTGTATAGGAATGCAAGAGATTTCTGTGCATTAATTTTGTATCCTGCTACTTTACCAAATTCATTGATGAGCTCTAGTAATTTTGTGGTAGCATCTTTAGTATTCTCTATGTATAATATCATGTCATCTGCAAACAGTGACAGATTTACTTCTTCTTTTCCAATTTGGATTCCTTTTATTTCTTTTTCTTCTCTGATTGCTGTGGCTAAAACTTCCAAAACAATGTTGAATAATAGTGATGAGAGTGGGCAACCTTATCTTTTCGTGATCTTAGAGGAAATGGTTTCATTTATTCACCATTGAGAATGATGTTGGCTGTGGGTTTGTCATATAAATCCTTTATTATGTTGATAATATACTCTATGCCTACTTTCTGGAGGGTTTTTATCATAACTGTGTGTGGAAATTTGTCAAAAGCTTTTTCTGCATCTATTGAGATGATCATATGGTTTTGCTCCTTTAATTTGTTAATATGGTTTATCACGTTGATTGATATGTATATATTGAAGAATCCTTGCATTCCTGGGATAAACCCCACTTGATCATGTTGTATGATCCTTTTCATGTGCTGTTGGATCCTGTTTGCTAGTATTTTGGTGAGGATTGTTGCATCTATGTTCATCAGTGATATTAGCCTGTAGTTTTCTTTCTTTGTGATATATTTTTCTAGTTTTGGTGTCAGGGTGATAGTAGTCTAGTAGAATGGTTTGGGAGTGTTCCTCCCTCTGCTATGTTTCAGAAGAGTTTGAGAAGGATAGGTGTTAGCTCTTCTTTAAATGTTTTGATAAAATTCATCTGTGAAGCCATCTGGTCCTGGGCTTTTGTTTGTTGGAAGATTTTTAATAACAGTCTCATTTTCAGTGCTTGTGATTGGGCTGTTCATATTTTCTATTTCTTCCTGGTTCAATCTCTGAAGGTTGTGCTTTTCTGAGAGTTTGTCCATTTCTTCCAGTTTGTCCATTTGTTGGCATATAATTGCTTGTTGTAATCTCTCATGATCCTTTTTATTCCTGCAGTGTCAGTTGTTACTTCTCCTTTTTTCATTTCTAATTCTATTGATTTGAGTTTTCTCCCTTTTTTTCTTCACTTGTCTGGCTAATTGTTTATCAATTGTGTTTATCTTCTCAAAGAACCAGCTTTTAGTTTTATTGATCTTTGTTATCATTTCCTTCATTTCTTTTTCATTTATTTCTGATCTGTTCTTTTTGATTTCATTCCTTCTGCTAACTTTTGGGGTTTGTTTGTTCTTCTTTCTCTAATTTCTTCAGGTGAAATGCAATTTTTTTTTTATTTTTGTTTCTTGAGAGAGGATTTTATTGTTATAAACTTCCCCCTTAAGACTGCTTCCTGTAGGTTTTGGATCATCATATTTTTATTTTCATTTGTTTCTAGGTATTTTTTAATTTCCTTTTTGATTTCTTCAGTGATCTCTTGGTTATTTAGTAGTGTATATTTTAGTCTCCATGTGTTTGTACATTTTGCAGGTTTTTTCCTGTAATTGGTATCTACTCTCATAATGTTGTTGTCAGAAAATATTCTTGATATGATTTCAATTTTCTTAAATTTACCAAGGCTTGATATGTGACCCAAGAAATGATCTGTCCTGGAGAATGTTTCATGAGCACTTGAGAAGAAAGTATATTCTGTTGTTTTTGGATGGAATGTCCTATAAATATCAGTTAAGTACATCTTGTGTAATGCATCATTTAAAGCTTGTGTTTCCTTAGTATTTTCCTTTTGGATGATCTGTCCATTGGTTTAAGTGGGGTGTTAAAGTCCTCTACTATGATTGTGTTACTGTTGATTTCTCCTTCTATGGCTGTTAGCATTTGCCTAATGTAGTGAGGTGCTCCTATGTTTGGTGCATAAATACTTACAGTTGTTATATCTTCTTCCTGGATTGATCTCTAGATCATTATGTAGCGTCCTTCTTTGTCTCTTGTAATAGTCTTTATTTTAAAGTCTATTTTGCCTGCTATGAGAATTGTTACTCTAGCTTTCTTTTGATTTCCATTTGCCTGAAATATCTTTTTATATCCCTTCCATTTCAGTGTGTATGTGTCTTTAGGCCTGAAGTGGGTCTCCTGTAGACAGCATATATACAGGTCTTGTTTTTGTATCCATTCAGCCAGTCTGTGTCTTTGGGTGGAAGTATTTAATCCATTTACATTTAAGGTATTATTGGTATGTATGTTCCTATTACTTTTTTCTTAATTGTTTTGGGTTTGTTATTGTAGGTCTTTTCCTTCTCTTGTGTTTCCTGCCTAGAGAAGTTCCTTTAGCATGTGTTGTAAAGCTGGTTTGGTGGTGCTATATTCTCTTAGCTTCTGTTTGTCTGTAAAGGTTTTAATTTCCCTGTCAAGTCTGAATGAGATCATCGTTTAGTAGAGTAATCTTGGTTGTAGGTTTTTCCCTTTTATCACTTTAAATATGTCCTGCCTCTCTTTTCTGGCTTGCAGAATCTCTTATGAAAGATCAGCTGTTAACCTTATGGGGATTCCCTTGTATGTTATTTGTTGTTTTTCCCTTGGTGTTTTTAATATTTTTTCTTTGTATTTAATTTTTGATAATTTGATTAGTATGTGTCTTAGCATGTTTTTCCTTGGATTTTTCCTGTATGAGACTCTCTGCTCTTCTTGGGCCTGATTGACTATTTCCTTTTCCATATTAGGGAAGCTTTCAACTCTAGTATCTTCAAATATTTTCCCATACGCTTTCTTTTTCTCTTCTTCTCTGAGACCCCTATAATTCGAATGTTGGTGCATTTAATGTTGTCCCAGAGTTCTCTGAGACTCTCCTCAATTCTTTTCATTATTTTTTCTTGTTTCTGCTCTGCAGTAGTTATTTTCACTCTTTTATATTCCAGGTCACTGGTCCGTTCTTCAGCCTCAGTCACTCTGCTATTGATTCCTTCTAGAGAATATTTAATTTATTTTATTGTGTTGTTCATCATTGTTTATGTGCTCTTTAATTCTTCTAGGTCATTGTTAAACATTTCTTGTATTTTCTCCATTCTATTTCAAGACTTTGGATCATCTTTTCTATCATTACTCTGAAGTTTCTTTTCAGGTAGACTGCCTATTTCCTTTTCATTTGTTTGGTCTGGTGGGTTTTTACCTTGCTCCTTCATCTGCTGTGTGTTTCTCTGTCTTCTCATTTTGCATAACTTATTGCATTTGGAGTATCCTTTTTGCAGGCTGCAGGTTTATATATCCCCTTGTTTTTGGTGTCTGCCACCAGTGGGTAAGTTTGGTTCAGTGGGTTGTGTAGGCTTCCTCGTGGAGGGGACTGGTGTCTGTGTTCTGGTGGATGAGGCTGGATCGTGTCTTTCTGGAAGGCAAGACCACATCCAGTGGTGTGTTTGGGGGGTGTCTGTGACCATATTATGATTTTAAGCAGCCTCTCTGCTAATGTGTGGGGTTGTGTTCCTGTCTTGCTAGTTGTTTAGCATACGGAGTCCAGACCTGTAGCTTGCTGGTCGTTGAGTGAAGCTGGGTCTTAGCACTGAGATGGAGATGTCTGGGAGATCTTTTTCTGTTTGGTATTATGTCTGACCAGGAGGTTTCTGGTGGATGAGACCTCCTGAACTCGGTTCTCCCATCTCAGTGGCTCAGGCCTGATACCTGGCCAGAGCACCAGGACTAAAAGTGTGTTTACTGTTCTGTATGCTTTGGATTTTGTTGTTGTGGTGGTGGTGGTTGTGAACACTTGAGATTTGAATACTATTGTATGGTAAGTATGGAAATCAGACTTTTTCTCTTCTCCAGGAATTACTTTTGTTTTCTGATTATTGATACATATAGTTGTCTGTTTGTTTAATGACTTTTACCAACATTTTTTTCACTGATGTTATTTTTTTCTTTAGTGTAGTTACTGAAGTCTCTGTTCCCTAATTTTCTGTTCAACTAGTATTTTCACAGAGATTTTTTTGAACCCCAAAGTCTACAAACTAAGATACAAATAGAGAAACAAACACCTCTTCCAGTCTATACAGATTGACTCAATGTCAGGACATTCATTTAAAACTTAGCTGGGCTTGTATTGAGTCTCAGGATCAGACTAAAATTAAAGATGAAGTCCTTCTCAAGGCTTTCCTGGTAGCGCAGCAGTTAAAAACCTGCCTGCCAATGCAGTGGATATGAGTTTGATCCCTGGTCTGGGAAGACCTCAAATATTACAGAACAACTAAGCTCATGAACCACAACTACTGACCCTGTGATCTAGACCCCATGAGCCATAGCCTCTGAGCCTGTGCACCACAACTACTGAGCCTGTGTGTTGCAACTGAAGCCCATGCTCCTAGGTCCCATGTTCCACAACAAGAAAAGGTACCACAACAGGAAGCCCAATGCACTGCAACAAAGAGTAGTACCTGCTCTCCACAACTGGAGAAACCTTGCGCAGAAATGAATACCCAATGCAGCCAAAAATAAATAAAATTAAATTAACTTAAAATTTTTAACAATCTCCCATCTTAAAAAAAAATGATGAATGTCTTCTCAAGTTGTTTATTAGCATGCCTCTTACCCTGGGCATGCACATGTCCACTTAAATTCCCCAATATGCATGGGTGATTTTAAAAGCCTTAATTTCTCAATGAAATTCTACTCAGCATTTCTTCTGGCTCTCAAGGATTCTATTGTTCATTTCAACCATAATCTTCTGACCTAGGAGTCTGTGAGTTGTTAGTTTGGTTTGCTATAGTTTCAAACAATGTGCATCTCTTTCTGGAGTGAGTTCTGAGTAAAGTGAAGGCGAGACAGGCATTATAAGCACTTTAGACAGATTTATTTTATAAATAAATTCTCACTGCTCTATGTAACCTCTATAACATTCCAACAAATAAAACAGTATGGTATAATCAATATATTTGTGCATCAAAAACATGTATTTTCCTAGACTTATAAGCAAAAATGTGTAGAGGGGGAAAGGAGAACATTGAGAGAGAAAAGAGGGAAATTGACATTTTCCCCTCTTTTTAATGTTTTAAGGAAAAATGAAGGCAGATTTTATTTTCTTTCTATTTATGAAAGAAAAAAATGCTTTATCCACTAAAAAATACATAAACATGGCACTGTAAATAAAAGAAGAGTAATGAAATGCACTGTTATTGTTTTCAAGAGAAGGTGCAAGAAATTATGTCAAGTAAAATAAATGTTTCAATCAATTCCCCACAGGCCATCCAACAGCTGTCTAATAGTTTCTGTTCAATTATTTGATGATATGTGTCAACAAACAGTCCAAGCTTTATTACTCTTTCTAATTCTCCATTAACAAAATATCACTCACTAGGTGCATAGGAATGCTTGCTGAGTGTTTTCTGTCTGGGAACTCTTCCCCAACAGGCATAGCAGTATGCAAACAAATATTGTCTCTTCTTATGACATGGCATACATTTAATTCTGTGAACCAACATGACAGTTTCTGTCCAAAGTGAATGCGATGCTAAAAAGAAAGTGAGACAGGTACACTGTGCCTTGAGTAAACTGCCTTCAGCATGATGATTGGATGTTATAATAAAACACTATGTGGAAGGGGAAGGCAGCAAATTCTGTTCATATTCTGTAGTTATTGACTATCCCTTCCTTATCTATAATGAAATTTGATACAGAGACACGTTTGTTTCTTTGTTTTTGTTATTTTCTATGCATTAATTATTAAGATTAAAAAAGTTTACAGACATATTCTCAATTGCACTCAGAAGTCTTACTCCTCTTATGCAAATTTAATATCTGTCCTCCTCTATATTACTTAAGTACTGTTCAAAACTCATACTGGGCTCTTAATTCCAAAATAAAATATGGACAAGATAATGAATCAAGACAGAGTGGATAATATCAAAACAATAAAATAAGCTGGCTCATGAAATGTAGCTTCCCCCACATTGGAAGATTAAGCAGTGTTGAGAATCTCTCAGAGATGCAGTCACTGGTATTTCTCATTAAAGTAGAAGGCTGGACTAGATGGCAGATAAATTCTAATAGTGCCATTAAAAGTAGTTACTTAGATTCATTGATCTTTTCTATTTTGTTATTGTCTACTTTACTTATTTATGACCTGATCTTTTTCATTTATTTACTTCTACTAACACTGGGTTTTGTTTGTTCTTTTTCTAGTTCCTTTAGGTATAAGGCTACATTGTTTATTTGAGATTTTTCTTGTTTCCTGAGGTAAACTTGTATCACTATAAACTTTCCCATAGAACTGCCTTTGTTATGTACCATAGATTTTGTATTGTCGTGTTTTCATTTTCATTTGTCTCTAGGTTTTTTTTTTTTTTTTTTTTTTTTTTTTTGCAACACACAGACCTCTCACTGTTGTGGCCTCTCCCATTGCAGAGCACAGGCTCTGGACACGCAGGCTCAGAGACCATGGCTCACAGGCCCAGCTGCTCTGCAGCATGTGGGATCTTCCCGGACCGGGGCATGAACCCGTATCCCTTGCATCGGCAGGCAGACTCTCAACCACTGTGCCACCAGGGAAACCCTGTCTCTAGGTATTTGTTGATTTCCTCTTTGATTTCTTCAGTGACTCATTTGTTGTTTATTATATCATTTACCCTTAGGTATTTGTGTTTTTTGCATTTTTTCTTTGCAGTTGATTTATAGTCTCATTGTGTCATGATCAGAAAATATGTTTGACATGGTTTCAGTTTTCTTAAATTTACTGAGGTTTATTTTGTGGCCTAGCATGTGATCTATCCTTGAGAATGCTCCCTGTGCACTTTAAAAGAATGCATATTCTGTTGCTTTAAAATTCAATGCTCTATAATATCAGTTAAGTCCATTTGGTCTAATGTGTTATTTAAGACCTGTGTTTTCCTTATTGATTTTCTGTCAGGGTAATCTGTCCATTGATGTATGTGTGGTTTTAAGGTACCCTAATATTATTGTGTTACTGTCACCTTCTCCCTTTATGTTTGTTAATATTTGCTTTATGTATTTAGGTGATATTATGCTGGGTACATATATATTTACAATTGTTATATCTTCTTGTATTGATCCCTTGATCATTGTGTAGTGTTCTTCTTTGACTCTTGTAAACATCTTTATTTTAAAGTCTATTTTGTCTGATATAAATATTGTTACCCCAGTTTTCTGTTTATTTCTATTTACATGGAATACCTTTTCTCATCCATTCACTTTTAGTCTGTGTGTGTCTTTAGTTCTGAAGTGAGTCTCTTGTAAGCAGCATATATACAGGCCTTTTTCTGTATCCATTTAGCTACTCTGTGTCTTCTGATTGGAACATTTAGTCCATTTACATTTAAAGTAATTATTGATATGTATGCTTTCATAGGATAAAGAAAATTGATAAAACTTTAGCCAGACACAGCAAGAAAAAGGGCCCATACCAATAAAATCAGAAATGAAAACGTAAAAGTTATAAACAATACAACAAACAATAACAGACCTCTACAGAAAGTATATACCAATAAAATAGACAGCCTAGAAAAAATGGACAAATTCTTAGAGATATACAGTCTCTCAAGACTGAACCAGGAAAAAAATAGAAAATATGATCCTATCAATTACCAGTATTAAAATGAATCAGTAATAAAAATATTTCCAATAAATAAAAGTCCAGGATCAGTTGGCTTCACAGTTGAATTCGATCAATTATTTTAAGAAAAGTTAATACCTATCCTTCTAAAACTATTCCAGAGTGCAGAGGAAAGATTTCTTCCAAACTCATTCTATAAGGCCAGCATCACCCAGGTACCAAAACCATAAAAAGATATCATAAAAAAAGAAAATTACAGGCCAATATCCCTGATGAAAATAGATGCAAAATCCTCAACCAAATATTAGCAAACTGAATTCAACAATCCATTAAAAGGATCATACACCATGACCAAGTGAGATTTATCCCAGGGATACAAGGGTTTTTTTCATTATCTGCAAATAAATCAATGGGATACAATATATTAGGGAACTGAAGAATAAAAATATATGATCACCTCAATAGATGTAGGAAAAAGCTTTGGAAAAAATTCAACAAGTTATGATAAAAGCTCTCCAGAAAGTGAGAATTGAGGGAACATACCTCAACATAATAAAGGTTGTATATGACAAACCCACAGCTAACAGCATACTCAATGGTGAAAAGCTGACATTCTTTCCTCTAAGATCAGAAACTAGACAAGGATGTGCACTCTCACCACTTTTGCTCAACAAAGTATTGGAAGCTCTAGTTACAGTAATCAGACAAGGAAAATAAATAAAAAAAGCATCTAAAATGGATAGGAAGGATTAAAACTGTCACTGTTCACAGATGACATGATACTATATGTATTAGAAAACCCTAAGGATACCACCAAAAAACTACTAAAGCTCATCAATGAATTTGATAGTTTCAAAATACAAAATTAACAAACAGAAATCTGTTGCTTTTCTATACACTAATAACGAACTCTAAGAAAGAGAAATTAAAGAAATAATCTCATTTACCATTGCATCAAAAGGAATAAAATACCTAGGAATGAACCACCTAAGGAGGTAAAATTGCTGTACTCAGAAAACTATAAGACACTGATGAAAGAAACTGAGGATGACACGAGCAGATGGAAAGATATATTGTTTTCATGGATTGGAATAATTAATATTGTTAAAATGAACATAGTACCCAAAACAATACAGATTCAATGTAATACCTATCAACATACCAATAGCATTTTTCACAGAACTAAAACAAATAATTTTAAATTATGTATGGAAACAAAAAAAACTCTGAATAGACAAAACAATCTTGAAAAAGAAGAACAGAGTTGGAGGAATCATGTTCCCTCACTTCAAACTACACTACAAAGTAACAGTAATCAAAACAATAAGATAATTGCAGAAAAACAGCCACATAGATCAATGGAACAGGTTAGAGAGCCCAGAAATAAACCCATCAACCTATGGTTAATTAATCTATGACAAAGGAAGGAAGAATGTACAATGGAGAAAACACAGTCTTTTCAATATGTGGCGTTCGGAAACTAGAGAAAACCACTACACGTAAAAGAATGAAATTAGAACATTCTCTCATACCATATAGAAAATAAACTCAGAATGGTTAAAGACCTAAATTTAAGACCAGAAACCATAATACTTCTAGAGGAAAACAGAGAGAATACTCTTTGGCATAAATCGTAACAATATTTTTTTTTAGATCTGTCTCCTAAATCAAAGGAAATAAAAACAAAAATAAAGAAATGGGACCTAATAATCCTTAAAAGCTTTTACACAATAAAGAAAACTGGACAAAATGAAAAGACAATGTACTGAACAGGATAAAATATTTGCAAATGCTAAGACTGAAAAGGGTTTAATATAAAAAATATCTTAATAGCTTATACCACTCAACATAAATAAACTCTCAATTTAAAAAGGGGCAGAATATTTGAGTAGGTATTTTTCCAAAAAGGACACAGATGGAAAACAGGCACATGAAAATATGCTAGACATGGTTAATCATTAGATAAATGAAAATTAAAACCACAATGAGATACATCTTACACCTGTCAGAATGACTATCATCAGAAAGAACACAAATAAATGTTAGTGAGGATATGGGGAAAAGGGAACCCTTCTCACACTATTGGTGGGAATGTAAATTTGGGCAGCCACTATGAGAAACAGCATGGAGGTTTCTCTAGAAACAAAAATAGAACTACAATATGACCTAGCAATTCCACTCCTGGGTATATATCTGAATAAAAAACAGAAGCAGAAACACTAATTCAAAAATATACATGCCCCCCAATATTCGTAGCAGCATTATTTGCAATTGCTAAGATATAAAAACAACCTGAGTGTCAAAGAAGTGGACAAAGTGGATAAGGAGAGGGAATGAGGGAAGGCCAAGATAGGGGTAGTATATTAAGAGTTACAAACTATTATGTGTAAAATAAATAAGCTACAAGGATATATTGTATAACACAGAGAATAGAGCCAGTATTTTGTAATAACTGTAAATGGCATATAACCTTTAAAAATTCTGAATCACTATGTTGTACACCTACAGCTTATATAATATTTTACATCACCTATACTTCAATGAAAATATTTTTAATAAATAGGTGTTTGGAGGAGTCATTTGATTTCCTCCCTTTTTTTCTACACATTTTAGTCTGCTTTCCTGATTGTAACAATCTGTACACATTTTACAAGCATTCAGTTATGATTTATGGAGATTAACATTTATTGAGTAATTTTTAGGTTCCTAACACTGTGTCATTAAATGTCATTAATTTTTCTCCTTAAGCCTATAAATATAGGAGTTTAGGGAGAAGAAATAGTGCCATGTGACAAAGGTTTCTTACCTGGTCTATTTGTTAAAAGGTGTTATTCAAAAGCTGAGACAGGAAACTCAGGATGATAAAAAGTTTGAGCCACATAGAGTTTGAGATCTTGGTGAACACCAGTAGAAGATTTCAAATGTGATTGAGGAGCACTTAGGATTGTGGACTAAATTCAAGTAAGTGAAAGTCAGTTGCAGGATATTAACCATATTAGTCTCAGATATTGGCAACATGAACATTAGCTCAACAGGTCCATTAATAAGAAAGGGAACAGAGGAAGACTTGTTCAGAACATCAGAGGAGCACAATCTTCAATATTTGTCTCCTAATAGCTTTATTGATATGGAAAGCTTATGTAACTCTTTATTAAGGATATTTAAGCTGTGGCTTGGGCTGGTGGTAAGCAGGGTTGAGGGAGGGTGCATATTCTATTGTGAAATTGGCAAATAGAGGAGTTATGGAAAGTGAATCTGCAAGAATTATATTAATCACAGTCATTAGGTTTACAGAAAAGCAATTTTCCAATTATTCTCAAATTCAAGAATGTATTGAGCATTTACTTGTATTTAAGTGTAAAGTAAATAATACAGTGTATGACTTCATGGACCTCATTTAGTTTAACAAAAAGAGTAAATTAGTTTAGGTGAAAAGAACAGCTTACTCCTCATCAAATGCTTTTGGGCAAACCTGCTTATTTAAAAATTTTATTTTTTTATTTGACCTAATAAAACACAAATTTCTTCATGGTAAATGTCATTTTAATCATGCTTTTTAGTCATTTGAAACTTAGTGAAAGTAAATGTATCTGATTTTTTCCTGGAGTGGGCAAAGGAAGTCTTCATGAAGGCAGGAGTGCTTCTGAAGAAAAAGTACTTCTTCTGAAGAAAAAGTACTACTGACAGAATAAATACCAGAAATACAATCTTGTACATGGTTAGAGTGGTACCAAAATATTTTGATCCAACCATTTCTCTGCCAGTGTCTTTGATATTTCATATGTCCTAGGCATGAAAATCTGTAATTAAAAAGTTTTTATTCACAGCCTTGTCTTTTCAATATTGTCTAATTTTTACCTCCATTCTCAAATTAAACTACTTTACGATTATATTGCTGAAGATAGATGATCATGATATTGGTCCTGATTATAATATCTTGCTTTACTGATGCACAGAGTCTGTTTCCTTCATTATCTATTTATGCTAGATCCCTGGCAGTTATGCTGCTGTGTGCTAGAATGCTCTGAAATGGGTGGCCAATGATTCTGTGCAGACAGTCCTCTAATCTAATTTAACTTTGCCACAGACTTTCATAACAATTGGAGGCTTTCTTATGGGCATTTTGAATTCTGTTGAGCAGAATTTACTTCCTTTGACCCACTGACTTAAGTTCTCTGATGCCTTTCCAACCTTTCTTGGAGGGTTTTTCATATCCCACGTTCTCACTCAGATTTTGGCATTGCAAACATACTTGTTGTTTTCATTTAAGGAAAAAGAAAAAAAGTTAACATGCTCTAGGACTTATACTCTATTATTCTTCCCTTTATCAGTTTTGTGTATACATACATTTGTGTGGCAATCCCAGTAATCGTTCATGAAAAGTCTGAGATGGCATCATTGTTTTACTAAATTTCAAACAAATCTTTAATAAGAATACATGTGGCAGCTTCTAATTTGTAAAATTGGAAACAAGAATTTTTCAGATTTTACTATATAATTAGCACCTCTGAGATCAGAGAGAAACAAAACCTTAAATTTTTCATGATCCTAAAGAGTATCAAATATTATATTCTGATGGTGCAAGATGAGTCCTCTAATAACATCACAGGCAGATGTTTGTGTTTACTTAAATGTAATTTAGAGTGAAACATTATGGTGAAGTCCAAACTTAATTTCTCTCAATTCATAGCAGAGTATAATATAGACTTGCAAATATATTTTTAAAGAACTTATTTTTCCTGAAATCTGGTAAACTTATTCCTCTTTTTCTATCATACTTTAAAATAATAATAACATTAAGTTTGACCAGAAGAGGCAATGTATTTAACTGTCCATTTAATGCAAGAATCTCCCATCTAAATACTCTTACAAATGGAATTCAGTATTGTTTAAAGTGGTTCATCAAAATTATATGTCAACTCTAATCACTAAGATGTTGCTTTGTTTTTGTTATCTTTCAGGCTAAAAAATTCCAATTTCAATTAGTCCCTATTGGGCACCATTTCTACATCTTTGCCACCTTGATAGCTCTTTTAATAATCCTGATTTGTAAACACACTTCGTAAACTTTACTATACTTTGACAATACAAGTGAAACAAACAAAAAAGTCACTTAATTTGGTAAAATAAAAAATATTTTTAAAATAAATTTTATCTTTTTAGTGTTCTCCTTTATAAAAAGTAAACATTTTATATTTGAATAATTTTAGATTTGCAGAAAATATGTGAAATGTACAGAGAATCCCTCTTACCCCACATTTAGTTTTCCCTATTATTAATAATTTGCATTTTTATGGTACATTTATCACAATTAATGAACTAATATTGATACAGTATTATTAACTATTGTCCATATTTCATTCAGATTTCCTAGTGTGAGAGGCAGAATAATGGCCCTCAAATTGGTCTAAATGCTAATTCCTTGAACCTGTGTACATATTAGATTATTAGATTATATCAATTCAGATTGCAGAAGGAATTAAAATTGCTAATCAGCTGACCTTAAAATAGCAAAATTCTTCTGGATTCTCTGAGTGAGCTCAATGTAATTACAAGTTCCCTTAAATGTGGAAGAGAGAAGCGGAAGAAGATGTTAGAGTGATGCAAGGTGAGAACTCAAGTCACTGTTTCTGGCTTTGAAAACAGGAAGAGGACCACAAACCATGAGACGTTGGTAATCTCTAAATCCTAGAAAAGACAAGGCAATGAGTTCTCTCTTAGAGCCTGCAGGAAAAAATATAGCCCTGCCAGCACGTTGATTTTCCTTCAGTGAACCTCATTTTGAACTTCTGAACTACAGAACTGTAAGAAAATAAATTCATGTTTTTAAGCCACTACTTCTGCAGTAATTTATAACAGCACCCATAGAAAACTGATACACTTAGCTTTTTTAAAAAAACAATTTATTGGAGTATAGTTCATTTACAATTTTGTGTTAGTTTCAAGTGTACATCAAAGTGAAACAGTTATATATATATATATATATATATATATATATATATATATATATATATATATATATATATATATATATATATATAACCACTATTTTTAAGCTATTTTTCCATATAGGTCATTACAGAGTATTGAGCAGAGTTTCCTGTGTTATACAGTATGTCCTTATTAGTTATCTATTTTATATACAGTAGTGTGTATATGTTAATCCTGATCTCCCAATTTATCCCTTCCCTGCTGGTAACCATAAGTTTGTCTTCTACATCTGTGACTCTATTTCTGTTTTGTAAATAAGTCCATTTGTACCATTTTTTTAGACATCTCACATAGATGAAATCATGTGATATTTGTCTTTGTCTGTCTGACTTACTTTAGTTCTTTTTTATGTCTGAGTAATATTCCATTGTATATATGTACCACATCTTCCATATCCACTCCTCTGTCAGTGGAAATTTAGGTTGCTTCCATGTCTTGGCTATTGAAAATAATGCTTCAGTGAACTTTGGGGTGCATTTATCATTTCAAATTATGGTTATCTCCAGATATATGCCCAGGAGTGAGATTGCTGGATCATATGGTTGTTCTATATTTAGTTTTTAAAGGAACCTCCATATTGTTCTCCATAATGGTTGCACCAATTTACATTCCCACCACCATTGTAGTATGGGTTCCCTTTCTTTCACACCCTCTCCAGCATTTATTATTTTTCTTGGAAGAAAGGTTTGCTTTGTGGCCCAACATGAAATTAATCCTGTAGAATGTTCCATGTGCACATGAAAAGAATGTGTACTCTGCTGCTTTTGGATGGAATGTTCTATAAATATCAATTAAGTTCACCTGATCTAATGTGTCATTTAAGGCCTGTGTTTCCTTATTGATTTTCTGTCTGGATAATCTGTCCATTGATGAAAGTGTATTGTTAAAGTCCCCCACTGTTATTGTGTTAGTTTTGATTTCTGAATTTATGGCAGTTAGCATTTGCCTTATATGTTTAGGTGCTCCTATGTTGGATGCATATATATTTACAATTGTTATATCTTCTTCTTGGATTGATCCCTTGATCATTATGTAGTGTCCTTCCTAGTCTATTGTAACAGTCTTTATTTTAAAGTCTATTTCTTCTGATATGAGTATTGCTATTCCACCTTTCTTTTGGTTTTGATTTGCATGGAATATCTTTTTCCATCCCCTCACATTCATTCTGTATATATCCCTAGTTCTGAAGTGGGTCTCTTGTAGACAGCATGTATACAGGTCTTGTTTTTGTATCCTTTCAGACTAAGTCTTTTGGTTGGAGCATTATCAATTTGCATTTAAGGTAATTATTGATATGTATGTTCTTATTGCCATTTTGTCAATTGTTTTGGATTTGTTTTTGTAGATATATTTTCTTCTTTTCCTCTTTTGTCCTCTTCTCTTGTGTTTTAATGACTATCTTTAGTGTTGCATTTGGATTGTTTTTTCTTTTATGTGTGTGTATCTGTTGTTGATTTTTGGTTTACAGTTCCCGTGAGGTTTTGATATAGCAGTGTATATATATACAAGTTTTCATTTGCTGGTATCTTAATTTTAAATGCAATTCTCATTTCTTGTATTTGTACTCTCCTCTTCTCATGGTTGCTGGTTTTGATATTATGTTTGTGTGTGGATAATTTTCTACTTTTATCATATATTTGACTTTACTGGTGAGCTTTCCCATTTGTGATTTTCTTCTTTCTACTTGTGGTCACTTTTCTCTCCTCCTAGAGAAGTTCATTTAGCATTTGTTTTAAGGCTGGTTTTATGGTGCTGAATTCTCTTAGCTTCTGTTTGTCTGTAAAGTTTTGTTTTCTCCATCAAACCTGATCAAGTGCCTTGCTGGGTAGACTATTCTTATTTGTAGTTTTTTCCCTTTTATCACTTTAAATATATCATGCCACACACTTCTGGCCTGCAGAGTTTCTGCTAAAAAATCAGCTGACAACCTTATGGGTATTCCCTTATATATTATTTGTTGCTTTTCCCTTGTTGCTTTTAATATATTTTCTTTGTATTTAAATTTTATTAGTTTAATTATTATGTGCCTTGGAGTGCTCCTCCTTGGCTTTATCATGTCTGGGACTCTCTGTGCTTCCTGGACTTGGGTGTCTGTTTCCTCTCCCATATTAGGGTAGCTTTCAGCTATAATCTCTTATAATATTTTCTCAGGTCATTTCCCTTTCTCTTCTTTTTCTGGGAACCCTATAATGCAAATGTTGGTGCATTTAATGTTGTCCCAGTGGTCTCTGAGACTGCTTTCACTTCCTTCCATTCCCTGTTCTTTATTTTGTTCTGCAGCAGTGATTTCCACCACCCTGTTTTCCAGCTCAATTGTTTGTTCTTCTGCTGTTGATTCCTTCTAGTGTATTCTTCAATTTAGTTTTGTGTTGTTCATCTCTGTTTTTGTTCTTTAAATTGTCTATCTCTTTGTAAAACATTTCTTGTATCTTCTCAGTCTGTTCCTCCATTCTTTTTTTCCAAGATTTTGGATCATCTTCATTATCAGTATTCTGAATTATTTTTCCAAGAGATTGTCCAGCTCCTCTTCATTTAGTCATTCTTGTGGATTTTTTCTTTTCCTTTGTCTGCAACACATTTCTCTGTTGGCTCATTTTGTCTAACTTTCTGTGTTTGTGGTATCCTTTCTGAAGGCTGTAGGATCATAGTACCTCTTGCTTCTGGAGTCTGCCCCTAGGTGGGTGAGGTTGGTCCAGGGGCTTGTGTAGGTTTCCTGGTGGGAGGGACTGGTACCTGCACTATGGTGGGTGGAGCTGGGTTTTGTCCCTCTAGTGGGCAGGGCTGTGTCAGATGGTGTATTTTGAGGTGACTGTGAGCTCATTAGTACTTTAGGCAGCCTGTCTGCTGTTGGGTGAGGCTGTGTTCCTATCCTGTTGGTTGTTTGGTCAGAGGCGTTCCAGTACTGGAACCTGTAGCCCGTTGGGTGGAGCTAGGTCTTGGTGCCAAAATGTGAACCTCTGGGAGAGCTCACTCCAATCAGTATTCCCTGGGTTCTCTACTAATAGTGCTTTTGCACCCACAGTGAGCTACAGCTGACCCTTGCCTTCCCAGAAGACCCTCCAAGACCGCTAGGTAGGTCTAGTCCAGGTTCTTATGGAGATACTGCTTTGTGCTGTATCCCAGGTTATGTGAGACCTTGTGTGCATCCTCCAAGAGTGGAGTCTCTGTTTCCCCCAGCATTGTGGAGCTCCTTCACTCAAGAACCTTCATGGTTAAATGTTTTGGGGGTTCTTCCTCCCAATGCCAGTCCCTCAAACTGTCTTGGAGGGCTACTTTTATGTGGGAACATCACTGTGTAGCCTGCATGGGTTTAATGATTTTTGTTGTTAGGGCTGTTTTTAGTATGGATGTCTGCCACTTCTTTCCTTAGTATATGCTGGCTGTTATCCTCTTCATAGGAGGTGTGACTGATGTTGTGGTCACCATAGCCTGCACTGGATATTGAGCAGGGTCTCCTAATTTCTCTGTGGTTGTCACTGCCTTGTAAAGGGCAGTGTCTTCTTCCTAGTTGTTAGAGTAGAGGTCCCCCCGACGTGCTTCTTGACCATGTTGTTTGTGATCTGAAGTTCAAGGTAGGAGAGATTGGAGGACTCCCACTGGGAGACAAGTCAGTGATTATTCCTCCTCTGGAGCTATTCATCTGTGGGTGTGCTCTGTTGTGTGAGCTCTCAGATTACACTGTTGTTGGCACTGCCCTCAGCTCCACCTGAACAGTGGGTATGCTGGCAATTGGTCCTGGTGTCTCTCAGGTGTTGTTTTCACCAGGCCGCCAGTGTAGATCCACTGAAGTCAGGTCCCAGGATTGCAGTAATCATGGATCTGGACCAACCGTGGGTGTTATGGAGACAGCTCAGACTCTGGTCGGGCCCAACCCCGTAATGGCCTTTTTTTGTTCCAGGATACATTGCATTTAGTCGTCATACCTCCCAATCTTCCCTCTTTTCCTTCTTTTTTTTCACAAAGGTCAGGACTCCCTTTCTATTTTCTCTCTCAGGCCGTATTCCCAATACTTATCTTGCATGGCTTATCCCATCTTGGTGTTGGGTTTTTAGAAGACATAAACTAACTCATTTTTCACCCAATCTGACAACATCCCCCCATCATCCCCAAACAGTCTGCAGTCAGTGTCTAACTAATGGGGGTGTTCTAACTGATGGCAACCTCCATGATTTTAAAATTGTTCAAATTATGCTCTGGATTCCAGCTGAGACCACTTCCTTGCTTATCACCTTCCCCTATTCTATCATACTTTAAAAATTCCCTTTCATTTGAGATCACTTCTCCCATAACTCACATGTCCCTGAAAACCTGGCTTAGATTCTACACCTAAATAATCATATCTAAGGTGAGCCCCATTCACGTTTGAGTGAATAAGAGAACATTATCTTTGCTCTCAAGGATTTCAGAGCCCACTGTAGAAGAAAAAGTAATAAGACAGTTTTAAGATGCAAGTGCTAAGATACTGACAGTCATGGGTACACTTGTTTTGTTTCTAGTGTACTTATTGGTGGAAGTCTTGCAGAAAGTCCAATATGTCCTTCCCTAATACTGGTGTATTTCTTAAATGGGTAAGGAGACTTTCCAACTTGCAGACATGAAATTGAGAATGATGTGTTTACTCATCATTTATTATTCTAAGTAATTTAATAAATTTATCCACTGAAGATTATTTGTAAGGAAAATTATTTTATTTGGCCACAGCCCTGGTTATGAAACTTTCTAGGACATGGCGTAACCCCAAATAGAAATAAACCCAAATAAGTATTTAGTGCAGACCACTGGGTCACAAAGACTTCCAAGATCCCTAATCCCACCCCTCTTACTCAAAACAATTACCTTTATAGTGCATTGTTAGCATACTAATCATATTTCAGAAGTATTTCTTAGTGGTCAGTAATTCTATATTTTGAGGATTTACTCTAAATTCGTAGCTAATGATGTTTTTCAATGAAAATAATCATTTGAGTTTAATACCTTCAAGTCTATTTCTGTCATGTAAGCAGAAAAATCGATTTGAAACATACAAACAACTAAACATTTGGTCATAAATTAATTCTTATAATGATAAATAAGCTTTATATTTATCCTAATGCTCACAGTTTAGAATCTGATCCCAGTTAATAATTGATGATGACATACTGCACAAAATAGTCAAAGTATTTTCTCTGGAATACAAAAACTGCTGATTAAATAATTTGAGTTAATGATGTATATAGATATTTACATTTTAAATGTTAAATGTTTCAATACAACAAATGTTTTTTTTTTTTTTTTTTTCAATTTCACCATTATTCTTTTATTAATGCTCAAATTGTCCCAAATTCAATGGAAGCCACTTCAAGGTGACTTCTTTTTTTTTTTTTTAATTTTTTATTAGTTTCTGCTTTATAACAAAGTGAATCAGTCATACACATACATCTGTTCCCACATCCCTTCCCTCATGCATCTCCCTCCCTCCCACCCTCCCCATCCCACCCCTCCAGGCGGTCACAAAGCACCGAGATGATCTCCCCGTGCCATGCGGCCGCTTCCCACCATCTATCTACCCCACGTTTGGTAGTGTATATATGTCCATGCCTCTCTTTCGCTTTGTCACAGCTTACCCTTCCCCCTCCCCATATCCTCAAGTCCATTCTCAAGTGGGTCTGTGTCTTTATTCCCGTTTTACCCCTAGGTTCTTCATGCCATTTTTTTTAAAATTCCGTATATGTGTGTTAGCATACGGTATTTGTCTTTCTCTTTCTGACTTACTTCACTCTGTATGACAGACTCTAGGTCTAGCCACCTCATTACAAATAGCTCAGTTTCGTTTCTTTTTATGGCTGAGTAATATTCCATTGTATATATGTGCCACATCTTCTTTATCCATTCATCCGATGATGGACACTTAGGTTGTTTCCAGCTCCGGGCTATTGTGAATAGAGCTGCAATGAACATTTTGGTACATGTCTCTTTTTGAATTATGGTTTTCTCAGGGTATATGCCTAGTAGTGGGATTGCTGGGTCATATGGTAGTTCTATTTGTAGTTTTTTAAGGAACCTCCATACTGTTCTCCATAGTGGCTGTACCAATTCACATTCCCACCAGCAGTGCAAGAGTGTTCCCTTTTCTCCACACTCTCTCCAGCATTTATTGTTTCTAGATTTCTTGATGATGGCCATTCTGACTGGTGTGAGATAATATCTCATTGTAGTTTTGATTTGCATTTCTCTGATGATTAATGATGTTGAGCATTCTTTCATGTGTTTGTTGGCAGTCTGTATATCTTCTTTGGAGAAATGCCTATTTAAGTCTTCTGCCCATTTTTGGATTGGGTTGTTTGTTTTTTTGCTATTGAGCTGCATGAGCTGTTTATAAATTTTGGAGATTAATCCTTTGTCAGTTGCTTCATTTGCAAATATTTTCTCCCATTCTGAGGGTTGTCTTTTGGTCTTGTTTATGGTTTCCTTTGCTGTGCAAAAGCTTTGAAGTTTCATTAGGTCCCATTTGTTTATCTTTGTTTTTATTTCCATTTCTCTAGGAGGTGGGTCCAAAAGGATCTTGCTGTGATTTATGTCATAGAGTGTTCTACCTATGTTTTCCTCTAAGAGTTTGATAGTTTCTGGCCTTACATTTAAGTCTTTAATCCATTTTGAGCTTATTTTTGTGTATGGTGTTAGGGAATGATCTAATCTCAAACTTTTACATGTCCTTGTCCAGTTTTCCCAGCACCACTTATTGAAGAGGCTGTCCTTTCTCCACTGTACATTCCTGCCTCCTTTATCAAAGATAAGTTGGCCATATGTGCATGGGTTTATCTCTGGGCTTTCTATCCTGATCCACTGATCTATCTTTCTGTTTTTATGCCAGTACCACACTGTCTTAATTACTGTAGCTTTGTAGTATAGTCTGAAGTCAGGGAGCCTGATTCCTCCAGCTCCGTTTTTCGTTCTCAAGATTGCTTTGGCTATTCGGGGTCTTTTGTTTTTCCAAACAAATTTTGAAATTTTTTGTTCTAGTTCTGTGAAAAATGCCAGTGGTAGTTTGATAGGGATTGCATTGAATCTGTAGATTGCTTTGGGTAGTACAGTCATTTTCACAATATTGATTCTTCCAATCCAGGAGCATGGTATATCTCTCCATCTATTTGTATCTTCTTTAATTTCTTTCATCAGTGTCTTATAATTTTCTGCATACAGGTCTTTTGTCTCCTTAGGTAGGTTTATTCCTAGATATTTTATTCTTTTTGTTGCAATGGTAAATGGGAGTGTTTTCTTGATTTCATTTTCAGATTTTTCATCATTAGTGTACAGGAATGCCAGAGATTTCTGTACATTAATTTTGTATCCTGCTACTTTACCAAATTCATTGATTAGCTCTAGTAGTTTTTCGGTAGCATCTTTAGGATTCTCTATGTACAGTATCATGTCATCTGCAAACAGTGAGAGCTTTACTTCTTCTTTTCCGATTTGGATTCCTTTTATTTCCTTTTCTTCTCTGATTGCTGTGGCTAAAACTTCCAAAACTATGTTGAATAAGAGTGGTGAGAGTGGGCAACCTTGTCTTGTTCCTGATCTTAGTGGAAATGGTTTCAGTTTTTCACCATTGAGGACAATGTTGGCTGTGGGTTTGTCATATATGGCCTTTATTATGTTGAGGAAAGATCCGTCTATGCCTACTTTCTGCAGGGTTTTTATCATAAATGGGTGTTGAATTTTGTCGAAAGCTTTCTCTGCATCTATTGAGATGATCATATGGTTTTTCTCCTTCAACTTGTTAATATGGTGTATCACATTGATTGATTTGCGTATATTGAAGAATCCTTGCATTCCTGGAATAAACCCCACTTGATCATGGTGTATGATCCTTTTAATATGCTGTTGGATTCTGTTTGCTAGTATTTTATTGAGGATTTTTGCATCTATGTTCATCAGTGATATTGGCCTGTAGTTTTCTTTCTTTGTGACATCCTTGCCTGGTTTTGGTATCAAGGTGATGGTGGCCTCGTAGAATGAGTTTGGGAGTGTTCCTTCCTCTGATATTGTTTGGAAGAGTTTGAGAAGGATAGGTGTTAGCTCTTCTCTAAATGTTTGATAGAATTCGCCTGTGAAGCCATCTGGTCCTGGGCTTTTGTTTGATGGAAGATTTTAATCACAGTTTCAATTTCAGTGCTTGTGATTGGTCTATTCATATTTTCTGTTTCTTCCTGAGTCAGTCTTGGCAGGTTGTGCATTTCTAAGAATTTGTCCATTTCTTCCAGGTTGTCCATTTTATTGGCATAGAGTTGCTTATAGTAATCTCTCATGATCTTTTGTATTTCTGCAGTGTCAGTTGTTACTTCTCCTTTTTCATTTCTAATTCTATTGATTTGAGTCTTCTCCCTTCTTTTCTTGATGAGTCTGGCTAATGGTTTGTCAATTTTGTTTATCTTCTCAAAGAACCAGCTTTTAGTTTGGTTGATCTTTGCTATCGTTTCCTTCATTTCTTTTTCATTTATTTCTGATCTGATCTTTATGATTTCTTTCCTTCTGCTAGCTTTGGGGGTTTTTTGTTCTTCTTTCTCTAATTGCTTTAGGTGCAGGGTCAGGTTGTTTACTCGAAATGTTTCCTGTTTCTTAAGGTGGGATTGTATTGCTATAAACTTCCCCCTTAGAACTGCTTTTGCTGCGTCCCATAGGTTTTGGGTCGTCGTGTCTCCATTGTTATTTGTTTCTAGGTATTTTTTAATTTCCTCTTTGATTTCTTCAGTGATCACTTCGTTATTGAGTAGTGTATTGTTTAGCCTCCATGTGTTTGTATTTTTTACAGATCTTTTCCTGTAATTGATGTCTAGTCTCATAGCATTGTGGTCGGAAAAGATACTTGATACAATTTCAATTTTCCTAAATTTACCAAGGCTTGATTTGTGACCCAAGATATGATCTATCCTGGAGAATGTTCCATGAGCACTTGAGAAAAATGTGTATTCTGTTGTTTTTGGATGGAATGTCCTATAAATATCAACTAAGTCCATCTTGTTTAATGTATCATTTAAAGCTTGTGTTTCCTTATTTATTTTCATTTTGGATGATCTGTCCATTGGTGAAAGTGGGGTGTTAAAGTCCCCTACTATGATTGTGTTACTGTCGATTTCCCCTTTTATGGCTGTTAGTATTTGCCGTATGTATTGAGGTGCTCCTATGTTGGGTGCATAAATATTTACAATTGTTATATCTTCTTCTTGGATCGATCCCTTTATCGTTATGTAGTGTCCTTCTTTGTCTCTTCTAATAGTCTTTATTTTAAAGTCTATTTTGTCTGATATGAGAATTGCTACTCCAGCTTTCTTTTGATTTCCATTTGCATGGAATATCTTTTTCCATCCCCTTACTTTCAATCTGTATGTGTCTCGAGGTCTGAAGTGGGTCTCTTGTAGACAGCATATATATGGGTCTTGTTTTTGTATCCATTCAGCCAATCTGTGTCTTTTGGTGGGAGCATTTAGTCCATTTACATTTAAGGTAATTATTGATATGTATGTTCCTATTCCCATTTCCTTAATTGCTTTGGGTTGTTATTGTAGGTATATTCCTTCTGTTGTGCTTCTTGCCTAGAGAAGTTCCTTTAGCATTTGTTGTAAAGCTGGTTTGGTGGTGCTGAACTCTCTCAGCTTTTGCTTGTCTGTAAACGTTTTAATTTCTCCATCAAATCTGAATGAGATCCTTGCTGGGTAGAGTAATCTTGGTTGCAGGTTTCTCTCCTTCATCACTTTAATTATGTCCTGCCACTCCCTTCTGGCTTGTAGAGTTTCTGCTGAGAGATCAGCTGTTATCCTGATGGGGATTCCCTTGTGTGTTATTTGTTGTTTTTGCCTTGCTGCTTTTAATATGATTTCTTTGTGTTTAATTTTTGACAGTTTGATTAATATGTGTCTTGGTGTATTTCTCCTTGGATTTATTCTGTATGGGACTCTCTGTGCCTCCTGGACTTGATTAACTATTTCCTTTCCCATATTGGGGAAGTTTTCAACTATAATCTCTTCAAATATTTTCTCAGTCCCTTTCTTTTTCTCTTCTTCTTCTGGAACCCCTATAATTCGAATGTTGGTGCGTTTAATGTTGTCCCAGAGGTCTCTGAGACTGTCCTCTGTTCTTTTAATTCTTTTTTCTTTATTTTGCTCTGCATCAGTTATTTCCACTATTTTATCTTCCACCTCACTTATCCGTTCTTCTGCCTCAGTTATTCTGCTATTGATCCCATCTAGAGTATTTTTCATTTCATTTATTGTGTTTTTAATCGATGCTTGATTCATCTTTAGTTCTTCTAGGTCCTTGTTAACTGTTTCTTGCATTTTGTCTATTCTATTTCCAAGATTATGGATCTTGGAAATAGAATCTTGGATCAGCTTTACTATCATTATTCTGAATTCTTTTTCAGGTAGACTGCCTATTACCTCTTCATTTGTTAGGTCTGGGAGGTTTTTATCTTGCTCCTTCACCTGCTGTGTGTTTTTCTGTCTTCTCATTTTGCTTATGTTACTGTGTTTGGGGTCTCCTTTTTGCAGGCTGTAGATTCGTAGTTCCCGTTGTTTTTGGTGTCTGACCCCAGTGGCTAAGGTTGTTTCAGTAGGTTGTGTAGGCTTCCTGGTGGGGGGGACTAATGCCTGTGTTCTGGTGGTTGAGGCTCGATCTTGTCTTTCTGGGGGACAGGTCCACGTCTGGTGGTGTGTTTTGGGGTGCCTATTGCCTTATTATGTTTTTAGGTAGCCTCTCTGCTAATGGGTGGGGTTGTGTTCCTGCCTTGCTAGTTGCTTTGCATAGGGTGACCAGCACTGTAGCTTGCTGGTCGTTGACTGAAGCTGGGTGCTGGTGTTGGGATGGAGATCTCTGGGAGATTTTCGCTGCTTGATATTATGTGGAGCTGGGAGGTCTCTTGTGGACCCGTGTCCTGAAGTTGGCTCTCCCACTTCAGAGGCACAGCACTGGCTCCTGGCTGCAGCACCAAGAGCCTTTCATCCACCCGGCTCAGAATAACAGGGAGAAAAGGTAGAGAGAAAGAATTAGTAGAAGAAAGAAAGAGAGAGGGAAAGAAAGGAAGAAGGGAAGAAAGGAAGGAAGGAAGGAAGAAAGAAAGGAGGGAGGGAGGAAGGATGGAAAGAAAGAAGGAAAGAAAGGAGGAAGGGAGGGAGGAATGAAAGCAAAAGGAAGAGTGAATGGAAGAAGGGAGGGAGGGAGGGAGGAAGGAAAGAAAGAAAGAAAGACAGGAGGGAGGGAGGGAGGAAGGAAAGAAAAAGAAAGTGGAAAGAAGAAGGGTGGGAGGGAGGGAGGGAGGAAAGAAGAAAGAAGGAAAGGAGGAGCGGAGGGAGGGAGGGAGGAAGGGAAGGTAGGAAAAAAAGAAAGAGCAGGTAAAGTAAATTAGAATAAAGTATGAAATATAGTAGCGTTATTAAAATTAGAAAGTAATTATTGAAAAAAAAAAAAAACGGACCGATAGAACCCTGGGACATATGGTGGAAGCAAAGCTATACAGAGAGAATCTTACACAGAAGATTACACATACACATTCACAAAAAGAGAGCAGGAGGGGGAAAAATCAAAAATCTTGCTCTCCAAGTCCACCTCCTCAATTTGGAATAATTCGTTGTAAAAAGAGGAAAAGGGGGGAAAGTCTTAAATCTTGTCCTCAAAGTCCACTTCCTCAATTTGGGATGATTCGCTGTCCATTCATGCACTCCACAGACGCAGGGCACATCAAATGGACCGTGGAGCTTTAATCCGCTGCCTCCGAGACTGCACAGAGAGATTCCCCTGTCTCTGCTCTCACAGCTCCCGGGTCTCAGCCTTGGACCCGGCCCCGCCTCTGTGCGTAGGTCGCCGGAGGGCGTCCGTTCTTCGCTCAGACAGGACGGGTTTAAAGGAGCCGCTGATTCGGGGGCTCTGGCTCACTCAGGCAGAGGGGAGGGAGGGGCGCGCAGTGTGGGGTGGGCCTGCGGCGGCAGAGGTCGGCATGACGTTGCAGCAGCCCGTGGCGCTCCGTGCGCTTTACCGGGAAAGCCGTCCCCGGGTCTCGGGACCCCGGCAGTGGCGGGGTGCACAGGCCCCCCGGAAGGCGGGGCGGACAACGACCTGCGCCCGCACACAGGCCCCGCGGCGGTGGGCGTCGGCGGCGGGCCGCGGCGGCGGCGGCGGCGGCGGCGGGCGGCGGCGGCGGCGGCGTCGTCGGCAGGCGGCGTCGGCGGCGGCGGCGGGCCGCGTTGGCAGCGGCGTCGGCGGCGGGCCGCGGCGTTGGCGGCGGCGGGCCGCGGCGGCGTCGGCGGCGTCGGCGGCGGGCTGCGGCGTCGGCGGCGTCGGCGGCGGGCCGCGGCGGCGGGCCGCGGCGACGGCGGCGGCGGGCCGCGGGCGGCGGCGGTGGCAGCGGCGGCGGCCGCCCACGCCCGTCTCCAGGGTCCGCGCCTTACCCGCGGCTCGCGCCTGTCTCCGGCGCTTCCCTAAGCAGCCTTCTTAATGCCCTCTCCTCGCGCACCAGGAAACAAAAGGGAAAAAACTCTCTTGCCTCTTCGGCAGCTCCAGACCCTTTCCCCGGACTCCCTCCGGGCTAGCCGTGGTGCACTAACCCCTTCAGGCTCTCTTCCTGCCGCCAGCCCCAGTCCTCTCCCTGCGCTCTGACTGAAAGCCGATACCCGAGCCTCAGCTCCCAGCCCCCCCCCCCCCGCCACGGCGGCCGAGCAGACAAGCCTCTCGGGCTGGTGAGTGCCTGAGGGCACCGATCCTCTGTGGCGGAATCTCTCCACTTTGCCCTCCACACCCCTGTTGCTGTGCTCTCCTCCGCTACTCCGAAGCTTTCCCCCTCCGCCACCTGCAGTCTCCGCCCGCGAAGGTGCTTGTAGTGTGTAGAAACCTTCCCTCCTTCACGGCTCCCTCCCACTGGTGCAGGTCCCGTCCCTATCCTTTTGTCTCTGTTTATTCTTTTTTCTTTTGTCCTACCCAGGTATATGGGGGAGTTTCTTGCCTTTTGAGGGGTGTGAGGTCTTCTGTCAGCGTTCAGTAGGTGTTCTGTAGGAGTTGTTCCACGTGTAGATGAATTTCTGATGTATCTGTGGGGAGGAAGGTGATCTCCGCGTCTTACTCTTCCGCCATCTTCCTCCGGGGTCACAACAAATGTTAATTGAACACCTAATCTAGGTTGAATTATGCCATGCATTATGGGGGGAACAAAGTTAAACAAGACATAGTTCCTGTAATTTCAGAGCATGAAAAGTATTGAGGAGACAGATAGATGCATGAGAAATTCTAAGGCACATTGTAAGGACTGCCATAATAGAGCTAAAAAAAATAGTGTTATCAATAACAGGGAATACAAAAAGTGGTTAATTGCTGTGTGAAAGAGCAAAACATCCTAACTAGTTCCCCCAAACAGTATACAATGTCCCTCTTTTATCTTTAGTTGATGTTAATTCTTCTTCTGATTCATATTGCCCTTTGATAGCCTGTTATTGAAATCCCAAATAATACATTAATACATCTAATATCAGATAAAAAGAAGAAAGTGGGAGAATAAACAAAAATATTTTATATATACAAATATAATCATATCAAAATAAAGAATAAATAATCATAACTATTATAGTGCTTATTTCTGAAACTTGCACACATGGTCATAGGTATTTTTATAACTAACTTTTCCAACTACTCATTCCATAGTTCCTTTGCCCTCAACAAGAACCTCAGTTGGTTGTGGTTCTTTGCCCGGTGATGTGACCCAAACTTTTATTCCTGAAAGTTCTGGGTCATTAGCTTTCCTGCCTGAATTGTTTGGATTTATTTAGCTTACTTATATTTGTTTTCTATTGATTTTCATTATAAGATATGGAATGCACAAGGCACAAATTACAGGATCTCCTACATTCCAACATACTCCTCCTTATCCCATTGTGTAGTATCAACTCAATTTTAATTTGATAGGATCAGTTATTACAGACCTCTGCCTAGCCTGCTTATTCAGTGTCATGATGATCCAAAAATGGGTGACAGTCTTAACTTCCCATTTGGTGGCATTTTATTGCTTATTGGAAACATTTCTCTATTTGCAACTAAGCCCTTTAGTGTATCAAAGCCTAAAGTCTTGGGAACAAGAAGAAAATAATTTGCTTGTGGATCACTAGGGGTAATATGAAGAAGTGCCACTCAATTTTCCATCCCTTGATTCCCAGACTCACCTATCTCTCACCATATCTCCATCTTCAAAAGGCTATTCCACCATTCTGTGAAACCAGTGATTTAAGACAATGGGAGACACAGTAAGATCAGTGGATTCACTAAGCATGGACATATTTCTGCACTTCATTTTCTGTGAAATGAATTTCTTGGTCAGTAGCAGTTCTGTGTGGAACACCATGCCAGTAGATAAGTAACAGTTCTGATCCCAGTTTCTGATGTGTGGAGGGGAGAGGGGTGTTTCCACACTAACAATTCTCAAACACTGGTGTTTACACTGGGTGTCTTAACAATTCAACTCAATTCTGACACTATCTACCTGGAAATAGCATCAGATCCCACAGGTTAAGACTGTCCACCTCTCCCATTTCAGATACCAACCAAAAGCTCAGGTTATCACCTCTGCTTCTTACTCAACTGTCTATATGTCAGAGTTTTCAGTGACTCCCCCCTTGGGTTTGACTGATTTGCTAGAGCAGCTCATGGAACTCAGAGAAACAGTTTATTTAGTAGATTGCCAGTTTATTATAAAATAATACAACTCAGGAACAGCCAGATGGAAGAGATGCATAGCGAAGTTTTTCCCTCTGAGTGCACCACTCTCCCAGCACTTCCACATGCTTGTTATTCTGGAAGCTCTCTGAACCCAGCCCTTTTGGGTTTTTATGGAGATTTCCTTACATAGGCACAACTGATTAAATTATTGGTCACTGTTGATAGACCCAACATCCAGCTCCTCTCCCTTCCCAGAGGTCAAGATGGGAGAACGAAAAGTTCCATCCTTCTAATCACATAGTTGGCTCCTTTGGCAAGCAGACCTATCTGTAGGTTCAGTACAGTCACCTCATTAACATAACAAAAGACAGTTTCGTAACTCTCATCACTTAGAAAATTCCAAGGGTTTTAGGAATTCTGTGCCAAAAACAAGGAGAAAGACCAAATATATTTTTTTATTATAAATTGTAATATAATAAGGCATCCCATAATTTCCAAGATGACAATTTTAGCAGAAACAGTGCAGTCTAGGAAAGCAAATTATATTCAGAGCAAAGATCTCCTTCTGTAAGAATAAAGCACTCCCCTTCTATGATGGAAGCAGTCTACCTGGTAGGTAACTTGTTGATACCATGACAAAGGGTGTCATTTTGGAAGTTCAGTGTTAATCTTAAAATCCTCCACTGCTAAGGTCACTTTTGGTAAGCATGCTCATGGGACACAAATATCTTCATATTCTTTGCTCATTTAGAGAGAACTATATACAAATTTCTTTACCAGACCTTCTTGTCACCAATTTTCCAATTGTATTTTGTTCTTCCAAGTCCTTGACCATCCTGCCAAAATATTGATCACATTTCACAAATTGATGCAGGCTTGTACCTCTGGTCATCTGTCCTTCCAGTCAAAGGGATCAACCAGGTGCACAGCTTGAAGTTCTGCCTACTGACAAGATTTCCCCTTATCATTGTCCTTCAGTGTTATCCTAGATAACACCAAGGCACTGTAGCTGTCTAGTTTTCAAAGGTGTGTGTATATCATGCACAATCATCTGTAAACCAGTCCTGTGTTTGTTCTTCATTCAACTCATTTTAGGGAACTCTCCATGAGCCTAGAGTTACAAGTAGGGAGAGAAGGCAAAATACCAGGAGTAGTGACCATGGGCATCTAAGTCATTCCCCTGTGCAACTTACTTGTGCCTTCATGACCTACTTGAGCCTGGTCCTGTTTATATCATTTCCATTTGATGATGAAAACTACTGTCCATTTTTAATTATGTGGCTGAGGGGGTCAGACAACACTCAGTTCATGATCATCAGTTCAAGTTGTGTGATAACAGCCAAAAGATATAATCAAAGGAACAATGTCCTTACAAAAGAAAGAAAGCATGGGATCCAGACCTTAAGTGGAAAGTTTGGACCTAAATCAGGGCAGATATACATTTTTCCTTAGTAATTAGAGAGAATGTTTTGTAGGCTCATATTATGAAGATTAGACTCTAGAAAAGGAAGTTTTACTTTGTTGACTTCTATTTTTTCAATAAGATTTAAGGCATGGCGAAACTTTTCAAAAGTCATCTTCCAAAAGTCAACTCTGATAACACCTTTACCAATAAACCATCCCTGTCTGCCTGGTCTGGTTTAGGTAAATATTTTATTGATTCCAGAGCAGCATATTTTCACTTCTATTATTGCTTAGATCACATTATGATATGTTGTCTCTCTCCCTGTGATGTATATGGTATCACTTAGGGACAGGAAATGGTTTTTGTTGTTTCTAGTATTTATCATAATGCCTCATAATTGTCCACATTTGCTTAATGAACAAATAAATAGAAGATGTAGACCAAGCATTACACAGAGGATTAAGCACTATGCCAAGCTTAGTTCACATTGATAGGCTTCAAAATTTTTCTCAGGATAATTGAAACTAGCTCATACAATCAAAGAAATACTTTTTTGAGTTATAAGAAATCATAAAGAGTTGCTGAAAGAGCAGACATTATTCAAAAATTGGCCTGATTTACATTATCATGCTTTACAAAAATAATAAACATCATGGCAAACAAAGTAAAACAAATTAGAATTTATTTAAGTTTCAATAGGAGGAAAATGCCATGATGTGGATATTGAAAGCTAATTAGCTTTAAATGAGAAGACTATATAGTTTATGTCTTATATATTCTAAGTTAATCTTTTGTTATTTCAATCCAGAGATTTGTTTTTATAAACTCTTACTAAAATCCTTAGAATTGAGATTCTATTTCCATGTATGTTATATTCATTAAAGGTATAAACATCTGGTCAAAATATTTTGTATACTTGAGGATAGTATACTGGCAAAGTTAAAATACCAACCTTATTTAACTTTATAAATGATTCCTTATAACAGGAGTAGTAATGGGATATCAATCCATATATTGGTCTATTTTTATTTCTGTT
The DNA here is from genome assembly GCF_964341445.2 of Mesoplodon mirus. Taxonomy (NCBI): domain Eukaryota; kingdom Metazoa; phylum Chordata; class Mammalia; order Artiodactyla; family Ziphiidae; genus Mesoplodon; species Mesoplodon mirus. Next base: position 113,957,045 of record NC_138983.1, on the reverse strand, counting down.
GTGGGAATTAACTCATGTAAAATTTTTAATATACATATTAACTGCAAAGTATCCCTCACTAAATTTTACATAAATATAGTTTTGTCCAATGAGGTAAACTACTTTAATTTTTTTTACACATAGAATAAAATATTATTTACTCAAACTCCTATTTAGTCTAATGTATATAGCTTATGAAAAATTATTTTACATGCACATTTATATTCATTAATGCAGTATTGTTTCTACATTTATATTAACAAGCACACCTATAAAATAAACTATTTAGTTTTGAAAATTACGTAGGTGTAGTTAATTCTGTATAGTCAGAGTTTAATGTTTCAGTTTAGTGAAACATTTTTAACTTGTCTAATTAATCTAGGTTTTAAACATTTCTTTGAGAACTTAAAGGTAGTCAGATGCAGTGAATTCTTCTGTGTCATACCGAATACACTATATATTTTAGAAAACAATGTCTTTAGCCTTTTACAAAGTTCACATTCATTTGTACATTGCTAGAGCTGAAAAAATAACTCCTTTAAAAACATGAATTTAGGGGCAAACATAGTAAGAAAATAATCTTTATTTTAATCTCTTTAATACATAACCTCATACATGAGTTGTGAAAAGATCAAGAAAGGTAATCCATCTATATATGGATAGAAACAATTCAAAATGAGATAGATTTTTTTAAATAGATATATCTAAGAATAAACCTACCTAAGCAGACAAAAGACCAGTATGGAGAAAATTATAAGACACTGATGAAAGAAATTAAAGATGATACAAATAGATGGAGAATTATACCATGTTCTTGGCCTGGAAAAATCAACATTGTGAAAATGACTCTACTACCCAAAGCAATCTACAGATTCAATTCAATTCCTATCAAACTACCACTAGCATTTTTCACAGAACTAGGACAAAACATTTCACAATTTCTATGGAAACACAAAAGACCCCGAATAGCTAAAGCAATCATGAGAAAGAAAAATGGAGCTGGAGGAATCAGGCTCCCTGACTTCAGGTTATATGACAAAGCTACAGTAATCAAGACAGTATGGTATTGGCACAAAAACAGAAATATAGATCAATGGAACAGGATAGAAAGCCCAGAGATAAACCCACGCACATATGGTCACCTTATCTTTGATAAAGGAGGCAAGAATATACAGTAGAGAAAAGACAGCCTCTTCAATAAATGGTGCTGGGAAAACTGGACAGGTACATGTAAAAGTATGAGATTAGAATACTCCTTAACACCATACACAAAAATAAGCTCAAAATGGATTAAAGACCTAAATGTAAGGCCAGAAACTATTAAAGTCTTAGAGGAAAACATAGGCAGAACACTCTATGACATAAATCACAGCAAGATCCTTTTTGACCCACCTCCTAGAGAAATGGAAATAAAAACTAAAATAAACAAATGGGACCTAATGAAACTTAAAAGCTTTTGCACAGCAAAGGAGACCATAAATAAAACCAAACGACAACCCTCAGAACGGGAGAACATATTTGCAAATGAAGCAACTGACAAAGGATTAATCTCCAAAATTCACAAGCAGCTCATGCAGCTCAGTAACAAAAAACAAACAACCCAATCCAAAAATGGGCAGAAGACCTAAATAGACATTTCTCCAAAGAAGATATACAGATTGCCAACAAACACATGAAAGAATGCTCAACATCATTAATCATTAGAAAACTGCAAATCAAAACTACAACGAGATATCATCTCACACCGGTCAGAATGGCCATCATCAAAAAACCTAGAAACAGTAAATGCTGGAGAGGGTGTGGAGAAAAGGGAGCACTCTTGTACTGCTGGTGGAATGTAAATTGATACAGCCACTATGGACGGCAGCATGGAGGTTCCTTAAAAATCTACAAATAGAACTACCATAGGACCCAGCAATCCCACTACTGGGCATATACCCTGAGGAAACCATAATTCAAAAATAGTCATGTACCAAAATGTTCATTGCAGCTCTATATACAATAGACAGGAGATGGAAGCAACCTAAGTGTCCATCATCAGAAGAATGGATAAAGAAGATGTGACACATATCTACATGGAATATTACTCAGCCATAAAAAGAAACAAAATTAAGTTATCTGTCATGAGGTGGATGGACTTAGAGTCTGTCATACAGAGTGAAGTAAGTCAGAAAGAGAAAAAGAAATACCATATGCTAATGCATATATATGGAATCTAAGAGAAAAAAAAAGGTCATGAAGAACCTATGGGTAAGACAGCAATAAAGACAGACCTACTAGAGAATGGACTTGAGGATATGGGGAGGGGGAAGGGTAAGCTGTGACAAAGTGAGAGAGTGGCATGGACATATATACACTACCAAATATAAAATAGATAGCTAGTGGGAAGTAGCCGCATAGCATAGGGAGATCAGCTCGGAACATCTAGACGGGTGGGATAGGGAGGGTTGGAGGGAGGGAGACGCAAGAGGGAAGAGATATGGGAACATATGTATATGTATAACTGATTCACTTTGTTATAAAGCAGAAACTAACAAACCATTGTAAAGTAATTATACTCCAATAAAGATGTTAAAAAAATTATAGTTGAAAAAAAAAGAATGAAGGTATATATAGTATATATCTGATCACTCTCTTAGGTTAGGTTTCATCATCTGTAAAATTGCACAGTGATAGAAAACTTCATAAGATTCATTTAAGATGAAATCACATGATGTATGTATTAACACTGTCCCTGATCACAGCAAACACTCTTTCTAAGTTAGCTAGTATGTTATCATCTACACAAGTAAAGGGAAGGGCAAATGTCAGGCATCAGTTTCCTTCAATTATCTCGCCAAAGGTAAAATAAATCTTTAACAGTCACTTTCTTCTCTTTCTTCTGTGTGAGTAGATATTGCTCTAGTCCTAGACTTTGAGACATTTTAGCCCTTGTCAACTGGAAAAAACAAAGAACAATGGTAAGAGCTGTGAGGTGAGTTTTATTCAGGGTCTTACTGAGGACTATTGACCTGGGGACATCTTTTCAGATATCTCTGAAGAAATCCTCTGAAGACGTAAGGGGAGAAGCCAGTATATATGTGATTTTAGCTCGGGGATATATGTAGTAAAGCATACATCTTGGCAAAAGGTTACTGCTAGTAATGTGGATCAGATATCCAATTAATGATTTTAGTGCTTTTCTATATATGGGAAGAGGCAAGAATGTGAGTTTATTAACATTTTTTCTGAAATATATAACTATCTAAGGCTATATTTTGCCTGTTTTCCAAAAGCACAGAGTACTTTTTGTCCTGAATTCCTTTGATAGTGTACTGCAGTGGCTAATGACTCAATCCTTATAGAACCAGATGGTGAGTGACATTCCTTGTTTACACCCCGGGTAAAGAAAGTTCATTTAGGAAATAATCCAGTGATCATATTGCCATGACTGATTGTTTTTCTGACTACACATGGTAGATAGTAAAGTCTGTAGGTATTGAGCTTCCGTGTGAAATTTAACAACCTACAAATTGGAGTGAATACTCAAAGAACTTTATCTATTAAGGTTTGTGGCAGGCAGAATTATAAAATTACCTCTGAGAGGTGTGAACACCCTTTATAATCCTCATCCATTAAGTGTAGTTGGGTCTGATTTAACCAAAGTGACCCATTTTAAAAAAAGTTCTAGAGATTAGAGAAAGAAGGAGATTCAAAGTATAAGAAAAAAGATGATGGAAGGGGTTGTGTGGCAAGGACCTGAGAATGACATCTACCTGAGAGTAGATCCTGACCAACAGATAGCAAGAATGCAGGGACCTTAGTCATATAATTGTAAGAAAAAAATAAATTTTCCAACAACTTAAGGGAACTTGGATGTGGATATTTCCCTAGTTGGGTTTCCAGATAAGGACACACTCAGTCAACATCATGATTTAAGCCTTGTGAGACACTGAACAGAAGACCCAGCTAAATTATGCAAGATTTCCATGGAAACTGTTTTGTTTCAGCTAACTTTTTGTAACTTGTTACACAACAATATAAAACAAATACAAGAGTACATGAGTGATTCTTTTAATTTAACATATAATTTGAGGATATCTGGAATGTATCAGGCACTGTCATAGATCCTGCTGTCTACAAAGGTTAAGACTTCTAATTTTGCCACTTTCTAACGATTTGGTAGATAATAAATGAAAAGAATTATGAGACATCCAAGGAGGGGGTAAGAGAGACTTGGGAAGCAGGGTATTCTCAAAGACTATTTCCTGGGACTAGGTACCAGAGGAATGCTGTGGTGAGGGGAGGTACATTTCAACAGGAAGCCACATTGAGAAGTTTGCTCTTGAGCCCATTGTTCAGGAAACAACTTTGAACTGGGCTTGACTGATATCTTTTCCTTTGTGTGATAATCTGGAATTCACTGGATATATATGCACTTTTTAATCCTATAAGGCAGTACTTTGCAAAGTGCGGCCCATTATTTGCCCACCAAGCACTTTCTTTTGTACTGGTGAGGAAGCAGAGTAATTAGTTTAGTGGAAACTGTGCAGAGGGTCAGAGATCCTTCCCAGAAATTACAAAGACCAGGAAAGTTGTTAATATTAACAACAACAGGGTGAGTCTTGAAAGATATTGTTAAAGTATTTGTTGTCTAATTTAATGTGGAAAAAAATCACCTAAGACTTTGGTAGTGAGGAAACTTCCCTGAGTTCCACACCAGACCTACTGAATAAAAATCTCTGGAAGCAGGGCCCAGAAAAGCTACATTGTCATCAAGTTCTTTAACAATTATTATTTGCCATGCCATATTAGAGAAACAATGCCACAGAATTATCTTTTCCTTGTTAATGTGGATAACTTTCTTGGTCTTTGTTATTCCTTGGAATATCTCATGATATCCACTTAGCTGATTGACCTGCTTCCTTCCTCAGGAGATTGAACTCTTATTCTGACTCAGTAGGACTGACTTAGATCTGTTAAACATTTTTTATCAGATGCCATTCAGTCATATCAAAATTTCTTTGATCCCCTGAGGAAAGACCATTGCACACATTGCCTAATTGGACTGGAGAACATTTATTAACTCTTAACAGGATACTGCAAAACAATGACAATATATCTCAGAAAGAGACAGATTATTATATTAACAAAAGGGCTTAGCTCTGAGAAAAAGAAAGAGACTGTCCACATCTAAAGACATCATGCATAAAAGAAAAAAAGAAACAAGCTGATAGCAAAAAGCAGAATATCGACTATCATCCTTTATTTCTGTTTTTCTTCATGGAGAGCATCACTTCATATAACCCTCAATCTTACTTCAGGAACTATCTCCCATTGTTCCTATCAACAAAGTGGCTTTGTTCAGTGTTTCCTCATGATTGCACCTAGGTCATGTGCTTTTGTCTAGAATACCAGAGAATTGATGCTGCATTCCTTCATTTCACCCTTCCATTGTGGCACATGATATTGATTGGCCCCATTATTTGTAGACTTACTTTGATCATTTAGTGGAGACAAAATTTCTGGATACCTTCATTGTAAAGTTACATGTCTTCCCTTTGTAAATAATAAATAATTTATGAGGAAATATTTTGAGACTACATAAAATTCTGTTCTTCATCCCACCTTCTCCCACCATTTCAGCATCGATTGATGATTTTATCTTGTCTGAATTTTTACTATGATGATTGCCAAATAGTGATTATCTGATTCCATCATTCTTTCTACATTTATTAGTTGGCATTTTATTGTAAGAAATAGTCTCTTCTGGTTATTTATTTACTTACTTATGCATTTTCTCATTTATGGATTCCTAATTCATTCAGTATGTTATAATCCATTACTTTTATTACATGTCTTCTGCTCAAACTGTTTCATATTTGGCTGTTAGGAATTCCTTTAATCTAACTCCTGTGTCTTTTGTTATGTCCTCATCATTTCTGAGTGTTTTCCTACTTTCGGCAAAACAAGATATTCTAGGTTCATCCTGTACTTTCCTTACCCCAAGACTGCATCAGCCATTTTTTCAAGAATCCCTAGGTTCTTTTACTACAGAATGTAGTCAGCGAGCAAGATCTATGCTCTAAGTGTGCTCATTGCTACTGTTGTGTTGCTTTTCAGAGACCTTCACAATGTACGGAACTATAACACAAACACATTTGCATCTATAAACATCCTTTTCTCTATCAAATTTATATTTCTATCTCTAATACATTGAAATCCATGAGATTATACCAATAACACAAATTAATAATATAATTTAAATTACTTAAAAAACTCAGGGGTACATGTAAAGTATAGAGACATATTGATGAAGATTTAGAAAAGTGAGTAAAGGTACATCTGTGTTAGTTTATTGTCAAATCAATGCATCAGATATTCTTCACATTTTCTTGACACTACCTCTTCCTGTTAAGATCTAAAACCAAGATTTTCCTGTTCTTTATTGTCAAATGCACCATTCTTGGTTAATTTTTTATCTCCCAGGAAAAAAAGAGCAATGTTGTTATTACTTAAAACAGGGTTTTCTGAACCTGTTGTCATTGAAACAACATAGATGTTCTTGTTTCTGCAATACCCTATTAATTCTTATTTATTGCTGATTGTGTAATTTCTCATGACACTGAATCATCCATCCTGCAGCTCATGAATATTGGTTTCCAATGACTCTCAAAGTTTGTTACCATATTTTATTGATAGTAACCATAAATGCAAGTCTTTACTCAGAGTGGGCAGGAAAAATATGAATGATATTCATTTATTATTCACGTGAAATTTTCCTTACAGAATTTTCCAGTAAAAATATAGTAGAACAGTATATCCTAAAATCCTGTTTTCTCTTGAACTCTATAGCCTGTAATCACTGAAATCTTAGAATGAAATCTCTTTCAATATTATCACATTCCCTGCCTTCCTGTCTTCCATACCATTCCAGCAAAAGGGAGGATGGGTCAGGGGTCTTGGAGAGAGCAAGAATGGTCCCTTTTGGACAAGAAATATCTATCTCTCATCCAGTATGTCTTAAGGTAAATAGGGGAAAGCATTACATCACATCATTTAGCAGTAATTGTGCACAAAACTTGTTGATGGTCATGAATGGCTTTGCAGGAGATAGGCTGAGACTCTCCTGGAGGAATTCTTGACATGATCTCTGAAGGGATACTAGTGGTGGTGGACTCTCTACAGACCTCAGATGTTGATTAGTGAGAGCACAGTGATCAGAAGGCAGAAGAACAAGAGACAATGTACTGGCCACCTGTTTGGTTCAAGAAAGTGAAGTCTGTTGCCCAGAGTCCTGAAATCTCCTCAATAATAAGAGTAGAACTCAGAATGTCAGTATCTTTCTCATGCATAAATCTCTCAATCCAGTTAAAAAAATATGACCTCATGGGATGAATTTTCTCACTATCTTCTTTTCTGAAACTATGGAGGGACCCAAGAAAGATCCCATAAGCATGAGTCCTTGTGGTCTTTGGGGTATCTGCTTTATCCCACATGGAACTGGGGAGAAATAGGTTAGAGAATGTCCCCAAAGGGAGAAACAGGGACAGTCGTACATGATTTCTGGTCTAGACTTGGAGTACACTTTCTGGATAATGCTGCATAGAAAGACATTCCAAGGAGTTAGGCCTCTGAAATGCAGGCCTTAGACAGAGATCCTGCATACCCAGGTCTAAGGCATTCTGTGTAGCTAAGCTCCTAATCGCTCCTGGTCACTGACTGCTCAAATGTCCTCCTGCCTCAGGCTAGGCCAAATTTAGACTGTCTTTCCTGCTATGACACCTTCCCTGTGAGCTTCCCACTGCCCCTGAGCTACAATGCTATCTCCATAGATTTTAATTATTTTGAAATTTTAATATCTAGGTTATATTCAATATTTCTATTATAAATATTGGTGTATGAAACTGAATATCATCTTACACAGATGTTGCAGTCATCACTGATTATTTCTGAGGTATATTCGTGGAAATGAATTTGCAAGGTCAAAATATAAACTGTAAAGTTAAGCAGATATTAAAAAGGGCTTGCATGATACCTATGAGGTTTAACTCAAAAAATACTTCAACTACATTTTATGTTTAATCTATATATCTTTAACTTTATTTTCTGCTATTTGATATATCTTCCTTTTTTTTAGTTAATTATTTTTATTTGGCTTACTCTTTTTTACTGAATTTATATTCTTGCTTGATTTTTCAGAAATGTTAGTAGTACTTAAATGATATATCAAATTCCATTGGAAATATTTGTAAAGCAAATACCATCTGTGCTAGTAAGCCTTGCTTGAAAATGACTTTGTACCTAGTTCTAAGGGAGCCATAAAATAATCTCAAAGTTATATGGAAAAACTTTTCTCAATGAAAATAATTTGGAGAGAATAAAAATCCTAGAATCCTTCAGAAACTACTTTTAGATGTAAATATTTCTAAATATATATATTTATGTATATGTATTGTATATAGTAAGTATGAGCACATCAACTTGAAATATATTTTTAAATCTGATATTCAAGCTTTATTATTCTAGTTAAGGATGTTGTAATAAAATTTAGACCTTTTATTAAAAAATTGGCTGATTTATGGTTATTTTATTTATAAAAAGTGAATTGTTCAAATGTAGGATATTGAGTGGTTCATTACTCACTTCTAAAAATGTCTCACATTCTGATTCCAAAACCTGACAAAGATGTCACAAAAAAAGAAAGTTACAGGACATAGATGGAAAAATCCTCAACAAAATACTAGCAAACAGAATCCAACAACACATTAAAAGTATCATATACCATGATCAAATGGGAGTTATCCCAGGGAAGCAAGGATTCTTCAAGATATACAAATCAATCAATGTGATACACCACATTAACAAAATGAAGAATAAAATCCATATGATCACCTCAATAGGTGAAGAAAAAGCTTTTGACAAAATTCAACACCATTTCTGATAAAACCTCTCCAGAAATTGAACATAGAGGGAACCTAGCTCAACATAATAAATGCTATAATATGATAAACAGCACAGCAAACATCATTTTCAATGATAAAAAACCTGAAAACATTTCCTCTAAGATCAGAAACGAGACCAGGGTGTCCACTCTCACCACTACTATTCAACACAGTTTTGGAAGTCCTAGCCATGACAATCAGAGAAGAAAAAGAAAAGGAACCCAAATTGGAAAAGAAGAAGAAAAACTCTCACTGTTAGCAGATGACATGATACTATACATAGAAAATTCTAAAGATGTTACAAGGAAACTACTAGAGCTCATCAATAAATTTGATAAAGTTGTAGGAAACAAAATTAATGCACAGAAATCTCTTGCATTCCTATACACAAATAATGAAAGATCAGAAAGAGAAATTAAGGAAGCAAACCCATTTACCATAACATCAAAAAGAGTAAAATACCTAGGAATAAATCTACCTAAAGAGGCAAAAGAGCTGTACTCAGAAAACTATAAAATACTTATGAAAGAAATCAAAGATGACACAAACAGATGGAGAGATATATTCCTGGATTGGAAGAATCAATATTGTGATAATGACTATACAGTTTCTGTGCAATCCATATCAAATTACCAATGCCATTCTTCACAGTATTAGAATAAAAAGAATTACAATTTGTATGAAAACACAAAAGACCCCAGATAGCCAAAGGAAACTAGAGGGAAAAAAAAAAAAAAAAAAAAAACGGAGCTGGAGGAATCAGGCTCACTGACTTCAGACTACACTACAAAATCACAGTCATCAAAACAGTATGGTGCTGGCACAAAAAGAGAAATATAGAAAATATAGAAAATGGAACAGGATAGAAAGCCAGGAGATAAACCCATGCACCTGTGGTCACCTAAACTATGACAAAGGAGGAAAGGATACACAATGGAGAAAACACAGTCTCTTCCATAAGTGGTGCTGAGAAAACTAGAAAGCTACATGTATAACAAATGAATGAAATTAGAACACTCCCTAACACCATACACAAAAATAAGCTTAAAATGGATTAAAGACCTAAATGTAAGACTGGACACTATAAATCTCTTAGAAGAAAACATAGTCAGAACACTCTCTGACATAAATTGCAGCAAGATCTTTGTTGATTCACCCCCTATAGTAATGAGAATAAAAACAAAAATAAACAAATGTGACCTAATTAAATTTAAAACCTATTGCACAACAAAGGAAAGCATAAATGAAATGAAAAATAATAAAAACACAGAATGGGAGAAAATATTTGCAAATAAAGCAAATGACAATGGATTAATCTCCAAAATATACAAACAGCTCAAGCACTCAATATCAAAAAAAAAAATCCCAATCAAAAAATAGGTGGAAGATCTAAATAGATATTTCTCCAAAGAAGACAAAAGGTGGCAAAGAGGCACATGAAAATATGCTCAACACTGTTATTAGAGAAATGCAAATCAAAACTACAATGAGGTATCATCTCACACCAGTCAGAATGGTCAACATCAAAAAATCTACAAAAGACAAATGCTGAAGAGGGTGTGGAGAAAAGGAGACCTGCTCTCACTGTTTGTCAGAATGTAAATTGGTACAGCCACTATCTAAAACAATATTGAGGTTCCTCAAAAAAAAGAAAAACAAAGCTGCCAGATGAACCGGTAATCCTACTCCTTGGCATATATCCAGAGTAAACCATAATTCAAAAAGACACATGCACCCCAATGTTCACTACAGCACTAACTTAAAATAGCCAAGACATAGAAGCAACCTAAATGTCCATCAACAAAGGAGTGGATTAAGAACATGTGGTACATAAACACAGTGGAATATTACTCAGCCATAAAAAAGAATGAAATAATGCCATTTCACTTATGTGTGGCATCTAAAAAAGATGGTAGAAATAAACCTATTTACAAAACAGAAATAGAGTCACAGATGTAGAAAACAAAATTATGGTTACAAAGTAGAAGGGTGCAGAGGGTGATAAATTGAGAGATTGGGATTGACATATACATACCCTACTATTTATAAAATAGATAACTAATAAAAACCTACTGTATAGCACAGGGAACTCTAATCAATACTCTCTAATGATGTATATGGGAATAAAATTTTAAAAAGAGTGGAGATTATATATATATATATATATATATATATATATATATATATATATAACTGATTCACTTAGTTGTACACTGGAAAGTAACACAACACTGTAAATCAACTATACTCCAATAAAAATAATAAGAAGTAAATATGTCTCATGTTATTCCTTTTTATCACTAGACCTAATTTATTGAATACCTTTTATCTATTTTTTGATCTATTACTCCCAGGGATACTTTTCTCTTGTCTTTTTTTTTCATATCTAGTCAAATCATATTTCTTCTAATATTCATTGGATTGTATTTTTCTAAGATTAGAATCTATTTTGTTTCTTGGGTTAATTCAACTTTCCCCACCTTCAACTTAGAAATGATGCACATCACTTTATTAATATTTTGAACATTATTCACTTCATTTTCAATACTTAATTGTATTTTTTGACTTTTGTTAAAGGAAGTTAAAAATTAAACCTTTGACAGATCATATTTTTAGTACTGTAAATGCTGTATTTAATGGGAGAGAGTTTGTGTCTAAATACACAGAAACAAATTTTAAAGACTAGTGACTTATACTTTAACACACACACACATAAACAGAGGTTAGGGTACTCAGACAAACAAGGTAGGGAGTAGGAAATTAGATCACTGAATAAAGCCTAGAAACTCTAAGTTCCAATGAAAAACTTACCAGTTCAGGGAGCAAATAAGACATTTTTTTTTCTAATGTGTTCTGGATGGAGAATATACTTTCCTGTGAGGAACTGGCATACAAACCATTTCCCATTTCCTGGTTATTGGTTGAAATTTTATTAACTTAAAAGGAGTAGGAAACTAATTAGCCTGGAAGGTATGAACACAGCACATTCCAAGGTGTAAGAAACCACACCACACTTCATCTGAACAAATTCCAGAAAACATATGAAGGTATTTCTGAATATACAATTAAGAATCTCCTTTATTATACTTTTTTTAATAGAAAGAGTAATCATGATCAGAGTTGGAAAATAGTGGACCTTGGTTGATATATTTAAATCTTGCCTTAAATTCCTATTACAAGACTTCTGCTTCTGGTCAAGATGGAGTAAAGAAGAACAATTGAACCCTTCCCACTGAAACAGCTAAAAACATACAAGATATATGAAATGATGGTTTACAAAACACTGGGCAAAAAATGGTGAAGGAAATAATCCTTGAGACACAGGAAACAACTTAGGATAGATCTTTGGTTGCCTCAGCTTACTGAACTGAATAAGTTTCTAGGCTGTGGTACAAGGATGGGGAATTACAGCAGTTCTTAGGGAACTCCCTGAATGAAAGATCTAGAACTGAGAGTCCAGGGAGTCTAAGGCTGCTAGAGTTGGTTGGACAGAGCACCAGAGAGGAGAAAGCTTCACAGAGCTCTGTAGTGTATTCCCTTCCAGTGTTCAGCTGTAGGATGACTGTGTATATCAGTGATGTGAAATTTGTATTGGGAGAAAACTTGAGGCTTAGAAAATAAACAGGATTGGAAAATAAAAGGATTAGAGAGAAGGCATGAACATAAGGCCTAGAATACTGCTTATACCCCCCTGCCGTACTCAAAAACCTAAGAGGAATCACACAAGACACACAGGAAGATGTATTTTGAGTAGCTGGGAACAATTAGCCTTGACTGAACACTGCTCTGGTCCTCTCTTACAAATTTTAAGCATAACACCTGACAAAAATAAAATTATCTCAAAATAACTTAATTGCATTATAGAATAAATTCAAGAATATGAACAATGGAGTTGAATATCATATATTTTATGAAATAAAAAATACTTTAATTCAAAATATTTAATGTAAAAATATCTAGCAACAAACAAGGTAAAATCCACTGTCTGGCAACAATAAAAAAATTATCTGGCTTGCAAAGAAGCAGGATAATATAACCCATAAGGAGGAGAAAAATCAATCAATTAAAACCCAAGTTCAACTGACACATATGTTAGATTAAAATATAGGCATATTAAAATAATTCTTATGACTGCACTCCATATGTTCAAAATATTACATAGAGACATGGAACATAGAAAAAAGGTCTAAAGTATTTCTACAAATAAAAACCATACTGCATGAGCTAAAAATTTCAAAAGATGAGATTATGGCATATGAGACACTACAGAAGAAATGATCAGTAAACTTGAAGGCATAGAAATAGAATCTATTTTAAATAAAACACAAAGGAAACAGAAAACTAATAATAATAAACAGAGCAGTGTAGGACAACTTCAAATAATCTAATTTATGTGCAATTGGAGTCCTGAGAGAGAAGAGGACAGAAATAATATTTGAACAAATAATGGCAAAAATTATTCCACATTTGACAAAAACTATAGCTCCACAGATCTAAGAAGTTCAATGAAACTCAAACACAAAAAACATAAATAGAATGACATAAAGGTGCATCATAATCAAAGTGGTCAAAACCAACAATAAAGAGAAAATTTTCCTTAAAAGCATTCAGAGGGAGAAAAAGAAAAAGACGTTACATATAGATGAACAAAGATGATGAAGACAAAAGGTTTCCCACAGGAAGTAATGCAAAAGACAAGACAGTGAAATCACTTCTTTAGAGTAACAGGGGAAAAATACTATCCGATTAGAATTCTGTGAAAATATATTTCAAAAACACAAGTGAAATAGAAATGTTTCCAGTCATAAAAAGAAAAAGTTGAAAGAATTCATCACCAACAATGTTGGAAATGTTTGGAAATGTTAAAAACAGGAAATGTTTTAAAAAAATCACCAGACAGGACAGATATGATACAGGATGGAAATATGGGTTTACTTAAAAGGATATAAAACACCAGGAATGGTCTTTTTTTCCCATCTTTTCCCTAAGCAACTTGAGATTGCCAAAGGTCTGCTTGAGTATGTAATCTCTCAACCACCTGTTTGGGAATAGTGGAGCTGAATATTAGTCTCATCGCTCCACACTCCCTCTCTCCTCAGGATTTTACCTCTCTACATCCTTACTGCCTTGTTATGACCAAAAATACTTTCAAGCACATTTAATATTTTACTCAGCTTTTTTACTTTGTTTGCAACAAGATATTTGGTTTATATAAAGTTTGATTTACTGAAAATAAAATTTTAAATATTCACTATTCTTCTTTATAGTTCTTTGCACATAAATATGTTAATGCCTTTTATATAATGCATGATCGTATGTGAATTTGACTACTTTTTAAAAGCTGTTTCACCATTGAGTATGATGTTAGCTGTGGGTCTGTCATATAAGGTCTTTATTATGTTGAGGTATATTCCCTCTATGCCCACTTTTATCATAAAACTATGTTTAATTTTATCAAAAGCTTTTTCTGCATCTATTGAGATGATCATTTGGTTTTTAATTCTTCAATTTGTTAATGTGGTATATCACATTGATTTGTGGATATTGAAAAATCCTTGCATCCCTGGGATAAATCCCACTTGATCATGGTGCATGATCCTTTTAATATATTGTTGTATTAAGTTTGCTAATATTCTGTTAAGGATTTTTACATCTATGTTCATCATATGATATTACTTATATGTGGAATCTAAAAAAATACAAACGAACTTATTTACAAAAATAAAGAGAGTCATAGACATAGAAAACAAACTTATGGTCACCAAAGGGGAAAAGGGGGTAGGGAAGGACAGATTAGGAGGTTGGAATTAACATATATACACTACTATATATAAAATAGATTACCAACAAGTATCTGCCGTATAACGCAATGAACTATACTCAATATTTTGTAGTAACCTATAAGGGAAAAGAATCTGAAAAAAATATATATATATATTTGAAAAATATATATGTGTATATATATATATGTATATATATATATGTATATATATATATATATATATATATATAAAATAATGGAATCACTGTGCAGTATACCAGAAACTAACATGATATTGTAAATCAAATATATTTCAATCAAAATTTAAAAATTTAAAGATAAAAAAGGTGTTTCATGTCTTTACAAAGTCTCAAATTTAAATATTATTTGAAACTGTTGTATAAAGTTGCCTAATATAAAAAACTACAAAAGTAAGCAATAACTGTAACTGCTGAAATTCCTTAGGAAACAAAACATACTTTTAGATATCTACATTAGAAATGGTATATTTATAAGTATACATTTTTGGTAATCTTAGTGAAACTTGCATATGCTGAAACTTTAATAAATTATTTTATTTCTGTATAAAAAGATCATGTACGCTCTTCTTTTCTCTTATGAATGCACACCTGGGATAAGCCTTACTTTTTTATTTATTAGAACATGCAAATATTCACACCTTCATTAGCCATGAAAGATGGTAAAATGTAGTAAAAAGAGTTTTAAACCAGAAAAACATATGAGCTAATTATGAATCTGGGATTAAGGACATCTGCTTGTGGATACTAAGCCTTTCTACTCCTCAGTTCCCTTGTCAGTAAAAGGGGAGGAAATAATATTTAACTTGTACATTTGTGATAATAATTTAAAAGGATTTCGGTAAAGTACCTGGTATATGATAGGCACATGGTATATGATTGCTAATTAGTATAAGTCTGCAGCTAGCTATAATGAACATTCCATGGCTCTATACAGATGATTGATAACATTTAGCAACTCTAAACAACAGAGATTGAGTGAATTGTGTCATTACTTTATTCATTCATTCATTTTTAGTGCCAACCACATTCAACATCAAGCCCATTTCAATTCCTGGGATGTTTAATATTTCCTGTGTCTGAAATGTTCTTCCCCAGATATTCACATCCTTAAATAGTAGCATCACTGTTATTCTCTATCCCTTTTTGCCACTACCTGACACTGTATTACTTATATTTACTTATCTCTGTTATATGTTTTCACCATGAAGATGTAAGATTTACAAGGGCCAGAACTTGTTTATGGTTTGCAATTCAGTACCTTGAATTGTGTCAAAGAAATTTGTGTCAAAGAAACTATATATGTTTATAAATATTGTTGAATAGATGAATTATAAACTATTTATGCCCTTATCATAAAATATTTTTATAATATTATTCAATGGTGGAATATTGTTTTGTGTTTAAGGCTATACTATAGCTTATTTTTGTTTAACTAACCATTTCAAGTAATGCTGAAGTAAACATTCATGTACATAAATGTTATTGTCTATGTCAGCTTCTTTTTTTATAGATCTTTATTGAAATATAATTGCTTCACAATATTGTGTTAGTTTCTGTTCTACAACAAACTGAATCAGCCATATGCATACATGTATCCCCATATCCCCTCCCTCCCACCCTCCTAACCCATCCCTCTTGGTCTTCGCAAAGCAATGAGCTGATCTCCCTGTGCTATGCTGCTGTTTCCCACTAGCAAACTTTTACATTTGGGAGTGTATATATGTAACTGCTACTTTCACTTTGCCCCAGCTTCCCCTTCACTCCCCTGTTCTCAAATCCATTCTCTATGTCTACATCTTTATTCCTGCCCTGCCATTAGGTTCATCAGTACCTTTTTTTTTCTTTTTAGATTCCATATATATGAGTTATCATATGGTATTTGTTTATCTCTTTCTGACTTACTTCACTTTGTATGACAGACTCTAGGTCCATCCACCTCACTACAAATAATTCAATTTCATTTCTTTAAATCGCTGAGTAATATTCCATTGTATATATGTGCCACATCATCTTTATCCATTCATCTTTTGATGGACATTTAGGGTGCTTCCATGTCCTGGCTATTGTAAATAGTGTTGCAATGTACCTGACTCTTTTTGAATTATGGTTTTCTCAGAGTATATATCTAGTAGTGGGATTGCTGTGTCATACGGTAGTTTTATTTTTAATTTTTTAAGGAACCTCCATACTGTTCTCCGTAGTGTCTGTATCAATTTACATTCCCACTAACAGTGCAGGAGGGTTCCCTCTTTGCCATACCCTTTCCATCATTTATTGTTTCTAGATTTTTTAATAATGGCCATTCTGGTCAGTGTGAGGTGATACCTCACTGTAGTTTTGATTTGCATTTATTTAATTATTAGTGATGTTGAGAACCTTTTCATGTACTTCTTGGCCATCTGCATGTTTTCTCTGGTGAAATGTCTATTTATGTCTCCTGTCCACTTTTTAACTGGATTGTTTGTTTTTTGATATTGAGCTCCATGAGCTCTTTGTATATTTTGGAGATTAATCCTTTGTGTGTTGTTTCATTTGCAAATATTTTCTCCCATTCTGAGGGTTGTCTTTTCAGCTTGTTTATGGTTTCCTTTGCTGTGCAAAAGCTCTTAAGTTTAATTAGGTTCCATCTGTTTATTTTTGTTTTTATTTTCATTACTCTAGGAGGTGGGTCAAAAATGACTTGCTGTGGTTTATGTCACAGAGTGATTTCCCTATACTTTCTTCAAAGAGTTTTATAGTGTCTGGTCTTACATTTAGGTTTTTAATCCATTTTGAGTTTATTTTTGTGTATGGTGTTAGGTAATGTTCTAATTTCATTCTTTTACATGTAGCTGTCCAGTTTTCCCAGCACCATTTATTGAAGAGGTTGTCTTTTCTCCATTGTATGATCTTGCCTTTTTGTTGTAAATTAGGTGACCATATATATGTGGGTCTATCTCTGGGCTTTTTATCTTGTTCCATTGATCTATATTTCTGTTTTTGTGCAGCACCATACTCTCTTGATTACTGCAGTTTTGTAGTATAGTTTGAAGTTGGGGAGCCTGATTCCTCAAGCTCTGCCTTTCCTTCTCAAGATTGCTTTGGCTATTTGGGTTCTTTCATGTTTCCATACAAATTGTGAAATTTTTTGTTGTAGTTCTGTGACAAATACCATTGGTAGTATGATAGGGATTGCATTGAATCTGTAGATTGCTTTGGGTAGTGTAGTCATTTTCACAATATTGATTCTTCTAGTCCAAGAACATGTTATATTTCTCCATCTGTTTATGTCATCTTTGATTTCTTTCATCAGTGTTTTATAGTTTTCTAAATAAAAGTTTCACCTCCTTAGATAGGTTTATCCTTAAGTATTTTATTCTTTTTGTTGAGATGGTAAATAAGATTGTTTCCTTAATTTCTCTTTCTTATTTTTCATTGTCAGTGTACAGAAATGCCAGAGACTTCTGTGTATTAATTTTGTACCCTAGAACCTTCTCAAATTCATTGATTACTTCTAGTAGTTTTCTGGTGGCACTTTTAGGATTTTCTATGTATAGTATCATGTTATCTGAAAGCAACGACAGATTTACTTCTTCTTTTCCAATTTGGATTCCTTTTATTTATTTATTTATTTTTCTTCTCTTATTGCCATGTCTAGGACTTCCAAAACTATGTTGAATAAGAGAGGCAGAAGTGGACATCCTTGTATTGTTCCTGATATTAGTGGGCATGCTATTGGTTTTTCACCATTGAATATGATGTTTGCTGGGGGGTTGTCATATATGGCCTTTATTATGTTAAGTTAGGTCCCCTCTATGCCAATTTTCTGGAAAGTTTTTATCATAAACATGTGTTAATTTTGTCAAAAGCTTTTTCTGCATCTGTTGAGATGATCATATGGATTTTATTCCTTAATTTATTAGTATGGTGTATCACTTTGATTGATTTGTGTATATTGAAGAATCCTTGCATTCCTGGGATAAATCCCCCTTGATCATGGTGTATGATGCTTTTAATATACTGTTGGATTCTGTTTGCTAGTATTTTTTTCAGGATTTTTGCATCTACATTCATCAGTGATATTGGTCTATAATTTTCTTTTTTTTTGATATCATTTTCTGGTTTTGGTATCAGGGTGATGGTGACTTCATAGAATGAATTTGTGAGTGTTCCTCCCTCTGCAATTTTTTGGAAGAGTTTGAGAAGGATCAGTGTTAGCACCCCTCTAAATGTTTGGAAGAATTCACCTGTGAAGCCATCTTGTCCTGGACTTTTGTTTGTTGGAAGATTTGTAATTATAGTTTCAATTTCATTACTTGTGATAGGTCTGTTTATATTTTCTAATTCTTCCTGGTTCAGTCTTGGAAAGTTGTACCTTTCCAAGAATTTGTCCATTTCTTCATTGTTGTCCATTTTATTGGCATATAGTTGTTTGTAGTATTCTCTAATGATCCTTTTTATTTCTGTGGTGTCAGTTGTAACTTCTCCTTTTTCATTTCTAATTGTATTAATTTGAGTCCTCTCCCTTTTTTTCTTGATGAGTCTGGTTAATTTTTCTTGATGAGTCTGACCAATTTTTTTTTTCAGCTTCTGAAAGAACCAGCTTTTAGTTTTATTGATTTTTGCTATTGTTTTCTTCATTTCCATTTCATTATTTCTTCTCTAATTTTTATGATTTCTTACCTTCTACTGACATTGGGTTTTCTTTGTTCTTCTTTCTCTAGTTGCTTTAGGTGTAGGGTTAGAGTGTTTATTTGATGTATTTCTTGTATCTTGAGGTGAGATTGCATTGCTGTAAGCTTCCCTCCTAGAACTCTTTTGCTGCATCCCATAGGTTTGTGCCATTATGTCTCTGTTGTCATTTGTTTCTGTGTATATTTTTTTATTTCTTCCTTGATTTGTTCAGTGATCTCTTGGTTATTTAGTAGTGCACTGTTTAGCCTCCATGTATTTGTGGGTTTTTTTTTCAATTTTTCTCCTGTAATTGATTTCTAGTCTCATAGAGTTGTGGTCAATAAAGATGCTTGATACAATTTCAATTTTCTTAAATTTTCCAAGGCTTGCTTTGTGACCCAAGTTGTAATCTATCCTGGAGAATATTCTGTGTGCACTTGAGAAGAAAGTGTATTCTGCCACTTTCGGGTGGAATTTTCTATAAATATCAATTAAATCTATCTGGTCGGTTGTGTCATTTAAACTTGTGTTTCCTTATTTATTTTCATTTTGGATGATCTGTCCATTGGTGAAAGTGGGGTGTTAAAGTCCCCAACTATTATCATGTTATTGTTGATTTCCCATTTTATGGCTGTTAGCATTTGCCTTATAGACTGAGGTGCTCCTATGTTGGATGCATATATATTTACAATTGTTATATCTTTTTCTTGGATTGATCCCTTGGTCATTATGTAGTGTCCTTCCTTATCTCTTGTAACAGTATTTATTTTAAAGTCTATTTTATCTGATAAGAGTATTGCTACTCCAGCTTTCTTTTGATTTTCATTTGCAATGGAATATATTTTCCCACCCTTTCACTTTTAAACTGTATGTGTCCCTAGGTCTGAAGTGGATCTCTTGTAGACAGCATATATATGGTCTTATTTTCATATCTATTCAGGCAGTCTGTGTCTTTTGGTTGGTGCTTTTAATCCATTTACATTCAAGGTTATTATCAATATATATCATCCTATTACCATTTTCCTAATTGTTTTTGGATTGTTTTTGTGGGCCTTTTTCTTCTCTAGTGTTCCCACATAGAGAAGTTTGTTTAGTATTTGTTGTAAAGCTGGTTTTGGTGGTACTGAATTCTCTTAGCTTTACTTGTCTGTAAAGGTTTTCATTTCTCCATCAAATCTGAATGAGATCCTTTCTGGGTAGAGTAATCTTGGTTGTAGGTTTTTCTCTTTCATCACTTTAAGTATAACCTGTCACTTCCTTCTGCCCTGCTGAGTTTCTGCTGAAAAATCAGCTGATAACCTTATGGGGATTCCTTTGTAGGTTATTTTTTGTTTTTCCCTGCTTCTTTTAATATTTTGCCTTTGAATTTAATTTTTGTTAATTTGATTAATATGTGTTTTGGTGTGTTTCTCCTAGAGTTTATCCTGTATGGGATTCTCTGTGTTTCTTCGACTTGGGTGACTATTTTCCCATGTTAGGGAACTTTTCCACTTTAATCTCTTCAAATATTTTCTCAGACCCTTTCTTTTTCTTTTCTTCTTTTGGGACATCTATAATTCAAATGTTGGTGCATTTAGTGTGGTCCCAGTGTTCTCTGAGATTGTCTTCAATTATTTTCATTCTTTTTCCTTTATTCTTCTCCTCAGCAGTTGCTTCCACCATTTTGTATTCCAGCTCACTTATTCATTCTTCTGTCTCAGTTATTCTGTTATTGATTCCTTCTAGTGTATTTTCGTTTCAGTTATTGTGTTGTTCATCTCTGTTTGTTTGTTCTTTAATTCTTCTATATCTTTGTTAAACATTTCTTATATTTTCTCAATCTGTGCCTCCATTCTGTTTCCGAGATTCTGGATCATCTTTACTGTCATTACTCTGAATTCTTTCCCAGGTAGATTACCTATTTCCTCTTCATTTATTTGCTGTTGTAGGACTTTAACTTGCTCCTTCATCTGTGACATTTTTTTTTTGCCATCTCTTTTCCTTTCTTTTTTTTTTTTATGAGTGGGATTGTGCTTTTGTCTTACTTGTTGTTTGGCCTGAGACATCCAACACGGGAGCTTGTTGGCTGTTGGGTATAGGTGGGTCTTGGTGCCAAGATGAGGACTTCTGGGAGACCTCACTCTGATGAATATTCCCTAGGGTCTTAGGTTCTCTGTTAGTCCAGTGGTTCAGACTCAGAGCTCCCACTGCAGGAGTTTCCACCTGATCCCCTGCTCATGAAACAAAATCATACAAGCTTCGTGGGACAGCAAAAAACAAACAAAAAAAGGAGAACAATACAAAGTAAAAAAAATAAAATCAGATTAGGAAACTAACAGATAGAAAGAATATGAAAAATATATACAGGTGAAACATCAACCAGAACATAAAACAGAACCACAATAGTAAAAAAGAGGAGAAAAAAAAGTGGAAAAGACCTTGGCTGTGGAGGGCAGGGTCTATGCTTAGTACCCACAGGCCTGGAAAAGGCTATTGGAGGTGTAGGGGGTGGGGCTTAGGCTCAACAGAATGGATGGGACCCAGGCGTGCCTCCCACCTCTGGTCTCCGAGTGTGGGGGACCCCACCTGGGTGCCCAGCAGGCTTCCTTGGCCTGAGTGGGAGAGGCCAACACCCTCCACTTTTCTTCTGCTCCTCCAGTCCTAGAAGACCCCTCCAGCCTGCCTCTCCTGTTCTCCGCTGGCTTCCCTTCTATTCCCTCAGGACCAATGTGGACCAGAGGGGGCCTCTGAGCGTTTACCAGGCCCCATAGCTGGGCAGACTTCCCCTGCCAATTGGGCAGGGGAAATACTGGGCATGCTCCCCCTGATCCAAGTCCCTAAGTGTCCCTCCAGGCGTGGGAATCCCTCCCTCCTTCAGCCACCCCTCAGGTCCTGTCCAGCCTCCTCTTCTCCTTGCCTCTCAGTCCCCCCACATCTTACCAGTTCACTTGGCAGTTCCTCCCATCTCCTTGGGCACTGAGGTCCCCCACAGTGTCCGGCAGATGCCTTAGTTTGTGGTGAGATGTGAACTCTGCATCTTCCCACACCACCATCTTGACTCTACTGCTTATTTTTTTAAGATTAAAAAAAATTCCTATTATGGTGTCTTTCACACTTTTAAAACTTCATAGATTCTTTGGACAAATGCCTATGTCTGGAGTAATTTGGAGTAAACATGATAAAGACCAAGACTATTGAGTTCATTTCTGCATTCCTCTCAGCTGGCACTGATTCCAGGAACATAGATGGTAATCAATTAACATGACATTTTATTTTCCATGATCATGGGCTTTTAGAATAAGTAACACCTGGAATATCAAATAAAAATGCTAGGTGTTTGTTTTAGAGTAATTTATTAAACTGAAAGTGAAGATTTAGGTTGTTTCAATGATTAATTATACATAAATTAATTATACATAAATTGATAAGCTAGTGCTGGACATTAACCAATCAATGAATACTATCTACAACTGTAACGAGTATAAATTTGGTTAAAAATATTTTTAAAAAATTCCCAAGTTTCTGCCTTCTTCCTTTTATCAATACCAGGAATTAAAATCACAAAGAAAATACTCAGACATTTTTCTAAAGGTTATACATTAGAGAAAGATATGATAAATTTTCATCACCAGCATATGCTGGCATAAAATATGAAATCAATTATTTATACTGTACATTTTACCTACATAATTAAAAATTGTATTAGCAATATGTCTTGAAACTATTGCATTGGATTATATAATTAACTATGAACTTACTTTTCTACAGAACTAACTATGAAGAACAATTATAATTCAAAATTGATATTTTCCCAAAGTACTATAACAACCTCCAGATAGTTTTCCTAACATTCTAGCTGTATATTGCTGACCTTAAAAGTTAAAGCTCAAATTTTACCAGTTTACTTCATAGATAAACTGGTAACAGGCAAGACTGAGAAATATTGAGAATAATTTGTTAATAAAAATCCTATCATGTTACACCAACATGAATGTGTTAAAATATTCCTTGTACTTTTCAGTTGCTAGTTATAGTAAAAACTGTGTCATTTTTCCAATAAGTACAAGTCAACATCTAATGGTGAAGAATTTTATTCAGACATCAGCTTCAGAAGAGTTGTGATAATGTGATTATTCTGCCTATATCCTGACAGTGTATTGTATGACAAAAAGTAAAGAAGCATGATGGAGCTGATGATAGGGAGGAAAATGCCCTAATATTGACTTACCACCTAAAACTAGTGGGACCTTCAGTAAATGTCTTCATTTTTATGGGTCTCAATTTCCTCATCTATTGTATAAAATAAGGAGTTTAAACGAGACAATGTATAAAGTCCATTTCAACTGTAACATGATGTGAATATATTGTGACCAAATTACCAAAGAATTTATATTCATTTATTTTTAAGCTTTAAAAGTATTATAAAGCTAGAATTTACATATTTGAGTAGAAAATAAAGGGTATCCAAGTCAAATCAATACATTTATTAGATAGATGATACACTGGAAATATTTCACCTATTAGAACATCAGAAAAGCTAGAAATCTTAGTGGGCCTCCTGCTGTTTCACGTAAGAGTTGTCCTCATGAAGGATTAAAAGGAGGGTACAAAGAAATCTGAGATAGATCTGAGACTGAGAACTGGAAGTTTCCAGATATATTCCATATTTTAGTATAATCAGTTTTCTTCTTTGAATTATTGTGTTTTGTTCTATGAACTTGATAATATGAGCATTTAGCCAGATTGTTCGTTACTTGGTACATCGAGTTGAAAGGGCTCCTGAGACTCTCTGTGAGAAGGTCAGAGGAGAAACAGGGTTAACTGAGGACAAGTGTTTGAAGGAGATGTGTATTGAACTAATACTTAATGGAATAGAAAGATGGAACAAGGGCAAAGTGGGCAACATGGGCAAAATGCTGCTTGACAGGAGTCGGCATTTATGAGAGAAGCAGGGTGAGGAGTAAGGTTAAGAGGAGACAAGAGAAGGGAGGGAGAACAAGTCTAGCTTCAGCATTTTGAAGGTAACATTCAGAAGGTGGTGTTTGATCTGAGAGCAAAGGATACTCACTGAAACAGACAGAAGACAGCTTAAGAGATTGGTATAGAAAATGATTTCAGAATAGTGTGTTACACACCTGGAGGGAAAAGAAACCAGGTTCTAGAAAGCCAATAAATAGTAAATTA
Source organism: Mesoplodon mirus (assembly GCF_964341445.2). Taxonomy (NCBI): domain Eukaryota; kingdom Metazoa; phylum Chordata; class Mammalia; order Artiodactyla; family Ziphiidae; genus Mesoplodon; species Mesoplodon mirus. Next base: position 113,932,524 of record NC_138983.1, on the reverse strand, counting down.
TTATGTTTTATATCTTAGATAACTAGGATTTCTACACACACAAATTGTAGGCTAGAAAGGAAAGTAGAGAAGTTAAAACTATATAACAGGGAACAAAGTTATTAGATTTTACAAAAGTAGAGCATAGAGGGAAAAGCTGCACTTTGGAATTAGAATAAACATCAGAGATTATCCGTTAGTTTATGAAAAAACTGAAACATAGAGAAGCTATTAGAATTACTCAGTTAGTTAGTTAGTTACTTTCAGAGTTAGAACTAGTAACAGGTCTCTTGACATCAAGTTTAATTTTATGTTTACTACGTTATGATCCCCTTCCTTGGAAATTGAGAATTACTAAAGTATTTGGATATATAAAGGGGAAATATCATCATATTTTTTTCCTAAATTGTTGGGAAAATAGACAATGTGGAAACTTTTGGGTGCACAAGCTTCATTTTTGCCAAATAAACTTGGAGATGGCAAATAGAAGGCCATATATTACTAATTTATTCAGTCAATACACGCTTAGATTTATTCATTCAGTATATGCTTACTTCATGTATTGTTCTAGGAGCTTGTTCTATAAGAACAATTTAGTCCCTCAAGACATTCATTGTCAATGGTGTAGATAAATGTGAAGGTAAATAATGATAACACAAGGTCATAAATTACATGAAAGCATTGTGCCTAGGAAGTTATGTGAACCCAGAGAAAGGGTAAAACTTACAGAGTTTTATTTAATCAGAGAAGACTCCCTGGAGGAGAAAATATTTGTAAATAAAGAGCAGGAATGATTTAGCCCAGAAGGTAAGGAAGGAAGGAGTTTCTCAGGATAAAGACGGCATTGGGATAAGCAAGTGTTACTGTGGTAAACTATAAGAAGTTCTGTGGGACTGGACATTGGAGGAGTGGGATTGGGAGTGGAGACCAGGGGAAAAGGCTAAGATCAGATCATGAAGTGCTTCATATGCTATTGAGTTTACAATACCTGCTGCCAGTACACAAGGAGCTAATAAAGGAAGCTAGTACGAGAATAATGATCAGATTTGTGCTCACTCTGGTAGGAATGTAGAGAGCAGTTTAGAGTCTGGAAGGCTAGGTAGGAAGAAGTTTCAGAACACTTAAATGAAAATAAAAGACAGCTCTAACTAGGGAGGTGTGGAGACTAAGGGTGAGGTAGGAAGAATTCAAGACTTATTTAGGAAGAAAGTTGCAAGGCTCACTATCAAAAGAATGGTACTGGGAGGTAAAGACTTTATGTCTCCAGGACTCTTGACTTGGATGATTTAGGAGGTGGTAATGCTATTAAGAGACAGTGCCTGTTCAGGAGAGGTTAATAGAATAACAATATAATGGAAAAGTGAGGGAAGGAATAACAAGAAGAATACCTAATATGTGTTAGGTATTGTACTAGACACTTTGAAAAGGTTATCATTGTAATACCGATGATCAACATTTTTAAGCAAGCAAGGCTTGATATATATATATATATTTCCCAATTTCCATATATTTTAGAAAGAGTTACAAGATATGAACTCATATACGTATGACTCAAAATTTACTCTCTGCCCACTTTATCCTTCTGAGTGAATCTCAGGCTGCATCCGAGCCCTAGCTATCCCACATACCAATCATTATGCTTTAGAAAAACATCACCTAAAATCACCTAACATTTAATATCCATAATTTTAAAAATGATCATAATAATATTACCTCTCTCACAGTGATAAGTATCCAACAAGATGATTATGTGAAAGTATATTTGTAAATTGTAATTTGATAAATGTTCACTACTACTGTATCAACATAACTATTAGAGATTATTATGAGAATCTAAATTTATCTTTTTAAGTCAGATTAATTGAGATTTAATATACAATACACACTTTTTCTATATAGATTTTGATGAAGTTGACAAATCTGTACAGTCATGTATCCACTACTACAATTGAAATGTAGAATATTTCCATCACACACAAAGTCCCCTTATGCCATTTTGCAGACAGTCTCCTGACCATACCTCTCCTTCTGGCAACCACTGATGTGACTTCTGTTTCTATAGTTCTGCTTTTCTAGAATGCCATATAAATTGATTCATTTGTATGTGGTCTTTTGTTTCTGGTAGTTTTCATTTAGTGTAATGCTTATGAGAATTACCAAAGTTCTTGCATATATAGGTAGTTATTTCTTTTTAAGGCTGTCATAGTCCATTGTATGGATGCACCATAATTTGTTTATGCATCACCAGCTGATAGAAATTTAGATTGTTTCCACATTTTGGCTATTATGAATAAACCTGCTTTGAATATTCAAGTACAGTTGACCCTTGAACAATGCTGCGATTAGAGGAGCTGACCCTCTGCTCAGTGGAAAATTCATGTTCAATTTATAGTCGGCCCTCCTATCCAAGTTTCTGTATTCCTGGATCCAAACAACCTTGAATCATGTAGTACTATAGTATTTACTATCAAAAAAATTCACTTATAAGTGGAGAAACTCGGTTCAAACCTGTGTTCTTCAAGGGTCAACTGTAAAGGTATTGCATATGTTTTCATTTTTTTCTGATACCTAGAAGTAGCATTTCTAAGTCATGTAAGTGTATGTTTAATTTCATAAGAATCTGGTAAGCTTCTCTAGAGTGCATTCCCATTAGCGATGTATGAGAATTCTAGTTGCTGCATCTCTTTACCAGCAATTGATGTTGTCAGTCTTTTTCATTTAGCCAGTTGTAGAGGTATCTCAATGTGGCTTTATGTATTCCTCTAATGACTTAGAATTTGAACATCTTTCATGTGTTAATTTTCCATCCTTTGTGTATGTTTCTGTGTGAAGGATCTGTTAAAAATTTTTCACAAGTTTTGTGAATTCTTTTCTCATTATTGAGTTGCAAGAGTTCTTTATACAACATTTTTCTGGATACAAGACATTTGAAATAATTTCACCAATTCTCCAGCTTGTCATTTCTTTTCTGAAGTCTGTCATTCTGAAAACAAGGTTTTTCATTTGTTTGTCCAATTTTATCAATTGTTAAATTTTATGTATCATATATTTCTGTCCTAAAAATTTTTACTTAAACTAAGTTGTACAAAGTTTTCAAAGCTAAAGTTTCACAAAGTTTTTCTCCTATGTTTTCTTGTGGTAATTTTATAGTTTTATTTTACATTAGGGATATAATCCAATTAAAACTCAATTTTTTTTTGGTAGAAGGTATAGGTAAAATTATTATTATTTTTTGACACATATATGCAAAATAGTTCTGGTGTTGTTTATTTAACAAAGCAATCATTTTCTTAATGAATTACCCTAGAATCATTATTGAAAGTCAGGTAATCATGTATGTTATGAGTCTATTCCTGGTTTCTCTCTTCTTTTCCAATGATCCTTATGTTAATACCACACTGTCTCGATTATTGTAGGTTTAAATAAGTATTGAGACCAGTTAATGTGATCCTTGAGTTTCTTATAGAAAAGGCTTTTATCCAATCTGATAATCTCTGAATTTTAATTGCATAAAAGTACAAAGAAGAAAACAAAAATCACACATAAGCTTTTCAACAATGATTATTATTCAGAAATGGATATAGTTTCTTGGTATTTTTATTTTATAATGTTTATAAAATTATTATCTTAGTATATTTAAAACACAATATCTTAAAATTGTTATATAACATAGTGGCATGGACAATTTATCCTGTTTGGAATTCTTATATTTATTTGAAATTATTATTTAATGGATATTTATTTGTATAGAAATATCATAAATTATGATGCCAGTATTGAACATTTAGGTTTAGTTTAATTTTTGGTGTTTTACAGCATTGTGATGAGTTCTTTTTCCATAATTCTTTATTTATATCTCTGGCTATTTCCTACTGCTTAATTCCAAAAAGTAGAAACATTGGGTCAAAGAGTATGAGCAATTTTAAGACTCCTAAATATCTATCCATAGATAAAAATAGGGATAGAAACAACGATATATTACTCCACATTTTCAACCAAATTTATATTCTTATCAGCCTTATATAGAGTGCTCATTTCCCCTAATTGGATATTAAATTTTTAATCTTTGTGAAATTGATAAAAAAATAAAACCTCATTATGACTATGATGAATGTTCTTGGATTACTAGTGAGGCTGAATGTTTTACAACTTAATTGGCTATTTGTATTTTTCCATGGGTTAAATACTGATGCACAATGACAATTCTTCTTTTGAGTATTCATAAATTTTTAATGATTTGAAAGAAGTCTTGGTGTTGTTTGGTATATATTTTGCACATTAATTAACATTTATACTAACTAAAACATACATGACCATATTTCATTTGCCTTTAATTTTATTTATTTATTTTTAAAGAGATTAAAAAATATATATGTTCCAAGCTGGTCAATATTTCACATTGTTATTATCTTCCATTTATTATTTTATATTCCATTATGGTATACTTAAAATAGTTTATTTCATACCCCAAAACAGAAATTCATCCACATTTTTGAAGGTATTTTTGAAATTTTATTGTTTAATATGCTTGCTTTTGTTTTTCTAAATTTATGATCTAGTTTAGCTGAAAGGGCAAGGAATTCTTACTGATCATTATAGGAATAATATTTCTGGCCATTCTAAGATTTTTTAATTAGAAAAAGAAAAAAAAACACTAGGATAATTAACAAAATTGTGTTTATAAATTAAGTTGGGAAGAACAGTCAAGTTTTAATTATTTAGTTTTCTTACCCTGGACTTTATTCAAATCTGTTTTCCTTAGTAATGTTTAAAAGATACTTATTTTTTTGTAGATATAGTAAAAATTTGGTTGTAAATTCTCTATATTTTATGTGGCTTAGTTTACAGTGTTCCAATCTTTGACTTCTAACATCTCTATTTTTAAATAGTGAGTATTTTATTGGCTCATAGTATTGTGTATGGTAAAATATATATTTTCTGAAAATAGTGGAATTTAGTTCTTTGTCAGTTTGTCCTTTTTGGATCTTGTTAATCAAAAATTTTCCTACTTAAATCAGACAAAAAAACACTTTTAGGATTGATGCAATAAACTCTTGACAAATGAGGAAAAAGCCACTTTTTACTTGACTCATTTACAGGGACACATTTGTCTTGGAGAATTTCTTCCTTGTCTAGATGCAAACAATGCACAGGTATGGCAGGGTCCCCAAAATAGAGTAGAGCCTACAGTTCCATGCCTTTCCTGAATGGAAGTCCTGAATAAAAAACAAAATAAAACAAATTCTCTATTAGCTCAACCTTAGGAAGGAGGCCAGCAATTAACAGCTTGAACAATTGCATTTATGTTTAAAAATGATGTCTTGGGGAATAATTTATAAACAGTTTTATGTCATTGGATTCTCAATAAATTATTTCATATGTCTTTTGTAATAATTAAAATGCATTTGCTATTTTCTTTTCTTTTCATTCCCTGACCCTCCTCAGTCTTAATTAGGGTAAGCAAGACAGAATCAATTTTCACTTCTTCGTAGCTTTGAAATATATCTGGTAGTTTTTTGTTTGTTTGTTTGTTTTTGTGATATGCGGGCCTCTCACTGTTGTGGCCTCTCCCATTGTGGAGCACAGGCTCCGGACGTGCAGGCTCAGCAGCCATGGCTCACTGGCCCAGCCGCTCCGCGGCATGTGGGATCTTCCCAGGGCGGGGCACGAACCCGTGTCCCCTGCATCGGCAGGTGGACACTCAACCACTGCACCAACAGGGAAGCCCCTATCTGGTAGTTTTAACAGTGCTCTTTTTTCAAAAAATGGATGCCAAGATTAATCTGTCAAAGTAATTTAGACATGGAGAGATTTACTAGCTTAGTATCTAAAAATTAAAACTTTGTAACATGAATAGATACTAAATTCTCATTGAAAGTGTACACCCTGGAATTTCAGACCTGGAATGAAAAAAAAATATTTTTCTTTATATAGATAATAACAGAAAATATACTGCCCAGGAAGCTATAGAATATATTTTATAATTATAACCTACACTTAATTCATAGAGCTTGTTGAAATTTCCAGATATTTCTCAAGCATAATTAAGTTTTAGATATATGCATGATATTACAATATTTAGAAATTTTGTTTTTTCTGTATAAATTTTTGATAAATCTTATTTTCTCCTTGTCAACTTCAAAATATTTCCATTTTCACACTCTACTTGGGTGTTTTACCTGAGTTTAGTTAATGATTGAATCAGATAACGAGTACTCTATCAATATTGTCACCTATGGTGGAGGTATTTTGCCTTAGCTTTACCTCAGTCTGAATTAATAGGATAAAATAATAATATGTAAAAAAAGAACTGCATTTGCCCTCCATCTCCAAACTTACTGCTTAAGTCATTGTTTCATTTATGATTTATGATTTATGATAATATAGATTTACTGCAGTATTATTCACTTTGTGGAACTACTATGTTTTATATATCAAAGTTTTTCAACTTAAGTTTCCATTACGTTTTTAGTAGCATAGATTCTTTGGGTTTAAAATGAAAATTAAAAAATAATCCTGTGATAAGCCAAAGTTGGAGGTGATACAATTTTTAATGAGGGAGAATTGTGAGTGAAAGAGAAATTGAAGACTTGATTAGGCTTTGCATTGGGTGTTAGTTTCTCAAAAAAAAAAAGAGGCCACAATTGAGATAAATCAAAGGTTTACAATGTAAGATACTCCATAAGCATAGCAGTAACTTCTGCTCTAAATATGGGAAAATAATATTTCTGTCAAGAAGCTGCCAGAACAGGAATTTAGACAATAAACTATTTTAAATTGATAGAAGTATTTTCCATTCATTTTAGAACTAATTTAAGATTAGTTCTAAAATCCACAAGAGTACCTGTGGATTTGAATGAGAATTCTCCATTAAATAAATGTGGGTAAATATTTTCAAACTTGTAACATTCTCCTGATATATAGGTAGTTTCTATAAAGTACCAATTTAACATATATATCTTCACTGGTTTTATATTTATTCTGTTTACTGAAATATTGCTAAAAAGGAAAGATTTCTAGTACATTTAGCTTGAAAGATTAATTGACTGTCTGAGGCAGAGAGGCATAGGAGAGACAAAAGGCAAATACTGCTTAAAAACAAGATTAAACAACTATAAAGGACTCACCTCTCCTCTTGCTCCATAGAATGCACACACTGTTCATTCATTTATACAGTTAATATATTTACTTATAAAACTTTTATGAATTATCCACTATGTGGTCAGACTCTCTGCTGGGATTCACAGACGTATCACACATAATTTATATTACACTGGAGCTCATGGTGTAACAGAGAAACCTATATTCACATAAATGTTTGTAGTAGATCGTAATCGACCTATTGATTGAAGTACATAGATTAGATGCACAGGACCAAGCAAAGAAGGAGACCTGGAAAGGCTTCTGGTAGGAGGTGATGCCTGAATTGCTTCTTGAAAAGCCAGAAAATTAGTAATTAGTAAGTGTTCAACAGGTTGATGAGGACATTTTGGGCAGTGGCAAAGCCTGATCTTTGAGATGTGTGGCAGCCTTGATCATGGGCTGTGTATAAGAGTTGGGAGGAGGGGTCTGCATAAAAGGAAGAGAGGTGAGAGAAAAGTCTGGAAATGCATGCAAAAACTGGACAACACCAAAAAATCACACTGAAAGAAGAGTTTAGTCTTGGTATATAAGTTGAAGGGAAGCCTTAAAATTATAAAGTTATAACAGGTTAGTCAAAAAATACTTGTACACAAATGTTCATGGCAGTATTATACACAATAGCCAAAAGATGGAAACAATGCAAATGTCCTTCAATTGATTAATGGATAAACACAATGTGACCTACCCATAATGAAATATTATTAAGCCACACAAACAAGGGTGAAAATGAAAATATTAATCTAAGTGAAAGGCCACAGATTGTATGATTTTATTTACATGACATATCCAGAATATGCAAATGCATAGAGACAGAAAACAGATTAGTGCTTACCAGGGGCTGAGGGAAGAAAGGAATAGGGATTGACTTCTTATTGAGTAGGGAGTTAACTTTTGGGGTGATGATAATGTTCTGGAACAAGGTAGCAGAAATGGTTGCACAAAATTGTGAATATAATAAATGTCAATGAAATATATATTTTCAAAAGGTTAAAAATGGTAAATTTTATGGTATGTGTATTTTACCACAATAAAAACATAAAAATCTTAGTTTAAAACTAAGGGAGATGGCAGGAATTTATGTCATGAACAGCAATTTTTTTATACACGATATACAGTTACACGTCCAAGATTCAGGGGAAGATGTCTGCTGTTAAAACAGACCAGCTACGCAGTCCTAGTGGGCCTTTTGCCAGGATATGGAATAATTTTGTGTCTCTGTTGTAATTCATTGTCCTTTGCTAATACAGCCACTCAGATACTGTTTTGAGTGTAGGGCCTATGACTATTTTACACAGTAGGCATTCAAGAAACCTAATACATGATTCTGCCAAAACAGGGTTTAATATTTATTTTGTCTTTAAATCAATAAGTTATAAACTCTTAACCTATTTCCTTAAGTTGTCCTTCTTCATCCTCTTAAGAGGCTCTTCTTTTAAGAGGCTAAGTTTGGGGCACATAAATATTCAGAATGAAGGGAAGTTTGAAGCTCATCTTACAGCCTTACTGGGTTGTAAGAATGACCTGTGATCATGGATGTGGTATAGTGTCTCTGTGGCATCAGAATGTACACCACTATGGGTGTGGTGGGACATGGGCAAAGGTGGTCAAAAAATAAAAACTTCTAGTAATAAGTTCTGGGGATGTAAGGTACAGCATGAGGACTAAAGTTAATAATACTGTATTGTATTTGAAAGTTGACCAGAGAATAGATCACTTTTCTGTCTTTTTAAAAAATTTTACTTTTTTATTGAAGTATACTTAATGAGAGTTGATCTTAAAAGTTCTCATTACAAGAAAAACATTGTAACTATATGCAGTGAAGGATGTTAACTAAACTTATTGTGGTAATCATTTCACAATATACACAAATATCAAATGATTATGTTGTACATCTTGGACTAATACAATGTTAAAAAAAGAACATACAACACTACAGAGATGGTCTTATGGATTGCAGCATATTTTTAATCCCCCAAACTATAGTTACTATATCTACTATAAAATATCTCTCACTTTGAATTTATTACTTTTTAAATGACCTCATCATATTGTAATATGAGTTGAACGAGGAAAATACAGTAACTTTAGGTACCTGCTGACTGTGATTGCTTGTGCTGCTGATGTGGCAAATGTCTTCTTCCTGTTATGTTCAAGAATCATATACTCTGCAATAAAGATGTTAAATAAAAAAAAAGAATCATATACTTCTAAAGGAAAAAATCACACTTGTATGGGTAAATAAACAAGTAACTCCACACTATGGTAATGAATTAGACACTTATGGAGGTTGTATTTAGTAACCTTTTGGAGGCTAATTCAAATTCATTTTTAAACTGTGTCTGAATGACAGCATCTGTGGCACCATTGAACTGATATGAATCTATTTACTTTGGTTTTAATATGATTAAATTAAATTAATTATTTAGTGTGTTAGCAATCATAGGTTCTGGCACTTATAAAGCAGTCAAAGTTTCGATTCAGCCAGCCCCTCCCCCATGATACTTTGTATAAATTATTGTTATATACATTGTTTTATTAAATCCTTGAAGCAACACTGTGAGATGGGGTTTTTTTTGTAGTTTTTTCTTCTTACCATTTTTATTGATAATTAAGCAGTATCATAAACATTATCAAGTTAATAAGTAAAAAAACATAACTGGAACCTAGACCTGTCTGACTCTGAAGCCTATTTTCTCACCCATTATTCAATACAATTACATTCCATATTTCATATAAGTATATTCCATATAAGTGTATAATTATAAAATTAATCAACAATATCATAACTGCTGTTTCAACACTGATTTTGAGTGTTTCCTAGCTGCTCATTGAGTTCTTTATTTCCAGTGTTGTTTCTCTTTGTCCATGTTCTATCCCAGGGGAGAGAGAAAGCTTTTCAACTCAGCTTGTGAGAGCTGGCACTTTTGCTTTTTTCTGTGCACATGACTTTCATCTAGGTTCAGTTTTGGATCCCAAAGGATGAATTATAGCATATCCTTAAGGCCAGGCCTCCTCTTCAAAGGAGAGAGCAGGGAGAAAAATACTTCAGAGTGAAATGATGCCCCACAGCCCATAGATCCTCTCCACCAAAACCCAGATACCTGTGAACTCTCCCAGTGAGCAGTCAGCCATCTGAGAATGATCTGAAATCCTGAGTCTTATGGATGACACTTGTGGTTTAGCCTTGTACTCACTCCTGGAAGAAATCTTGTGTCCTGAAATGCAGCAGCTCAGTGGACCTAATGGCTGCTAATCCAGCTGTCACTGGTAAGATTGTCTTATTCTTATCTCTCCTTAGTGACAGCATGCCAACCCAGGCAGTCTGAAATTCCACTCATTATCTCCTTGCAGCTTCTCTCCAATTCTCCTGGGAAGATGAGCCTTTGACTTTTCTATTTGTGCCTGTGGTCCACCATAGAGAGATGTACTGAGGCCTGACCTTCATCCATGATTCATTCCTCTAAGCATGCCTTCAAATGAAAGCTAGGTCTATCTGTATTTTTATTTACCCACTTACTTGGCCTCTAAATTCTCTCCACATATTTGTCTAAGTAGCCCTGGAATATTCAGTTACCACCAACACACTCTTTGCTTTTATTTTTACTGTTTTGATTCAACCTAACAAACATAGCTCCAAGATCTTGGCCCATGAGCTACTCATGTTGGAAAAAGTGGAAGTCTGCTAATGCAGAGACATATATATTTGAAACTTTGCTTAAGAAGTAAGGACTCACTATCTACAACATAATGAATTTATTAAAGTTTATATATTTTTACTAGTTTTCAAATGGTTTTAGAACTTTTTTCTTTTTATTGTTTTCCTATACTTTTTATATTTCATTTAAAAATATTACTTTTACAATCTTTAAAGCAATAATTATTTATAGAATTTAACTCATTGGGCTTATTTTATTCTCATTAGTTTTAAATTCTAAAAATTTATATTACATATTTATTACTTTTCCCAAAGAAATTATATACAAAAAGAGGGACATTTTGTCATTTTATTCATTGATCTGGATTTTTCTTTTTCAGAGTGAGAATCTCATTAAAGGGTTAAACTTAAGCACAGTGGAAAATGTCTCTAAGGTGGATGCCACATTTTTTAGTTATAAAACAAAGTCACTCTTAAGATATTTATATTACCCTCTGGTATCCTTTTCAGCATTTTTCATCTGGACTCTAAGTCACTGCTCAGAAAACTATCAGGAAATACTATTATCTGAGTAGAGAGTATTTTTTCAAACATTATGTATTTCAAAAAAAGATAGTTCTGACTAATTTTCTAGCATGAGTAATAATGAGCTAGAAAAGTTCATATGAATCATCTTACCTGAATCTCATTTTATGTCTATTGTTTAACTAAATTTAACACACCACAGTTATTAGAGGTATAAGTAAAGGCCTCCAAATTATTTAGATTTCAAAATTTCAACATTTTAAGCTATGGTTATATTAAGAAATATGTTTTATATTGCATCCCTCTATATAGATATATTTATATTAAAATCTGAAATTAGAGCTTCATGAAACAAGTACTTATTTCATAAGCAATGCATTGATATTTATTCTATTGTTATATTTTTTACACCATTCTTTGCCTCATAAGTTGATTTCACAACCTACTAATACATTGGAATCTATTGTTTGAATAATACTGTTCTGGCACAATACTTTTATTTTTTGAAAACCACAGACTTCCATTAAGGACTTATGTATCGTCTGAATTAGCATAATCAGCTGGTGTTAGAACTAGTATCTGAAACTGGATTTTATGATTTTCAGCCTATTGATCTTATTTATTCATACAATAAATTAATTTTGAATACCTATAACTGTGGAACAGGACATTTCAAGGAATGTGGTGTTTTCAGTTTTTTCACACATAAAAATGTATTTGTCCCTTGAATTAAAAAAAATCAAACAAACAGGGTAGAGCCATATTACATTAAGTTAGAAAATAATGCTTGTAGAAAGACTAGGAAAAAAATAATAAAAGCAAGAGTACATTATTATTCTCCACAGAAATTTTATCATTCAGCTTTGAATTTCTATTTCCTTTTATCACTCCTTTATACTTTCGTTTTAAATATTTAGCAGCTTTATTGATATACAACTGACATATAATTAACTGCACATATTTAAAGTGTACAATTTAATAATTTTGATTTTTGTATTCCCCCATGAAATTTTTCCTACAATCAACATCTCCATATCTATGCCAAATTTTTTTCATGCCACTTTGTAACATTTCCTCTAGTCCCTCCCTACCTATCCAATCCCGTCCCTGCATCTCTGGGCAACTACTAGTTTACTTTGTGAAGCTATAGAATAGGTTGTATTTTCTAGAAGTTTATATATTAGGGGTCATACAGCACATTCCTTGTTTTGCCCAGCTTCTCCCACTTACCATATTTATTGTGAGATTCATCCATGTTGTTGCGTATGTCAATAGCTCATTCTTTTTTATTGTCATATAGTATTCCACTATCAGTATACACCACAACATATTTATCCATTCAACTGTCGACAGTCATTTGGGCTGTTTTCATTTTGTGATGATGCAAATAAAGCTGCTATGAACATTTGTTGTGCAAGCTGTTGTATGTACAAATTCATTTGCTTTTCTTTGCCTAATCCAAGGAGTGGAATGACTGAATTATATGTTAGGTATATGATTAGACTTTATGGAATTGCCTTTCTGAAAGACTTTGTTTTCCAAATTGATTATGCTATTTAACATTTCTACCAACAGTGTATGATTGTTTTAGTTTTTCCACATCTCTACATTTTTGCCAAGGATTTATCCTTTATTAGATATATTATTTGCAAAATATTTTCTACTAGTCTATGATTTGATTTTTACTTTTTTAGCTCTACTTTCTGATTGTTCATTACTAGCATATGGAAATATGATTGATTCCGTTTTTCTATCGATCTTTTATCCTACAACCTTTGTAAATTTACTTATGAGATCTACTGGTTTTCCTGAAGTTTCCATTACATTTTCTATAGCGATAATCATGCCACAGGCAAATTAATATGATTTTACTTTTCCTTTCCAATTTGGATGCTTCTCCCCCACACAATTTCTATATTTACTTGGGTAGAACATGTAGTACAGTTTGAAGAATAGTGAGGAGAAAAGATATTCTTGTCTTTTTCCCAATTTAGAGAGAAAACTTTCAGTCTACTAACATTAAGTATGATGCCTGTTAGCAAGTGAAGGATGTTGACTTCCATTCCTAGTTTATGAGAATTTTTATTAGCAGTAGGTAATGGATTTTGTCAATTATTTTTCTTTGTCTATTGAGATAACCATAAGTTTTCTATTTTATTAGTTAATATCATTAGTTACACTGGTTGATTTTCAAATGTGTAAGCAATCTTTAAGTGATATATTTCTCTAGGTCATGATGTATTATTCTTTTGGTATATTGTTGGATTCAATTTACTAAAATAATTAATAAGTGCATAGAGGTATCAAATCAGAATTTCAATTTGGATTTCCTTTTAGGATACTGAAGCTGAATAGATTTTTATGTATTTATTTGTGATCTCTGTTATCTCTGCTAAAATGTCTGTGCATTTTTAATTCAGTCATTTGTTTCCTTCTTGTTGATTTTTGATAATTGTTTATAGTTTTGGAATGCAACTCCTATTTTGAATATATGTTTTCCAACTATATTCCCCTTTTGCTCAGTGTGCTCCAGGGTTTTACTTGTTTTTTATTCTCTAACTGTAACTTTCACAGAGGAAAAATTTTTAATTTTTATGAAATCCAATTTACTATGTTTTCTTTTATGAATCATATATTTGGTGTCAGGTCTAAAAACTATTTGGATAACCCCAGATAGTGAATATATTCTCCTAATATTTTATTCTAACTTTTATAGTTTTACATTTCACATTTAGATCTATGATCCATATTTAGATAAATTTTGTACTAAGTGTTAGGCTCCACTGTTCACATATTCCCTACATCATGGCTTAGAAACTCTTCCAATGCAGTAACCTGAGGCAACAGAAAGGCTTATGTAATTTGTTTCTCATCTCTCAAGATAACTGTTTATATGTCTTAAAAAAATCTTTATTGGAATATAATTGCTTTACAGTGGTGTGTTAGTTTCTGTTTATAACAAAGTGAATCAGTTATACAAATACATATGTCCCCATATCTTTTCCCTCTTGCATCTCCCTCCCTCCCACCATCCCTATCCCACCCCACTACGTGGTCACAGAGCACCAAACTGATCTCCATATGCTATGGGACTGCTTCCCACTAACTATATATTTTACGTTTGGTAGTGTATATATGTCCATACCACTCTCTCACTTTATCCCAGCTTACCAATGGCACTGCCCCTATCTTCAAGTCCAGTTTGTAGTAGGCCAGTGTCTTTATTCCCATGTTGCTGCTAGATTCTTCATGACCATTTTTTTTTTAGATTCCATATATATGTCTTAGCACATGGTATTTGTTTTTCTCTCTCTGACTTACTTCACTCTGTATGACACACTCTAGGTCCATCCACCTCACTACAAATAACTCAATTTCAATTCTGTTTATGACTGAGTAATATTCCATTGAATATATGTGCCACTTCTTCTTTATCCATTCATCTGTTGATGGACACTTAGGGTGCTTCCTTGTCCTGGCTATTGTAAATAGAGCTGCAATGAACATTTTGGTACATGTCTCTTTTTGAATTATGGTTTTCTCAGAGTATAGGCCCAGGAGTGGGATTGCTGGGTCATACGGTAGTTCAATTTTTAGATTTTTAAGGAACATCCATACTGTTCTCCATAGTGGCTGTATCAATTTATATTCCCATCAACAGTGCAAGAGTGTTCCCTTTTCTCCACACCCTCTCCAGCATTTATTGCTTCTAGACTTTTTGATGATGGCCATTCTGACTGGGGTGAGATGATATCTCATTGTAGTTTTGATTTGCATTGCTGTAATGATTAATGCTGTTGAGCATGCTTTCATGTGTTTGTTGGCAATCTCTATATCTTCTATGGAGAAATGTCTTTTAAGTTTTCTGCCCATTTTTGGATTGGGTTGTTTGTTTTTTTGTTATTGAGCTGCATGAACTGCTTGTAAATTTTGGAGATTAATCTAATGTCAGTGGCTTCATTTGCAAATATTTTCTCCCATTCTGAGGGTTGTAAATTAGTCTTGTTTATGGTTTCCTTTACTGTGCAAAAGTTTTGAAGTTTCATTAGGTCCCATTAGTTTATTTTTGTTTATATTCCCATTTCTCTAGGAGGTGGGTCAAAAAGGATCTTGCTGTGATTTATGTCAGAGTGTTCTGCCTATGTTTTCCTCTAAGAGTTTTATAGTGTCTGGCCCTACATTTAGGTTTTTAATCCATTTTGAGTTCATTTTTGTATATGGTGTTAGGGACTGTTCTAACTTCATTCTTTTACATGTAACTGCCCAGTTTTCCCAACAGCACTTACTGAAGGGACTGTCTTTTCTCCACTGTATATTCTTGCCTCCTTTATCAAAGATAAGGTGACCATATGTGCATGGGTTTATCTCTGGGCTTTCTACCCTGTTCCATTGATCTATATATCTGTTTTTGTTCCAGTACCATACTGTCTTGATTACTGAAGCTTTGTAGTATAGTCTGAAGCCAGGGAGCCTGATTCATCCAGCTCTGTTCTTCTTTCTCAAGATGCTTTGGCTATTCGGGTTCTTTTGTGTTTCCATACAAATTGTGAAATTTTTTGTTCTACTTCTGTGAAAAATGCCAATGGTAGTTTGACAGGTATTGCCTTGAATATGTAGATTGCTTTGGGTAGTAGATTCATTTGCACAATGTTGATTTTTCCAGTCCAAGAACATGGTATAATTCTCCATTTATTTGTATCATCTTTAATTACTTTCATCAGTGTCTTATAGTTTTCTGAGTACAGGTCTTTTGTCTCCTTAGGTAGGTTTATTCCTAGATATATTATTCTTTTTGCTGCAGTGGTAAATAAGAGTATTTTCTTATTTTCACTTTCAGATTTTTCATCATTAGGGTAAAGGAATGCAAGAGATTTCTGTGCATTAATTTTGTATCCTGCTACTTTACCAAATTCATTGATTAGCTCTAGAAGTTTTCTGGTAGCATCTTTAGGACACTCTATGTATAGCATCATGTCATTTGGAAACAGTGACAGCTTTACTTCTTCTTTTCCGATTTGGATTCCTTTTATTTCTTTTTTTTCTCTGATTGCTATGGCTAAAACCTCCAAAACTGTGTTGAATAATAGTGGTGAGAGTGGGCAACCTTGTCTTGTTTCTCCTGATCTTACTGTAAATGGTTTCAGTTTTTCACCATTGAGGGTTATGTTCGCTGTGGATTTGTCATATATGACCTTTATTATGTTGTGGAAAGTTCCCTCTATGCCTACTTTCTGCAGGGTTTTTATCATAAATGGGTGTTGAGTTTTGTCAAAAGCTTTCTCTGCATCTATTGAGATAATCATATGGGTTTTCTCCTTCAGCTTGTTATTATGGTGTATCACATTGATTGATTTGCATATATTGAAGAATCCTTGCATTCCTGGGATAAACCCCATTTGATCATGGTGCATGATCCTTTTAATGTACTCTTGGATTCTGTTTACTAGTATTTTGTTGAGGATTTTTGCTTCTATGTTCATCAGTTTGATAGGCTTGTAGTTTTCATTCTTTGTGACATCTTTCTCTGGTTTTGGTATCAGGGTGATAGTGGCCTCATAGAATGAGTTGGGAGTGTTCCTCCCTCTTTTTTATTTTGGAAGAGTTTGAGAAATATAGGTGCTGGTTCTCCTCTAAATGTTTGATAGAATTTGTCTGTGAAGCCACCTGGTCCTTGGCTTTTATTTGTTGTAAGATTGTTAATCACAGTTTCAATTTGAGTGCTTGTGATTGATCTGTTCATATTTTTTATTTTTTCCTAGTTCAGTCTCGGAAAGTTGTGCATTTCTAAGAATTTGTCCATTTCTTCCATGTTGTTCATTTAATTGGCATAGAATTGCTTGTAGTAATCTCTCATGATCTTTTGTATTTCTGCAGTGTCAGTTGTTACTTCTCCTTTTTCATTTCTAATTCTATTGATTTGAGTCTTCTACCTTTTTTTTTCTTGATGAGCCTGGCTAATGGTTTATCAATTTTGTTTATCTTCTTAAAGAAGCAACTTTTAGTTTTATTGATCTTGGCTATCGATTTCTTCATTCTTTTTCATTTATTTATCATCTAATCTTTATGATTTCTTTCCTTCTGCTAACTTTGGGGTTTTTTTGTTCTTCTTTCTCTAATTGCTTTAGGTGTAAGGTTAGGCTGTGTATTTGAGTTATTTCTTCTTTTTAAACGTAGGATTCTATTGCTATACACATCCCTCTTAGAACTGCTTTTGCTGTATCCCATAGGTTTTGGTTCATCATGTTTTCATTGTTATTTGTTTCTAGGTATTTTTTGATTTCCTCTTTGATTTCTTCCATGATCTCTTGATTATTAAGTAGTGTATTGTTTATCTTCCATGTGTTTGTATTTTTTACAGATTTTTTCCTGTAACTGATATCTAGTTTCAGTGTTGTGATCAGAAAAGATATTTGATATGATTTCAATTGTCTTAAATTTACCAAGTCTTGATTTGTGACCCAAGATATGATCTATCCTGGAGAATGTTCCATGAGCACTTGAGAACAATATGTATTCTGTTGTTTTTGGATGGAATGTACTATAAATATCAACTAAGTCCATCTTGTTTAATGTATCATTTAAAGCTTGTGTTTCCTTATTTATTTTCATTATGGATGATCTGTCTATTGGTGAAAGTGGTATGTTAAAGTCCCCTACTATGATTGTGTTACTGTTGATTTCCCCTTTTATGGTTGTTAATATTTGCCTTATTCATTGAGGTGGTCCTATGTTGGATGCATAAATATTTACAATTGTTATATCTTCTTCTTGGATTGTTCCCATGATCTTTATGTAGTGTCCTTCTTTGTCTCTTGTAATACTTTTTGTTTTAAAGTCTATTTTGTTTGGTATGAGAATTGCTATTCCAGCTTTCTTTTGATTTCCAGTTGCATTGAATATCTTTTTCCATCCCCTGATTTTCAGTCTGTATGTGTTCCTAAGTCTGATGTGTGTCTCTTGTAGACAGCATATGTATGTGTCTTATTTTTGTATACATTCAGCCAGTCTATGTCTTTTGGTTGGAGCATTTAATCCATTTACATTTAAGGTAATTATCAATATGTATGTACCTGTTCCCATTTTCTTAATTGTTTTGGGTTTGTTATTGTAAGTCTTTTACTTCCTTTGTGTTTCCTGCCTGGAGAAGTTCCTTTACTATGTGTTGTAAAGCTGGTTTGGTGGTGCTGAATTCTCTTATTTTTTGTTTGTCTGTAAAGTTTTTAATTTATCTGTTAAATCTGAATGAGATCCTTGCTGGGTAGAGTAATCTTTGTTGTAGGGTTTTCTCCTTCATCACTTTATATATGTCCTGTCACTTCCTTCTTGCTTACAGAGTTTCTTCTGAAAGATTAGCTGTTAACATTATGGGGATTCCCTTGTGTGTTATTTGTTGTTTTTCCCTTCCTGCTTTTAATACTTTTTCTTTGTATTTAATTTTTCATAGTTTGATTAATATGTGTCTTGTCATGTTTCTCCTTGGATTTGTCCTGTATGGGACTCTCTGTGCTTCCTGGACTTGATTAATTATTTCCTTTCCCATATTAGGGAAGTTTTCAACTATAATACCTTCAAATATTTTCTCAGTCCCTTTCTTTTTCTCTTCTTCTTCTGGCACCCTTATAATTTGATTGTTCATGTGTTTTAATGTTGTCCCAAAAGTCTCTGAGACTGTCCTCAATTCTTTTCATTTTTTTTGTTTATTCTGCTCTACAGTAGTTATTTCCACTATTTTATCTTCCAAGTCATTTTTCTATTCTTCTGCCTCAGTTTGTCTACTGTTGATTCCTTCTAGAGAATTTTTAATTTCTTCCTTTCTAGAGAATTTTTAATTTCATTTATTGTGTTGTTCATCACTTTTTGTTTGCTCTTTATTTCTTCTGTGTCCTTGTTAAATGTTTCCTGTATTTTCTCCAGTCTATTTCCAAGATTTTGGATCATCTTTACTATCATTACTCTGAATTCTTTTTCAGTAGACTTCCTATTTCCTCTTCATTTGTTAGGTCTGGTGGGGTTTTGCCTCACTCCTTCATCTGCTATGTGTTTCTTTGTGTTCCCATTTTGCTTAACTTACTGTGTTTGGGGTCTCCTTTTCAGAGGCTGCAGGTTTATAGTTCCCATTGTTTTTGGTGTCTGCCCCCAGGGATAAAGTTTGGTTTAGTGGGTTGTGTAGGCTTCCTGGTGGATCTGAATAGTACCTGTGTTCTGGTGGATGAGGCTGGGTCTTGTCTTTCTGATGGGCAGGTCTACATCTGGTGGTGTTTTTTTGGGTGTCTGTGGCCTTATTATGATTTTAGGCAGCCTCTCTGCTAATGGATGTGGTTGTGTTCCTGTCTTGCTAGTTGTTTAGCAAAGGGTGTCCAACACTATAATTTGCTGGTCATTGAGTGGAGCTGGGTCTTGGCATTGAGATGTAGATCTCTGGGAGATTTTTGCCATTTGATATTATGTGGTGCTGAGAGGTCTCTTGTGGACCAGTGTCCTGAACTTGAGTCTCCCACCTCAGAGTCACAGCCCTGAAAAATGGCTGGAGCACCTAAAGGCTGTCATCCACAAGGTTCACACACAGGGCTTCAGGCTTCTCAGTGGTAGCCTCTGGTTCTTTCACAGAATTGTTTACTCACTCTTCCATTTGTATGCACAATCCTTATGAAACTCTGGTTACCGGAGGAGGGCTCAGTGTCCACCAATCCAGCTTCTCTAGACTCTGAATACTCTTACCTCCTCAGAGCACTCAACAGCATGGTGCATGGAGCTTTTACAGAGGGTCTCAAGAAGCAGGGAGTCCTGGGATACCTGCTAGTGTTGTAGGGTATCCTGAAGAGGTGGAGGGCAGCTGTGGCTCACCAAGGGACAAGGCCACTGGCTGCTGAAGTTCTGGGAAATACTCCTTGGTGTGAGCCCTCTCAGAGTCTGCCACTAGCCCCACCAAAGAGCCTGGGTAGCTGGAGGAGTTTGAAAAGAATCAGTATAAGTTCTTCTTTGTATGTTTGGTAGAATTGCCCTGTGAAACCACCTGGTCCTGGACTTTTGTATGTAAGGAGGTTTTTTGTTTGTTTGTTTGGTTTATATTCTATTTCACTTCTAATGATAGGTCTGTTCAAATTGTCTATTTCTTCATGATTCAGTTTCAGTGGACTGCATGTTGTCCATTTCTTCTAGGCTGTCAAATATGTTGGCATATAATTGTTCATAGTATTTTCTTATCTTTTTTTTTTTTTTGTATTTCTGTGGTTTTAGTTGACATGTCTCCTTTTTCATTTCTTATTTTGTTTATTTGTGTTTCTCTCTTTTCTTCTTGGTGAACCTGGCCAGAGCTTTGTCAATTTTGTTTACCTTTTCAAAGAATCAGATCTTGGTTTCGTTTATTTTTTTTCTATTGTTTTTTAATCTCTATTTTATTTATTTCCTCTCTAATCTTTACTGTCTCCTTTCTTCTGCTGAGTTTACATTTTGATTGTTCTTCTTTTTCACATTTTTTATGTGATGTATTAGATTTTTTATCTGAGATATTTTTTCTTGTTTCTTAAACAAACCTCTATCCCTATGAACTTCCCTCTATGAACTGCTTTGCTGCATCCCACAGATTTTGCATGGCCTTATTTTAATTGTCATTTGGCTCAAGGGCTATTTTAATGTTTCCTTTCATTTCATCTTTGACCCATCCTTTTTTGAGTAGCATGTTGTTTTGTCTCCATGTAATTGGTTTTTTTTTTCTCATTTTTTTTTCTATAGTTGATTTCTAGTTTCATGTCATTGTGGTCAGAAAAGATGCTTGAAATAATTTCTATACTCTGAAATTTGTTGAGGTTTGTTTTGTGCCCTAGTATAAGGTCAATCCTAGAGAATGTTCCATGTGCACTTGAAAATAATGTGTATTCTGGTTTTTTTGGATGTAATGTCCTGAAAATATCAATTAAGTTTAACTGTTCTACTGTATCATTTAGCATCTCCATTGCCTTATTGATTCTCTGTCTAAAAGACCTTTTCATTGATGTGAGTGGGTTGTTACTGCATTTCCATCAATTTCTTGCTTTATGTCTGTTAGTATGTGTTTCATGTATTTGGGTGTTTCTATATTGAGTGCATATATGTAGTTCTCTCCTTGTATTGATCCTTTTATCATTATATAGTGTCCTTCTTTATCTTTCTTTATAGCCTTTGTTTTAAAGTCTATGTTACCTGATATGAGCATTGCAACCCCCACTTGTTTGTCATTTCCTTTTGCATGAAATATCTTTTTCCATCCCCTCACTTTCAATTTATTTCTGCCCTTTTCCCTAAAGTGGGTTTCTTGTAGGCAGCATATTCTAGTTTTTTTTTTTTTTTTTTTTTTTTTTGTCAAATCCACCACTCTGTGCCTTTTTATTGGAGCATTTAGTCCAGAAAATTTAAATGCTAAAAAAAAATTCAATAATGGTTTACTTTTTACATAACACTGTTCTTAGGTCACTCAAAGATTTTGCAAGACATTACATCTTTAATCTATACTAAGGGCAGGAAGATGGTTATCTTCAGTGTTATATTTGGGGAAACAATTTGCTCACTCTCAAGAGAAGGAAATATTGCTAAAAAGCTTTCTCTCAGTGAATTATTTCCAGTTGTGTTGTCATTTACATTAAATAGTACAGGAAGACTATTTCATGGCTACTGAATAATATTTGATAAAGAAGGCACAGAGAACTTAATATTTACATTTTTTTAAAAGTTGGAAATGAAATAGATTATTTCTACAAGTAATTCTCAAATTTAATGGACCTAAAAACTTCTGTTGGCCTACAAATTTGTATTAATTCTTATTTTTTTTTCCAAGTAGGGCCTGGTGACTCTTCTTACCATCTCAATTTCTTTCCTTTTCTCTTGGAGGTAAAATCACAGGCATATGCTTCCTGGAAAACATATAATAGCCTTGACTAATGGTTAATGAATTTCTTCTGGAATACTAGAGAGTTGGGAGAAAAGAAAAGTAGTTAGAAAATTTACTGATATAGTGGACGAACACAGATTTTCAGAAATTTATGTTATTTAGATTTTGAGATCCTGAATATAAAAAGAGTATTTTATATACAAAAATAATGATAATCCTTTTGTATATAAAATGATAATGATAATTTTCTATGCATCAGTCATGGACCTAAGCATGTAACATGATGTATTTCTCAGAAATACCCTAAGGTTGTACTCAGTATTTATTTCACTGGGTACAAATCTGAGATACAGAAATTTTATCTTCTCAAGATTATCCTGCAAATATTTCTTGAGTTATCAATGTGTATTTTAATATGTGGTAACTAGATAGTATTTTTAATATTACCTTACAAAGAATATCTTTCTCTACAATAGCAGTATTGCCTCAAAATTCTATATATCTCAGAAGGACTGAAGTTCTGTAAATAATATGATTATTTGGGTCCATATAGAGGTCATTTGAAGTGACCATAATCCAGAATTCCATAAACTTAATTATAGTTAATTTCAAGTAAATACAATTTGTTTTACAATTTAAGCTTGTCTGTGAACTTGAATATTTTAGAGAGTCTTAAACTTGAACATCTATTTAAAAATGGAGACCTTTTCTATTAAATTCTGGTTATATTTCAGATAATGTTCTCTTAGATATGAAGGTATAAATTTACATTGCAACCAATGGGATTACATTTAGAAATGTATCAATGTGTCCTTCAAAACACTCCAGAACTCAAGTTAAAGTTCTGAAGAAAATATATATTTCTCTTCCTTTGTACTGATTACCAATCTATTTATTAAACAACTTTTATTTGGCAAAGATTTGTTGTAAGTAAACTTTGTACTAGGATTTGGGTTATACATTGTTGATAAAATGATTAATATGACTTGGTTTCTGCCCTTGAGGAGCTTAACAATGTCTTTCAACATACTTTTTAAAAAATGAGCTCATGAGGTGTGTAAGGTTCATAGAGTCTTCATGAAGAGTTACCACCAAGAAGTGTTCTGAAAATTCATTCAAAACACTGGCCTACTGGCATCACCTTTGAATATTGCTGGGAAAATGACACCTATATAGCAACACAACCTTTAAATACATGAAAGTTAATTTTCTGGAGAATCCAGCCCTGGACAGAAATTCTGGTACAGATGCCTGAAAGACTACCCATTTTCCCAACTTTCTGGAAATAAGCTAATGTGGAGAGGGTAAGAAACATCTTTAGGGGAGAATGTAAGTGTATGCTCCAGGAAAGACTGTTTATTTGTTTCATCCCTCCATCCCTACCCCATCATTTTGTTTTTCCCACTTGGAAGCCAAATGAGAAAGTTGCTAATCTTGTGTTTAATTCTCTGACATCACCCTTAAGCTACAAAGGTAACTTTCCATGAAGGAGCTAGGGATGAGATGGGGCAGGGAGAAATGTAGAGGTTTAATGAAACTGACATAACTGAGGCATAGGTGATTGGCTACCACCCTACCACAGAGAAGATGGGTATAATTATTTTTTTTAAATCTGTGAGCAATAAAAGAAAAAGAACGTATAAATTATTATGTTGTGGATCCCTGAAGAGAAAACATAGGTAGCCTCTAGGTTTTTAAATGGTAGATGCCAGAGCCACTTCTCAGACAGCTGGTTTGTGTAGGTGATTAGTTTTGCTGAGCTGAGCACTGAGTTCTACTAAGCTGTTATTCCAGAAATAAGGCCAGCTTGACTCAGTCTAGCTCTTAGGTAGCAGATACAGATTGTGTCAGAGGCCTGCAGAGACCTCATCTGGGAACGGGACCAGCAACGCTTGACCATTAGAGTGGATAAGTAGCATCTATCTCTCTGCAGAGAGCATGACTTCCAGAGTTCCACCCGACATCAAGGACCGAGGTTAGCAACAGCAACTGTGGACTGAAGAGATATTTGGTGATTTCTAGAGCTGGTTATGGGATAAATTTCGTCTCCAAGTTCTCATGTGTGAGTCCATTATCTAGCACTGGTTCATTTATTTTTATACTAATTCCAATGAGATTAGAAGCTGAGGCTTGCAGTCAGTC
Organism: Mesoplodon mirus; assembly: GCF_964341445.2. Lineage (NCBI taxonomy): Eukaryota > Metazoa > Chordata > Mammalia > Artiodactyla > Ziphiidae > Mesoplodon > Mesoplodon mirus. The sequence goes on along the minus strand of NC_138983.1, from coordinate 113,908,216 downwards.
CGATTTTCATTCAAATCTGCATCCAAATAGGCCTACCACTCAACAGATACAGTCAGAGGAAAGCACTAATTTCTGTAAACTTCAAACACGAAGTGGTAATAATTATAGTAATTACAGCTAACACTTGTGGTTTAATACATCATTATTATTTACAATTAAAAATTTAGGTGGTAGGCACTGTACTTGGTGGAAGATATACAAGCAAAGAAAAAAGTACAAGCTAAGTTGATGAGTGGTTTTGAAAACTTGAGCAGTCTTCCTGAGATAGTGAGAAATTGAGTTGGGCTACAGTGAATTGTACATAACAGCAACAGAATCACAAAATCTTAGAGGGGCCCCCAATATCGTATTACTCAACTACTTACTGAAAGATAGAATTATCTCTGTGATTTCCTTGATTGAGGTTCACATCTCTGTTTAAATTCTGAAATACAGGGATATTTCTGAAGTAACTTGAAAAACTTTAGAGTCAGAGGACTTAGATTCCATTTTTTTTTTCAAATTTCCCAGATTGTCCCCAACATGGCTTTTTTTTTTTTAAATTAAATCAGTTATATATATACATATGTTCCCATATCCCCTCCCTTTTGTGTCTCCCTCCCACCCTCCCTATCCCACCCCTCCAGGCGGTCACAAAGCACCGAGCTGATCTCCCTGTGCTATGCGGCTGCTTCCCACTAGCAATCTACCTTCTGTTTGGTAGTGTATATATGTCCATGCCGCTCTTTCACTTTGTCACAGCTTACCCTTCCCCCTCCCCATATCCTCAAGTCCATTCTCTAGTAGGTCTGTGTCTTTATTCCTGTCTTACCCCTATGTTCTTCATGACATTTTTTTCCTTAAATTCCATATATGTGTGTCAGCATACAGTATTTGTCTTTCTCTTTCTGACTTACTTCACTCTGTATGACAGACTCTAGGTCCATCCACCTCATTAAAAATAGCTCAATTTCATTTTTTTTTATGGCTGAGTAATATTCCATTGTATAGATGTGCCACATCTTCTTTATCCATTCATCCGATGATGGACACTTAGGTTGTTTCCATCTCCGGGCTATTGTAAATAGGGCTGCTATGAACATTTTGGTACATGTCTCTTTTTGAATTATGGTTTTCTCAGGGTATATGCCCAGTAGTGGGATTGCTGGGTCATATGGTAGTTCTATTTGTAGTTTTTTAAGGAACCTCCATACCGTTCTCCATAGTGGCTGTACCAATTCACATTCCCACCAGCAGTGCAAGAGTGTTCCCTTTTTTCCACACCCTCTCCAGCATTTATTGTTTCTAGATTTTTTGATGATGGCCATTCTGACTGGTGTGAGATGATATCTCATTGTAGTTTTGATTTGCATTTCTCTAATGAGTAAAGATGTTGAGCATCCTTTCATGTGTTTGTTGGCAGTCTGTATATCTTCTGTGGAGAAATGTCTATTTAGGTCTTCTGCCCATTTTTGGATTGGGTTGTTTGTTTTTTTGTTATTGAGCTGCCTGAGCTGCTTATAAATTTTGGAGATTAATCCTTTGTCAGTTGCTTCATTTGCAAATATTTTCTCCCATTCTGAGGCTTGCCTTTTGGTCTTGTTTATGGTTTCCTTTGCTGTGCAAAAGCTTTGAAGTTTCATTAGGTCCCATGTGTTTATTTTTGTCTTTACTTCCATTTCTCTAGGAGGTGGGTCAAAAAGGATCTTGCTGTGATTTATGTCATAGAGTGTTCTGCCTATGTTTTCCTCTAAGAGTTTGATAGTGTCTGGCCTTACATTTAGGTCTTTAATCCATTTTGAGCGTATTTTTGTGTATGGTGTTAGGGAGTGATCTAATCTCATACTTTTACATGTCCCTATCCAGTTTTCCCAGCACCACTTATTGAAGAGACTGTCCTTTCTCCACTGTACATTCCTGCCTCCTTTATCAAAGACAAGGTGACCATATGTCCGTGGGTTTATCTCTGTGCTTTCTATCCTGTTCCATTGATCTATCTTTCTGTTTTTGTGCCAGTACCATACTGTCTTGATTACTGTAGCTTTGTAGTATAGTCTGAAGTCAGGGACCATGATTCCTCCAGCTCCATTTTTTGTTCTCAAGATTGCTTTGGCTATTCGGGGTCTTTTGTGATTCCATGCAAATTGTGAAATTTTTTGCTCTAGTTCTGTGAAAAATGCCAGTGGTAGTTTGATAGGGATTGCATTGAATCTGTAGATTGCTTTGGGTAGTAGAGTCATTTTCACAATGTTGATTCTTCCAATCCAAGAACATGGTGCATCTCTCCATCTATTTGTATCATATTTAATTTCTTTCATCAGTGTCTTATAATTTTCTGCATACAGGTCTCTTGTCTCCTTAGGTAGGTTTATTCCTAGATATTTTATTCTTTTTGTTGCAATGGTAAATGGGAGTGTTTCCTTGATTTCACTTTCAGATTTTTCATCATTAGTATATAGGAATGCCAGAGATTTCTGTGCATTAATGTTATATCCTGCAACTTGACCAAATTCATTGATTAGCTCTATTAGTTTTCTGGTAGCATCTTTAGGATTCTCTGTGTATAGTATCATGTCATCTGCAAGCAGTGACAGCTTTACTTCTTCTTTTCTGATTTGGATTGCTTTTATTTCCTTTTCTTCTCTGATTGCTGTGGCTAAAACTTCCAAAACTAGGTTGAATAAGAGTGGTGAGAGTGGGCAACCTTGTCTTGTTCCTGATCTTAGTGGAAATAGTTTCAGTTTTTCACCATTGAGGACGATGCTGGCTGTGGGTTTGTCATCTATGGCCTTTATTATGTTGAGGAAAGTTCCCTCTATGCCTACTTTCTGCAGGGTTTTTATCATAAATGGGTGTTGAATTTTGTCGAAAGCTTTCTCTGCATCTATTGAGATGATCATATGGTTTTTCGCCTTCAATTTGTTAATATGGTGTATCACGTTGATTGATTTGCAAATATTGAAGAATCCTTGCATTCCTGGAATAAACCCCACTTGATCATGGTGTATGATCCTTTTAATGTGCTGTTGGATTCTGTTTGCTAGTATTTTGTTGAGGATGTTTGCATCTATGTTCATCAGTTATATTGCCCTGTAGTTTTCTTTCTTTGTGACATCCTTGTCTGGTTTTGGTACAAGGTGATGGTGGCCTCGTAGAATGAGTTTGGGAGTATTCCCCCCTCTGCTATATTTTGGAAGAGTTTGAGACGGATAGGTGTTAGCTCTTCTCTAAATGCTTGATAGAATTCACCTGTGAAGCCATCTGGTCCTGGGCTTTTGTTTATTGGAAGATTTTTAATCACAGTTTCAAGTTCAGTGCTTGTGATTGGTCTGTTCATATTTTCTATTTTTTCCTGATTCAGTCTTGGCAGGTTGTGCATTTCTAAGAATTTGTCCATTTCTTCCAGGTTGTCCATTTTATTGGCATAGAGTTGCTTGTAGTAATCTCTCATGATCTTTTGTATTTCTGCAGTGTCAGTTGTTACTTCTCCTTTTTCATTTCTAATTCTATTGATTTGAGTCTTCTCCCTTTTTTTCTTGATGAGTCTGGCTAATCGTTTATCAATTTTGTTTATCTTCTCAAAGAACCAGCTTTTAGTTTTATTGATCTTTGCTATCATTTCCTTCATTTCTTTTTCATTTATTTCTGATCTGATTTTTATGATTTCTTTCCTTCTGCTAACTTTGGGATGTTTTTGTTCTTCTTCCTCTAATTGCTTTAGGTACAAGGTTAGGTTGTTTATTCGAGATGTTTCCTGTTTCTTAAGGTGGGATTGTATTGCTATAAACTTCCCTCTTAGAACTGCTTTTGCTGCATCCCATAGGTTTTGGGTCGTTGTGTCTCCATTGTCATTTGTTTCTAGGTATTTTTAAATTTCCTCTTTGATTTCTTCAGTGATCACTTCGTTATTGAGTAGTGTATTGTTTAGCCTCCATGTGTTTGTATTTTTTACAGCTCTTTTCCTGTAATTGATATCTAGTCTCATAGCATTGGGGTCAGAAAAGATACTTGATACAATTTCAATTTTCTTAAATTTACCAAGGCTTGATTTGTGACCCAAGATATGATCTATCCTGGAGAATGTTCCATGAGCACTTGAGAAAAATGTGTATTCTGTTGTTTTTGGATGGAATGTCCTATAAATATCAATTAAGTCCATCTTGTTTAATGTATCATTTAAAGCTTGTGTTTCCTTATTTATTTTCATTTTGGATGATCTGTCCATTGGTGAAAGTGGGGTGTTAAAGTCCCCTACTATGAGTGTGTTACTGTCGATTTCTCCTTTTATGGCTGTTAGTATTTGCCTTATGTATTGAGGTGCTCCTATGTTTGGTGCATAAATATTTACAATTGTTATATCTTCTTCTTGGATCGATCCCTTGATCATTATGTAGTGTTCTTCTTTGTCTCTTCTAGTAGTCTTTATTTTAAAGTCTATTTTGTCTGATATGAGAATTGCTACTCCAGCTTTCTTTTGGTTTCCATTTGCATGGAATATCTTTTTCCATCCCCTTACTTTCAGTCTGTATGTGTCTCTAGGTCTGAAGTGGGTCTCTTGTAGACAGCATATAGATGGGTCTTGTTTTTGTATCCATTCAACCAATCTGTGTCTTTTGGTGGGAGCATTTAGTCCATTTACATTTAAGGTAATTATCGATATGTGTGTTCCTATTCCCATTTTCTTAATTGTTTTGGGTTCGTTATTGTAGGTCTTTTCCTTCTGTTGTGTTTCTTGCCTAGAGAAGTTCCTTTAGCATTTGTTGTAAAGCTGGTTTGGTGGTGCTGAACTCTCTCAGATTTTGCTTGTCTGTAAAGGTTTTAATTTCTCCATCAAATCTGAATGAGATCCTTGCTGGGTAGAGTAATCTTGGCTGCAGGTTTCTCTCCTTCATCACTTTAATTATGTCCTGACACTCCCTTCTGGCTTGTAGAGTTTCTGCTGAGAGATCAGCTGTTATCCTGATGGGGATTCCCTTGTGTGTTATTTGTTGTTTTTGCCTTGCTGCTTTTAATATGATTTCTTTGTGTTTAATTTTTGACAGTTTGATTAATATGTGTCTTGGCGTATTTCTCCTTGGATTTATTCTGTATGGGACTCTCTGTGCCTCCTGGACTTGATGAACTATTTCCTTTCCCATATTAGGGAAGTTTTCAACTATAATCTCTTCAAATATATTCTCAGTCCCTTTCCCTTTCTCTTTTTCTTCTGAAACCCCTATAATTCGAATGTTGTGTGTTTAATGTTGTCCCAGAGGTCTCTGAGACTGTGCTCTGTTCTTTTCATTCTTTTTTCTTTATTTTGCTCTGCAGCAGTTATTTCCACTATTTTATCTTCTACCTCACTTATCCGTTCTTCTGCCTCAGTTATTCTGCTATTGATCCCATCTACAGTATTTTGTATTTCATGTATTGTGTTTTTAATCGATGCTTGATTCATCTTTAGTTCTTCTAGGTCCTTGTTAACTGTTTCTTGCATTTTGTCTATTCTTTTTCCAAGATTTTGGATCTGGGAAATAGAATCTTGGATCATCTTTACCATCATTATTCTGAATTCTTTTTCAGGTAGACTGCCTATTACCTCTTCATTTGTTAGGTCTGGTGTGTTTTTATCTTGCTCCTTCTCCTGCTGTGTGTTTTTCTGTCTTCTCATTTTGCGTATGTTACTGTGTTTGGGGTCTCCTTTTTGCAGGCTGCAGGTTCGTAGTTCCCGTTGTTTTTGGTGTCTTACCCCAGTGGCTAAGGTTGGTTTAGTGGGTTGTGTAGGCTTCCTGGTGGAGGGGACTAGTGCCTGTGTTCTGGTGGATGAGGCTGGATCTTGTCTTTCTGGTGGGCAGGTCCACATCTGGTGGTGTGTTTTGGGGTGTCTGCAGACTTTTTATGAGTTTAGGCCACCTCTCTGCTAATGGGTGGCGTTGTGTTCCTGTCTTGCTAGTTGTTTGGCATAGGGTGTCCAGCATTGTAGCTTGCTGGTCGTTGAGTGAAGCTGGGTGCTGGTGTTGAGATGGAGATCTCTGGAAGATTTTCGCCGTTTGATATTATGTGGAGCTGGGAGGTCTCTTGTGGACCAGTGTCCTGAAGTTGGCTCTCTCACCTCAGAGGCACAGCACTGACTCCTGGCTCCTCAATTTGGGATGATTTGTTGTCTATTCATGTATTCCACAGATGCAGGGTACATCAAGTTGATTGTGGAGCTTTAATCCGCTGCTTCTGAGGCTGCTGGGAGAGGTTTCCCTTTCTCTTCTTTGTTCTCACAGCTCCTGGGTCTCAGCTTTGGATTTGGCCCCGCCTCTGCGTGTAGGTCGCCAGAGGGCGTCTGTTCTTCGCTCAGGCAGGACAGGGCTAAAGGAGCAGCCTGTTCGGGGACTCTGGCTCACTCAGGCCGGGCGGGAGGGAGGGGCACGGAGTGCAGGGCGAGCCTGCAGTGGCAGAGTTCGGCGTGACCTTGCACCAGCCCGAGGCGCGCCAGTGCGTTCTCCCAGGGAAGCCGCCCCTGGATCCCGTGACCCCGGCAGTGGCGGGCTGCACAGGCTCCCGGAAGGGCGGTGTGGACAGTGACCTGCGCTCGCACACAGGCCTCCCGGTGGCAGCAGCAGCAGCCCCAGCGTCCCACGCCCGTCACTGGGCTCCGCGCTTTCAGTCGTGACTCGCGCCTGTCTGTGGAGCCCCTTTAAGCAGCGCTCTTAATCCCCTCTCTTCGCGCACCAGGAAACCAAGAGGGAAGAAAAAGTCTCTTGCCTCTTCGGCAGCTCCAGAGTTTTCCCGGACTCCCTGCCGGCTAGCTGTGGCACACCAGCCTCCTTCAGGCTGAGTTCTCGCCGCCAGCCGCAGTCCTCTCCCTGCGCTCCGACCGAAGCCCGAGCCTTAGCTTCCAGCACCGCCCGCCCCGGCGTGTGAGCAGACAAGTCTCTCGGGCTGGTGAGTGCCGCTTGGCACCAATCCTCTGTGCGGGAATCTCTCCGCTTTGCCCTACCCAGGTATGTGGGGAATTTCTTGCCTTTTGGGAGGTCTGGGGTCTTCTGCCAGCGTTCAGTAGGTGTTCTGTAGGAGTTGTTCCACGTGTAGCTGTATTTCAGGTGTATCCATGGGGAGGAAGGTGATCTCCGCATCTTACTCTTCCGCCATCTTTTAGATTCCATTTTTATCCTGGCCATTACTAATTTTAAGATATTAGATCACTTATATCTAAGATCACTGCCTCAGGTTTTTCACCTATGAAATGGGGCATGTTAGTGAAAATATCTTTCCCGCTTAACTCACAGGGTTATCATGAAACTCAAACAAGATAATATATGTAAACTTCTTGTGTAAATGTTAAAACTCTGTGCAAATAATAGTGAATATGAGTATTTTTATTTTACAGTTAGCATTAGAAAGAGACAACTGTTTCAGAGAGGGTGGTTTATTCACTATTCCTTTAAAACATCACTGGCATTTTTTATCTCTGTAATTCATTTTTTTTTATTTTTAAAAATTTTATTGAAGCATAGTTTATTTACAATGTTGTATTAACTTCTAGAATACAACAAAGTGACTCAGTTATATACATATATATGTATATATATACATATTCTTTTTCATATTCTTTTCCATTATTTTATCACAGGATACTGAATATAGTTCCATGTGCTGTATAGTAGGACATTGTTGTTTATACATCCTATATTTCACAGTTTACATCTGCTAATCCTAAACTCCCAATCCACCCATCCCCCAACCCCTCCTCCCCCTTGGCAACCACAAGTCTGTTCTCTATATCTGTGAGTCTGTTTCTGTTACATAGAGAAGTTCATTTGTGTTATATTTTAGATTCCACATATAAGTGATAACATATGGTATTTGTCTTTCTCTTTCTGACTTACTTCACTTTGTATGATAATCTCCAGGTCCATGCCTTTTGCTGCAAATGGCTTTATTTCATTCTTTTCAAGGCTGAGTAATATATATATATATATATATATATATATATATATATATATATATATATATATATATATATATATATATATATATATATATATATATATATATATATACCACATCTTCTTTATCTATTCATCTGTCTATGGGCATTTCAGTTGGTTCCATGTCTTGGCTATTGTAAATAGGGCTGCTACGAACATAAGGGTGTATGTATCTTTTTGAAATATAGTTTCGTCTGGATATATGCCCAAGTGGGATTGCTGGATCATATGGCAACTCTATTTTTAGTTTTTTGAGGAACCTCCATACTGTTCTCCATAGTGGCTGCACTGATTTACATTCCCACAAACAGTGTAAGAGGGTTCCCTTTTCTCCACACCCTCTAGAGCCAACTTGTTTTCATTTTTTCCTCAAAATCCAAAAAAACACACTAAAAGCATAACGTAAATATTCTGTAATGTGACAGTTGGAATTTGCTATAGTTTCTTCCCACTGATTCTAAAGTCAGCAAACACTGCTTGGTACCCACTTGGACCCAGAGATGTGCCAGACAGAGGAGAACCCAGAAATAAAGCACATGACCCTGCTCTGAATTTCCACAGACAAGGGTGGGAGATGATCTGCTCACAATGTGTACCCCAACCTGGTCTGGCCAGGACCCCTTTCCTGAGCCACCTCTTTGCTGTCTCTTGCTTCTGGACTCTCAATACCACACAACAGTTATTGAAGGGGAAGGATCCATGCCAGGAGCTCATCAGAAGGAATGTCTAAAAACTCTCTGCCACCTCATTATTTTGAGTTTTTCCTTTAGAGTTTTTGTGTAGTTTTCAATAACCCAAGTTCCCATTTATGAAAATTTGAAAGATATGAAAATATCATAAAAGAAGATTAATAACCTGACAACATCAAACAAATACAACCAGTGCCAACCCATTGGTTCATTTAAATCTCATTTCCCCCACTCCTTGTAGGGACTGTTGTTATTTGTGTTCTATTATACAGAGAAGTACACATCTATTTTCACTAAACTCTTTATCTCCGGCATTTTTTCATGTTAGCACAATCACTTTCAAGCATCACTCCTTGTGGCTACATGATAATGTATCAAGTGGATATATGATATTATTGACCTGCTCCTAGTGTTGTACCTCTGGGTTGATTCCAATTTTGGACTATTTCATAGAAAACTATGATAAACATCTTTGTGCATAAGTGTTTTCCACATTAAGGATTTTTGCCTTTTAGGCTAGATTCCCAGAAATAAAATGACAGTTTAAGGTTAAAAATATTAACCCCCTTGAGACATATTTTCAGGCATTTAGTTGAAGAAAAACATCTAAATAGTGAAGCCCCCTGAATGGTACAGATGCCATCAGGCCTAATGCTGAGTCATCTTATTTCTTCAGGCTCATTGGGGGCACCACTTTATAGTAAAATTAGGTCTTTGCTTCTACACTGAACCCCAAACAATTTTTTTTGTTATTTGCATAATTATTTCTTAACACCTTTATTGGAGTATAATTGATTGACAATGTTGGGTTAGTTGCTGCTGTATAACAATCAGATATATGTATACATATATTCCCTCCATCTTACATCTCTCTCCCACCCTCCCTATCCCACTCTTCTAGGTGGTCACAAAGCACTGAGCTGATCTCCCTGTGTGATGCAGCTGCTTCCCACTAGCTATCTATTTTACATTTGGTAGTGTATATATGTCAAAGCTACTCTCTCACTTCGTCCCATCTTACCCTTCCTCCTCCCAGTGTCCTCAAGTCCATTCTCTATGTCTGTGTCTTTATTTTTGTCCTGCCCTTAGGATCGTCAGAACCATTTATTTCCTTTTAGATTCCATATATATGTGTTAGCATACAGTATTTGTTTTCCTCTCTCTGACTTACCTTACTCTGTATGACAGACTCTAGGTCCATCCACCTCACTACAAAAACTCAATTTTGTTCCTTTTTATGGCTGAGTAATATTCCATTGAAGATTTGTGCCATGTCTTCTTTATCCATTCATCTGTTGATGGACATTTGGGTTCCTTCCATGTCCTGACTATTGTAATAGTCCTGCAGTGAACATTATGGTACATGACTCTTTCTGAATTATGGTTTTCTCAGGGTATAGGCCCAGTAGTGGGATTGCTGGGTCGTATGGTAGTTCAACTTTTAGATTTTTAAGGAACCTCCATACTGTTCTTCATAATGACTGTATCAATTTACATTCCCACCAACAGCGCAAGATGGTTCCCTTTTATCCACTCCCTCTCCAGCATATAATGTTTGTAGATTTTTTGATGATGGCCATTCTGACCAGTGTGAGGTAGTTTTGATTTGCATTTCTCTAATGATGAGTGATGTTGAGCATCCTTTCATGTGTTTGTTTGTAATCTGTATGTCTTCTTTGGAGAAATGTCTATGTAGGTCTTCTGCCCATTTATGGATTGGGTTGTTTATTTTTTGATATTAAGCTGAATAAGCTGCCTGTATATTTTGGAGATTAATCTTTTGTCAGTTGCTTCGTTTGCAAATATTTTATCCCATCTGAGGAGAAATGTATTTTCATCTTGTTTATGGTGTCCTTTGCTGTGCAAAAGCTTTTAAGTTTCATTAAGTCCAATTTGTTTATTTTTGTTTTTATTTCCATTTCTCTAGAAGGTTGGTCAAAAATGATCTTGCTGTGATCTATGTCATAGAGTGTTCTTTCTATGTTTTCCTCTAAGAGTTTTATAGCGCCTGGCTTAATATTTAGGTATTTAATCGATTTTCAGTTTATTTTTGTGTATGGAGTATTTTAATTTCATTCTTTTACATGTAGTTTTCCTGTTTTCCCAGAACCACTTATTGAAGAGGGTGTCTTTTCTCCACTGTATATTTTTGCCAACTTTATCAAAGATAAGTTGACCATATGTGTGTAGGTTGATCTCTGGGCTTTCTATCCTGTTCCATTGATCTATATTTCTGTTTTTGTGCCAGTACCATACTATCCTGATTACTGTAGCTTTGTAGTATAGTCTGAAGTCAGGGAGCCTGATTCCTCCAGCTCCATTTTCCTTCTCAAGTTTTCTTTCGCTATTCAGGGTCTTTTGTGTTTCCATACAAAGTGTGAAATTTTTTGTTCTAGTTATGTGAAAAATGCCATTGGTAGTTTGATAAGGATTGCATTGAATCTGTAGATTGCTTTGTGTAGTATAGTCATTTTCAAAATGTTAATTCTTCCAGTCCAAGAACAAGTTATGTCTCTCTATCTGTTTCTATCATCTTTACTGTCTTTCATTGGTGTCTTATAGTTTTCTGCATACAGGTCTTTTGTCTCCTTAGGTAGGTTTATTCCAAGTATATTATTATTATTGTCACAATGGTAAATGGGAGTGTTTCCTTAATTTCTCTTTCAGATTTTTCATCATTAGTGTATAGGAATGCAAGAGATTTCTGGGCATTAATTTTGTATCCTGCTACCTTACCAAATTCATTGATTAGCTCTGGTGGTTTTCTGATAGCATCTTTAGGATTCTATATATATAGTATCATGTCATCTGCAAACAGTGACAGCTTTACTTCTTTTCTGATTTGAATTCTTTTATTTCTTTTCATTTCTTATTGCTGTGGCTAAAACTTCCAAAACTATGTTGAATAATAGTGATGATAGTGGGCGAACTTGCCTTCTTCCTGATCTTAGATGAAATGGTTTCACTTTTTCACCATTGAAAAATGATGTTGCCTGTGGGTTTGTCATATATGGTCTTTATTATATTGAGGTAAGTTCTGTCTATGCCTACTTTCTGGAGAGTTTTTATCATAAATGGGTACTGAATTTTGTCAAAAGCTTTTTTCTGCATCTATTGAGATTATCATATGGTTTTACCCTTCAATTTGTTAATATGGTGTATCACATTGATTGATTTGTATATATTGATGAATCCTTGCATTCCTGGGATAAACCCCACTTGATCATGGTATATGATCCTTTTCATGTGCTGTTGGATTCTATTTGCTAGAATTTGTTGAGGATTTTTCCATCTATGTTCATCACTGATATAAGTCTGTAGCTTTCTTTTCTTGTGAAAACTTTGTCTGGTTTTTGTATCTCGGTGATGGTGGCTTTGTAGAATGAGTTTTGGAGTGCTCCTCCATCTGGAAGGGGAAGGAAGAGTTTTGGAAGAGTTTGAGGAGGATAGGTGTTAGGTCTTCTCCAAATATTTGATAGAATTCGCCTGTGAAGCCATCTGGTCCTGGGCTCTTGTTTGTTGGAAGATTTTTAATCACAGTTTCAATTTCAGTGCTTCTGATTGTTCTGTTTATATTTTCTGTTTCTTCCTGGTTCAGTCACAGAAGGTTATGCTTTTCTGAGAATTTGTCCATTTCTTTCAGGTTGTCAATTTTATTGGCTTAGAGTTGCTTGCAGTAATCTCTCATGATCCTTTCTATTTCTGCAGTGTCAGTTGCTACTTCTCCTTTTTCATTTCTATTTCTGTTCATTTGAGGCTTCCCCCTTTTTTTCTTGATGAGTCTGGCTAATGGTTTATTAATATTGTTTATCTTCTCAAAGAACCAGCCTGGTTCAGTCATGGAAAGTTATGCTTTTCTAAGAATTTGTCCATTTCTTCCAGATTCTCCATTTTATTGGCCTAGAGTTGCTTGTAGTAATCTCTCATGATCCTTTCTTTTTCTGCAGTGTCCGTTGCTACTTCTTTTTCATTTCTAATTCTGTTCATATGAGTCTTCACCCTTTTTTTTTTCTTGATGAGTCTGGCTAATGGTTTATTAATATTGTTTATCTTCTCAAAGAACCAGGTTTTAGTTTTATTGATCTTTGCTATCAAAGATGGCTTCTTTTTTTATTTATTTCTTATCTGATCTTTATGATTTCTTTCCTTCTGCTAACTTCGGGATTTTTGGTTCTTCTTTCTCTAACCCTTTCTCTAACCCTTGCTTTAGCTGTAGGGTTAGGTTGTTTACTTGAGATGTTTCTTGTTTCTTGAGGTAGAATTGTATTGCTATAAACTGCCCTCTTAGAACTACTTTTGCTGCATCCCATAGGTTTTGGGTCATTGTGTTTCATTGTCATTTGTTTCTATGCATTTTTTATTTCCTCTTGGATTTATTCCAGGATATCTGTGTTATTAAGTAGGGTATTGTTAAGCCTCCATGTATTTGTATTTTTTTACAGATTTTTCCCTGTAATTGATATCTAGTCTCATAGCACAGTAGTCAGAAAAGATACTGGATACCATTTCAATGTTCTTAAATTTACAAGGCTTGATTTGTATCCCAGGATATGATCTATCCATGAGAATGTTCCATGAGAACTTGAGAAGAAAGTGTATTCTATTGTTTTTGAATGGAATGTGCTATAAATATCAATTAAGTTAATCTTGTTTAATATAACATTTAAAGCTTGTGTTTCCTTATTTATTTTAATGTTGTATGATCTGCCCAATGGTGAAAGTGGGGTGTTAAAATCCCCTACTATGATTGTGTTACTGTCAGTTTCCCCTTTTATGGCTGTTAACATTTGCCTTATGTATTGGGTTACTCCTATGTTGGGTACATAAATATTTACTACTGTTTTATCTTCTTCTTGGATTGATCCCTTGATAATTTTGTAGTGTCCTTCTTTGTCTCTTGTAATAGTCTTTATTTTAAAGTATATCTTCTCTTATATGAGAACTGCTACTCCAGCTTTCTTTTGATTTCCATATGCATAGAATATATTTTTCCATCCCCTCACTTTTAGTCTGTATGTGTCCTTAAGTCTGAAGTGAGTCTCTTGTAGACAGCATATATATGGGTCTTGTTTCCATATCCATTCAGCCAGTCTATGGCTTTTAGGTAGAGTATTTAATCCAATTTATTTAATGTAATTATTGATATGTATGTTCCTATTATCATTTTCTTAATTGTTTTGTGTTTGTTATTGTAGGTATTTTCCTCCTCTTGTGTTTCCTGCTTAGAGAAGTTCCTCTAGCATTTGTTGTAAAGCTGGTTTGGTCATTCTGAATTCTCTTAGCTTTTGCTTGTCTGTAAAGGTTTTAATTTCTCCATCAAATCTTAATTAAATCCTTGCTGGGTAGAGTAATCTTGGTTGTATGTTTTCCCCTTTCATCCCTTTAAATATGTCCTGCCCCTCCCTTCTGGCTTGCAGAGTTTCTTCTGAAAGATAAGCTGTTAACCTATGGTATTCCTTTGTATGTTATTTGTTGTTTTTTCCTTGATGCTTTTAATTTTTTTCTTTGTATTTAATTTTTGATAGTTTTATTAAAATGTGTCTTGGCGTGTTTCACCTTGGATTTGTCCTGTAAGGGACTCTCTGTGCTTCCTGGACTTGATTAACTATTTCCTTTCCCATATTAGAGAAGTTTTCAACTATAATCTCTTTAAATATTTTCTCAGACACTTTCTTTTACTCTTCTTCTTCTGGGACCCCTATAATTCGAATGTTGTGGTGTTTAATATTGTCCCAGAAGTCTCTGAGACTGTCTTCAATTCTTCTCATTCTTTTTTTCTTTATTCTGCTTTGTAGTAGTTATTTCCACTATCTTATCTTCCAGGTCACTTATCTCTCTTCTCCCTCAGTTATTCTGCTGTTGATTCCTTCTAGATAATTTGTAATTTCGTTTATTGTATTGTTCATCATTGTTTCTTTGCTTTTTAGTTCTTCTGGTTCCTTGCTATACTTTTCTTGTATTTTCTCCATTCTATTTCCAAGATTTTGGATCATCTTTACTCTCATTACTCTGAATTGTTTTTCAGGGAGACTGGTTATTTCCTCCTCATTTGTTTGGTCTGGTGGGTGTTTACCTTGCTCCTTCATCTGCTTTGTGTTTCTCTGTATTCTCTTTTTGCTTAACTGACTCTGTTTGTGGTCTCCTTTCTGCAGGCTGCATGTTAGTTGTTCCCATTATTTTTGTTGTCTGCCCCCAGTGGCTACTATTGGTTCAGTGGGTTGTGTTGGCTTCCTGGTGGAGGGGACTAGTGCCTGTATTCTTGTGGATGAATCTGGATCTTTTCTTTCTGGTGAGCAGGTCTGTGCCTGGTGGTGTTTTTTGGGGGTGTCTGTGACCTTTTTATGATTTTAGGCAGCCTCTCTGCTATTGGTTGATGTTGTGTTCCTGTCTTGTTAGTTGTTTAGCATAGGGTGTCCAGCACTGTAGTTTGCTGGTCGTTGAGTGGAGCTGGTCTTAGCTTTGAGATGGAGATCTCTGTGAGAGCTTTAACTGTTTGATATTATGTGGAGCTGGGAGGTCTCTTGTGGACCAAAGTCCTGAATTCAGCTCTCCCACCTCAGAGACACAGGCCTGACACCTGGTCAGAGCACCAAAACCCTATCATCAGGCACAAGGCTCAGAAGAAAAGGAAATCAAAAAGAAAGAAAAATAAAAATAAAATAAAGTTTTAAAATTATAGAATAAAACAATATTTATTAAAAATAAAAAGATTATAAAGTAATAAAAAAGAACAAAAGAGAGAAGAGAACAACCAAACCAAAAAACAAATCCACCAATGATAACAAGCCCTAAAAACTATATAAAAACAAAACAAAACAAAAAGTCATAGAACTGTAGGACAAATGGTAAAAGCAAAGCTATACGTACAAAATCACACAAAGAAGCATACACATACACACTCACAAAAAGAGAAGAAGGAAAAAAAAATATATGTCTTTGTGCCCAAAGTCCACCACCTCAATTTTGGGATGATTTGTTGCCTATTCAGGTGTTCCACAGATGCAGGGTATATCAAGTTGATTGTGGATATTTAATCCGCTGTTCCTGAGACTGCTGGGAGAGATTTCCCTTTCTCTTCCTTGTGTTCACAGCTCCTGGGGCTCAGCTTTGGATCTGGCACCGCCTCTGAGCATAGGTCGCTTGAGGGCGTCTGTTCTTTGCTCATATAGGACAGGGTTAAATTAGCAGCTTATTAGGGGGCTGTGACTTATTCAGGCCAGGGTGAGGGATTGTATGCAATGTGGAGCGAGCCTGCATCAGCAGAGGCCAGTATGACATTGCAACAGCCTGAGGCATGCCGTGTGTTCTCAAGGGGAAGATGTCCCCGGATCGCAGGACCCTGGCAGTGGGGAGCTGCACAGGATCCTGGGAGGGGAGGTGTGGATAGTATCTGTGCTTGCACACAGGCTTCTTGGTGGCTGTAGTAGCAGCTTTAGCATTTCATGCCCGTCTCTGGTGTCTGCACTGATAGCAGTGGCTTGTGCCCATCTCTGGAGCTCATTTAGATGGTGCTCTGAATCCCCTCTCCTAGCGCACCCCAAAACAATAGTCTCTTGCCTATGAGGCAGGTCCAGACATTTTCCCAGCCTCCCTCCTGGCTAGTTGTGTTGCACTCACCCCCTTCAGGCTGTGTTCATGCAGCCAACCCCAGTCCTCCCCATGGGATCTGACCTCCAAACCCCGAGCTTCAGCTCCCAGCCCCCACCTGTCCTGGTCAGCGGGTGAGCAGACAAGCCTCTCAGACTGGTGAGTGCTGGTTGACACCCACCCTCTGTGTGGGAATCTCACTGTTTTGCCCTCTGCACCCCTGTTGCTTCCCTCTCCTCCATAGTTCCAAAGCTTCCCCTTGCCACCCCAACTCTGTGCCAGTGAAAGGGCTTCCTAGTGTGTGGAAACTTTTCCTCCTTCACAGCTCCCTCCCAGTGGTGCAGATTCTGTCCCTATTCTTTTGTCTCTGTTTCTTCCTTTTTCTTTTGCCTTACCCAGGTACATGGGGGATTTTCTTGCGTTTTGGGAAGTCTGAGGTCTTCTGCCAGCATTCAGTCAGTGTTCTGTAGGAGTTGTTCCACATGTAGATGTATTTCTGATGTATTCATGAGGAGGAGGGTGATCTCCATGTCTTACTCTTCCAACATCTTGAAAGTCTCCCCTAATATTTAGTCTTAGCGTGAACCTCGACCACCTGCTTGGACAAGTCCTACCAGCAACTCATGCAGCAGGGGTAGTGGGGGCAGCGGGGCTTCCTCCAATTTCTTCATGAAGTCTAAAATATCTAGTGTAATGGCAAGAAGTAAATATCTGGATTTCAAATCCAAGGATGACTTAATTAGATTATTTAACAATTCTGAGCCTTTGTTTCTCTTCTTGTAAAGTTTGGAAATGCATTTCTATCATATTAGGAGAGATTAAATAAACATGTAAATCATGGGCATGTAAATGCAACATAATGATGTGCTCTTTCTCTCCTCTTGTCCTTTAACCATATGAAGATTTTCTTTGTATTGTGATTTCTCAGACACTGATTTTAAATATTGGTTGACCTTTGTTATTGAGTATTTTATGCCATTAATATGTTTACACTCCTTGAAGGGAAGCACTGGGTCCATTACATCCATCTAACTTTCAGAAGTTCTCAGCATAATATTGGATGAGTAGGAAAATGCCCAAAGAGTCACTGTTTAGTAAGATTAACAACTCGTTCTGTTTGTTGATTTACAGCTTGACTAGAGTTAAGCACAACGTGTCCACTTTATTCCCACAGTAAACTTAGGTCCTTCTTGTATCTGATAAGAGTATAGTCCAAGTGAGATTTTAGCAGCCATGTGACTTTCACAGAAGTGATCCTCAAATAATGGGAGAGGACTGAACATTCTGAAAAGACCATTGCATTTGTTGTTCTTGAGGACACAGGTGATTTTAATGAAAGAGTGGAAGTGACAGTAAAGGGATCTCCTACCTGAACAGGACATA
The DNA here is from genome assembly GCF_964341445.2 of Mesoplodon mirus. Lineage (NCBI taxonomy): Eukaryota > Metazoa > Chordata > Mammalia > Artiodactyla > Ziphiidae > Mesoplodon > Mesoplodon mirus. Next base: position 113,890,617 of record NC_138983.1, on the reverse strand, counting down.
TTTGACAGGAATATATAGAGCAACCTTAAGCTTCCATCATTCTGACTTGGAAATGTAATAATGGCTTGCTGACTTGCAGCATAATTCAATCAGCTGAGTTGACCCTCCAGCCTTAAGACACTTAACTTTAAACTGTGGATGAGGTCAGAACATTTCTCATCAATGAATCACTTATTATCTCAATGACTATGTTATTTTGCCCCTACTTACCCATAATAGTGCCTTCCATGTTAAATATAAGAGCTTAAAGGGCAGAGACCAGCTCTCTGGGATTCTCTTTGATTATTTATACATCCCAAGGCTTTTGCATCATTCAATGTTGCTTAAGTGCTGAAGATGAAGTAACCAAAGTGAATGCTAATTTTAATCAAAGGGTGTAAAAATACTTTATTTTGTGGTACCATAATGGCACGAGTAAAAAGAAATTCTGCTGGTGCATTCTTACAGATAATTTCCAGTAACAAGAAACAGATCAAAGATGGAAAGAATGTCTTTCTGTGCTCTCCAGAGAGATGCTGAAAGTGACTGTGTGACACTTAGACTGCTGAAACATATTAGAAAGATAAAGACCTTCTGCCAAATTTAATTTTATTAAAAAGTCTGTGCCTTATTAATCTTGTTGATTATTTTTTAAGACAGGAGTCACATGCGGAAGGATGAGAAAGAGAGCAGTGAAAAAGAAGGGACTTTTCCTAAATGGGAAGGAAATCCAAAGAAGAGGGGATATAGGTATATGTATAGCTGATTCACTTTGCTGTACAGCAGAAACTAACACAACGTTGTAAAGCAACTATACTCCAATTAAAATTAACTAAAAAAAAGAAGAAGGGAATTTTAAACTCCTCTCTGGAGTCACTATGGAAACCTTAGTCTTGGCCAAATAAGTTAGGTCGTAGTGTCCACACATATGTGTGACTATTTCTATTGTACTTAATCCCTACATGCCCATCTGAAATATCCCTGAAATGTGCAACATACATACCAACTCATATTATGTATGAATATGATATAATACTTTCCTCAAAATAAAGCATAATCAAATAATATAAGAATATAAAATAATATAACTTTGCCTGTTTGGTAAATATCTTATCAATCTTACATGCATAAACTTTATTAAATGCACAGTAGCAGACACTTGGTTGCTATAATGACCAATGAGAAAAATGAGAAATTCCTCTTCTGGGCCATTTGGTTTACTGACCATAAATGTTTTTCCAAGGACTTTAACATATAAATGGAAACAAAGAGCAGAAAATATCATTGCCCAGTGATTTTGAATTTCTGCAGGTGATATGGTAACTCTTAAGCAGGGTATCCAAAAGATGTCCTTGGAAACTTTTTCAAAGCACACTAACCTGGATTCCTCTCTGATTAGTTAATTTGGTTTAGGTGAACTAGTATTACATCTTTTGAAGACAGTCTCCCAAAAGTTTTTAATGTGTGGAATTTAAGAAATATGGCAGTAAAAATAACATTTATGCTGTATATTTCAGGCAAATATTTAACCTCTCTAAGTATTAGTGCCTTCATCTGTAGATAATATCTTGTATTGCCATTACTTGACTTCAAGCCTTAGGTTCTCCAGCATGCTAAAGTTCTCTGGCTGTGGAACAGTCTTATTTGATTTTGTAATTTTTGCATCAGCTGAGTTCTGAAAATACTAAAAAAGATACAATCAGCTTTTTCAACTATCAAGTTACATTATATCTAGATCACTAGAGAGTTTTATATAAAAATTAGGGGTGCTCTAATAGATTAAAATATTAAATAACCTTTCTTATAATTTAAATTTATAGTTTAATAAGATCAGAATAAACTTTCTCATGTGGCATAGACATAATAGGTCTTTGACAAGTGACTTAAGGAGCTCAGCTCTACCATGTGCCCTATCTGAAAATCTGCTATTGAACTCAAGTTCTTACCAATATAGTTTCATTATTTAAGCATATACATAGGAGTATGTATGAATGTTACATTTAGCTCAAGAAACTGGTTCACCTAATTGTGAGGACTGGCAAATCAGAGATTTGTAGAGCAGTCTGGTAGACTGAAAACTGTCTCAGGCTAGAGTGATGTTGCAGTCTTCAGGCACAATTTCTTCTTCTCCAGGAAGCCTCAGTTTTTGCTCTTAGGGCATTTCAACTGATTTGATGAAGCTTACCCACATTATCAAGGGTAATCTCCTTTACTTAAAGTCAGTAATATGCCATCAGAGAAAAACTTAGGTAAATATTGAATTGAATACTGGATACTATAGCTTAGCTGAGTTAACACATAGGACTACCATCATACCTAGTGATAAAATGAAAATGAGGGAATGAAAACTAAGGTAATTCATTAACCTTTTGTTATGGGAAATTTCAAACATGTACACAAATGGAATAGTATAATGAGATATCATGTAACTGTCACAGTTTCAAGAGTTATCAACTCATGATGACCTTATTGCTGTTATAATCCCCAACTACTTATTTCACTACCCAATTACTTATTTTGAAACAAGTCCTAGATATCATGTTATTTCACTCATAAATATTTAATATTTATATTTAAAAGCTAAGGACTCTTCTAAATAATATAACTGGAACAGCATTTTCACCCCTAAAAATAAAACTGTTAATAAGTTTTCAATGTCATAAAACTGTAGTTAGGGACAATGCTCAGAAAAAGATGCTGTAGTTTTGTAACTAAATTGAAACACCATAAAATTAAGGAGTGTGGTGATTTGTGTGGGATAAATGGAGTAGAGAAACAAAAAGGTGTTGGCAGGATAATGTTCTGTTTATAATTTTTATTTTTACATAAGCTGGCTTCGTTAGATATACAACATTCTAAGATACTCAGAAAATTTTTGTATAAAATTTTTATTTTTATTATCAATTTTGTAAAAAAAATTATGGTGCTTCTAATATCCTTTAGAAAGGTCTATCCAAAATAAATATTATATAGAAAAGTTATGTGTTAAGAGCCCTCTAGTCTTGAAATTCTATGGAGGAGCAGATTGAAGATTTGTTCACCTCTGAAAATGTATGTCTAACAAGTCCCTGACAAATAAAAAATGTCAATTAATACTTGCTTTTAAAATTAGTTAACATTGGCTCTAAGGAAGTTTCACCACAGGGAGTGACTTAACTCCGTGTTGAAGTAGAAAGAGAGCTTTGATATTCTGCCATGACAGAGATTTGAAGGACAAATATGGGAGGGAGGAGTAAAAGGGAGATTGGCCAGATCTACAAATGAGTCTTGAATTTTATAAGACTATGGCTGGGTTATTTAATATAAATAATACATATTTATTAGTGATCAACACTTAAATGAAAATCACTCATGAGAGATGGAAGAAAGCTTTTTAAAATTATAGTTGATTTACAATATTATATTAGTTAAAGATGTACAACATACTGATCCAATATTTTTATAGATTATACTGTACTTAAAGTTATTGTAAAATATTGGCTATATTCCCTATGTTGTACAATATGTCCTTGTATCTCAATTATTTTATACACAGTAGTTTGTACCTCTTAATCTCATACTACAATCTTGCCCTTCTCCCACCCCGTCCCCACTGGTGACCTCTAGTTTGTTCTCTATATCTGTGAGTCTGTCTCTGTTCTATTTATTCATTTGTTTATTTTTTTAGATTTCATGTTTAACTGATAACATACAGTATTTGTCTTTCTCTGTCTGACTTATTTCGCTAAGCATGGACCCTCAAGATCCATCCACATTGTTGTAAATGACACCTTTTCATTATTTTGTTATGGCTGAGTAACATTCCATTTTTCATATATATATATATATATATAATATATATATGAAAATCAACAATAGATATGCACACAAACAAAGAAACAGCAATCTAAACACATCACTAAAAATAGTACTCAAAACACAAGAGAAGAGAACAAAAGAGGAGGGAAGAAAAAAGACCTAAAAAACAAATCCAAAACAATTAACAGAATGACAATAAGAACAGCCATATCAGTAACTACCTTAAATGTAAATGGATTAAATGTTCTAACCAGAAGACATAGACTGGCTGAATGTATACAAAAGCAAGACTTGTATACATGCTGTCTACAATAGATCCACTTCAGATCTAGGAACACATACAGACTGAAAGTGAGGGGATGGAAAAATGTATTCCATGCAAATGAAAATCAAAAGAAAACTGGAGTAGCAATAGCCATATCAAATAAAATAGACTTTAAAATAAAGACTGTTACAAGAGAAGAAGAAGAACATTACCTAATGATCAAGGGATCAATCCAAGAAGAAGATATAACAATTGTAAATATACATGTACCCAACATAAAAGCACCTCAATATTTAAAGCAAGTGCTAAATGCCATAAAATGAGAAATTGACAATAACACAATAATAGTGGGGGACTTTAACACACCATTTACATCAATGGACATATCATCCAGACAGAAAATCAATAAGAAAACACAGGCCTTAAAAGATATATGAGACCAGATGGAATCAATTATTATTTATAGAACATACCATCCAAAAGCAGCAGAATACAAATTCTTCTCAATAACCTAACCTCACATCTAAAGGAACTAGAGAAAGAAGAATAAAAAACCTACAGCTAGTAGAAGGAGAGAAATTACAAAAAATCACACCAGAAATAAATGAAATAGAAACTAAGAAAACAATAGCAAAAATCAATGAAACTAAAAGCTGGTTCTTTGAGAAGGTAAACAAAATGATAAACTTTTAGCTAGACTCATAGGAACAAATGGGAGGGCTCAAATCAATAAAATTAGAAATGAAAAAAGAGAAGTTATAATGGACATCACAGAAATACAAATGATCATGAGACTACTAGAAGCAACTATATGCCAAAAACGTAGACAACCTAGTAGAAGGCAGTAACACTACCAAGCCCATTCTATGAGCCCACCTTCACCCTGATACTAAAATGAGACAAAGATACTACAAAAGAGCAAATTACAGTCCAATATCACTGATGAACATAGACTCAAATATCCTCAACAAAATACTAGCAATCTGAATCCAACAATACATTAAAAAAATCGTACACCATGATCAAGTGGAATTTATCCCAGGGATGCAAAGACTTTTCAATATCCACAAATTTATCAGTGTGGTACACCACATTAACAAATTGAAGAATAAAAACCACATGATCATCTAATAGAAGCAGAAAAAGGTATTGACAAAATTCAACACGAAATTATGATAAAAACGCTCCAGAAAGTGGTCAAAGAGGGAACATACTTCAACATAATAAAGGCCATTTAGGAAAAACCTACAGCTAACATCATACTCAACACTGAAAAGGTGAACTCATTTCCTCTAAGATCAGGAACAAGACAAGGATGTCCACTCTAACTACTTTTATTCAAAAAAGTTTTGGAAGTCCTAGACATGGTAACAGGAGAATAAAAAGAAATAAAAGGAATCCAAATTGGAAATGAAGAAGTAAAATTGTCAGTCTTTGTAGATGACATGATACTATATATAGAAAATTCTAAAGATGCTACCATAAAACTAGAGCTCATCAAATAATTTGGTAAAGTTGCAGGATACAAAATTAATACACAGAAATCTGTTGCATTCCTACACACTAACAACAAGAGATCAGAAAGAGGAATTAAGGAAACAATCCCATTTAGCATCACAATAAAAAGAATGAAATAGCTAGGAATAAAATTACCTAAGGGTGCAAAAAACTGTACTCTGAAAAGTATAAGACACTGATTAAAGAAATTGAAGATGACATAGATGGAAAGATATACCATGTTCTTCATGGTTTATTGAAAGAATCAATACATCATTCTTCATATATTGGAAGAATCAATATTGTCAAAATGACTATACTCCCCAAGGCAATCTATAGGCTCACTGCAATCCCTATCAAATTACCAATGACATTTTTCATAGAAATAGAACAAAAAAAATTTAAATTTATATGGAATCAAAAAACACCCTGAATAGCCAAAGCAATTGTGAAGAAAAGAAAAAAAAAAAGTGGCTGAAGGAATCAGGCTCCCTGACTTCAGACTATGCTATAAAACTACAGTCATCAAAACACTATGGTTTTGGCAGAAAAAAAAAAAAAAACAATGCAGAAATATAGATGAATGGACCAGTATAGAAAGCTCAGAAATAAACTCACACACCTATGATCAGTTAATCTATGACAAAGAAGGCAATGGAGAAAAGACAGTCTCTTCAATAAGTAGTGCTTGGAAAACAGGACAGCTACATGTAAAAGCATAAAAAAGTAGAACATTCTTTAACAGCATGCACAAAAATAAACTCAGAATAAATTAAAGACCTAAATGTAAGCCAGATACTATAATACTCTGAGAGCTAAACATAGGCAGAACACTCTTTGACATAAATTGCAGGAATAGCTTTATGGATCCACCTCCTAGAGTAATGAAAATAAAAATAAAAGAAATGGGACCTAACTAAATTTAAAAGCTATTCACAGCAAGAGAAACCATAAACAAAATGAAAAGTTAACACACAGAATGGGAGAAAATATTTGCAAATGAAGCAAATGATAGGAGATTAATCTCCAAAATATACTAACAGCTCATGCAGCTGTTTATCAAAAAAACAAACAATCCAATTAAAAAATAGGCAGATGATCTAAATAGACATTTCTCTAATGAAGACATACAGATGGCCAAGGACCACATGAACAGATGCTCAACATTGTTAATTCTTAGAGAAATGCAAATCAAAAGTACAATGAGGTATCTCCTCACACCAGTCAGAATGGCCATCATCAAAATATCTACCAACAATAAATGCTGGAGAGGGTGTGGAGAAAAATGAACCCTCTTGCACTGTTGGTGGGAATGTAAATTAATACGCCAATATGGAGAATGGTATGGAGGTTCTTAAAAACACTGAAAATAGAACTACCATACGATCCAACAATCCCACTACTGGGCATATACCCTTAGAAAACCATAATTCAAAAAGAGACATGTGCCACAATGTTCATTGCAGCACTATTTACAATAGCCAGGACATGGAAGCAACCTAAGTGTCCACTGACAGATGAATGGACAAAGAAGATGTGGCACATATATACAATGGAATATTACTCAGCCATAAAAAGAAACGAAATTGAGTTTTTTGTAGTGAGGTGGATGGACCTAGAGACTGTCACACAGAGTGAAGTAAGTCAGAAAGAGAAGGACAAATACCATATGATATTGCTTACACGTGGAATCTAAAATATGACACAATGAACCTATCTTTGAAACAAACAGACTCATGGACATAGAGGACAAACTTGTGGTTGCCAAGGGGGAGGGGTTAGGGGAGAGATGGAGTGGGAGGATGGTGTTAGCTATTACATATAGAATGGATAAACAACAGGGTCCTACTGTATAGCACATAGAACAATATTTAATATCCTATGATAAGCCATAATGCAAAAGAATATACAAAAATAGTCAGAATGGCCATCATTAAAAACTCCACAAATAACAAATGCTTGAGAGGGTGTGGAGAAAAGGGAACCCTCTTGGTAGCATGGTAGGAATGTAAATTGATACAGCCACTATGGAGAACAGTATGAAGGTTCCTTAAAAAACTAAAAATAGAGCTACCATATGATCAAACAATCCTACTATGAGAAAACCATAATTCAAAAAGAGTCATGTACCACAATGTTCATTGCAGCACTATTTACAATAGCTAGGACACGGAAGCAACCTAGGTGTCCATCAACAGATGAATGGATAAAGAAGATGTGGCATATATATACAATGGTATATTACTCTGCCATAAGAAGAAAGGAAACTGAGTTATATGTAGTGAGGTGGATGGACCTAGAGACTGTCATACAGAGTGAAGTAAGTCAGAAAGAGAAAAACAAATATCGTATGCTAACACATATATATGGAATCTAAAAAAAAAAAATCATCCTGAAGAACCTAGGGGAAGGACAGGAATAAAGATGCAGAAGTACTGAATGGACTTTAAGACACAGGGAGGGGAAAGGGTAAGCTGGGATGAAGTGAGATAGTGGCACTGACATATATACACTACTGAATGTAAAATAGATATCTAGTGGGAAGCAGCCACATAGCACAGGTAGATCAACTCCGTGCTTTGTGACCACCTAGAGGCGTGGGATAGGGAGGGTGGGAGGGAGATGCAAGAGGGAAGGGATATGGGATATATGAATACATATAGCAGATTCACTTTGTTATACAGCAGCAACTAACACAACAATGTAAAACAATTATACCTCAATAAAGATGTTAAAAAAAGAATTCATATATATGTATATCTGACTCTTTTTTTATGTACAGCAGAAATTAACACAACATTGTAAATCAAGTATACTTCAATTAAAAGAAAGTTTTTGTTCTTTACAAAGAGAAACAACTTTGACAAACTGTTGGCTAGACTCATCAAGAAAAAAATAAAGAGCCAGTCCAAGTCAATAAAATCAGAAATGAAAAAAGAGAAGTTATAACTTATACCACAGAAATGTAAAAGATCATAATAGACTACTGTGAGCAACTATACACCAATTAAAATGGACAACCTAGAAGAAATGGAAAAGTTCTTAGAAATGTACAACCTCCCAAGACTGAACCACAAGAAATACAAAATATTAGCAGACCAATTACCAGTAATGAAGTTTAATCAGTAGTGAAAATTTCTTAACAAACAAATGTCCAGCACCAGATGGCTTCAGAAGGGAATTCTACCAAGCATTTAGAGATGACTTAACACTGATTCTTCCCAAACTATTTCAAATCTTGCAAAATAGGAACACTTCCCAACTCATTCTACAACACCAGTGTTATCCTGAAACCAAAACCAATGATCTCATAAAAAAAAATAAAACTATAGGCCAATATCCCTGATGAACAGAGATGTAAAAATCCTCAACAACATAAGAGCAAACTAAATACAAATATACATTACAAGGATCATACAGCACGATCAAGTGGGATTTATTCCAATGATGCAAGGATTTTTCAATATCTGCAAATCAATCAATATGATACACCACATTATCAAATAGAAGATTAAAAACCATATGATCATCGCAATACAAGTATAAAAATCTTCTGACAAAATTCAACATCCATTTATAATAAAAACTCTCCAGATTTTGAACATCAAGGGGACATACCTCAACACAATGAAGACCATATATGACATGCCCACAGCTAACATCATACTCAAAGGCAAAAAGCTGAAAACATTTCCTCTAAGTTGAGGAAGAAGACAAGGATATCCACTCTCATCAATTTTATTAAACATATTATTGGAAGTCCTCACCACAGAAATTAGATAAGAAAAAAGAAATTAAAATAATCCAAGTTTGAAAGGAAAAAAAAACTGTCACTGTTTATAGATAACATGATGCTATACATAGAAAATTCTAAAGAAACTACCAGAGAACTCCTAGAGTTTATCAATGAATCTGGTAAAGTTTCAGGATACAAAATTAATAAACAGGAATCTGTTGCATGTCTATTCACTATTAATGAACCCTTAGAAAGAGAATTAAGGAATCAATCCCATTTACCATTGCATCAAAAATAATAAAATACTTAGGAATATACCTATCTAAGGAGGTAAAACCCTGTACTCAGAAAACTATGTCACTGATGAAAGAAAATGAAGATGACACAAAAAGAAGGAGAGATATACCATGTTCATGGATTGGAAGAATTAATATTGTTAAAATGACCATACTACCCAGGGCAATCTACAGATTCAATTCAATCCTTACCAAAATACCAAGAGCATTTTTCAGAGAACTAGAACAAATCATTTAAAAATTTGTATGGAAACATAAAAGAAGCCAAACAATCAAAACCATCTTGAGAATGAAGTACAAGAGCTGGAAGAAACACACGCCTTGACTGCTGACTATATTGCAAAGCTTCAGTCATCAAAATAATATGATACTGGCACAACAACAGACACTTGGATCAATAGAACATAATAGAGAGCCAAGAGATAAAAGCATGCACTTATGAGCAGTTAATCTATTGCAAAGTAGATAAGAATATACAGTGTAGAAAAATCAGTGTCCTCAAAAAGTGGTGCTGGGCAAGCTGAACAGCCACAAGTAAAAGAATGAAATTAGAATATGTTTTCACACCATATGAAAAACTAAACTCAAAATGGTTAAAAACTTAAATGTAAGACTGGAAATCAAAAAATTCCTAGAAGAAAACATAGGTAGAATACTCTGACATAATTTGTAGCAATAAGTTTTGGATCTGTCTCTTAAAGCAAAGGAAATAAAAATAAACAAATGGGACCTAATAAAATTTAAATGCTTTTGAACAGCAAAGATAACCATCCATAAAATTTAAATACAACCTACTAAGTGGGAGAAAATATTTGCAAATTATATGACCAATACAGGATTAATAACCAAAAATGCATAAAAAGGTCAGAAAACTCAACATCAAAACAAACAAACAACTCAATTAAAAAATGTGCAGAAGACCTGAATAGACATTTTCCTGAAAAAGACATGCAGATCTCCAACAGGCACATGAAAAGATGTTCAACGTTGTTAATTATTAGAGAAATGTAGATCAAAACCACAATGAATTATCACCTCACACCTGTCAGAATGGTTATCATCAAAAAGGACACAAATAATAAATGTTGGTGAGTTTGTGATGAAAAGGGAAACCTCATATACTCATTGGGAATGTAAATTAGTGCACTGTGGAAAACAATATGGAGGTTTCTCCCAAAGCTAAAAATAGAGCTACCATATAACCCAGCAATTCCTCTATTGGACATATATCTGAAAAAAATAAAAGCAACTAATTCAAAAAGATACAGGCACTCCAATGTTTATAGCAGCATTATTTTCAGTTGCTAAGATATGAATGCAACCTAACTGTCCATTAACAGATGGGTTGTTAAAGAGGGTGTGGTGTATATATTCAATAGAATATTATTCAGCCATAAGAAGGAATGAAATTTTATCACTTGCAACAACATGGATGGACTGGGAGGGCATTATGCTAGGTGAAATTTGTCAGAGAGAGAAAAACTAGTATGCATTACTTATACATGGAATTTAGAATGTAAAACTAATAAATATAACAAAAATGAAATAGTCTCACAGATATAGAGCACAAACTAGTGGTTACCTGTGGGGAAAGGGAACAGGGGGAGGCCAGGAAGGGAGTAGGGTATTAAGAGGTACAAACTACTGTGTATAAGCTAAGTAAGCTACAAGGGTATGTTGTACAACACAGGGAATATATCTAATATTGTATAATAATTATAAATGGAGTATAACTTTTAAAAATTGCAAATCTCTATATTACACACCTGTAACTTACATAATATTGTACATCAATTATACCTCAATAAAAATAAATATTTTTAATTAAAAGAAAATAAAGTGTGTATGCTACAAAAACTAGAAAAGAAACAATGAGTACAGAGAAAAAGTAACATAGGGATAAAATTAGAACAATCTATAAAAAGAAAAATGGGGAAGTACACGTGAAACATTAAACTGAATACAAGTGGTGGGGGAGGCACTGGCTGAATACTATAGTGTAACTCAACAGATCTGAGGCAAATAATTATGCACTAGTATGAATCAGGGATAGTAGTGGTAATCATGTTGTCACCACATGCCTCATGTCTTACGATTATTTGATGATTTTGCATATAAAATTTGTTATTCTCATACTGTTTTCAGCATGCAATAAGCAGTCAATATTACCAGAGTTGATATTGTAGATAAACTTTGGATCTAATCATAAAGAAGAATCCTGTTATGTTGCATACTTGCTTGGGGATTGGTTTCCACAGAAGATAACCAAATTATTCTATATACTTTGCATCCAAAGGAAATATCTCTGATACATTGAAAGGAAGTTAGTGTGTGCTTGGTGGAAGACTGTTCAGTATAAGAGGAGCAGGCAATTAAAATTTTAAGGTCCGATTTCCAAATATTCTTTGAAAAATGATCTTTAAGCCTGTACAAATAAAATGTACTATTAGTATTACTCTGGGGGTCATGAAGATAACAATTAGTAATAACTTCAAAATAGAACTGGGCTTGATCCTATCCTCTATTCTGAATCTTTTTTTGTTGTGTCAGTAAACGTTCTGTATCACTGCTTCTCCAATTGCAAAATGAATCAATAGTACATGAAACTTTCAAACTACTTAAATATTTCTTACATCAACTTCTATTGAACAGTGGTAAAACTTCCAAATAAACAATTTTTTGGACTTGTTTTCTGTGGATATAAGAATCTAAAGGAGAATCAAAAGTTAAATTCAAAAGTCTGAGAGGTAAGAAAAATACAGCTCAGGAGTATTAACAGAAATCAATTCAACAGATAATTTAAACTTCTCTGCATTTAACATTTTCATTGTTACATGAAGGACTGAAAAGATGGGATCACTTAATTCAATATAATTCAACAAATATTTACTTAATGAATACCTACTTTGCACCTGGTACTCTTTTAGACATGTGAGATGCAGAGCTGAGTAAGAAATAATCCTTGTGTTCAAAAAGCTTATAGTTTATTTGCAATAAATGCATGAATATAGTAATTGTTAATATAGTTGAAAAATATCTGTAACCATATTAAGCATGTTGAGTGGCATTAGAGAAGGAAAATCAAATATTAATTTATTTTAAAGAAGGGCAATTAAATTTAGTGAGGCAATAATTAGATTGAAGAGATTATGAAGACAAAGATTAGGGGTAGGTGGGATAGTTATATTTTACTTCAAATTTACAGCTTGCTGGAGAGTAAAGATCATTTAGGAGACAAGACAGGCAGGATGAAGATTTTGCATACTTAAGCAGAGGCTATTGGTACCCTTCCAATTTCCCCCTGGCAATTACCTCTATAAACCTGTACTGGGTACTGAGATTACCTGTGATTCTACACCTGAGGTATTTAGTTCTGACCAGCAAAAACACTACACCTACAGGAAGGACAAGCCAGAAGTGTCAGAGACTTAGGGTCCTTGAAGCAACTGTTAGCCAGTGATGGACTAAGAGTGAGAAGTCTCCCAGTGGCAGAGCTTTGAGCAGTACAACTAGTTATCAACACGGTGGAGAAAGGCAAATATCCTGGACCAAGATATTGACAAACCTCTATCCACTGGCTCCCCTAATTATTTAAGGTCTTAGAAGGAGCAAGCTTAGACGACTGAAGACAAAGAGGTCTGGCAAAGAAGCTTGCAATGGACATAGAGGAGTGGGTATGAAGTATGTAAATCTTTATTTCTCATGTAAGGCCCATCAAAAAACATCCAGTGCACAGAAGACATTGAACAATTACTTGAACAAGATGACTGGTCTGGTGGAGTTCAGCCTGTCTCTGTTTTTGGCCACCTCAGTTATTTAAGTATAAGTTTTGTAAACATAGTGACCATGGTGATACAGATGCAGGTGAAGCATGGTCCAATATCACAGGCTCCAACAAATGATGAAGTAGCTATTGACACTGTTAAATGTCCAAGTTGTTATCAACATAAACCCACAATGAGCTTTTGATATTGTACCATTCTCTAGGAGATTTACAAGTGGCAAGTTGATTATTTTTGTCATTTCCACTTTGGAAGGTGGCATTCTCTCCAATGATTTGCCCTCATTGAAAAGACATATCAACAGAATTGAATTCATAGAGACTACCAGTGGTACCTTGGCTTGAGTTCACACAGAATACCTGAATTATTATTGTAGGATCTCACATAACATGCTTCAGACCCACTTTACAGTAAAGGAAGAATGATAATAATTAATACTCATGAAATCCACTAGTTATATCATATACCAGACTACCCAGAAGTTTCCAACTTGATAAAATGTTAGAATGGACTTGAAGGCACAATTTAAGTGACATTCTGGTGATCGAGTTCTGTGTAATTGGGACAAAATATGGTGATTTTACCTGATAGTTGGAAACCATGGGTTAAGGAACCAAGCAGAAGAACTAGGACTTTCATCTCTTGTCATCATTCTCAGTGACCTACTTGGAAATCTGTGTTTCTCATCCTCATAATTTTAGGCTTCCCTGGACTAGAATTTCTAGTTCATATATGAGGGAACATACACAACTAGGGTTCCATTAAACTGAAACAATGACTACCATTTGTTTATTTTAGATTCTTTAACCTAATAGTCAAGGAAATCAGTTAATACTGACAGGGTTAATTGACCCTGTGTGATGGTTAGTTTTATATGTCAACTTGGCTGGGACACAAGTTGCCCAGATTAGTCAAACATTATTGTGGATATGTCTATGAGGACATTTTTGCATGACATTAATATTTGAATCAGTAGACTAAGAAAAGCAGAATGTCTTCTCAAATGTGTGTAAAACTCATCTAATCCGTTGAAGATCTGAATATAACAGAAAGGCTGAACTTCCCACAAATAAGAAGGAACTCCTCCTGCTTGACTCTTTGAGTTGATCTTTTCCTGCGTTTGGACTTGAACTGAAGCATTGACACTTCCAGGGTCTTGAGCCTGCTAGCTTTCAGACTGGAAATTATACCATCAACTCTTCTGATTCTCAGGCCTTCAGACTTGGACTAGAACTACACCATTGGCTTTCCTGGGTCTCCAGCTCGCTGACTGCAGATCTCTTATAGGCTCCGATTCTCTGGATAAACTCTAATATACCCTGATTATTATGAGGCAAATGACAAAATGTGACTGGGTCTCAAAGGTTTACAGGAGCTTATCTTATTGCTTCCATGGCCTGTGTTAAACTTGACTGAAAGCCATTTATTCCAAAACAAGTTCTGGCTCAGGGTATTGAGAATCCTGTTATTTTAAGGCATTAGTTTTTGTTTATCTAGAGATTGTGACTGGACAGTCTCTTGAAAAGTCAATTAGACAGAGTGGGAGTAATGTGTAATACTAGTAGGTCTTTCAAGGAGTAACTTGCAGCAAATGCTATTCATGACCTGCCCAAATCCCTTCAACTCTTAAACTCTATATGCTTAATGTCGTTTACTACAGCTCTCTGTGAGATATTTTTCTTTTGGCCAAGAAAATATTTTTCTTCTCAACCCCTGTAGTTTTTGTAAAAGAGTCTGTCCTGGTAACCCTCAATGCACTTCCCAAGAACAAGATTAAAATCATTACACAGGGAGGTGTTTTATTCCTCCAACAGAAAGACTAATCTAGGGATAGAGCCAACATATAAACTAAGCCAGATTCTTCCCAAATGTGTGATACATAGGCCCTAGAAGGCAGGAAATAGAGAGATGAGAGAAAGAGAAAGAGAGAGGTGGAACTGAGCTTGATAACACACTTTGATCATTTGAAATTAGTTTTATACAGAAAATAATAACATGCATATCTTTATTTTAGTTTTGTTTGTCAATTATAACTGGAAAAAAGTCATGGTTAATATAAAAAGTGAGACATGGTAAATTGACTGAGTAGACAATCTTCATGGCCCAACGGAGTAGTCTATGCTTTAACTGTTATTAATTGAAGAAACAGAAAGTAAGAAAAGTTCTACTTAAAGCTGTTTAGTTTTTATTTTTCTTTATCTTTTGTCTAAACTTTCTTAACTTTTATTGTAATGTAGATTCTCAGAGTTGCATTTATCATATTCCTCAGTTCATCTCACACTATCATTCTTTCCAAATCTAATGACATATTTCCCCTTCATCTTTAATTTTTCTTTCCAAAACAGGTACTAATTGTAATGTATTGATATATTTCCCTATAAAAACAAATGAAATAATTTTTAAATATATATGAAATTATTATTTTATTTATATATGACTAATTTACTTACATGATTATACAAGCGGTATGTTGTATTATAAATCTGCTTTCTTTTTTTAATCCACCCAACAGTTAAAAAATATATCTGTATTGCCATATGTAAATCTAGTTCAAATCTTCTCAGTACTGAAGGATATTCCATAATCCAGTCTCTTATTTATGCATCCAATTTCATACCAATGGAACAAATACCAGAAAGCACAACTTTGCACATGCTGTCTTATGAACCTGACAGAGAGTGCCTCTGATATATAACCTGAAGTATAACTGCTGAATTATAAGTTATACACATATTTTTGTCATTTAAGTACCATATGATTGATTTATAAAGAGACTAGAACTATTTTACACTCTTCCTGTGACTGTATATCTTGGTCAGCATTTGATGCTCTCTAATTCTACATATTCTAGTCTAATGGTACTTCGTTGCTGTAGTTTGTATCTCTCTGGTGGCTAGTGAGATTGAATAACTCTTCATGTACTCTCTAGTCATTTCCGAATCTCTTTTTGTGAATTTCTCAAACATTGACTTCCATCTTTTTCTATTCTTTTCTTTTCTCTATCCCTTATTGAAGGAGTGGACCTCTTTATAAATTCTAGATATTATATTTTAGGCAACTTCAAATGTTGCAAATACCTTTATAGACTGAACTGTTTAATATCTCTGTGGTATCCTTTGTTGAAGTTAATTTCTTTATTTTAATAAAAATACTATCCAATTTACTGTTACCATTTGTATTTTTCAGGTCTTGTTTAAGGTGTAATTCCCAAGCAAGTTCACAGAATATTGTTTTAGAATTTCTTCATTAATTTTATAGCTTTATCTTTTACAATTGGGCTTTAATCCATCCAGAGTTTATTATTGTATACAGTGTGACTTGGATCCTGCTTAAAGTTTCCCAAACATCATCTAGTAAATAAATATTTTTCTCAGTGAACTGTGATACAAATACTAACATTAAAATTGATTCACCTATATATAAAATTTTGTTCTCATATTCAGTTTCAGAATCATTTTTTTACAGTTTCTCCATAAGACCCCATTGGAATTTTGTATGTTATATTGAATTTACCTTTGCATAATTTCTCTGAAAAAATTGAGAGTAAGCAAACCAGTGTTTATGAAGTACATGCTATATGTTGTGGGTTATAATTTTGTTGGAATGAGATAGAAACAGGCTATTAACAATGAAAAATAAAGTCCAACCTTACTAGAAAAAAAAAGACATATATATTACATGACATAAATAACCTTTACTTTTAAATTAAATATTTTAATAATGCTAATAATTTAATTAATGTGTGAGAAAGTGTGGTAAAACAAACTTTTTTACACTGGTGGGAGTGTCATTTTTGCAGTCTTTCTAGAACATTCTTTGTCAATACTTTAAAAATCTTAAATATGAATAGATATTTTCAGACAGCTACCTACTTCCAGAAATTTATCCTAAGGAAATAATCAGACAAGAAGGAAAAGATTTATATATTAAGACATTCATTGAAGAGTTGTTTATACTTGTTAAAAAAAAGTAAATATTGATAACATCCCGTTATAGAACATTTTTAAGTAAATTGTGGTTCATCCGCATAATGGACTATACTCAGCCACTAAAATTTGTGTTATAGATTGTAATGTAAGTGCCTAGCATGAAGCATATGATTCCTGAGACATCCATTTCATAGACATCCATCTGGAATAAACTTATTGCCAGCTGGATGATATGGCTACCAGCAAAACAACTAGATATGAAACAAAGACACTCCCACCCATTAAGTTCCCCTTTTAGAAAATCCATGGAAACCTAGATAACTAACCAGTTGTATGATCCTGCTCTTCCCTTTCTACCCCCTAATTCTTATGTTTTAAATTAGCCAGTAAAAGTAAACCTGTGAAACACCAAACACCTTACCCTGGACCCTAACAAAGGCATAGCCTCAGGTCCATGCTCCCTCTCTCTACCTACAGTAGCCTCTGTGTGGCACTTGGACATGACGAGGTCCCTCTGAGATCTGGAGTAATAAATCTTGATTTTTCAGGTACTTTATGTTTGTGGTTGAGATACATCCCTCAATCATAATAAGAACCACAAGGGCTGGTCCAGCCACAACATTGACTCCAAGTGGGGGAATGTCTGTAAGGGTTTGCCACAAGTAATATGGGCCCAGGCAAGTATCTCAGGCATTTCTAGCCAATAGCATTGTTATCAATAGGCTGAGATCAACATAACATAGATGAATATTATTTCTGTGGATAATATAATAAAGTAAAAAGTAGCTTACAGATAAATACAATACAACTTCAATTTTTTAAAACAAGAGAGAAAGAAGTTATATGAATATGTATATATATGTTTTGTGTGTGTTAAAGATTTATTATCGGGCCTCCCTGGTGGCGCAGTGGTTGAGAGTCCGCCTGCCGATGCAGGGGATGCGGGTTCGTGCCCCAGTCTGGGAGGATCCAATATGCCGCGGAGCGGCTGGGCCCGTGAGCCATGGCCGCTGGGCCTGCGCATCCGGAGCCTGTGCTCCACAACGGGAGAGGCCACAACAGTGAGAGGCCCGCGTATCGCAAAAAAAAAAAAAAAAAAAAAAAAAAAAAGATTTATTATCAAAATAGTAATTGTGTTTATCTATGAGTAAAAGTGATTACAAGTGTAACAAGAGTTACAAGTGATTTCTTTGTTTGCCTATCAATATTTATTTTTTTTCCAACATAGACATGAATGATTTCTCTATTTTAAATTGTTACAAGAAACAGAATTAATAAATCAGATGCACTTCCTTCAAATATCTTGCTCTAATTCCGTTCTTCATAAGCCATTGTCTGACTTTGAGTTTTCATACCATTTACATTTAAGATATCTTGTGGTTGTTTCATGTTGTACTTTTTGCTTTCCCCTTTAAATTATAAATATCAGGGAAAGTCTTAATTCTTGAATATTACTCATAATACTAGAAAGGAACACTAGAAATATCCACTAGAATGTAACTACAAATGAACGAATAAATATTCTGATCTAGGCATCCACCTCTTGTGAAGTTGGTGTCAGTGAGCATCTTAGGTCTGGTGGCCCTTTTTATAAGCTCCATTTTTGGACTAGCAAACACAAGGAGAAGGTCTCAAGAGCTACCAAGATAATGCCATCTTTTGCAGCTCAGTCTGATTATTATCATTCTTGGTAATGTTTTTCAATTTGATGATTTAAAAAAATCATAATTTAAAACTTGTGTTTCTTTCTCATTGTTGAACTTGGGCTGTAAATGTTGCACCTTTGAGCAGTAGTCAGTACATACATGGTATGTATATAAATAGAAAACAACCTGTGAATGATAGAGAAAATTATTATGATTTAACCATACAGCTTTCAATATTATAGTAAAATTAGAAACAGAAATAGACTGAAATCAAAATTCACCTTCATGATTACTGCAATACAGGCTTGTGTTCTTTATAGAGAAAATTATCTCACATGAGCAGCATACCAGAAAAAAAATAGTATGAATAGTTTAGGAAATAAGATTTTTCTTTTTTAAAAAGATCATTTTTTAATTAAAAAAATGTGTAGCAGTTATACCCTACATTTTTATTGCAAAAATGTTATAGTCAACTAAACTAAATCCAGAAGAATTTTTTTTCCAATTGCTAGACAATAAACCTCAATAAAACGACATTAAACCCTTACAAGCAATTTTTAGATTTTTTAACCTTTTAATTACTTTTATTTTATAAAAACCTCATTTGTATTGATTTATGCTATTAATTTAATGGTATTCTCAAATTTATAATAGATTAATAGACTAATACACTAAGGAAAAATAAACCTTTATATCTGACATTTGTTTTTACTTGAAATGCTTTTTAAAAAATGAACAGCCACAAGACTTAGGTTTTTGTATAAACGTCTGAAAGTTTCTGCATACTTTAAATCTCCACTATTATTGTTTTCAATCTCTCATCTAAACAGATTTAATTAGGCACTCCAGAGAGGAAGTCAGGGACATTTTTGACTTATGGTCCTATTTTCCCAAGGTAATGTTAATGTAAACATCATAAGCACAATACACCCATACTATACAAGAAATAAGTCCCAGCTAAGGGTTATATTAAAAATATATTTTTTTAGCTCTCAGCAATTCTTCACAAAAATGTTTCTCTCTGGTGTCAAAATTTACGAGCTTTTCTTCTTAGCTTGAAAAATAATATTGAATAATGAAGCTAACATTTAATTTTCTTTTTTTTCTTTTTTTTTTTTTCTTTTTGCGGTATGCGGGCCTCTCACTGTTGTGGCCTCTCCCGTTGCGGAGCACAGGCTCCGGATGCGCAGGCCCAGCGGCCATGGCTCACGGGCCCAGCTGCTCTGCGGCATATGGGATCCTCCCAGACCGGGGCACGAACCCGTATCCCCTGCATCGGCAGGCGGACTCTCAACCACTGCGCCACCAGGGAGGCCCTAACATTTAATTTTAAATTAATTAAATGTATTTTTCAGACTTAATGAAGGTGTGCTGTCAATGATCATAGGCCATATAAATTCCTAATACCTAGAATATGAAATTTATAGCATACCAAAAGAACTATGATGTAAAATAAATTATTTGCCATTGAAATCAGTAATACCAATTACAACTATTTAACGCATTTCAGCATTTGCATTTGTACACTTATTAATTTGTTATTATATTCCCCAATCTTCACCATTCTCTTCTTAGAAATTCATAATGACAATCTTCCATTTAAATGAGAAGGATTACATAACCACCTGAAGTCATGTCAGAAATTGTTGGCAGATATTATTGGTTAGGTATGATTTAGAACACAATGTAAGGCTAGAAAATATGCTACCGTGTATGGATTTGTAATTTTCACTTAGCTATTTTCAATCACTATTTTATTATGTACTCAGGATTTATCATGCTAATCTATAATTAGTTCTCCTCACCTTCCATATATAAAAGTGTTACACTTCCTAGTCCCCTTGCAGCTAGACCAGTGCGTTGTAAGTTAAAGCAGCAAGAGTCATCATGGCCTGAAGAATTTATATACTGAGGCAGAACCTTCCAACCATCTCTTCTTCTGTCACAGCAAAGATGAAAGGGTATGTATGTTACATGGAGATGGCAGGAGATAAAATCCCCAGGAATGTTGAGTCACTACATGGAGGACAGATCCATTAGATGGTCTTTCACAATCATGGTGACCAAAGCTTGAATAATAAAAAACTTTTATTGTACTAAACTACTGAAACTCTTGTGTTTGCACAACAACATAATATCATAGTCCTGGTTTATGTAATAATTTTGCCTTTTTTAAGGGTGAGAATTAACTGAAAATGTAGAGATTTATTCAATAAGGAAAAGAAGATCTCAAATCCACTGGAGTCACTTAGAAACTGGATACAGAGTTTGCATAGTTGAAGAAGACTCTTAAGAACTGTTCTTCAGAAGAAAAAAAAAAAGGGAGACATTTCTCCAAATTTGTTCTGTATTGACACCTAACCTAAAATTGCCTTCAGAATTCTGGAATCATTCCTAAAATGTATAATTAGAGATTCTTGTTAAAAGAAGTTGATAACTGAGAATAGAAGGAATTTCTGTGAGGTAAAGTGTGATAGCCCTGCTGAGAATTGTCACCTATGTCTGTTGTTGGAACAAAGGAAGAATTGTTTTTTGCTCTTCATATATGAGATTTCCCTTTTATGAAATACTGAAATAGTTTCAGGATGTGTGTATACATGGAAAGCAGATATTTCTTTACTATAAAACATGGATTAGAAGTGTTCCTTTTATCAGTTTGGACTTCCATTGTATGGATTTTACTTAGAATAAAATAGATTGGAAGACTGGGCAAAGTTCAAAATGATCTAGGGTAAAAGAAATACAGTTTCTCTTTGTGTAGAGCTCAGGCAAGTCAAATAAATCAGATCAAAGAAATACCTTAATGATTCACTGAAGCTAATGTTCAAATAAAACCACAGCAGCAACCAAAACACCTGAAAATACTACAATTGCTAGTGAAGCATATACCTTTCTGAGAAAAGGTAAAGGAAGAACATCAGTCTAAGAGAAAGAAATTCTCCAATAGCATGTGTCAGCAAAAGGTGACTAAAAGAGTCCAAAGCAATGTCAAAATTTAAGCAAATGCTTTGGTCGTACAGTGACTATAGTACTTTGTTTCAAGTCATAGTTCTGCTGTGATCTTGGATTAAATCTTGGTTTTGGCGGGGGGTGGGGCCTTAGTCTTCTTAGTTGTAGAATAAACAACTGTCCTGCACGGTTTCTTCTATAGCAAATATTCCATTCTATTGCATAACTGTAGCAGTCCTTAGAGCCAACTTCAGCTAGGGATTCAGTTCTGTTTAACATAACTGATCTATTTCCTAATGTGCTGAGAGAAAACATAGGTCTAAAGCAAAGCTGACGAACAGAGAGTCCCAGCCCTCAAGCACATGTGAAAAGTTGTCTAGAGCTCATCACTCATTGTTATGGTGAGAAATCTATATTTGATTCTGTATTTGTAGACTGAAATACCTGTTGACTGGAAAAATGTGAGAGACACACTTTTCTAGGGTAAAACTTTCTCCTAGTTACTTACAACCTAAAGAACAGATGGACTCCTAATGGGTTTAATACTCACAAAAGCATTAAATCACAGAAGAAAAATTGCAACTAATTAAACACCTAACACCTTACAAACTCTTGCACTGCTGAGCTTGCTTAGGGAGAGGAGCAGAACCTAAATTGTGCAATGCATTATTTGGAGGCAGAGTCTTTGCTTCCAAAGTGTAGCTGATAATGATAATTCAATTTAATGACTGACTATGTGACCTTGGGTGGCTCAAGTTCTTAGGAGCTCAGGTCTCTCATCAACTGTTAAACAAAGAGATGTGGTCATTGAACAAGATGATCAGTAAGTTTCTACTCATTTAACATTTTCATGGTTTCTAAAGTATCTTTATACACTAAACTAGAAACTATAATGCAGCTTATTAAAATTGAGAAAATTTTAGGAAAACAATACTAATTTTCAACAAGGATTGTCTATCTGAGTGTTTTGGATAAAATATTTCAATAGCATCAAATGAAAAATAAGGATAAAATTCAAGCTTTTCTTAAGTGTGAAGAGCAAAGGGATGAGAAAGAGAGTGACATCCACATAGGAACATAAATTTATAATGAACATAAAATTGTATTTAA
Organism: Mesoplodon mirus; assembly: GCF_964341445.2. Taxonomy (NCBI): domain Eukaryota; kingdom Metazoa; phylum Chordata; class Mammalia; order Artiodactyla; family Ziphiidae; genus Mesoplodon; species Mesoplodon mirus. The sequence continues at coordinate 113,867,630 of NC_138983.1, read as the reverse complement.
TGTCAATGATGATGAGGTCTAGTTTTACCTTGATATTAACTTTACCTTTCTGTGTTCCCTTCTAGCTGATATGTATTTAGCACTGCACATGTGCCAAGTGAATCACAGTAAATTACATTTTTCTTAAAAAGTTTTACTCAGTCATAAGATAAATACGAGGAAATATTTTCTTCCTCAAGGCCCAGCATTACTAAATATAACTAATTTCTCCACTTCTGTGAAGGAAGAGCAAATAAACTGAAATGCAAATCTATCAGGTTATGTATGTGACAAAAGGCCTTATCTGATAGGTGAATTCCTTCATTTTCTGTTCATTTATAGACCCCAAATGACTTAATGTTTTTCATAGGAATTCATTCCCAAATCTCTGATATATATGTATGTATGCATGCATGTGTATATAGACATACATTACAAACCATATAGAATGGTATAGACGCAAGTAATCTTTTCTGCCCTGTTTACTACCCAAAAGTAACTGCCATAAATTTGGTTCTATAGCAATAAACTTGAAAATAAAAGTTACTTTCTTTTTGATAAAATAATTCAGCTAGAGATGACATAAAATGCTTTATATTTAAGCATGGAGAGATACCATGATTTCTCTTGCTCTAAAAAAGAGCTGATGCTACTGACAAGCAACTGACTATGTTTATGTAACAGGAAAGAACTGCCTTGAAAATGGCTACACAAACTGATAGTACCACGACTAGTTTCCAGATTTTCTCTTGCTCTTTGTTTGCTGAACTGAGCTGCATTTCTAAGAATTTCTCCATCCCCCTGCCACACTTAAGGTTATAATGAGAGTCATCTGCAAGTATGGCTGATTTTTCAGGAAAAAAATGATTGGCCTTATTTTGTAGGTTTTGCTGTGTGGATACCATTTTGGAGTTTGAGGTTATGAGAATTGTTTAACCATATTAATAAGGAAGTTTAAGACCCTTCAAAAATGTACTAAAAAATTAGAAGTCCTCTTTATCCTCACTCTAGGAGGAGTCAGTAGGAGACACAGCTTACCTTCTCTTAGGAGAAAATTGTCATCTCCTGGGCATTCTCAACAGGTAAATGTATTAGATATTATAGATTTTAGTCCACTAATTATTGTCAGTATGTTGTCATGTCAGGGTTTTCAATGAGGCTTTCTGACTTAGAAAAAAGGGAATGACTGCCTTTGAAAGATAAACTAAAAAAGCAGAACTTAGTTGATCAAAGCAGATATATGCAAAATAACTTGAGAAAGGCAGAATGGATTCAAGAACTGCTAATGAACTATTTGCAGTTGAATTTGTTATTGCAATAATATAAATACTTTTTATTGAAAATTGTACTCTACTATGTAGTAAACATGACATATAACATGAATGTTTGCATATTAATATGAATATATATATATATATATATATATATATATACTTTATACAAGGTGCTACAGTTAGTAAGTGACAGAACCAGGTCTCAAATTCAAGTCAAATTCTACTGGCTGTTCTGCCTATCATATGCCAATGAGAAGGAAATTTGCTGACCATTGAAACATAGATGTTACACAGGTTTTGAAACATCAAATCTTAGCCAAGCCCTATATTGGCTGCATTATTTTATGGGGGGAAATAGTATGCAAATACTTAGTGTACTGCTTGGCACTACAAAATGGAGAGTAAACTAGGGTTACTGAAGCCTTTGAAACACACTTGCAGGGGGAAAAAAAAGCATTAGCCTATGAAATGTGATTTTTTTTTCTGTTGGCAAGATTATCTGATTGTGAAAGTAATGAATCAAGTCATATTATCCTAATGTCCCCAATATGTGAAGCAATTAAAAATATCTTGATTCTGATCTGCTCTCCCCAATCAAGCTTCTGAATTTGATTGGCTGTATTTACAGGTCTACCTGTAGGGTAAGATTATGATGTTCATACTTATATAAGTATACCGGCCCATATGAAAGTTATTTTCTATTATAAACTCATCAGTTAATGTGGTGTTTACATATCAGTTTTGTGGGTTTGATTAATTGATGTGAGGAATTGGTATCTTTGATAAGCTGAGCTATCCTTAGTGTGCTGTTCAAATTAGGATTCTCAGATTCTCTGCCCAGATGGAGCAGTGAAAGAGAAAGAGAAAGAGTCAACCCACCTCTTTTTGCCCCCACATCACCTCTGCAGCCTCACCTTCACCCTCAGGTACCAGCCATGCTGAGGACTTGTATGGCAAAGAGCCATGCTCTACCTCAGCTCTGGCCCTCACATGTACTATTTGTACTCTTCAATTCTGTATTTCTTATTCAGCTTTGGAACACATTCTAGGCATTACCTCTTCAAGAATACATCTTTGACCTATTTATTATGTGGGTTAGAGCCTCCTCCCATGTGTTTTCAGTCACTTTGTACATAATGTTATTATAGCAGTTGCTATATAACATTATTATATCAGTTGCCAGCACTATTAGCTCCTTAAACACAGGCAAGACCTTACTTATCTTTGAATCCTAGAACAGTACTTTGCCATTTAGCGGGTATCAAAAAATTTCTCTTGAATATATTATTAATTGGGAATCCCTAGGTCCTGGAATAAATTATAGATAGTGTCTTCCTCACTTCAGAATTCCTAGGGCCTAGCTATTTATTGAATTTTTAGTAAATACTTATTAAGTAAATAAGCAGAGATGACATTTATGGTTGTATCAAAAGAAAATATTAAAGGTTTTTTTTTTTTTTTTTATCTCTAAGCCTTTGGTCAGCATGGTGAGCATTCTTGGTGCCTAGTTTTTATTAGAACAAAATAGTATTTACATTTTTGCTTCTTATAGTCTTTCCTTAGAGAAAAACAAACTATTTATTTTTTAAAACAATGAAGCATATGCAAGTTTGTTCCAGAGTTATAACAAAATCAACATAATTGAATGACAGACATGGAAAATCAGAACTGAATACAGGGACAGAAGATTGAGTAAAAATTTGGCAAGATGCCCAGACAAACCTCAGTTTACGACAGCAGAAATGAACAGACAATTAGATTCCTGAATCACATCTTTGAGTTGAGCTGTTTTTCTTTCTCATGTGTGTCTCAGTGGCATGTGGGAGAGAGTATGAATAGGTTGGTTTTCAGTCTCTGGAGTGAAACTGTTCAATTAAATATTTAGGAGGTCTGTCATGAAGTAATTGTTTATGAATGCAGGCAACACAAATGAGTGTGTTGTAAGCATATGTAAATGCAAATGTAGATAAAAGGCATTGTTAATATGTACAGAAGGGAAAATAATTAGCAAATTTATAAGGGTCAGTCTGTAATTCTAATGTTAAAACTAATCCTTTGTTCATTTTAAGATATTCCTCTAATGGGTTTACCATGCATTTTCTCTGGTAAGTGGTGATGTGCTCGAATTTACAAAGCAGAAAAGAAACAACGTGAACATTTTTAACTCTTGGGAGGCTATACAAAGCAGTGGAGGGTGTTTGGTGGCTGCCTTTGCTGTTCATAAACAGTTGAATTGTGCCTTATTACTCACCATCCCACACCACCGCTGTTCAGGCCTTTTCCCAAAATTTCATTCAAATCTTGCAGCTGCCAGTTCTATGAGAGCATTACCTATACTGTAATTACTGAATAGGTTGATTGAACTTGAGCTCTTCAGCCTGTTTCAGAAACCCGTATTAACACCCTTATTGACCTCTTCTCTTGGGTGATTCTCATGTGACTGGGCCATTGCTGCATTCTTCCCAGCAATATTTTTGATAGAAAAGCCAGCTGGCTCCAAAACGTAGTCTTGAAATTCCATTTTTAATGCCCCTCCCCTGCGTATATCTGTTGGTCTCTAAGTGGCTTTTTCTTCTTACAGTTAATCCTTGAGAGGAAGACAGAATTTGTAGGAGCATATCACATAGATTTCATGGATTTTGTGAGGCTGAGCAAGTCAGATTTTAAAGTTCATCGGCTTTAGCTACATACTCCTAAAAATATTAGCCCTCACTTCCAATCTTTCTGATCCAGAGTACTAAGTGTCTACATAAATGTCTCCTGCATATACTGTTACTAATATTAAAGATAACAATGATTAGCTGTTCATCATATTCCAGGCAGTGTGCTAACCTATTTACATGAATTACTTCTTGTAATCAAGATAACCAAGCTTGGTAGTTATTGTCATTACCCTCATTTTACACATTTGAAAGTAGGCTTAGTGAGGTTAAAACTGTAGTAGCTCAGAGCTAATTGGTATTTCTGAGATTTGAATCCAGACTACTTGACCAAAGAGCCCACTTTCTAAACCATCATGCTATAGGGTTATTTTCACTTGGTGTAGGCACCATTATGAACCCCTTCACATGATGATTTTGTTACATAATTTGAACATCTGGGGGCCAAGTTCAATCATTAATGTAACAGACCCATGTATAATGTTGGTGATTTATTAAAAATAAAAATGTATGATTTTATGTATACATGTGTGTGTGACCTTTTTCTCTTCATCTCATGCTGTGATTATAAGCACAAATATATGTACATATATATGCACACACACAGAAAAAAAATGTTTTTCTGGAGGAAACAATTTTAAAATTGTTTTATGCTGACATTGATTTATGCTGACATCTTTATACTTACTTATTGTTTTTAAGTATAAAAAAATAGCTCATTGGCATAAAGAAAGAATCTATGTTCTCAATGAATCATGCAGCTTTGTTAACACTTTCTTTCATATGGGAAAATGACCCTGCCTCCAGGAGAACGTATTAAGGAAGGTATATCATTGGAGAATTTGACTGCAAGTGAACGAAGTATTGAAAACACTAGCTTTTGTGATATTATTTTGGCGATATATATATCAGTTAGAATGAGGGTTTTTTTTCCCCAAGCAAAATAGTTTGTTAGTTTATTTTCCACATGTTCCAGTGAGAAGGGCTCCCAGAGCTATAGGTAAGAAGCACTTGGGCATTTTATCCCTATTTTCATGATTAATATCATTCGACTACCCTTACTCCATCTAATCACAAATATACACTATGAAGACAATTTAGGAGACTGTTAAATATATTTTAATTAAAAAAAGGTGTTCTTTTTATGAGTGGTGAAAAAAATAACACTGTCTTAAAAATATAGAATTTTATTTTTCTCCCACATAAAACAAGCCCAAAGGTAGGTAGTTTAGCTGACATGCCACTAAACGGTACCATCTACCAAATTACTTCTAATTGTCTTGGCATTTGTCTTTCCCAAAATAGATCAAGTTGGGTGCTTGACCTCTATCCATCATATGCATGCAGCATAGAGAAGGCCAATACCCTTCTTTTTGAAGATTTGTCTCTATAGCTTTGTAAAGCCTGTTATTAGTCAGTTCTCCAGAGAAAAGAATCAATAGGACACACACACATATAGAAAGTGATAAATACACACACACACACACACACACATATATGGAGTAAGAGGGAGAGAAATTTATTATAAGATTTATTTTTCATGCTCATACTCTTATGGAGGCTGAAAACTCTCAAGATCTGCAGTCTGAAGGCCTAAGACCAGAAAATCTGCTGTTGTAAGTTTGGGTTTGAGTCTGAAGGCAGGAGAAGACTAATAAAGACCAATGTCCCAGCTGGAAGACCATCAGGTAGAGAGAGAGAGAATTCTTTCTTGCTTAGTCTTTTGTTGGATTCGGGCCTTCAGTGGATTAGATGAGGTCCACCTACAGATTGGAAAGAACAATCTGTTTACATAGTCTACCAATTCAACTATTAATATCACCCAGAAATACCCTCACAGACACACCAGAATAATGTTTAATCAGGTATTGAGTAACTTGTGGGCCAGTTAAGTTGACACGTAAAATTAACCATCACAAGGCCCTTCTGTTTACAGCCTATTGGCTAGAGCATAGTGATAAAAAAAAAGGATGGTAAATTTGGTCTATATCATGGAAAGTCATATACCTAGATAAAAATCAGAGATCCTATTGTTACAGAAAAATTAGACAACAGATAATGGGGCATATTTAGTAGGTTCTGCTTCTGAGGAGACCCAACACTAAAGGGTAAAAGAAGAGAAAGTAGTTTCCTAGATGAAATAAAATGAATTTATCTCTCTGAACTATGGAACGTAATATTTTATATCATTTAAAATAATCATTATTTTCAGCATTTGTTGATATTCTGATTTTGTGAAAATTGCAATAGAGTCAATGTTTTGTCATTCTGGATTAAATTTTTGAAAATTTCTGCTACTATTTGTGCTATTATTTGAGAGATATCTTACAATTTACTATTTTTAACGTGCTAATGAAATACTTCATTATATATATAAACTATATTTTATACATACTATATATATATATATATATATATATATATATATATATTTCTACTTTTTTTTTTTTTTTTGCAGTATGCGTGCCTCTCACTGCTGCGGCCTCTCCCACCACGGAGCACAGGACCCGGACGCGCAGGCTCGGCGGCCATGGCTCACAGTCCCAGCCGCTCCGCAGCTTGTGGGACCCTCCTGGACCAGGGCACGACCCCATGTCCCCCGCATCGACAAGCAGACTCTCAACTACTGAGCCACCAGGGAAGCCCCATATATATATTTCTTGAATCACGAGCCTCACTGTTTATTTGGGGTGGATACAAGTTCTTTTAAATAGAATTGGTGGTTTTCTTTTTCTTATTCAGGAAAGTTTTCCCAGAAAGTAACCTTCCAATCATTTGCCCACAAAGTAAGAGCAAAGGAGCCAGAGTTGTGAGAGGCAGGCAGCATTCAGGTGGGTGCGTCACCACTCAGTATACTATCAATCACCGTATCCCAGGTGTTCAGGAGGGTGTCTCATTTGATCTCTCAGTTGTTCAAACTGTCTCCAATGCAGATTCTCTGTGATTCAACATCTCCAGAGAATAAACCTATTTTCTTCTACAAAGCTCAAGGAAGAGCAATTGCCTATTTGCTTAGACTACTGGAAAACATCTTGGAAGCTACTTCCTACTAAAAACAAACTTTTAAAAGATCTTTTGCTTTTAACCTCACTTCACACCCAGAAAGAGTGAATTACAAGGAGTAATTCAGAGGTTATTGCACCTCCAATTCTTAAAACTTGCAATGGTTCTGCAGCACAAATAATCACTTTTTTTTATTGGCATCCTTTAGGCTGTCATGTTCTGGCTTTTTAATAGACAGAGTCAGTTATTATTCATGTACGTGCTTTCCATATTACAAAATTAGCATTGTAGTGCACTATGTCCTTTTTTTTTTCTTTGTTTTTTTGGTCTTATATCTTTGAAAACTACTTATGGATCTGGAAAAAGAATGGTTATGTTGACTTCCCAAGAGCACTTCCAATGGATTCTTTCCAGTGGCACTTTCTTGATGACCATGCACCACTTTCCAAAAATTCTATTTGATTGATTTTTGTGACCTTTCTCTTTAAGCACCTCCCATTCACCATCTCTTTCTTACTCTCATTTGTTTCTTTATCTCCTTCCTGTCTTCTAGTTTCTTTGTCTTTCCATTGGTCTTTGGTGTTCACTGAAATTCTGACTTTAGTCAGTCCTAATCCCAATTTTACATCTTGAGTAATACCATTTCTCAAGTTATTTTTATTACCAGTTGTATAATGGTGACCTCCACCCTCAAATCTGAATCTCCACCCCTGACTGAATTCCTAAGCTTCACATGCATATACCCTCTTATGTGATAGACATTTCAATCCTGCTAAACATTTCAATTTGGGTGTCCCATAAGCAGCTCAAATTCAACATGTTTAATAATGAATTCACCATCTCCTATACCACACATGTTCCTTCTCAATGGTACTGCAGTTCAGTTGACAACAGTACTCATTCATTCAAGTTAAAAAAAAAAAGGAAATCAATCAAGGTTTCCCCGTTTCTCTCTTACTATCATATCCAATAAATTGTTTCCTACTTAATCTTTGACTTATTTCTAATTTCCCACCTTAATTTAAGCCCATTCCTTCTAATCTAGTTTTTAGGTTTATCTGATACTGTCTCTTTTCCTTTGAATTCATCTTGATTATTGCTTTTGAATGAACTATCGAAAATTTAAAACTGACAACTTTAATACCGCACATTAAATACTCAGTGCTACCCACTACCTGTACTCTATAAAGATAACACTTCCTAGAATAGTATGCAAGAACCATGATTACTAGCCACTATCTCTATTGCCTCATCTTCCATAATTCTTCCCTGATTTCACTCCAGTGGATGAAAACTTATTTGAGGATTTTTTGTAAACCTGATACAGTTTCATATGCAAAATGTTTATTTCTTAATACATTGTATCCTTTGCAAGAATGCCCTCCTACTTTTCTTCAGCTAACTTCTAAGATTTATCTAGACTCAATATAGCTTCCAACTCTAAACTGTCTTCTCAAATCTACCAAGGATGAAATTACTGGTCTTTTATTCTTTTCTTATAGCATCCTCTATCTCTGACAGAATAGCTTGTTCACCAGTGTGTACCACAATGTTTTATATTTCTTAAAGGAAGAAACAATGTCTTATTCATTGGGAGAGCCTCATAATCTAGTGGTTCCGGGAAAATAGTGGGCAAGAGTAAATCTTTTGTTGAATTACCAAGAAATCCTTCTAAAACTTTGCATTATTTAGCTTATTTTCCTTTCACTTCCTTTCAAATATTTTCAAGGAGAGAATTTCTTTTTGCAAATACAGCCATGGAAAATGCTACTATACTCTAACTCATGATGAAGTTATACCTTAATGCTGATTTAGATATGGTAGATTCTATTTTGGAACTTGGGTTTGGAGACATTAATTTAACCCTCCAGCTCTCCAGTTTCTATATTTGTTAAGTGAAGAAATAGTACTAGATGAGCATCAAAGCTCTTCCTATAAGTTCTGAGGATATGTAACTTGCTATTTGAAAAAAAATGCCTTCTAGAGGCTTATAAACAAATAGTCAGTTATGGATATCAGTAACAAATGAGAATTTTTCTTTCCCCTGTAAAGCTAAAAGATGGGCAGAGAGTAAAGCTGAACATCTTGACACAGTCCCCACTATCCATGAATGTGCCTTTAACTATGACTCCATGATGAGGAGGTATAAGTGAGACCATTTGTTTTCCTTATATCTTTTGTTAGCTTTGAGTTATAACCAAAGTAATGTGTTTATATATTTTTTATTGAAAGAAATTGTATTAAGAGCTTCATTTTAGTATAAGCAATGATATTTTGTTACTTGGGAAAATCATAAAGTAAAATTTAGGACTAATGAGGTGTATTTCCCAAACTAAAACAGTTTCAGTAATTTATGAATCATCATGACAAGATTTCTCTTGTGACCAATTCACAATTTAACTCTGCTACAAGCTATTAGAGATAAAAAACAGTTTTAGGGTTTTAATTTATCCTGCATACTTTTAATTACTAACAGCTGTAGCCAAGATGATTCTGGATGAAGCTGAACATAGAATTAAAGCAAAAAATAAGAACTCCAATTTTATTCATTAAAAAATATAATTTGGACACCATAATATATTTTGTCAGGTTCAAAATGAACTGAGAAGCTACTCTCTCAATTGTTATGAAAGTAGCTGATGAACCAAAGAGAATATAGGAAGTTATTTTCAGTCCCACTTTTGTGAATTCAAGTTTTATTTATCATCATCTCAATTTTATATCATTAATGATCTTGTTCTTTTTCAAGCAGAAATGCATGAAGTGAATTACTTTAGTGTGTAATGAACGTATGCATCATTCATAGAAAATCTTTCAGATTTAACTCAAAGGGTGAGTTAAAGGGAGAGATTTAGGGGTCTTCAAGAAGTTGACATTTTAAATTGGTACATGTTGAATGGTTTCAAAGATGATGCAATGATGTCAACATTTTAGATTATAGTTGTTTTCTCAATCTCTATTCTCTTCCATTGTTATGGACTTTATTTCTGGTGTATGTGTGTGTGTGTGTATGTGTGTGTGTTGTGGAATGTGATCTCCCCAAATAGGAAATCCTTCTGATGGAAATGTGTGCGGGAAGAAAAAAATAAGCTATTAATGTCAGCATATGGCAGTTTCCATATACTCTTGATTTTTGCTTTATAACTCCTCTATAGAGAGACAGTATAGACAGTGTATTTGTTTCCTAAGACTGTTGTAACCAATCTTCATAAAATTGATAACTTAAAACAAGAGAAGTACTGTAAGCCAGAAGTACAAAATCAAGGTATTTGTAGGGTCATGCTCCCTCCAAAGGCTCTAGGATGGAATATTTCTTTGCCTCTTCCAGATTCTGGTGGCTCCGGGTGTTCTTTAGTTTGTGATTGAATAACTCCAATCACTGCCTCCATTTTTACATGGACTTCTTCTCTTCTGCTGTCTCTTATAAGGACATTTGGCATCAGACATTGGGCCCGCTAGGTTAATAGGGTAATTCAGGATGATTTAATCTCAAAATCATTAACTTAATTACATCTGCAAAGACCCTTTATTTTTCCAAATAAGATCAGATCACAATCAGTTTCCATATGTATATTTATATTTGAGGAAGGACATTATTCAACTCACAAATAACTAGGCTGAGTACCCAACTATATAACTAGTGGGAAATATTATCTACTTCTCTGGATTTGGCTACCAAGTTTGCCATGAATGTCCTTACATGAAAGAGGATATGGAGAATTTCCTGATTGCTCAGGAAAATCTCTACTTAAAAATGGACTTGAGGACATGGGGAGGGGGAAGTGTAAGCTGGGATGAAGTAAGAGAGTGGCATTGACATATATACACTACTAAATGTAAAATAGATAGCTAGTGGGAAGCAGCCACATAGCAGAGGGAGATCAGTTCGGTGCTTTGTGACCACCTAGAGGGGTGGGATAGAGAGGATGGGAGGGAGATGCAAGAGGGAGGGGATATAGGGATATATGTACACGTATAGCTGATTCACTTTGTTATACAGCAGCAACTAACACAACCATGTAAAGCAATTATACTCCAATAAAGATGTTAAAAAAGTGTAATTGACTGCTATTTATCTTCCATTTATCTGATGTATTCAGTGTTGATCCCTCTACTTCCCCTACCTTTCTAAATGCATCTGTCACTCATGGCTTTCTCTTTGTTTCATGCTTTTCATTTATTTTACCCTATTTCCATTTCATTTTCTCTCTTTGGTATTTCCTCATAGATTTAGGACCATAGATACATAGACTAGTGTAGCTAAGAATAATAGAAAGAAACTTAACTGCTTGTGTAATAATTTCTGATTCAAATCCAAATCATACTGTAGTCAACTTTTCAAAGAGGGAGAGGGATTTAAATAAAATGTTTTATTACATATATACACAGTAAGACCAAGTTACAAAGAGAGGGATTCTTAGAGCAATTAATGGATGGAGACTAAAAGGTATAAAATAAGTTTATAAATTCTTATTTAGAAACACATGAAAAATGAAGGAAGATTTCTATCAGAGAGAAATTATGTGAATGCTAGAACTGTAAAGAGAAATGATGGGCAAAGGAAATGCAATGAGGAAGAATAATTGCACTTTACCCTTCCAAATGAAGAATTCCAAAAGGAATTGATAAATTCATAAATTAATGCATTTCTTTCAGTGTCAGGTATATCTATATCTATATATCTATATATATAGATATATAGATATAGATATAGATATAGATTTTTTTCACTTCTACAAACATTGAGCATCTACTGTAGACTAGTTACTCTTTAGTATATTCAATCTGTTATAATCACAGAGAAGCCATTGTGTTGTATCCCTGACATGGGTGTGATAACCCAATGCTGCAAACTCTCAGTTCTGTGGCTTACAAAATAGATAAAATATGGCACACACTAAAAAAAAATATTGAAATTCAAACACATATGTAAACATAAATTCTAAACAGGTTTGTAAATGTCAAACTGTATTAAAGGGAAAGTATATTTAAGTTCGGGAAGTCTGAAACTTACTTAAGTGTCAGAGCTTTGCCTATTCTCTCTTCAGGACTTTTTATTCACAGTGTGCTTTTTATAACATTTATTTTTTTATTGGTGTATAATTGCATTGCAATATTGTGTTAGTTTCTGTTGTACAGTGAAGTGAATCAGCAATATCTATACATATATCCCCTCCCTCTTGGACCTCCCTCACACCCCCATCCCACTGATCTGGATCATCACAAAGCACCAAACTGAGCTCCCTGTGCTATACTGCAGGTTCTCACTATCTATCTATTTTACACATGGTAGTATATTTATATCAACACAATATCCCAATTCATTCCACCCTCATTTTACCCCCCTGTGTCCACATGTCTGTTCTCTATGTCTGCGTTTCTATTACTGCTTGGCAAATAGCTTAATCTGTACAATTTTTCTAGATTCCACATATATGTGATAATATATTATATATATATATATATTTTTTCTCTTTCTGACTTGCTTCACCATGTATGACAGCCTCTAGGTCCACCCATGTCTCTATGAATGATCAAATTTCATTTCTTTTTATGGCTGAGTAATATTCCATTATATACACATACCACATCTTCTTTATCCATTCATTAGTTGATGGACATTTAGGTCATTTCCATGTCCTGGCTATTGCAAATGGTGCTGCCATAAAAATTAGGGTACATGTGCCTTTTTGAATTATGATTTTCTCAGGGTACATGCTCAGTAGTGGGATTGCTAGGTCATATGGTAGTTTTATTTTTAGTTTTTTAAGGAACCTCAATACTGTAGTCCATAGTGGCTGTATCATTTTACATTCCCACCAACTGTGCAAGAGGGTTCCCTTTTCTCCACACCTTCTCCAGCATTTATTGTTTGTAGATTTTTTGATGATGGCCATTCTGCCTGGTATGAGATGATAACTCTTTGTAGTTTTGATTTGGATTTCTTTAATACTTAGTGATGTTGAGCATCTTTCATGTGCCTCTTAGCCATCTGTATGTCCTCTTTGGAGAAATGTCTATTTAGGTCTTCTGCCCATTTTTTAATTGAGTTTTTTTTTGTTTTTTTGATATTGAGCTACATGAGCTGCTGGTATTTTGGAGATTAATCCTTTGTCCATTGCTTCATTTGCAAATATTTTCTCCAACTCTAAGGGTTGTCATTTTGTTTTGTTTATGGTTTCCTTTGCTTTGCAAAAGTTTTAAGTTTAATTAGGTCTCATTTTCTTATCTTTGTTTTGTTTTCATTATTCTAGGACGTGGGTCACAATATATATTGCTGTGATTTATGTCAAAGAATATATTTCCTCTAAGAGTTTTATACTGTCTGGTCTTACATTTAGGTCTTTAATCCATTTGGAGTTTATTTTTGTGTATGGTGTTAGGGACTGTTCTAAGTTCATTCTTTTACATGTAATTGTTCAGATTTCCCAGCACCTTTTATTGAAGAGGGTATCTTTTCTCCATTGTATATTCTTGTTTCCTTTGTCATAGATTAGGTGTCCATAGGAGCGTGGGTTTATATCTGAGATTTCTATCCTGTACCATTAACCTATATTTCTGTTTTTGTGCCAGTACCGTACTGTCTTGATTACTGTAGCTTTGTAGTGTAGTTTGAAGTCAGGGAACCTGATTCTTCCAACTCCATTTTTCTTTGTCAGTATTGCTTTGGCTATTCAGGGTCTTTTGTGTTTCCAGACAAATTGTAAAATTGTTTGTTCCAATTCTGTGAAGAATGTCATTGGTAATTTGATAGGGATTGTACTGAACCTGGAGATTGCTTTGGGTAGTGTAGTCATTTTCACAATACTGATTCTTCCAATCCAGGAGCATGATATATCTCTCCATCTTTTCGTGTCATCTTTGATTTCTTTCAGAAGTGTTTTATAGTATTCTGAGTACAGGTCTTTTGCCTCCTTAGGTAGGTTTCTTCCTAGGTATTTATTCTTTTGTTTGTGATGGTGAATGGGATATTTCCTTAATTTTTTTTTCTGAACTTTTGTTTTTAGTGTATAGGAATGCAAGAGATTTCTGTGCATTAATTTTGTATCCTGCAACCTTACCAAATTAATTGATTAGTTCTAGTAGTTTTCTGATGGCATCTTTAGGATTTTCTATGTATAGTATCATGCCACTTGAAAACAGTGACAGTTTTAATTCTTCTTCCAATTTGTATTCATTTTATTTCTTCTTTTTCTCTGATTTCCATGGCTAGGATTTCCAAAACTATGTTGAATAATAGTGGTGAGAGTAGACATCCTTGTCTTTTTCCTGATCTTAGTTGAAATGCTTTCAGTTTTTCACCATTGAGAATGATGTTTGCTGTGGCTTTTTCATATATGGCCTTCATTATGTTGAGGTAGGTTCCCTCTACGCCCACTTTCTGGAGAGTTTATATCATAAATTGGTGTTAAATTTTGTCAAAAGCTTTCTCTGCATCTATTATTATTTAATTTGTTAATATGGTGTATCACATTTATTGATTTGCATATATTGAAGATACTTTCATCCCTGGGATAAATCCCACTTGATCATGGTGTATGCTTTTTTTAATGTGTTGTTGGATTCTGTTTGCTAGTATTTTGTTGAGGATTTTTGCATCTATATTCATCAGTAATACTTGTCTGTAATTTTCTTTCTTTTGTGATATCCTTGTCTGTTTTTGGTATCAGGGTGATGGTGGCCTCATAGAATGAGTTTGGGAGTGTTCCTCCCTCTGAAATTTTGGGAAGAGTTTGAGAAGGATAGGTGTTAACTCTTCTATAAATGTTTGATAGAATTTGTCTGTGAAGTCTTCTGGTCCTGGATTTTTGCTTGTTGGAAGATTTTTAATTACAGTTTCAATTTCATTGCTTGTGATAGGTCTGTTTATATTTTCTAATTCTTCCTGTTTCAGTCCTGGAAAGTTGTACCTTTCCAAGAATTTGTCCATTTCTTCCAGGTTGTCTTTTATTGGCATATATTTTTTGACAGTAGTCTTATGATCCTTTGTATTTCTGTGGTATCAGTTGTGATTTCTCCTTTTTCATTTCTAATTGTATTGATTTGTGTCCTCTCCCTTTTTTTCTTGATGAGTCTGGCTAAAGGTTTATAAATTTTGTTTATCTTCTCAAAGAATGAACATTTAGTTTTATTGATCTTTGTTATTGTTTTCTTCATTTCTATTTAATTTATTTCTGGCCTGATCTTTATCATTTCTTCTACTAACTTAGGGTTTTCTTTGTACTTCTTTTTCTAGTTGCTTTAGGTGTAAGGTTAGATTGTTTATTTGAGATTTTTCTTGTTTCTTGAGGTGAGCTTGAATTGCTATAAACTTCCCTGTCAGAACTGCTTTTGCTGCATCCAATAGGATTTGGATCATCATGTTTTCATGGTCATTGTTTCTAGGTTTTGTTTGTTTGTTTTTTGTTTTTTTCTTCCTTGATTTCTTCAGTGACCTATTGGTTATTTATCAGCAGCCTGTTTAGACTCCATGTGTTTGTATTTTATACAGTTTTTTCCCCCTATTATGTATTTCTAATCTCATAGCATTGTGTTCGGAAAAGATGCTTGATGCAATTTCAATTTTCTTAAATTTTCTGAGGCTTGATTAGTGATCCAACATGTGATCTATCCTAGAGAATGTTCCATGTGCACTTGGGAAGAATGTGTATTCCTTCCCTTTTGGTAGAATATCCTGTAAATATCAATTAAGTCCATCTGGTTTATTGTGTCATTTAAACCTTGTGTTTCCTTATTTATTTTCAGCCTGGATGATCTGTGTATTGGTGTAAGTTGGGTGTTAAAGTCCCCCAGTATTATTGTCTTACTGTCAATTTCCCTTTTTATTACTGTTAGAATTTGTCTTATGTACTGAGGGGCTCCTTTCTTGGATGCATAAATATTTACAATTGTTATATTTTTTTCTTGGATTGATCCTTTGATCATTATATAGTGTCCTTCCTTATTTCTTGTAACAGTCTTTATTTTAAAGTCTATTTTATCTGATATGAGTATTGTTACTCCAGATTTCTTGTGATTTCCACTTGAATGGAATATCTTTCTCCATTAACTCACTTTCAGTCTGTATGTGTCCCTAGGTCTGAAGTGGGTCTCTTGTAGACAGCATATATATGGGTCTTGTTTTTGGATCTATTTAGCCAATCTGTGCATTTTGATTGGAGAATTTAATCCATTTGCATTCAAGGTTGTTATCAATATGTATGTTCTTATTATGATTTTCTTAATTGACTTGGGTTTGTTTTTGTGGGTCTTTTTCTTCTTTTGTGTTTCATGCCTAGAGAAGTTCCTTTAGCATTTGTTGTAAAGCTGGATTGGTGGTGCTGATTTCTATTAGCTTTTGCTTGTCTGTAAAGCTTTTGATTTTTCTGATGAATACAAATGAGAACCTTGATGGGTAGAGTAATCTTGGTTGTAGGTTTCCCTTACTTCACTTTAAATATATCCTGTCACTCAACTCTGGCCTGAAGAGTTTCTGCTGAAAAATCAGCTCATAACCTTATGGGGACTCCCTTGTATGTTATTTTTGTTTTTCCCTTGTTGTTTTTAATATTTTTTCTTGAATTTAGTTTTTGTTAGTTTGATTAATATGTGCCCTGGTGTGTTTCTCCTAGGGTTTGTCCTATATGGAACTCTCTGCCCTTCCTGGACTTGAGTGGCTATTTCCTTTCCCATGTTAGGAAAGTTTTCCACTATAATATCTTCAAATATTTTCTCAGACAATTTCTCTTTCTCTTCTTTTTCTGGGACCCCTATATTCCAAATGTAGTTTATTTAATGTTGTTCCAGAGGTCCCTGATACTGTCCGAAATTCTTTTCATTCTGTTTTTTTCTTTTTTCTGCTCCTCAGCAGTTATTTCCACCATTCTATTTTCCAATTCACTTATTCGTTCTTCTGCTTAAGTTATTCTGCTCTTGATTCCTTCTAGTGCATTTTTCATTTCAGTTATTGTGTTGTTCATCATTGTTTGTTTGTTCTTTTGTTCTTCTAGTTCTTTTTAAAAAAAACATTTCTTATATTTTCACTATCTGTGCCTCCATTCTTTTTCCAAGATTTTTAATCATCTTTACTATCATTCCTCTGAATTCTTTTTCAAGTAGGTTACCTATTTCTTCATTTATTTGGTATTATAGGTTTTTACCCTGCTCCTTCATCTGTAACATATTTTTTTGTCATCTTATTTTTTGATGAGTGAGGCTGTATTCCTTTCTTACTTATTGTTTTGTTTGAGGTATCCAGTATTGGAGTTTGCAGGCAGTTGGATAGAGCTGGGTCTTGGTGCCAAGATGAGGACCTCCAGGAGACCTCGCTGTGATGAATATTCTCTTGGGTCTGAGGTTCTCTGTTATTCCAGCAGGTTGAACTCAACACTCTCATCACAGGAACTCAGGCCCGACTTCCAGCCTGGGAACCAAGATCTCACAAAGTGCATGGTACAGCAAAAGAAAAAAAAAAAAAAAAGGAGCAGTACAATATTAAAGATTAAAAAATATATAAAATTAGAAATATAAAAAGTATATTAAGAAAAATAAAAATATAAGTGAGACAACTACAACAACTAAAACAGAAGCAAAACAGAAAAAAGGAAAATGAAGAGAGGGAACAACCCAAAAGGATAGAAAAATAACAAATTATAAAGAATAACATAAAATTAGAAAAATAAAAACATTAAAAATTAAAAATATAATGAATCAATAACAACAAGGTAAAACAGAACCACAACCAAAGAAATACAATGGCTGGAAAGGTCTTGGTTGTGAAGGGTAGAGCTCAAGCAGGGGCAGGGTCTAAGGCAGGGGCAGGGCCTAGGCTCAGTACCTGTGTGGCTGGAAAAGGTCTAGGTGGTGGGACCTAGGCAGGGACATCTTTTAGGCATGGGGTCAGGACCCATGCAGCTGGGAAAGGTGGCAGAACAGAGGGGAGCTCAGAGTGTGAAGTTTGGAGGTAAAGCCCTGCATGGTGGTATGTGGGTGGGGTTTAGGCCCAGCAGGGTTTGAGGAGGTCTTGGAGGGCAGAGGATTAGGCCTGGGCTTTCAGCAGGTTCCCTGGGGCTCAAGTGCACAGGGAAAGTCTGGTCACACACCCTTCCGATGCTCTGCTCTCTGAAGGGTCCCCCCTGTCCTTGTTGACCTGCTAACCGTGGGTGGGCCCCTCTGGGCATGGGAACCCCTCACCTCCACCAACCAACTCTCAGGGCCACCAGTCCCATATTGCCTCCACTTCTCCTGCTCCCCCTCCCTCCCACATTCTATGCAGTCATTAGTGGTTCCTCCTGTCAACTTAGGTCTCCTTGGCCCCCCACCAGTACCTAGTAGGTGCCCAAGTTGGGCAGAGATGTGAACTCTGCTTCCTCCTAGTCCGCCATCTTGACTCCACACCCCACAGTGTGTTTTTATTGAAGATTGGGTAACAGTAATAAATCCTGTTGGGGAGCAATAAATAGAACTTAATATTAGAATATTATATTCTTGTGTGCTCCTACTGCGGTATGGAAAAAGAAAAATGCTATGTTCAATATACACATATTTTCTTGGCATGCTTATTAGGTTAAAGATAATTTTCAAAATTTGTCAAAGTTTAAAACAACATAAAAGTATGCCTGGGATCAGCTGCTCCTATAACCCTGTCCTGTCTGAGAAAAGAACGGCCACCCTCCGGCAACCTACAAGCAGAGGTGGGGCCAAATCCAAAGCTGAAGCCCTGGAGCTGTGTGAACAAAGAAGAAAAAGGGAAATTTCTCCCAGCAGCCTCAGGAGTGGTGGATTAGATCTCCACAATCAACTTGATGTACGCTGCATCAGTGGAATACCTGAATAGACAATGAATCATCCCAAATTGAGGAGGTGGACTTTGAGAGCAAGATATATTATTTTCCCCTTTTTTTTCTTTTTGTGAGTGTGTATGTGTATGCTTCTGTGTGAGATTTTGTTTGTATAGCTTTGCTTTCACCATTTGTCCTAGGGTTCTGTCCGTCCATTTTGTTTGTTTGTTTTTGTTTGTTTGTTTTTTTAACTTAAAAATATTTTTTCTTAATAATTATTTTTTTATTTTAATAATGTTATTTTATTTTATCTTACTTTATTTTATTTTATCCTCTTTCTTCCTTCTAATTTTTCTTATTCCTTTTATTCTGAGCCGTGTGGATGAAAGGCTCTTGGAGCTGGAGCCAGGAGTCAGTGCTGAGCCTCTGAGGTGGGAGAGCCAACTTCAGGACACTGGTACACAAGAGGCCTCCCAGCTCCACGTAATATCAAACAACAGAAATCTCCCAGAGATCTCCATCTCAACACCAACATCCAGCTTCAGTCAAAGACCAGCAAGCTACAGTGCTGGACACCCTATACCAAACAACTAGTAAGACAGAAACACAACCCCACCCATTAGCAGAGAGGCTGCCTATAAACATAATAAGGCCAAAGACACCCCAAAACACACCACCAGACGTAGAACTGCCCATCAGAAAGACAAGATACAACCTCATCCACCAGAACACAGACACTAGTCCCCTCCACCACGAAGCCTACACAGCCCACTGAACCAACTTTAGCCACTGGGGACAGACACCAAAAACAAGAGTAGCTACGGATGAGCAGCCTGCAAAAAGGAGAACCTAAACACAGTAAGATAAGCAAAATGAGAAGACAGAAAAGCACACAGCAGATGAAGGAGCAAGATAAAACCCATCAGACCTAACAAATGATGAGGAAATAGGCAGTCCACCTGAAAGAGAATTGAGAATAATGATAGTAAAGATGATCAAAAATCTTGGAAATAGAATAGAGAAAATGCAAGAAACATTTAACTAGGACGTAGAAGAACTAAAGAGGAAACAAGCAATGATGAACAACATGATAAATGAAATTAAAAATACTCTAGAAGGGATCAATAGCAGAATAACTGAGGCAAAAGGACATATAAGTGAGCTGGAAGATAAAATAGTGGAAATAACTACTGCAGAGCAGAATAAAGAAAAAAGAATGAAAATAACTGAGGACAGTCTCAGAGACTTCTGAGACAACATTAAATGCACCAACATTCGAATTATAGGAGTCCCAGAAGAAGAATAGAAAAAGAAAGAGACTGAGAAAATATTTGAAGAGATTATAGTTGAAAACTACCCTAATTTGGGAAAATAAATAGTTAAGCAAATCCAGGAAGAATAGAGTCCCATACAGGATAAATCCAAGGAGAAGCATGCCAAGACACATATTAATCAAACTATGAAAAATTAAATACAAAGAAAAAATATTAAAAGGAGCAAGGGAAAAACAACAAATAACACACAATGGAATCCCCATAAGGTTAACAGCTGATCTTTCAGCAGAAAGTCTTCAAGCCAGAAGGGAGTGGATGGACATATTAAAGGTGATGAAGGAGAAAAACCTACAACTAAGATTACTCAACCAAGCAAGGATCTCATTTAGATTTGATGAAGAAATTAAACCTTTACAGAAAACCAAACCTGAGAGAGTTCAGCATCACAAAACCAGCTTTACAACAAATGCTAAAGGAAATTCTCTAGGCAAGAAACACAAGAGAAGGAAAAGACCTACAATAACAAACCCCAAACAATTAAGAAAATGATAATAGGAACATACATATCGATAATTACCTTAAATGTAAATGGATTAAATGCTCCCACCAAAAGACAGAGACTGGCTGAATGGATACAAAAACAAGATCCATATGTATGCTGTCTACAAGAGACTCACTTCAGACCTAGAGACACATACAGACTGAAAGTAAGGGGATGGAAAAAGATATTCCATGCAAATGGAAATCAAAAGAAAGCTGGAGTAGCAATTCTCATATCAGATAAAATAGAGTTTAAAATAAAGACTATTACAAGAGACAAAGAAGGACACTACATAATGATCAATGGATTAATCCATTAATAAGATATAACAATTTTAAATATTTATGCATCCAATATAGGACCACCTCAATACATAAGGAAAATACTAACACCCAAAAAAGGCAATATCAACAGTAACACATTCATGATAGGGAATTTTAACACCCCATTTTCACCAATGGACAGATCATCCAAAATGAAAATGAATAAGGAAACACAAGTGTTAAATGATACATTAAACAATATGGACTTAATTGATATTTATAGGACATTCCATCCAAAAGCAACAGAATATACATTTTTTCTCAAGTGCTCATGGAACATTCTCCAGGATAGATGATACCTTGCATCACAAATCAAGCCTTGGTAAATTTAAGAAAATTGAAATTGTATCAAGTATCATTTCTGAGCACAATGCTATGAGACTAGATATCAATTACAGGAAAAGATCTGTAAAAAATACAAACACGTGGAGGCTAAACAATACACTACATAATAATGAAGTGATCACTGAAGAAATCAAAGAGGAAATCAAAAAATATTTAGAAACAAATGATAATGGAGACACAAGGACACAAAACCTATGGGATGCAGCAAAAGCTGTTCTAAGAAGGAAGTTTATAGCAATACAATCCTACATTAAGAAACAAGAAACATCTCAAATAAACAATATAATCTTACACCTAAAGCAATTAGAGAAAGAAGAAGAAAAAAAAAGTTAGCAGAAGGAAAGAACTCATAAAGATCAGATCAGAAATAAATGAAAAAGAAATGAAGGAAACAATAGCAAAGATCAATAAAACTAAAAGGTGGTTCTGTGAGAAGGTAAACAAAAGTGAAAAACCATTAGTCACACTCATCAAGAAAACAAGGGATAGGACTCAAATCAATAGAATTAGAAATGAAAAAGGAGAAGGAACACCTGACACAGCAGCAATACAAAAGATCACGAGAGATTACTAGAAGCAACTCTATGCCAATAAAATGGACAACCTGGAAGAAATGGACAAATTCTTAGAAATGCACAACCTTCCAAGACTGAATCAGGAAGAAATAGAAAATATGAACAATTCAATCAGAAGCACTGAAATTGAGACTGTGATTAAAAATCTTCCAAGAGGGCTTCCCTGGTGGCACAGTGGTTGATGGTCTGCCTGTCGATGCAGGGGACATGGGTACGTGCCCCGGTCAGGGAAGATCCCACATGCCACTGAGAAGCTGGGCCCTTGAGCCATGTCTGCTGATCCTGTGTGTCCGGAGCCTGTGCTCTGCAGCAGGAGAGGCCAAAACAGTGAGAGGCTGGCATACTGAAAAAAAATAAAATCTTCCAATAAAAAAAGCCCAAGACTAGATGACATCACAGGCATATTCTATCAAACATTTAGAGAAGAGCTAACACCTATCCTTCTCAAACTCTTCCAAAATATAGCAGAGGGAGGAACACTCCCAAACTCATTCTATGAGGCCACCATCACCTTGATACCAAAACCAGGCAAGGATGTCACAAAGAAAGAAAACTACAGGCCAATATCACTGATGAACATAGATGCAAAAATCATCAACAAAATACTAGCAAACAGAATCCAACAACACATTAAAAGGATCATACAACAAGATCAAGTGGGGTTTATTCCAGGAATGCAAGGATTCTTCAATATATGCAAATCAATCAACGTGATACACCATATTAACAAATTGAAGGAGAAAAACCATATGATCATCTCAATAGATGCAGAGAAAGCTTTTGACAAAATTCAACACCCATTTATGATAAAAACCCTGCAGAAAGTAGGCATAGAGGGAACTTTCCTCAACATAATAAAGGCCATATATGACAAACCCACAGCCAACATTGTCCTCAATGGTGAAAAACTGAAACCATTTCCACTAAGATCAGGAACAAGACAAGTCTGCCCACTCTCACCACTCTTATTCAACCTAGTTTTGGAAGTTTTAGCCACAGCAATCAGAGAAGAAAAGGAAATAAAAGGAATCCAAATTGGAAAAGAAGAAGTAAAGCTGTCACTGTTTGCAGATGACATGATACTATACATAGAGAATCCTAAAGATGCTACCAGAAAACTACTAGAGTTAATCAATGAATTTGGTCAAGTTGCAGGATACAAAATTAATGCACAGAAATCTCTGGCATTCCTATATACTAATGATGAAATATATGAAAGTGAATTCAAGGAAACACTCCCATTTACCATTGCAACAAAAAGAATAAAATATCTAGGAATAAACCTACCTAAGGAGACAAAAGACCTGTATGCAGAAAATTATAAGACACTGATGAAAGAAATTAAAGATGATACAAATAGATGGAGAGATGTACCATGTTCTTGGATTGGAAGAATCAACATTGTGAAAATGACTCTACTACCCAAAGCAAGCTACAGATTCAATGCAATCCCTATCAAACTACCACTGGCATTTTTCACAGAACTAGAAAAAAAAATTTCACAATTTGTATGGAAACACAAAAGACCCCGAATAGCCAAAGCAATCTTGAGAACGAAAAATGGAGCTGGAGGAATCAGGCTCCCTGACTTCAGACTATACTACAAAGCTACAGTAATCAAGACAGTATGGTACTGGCACAAAAACAGACAGATAGATCAATGGAACAGGATAGAAAGCCCAGAGTTAAACGCACGGACATATGGTCACCTTATCTTTGATAAAGGAGGCAGGAATGTACAGTGGAGAAAGGACAGTCTCTTCAATAAGTGGTGCTGGGAAAACTGGATAGGGACATGTAAAAGTATGAGATTAGATCACTCCCTAACACCATACACAAAAATAAGCTCAAAATGGATTAAAGACCTAAATGTAAGGCCAGACACTATCAAACTCTTAGAGGAAAACATAGGCAGAACACTCTATGACATAAATCACAGCAAGATCCTTTTTGACCCACCTCCTAGAGAAATGGAAGTAAAGACAAAAATAAACACATGGGACCTAATGAAACTTCAAAGCTTTTGCACAGCAAAGGAAACCATAAACAAGACCAGAAGACGACCCTCAGAATGGGAGAAAATATTTGCAAATGAAGCAACTGACAAAGGATTAATCTCCAAAATTTATAAGCAGCTCATGCAGCTCAATAACAAAAAAACAAACAACCCAATCCAAAAATGGGCAGAAGACCTAAATAGACATTTCTCCACAGAAGATATACAGACTGCCAACAAACACATGAAAGGATGCTCAACATCTTTACTCATTAGAGAAATGCAAATCAAAACTACAATGAGATATCATCTCACACCAGTCAGAATGGCCATCATCAAAAAATCTAGAAACAATAAATGCTGGAGAGGGTGTGGAAAAAAGGGAACACTCTTGCACTGCTGGTGGGAATGTGAATTGGTACAGCCGCTATGGAGAACGGTATGGAGGTTCCTTAAAAAACTACAAATAGAACTACCATATGACCCAGCAATCCCACTACTGGGCATATACCCTGAGAAAACCATAATTCAAAAAGAGACATGTACCAAAATGTTCATAGCAGCCCTATTTACAATAGCCTGGAGATGGAAACAACCTAAGTGTCCATCATCGGATGAATGGATAAAGAAGATGTGGCACATATATACAATGGAATATTACTCAGCCATAAAAAGAAATGAAATTGAGCTATTTGTAATGAGGTGGATAGACCTAGAGTCTGTCATACAGAGTGAAGTAAGTCAGAAAGAGAAAGACAAATACTGTATGCTAACACATATCTATGGAATTTAAGAAAAAAAAATGTCATGAAGAACATAGGGGTAAGACAGGAATAAAGACACAGACCTACTAGAGAATGGACTTGAGGACATGGGGAAGGGGAAGGAGAAGCTGGGATGAAGTGAGAGAGAGGCATGGACATATATACACTACCAAACGTAAGGTAGATAGCTAGTGGGAAGCAGCCGCATAGCACAGGGAGATCAGTTTGGTGCCTTGTGACCGCCTGGAGGGGTGGGATAGGGAGGGTGGGAGGGAGACGCAAAAGGGAGGGGATATGGAAACATATGTATATGTATAACTGATTAAATTTGTTATAAGGCAAAAAATTAAAAAAAAAAAAACCCAAAAAATGAAATTGAGTTATTTGTACTGCGGTGGATGGACTTAGAGTCTGTCATACAGAGTGAAGTAAGTCAGAAAGAGAAAAACAAATATCATATGTTAACACATATATATGGAATCTAAGGAAAAAAAATGTCATGAAGCACCTAAAGGTAAGATGGGAATAAAGACACAGACCTACTAGAGCATGGACTTGGGGATATGGGGAGGGGGAAAGGTAAACTGTGACAAAGTGAGAGAGTGTCATGGACATATATACACTACCAAATGTAAAATAGATAGCCTGTGGGAAACAGCCGCATGGCACAGGGTGATCAGCTCGGTGCTTTGTGACCACCTAGATGTGTGTGATAGGGAGGGTGGGAGGGAGGGAGATGCAAGAGGGAAGAGATATGGGAACATATGTATATGTATAACTGATTCATTCTGTTATAAAACAGAAACTAATACACCATTGTAAAGCAATTATACTCCAATAAAGATTTAAAAAAATGAAACAACATAAAAGTATTTCTAGACCGTTCTCATTCCCATTAGAAATTTTAATTAGAGAGGTAGATAGTTTCAGCATAATCCTTTAATTTTTAGACTTTAGCTCAGAAATATGCACATTCAAGTTGGCATTTCCCAGAAAGGAAGAAAGTTTCAAAACAAGGATTGATATATACATTTTTTCATTGTTGCTTTTCTCTGTTCCTTGAAATCTTGTTCTGACTTCAAGTCATGGCAGTCTTCCACCTTTTGCTGACCTGTCAACACAGGAAGACAGTGATTTCCTAATAAAGGTTTCAGCGGTCTCAAATTCCCTTTCAACAATGGGTACTTCCTGTGTATTTAATTAAGTTTGTAAGGTAATTAATTCTCCTAATCTGTCGAGCCATAACTATATATATTCTGATTTCTAAATCATAGTTCTTTTAAGCATACTTGCTATTTCTTCATTTTGTGCACAAATGTCAGATTAGTTCTTCATCAAAAGGAGTTTTGTTTCAGATGAATTAGTCAGACTTGTTTGAAAAGTAATTTCGAAGTCAACCACCAGTATAAAAACAGAGTTTGGCTTGCCTGTTTCCCTTTATGCTCAGAAAGTCAGAAAACCATTACTGGTGATGTTTGATACTTGTGTATATTGTCAAATGATATCCTGGAAGCACACTGAATAATCACCAAAATGCCAGTATCCTGACAAGCGTTACCTATTGATTGGCCTCAATTTCTCTTACTCAGGAGTTGCAGAAATATGTTTCTATAATGAATACTTTCCCAGTGACTACATTGGGAAGTCTTCCTATCATTCTTTGCACTATGTGAGAGTGTATGGCTTTTCTGCTAGAAAATCGTTTTCTTTTCTTTTCTTTCTTTTTTTTTTTTTTTTTTTTTTTGCCATATGTGGGCCTCTCACTGTTGTGGCCTCTCCCATTGCAGAGCACAGGCTCCTGACGTGCAGGCTCAGCAGCCATGGCTCACAGGCTTAGCTGCTCCGTGGCATGTGGGATCCTCCCAGAGCGGGGCATGAACCCGTGTCCCCTGCATCAGCAGGTGGACTCTCAACCACTGCACCACCAGGGAAACCCCCTTTCCTTTTTAACATGAAAAATACATAATAATATAGGAGCTTTAGACATCTCTACAATGAGCTTTATACATCTCTGAATAATGATAAATGGATAAACAGAACCATAATTTGTATTTTTGGAAACAGTTTACAACTTAAAATAAGTTAAAATGTATAATTTTCTGTTCCCATATAGCTCATTGGAATCTTATATCCATTATCTGCTGGGGAATGTACTTCTTTAGTTCTTTGTAAGTTTCAAAGCTTTTTCTGGATCTCATTTATAAGGTATAGGCTGAATCATTCACATCCTCTGAGACTTGGGTTGGCTCAAGGCCAAGATGTTCAGAGGAAGTTCCATGAATCCTATTTCAGTCCTATCTTTGTAAAAGGCCATTAACTATCTTAATAAAATATCTGTTCATTAATAGGTAAGATGTTAACTTTTACAGCAGTAACTCAATTGAAGGAAAATAGAAAAGTAAAGAAGTGTCTTTGTAAGTAGTTAAGATCATAGGCTCTGGAATTAGCCCGAGTTCAAACTCTAGCTCTGCCAATTGGTAGTTGTGTGACTTTAATAAACTTTTGCTCACAGCTTAATTTCTTCATCTCTAACATTAAGATATGAAAACTCAAAAGAATACAGGATGGTTTTGACAGTTAAATGAGGTAATGTCTATGAAGCCCTTAAGTAAAATGCTTAGCACATAAGCATTTTATGTCTACACATAACTATTAATTATTATTAAAGTATAGTTCATACAAGAATAATATTTTGTTAAAACTTCTCTTTAGCCCTTCATGTAAAGGTAACTAAAACTAACAGTTGAAGAAATGAAAGTACAATTGTTAGAAAAGGATAAGCACAGAACTTCTCTTTGATTAGACAGATCCTTCCAGCAACTAGAATAAAAACTTATTTAAAAGAAAATTTTGGCTCAGTTATTATCACATATTCTTATTCTGAACATTATTTATTTGACTTTTAAAACAAGTGCACTTTCAAGACATTTAGAAGAGAGCAAACCCAGTGGATCTGAGTGACTTTAATAACTAACTCATTAAAAACCTGCAAGAAAGTGTATATTGTTCTGCTAATATTCCTCTGAATGTGCTCTTGACCTACCTTTTCTGCCCACTTTAATCTAAGGAGGTTATTCTGGGCAGACAGTTAGCATATGATAAATGTGTACTATGAGTAATTTATTATTTGTAGGACTAACTGAACAAAGATAAAAGACTTTATAAAAAAAAGTAATCAGCTGCTTCTGGGGTGTTTCATAGGACTAAACTTGAAATATTAATTAACACTTTAAAGAGCTACATTTTATTTTTACATAAGTACAGAAGAAATACATCTCTGGGAATATATAAGGTCCTTTTCAACAATATATAATTTCATTTTGTTTATATAGTTGTGCTTTTCACACTTTGTGAAATTTCCCAGTGAATGCATTATCATTAATCTTAATAGGTCCCTTGCACATGCACAATTCTAGAGGTGAATAGGGAAGCTCCAGTTTCTCAAAGAATAAAAGCAAGGCATGTGACCCACTGGCCTAAAGCTAACTATGTGAATGGCAATAAGCAGAGCTTAAATGTTTAGCATTTATAAAATTGACCAGGATATTCATTGCCTCTATCATCAGAATAATCCTGGAAGTCAAAGAAATCCCGACAAGTGTCATTTTCCTGCTCTTAAAAATGCCATGTCATTCAATGTTCCATATGGTATTTATATCATTTTCTTGGAGTTTTATTGGCTTGATCTGAGCAGAAAGACCCTGAGATATATGTGGATGCAGCACAAGGTTGAAATGATGGAACTGCATCTGAGGGAAAATTTAAAAATAAGTGCTTGTAAATTATTGTAAACCTGTACATCTAAATAGAGGTTTTATGGCCAAGAGCTTAGAAGTGTGTTTTAGATAGATGATAGATAGATAGATAGAGAAAGTATTGACAAGATATCCAGATTTTATCAGAATATTTTACTTACACTCAGTGGTAATTCCCTGAGATAAAATTTATATATTTTATACATGTATTTTATATATATATATATATATATATATATATATATATATATATATATATATATATACATATAAATTAATGAATTTACTTATGCCTTCCTAGAGAGATCAATAAATGAATCACTTCCATAAAAATATGTATTTCCAGCTTAGAAAGATCTAAGACAAAGTTTAAGGCATTGCAATGAATTAGCGCTTTCTCTTATTTCAAATTTTCAGCTGAGTCTTGAATAAAAATATATTTGTGGAATCATGAGGCTGATTTCAAAACAATCAGTCCCTAAGAATTTGGATCATTATCTCATTTAATCCTGGCATTTAGAAATAATTATGACAGTTCATCAGGTTATATGTATTTTTAATAGTAAGACAGAATGAAATAAATTTCCCTTTTATCTCAGGATCACAGTTAGGCCAGGTATTTCTCTTAAAGGCAAATGGTTTCCATGACTAGACATCAACATGTGGATTTTTCTTTTGTTTTTTACTATACAATCTTCATAGTGGTTTTTAATTGTTAAATTTCAATACAATTTACTCACATAATTGAAAAAGCATCTAATAAGATATTTATGTGATACCTGCAAAAATAGAAGACATAGAGTCTTTAAAAAATACATAAAACTTTCATTTCTGTGTACGTTTCCAGCTTTCAAATTTAGTTTAACAGATTTTTTTTTTTTTGCTGTAGTGCTAAATGTAACTCAGTCATTTAAAAGATAATATAAATGACCATCTCTGGCAGGAAAATATTCCTCAAAAGAGATTAAGGGGAAAAAAATCATACACTAGATTTCACTAAATAATTCTTTAAAAGCTACTTAATATAACAGTAAAGATTGGTCCAGATGGCTCTGTTTGGCTGACACAGTAACTCTT
Source organism: Mesoplodon mirus (assembly GCF_964341445.2). NCBI lineage: Eukaryota > Metazoa > Chordata > Mammalia > Artiodactyla > Ziphiidae > Mesoplodon > Mesoplodon mirus. The sequence goes on along the minus strand of NC_138983.1, from coordinate 113,838,305 downwards.
CCAATAACTATAGACATGAGATGATGATTCATTACTATAGCCCATGGGAGATTAAGTTTTCTTAAAGTGGAATCTTATTTAAAAATAAATTAAACCAACACAATCTCTCAAATTCAGGACTTCTCTAGGGACTTGTAGGAGAGAAGATAACAGTTTTGTAGACACATTTTAATGGAATGTTAGCTTGCATAATAAGCCTTTAAAAAATAATATACTATATTTTTTAGAGCAAAATTGAGTGGAAGGCACAGACATTTCCCATATACCCGCTGCCCCAACTTGTGCATAGCCTCCCCAATTGCCAACATCCTTCACTAGAGTGGTATATATTTTACAATTGATGAATCTACACTGAAACACCATTATTGACCAGAGTCCATAGTTTACATTAAGGTCCACTCTTAGTGGTGTATATTTTATGGATTTTGACAAATGTATAATGGAATGTGTTCACTATTATAGTATCATTCAGAGTAGGTTCACTGTCCTAAAAATCCTGTTTTTCAACAAGTATTAAGCTTTTGATAAGAATTTTTTTCTCTAACGTTTTCAAGTTTTCTGAAGTAGTCAAAAATGTCTTATTTTTCCACAAGTGTAGTTATGAAGAGGATACTTTTTAAGGCCTTATATATACCAGACTGGGTATGGGAGAAGCTGGTAATCCAGAAACATCAGTAGGCACAGACCAAAAATGACCCAAGGAAATCTTGCTCTCTCTAACCAAAGGAGCAGAAAAAGGGGCAGCCTGACAAAACAGAAAACTTTTAGACAATAGTCACTCTACTCTAGACAAACACTGTAGAGAACATCCCTACCCTCTCCAGCAAAGGCAAAGTGGAAATCTACATTTTCACCCTTGAGGGTTTTACAGGCATCTCCCCTCCCAAGATGTTGTTGAGGAAGAAAGAATGAAGAGCCAGGAGTTTCACACCTGCTGAGTTTCATTCCAAGGTAGTGTCAGTGGAGACTGTGAGGGGAGCCTTTACTTTTAATTCCACCTGGCTCCACCCATAGGGGCCGCCTACCACTCCCCACTGGGTGGTGTCTGAGAAAACCAAATGGAAAACTGGGCCCTTACCACACATAAACATTAATAAGGCCACTACCTGACTGCCATGTCAGTGAAGGTCATGTAGGTAGGGAGCAGTAACAAGGCGCCCCCCATCCCAAATAGGTTAGTATCAGTGTGGCCTAAATTACCATCTCCACCCAGTAGTAGGAGAAGCATGCCCTCATCCCCAGTGTCAATAGAAACTTACTGAGAAACATGACTTTCACCTCCTACCAGGCAAAAACAGTGGCCTCTCTCACTAGGAGGTGTCAGAGAAAGCCTGCCAAAACACAAGATTTTAATAAGATCTATGGTTTCATAACATAATACCCAAAATGTCCACGTTTCAATCAAAAATCACTCATCATAACATGAACCATTAACATTTACACTTGAATAACAAAAGACAATCAACAGATGCCAGCACAGAGACTACACAGATATTAGAATGATCTGACAAGAATTTTAAAGCATCTGTTATAGAAATGCTTTAATAAGCAATTAGGAATATGATTAAAACAAGTGAAAAAATAAAAAAAGAAATAAGCTGTGGAAATCAAAATGAAATATAAAATAACATTTATAATAACTCAACAAAAATAAAATACTTAGCTGAAAATCTATCAAAACATGTAAAGGATTTGTGTTGTAACTTGTAAACTCTAAAAGAAATAAAAAGACCTAAATAAATGAAGAGACATAACATTCCCATCAATTGGAAAATTGAAATACTAAATATAATTCTCCCCAGATTTATAATTAATATATAAATTATAATATATAAATTCATATATATGAATATATGTATATACATGCCATTCTTATGAAAATTATGTGAAAAATTTTTGTAGATATAGACAAGATTATTCTAAAATGTATTTGGAAAAATAAAAATACTAGGAAAGCTAAAACAGCTTTGAAAAAGAACAAAAAAGTGGAAGGGATATCTCTAAGAAGTTTTAAGACATTATATAACCTTAGTGATCAAGTTTGTGAAGTATTGGCAGAGGGATAGACACATACATAGACCAATGGAATAAAGGAGTGAACCCAGAAATAGTCCTCAAACAAGTACCACCAACTGATTTTTTCTTCACAAATAATTCAATGGAGAGAGGATAACGTTTGAACAAATTGGTGCTGGAATATTGGATATCCATAAACAAAAGCAAAAAAAAAAATATAAACAAACCAACTAACTAACAAACTTTTACCAAATCTCACAACTTATACAAAAATTCACTCAAAATGAATAACAGTCTTTGTAGAATAGAAAACAATAAAACATTTAGACAACTTAGGAGAAAATCTTTGGAATGTAGATCTGGTGAAGATTTCTTAGACATAAACCCAAAACCATAATCCACAAGAGAAAAAAAGATTAATTGGACTTAATCAAAATTAAAAAAAAATTTTACTCTACAAAAGACTTTTCAAGAAGAAAAAAAAAACAGGTTACAGGCTTCAAGAAAATATTTGCAAACCATGTATCTGTCAAAGGACCTGTATCAAAAATAAACAAAGAACTCTAAAAATTCTATAGTAAAAAAAGTCAAAAAATCCAAGTAGAAATTGGACAAAATTAATAAAGGGACATTTCTACAAAGAGCACATTCAGATGGAAAATAAACTCAAAAATATATTCAACATCACCGACCATTAGGAAAATGCAAGTTAAAGATCACTAGGAGATATTATTATACACCAATCAGAATGGCTAAAAGAAAAAAAAAATGGACAACACAAATACTGCCAAGAATGTGGAGAAACTGAATCTGTCATACATCATACATAGCTGGTGGGAATATAAAATAGAACAGCAAGCCTAGAAAATATTTGGCAGTTTTTTTAAGCATATACTTACTATAGAACCCAGTAGTTGCAACCTTGGGCATTAATTCCAGAAAAATGAAGACATATATATACACAAAAATCTGTACATGAATGTTCACAGCAGCTTTACTTGTAAGAGCCAAAACCTGAAGACAACTAAAATATTCCTCAAACAGTAAATTGTTAAACACAATTTAACAATTTGTATATTGTTATACAATATATATATCCATACATTGGATATACATATCATTGAATGACAGTCAGTAATAAAAAGAAATAGATTATCAATACACACAACAAATTGGATGGATCTCAAAGGCATTATGCTGAGTGAAAAAAAACCCTCAGATGATCACATACTGTGTATTTTCATTTATGTAACAGTCTTGACAAAATTATAGAGATGTTGAACAGGTTAGTGTTTGTCAAGGTTTAGGAAAAGTAGAGTGGGGTGGGGAAGATCGACATTTAGAGGGTTATCATTAGTGAGCTCTCTGTGGTGACAGACATTCTGTATCTTGATTGCTGTGATGGTTACAATAATCTACACATGTGATTAGTTGACATCTATCTATCTATCTATCTATCTATCATCTATCTATGCCAATTTCCTGACTTTGATATATTGTACTATAATTATGTAAGATATAACTATTATGACTAAGTAGGTAAAGATACAGGGAAACTTTCCATGCTATGTTTGCAACTTCCTGTAAATCTCTAATTGTTTCAAAATAAAAAAAAAAATTCGAAGTTTAAAACTTATTCTAAAAATAGTGGTTAGGAAACACTGCACACTACCATTCAGCTTTAAGAATAACAAAATATATTAGCACATTAAAGTGCCCAATGTGTTTAGTGAAGAAAAAAAATATTTTTATTAACTTCACATTTCCCAAACTTTTTGATTGAAGAACACAAATTGGGCATTTCTTCTGTAACAAGAAAATGGTGACTAGCATATAAAGCCCAACTACAAAGGTAACAGCATTTGGCTAGACAAAACTTTCTTTATTTGGTTCTGGAAGTATGTATGAGGAAATTGTACAGACATAAATGCCAATCTTTTTTCATTTAGTTATCAAAATTGAATGAAGGATGGTGAAAAAGAACATTTTAAACTACTTTTACTTAAATTTAGAATAGACACTGGATAAAAAAAAAAAGCATTTAGAAGGATTTTCTAACCTAGAATAAAATAAGAAAATGACAGAAGCTTTGAAGCATATGAGAAGATAAATAAATGTGCTGTAGCTATCTATAGAACATAGAATTATGTTATCCTGTTTTTAGGAAGTGAGGGTTAGCAGTATTTTTGATAATGCATGGTCCTTCCTGAACAAATTGGTTTTCCACCTTGCTATTTTTGTGATAAAATAAATTCACTTCTTATATCTTCATTTCTACTTCTCATATGAAAAGCATAGAAGTTTTTATTCCATGGTTTTCAAAGTCATTTTTTTCTTGCAGTGACTTCCTTTCAGGCAAAAAGCCTATGTTTGAAATTTTCCATTTTCTTACATGTAAAGGAGTGCTCCAGCTGCATAACTAGGTATAATTTTACAAAATTTATTTTTAAAATTTGGAGTAAAAATATTCCCAAAATCTGGAGACAATTAAATTTTTTAAGATAGAGGTTGTTTGAAATTAAAATATGATCATACCTTAACCAATAATTGGTGGAGAGTTTTAGACAAAATCAACTCATTACTTTTGAAGAAAATACAGAGCCATTAATATGAGAGCCTAGAAAATATGTATCATTGCATTTTTAATCTTTTTTCTAAAAGACATTTTATTTTTAGAACACTTTATGATTCACAGTATAATCAAGCAGATAATAGAATTCCACATACTCTTTGCACCCCCCCACACACAGCAGAGTTGTACATTTTTTAAAATCAATGAAACTGCATTGACACATCATCATCACCCAAAAAATATAGTTGATATTAGAGTTCACTCCTGGTGTTGCAAAAGCTATGGGTTTTGAGAAATTTGTGACGTGAATTTACCATTATTGTATCATACACAATGGTTTCAGTGTCCTAAAAATCCTCTGTGCTCTGTGTATGCACCTCTCTTTACCCCATAACTCCTGGAAACCACAGATCATTTTACTGTCTTCATAGATTTTACTTTTTACAGAACGTCATAGTGTTGGAATTATACAGTATGTAGCCTTTTCATGTTGGCTTCTTTTACTGCTTATGGCTTGATGGCTCATTTCTTTTTAGCACTGAATAATTTACCATTGGTGGGATGTACTGCAGTTGTTTAACCATTCACCTACCAAAGAACATCTCTTTTCTTAAAGTTCTGGCAATTATGAATAAAGCTGCTATAAATATCTGCATGAAGGGTTTTGTGTGGACATGTTTTCTTTGCTCCTTTTTAGCTTTATTGGTATAATAGACAAATAAAAACTGTACATATTTAAGGTATAGATCTTGACGTACTGATATATGTAAGCACTGTGAAGTGATCACCACAAGCTAATTAACATATCCATTACACATACTTGTTTGTAGGGGAAAGGGGCAGTAAGAACACTTAAGATCTACCCTCTCAACAAATATCAATACAGGAATCAGTATTGCTAATTATAGTCACCATGTTTTACATTAGCTCTCTGGAACATATTCACCTTGCATAACTAAAACATGGTATTCTTTGACATGTCTTCAACTTGTTTGGATAAATACCAAGAAGTAAGATTGTTGGATTTTATGGTAAGTATAGGAATAGATTTATAAGAACCTGGCAATCTGTCTTCCAAGTGTCTGCCTTGCATTCCCACCAGAAGTCAATGGGAGTTCCTGTTGCTATACATTTGTGTCAGCCTAAAGTGTAGTCAGTGCTTTGGATTTTCACAATTCTAATAGATGTGGAGATAGCTTATTGTTTTAACTTGCAATTACCTAATGGCATATGATGCTGAACATCTTTTCATATATATTCTATCTGTACATCTTTTTGGGTAAGTGTCTCAAATTCTTTTTGCCCAAAATTAGATTGTTCATTTTCTTATTATTGAGTTTTAAAAGTTTTTGTACATTTTGGATAATAGTCCATTAACAAATATACATTTTGCAAATATTTTCCCCCAGTCTGTGGCTTGTCTTCTCATTCTCTTGACTATTATCACATTTTTATAAATACTTTCTTCATTTAAAAAATAAATTTAGGGAGATTTGCTAAGATCGTGAGTAGAAAGACCCTGAGATCACCTTATGTCATGGGCACAACAAAATCACAACTCTCTGCATAACAATTATTTATGAAAAAGACCAGAACCTACCAAAAAGGATCTACAACTGAGCACATAAAGAAGGAACCACAACAAGATGCATAGGAGGGGCAGATTCACGATATGCTCAAGTCCCATATACCTGGGTGGGTGACCCACAATATGAAGAATAATTATATTGCAGAGATTCTGTCAAAGGAGTGAGAGCTTGGAACCCCACATTGGACTCTGCAGCCCAGGGGTCTTGTGTCAGAAAGATAAGCCCCATTGCATTTGAAGGGCAGCAGCTTACTTTTGGGTGTTCCAGAGGGCTAAGGGAAATAGAGATTTCACTCTTAAAAGGCACAAGCAAAATCTCACATGCTCCAGGACTCAGAGCCGACACATTAATTTGATAGGAGCCTGGGTCAGACCTTCCAGTTGATCTTGGAGAGTCTCCCTGAGAGGAAAGAGCCAACTGCAGCTCACCCAGGGAACATAGACACTGGCAGCAGTCATTTTACGGACTCCTACCATATGGACACTGGAACTGGTAAGGGACATTGTAGAATTCTCCCTCTAGCTCATTAGCACCAAGAACTGGCCCCATCAGATATCTTATATGTGCCAGGGCTGGGACACTTCAGGCCAAGTAACTAACTCTGCAGGGACACAGATCCACTCATCAGCAGACAGCCTACCTTAAGAACCCCAGAGCCCAAATCTGCCTCTGGATGTGACCCTGCCAACCAGAGGACCCAAGACCGAGCTCCACTCACCATTGGGCAGGTACTAGTCTCAGAATTCCCTGGTCCCTAGCCTAACCATCAGGGAGCCTACTATACCTTCTAGACCAACTTCATTCACCAGGGTGCAGACACCAAACTCAAGAAAACCAGTCCTGAACCTGCAAATTGATCCTGCATATAAGCAGAGCAGACTCTGCCCTGGCCCTGCCAACATAAGTTTGTGGCACTCTGATCCCTGTACCCACTTGTGTCAAGAAACAACCCCACACCCCCAGAAATCTGTCACCAGCTCTGTGTACTCTGGGTCCTGCAAACAGACTCCAAAACCCTGCTCCACCAGCCAGGATACCAACACTAAACCCAGGACCAGGCTACACATACCAGTGGGCATGCAACAACTCTGGAGTCTTCTGACCCCTAACTCCACCCACCAATGAGTCAGCATAAGCTCTGGGAACCCATGGCTTCTGCAGTCAATCACCTCATGACAGAGTACCACCAACCAGTGGCCAGCAGCCTCCAGATAAGTTAGGGCCTGAAGACCAACCAGACCAGGGGTCATCCAAGCCTACCAGACCACACACATAGTCAGCCCACAACAAGAAAAGAACTTCTCTAAGAATAAAAGTAAAGGTCACAACTATAAATATAAAAATTATGAAAGGGAAAAGATCATCAGTAAAGGCAAAAATGCAGTAAGTAGAGGAAATTATCCAGGCAAAAACTAATAGGAACATTAAAATACAAGTAGTAAAATCATCTATATCCACAATAAGAAGTTAAGGGATGCACAAAACAGTTAGGTGGAAAACATGATCTCGAAAACAGTAATCATAAGGGGAGGAGAGTATAAATATATGGTTGTTAAATTACAATTCAAATTAAAACAATCACACACACATACATACATAGATAGATAGATATTTATATATCTATCTATCTCTTTCTTTCTCTCTATATATATTGCTATATAAAGTGCTCATGGTAAACACAAACCAAAAAGTTGTAACAGATACACACACATAAAGAAAAAGGACTCCAAACGTAACAATAAATACAGTCATTAAATCACAAGAGAGGAGAAAAAAAGGAGAAAAATACTTACTAAAACAACACCAAAACAATTAACAAGATGGCAGTAAGAACATACATATCAATAATTACCTTAAATGTAAATGGACTAAATGCTCCAATCAAAAGATATAGAGAGGCTGAATGTATACAAAAACAAGACTGGTACATATGTTGGCTACAAGAGACTAACTTCAGATCTAAAGACACATACAAAATGAGAGTAAGGGGATGGAGAAAGGTATTCCATGCAAACGAATATCAAAAGAACCCTGGGGTAACAATACTTATATTACACAAAATAGACTTTAAAGCTGTTAGATGGGGAGAGGACCTTCAACATGATGGAGGAATAAGAGGTGGAGATCACCTTCCTCCCCGGAAATACATCAAAAACATGTGGAACAACTACAGAACACCTACTCAATGCTGACAGAAGACCTCAGACTTCCCAAAAGGCAAGAAACCCCCCACGTAACTGGATAGGGTAAAAGAAAAAAGAAAAAAACAGAGACAAAAGAATAGGGACAGGACCTGCATTTCTGGGAGGGAACTGTGAAGGAGGAAATGTTTCCACATACTAAAAAGCCCCATCACTGGTGGAGAAGGGGGTGATGGTTGGCAGGGGGTACCTTTGGAGCCACAGAGGAGAGCCCAGCAACAGGGGTGCAGAGGGTAAAGTGGAGAGATTCCAACACAAAGATCAGTGCAGACCAGCACTCACCAGCCTGAGAGGCTTGTCTGCTCACCTGCCAGTGTGGGTGGGGGCTGGGAGCTGAGGCTTGGGCTTTGGAGGTAAGATCCCAGGGAGAGGACTGAGGTTGGCTGCATGAACACAGACTGAAGGGGCCCAGTGTGCCACAGCTAGATTGGAGGAAGTCCAGGAAAATGTCTGGAACTGCCTAAGAGACAAGAGACCATTGTTTTGGGGTACACGAGGAGAGGGGATTTAGAACACTGCCTAAACAAGCTCCAGAGATGGGCGTGAGCTGTGGCTACCAGCACGGACACCAGAGACAGGCAAGAATTGCTAACGTTGCTGCTGCAACCACCAAGAATCCTGTGTGCAAGCAAAGGTCACTATCCACACCTCTCCTCCTGGGAACCTGTTCAGCCCGTCACTGCCAGGGTCCCGTGATCCAGGTACAACTTCCCCAGGAGAGCACACGGCCCACCTCAGGCTGTTGCAATGTCACATTGGGCTCTGCCACCACAGGCTCACACCGCATTCTGTACCCCTCCCTCTCCACAGCCTGAGGGAGCCAAGACCCCCTAATCAGCCACTCCTTTAACCCTATCCTGTCGGGGTGAAGAACAGACACCAGACAGTGACCTACATGCAGAAGTAGGGCCAAATCCAAAGTTGAACCTCAGGAGCTGTGCAGACAAAGGAGAGAAAGGGAAATTTCTCCCTGGAATCTCAAAAGCAGTGGATTAAATCTCCACAATCAACTTGATTTACCCTGCATCTCTGGAATAGCTGAATAGACAATGAATCATCCCAAAATTGAGGCAAAGGACTTTAGGAGCAACTGTAGACTTTGGGTTTTGTGTATGCAACTGACTACATTCTGATTTATATGGTTATATTAGTTTAGTTTTTAGTGCTTGTCATCACTGGTGGATTTGTTTATTGGTTTGGATGCTCTCTACATTTTTTAAATTACTTTTTAAATTTTAATAATACTTTTTAATTTTTTTATTTTAATAACTTCATTTTTTTAATTTATTTATTTTTCCATTTTCTTCTGAGCCTTGTGGCTGACAGGGTCTTGGTGCTCCAGCAAGGTGTCAGTCCTGAGCCTCTGAGGTGCGAGAGCCAAGTTCATGACATTAGACCACCAGAGACTTCCTGACCCCATGTAATATCAATCAACAAGAGTTATTCCAGAAATCTCCATCTCGACACTAAGACCCAGCTCCACTCAGCGACCAGAAAGCCCCAGTGCCGGACACCCCATGACAAACAACTGGCAAGCCAGGAACTCAATCCAACCCATAAGCAGAGAGGCTGCAGAAAATCATAATAAGTTCACAGACACCCCAAAATACACCACCAGACATGGTCCTGCCCACCAGAAGGACAAGATACAGCCTGATCCACCAGAACACAGGCACCAGTGCCCACAACTAGGAGCCCTACATAACCCACTGAACCAACCTTACCCACTGGGGACAGACACCAAAACCAACAGGAACTACGAACCTGTAGCCTATGAAAAGGAGACCCAAACACAATGTTAAGCAAAATGAGAAGACAGAGATATATGCAGCAGATGAAGGAGTAAGGTAAAAACTCACCAGACCTAACAAATGAAGAGGAAATAGGCAATCTACCTGAAAAAGGTACTGAGAGAAATGAGAGAAAAATATCCAAAATACTGGAAAAAGAATGAGGAAATACAAGAAATGTTTAACAAGGACCTAGAAGAACTAAAGAGCAAAGAAAGATGAGAAAAAACATAAGTGAAATTAAAAATTACCTAGAATGAATCAATAGCAGAATAACTGATGAAGAAGAAAGGATAAGTGACCTGCAAAAGAAATAGTGGAAATAATTGTTGCAGAGCAGAATAAAGAATGAAAAGAATTGAAGAAAGTTTCACAGACCTCTGGGACAACACTAAAAACACCAACATTCGAATTATAGGACTCCCATAAGAAGAAGAGAAAAAAAAAGGGACTGAGAAAATATTTGAAGAGATTATAGTTGAAAACCTCACTAATATGGAAAAGGAAATAGTCAATCAAATCCAGGAAGAGCATCAAAAATTAAATACAAAGAAAAAATATTAAAAGCAGAAAGGGAAAAGCAACAAATAAAATACAAGGGAATCCCCATAACATTAATAGTTGATCTTTCAGTAGAAATTCTGCAAGCGAGAAGGGAGTGGAAGACATATTTAAAGTGAAGAAAGGGAAAAACTTACAACCAAGATTGCTCTACCTAGCAAGAATCTCATTCAGATTTGACATAGAAATAAAACCTTTTCAGACCAGCAAAAGTTAAGAGAATCCAGCACCACCAAACCATCTTTACAACAAATGCTAAAGGGACTTCTCTAGGCAGGAAACACAGAAGAAGGAAGAGACCTACAATAATAAATACAAAATAATTAAGAAAATGGTAATAGCAACATACATATTGATAATTACCTTAAATGTAAATGGATTAAATGCTCCAACCAAAAGACATAGAGTGGTGGAATGGATACAAAAACAAGATCCATATATATGTTGCCTAAAAGAGACCTACTCCAGACCTAGGGACACATACAGATTGAAAGTGAGAGGATGGAAAAAGATATTCCATGGAAATGGAAATCAAAAGAAAGCTGGAGTAGCAATTCTCATATCAGACAAAGTAGACTTTAAAATAAAAACTATTACAAGAGACAAAAAAGGACACTGCATAATGATCGAGGGATCAATGCAGGAAGAAGATATAACAATTGTAAATATTTATGCACCAAACATAGGAGCATCTCAATATATAAGGCAAATGCTAACAGCCATAAGAGGGGAAATCAACAGTAACACAATAGATGTAGAGGATTTTAACACCCCACTTTCACAAATGGACAGATCAACTAAAGTGAAAATAAATAAGGAAACACAAGCTTCAAATGATACATTAAATATGATAGAGTTAATTGATAATTATAGGGCATTCTATCTAAAAACAACATAATACAGTTTTTTCTCAAGTGCTCCTGGAACATTCTCCAGCATAGTTCATATCTGGGTCACAAATCAAGCCTTGGTAAATTTAAGAAGATTGAAATTGTATCAAGTATCATTTCCGACCACAACTCTATCAGACTAGATATCAATTACAGGAAAGAAAACTGTTAAAAATACAAACACAAGGAGGTTAACCAAAATGTTACTAAATAACCAAGAGATCACTGAAGAAATCAAAGAGAAAGTCAAAATATACTTAGAAATAAATGACAATGAAAACACGATGGCTCAAAACGTATGGGATGCAGCAAAAGCAGTTCTAACACGGAAGTTTAAAGCAATACAATCCTACCTCAAGAAAAAAGAAAAATCTCAAATAAACAACCTAAACTTACAGTTAAAGGAATTAGAGAAAGAAGAAAAAAAAACAAAAAAATACAAAACCAAATCAAAGTTAGCAAAAGTAAATAAATCATAAAGGTCAGATACACTACCAAATGTAAAAGAGATAGCTAGTGGGAAGCAGCCACATAGCACAGGCAGATCAGTTCAGTGCTTTGTGTCCACCTAGAAGGGTGGGATAGGGAGGGTGGGAGGGAAATACAAGAGGGAGGAGATATGGGGATACATTCTTATGTATAGCTGATTCACTTTTTATAGAGCAGAAACAAATACACCATTGTAAAGCAATTATACTCCAATAAAGATGTTTAAAAAAAAAGATATAAATGGAAAAGAAATGAAGAAAACTATAGCAAAGATCAATAAAATCAAAAGCTGGTTCTTTGAGAAGATAAAATTGATAAACCATTAGCTAGACTCAACAAGAAAAAAAGGGAGAAGACTCAAATCAACAGAATTAGAAATGAAAAAGGAAAGTAACAACTGACACCACAGAAATACAAAGGATCATGAGAGAACACTATAAGGAACTATATGCCAATAAAAAGGACAATGTGTGGGACTTCCCTGGTGGTGCGGTAGTTGAGAGTCCACTTGCTGATGCAGGGGACGTGGGTTCATGCCCCAGTCCGGGAGGGTCGCACAAGCCATGGAGCAGCTGGGCCCGTGAGCCATGGCCACTGAGCCTGCACATCCGGAGCCTGTGCTCCACAATGGGAGAGGCCACAGAAGTGAGCACAGCAGGAGTGCAGAAAAAAAAAAAGGACAACATGGAAGAAATGGACAAATTCATAGAAAAGCACGACCTTCCAAGACTGAACTAGGAAGAAATATAAAATATAAACAGACCAATCACAAGCACTGAAATTGACACTGTGATTAAAAATCTTCCAACAAACAAAAGCTCAGGAACTGATGGCTTCACAGGCGAATTCTATCAAACATTTAAAGAAGGGCTAAGACCTATCCTTCTCAAATTCTTCCAAAATATAGCAGAGGGAGGAACACGCCTAAACTCATTCTACGAGGCCACCATCACCCTGACACCAAAACCCAACAAAGATGTCACAAAGAAAGAAAACTATAGGCCAATATCACTGGTGAATATAGATGCAAAAATCCGCAACCAAATACTAGCAATCAGAATCCAACAACTCATTAAAAGGATCATAAATCATGAACAATTGGGGTTTACCTCAGGAATGCAAGGATTCTTCAATATATGCAAATCTATCAGAGTGATACACCATATTAACAAATTGAATGATAAAAAAATCATATGGTAGACTCAATAGATGCAGAAAAAGCTTTTGACAAAATTCAACACATATTTATGATAAAAACTCTCCAGAAAGTAGGCATAGAGGGAACTTACCTGAACACAATAAATGACAAAAGCCATATATGACAAACCCACAGCCAACATCATTCCCAATGGTGAAAAACTGAAATCATTTCCTCTATGATCAGGAACAAGACAAGATTGGCCACTCTTACCACTATTATAAACATAGTTTTGGAAATTTTAGCCGCAGCAATCAGAGATGAAAAAGAAATAATAAGACTCCAAATCAGAAAAGAAGTAAACCTCTTACTGTTTGCAGATGACATGATGCTATACATAGAAAATCCTAAACATGCTACCAGGAAACTAGTAGAGCTAAACAATAAATTTGGTAAAGTAGCAGGATACAAGATTAATGCACAGAAATCTCTTTCATTCTTATACATTAATGATTAAAAATCTGGAAGAGAAATTAAGGAAACACTCCCATTTACCATTACAACATAAAAAATAAAATACCTAGGAATAAACCTACCTAAGGAGACAAAAGACCTGTATGAAGAAAACTGTAAGACACTGATGAAAGATATTAAAGATGATACAAACAGATAGAGGTATATACCATGTTCTTGGATTGGAAGAATCAACATGGTGAAAATGACTATACTACCCGAAGTAATCTACAGATTCAATGCAATCCCTATCAAACTACCAAAGGCATTTTTCACAGCACTAGAACACAAAATTTCACAATTTGTATGGAAACACAAAAGACCCCAAGTAGCCAAAGCAATCTTGAGAAAGAAAAACGGAGCTAGAGGAATCAGGCTTCCTGACTTCAGACTACATTACAAACCTACAGTAATCAAGACAGTATGGTACTGGTGCAAAAACAGAAATATAGATCAATGGAACAGGATGGAAAGCCCAGAGATAAACCCACACACATATGGTTACCTTATCTTTGATAAAGGAGGCAAGAGGAGGAAAGACAGCTTCTTCAATTAGTGGTGCTGGGAATACTAGAGAGCTACATGTAAAAGAATGAAATTAGAACACTCCCTAACACCATACACAAAAATAAACTCAAAATGGATTAAAGATCTAAATGTAATGCCAGACACTATAAAACTCTTAGAGGAAAACACAGGCAGAACACACTGTGGCATAAATCACAGCAAGATTCTTTTTGATGCACTTCCTAGAGAAATGGAAATAAAAACAAAAATAAACAAATATGACCTAATGAAACTTAAGAGCTTTTGCACAACAAAGGTAACCATAACCAAGACAAAGAGACAGCACTCAGAATGGGAGAAAATATTTGCAAATAAAGCAACTGACAAGGGATTAACCTCCAAAATATACAAGCAGCTCATGCAGCTCAATATCATAAAAAGAAAAAGCCAATTAAAAAATGGGCAGAAGACCTAAATAGACGTTTCTCCAAAGAAGATATACAGATTGCCAACACACACATGAAAGGATGCTCAACATCATTAATCATTAGAGAAATGCAAATCAAGCCTACATTGAGATATCACCTCACACCAGTCATAACGGCCATCATCAAAAAGCCTAGAAACAATAAATGCTGGAGAGCGTGTGGAGAAAAGGGAACACTCTTGCACTGCTGGTGGGAATGTAAGTTGACACAGCCACTATGGAGAACAGTAAGGAAGTTCCTTAAGAAACTAAAAATAGAACTACCATATGACCCAACAATACCACTGCTGGGCATACATTTTGAGTTGGGTCCTCTTTGCTGCATATGGGCTTTCTCTGGTTGCAGTGAGTGGGGGCTGTTCTTCATTGCAGTGCATGGGCTCTAGGCATGCAGGTTTCAGTAGTTGCAACACACAGGCTCAGTAATTGTGGCTTGTGGGTTGTAGAGCACAGGTTTGGTAGTTGTGGTGGCACATGGGCTTAGTTGCTCTATGGCATGTGGGATCTTCCCGAACCAGGGATAGAACCCATGTCCCCTGTATTGGCAGGTGGATTCTTAACCACTGCACCACCAGGGGAGTCCCTATGTTATGTATATTTTACACAACTTTTAAAAAAATAATAAATAAAACTAATCTGACAAGTCACAACAGAAGTTCACCTTAGCCTGACACACTGACTGGAGGGGGCTTCAGGGCTACTGATAAATATTTTATTTCTCAGTCTGGATCGTGGTTTGAAGGTGTGTAAGTTCATAGTACTTTATGCATAATCTTGTAATAAAAGGTTCTGTCTTTGTTTAAAAAAAACAAAGAGTCAGGTATCACAATGTTCATTGTAGCACTACTTACAATAACCGGGACATGAAAGCAACTTAAGTGTCTATCAACAGATGAATGGATAAAGAAGATGTGGAACACATATACAATGGAATATTACTCAGCCATAAAAAGAAATGAGATCCAGTTATTTGTAGTGAGGTGGATGGACCTAGAGTCTGTCATACAGAGTGAAGTAAGTTAGAAAAACAAATACCATATGCTCACACATATATATAGAATCTTAAAAAAACTTTTAAAGGGTTCTGAAGATCTTAGGGGCAGGGCAGGAGCAAAGACACAGATGTAGAGAATGGACTTGAGGACACAGGGAGGGGGTAGTGTAAGATGTGACAAAGTGAGAGAGTGGCATGGGCATATATACACTATCATATGTAAAGTAGATAGCTAGTGGGAAGAAGCTCCACAGCATAGGTAGATAACCTCAGTGTTTTGTGACCATGTAGATGGGTGGGATAGGGAGGGTGGGAGGGAAACACAAGAGGGAGGGGATATGGGGATATATGTATATGTATAGCTGATTCACTTTATTATATAGCAACAACTAACACAAAAATGTAAAGCAATTATACTCCAATAAATATGTTAAAAAATAAATAAATAAAGCTGTTAGATGGGACAAAGGAGGATATTATATAAATATCAAGGGTTCAATCAAATATGATATAACAATTGAAAATATTATATGCACCCACATAGGAGAACCTAAATACATAAAGCAAACATTAACAGATATTAAGGGAGAAATTGACAATAACACAATAATACTAGAGAACTTTAACACCCCACTTCCATCAATAGACAGATCATTCAGAAAGAAAATCAATAAGGGAACACTGGCCTTAAATGACACATTAGATTAGATGAACTTAAGTTTCATCTAATAACATGGAGTAACCTCTATGATAGATCACATGCTATGTCACAAAATAAACTTTGCTAAATTTAAGGAAATTGAAATTATATGAAGAATATTTTCTGACCACAGTGCTGTGAGATTAGAAATCAAGTACAAGGGAAAAAAATAAGAAAACACAAACATGTGAGGCTAAACAATATGCTACTAAACAATCAATGGATCACTGAAGAAATCAAAGAGGAAATAAAGAAAAAAATACCTGGAGAAAAATGGAAATGGAAACACAACAATCCAAAATCTATGGGATGCAGCAAAAGCAGTTCTAAAGTGGGAACTTTTTAGTTATACAGCTTAACACAGGATTAAAGAAAATTCTCAAATAAAAAATTAACATCACACTAAAGGAACTAGAAAAGGGTGAACAAACAAAAGTAGAAGTAGTGCAAGGAAAGAAGTCATAAAGATCAGAGCATAAATAAATGAAATAGAGACTACAAAAAGAACAGAAAAGGTCAATAAAACTGAGTTGAATTCTTTGAAAAATAAACAAAATTGATAAAGCTTTAGCCAGACTCATCAAGTAAAAAAGATGGAGGGCACACATCAAGAAAATCTGAAATGAAAAAGATGTTACATCAACACCACAGAAATACAAATATCATGAGATTACTATGAGCAACTATGGGCTGATAAAAAGGATAGCCTAGAAGAAATGGACAACTTCTTAGAACAGTACAAGCACCACAGACTGAACCAAGAAGAAATGGAAAATATGAACTGACCAATCATCAGTAATGAAATGGAATCAGTAAAAAAAAGAACCCCCAAAAGACAAAAGTCAAGTCTTCACAGGTAAATCCTATGAAACATGTAAGGAAGAGTTAACATCTGTTCTTCTTAAACTATTCCAAAAAAATTCAAGAGGAAAGAACACTTCTAAATTCATTATATGAGCCCAACATCACCCTGATACCAAAACAAGACAAAGAAATCACACCCGCACACAAAACTTAGGCCAATATCCCTGATAAACATAAATTCAAAAATCCTCAACAAAATATTAGCAAACCAAATCCAACAATACATTAAAAGGCTCATACACCATGATCAAGGGGGATTTATCCCAGGGATGCAAGCACTTTTCTATACCTGCAAACAGATCAGTGTGATGCACCACATTAAATTGAAGAATAAAATCATATGATTATCTCAGTAGATGCAGGAAAAGCTTTGGACAAAATTCAACATCCATTTATGATAAAAACTCCAGAAAGTGGTAATAGAAGGAACATACTTCTATATAATATAGGCCATATAAAACAAACCCACAGCTAACATTATACCCAATGGTGAAAAGCTGAAAAAATTTCCTCTAAGATCAAGAAAAAGACAAGGATGCCAACTCTCACCATTTTTATTCAAAATAAAATTTTTTGTCCTAGCCACAAAAATCAGACAAGAAAAAGGAAATAGAATCCAGGTTGGAAAGGAAAAGGTAAAACTGTCACTCTTTGCAGATGGACATGATACTATACATAGCAAATTCTAAAGACACCAAAAGCAAACACCAGAGCTCATCAATGAATTTGGTAAAGTTTCAAGGTACAAAATTAATACACAGAAATCTGTGTATTAACTCTCAGAAATAGAAATTAAGGAAACAATCACATTTACCATTGCATCAAAAAGAATAAAATACCTAGGAATAGAATATACCTACATCAGTGTCTTATAGTTTTCTCAGTACAGTAAAGTACAGGTATTCCTTGGTCAAACAAAATGTCTACAGTTACTTGAAAAACAATTTGTAAATTTCATGGTGTAGCATTTCATACCTGGATTTCCTATGAAAAGCTTCATTTGGAAAAAAAATGACTGTGAGAAGCATTGATGTTCTGTTTTCTCTAGTGCATTCTTTCTCCTTCTTTTCTCCCCTTCCTTCTTTCTCTTGTTAATATGCATGAGTATATATTATGTGGATATATATACATATATACTATACATATGTAAATTAAATTTAAATAAAATTTACTTCTTTTGTGACTTTTGTAATTAGACTTCAAATTTTCAAATTACTAAACCAGTAATCTCAGTCCAATTTATTTAGTTTGTTGCCTTTGCCACTAAATTTCTATTTGTGACAAGTCATATGTCTGGTCTAAATTTTTTATACCATTTTTATAGTATTATGAAAATCTTTGATTATTCCTAGTACTTTTTGATAGTTTAATTTAAATTCTTCCATCACTTTAAATTGTTTATCAAATTATTATTTTTCTTCTGGGTAAATACCAGATTCACTCTATTTCATCACTTGAAAATTTACCTGGGATATCATTGGAAACGCAGCACATTTATTTGAGAGTACAGCTTTACTTACTTTTTTTTGAATCATTATAGATAAGCCTATCCAATTAAAAAGTATGTATTATATATATAATACTCATGCACTGATACCAGCTTGAAAATCCACAGAACCCAAGGCAAACAGAAACATACATTCACACAAAAATTTATACATACATGTTCATGGCAGTATTATTCATTATAGCTAAAAAGTGGAAACAATCACAGTGTCTGTCCATCTGAGGAATGTCTGAGGAATGTAAAAGTTAAATGTAGAATGTAGTATAGTAGGCATACATTTGAATATTTTTTGGCAAAAAAAAAAAAACATGGTGAAGTACTGATACATCTTACTGCAACATGTCAGAAACTTGAAAACCTTATCCTAATTAAAAGGAACATGTTACCAAGACCACACACTGTATGATTCTATTTATATGAATATTTAAATTTATGACTTTATTTCCAGAAAAGGAAAATCTTTTGAGGTAGAAAGTAAATTAGTGATTGCTGAGACCTGGGAGTATTGCTGGAGAAATGCACAGTGTTGCTAATGGTTCAGTGTTTCTTTTCGGTGTAATAATTATTCTACACTTGGTAAGGTGATGATTGCTCAGCTTTCTGAATATACTAAAAACAAGTGAATATATACTTTAAATCAGTGGTCCCCAAACTTTTTGACACCAGGGACTGGTTTCATGGAAGACAATATTTCCATGGACGGGGTGGGTGTGGGGGGATGGTTCAGGAGGTAATGCAAGTGATGGTTCAGGTGGTAATGTGAGCAATGAGGAGCAGCAGATGAAGCTTTGCTCACTCGCCTGCTGCTCACCTCCTGCTGTGTGGCCAAGTCCCTAACAGGCCATGGACTGGTACCAGTCCACGGACCGGATGTTGGGCACCTCAGTTTTAAATGATAAATTGTACGGTATGTGAATTATATCTCAATAAAGTTGGTAAATCCACAGGATGATATTAATGTATATCTCCATGGTCCTATTACTTCTGCTCCTCTACAGAGGTAAACCACTATCCTTAGTTTGGAATTTATTATGTCCTTATATGTCTTTATACATGGTACAAATTATTATTAACTCTTAAAACTTTATTAAAATACTATATATGTTCTTTTAGAATTTTTTTTTGTTTTCTCAGTGTTATATTTATGAGATTTATCTAGTTGACTCATAAAACAATAATTAATTTTATCAATTATTTAAATAAACTATATTTATCTATTCAACTGTTGTTGGACATAGAGGTTTTTCCTGTTGTTTCCCTATTATAAACAATGCTCCTGTAGACCCAGAGTATTTATATTTTCTAGTAAGTAATGTGGTAAGTTCCCACCCACTTTTATTAAGGTCTTTATTTTTTTCAGTGGTGTTTTATAACATTCTACTAAAGATGGTACTTTTATAGAGATTTTTCTAGGTATTGCATGTAGGTAGTTGATATTTTGAATGGGATCATTTTTCCTACTATAAATTTAAGTGTTTATTAGTGGTTTATAAGATGCTGTTTATAGGGGCTTTCCTGGTGGCGCAGTGGTTGAGAGTCTGCCTGCTGATGCAGGGGACATGGGTTCGTGCCCTGGTCCAGGAGGATCCCACATGCCATGGAGCAACTGGGCCTGTGAGCCATGGCTGCTGAGCCTGCGTGTCCGGAGACTGTGCTCCACAATGGGAGAGGCCACAGCAGTGAGAGGCCCGCATACCAAAAAAAAAAAAAAAAAAGTTGCTGTTTATAAAATATTAATTTTTAACTTCTTTTACAATAAATTATGAATGTATTTCTTTCATCCTCTTGAGTTTTCTAAAATAGTAGAATGCAATCTCCTTTTTCCAATAGTTATACTCCCTATTGTTATTATGTGACTCATTGTATTAACTAGGTGTTTCAGAGTTATGGTATTAGAAAGACTCTGTCCTTTTCAATATCTCTAGTTTTTCCCAATTAACTGTACAGGTGGATCTTAGTTCAAAATACATTTTTGTCACCAGTGTAATAAATTATCTTCTATTGAAAGTTTATTAAAAGTCACCTCATTTATTTTGTAATCTACAGAGATTATGACATGTAACCTGATATTGCCTTAAAATAGATTTTTAAATATTTAAGCCAACATATTCTAATAAATTATTTAAAATACTCAACAAGCTTATTGAGAAGTTTTGACCATTTTCTTCTAATTTGCTATTTATCCTCTTGCAAATGACTACTAAATGATTTTCAGCTTTAAGGCATTTAATTTCCTTAGACACTTTTAGTTCCCAGGTAAGACTGTTTAGTGAGTTGCTTCCTTATGTCATTCTCTCTACCATGATTTCTAGATAGGAAAATTTCATCATCCTTTCTTATCTATTTATGATCTCTCATGTAAGTCTGATGATTGCTCAGCAACCTCATGATAATAGGACAAAATGACAAAAAAACTTGAAAACTAAAAAAATAATAATTTATGCCAATTAATCACTTTCTGATTAATACATGCTTTGTAGTAGGACTTCATGTGCACATTGTTGACTCACAGGCACAAGGGTGCCTAGCTAAAGGGACAAGTTGTAGCCACAATGAGGTCTCAGCTCTCTTCACTAAACTGTGTGTCACAGTCTTGAGGGAAAATTTTTCCTCATTTGCCAGAGGCACTCTGTGGGCTAATGGCAGCACCACTATATAGAATCAAAATTGGGCTACAAATTAGTATCTGATCTTTATTTTAATCTTTTTATTTCCTTAGAGGAATCACTGAAGAAGCATTATAGCCTCTGTTACTGTGGTGACATATAATTTATTGCCCAAATAAGGGCATTTCTGCAAGTGAAAGAAAGAGTTTGTAATGATTACACTGGGACAACAGGGGTAAACTCAAACCTTTCTGGACAAATCAGGACATTTGGTCAACCAAGTCATTACATAATTGAGTACCTTTCTGTGGAAGAAGAATCAAATATGAGACAGCAAAAGAGGGCAAAAGTGAGAGAATGATAGTTCAGTTCCTAACACAACAGAGGTAATTAAAAAATGTGTGAAATCTTAGGAAAGAGGATACATGTTTATGAAAAGTTTGAGAAATAGTATGATCTCCACTTCTGAAACTGTTTATTCAGTCTCTCTCTCTCTCTCTCTCTCTCTCTCTCTCTCTCTAGCTTTCTCTTTCTCTTCTCTCTCTCAATAGATGTTACAAAAATAGAGAGGGCATAAAGAAAATAACCCCTTTTTTGGTTCATTACAAAACAAATTGACTATGATGTTCATTACAGTTTTGGGCCCCCTAACTTATGGAATTCATCCTTGGAACATCGTTAATATTAGCGAGAACAATGGGGAGAAAAGGCATTTCAGCACAAGATATATATGTATTACAACCATATATATGTAAAATATTTATTTTGACCAGTATTGAAATAAATTCTAAAATTACATTTATCTTTGAATATATATAGCAGGTCTTTGTGATATTTTATTTTTTTAAGAAGAGTAAGACCTTCTCCACATTCTCCTTTAATTGTGTTCAAATTACTGTCAAGAGTTCTTTAAATTTTATGTCTTTGCTACACTGTTTCCTCTGAGCTCCAGTGTTGTACTGAAGCTGTGTGGCCAACAATTTCAGGTGCATGATGAGTATAAGCAATGGAAATTACTAGTTATCTGGTCACCTTTTTGGTGAGTAACATGAAATATTTGCTTTCAGTAATAGTTGCCAGTCATTCACAGAGCTGCTGCTTGCTTGTCTCTGTTTTTTAATTCCTGTGAAATACAATGAAGATAGGAAAAATATTGTTACTCCAAAATCTGCCTAACGGTCAGTCTGTCTTTTTCTGGCAAAGAAATGTTATGTATAGATCTCACTCTTCCGTTCCTATCTGAGTGCATTTTGTTTCTTTTTCTTGTTGGATTGTTGTGGCTAAGACATCCAATACTATGCTAAATAGAAGAGTCAAGAGTGGATATCCTTGTCTTGTTCCTGACTTTAGAGGAAAGGATTTCAGCTTACAGCATTGAGTAAGATGCTGGCTGTGGGTTTGTCACAAATGGCCTTTATTATGTTGAGATAAATTCCTTCAACACCCACTTTCTGAATAGTTTTTATCATAAATGTATGTTGAATTTGTCAGATGGTTTTTATGCATCTGTTGGATGATCATGTGATTTTTATCCTTACTTTTGTTAATGTGATATATCACATTGATTGATTTTTGAATGTTGACCCATTCTTGTGACACTGGAATCAACCTAACTTGATCATGGTGGATGATCCTTTTTATATGTTGTTGGATTCAGTTTGTTCATATTTTGTTGAGGATTTTTACTCTGTATTCATCAAAAATACTGGCCTGCAATTTTCTTTTTTTAGTGTCTTTTTCTGGTTTTGGTATCAGGGTAATGGTGGCCTTGTAGAACAAATTTCAGAGTGTTGCATCTTCATTTTTTGGGAATAGTTTGAGAAGGATAGGTATTAGTTCTTTATATGTTAGAATTCCTCTGTGAAGCCATCAAGTCCTGGACTTTTGCTTGCTGAGAGATTTTTATTGCATATTCAATTTCACTACTAGTGATTGATCTGTTCAAATTGTCTGTGTCTTCTTGATTCAGACTTGACAGGTTGTATGCTTCTAAAAATTTGTCCATTTCTTTTAGGTTGTCCAATTAGTTGGCATATACCTGTTTTTAGTATTCCCTTATGATTTTCTGGTGTCTCTGTGGTATTGGTTATTTCTCATCTTTCATTTCTTATTTTGTTCTTTTGGGTCCTCTCTATTTTCTTCTTTGTGAGCATGGTTAAACGTTTATCAATTTTTAAAATCTTTTCCAAAAAGCCAGCTCTTTGTTTCATTGATCTTTTCTATTGTTTTTAATCACAATTTTATTGATTTCCTCTCTTATCTTTATTATTTCCTTGCTCTGCTGACTTTGGACTTTGTTCTTAGTTTTCTAATTCTTTTAGGTGACAAGTGAGGTTGTTTATTTGAATTTTTTCTTGTTTCTTGAAGATGGACTATATTGCTCTAAAATTCCCTTTTAGCACCCCTTTTGCTCCATCCTATAGATTTTGGAGTGTTCTGTTTCCATTCATTTGTCTCAAGGTATTTTCTGATTTTGCCTCTAATTTCTTCATTGATCCAGTGGTTTTGTAGTAACATGCTGTTTAATCTGCACATGTTTGTTCTTTTCCATTTCTCTTTCTGTATTTGATTTCTAGTTTCATACTGTTGCAGTCAGAAAAAATGCTTGATATAATTTCTATCCTCTTAAATTTGTTAAGACTTGTTTTGTATCCCCCTATGTAATCTATCCAGGAGAATGTTCCATGTACACTTGAAAAAAATGTAGATTCTGCTGTTTTGGATGCACTGTCCTGTAGATATCTATTAAGCCAACTGTTATATTTTGTTATTTACAATCACTGTTGCCTTACTGGTTATCTACCTGGATAATCTGCCCATTGATGTCAGTGGAGTGTTAAAATCTCCTACTACTATTGTATTATCACTGGATTCTTCCTTCATGTCTGTTAGTATCTTCTTTACATATTTAGGTCCTCCTGTACTGGGTTCATATGTGTTAATGTGTGTAGTATCCTATTCTTGTATTTATCCTTTTATCATTATATAATAACATTCTTGTCTTTTGTTATAGCCTTTGTTTCAAAGTCTATTTTGTTTGATAATGTTTATTGCTACCCCTGCTCTCTTGTCATATCCATTTGCATGAAGTATCTCATTCATCCTCTCACTTTCAGTCTATATGTGTTTTTACCCTTGAAGTGAGTCTCTTGTAGGCAGCATATTGAAGGGCCTTATTTTTTATCAAAAGTGCCACACTATATCTTTTGATCAGAGCATTTAGTCCAATGACATTTAAAGTAATTATTGATAAATATGCAATTATACTCATATTATTATTTGTTTTCTGTTTGTTTTGTAGCTTTTCTCTGTTGATTTCTTCTTTTTGTTTCTTACCTTGTGGTGAATGACTTTCCTTAGTAGTGTGCTTGTGTTTATTTTTGGTTTTGATGTATCTATTGTAGGTTTTTAAGTTATGGTTACCATGGGGTTCATAGATGTTTATTTGTAATTATACTTACTTGTTTTAAACTGGTAGTCATTTAAGTTCAAACACACTAAAAAAATTGACATTTTTTTACTTCCCTCCCTTACATTTTGCATTTTTGATGTAATATTTTGCATCTTCATTCATATCCCTTAATTGTTTATTGTAGTTATTGTTGCTTTAACTGTTTTGAATTAACTTTATTAGAGTATAGTAGATTTATAATGTTGTGTTCGTTTCTGCTGTACAGCAAAGTAACTCAGTTATACATATACATATATTTATTCTTTTTTAGTTCTATTCCCACATAGGTAATTACAGAGTATTGAATAGAGTTCTCTGTACTATGCAGTAGGTTCTTATTATTTTTCAGTCTCATATAGAGTAGTGTACGTATGTCAATTCCAATCTCCCAATTTATCCCTCCCCCTTCCCCCCTTGGTAACCATAAGTTTGTTCTCTACATCTGTGACCCTATTTCTGCTTTGCAAATAAGTTCATCTCTACCATTTTTCTAGATTCCACATATAAGTGATATTATATGATATTTGTTTTTCTCTTTCTGACTTACTTCACTCTGTATGACAGTCTCTAAGTCCATCCACATCTCTGCAAATGACACTATTTTGTTCATTTTTATGGTTGAGTAATATTCTATTGTATATATTTACCACATCTTCTTTATCCATTCCTTTGTTGATGGAAATTTACATTGCTTCCATATCCTGGCTATTGTAAATAGTGTTGCAATGAACATCGGAGCATGTGAATACTTTTGAATTATGTTTTATTCCAGATATATCCATTGGAGTAGGATTGCTGAGTCATATGGTAGCTCTATTTTTAGTTTTCTAAGGAACCCCCTTACTGTTCTCCATAGTGGCTATGCCAATTTACATCTCCACCAACAGTGCAGGAGAGTTCCCTTTTCTCCACACTCTCTCCAGCATTTTACTGTTCGTAGATTTTTGGATGATGGCCATTCTGACCAGTGTGAGGTGAAATCTCATTGTAGTTTGGATTTGCATTTCTCTGATAATTAATGATGCTGAGCATATTTTCATGTGCCTCTTGGCCACCTGTATGTTTTCTTTGTAGAAATTTTTATTTAGATGTTCTGCCCATATTTTGCTTTTACATTTTTTGGGGCTTTTAATTTACACACTGGCTCATTTAAGTGATCTTCAATCCTTATTATATGTTTGCCTTTCCTAGTGGGATTTTGATACTTTATATAGAAAACCATAAAGTCTCCAAACAAAAACTGTTTGAACTGAAAAGCAAATTCAACAAACTTGCATAGACAATTACTATAGCAAAATCTGTTGTGTTTCTATACATTAATAATGAACTATCAGAAAGAGAAAGTTTAAAAAGTCCTGTTAAAAATCACATAAAAGGAATAAAATAGGAATAACCTTTCATCAAGGAAGTAAAAGACCTATACTCTGAAAACTGTAAAACATTGATGAAGGAAATTAAAGCTATTACAAAGGAATGAAAATATATTTCATGCTCTTTGATTGGGAAGATTAATATTGTTAATCTATCCAAAGCTATCTACAGATTTAATGTAACTCCTATCAAAACACCCAAGAGAGTTTTCACAGAACTAGAAGAAATAACCCTAAAATTCATATGTAACCCCTCAGGACCCTAAATTGTTAACACAATCTTGAAAAAAAAGAACAAAGCTGGAGATATCACTCTCCAGACTTCATAATATACTGCAAAGCTACAGTAATCAAAACAGCATGGTATTGTCACAAATCAGACACATAGATAATTAGAAGAGAATTGAGAGCCCAGAAATAAAGCCCCACACCTGTGATCAATCAATTAATCTGTGACAAAGGGGGCTAAAATATAAAAGGGAGAAAAAAACATTCGCTTCAACAAGTGGTGCTAGAAAAACTGGACAGTTACTTGTAAAAAATGACATTTGAACATTACCTCACACCATATACAAGAATGAACTTAAAATGGATTAAAGACCTAACTGTAAGACAGGAAACCATAAAACTCCTAGAAAAGAACATAGGCAAAACACTCTTTGCTACTCTTCATAACATTTTTTTTTTGGATCTGTCTCATAAAGAAAAGGAAATAAAAGCAAAAATAAACAAATGGGACATAACTGAACTCAAAAGTGTCTGAACAGCAAAGAAAATCATTGACAAAAATGAAGACAACCCACTTGCAAATGATATGCCCAGCAAGGGGGTAATATCCAAATATTTAAACAGCTCATACAACTCAATATTAAAAAAAAAAAAAAGAACTCAAGTCAAAAAATGAACAGAAGACCTGAATAGACATTTTTCCAAAGAAGACATACAGATGGCCTAACAGGCACATAAAAAGATGCACAACATCAGTAATTATTAGAGAAATACAAATCAAAACCCCAATGAGATATTATCTCACCCTTGTTGAAATGACTACAGTTTCATCAAAAATAACATAAATAGCAAACACTGACGAGAATGTGAAAAAAGGGGAACTCTCATATTCTGTTGGTGGGAATGTAAATGTGTGCAGACACTGTGAAAAACAGTATGAAAGTTGTTCAAATAATTAAAAATAGAAACACCATATGACCACAATTCCATTCCTGTGTATATTATCTGCAAAAAACAAAAACACTAATTCAAAAAGATACATGCACCTCAGTTTTATAACAGTGCTATTTACTATAGCCAAGATATGGAAGCAACCCAAATACCCATCAACAGATGATTGGAAAAGGATGTGATATATACAATGAAATATTACTCAGATATAAAATAGAAGAAAATTCTGTCATTTTCAGCAATATGTATGAACCTAGAGAATATTATGCTTAGTGAAATATGTCAGAGTAAGAAAAATACTTTATGATATTACTTAGATGTGGAATCTAAAAAAAATACAAATGAATGTATATTCAAAACAGAAACAGACTCACAGATAAAGAAAACAAACTGGTAGTTATCAAAAGGCAGAACAAAGGGAGGAGGGGCAAATTAGAAGTATGAGATCAAAAGATACAAACTACTATGTATGAAATAGATAAGCAACAAAGATATATTGTTAGCACAGGGAATTATAGCCATTATTTTGTAACAACTTCAAATGGAGTATACTCTGTAAAAATATTGAATCACTATGCTGTATACCTGAAACTAATGTAATATTGTAAACCAACTATATTTCAATAAAAATAAAGTTAATTAAAAGGTAAAAATTTCAATGAAAATGCTATTTACTTCATCTGTCTTGAAATATGTCACACTGCTTCTTAGAGACCCATTGGGTAAAAATTAATACAAAGTGTTACTTAGGGCTTTCAAAGTTGGAACTATTACTTTTTAAATATTGTTTTGACATGTTAGTGATCATATTTACTACAGTTAATATCTCCAAGGAGTAGCTAACTATTATGGGGTTCCAAACCTGTTTAATTACTGAGAAAAGGCAGACTTGAAATTTTGACATTTAGCTGTAGGAACAAAGAATGAGTCTGTTTAAAATGAGCTGGAAAAGCTAATAGGAAAGAATTTCTCCTCCCTCTTATTAACCAAGTAACCAAATAATTACTTAATGTGACTCATTTGTTTATGTAGTGTTTTGCTGAACAAATGTATGTTGGTGAAAATTATGTGAGAGCATCTAATTTTCTCTCAAGATTATAATCCAGTGAGTACTATGTAGGCCTGTGATACATATTTTAGAGCCCAAAGAAGAATGCATAACAGACAGGATGAAAATGATGTAAAGGGAGGACATATTTGCATTCTGTAGAGGGTGTTCTTAGCTACCCGCCTTCCCTCTCCTCTGTCTGTCCTCCAGTCTACAAACTGGGCTCTGACTAAATGTAGAAGAGATGTGCCTAGAAAATCTGGATATACAAGTAACATTTCACTTATCTGAGGATTAGATTGCTAACAACTTCAAACACAGTTACTATTTACTAGTAATCAACAGAGAACAGTACTAGTTACTAGTAATCAACAGAGAACAGGAATTCTTATGGTACATAACTCTTCCCCACATGAGCCTCTATTAGACTGAGATTTGGAGGAAAATAATCTGAATATGAAAGTTTCTATTTAAATAAAGAGGGAAAAAATGGAACTGAATTTATTCCTGTTTCTGACAGTATATTAAGTATGTTCAACTACATGGTCTAATACATTCAATACAGCAATATGCAAAGAGTTATCATTGTGTTTACATATGAAATAAAAAGCCTCAGAGAATGTAAAATGAAACCAAATTTGAAGCTGGGTGTGAGCTCAAAGCTCATGAAAATGATAGCACCATCAAGGTCACCCTCAGGTATTATTGTATTATAATATAATCTGTGTATATTTAAGCAATTGGTAGAAAAAGAACCATATTAAACAAAAATCAAAAAAAAATATTGGGAAGAGTAGGCAGAATATTAGAGATTAAAATTATATATCTTGTTTAAGGAAATAAATATAAGCAATTTAAACCAATTCAGCTATGTAAGGCTGCTTTTGAGACACTATTATTTTTGTTTTCATGCAGAGTAAATTTTTGAAAGGCATACAGTGCTTCTTACCCAGTCAGTGTCTTGGTCCTGCTTAGCATTTTTCATCCTATTTGTGATGATTTTCAGTATGCTGGAGTTAATGCTGACATCTTGATCCTGAAAAGGAGAGGAAAGATATTAGTTCTAAAGCTAATCCCAGTGTCTTTTCTACACATTATTTCTTAGCCTTATGAGATAAGCACCCATTATGGTTTGGAAGATATCTTAGTATTTTCCTTTACTACTTAATTTTGACTACGTATTTTTTCATATTACAATAGGATTATATTGCAATGATGTGTTTAAATAATTTTTGTTGGATATACAACAGGAAAAAATAGGGAAATATAAATTATTGGTTTTGTTGTTCTATCAGATGCTATCACTTACTTATATAACAACAATAAAAATAGGAAAGCAGAGATAATGTTATTTTAATTTTTTCCTTCCTGTCTGCTTTAAAAAAAATGACTATTTCTACCTTTGCCTTTCCTATTAGTGCTTGATATTTTTTCTCTGCTTTGTCCCATATGGATCTTCTCTTATAATATTTTCCTTCCCCTTCCTTAGAATTAATTTTACAATACACCTATCAATTTTTCTGACTAGTGGCATATGTTTCAATCATACTGATGTGATTTTTTTTCCATTTCTGTAGAGTTAATGTTTCCCCTTTGATCTATAGCATATCTTTCAGATTTTGCCCAAGGTCACATTGCTAATCTAGAAGCCATACATATGCAAAATGTTATTATGATATTATAGTTATATGATGTAATCCAATACGATTTTTCTTATATGCTATGGAGATACCATTGAAATGGAGAAGCATAAGCTTTATAGAACCATAAACGTTTCCCCTTCTGGTTAGTTCTACCAAGTATTTATGAAGCTTAACAGGCTCCTTGTGCTTATTGCATTTACTGTTTTTCTATACCTAGAAAAATTCAAGTGCATCTCCATATTTTCATAAAATAATAACATGCAATGCTCTAAACAGACTAAAATCTACATAAGTAAGATAAGGAAGTCTACATCACTAATTTCAATCTACATAAAATTAACATGGCATAGAGACATTATAATATTTCTTAATACACTCTGTGTTTAGCAACTTAAAAAAACTTTACAATTTTAGGTGATTCTTACACAAAGTCTTTGTGGGAGACAGATGGCTAATTTAACTTATGAGGAAAGGAAAACACAGGGAAGTTAAAACTTCAACCTGAATCACTTAAGAACTACTGGAAAAATAATAATTGTGATTCCATTCTATTTGTAGTTCTTTCTTTTAAAATTTTTTCTATAAAGTTGTGCTTATAGCTGATGTAATCATTGCTTCCTGACTGTTCTGTCCCTAGATGCTTTTGCTTACTCAACCACAGAGGAGGAACAGTATGTATAGAATGATGCTGTGTCAGGTTTGGTGAGTTCCTAATGTTTTGGGAAAGTTTCTAATTTTGGAACTGATGTCCAAATGTATATATTGTATAACACTACTTATATAACAAAATAAATAAATACAATTTTATCATGATGTACTTTTTGTAGAGAAACGGCAATATGTGTATATAGTGGCAATGCAGATGGCATTTCTCTTTTCTTTAAAACTTTTCCATAATTTCCAAATTTTCCATAAAATCATAAAAGTTTGTTTTTAAGGTAATAAAATCACTTAAACATATTATCTTTCCTCTTTTTAGAATTTTCACTAGAGATGATTTACTGTAATCACCATAACTAGGAATGAGTACAAACACATCACAATGAAATTTTAAAACATTTTATATCTATCTCTAAATTCTCAGTATAAAGTTTTTCTACCCTGAATCTCTCTGCATTATTCTTTAGGATGTCACTTTTTAAATTTAACAAATCACACTAAAAGTTTAAAGCACCCTCAACCACGCAACACAGGCAACAGCAAAAGATTAAGAGTTTGGTCACTACATCTAAGTAGAGAAAGCAAGACAGGTATTTGTCACCCAAAGGATTTAATGTCCTGATTTCTGAAAATATTGCTAAGAAGTATAGAGGAAAAAATTATTTTGCCAGACACACTGCTGAGTTGCCATCCAAATAGCCTTGAGATGTGCAATCTCAATTGCTTTTTAAAGGAACATCCAGTACAAATAATGATTATGTACCTCACATTTATCCTCATACTGGAAAAGGTTTATCGTGATTCATTTATTTTCTTGGAAAAAACTTGTCAACATCTCAATTTATATTAAGCTGAGATGAACAAAAAATCACATTTGTAGTACAAAAGAGCTACAGCAGTACAGAGTTTGCAATCAAACAGGTTAACTAATTTTTCCTCTAGAAGATATTAATAGCCTTTCAGACCAATTTGCTTCCAAATCCACAGCATGAATCCTTATGTTCTCAATGGGTTAAAGGTGCATTTAGGTGCTGGAAGATAGTTATGGCCATGAAAATCATGGGCAGCATTCAAGTCTTCATTTTCTCATTAATCTTAAGGTTTAACATATCTCACCCACCAAAACAAAGAAGAAGTGCCAAAGTCTAATTTCCCAGACTTCTCCTTTCAGACATGTTATTCACATAATAACAAAAATGACTTCTCAGATTTGCCATTTAAATTCTCCCTCTAACTCCATACTTCTTGAGCTACATTCAGCTATACTTTACATCCATCAAGACGTACTGGTCAATCATCTTTGTCAAGCCTGGCTTTTTGGTACATATAAAGTCAAAGATAGTATTCTTTTTCCACCTCTGCAGCTTTTCAACTCAATTTTCTCTCATGTGTCAGATTAATTAATTAGCATACAATGACAGTCTCTTGGAGTCTATGTATCCCCCATCCTTCTCTCTCACTGGAATCCAGAGATGGTATTCTCCTATCTTACCAGAGAAAATGACTACGAAAAACTGCACATCTAAGGACGTTTCTGATATGCAAGTATGCACAGCTGTTTTGTCCTTTTCAAAGGATAATCTTTCCTACATAAATTTAAGCCTGGGGAAAGGCAAGGAGCATGCTGAATATAATTAGGAAGTTAGTACGAATTTGTTTAATTTCTATTCCACAAGAGGCCAATAATAAAATAGTAAAAGTATCTAAACATGCTGAGATAAAAAAATAGAGACAATATGCTTTTCCTTCATTTCTCCTTTACTTTTCCAAAAGCTTGTAGATGAAACTATGAACAATGAGCTTTTACCATCTAAAAAGGTTATTTGAGGATATCCTTGAGAAAGATAATATCTATTTTCAAAATCTTCATTATTCTTGTGAAGTTGCTGAGAGTTGGAGAGAAGGAGTAGAATAGAGAAGGACAGAGATGTGGAAGAAGGAAAGCTTTCAGTAGCAGAAACTTGCCTGACCAGCTTTTCTTCTTGAGCAGAGGCTCTGCTTCCTTTGGTTGGTGAAGGAGAATGGGATGATGAGCCAAGTATCCTCCTGGGATTTTGAAAGAGGATACAAAGCCCGGAAGGATAGATCTTTATTAATGCATTGTGCTCCTTTTGTGTTTCTTTTTTGATTTTTTTGAATGGGCCAAGTTTGTCTGAGGTCACCTTATTTTCATGCAGAGAACACCAGGGACTGTTGGCCTCATTAGGAAGGCCTTGGGGGATTTGGTCACTCTTAAAGGAGGTTGCTATGAGCTGAGGGCTCTCTGAAGTGGAAGTTCATTTTCAAAATGCTGCATTTTAAAAAACTAATTAAATGACTCACTAACGGAGGTCAAGATGAGGATTGCACTTGTGTATAAGCACAACAGCACAGTTCTGACAGCATTAGAATACAAGGAATAGGAGCCTTCCAAAGAAACAGATAAAATGGGAAAAATTCAACTACTAAAAGGTCATTTTTGTGAGACTCCTGAACCATGATGTGAGGAGAATGGATGACGTTTCCCACGATCCTCAAGACATTTTTTGGCAATTTATTGCCTTTGCTTTCAGATAAGGTCTTTTTTTTTTTTTTTTTTTTTTTTTGCGGTATGTGGGCCTCTAACTGTTGTGGCCTCTCCCGTTGTGGAGCACAGGCTCCGGACACACAGGCTCAGCGGCCATGGCTCACAGGGCCAGCCACTCCATGGCATGTGGGATGCTCCCAGACTAGGGCACGAACCCATGTCCCCTGCATCGGCAGGCGGACTTTCAACCACTGCACCACCAGGGAAGCCCCATTAGGTCCTTTTGTATAGAGTCAATAGGTAAAGACAAAAGCAGTGGCTTGGTAGAGGACAGAGCACTAAATCAGGAGGAGTGGACAAAAGGGGAAATGAAAATGATATAGCAGTGGACTTGGCTTGACCTCTGATTGACATTATCATTTGGAAAACACAACAAGCCAGCCAAATTTTATCAACTACAGTGTGCCAGAGACTCGTGGTTTGCCAGCAACTTAGAATTCTTTCCAAATTTGTTTCAATATATTCTTCTATAGGTGGGATAAAGCAGCCAGTGTGTCATGGAGCCTCATATCTAGGGTTTTTTTAAAATTAATTAATTAATTAATTAATTAATTATTAATTATTTTGACTGTGTTGGCTCTTCCTTGCTACACACCATCCTTCTGTAATTGCAGTGAGTGGGGGTTACTTTTTGTTGCAGTGCATGAGCTTTTCATTGTGGTGGCTTCTGTTGTTGCAGAGCATGGGCTCTAAGCATGCAGGCTTCAGTAGTTGTGGCACATGGGCTCAGTAGTGGTGGCTTGTGGGCTCTAGAACGCAGGCTCAATAGTTGTGGCACATGGACTTAGTTGCTCCGCAGCACGTGGGATCTTCCCGGACCAGGGCTCGAACCCGTGTCCCCTGCATTGGCAGGCAGATTCTTAACCACTGTGCCACCAGGAAATTCCCCCCAATATCTGGTTTTAATATTCTGTTTGTCTACTCACAGATCATCAGTATCCCAGTTTAGACTCGTATCCATCCCTTACTCTCAGACCATAGTTCTTGCATCTAACATTCTGGGATAAAATGTCCCATGCAGTTTTTGCTCCAGTGATATGTCTCTAAGATCTCTTCCTCCTGTTTATAGCTCAACATATATTTTGTGTCCAGACCATCTCCCTTTTTAAAATTTTGGAAATATCTTGAAGGCCTTATCTTGGGGTCTTCAATAGCCCCAGGGGAAAAAATAAATACAACAACTTTTTCATTGGTCACTTTGCTAAGCTGAGAGCTGAGAGGGGAGGAAGATGGATAAGCTTTTCCCTTTTAATTTTCCAGTTATAAACATTGCTTTTTGTTTCAACATTGATTCCCAGCATTATATGAGAAAAGCCTTTCAGTGATGATGAAGTTAACAGACTACTGTTCATGTTTCAAAGACTGCCTTTGCTGGTACTACAGTAATGGCAAGATTATAATGAAACAAACTGCCAGTTGTAAATTGTATATATAGAATCTTTTGGTCAGGTGTAATTTAAAGAATAACATGTCAAATGGGTGACAATTCACAGGTTTAACACTTAGTGTAAATGTCAGAAAGAAATGAGCTACATCAGCTATGTAACTTGAAAGAAGAAACACAATCAACAGTTTAATGTAAGACTTAACTCCTTAAAAATTGCCAACTGTTATAACTGAAGAAAAAGTTAAAGATGGAGTTTTATGATACCTACTAATGTGTGCAGGGACTTCTAATTTTGGCTCCTGTAAAAGGAGTTTCCTACAGACAAAAATGGTCATGGTTCTCTGGTAGAAGTTGGGGTTTGTACCCCAGGTTTTCTTTCTATAGATTAGTAATTTAGACTTCTCTCATAGCTTGTAAACTGGCATAGGAAGACAGGAATATAGGGCAGGATATTGCACAAAG
This sequence comes from Mesoplodon mirus, assembly GCF_964341445.2. NCBI lineage: Eukaryota > Metazoa > Chordata > Mammalia > Artiodactyla > Ziphiidae > Mesoplodon > Mesoplodon mirus. The sequence continues at coordinate 113,803,115 of NC_138983.1, read as the reverse complement.
GCCACTGATAAGGTGGTCATATCATTTATGTGCCAAACTGAGATATTTTTGAGAGTGAAATCCATGCTAATCTAAGAGGACATCAAAACAATGGGTAGGGCTTCCCTGGTGGTGCAGTCGTTAAGAGTCTGCCTGCCGATGCAGTGGACATGGGTTCGTGCCCTGGTCCAGGAAGATCCCACATGCCACGGAGCAGCTAGGCCTGTGAGCCATGGCCGCTAAGCCTGAGCATCCGGAGCCTGTGCTCCACAACGGGAGAGACCACAACAGTGAGAGGCCTGCGTACCACAAAAAAAAAAGAAAAAAAAAAAGGGTAAATCAGGACATGTTTATCAATTCATACAGAAAATGGGAATGGGACCAGAACTGATATAATGAGAGTAATTAGGAAGATTTGTTTGGGTGACAAGGCTACCTAACAACCTACTCTTCCTTCAAACTGCCAAGGATAAATCTTTCAGGCACTTTCAGAGTCTGTGAAAGAGACTGTGTTTGTCACCCCAATATCCATCTCTCATTCTTCTATAGCAATGGAACTTTCAATTGAGCACATGTCAGTCCAACTAAACTTTGTATTTTTTGTTTGTTTGTTTTCCCTACAAGCTCTCTTGCAGCTATCTTTGGCCAAATGACTAGGTTTTGCCCAAAGGAAAGTTAATGAAATTTATGTGTGCTACGTCTGATTGGTGTACTTAAAAGGAATAAAATATACTCTCCCCTTTTCCTTGCTTTGTTCCTTCAGAATGAAATGAAGGTAAGTTGACATAATCAGAAGCAGTCATCTTCAATCACAACAAGACAGAATAACCCTGGATCCCCGACACCTGAGGTATCAGCCTTGGAACACTTATGCTGAAACTGCTCAGACTATTAACTGAGAGAGAAACAAACTCCAACTTGTTCAAGCCACAGATATGTGGACTTTATCCAGCAGCTTAGTGTGTATCCTGACGAATACAGGGTGTCTTTGCTTTAGTCTTCTCTCAAAGGGAGGCTTGAACTCTGACCTAGCTCCTTCCCTTCCATACTTATTGGACTAAGTGAGAGGTGTCAGCCAACTCCAGCTCATTAGCCAAGGCAAAGCATACTTTATTGGAGACTGCTGATCATTTTCTGAATTGTACTCTATGTTTTTAGAAAAAAATAATAGTAAAGGTTCATTTGTGGCCATTTATAATTCAAATTCAACTAATTTAAGAACTGTTTCCTCAATAACTTTGAGGATCAATTTATATCTCAGGGCTGTGTTTGAAGTGGGAAAACTACATAACTGTCACAACTTGAATATTGTCACCAAGATCTGAGTTCCAGCACATCAAGGACCAGCTCCTCCAGCATTTCTGCTGCTTTCAGGGTCCAAAGCCTGGAAGGGATCATAGTCCTAGCTGTGATTTTTCCTTGAAAAATAATGGTGGCTCTTACAAGAGAATCCTTTTAAACCTGGGTCTCTTTACTATACTAATAAATGCCTGAGGTAAAAAGGAGGTAAAAAGTTGAAAACATGGAAATTAGGAAGCTAGGAAACATGGAAGACAGGTTTAGCTTCATGTATGGTAAAGTATCTTCCTCACAATTAGACTTGTTTAATAATAGATCATTCTACTCTTGAAGTGTTAAGGTTCCTGGCACAGAACTTTTCCAAAACAGAGGGCTACATCAGGATCACCTGGTATTCCTCTCAGAATGTACTTATCTGAAAATAATATTAATAAGAAAAATATTTAGCTAACTTATTTAAAAGAGCTTGTTGTGAATACCTAGCTTTCAACATGTATTGTAACTCTCCTTGCAATTTTAAGGCAATAATGTATTAATAGGCAAGAAGCAAGACTTTCTGAATGCAGCCAAAGATACTGACACACATCCTTCCTCTGAGGTTATCAAAGGAGATATATACCCAGGAAACAATGGCAAAGACAAGAAACACACTTGCTGGTTTTGAATCAGACTCGCATCTGGAGGAAAAAGCAGAGCCAAGGCCACATGGCTCTGAACAATGGCTCTGCCTTTAGTTTTCCAGTAAAGCCTATCTCTCTACACAGGCTTACATTATTCCCTCAACAAAAGTGTCTAGTTTATCAGTTTAAAGTATTCACACATGATGATATAAGTTTGAGAAAAGAAAGGCAGTGGCGTAACAAGAATTTAGTTTCCCTCTTACCTCTTGAAAATATACTTGGAGTATAGTGTCATGGGGAACTCCACAGGTAAAAGGGGCCAGAATAAAAGTTCACACAGATTTACTGCATCAGACCTGCTCTGTGTAGCTCCCCTACTTCCAATGAGTTCTGACTCAATTCATGGGCCTCATATCTAGTGCCCATGTTTTATCTCTCTCCATTCATCTGTTATCTCAGTCAGCAATACCACAGATTGCCTCAGCAGTGTAATAAGAAGGATGACACTCCCTTTAGTATTCATTTAATATTCATTTTAGAAGGGATGTTGGAAGTCAGTGAAAAGAAGAGTGCAATGTTTAGAGGGAGACCTGAGAACCTGAAAGCTGTTCCTGAAGGAATTTTATCAGTCTTGTCAGCAGAATTTGACAACTGCTCACATATACCCACCCCGCTACTGATCCCATTTTACAAAGAAAGAGGGCCAAGCCAAGACAAGGGAGCCCAGGCACAATTCCTTGGCTTCTAATTTGATTAGCCAAGTGAGTGGGGAACCTGCTAATCACTAATGAGAGTTGAAGAGGAAGACCCAAGGTTTGGTCAAGGCCTAAATTTTTCAAATGAAACAATAGATGTTCAGTTACATATATATATTCTAAAATATCAAAATTATTTAATGTAATAGGAAGACTTTTGGCATTGGAGACGTAAGGAGAGCAGGTGGCAGAGTCAAGGTGTTCAAGTCCTTAGGCCAAATTCTACACAGATGGTACAGACACAATCAAGCTAAAAGAAGGCATTCAGAAGTTGGATAAATATCAATCACAACCCATAGAAATAGAAATTTTGTTGTTGACTTACAGAAAGAAAGGGAAAGCTGAGTTCCAAGAGGGATGATAGGATGCAGGACCAGATGAGAAATACTTCCAAATGCTGTGTCCTTAGTTGAGGAGGACAGCTGATCATTGCTCTAACATAGACTCAGGAAGGTAGCAAGGCATACTGACTTCCTAATCAAAATATGTTATATCCATGTACACATGCTCTCTTTTATGAGTTGGACCTTGTGGAATATAGAGACACAGAAATTGTTCCACTTAAAGCTTTTTAGTCAAATTTGAAAAGAGTAAGATGATTTTTCTAATTATTATTTCTTCTTCTTATTGTGAGTTTACATTATGCCATTCTTAAATTACATTTTAAAATGTGGGACTCTTACAATACAAGAAAAAGTAAATATTTACATTAACCCAACTGACTTTAGTGAAGTGAAATATGCAGGTAAACTAGCTAGAACGTCAAAGAGTTACACTCATGACTATTAAGATATTTAAAGGACTGTTTTCTACAAAATCTCAAAGTCTTATATTTGGTCATTTCATCATATCCATTGTTTTGGTTTAATGCTGTGGAATTTGTTGTGATCATTTAATTGGTTTCTGTTTGTGAATTTTTTTTAAGCTTAGAGGTAAGTTGAGATTTATTTTTATTCTTAAGCAATTAGTATTTAAGCAATCATAAGGGAAAAAGAGTACCTGTACCTGTCATTTTTTTTACGTTTTCTGATATGCTTAAGTCAGGTATAAAATAATAAATAAGGAAATAAGTGAATAAGTAAATGAATAATTACTCCTAGGTTTGGGAGAAGGCACCAGTATAAACATATGCCTTGATATGATGATGTATAACTTGACATATCAAAGAAAGCAAAAAGGAGGAAATTAGTGCTCACATTAGAACAAGGTCAAAAGAAATATAATTAAATTAGAATTTAAATGTGTAATTCTGGTTCTTTTGAAGAAAAAAAAAAGTTCATCTCTGGAATGGTTAATATATCCTGCTTCATTTTACCCTGAATATTCATGTAAAACATTACAACATGTGTCTGAACAGGCATCTTGATAACAAATCTATAGCTCCAAGATTTTTGTCTCTAATACTAGTTCCCAAAAAAGTAAATCAGAGCTCCTTGCAGGGTGGCTACTTCCACGTTTTGGGCAGGGGAAATAAGTATAATCCAGGGACATCCTTAGTTTTTTTTTTTTTTTTTTTTTTTTTTTTTTTTTAGTACGCAGGCCTGTCACTGTTGTGGCCTCTCCTGTTGCAGAGCACAGGCTCTGGAAGAGCAGGCTCAGCGGCCATGGCTCACAGGCCCAGCCGCTCCATGGCATGTGGGATCCTCCCAGACCGGGGCACAAACCCGCATCCTCTGCTTCAGCAGGCAGACTCCCAACCACTGTGCCACCAGGGAAGCCCCATCCTTAGTTTTTTTAAAAAAAATTTCCCAAACAAGGACATTTTTAGAGTTATTTAGGGAAACTGTTTAAAAGAACAAAAAAGTAAATATATTAGGTTGGTAATTGCCAGAGTATGTTACCATTAACACACATACACACACACACACACACAGCATAAATAGTCAATAACAATAATTACAGCTATTCAAATTTAAATCCTCAAGGTATGTAAATGTCTAAAAGTCCATAGAGGTTTTCAAAGCAGATAGATGTACAGGGTTCTGAAAGACATTTCTGCCTGCTAATTTAAGTAAGTTGATTATTGTCTCTAATAGTATGGGCCATTTGAGGGTGGAAAATGAGGGGAAATAAACTTTAATTGTGGTTCTCAGACCAAACTCCGTATGGTAACCTACTAGGTAAAAAAGTATAAAATCAAAGATGCTTAGAGAGGGGATATTGAGGCAAATCAGTCGTTGGTTGTAATGTACATTCCCTCCATTATTCAAAGCACTGTAAGAGTTTATCTTCACAGAAAATATTTTAAAGGTCAGAATCAGGTAGTGGAATTTGAGACAAAGTTCTCATTCTGGGTTGAAATATTAAGAAAGCTGAGTCTGGATTGGGTGTCAGATAAGCTCAAGGATGTACTGTACAACACGAGGAATATAGCCAATAATTTTCAATAACTGTGAATGGAAAGTAACCTTTAAAAATTGTATAAAAATAAAAAGTAATGGGGGACGAGGGGAAGATGGTGGAAGAGTAAGATGTGGAGATCACCTTCCTCCCCACAGATACACCAGAAATACATCTACATGAGGAACAACACCTACAGAACACCTACTGAACGTTGGCAGAAAACCTCAGACCCCCCAAAAGGCAAGAAACTCCCCAGGTACATGGGTAGGGCAAAAGAAAAAAGAATAAACAGAGACAAAAGGATAGGGACGGGACCTGTGCCAGTGGGAGGGAGCCGTGAAGGAGGAAAGGTTTCCACACACTAGGAAGACACTTCATGGGTGGAGACTGCAGGTGGCAGAGGAGGAAAGCTTCAAAGACACCGAGGACAGCACAGCAACAGGGGTACGGAGGACAAAGTGGAGAGATTCCCACACAGATCGGTGCCGACCAGGACTCACCAGCCCGAGAGGCTTGTCTGCTCACCCACCAGGGTGGGCGGGATTGGGAGCTGAGGCTCGGGCACAGGGAGAGGACTGGGGTTGGCAGTGTGAACACAGCCTGAAGGGATAAGTGCACCATGGCTAGCCGAGAGGGAGTCGGGGGAAATGTCTGACCTGCTGAAGAGGCAAGAGACTTTTTCTTCCCTCTCTGTTTCCTGGTGCACAAGGAGAGGGGTTTAAGAGCACTGCTTAAAAGAGCTCAAGAGATGGGCACGAGCCGCGGCTAAAAGCGCAGACCCCAGAGACGGGCATAAGACACTAATGCTGTTGCTGCTGCCACCAAGAAGCTTGTGTGCAAGCACAGGTCACTATCCACAACCCCTTCGGGGATCCTGTGCAGCCCACCACTGCCAGGGTCCCGGGATCCAGGGACAACGTCCCTGGGAGAACGCACAGCATGCCTCAGGCTAGTACAACGTCACAGCAGCCTCTGCCACTGCAGGCTCACCCCACACTCCATACCATTCCCTCCCCCCAGCCTGAGTGAGACAGAGTCCCCAAAGCAGCTGCTCCTTTAACCCCGTTCTGTCAGAGCAAAGAACAGACGCCCTCTGGCGACCTACATGCAGAGGTGGGGCCAAATCCAAAGCTGAGCCCTGGGAGCTGTGAGAACAAAGAAGAGAAAGGGAAATCTCTCCTAGCAGCCTCAGAAGCAGTGGATTAAAGCTTCACAATCAACTTGATGTACCCTGCATCTGCGGAATACATGAATAGACAATGAATAATCCCAAATTGAAGAGGTGGATTTTGAGAGCAAGATTTATGATTTTTTCCCCTTTTCCTCTTTTTACGAGTGTGTATGTGTATGCTTCTGTGTGTGATTTTGTCTGCATAGCTTTGTTTCCACCATTTGTCCTAGGGTTCTATCCGTCTTTTTTTTTTAATTGTTTTCTTAATAATTATTTTTTATTTTAATCACTTTATTTTATGATATCTTACTTTATTTTATATTACTTTATATTCCTTCTTTCTTTCCTTCCTTCCTTCCTCCTCCCTCCCTTCCTCCCACCTATCATTTTCTTTCTTTCTTTCTTTCTTTCTCTCTTTCTTTCTTTCTTTCTTTCTACTTCTACTAATTCTTTCTATCTACTTTTTCTCCCTTTTATTCTGAGCCGTGTGGATAAAAGGCTCTTGGTGCTGCAGACTGGAGTCAGTGTTGTGCCTCTGACGTGGGAGATCCAACTTCAGGACACTGGTCCATGAGAGAGCTCCCAACTCCACATAATATAAAATGGTGAAAATCTCCCAGGGATCTCCATGTCAACACGAACACACAGCATCACTAAACAACCAGCAAGCTACAGTGCTGGACACCCTATGCCAAACAACTAGCAAGACAGGAACACAAACCCACCCAATAGTAGAGAGGCTGCCTAAAATCAAAATAAGTCCACAGACAGCCCAGAACACACCACCAGACGTGGACCTGCCCACCAGAAGGACAAGATCCAGCCTCATCCACCAGAACACAGACAATAGTCCCCTCCACCAGGAAGCCTACACAACCCGCTGAACCAACCTTACTCACTGAGGACAGACACCAAAAACAACGGAAACTATGAACATGCATCCTGCAAAGAGGAGACCCAAAACACAGTAAGATAAGCAAAATGAGAAGACAGAAAAACACACAGCAGTTGAAGGAGCAAGATAAAAACCCACCAGACCTAACAAATGAAGAGGAAATAGGCACACTATCTTAAAAAGAATTCAGAATAATCAGAGTAAAGATGATACAAATCTTGGAAATAGAATAGACAAATTACAAGAAACATTTAACAAGGACCTAGAAGAACTAAAGATGAAACAAGCAATGATGAACAACAAAATAAATGAAATTAAAAATACTCTAGATGGGATCAATAGCAGAATAACTGAGGCAGAAGAACGGATAAGTGACGTGGAAGATAAAATAGTGGAAAAAACTACTGCAGAGCAGAATAAAGAAAAAAGAATGAAAAGAATAGAGGACAGTCTCAGAGACCTCTGGGACAACATTAAATGTACCAAAATTCGAATTGTAGGGGTACCAGAAGAAGAAGAGAAAAAGAAAGGGATTGAGAAAATATTTGAATATATTATAGTTGAAAACTTCCCTAATACGGGAAAGGAAATAGTTAATGAAGTCCAGGAAGCACAGAGAGTCCCATACAGGATAAATCCAAGGAGAAATATGCCAAGACACATATTAATCAAACTGTCAAAAATTAAATGCTGGGAAAACATATTAAAAGCAGCAATGGAAAAACAACAAATAACATGAAAGGGAATCCCCATAAGGTTAACCGCTGATCTTTCAGCAGAAATTCTGCAAGCCAGAAGGGACTAGAAGGACATATTTAAAGTGATGAAGGAGAAAAACCTGCAACCAAGATTACTCTACCCAGCAAGAATCTCATTCAGATTTGATGGAGAAATTTAAAAATTTACGGAGAAGCAAAAGCTGAGAGAGTTCAGCACCACCAAACCAGCTTTACAGCAAATGCTAAAGGAACTTCTCTAGGCAAGAAACACAAGAGAAGGAAAAAACCTACAATAATGAACCCAAAACAATTAAGAAAATGGGAATAGGAACATACATGCTAAAAATTACCTTAAATGTAAATGGATTAAATGCTCCCATCAAAAGACACAGATTGGCTGAATGGATACAAAAACAAGACCCATATATATGCTGTCTACAAGAGACCCAATTCAGACCTAGAGACACATACAGACTGAAAGTAATGGGATGGAAAAAGATATTCCATGCAAATGGAAACCAAAAGAAAGCTGGAGTAGCAATTCTCATATCAGAAAAAATAGACTTTAAAATAAAGACTATTAGAAGAGACAAAGAAGGACACTATATAATGATCAAGGGATCAATCCGAGAAGAATATACAACAATTGTAAATATTTATGCACAAAACATAGCACCATCTCAATACATAAGGCAAATACTAACAGCCATAAAAGGCAAAATCGACAGTAACACATTCATAGTAGGGAAGTTTAACACCCCACTTTCACCAATGGACAGATCATCCAAAATGAAAATAAATAAGGAAACACAAGCTTTAAATGATACATTAAACAAGATGGACTTAATTGATATTTATAGGACATTCCATCCAAAAACAACAGAATACACATTTTTCTCAAGTGCTCATGGAACATTCTCCAGGATAGATCATATCTTGGGTCACAAATCAAGCCTTGGTAAATTTAAGAAAATTGAAATTGTATCAAGTATCTTTTCCGACCACAATGCTATGAGACTAGACATCAATTACAGGAAAAGATCTGTAAAAAATACAAACACATGGAGGCTAAACAATACACTACTCAATAACGAAGTGATCACTGAAGAAATCAAAGAGGAAATAAAAAAATACATAGAAACAAATGACAATGGAGACACGATGATCCAAAACCTATGGGATGCAGCAAAAGCAGTTCTAAGGGGGAAGTTTATAGCAATACAATCCCACCTTAAGAAACAGGAAACATCTCGAGTAAACAACCTGACCCTGCACCTAAAGCAATTAGAGAAAGAAGAACAAAAAAACCCCAAAGCTAGCAGAAGGAAAGAAATCATAAAGATCAGATCAGAAATAAATGAAAAAGAAATGAAGGAAACGATAGCAAAGATCAATAAAACTAAAAGCTGGTTCTTTGAGAAGATAAACAAAATTGATAAACCATTAGCCAGACTCATCAAGAAAAGAAGGGAGAAGACTCAAATCAATAGAATTAGAAATGAAAAAGGAGAAGTAACAACTGACACTGCAGAAATACAAAAGATCATGAGAGATTACTACAAGCAACTCTATGCCAATAAAATGGACAACCTGGAAGAAATGGACAAATTCTTAGAAATGCACAACCTGCCAAGACTGAATCAGGAAGAAATAGAAAATATGAATAGACCAATCACAAGCACTGAAATTGAAACTGTGATTAAAAATCTTCCAACAAACAAAAGCCCAGGACCAGATGGCTTCACAGGCGAATTCTATCAAATATTTAGAGAAGATCTAACACCCATCCTTCTCAAACTCTTCCAAACAATATCACAGGAAGGAACACTCTCAAACTCATTCTACGAGGCCACCATCACCTTGATACCAAAACCAGGCAAGGATGTCACAAAGAAAGAAAACTCCAGGCCAATATCACTGATGAACATAGATACAAAAATACTCAACAAAATACTAGCAAACAGAAACCAACAGCACATTAAAAGGATCATACACCATGATCAAGTGGGGTTTATTCCAGGAATGCAAGGATTCTTCAATATACGCAAATCAATCAATGTGATACACCATATTAACAATTTGAAGGAGAAAAACCACATGATCATCTCAATAGATGCAGAGAAAGCTTTCAACAAAATTCAACACCCATTTATGATAAAAACCCTGCAGAAAGTAGGCATAGAGGGAACTTTCCTCAACATAATAAAGGCCATATATGACAAACCCACAGCCAACATTGTCCTCAATGGTGAAAAACTGAAACCATTTCCACTAAGATCAGGAACAAGACAAGTCTGCCCACTCTCACCACTCTTATTCAACCTAGTTTTGGAAGTTTTAGCCACAGCAATCAGAGAAGAAAAGGAAATAAAAGGAATCCAAATTGGAAAAGAAGAAGTAAAGCTGTCACTGTTTGCAGATGACATGATACTATACATAGAGAATCCTAAAGATGCTACCAGAAAACTACTAGAGCTAATCAATGAATTTGGTAAAGTAGCAGGATACAAAATTAATGCACAGAAATCTCTGGCATTCCTGTACACTAATGATGAAACATCTGAAAATGAAATCAAGAAAACACTCCCATTTACCATTGCAACAAAAAGAATAAAATATCTAGGAATAAACCTACCTAAGGAGACAAAAGACCTGTATGCAGAAAATTATAAGACACTGATGAAAGAAATTAAATATGATACAAATAGATGGAGAGATATACCATGCTCCTGGATTGGAAGAATCAATATTGTGAAAATGACTACTACCCAAAGCAATCTACAGATTCAATGCAATCCCTATCAAACTACCACTGGCATTTTTCACAGAACTAGAACAAAAAATTTCAAAATTTGTTTGGAAAAACAAAAGACCCCAAATAGCCAAAGCAATCTTGAGAACGAAAAACAGAGCTGGAGGAATCAGGCTCCCTGACTTCAGACTATACTACAAAGCTACAGTAATCAAGACAGTGTGGTACTGGCACAAAAACAGAAAGATAGATCAATGGAACAGGATAGAAAGCCCAGAGATATACCCATGCACATATGGTCATCTTATCTTTGGTAAAGGAGGCAGGAACATACAGTGGAGAAAGGACAGCCTCTTCAATAAGTGGTGCTGGGAAAACTGGACAGGTACAATTAAAAGTATGAGATTAGATCATTCCCTGACACCATACACAAAAAATAAGCTCAAAATGGATTAAAGACCTAAATGTAAGGCCAGAAACTATCAAACTCTTAGACGAAAACATAGGCAGAACACTCTATGACATAAATCACAGAAAGATCCTCCTTGACCCACCTCCTAGAGAAATGGAAATAAAAACAAAAATAAACAAATGGGACCTAATGAAACTTAAAAGCCATTGTAAAGCAAAGGAAACCATAAAGAGGACCAAAAGACAACCCTCAGAATGGGAGAAAATATTTGCAAATGAAGCAACTGACAAAGGATTAATCTCCAAAATTTATAAGCAGTTCATGTAGCTCAATAACAAACAAACAAACAAAAAAAAACAATCCACAAATGGGCAGAAGAACTAAATAGACATTTCTCCAAAGAAGATATACAGACTGCCAACAAACCCATGAAAGAATGCTCAACATCTTTAATCATTAGAGAAATGCAAATCAAAACTACAGTGAGATATCATCTCATACCAGTCAGAATGTCCATCATCAAAAAATCCAAAAACTATAAATTCTGGAGAGGGTGTGGAGAAAAGGGAACACTGTTGCACTGCTGGTGGGAATGTGAATTGGTACAGCCACTATGGAGAACAGTATGGAGGCTCCTTAAAAAACTACAAATAGAACTACCATATGACCCAGCAATCCGACTACTGGGCATACACCCTGAGAAAACCGTAATTCAAAAAGAGTCATGTGCAAAAATGTTTATTGAAGCTCTATTTACAATAACCAGGGATGGAAACAACCTACGTGTCCATCATCAGATGAATGGATGAAGAAGATGTGGCACGTATATACAATGATTCCAAAATTGATCTATTTGTAATGAGGTTGATAGACTTAGAGTCTGTCATACAGAGTGAAGTAAGTCAGAAAGAGAAAGACAAATACCATATGCTAACACATATATATGGAATTTAAGAAAAAAAAATGTCATGAAGAACCTAGGGTTAAGACAGGAATAAAGACACAGACCTACTAGAGAATGGACTTGAGTATATGGGGAGCTGGAAGGGTAAGGTGTGACAAAGTGAGAGAGAGGCATGGACATATATACACTACCAAACTACCAAACGTAAGGTAGATGGCTAGTGGGAAGAAGCCCTATAGCACAGGGAGATCAGAACGGTGTTTTGTGACTGCCTGGAGGGGTGGTTTAAGGAGGGTGGGAGAGAGGGAGACACAAGAGGGAAGAGATATGGGAACATGTTTATGTATAACTGATTCACTTTGTTATAAAGAAGAAACTAGCACATCATTGTAAAGCAATTATACTCCTATAAAGATGTTAAAAAAAAGAAAGAAAGAAAGCTGAGTCTGATTTAAAAAAACAGAAAATCCTTATATTTATTAACATGTCTTTAAATGGCTGGATTGATTATTAGTGTAAATTTTTCCAAATATTCATCTAAAGTGATATTCTAAAACTCTGTATCCAGCAAGAAATTTTCTTTTTCTTTATGTCTGATAAGACCCTTTGGGGGGAATTGTAGAATCTCCACAGATGCTCACATCTATTCCTCTTTGTATAACCTCCAGTGTTCATAAAATTCCAAATACTTGGTCAAATAAACTGGAAACTTAAGACGAGTGTGGGTGCAAGTTTTGTTTGGGTATTTTATTTCTTTCCATCCATATATTAGTCCATCTACACTTCAGAGGTTTCATCTATACTGGAATGAAATACAATGCTAAGGCATAAAACAGAGATATCCCCATCTTACTACTGACCTACAGAGAATTAAAGTGTGAGAATGCATAACATGTATGTCCAAAAAGGAGAATCCATGAGTTAGTTTGGCTGCCTTCTGTGAAGTGGTATATACTCACTCCAGTTACCACTACAGAGGAACATGAATGACGTTCTCCTGAGGTGAGTATTCATGTCTTCTCTGCACTGGTTTATGCATATTTCAAACTGCCTACTCCAAAGGGTCACAGAAAAAGTATCATAACTAGCATATATAAAAGGCACAGTACCACACATAAAAGGCCAAAAGTTTGTTCGGTTTTCTCCGTAAGATGGCTCAAGTAGCACTTAGTTGTCCTTAACTTCATTCAAAACAATTTTGTTAGATTGTATTGTGACAGCTGTCATATCAGCATGCATTTAAAAAAATCAAAATTGGTGAATTTTTGTGTAGCCATTTTAATATTGAAGATGGAAGATGAAAACGAACATGTTTTGCATATTATGCTTTATTATCTCAGGAAAGGTAAAAACACAACTGAAACACACATAAAGATATTTGTTCAGTGTATGGAGAAGGTGCTGTGACTGATTGAACATGTCAAAATTGGTTTGTGAAGTTTCGTGCTGGAGATCTAGCTGGATGATGCTCCACTGTCACGTAGACCAATTAAAGTTGATAGCAATCAAATCAAAACATTAATTGAGAACAATCAACGTTATACCATGTGGAACATAGCCAAAATACTCAAAATAGCCAAATCAAGTGTTGAAAATCATTTGCACCTGCTTGGCTATATTAATCGCTTTGATGTTTGGGCTCCTCATAAGGTAAGAGAAAAAACCTTCTTGACCTGGATTTCTGCATCAATTCTCTACTGAAACGTAATGAAATGTTCCATTTCTGAAGCAAATTGTGACAGGTAATGAAAAGTGGATACTGTACAATAATGTGGAACAGAAGAGATCATGAGCAAATGAAATGAACCACCATCAACCACACCAAAGGCCGGTGTTCATCCAAAGAGGGTGATATTTTGTATATGGTGGGATTGGAAGGGAGTCCTCTATTATGAGCTCCTTCCGGAAAACCAAATAATTAATTCCAACAAGTACTGCTCCCAATTAGACCAACTGAAAGCAGCACTTGATGAAAAGCATCTGTAATTAGTCAACAGAAAATGCATAATCTTCCATCAGGATAACCCAAGACTTCATGTTTCTTTGATGACCAGGCAAAAAGTGTTACAGCTTGGCTGGGAAGTTCTGATTCATCTGCTGTATTCACCAGACATTGCACCTTTGGATTTCCATTTACTTCAGTCTATACAAATTCTCTTAATGGAAAAAATTTCAATTCCCTGGAAGACTGCAAAAGGCACCTGGAACAGTTCTTTGTTCAAAAAGATAAAAACTTTTAGGAAAATGGAATTATGAAGTTGCCTGAAAAATGGCAAACGGTAGTGGAACAAAATGTTGAATACATTGTTCAATTAAGTTCTTGGTGAAAATGAAAAATGCATCCTTTATTTTTACTTAAAAACTGAAGGAAAAAAAAAATTAAGGAACTTTTTAGCCATCACAATACCTACCACAGTAAAATTCCTGAAATTTGGAACCTATTAATCACCAGTTACCATGTTTCTATGGAAAGAGTTAGCATCTTATTACCATTAGGAAATTAAAATACATAACGATATACATTTTCACACTTCCAGACTCTGTTTAACCGGAGTCAAGGCCCATAAAATTAGGCTTAGGCCTTTCTAAAGTGACTGACTAGACTCAGAGTTCTCCATCAGCAGCTACATTTCAGGCCATTATACAAATTTTATAACTTTTTCATCATCTCCAAAATTGGGATTAATGCCATTTTAAGTTTCTCATGATAGCCACTTATCTAAAATTTTAAACAGAAATTATTAAAGTATTTTCCCCATACCATCCAATTTAAGCAAAAAAAAAAAAAAAAAAAAAAAAAGGATATTCATCTACTCTGGTAGATTTGATTAGGAACTGAGTATTTTTTCGGAGTGGGAATAATTCCATTATATATTTTAATATAAATCTATAGAAAAGAATTAGACATGGAGAATAACAACAGCAAAAACAAAATATTAAATTGATTTTTAGAAGCTTGACAACTTAAAAGAGCTATTTTGTAAAATGTCTCTCTTTGAGTTTTGTTTAATGTTTTTTCATGATTAGACTGGAGTCATAGATTTTGGGGAGGAAGACCACAAATGTGAAGTGCCTTTCTCATTGTACAACGATAAAAACATGACTTACTATGGGTGGTAATGTTAACTTTGATTACTTGGTTAAAGTGACATGTGGAATGTATTTGTATCCCACATTTATGTATGTAATCAGGAATATAGACACACATATGTACATGTATAGATGTGTGTGTGTATGTATAGTGGTATATGCTGGGTTTCTCCATTGTAATGTTTCCATTTTCCATAATTTCACCTCTTTTTGGAAAGAGTATCTGTATGTACAATTTGGGATTTTTTATAAACAAGGTTTGTCCTTTCCTTTTTATTTATTTATTCCATCATTCACTTGTATCATTATAGTTCATGGATATTTATTTAATTCTATGGGTTATAATTAGCTCATTATTTATTTTGAAAAATTTCATTTTTACACTTGGTTTGTATGTATTAGAATCTAAATCAGGTATACTCTTTGTATTTGGTTATATCATAACTCTTATAAATACTCTGATCTAAAACAACCCCTCCAAATAAAAAATAATAAATAAATAAATAAAACAACCCCTCCCCTTTTAAAGAAATGAACTTTTTGGAGAAATTGAGTAAATTGTCCTACAGAATATCCCATATTCTGGATTTTGCTGACTGCTTATCTGTGTCGGTGTTTAAAATGTTTATCTATGTCCTGGGTTTTTTGTAGACAGGAAGTCAATTCTAAAATCTAGATTAAGGCTAAATTTACTTTGCAAGGATATTTCTTGGGTTGCACTGAGTACTTAAGATAGATTGCATCCTATCATAATGTACATAATGTCTGAGATGTCTCAGCTTTAATAACGCTAAAAATGACCAATGGGTTCAGGTGATGAAAGTCTGATCCTTTCTTTATAAAGGTCCCTGTCAACCTTTTATTAACATTTTTTTCATTTGCTGATTACCATTTCCCTGACATAACTTTCATTGTCAGATATGAAATGATGGTTTTCCATGACCTTATTCCAATAACCTGCTGAATTGTTCTTTTTTACTTTTTTATTAATTGAACTATAGTTAACTTAAAATATTATATTAATTTCAGGTATATGACATAATAATTTGATATTTTTATATATTATAATCTTTTTAAAGCTATTATAAAATACAGACTATATTCCCTGTGCTGGACTTTCTATTCTAATATCTTTTTTATGTTATGCCTAGTAGTTTATACCTCTAATCCCCTTCCCCTATCTTTCCCCTCCCTCCACCCCTCTCCTCACTGATAATTAATAGTTACTTCTCTATTCCTGAGTCTGTTTCTGTCTGTTATACTCTTTCATTTGTTTTATTTTTTAGACTTACATATAAGTGATATCATACAGTGTTTGTTTTTCTCTGACTTACTTACTTCACTAAGCATCACACGCTCCTATTCCATACATGTTGTTGCAAATGACAAAATTTCCAGTGGCTAATATTCCATTGAATATATATACAAAATATATGTATATATACCCTATCCTCTTGATCCTTTTGTCCATTGATAGACACTTAGATTCCTTCTATATCTTGGCTATGGTAAATAATGCTATTAGGAACATTGGGGTGCATATACCTTTTCATATTACTTATTTTCTTCAGATATATACCTACGAGGGGAATTTCTGAATAATATGGTAGCTGTATTTTTAAGTTTCTGAGGAACGTTCATATTGTTTTCCATAATGGCTATAACAATTTACATTCCTACCAACAAATACTAGGGTTTTATTTTCTCCACATCTTTGCCAACACTTGTTTGTTGCCTTTTGATGATAGACATTCTGACAAATGTGAGGTGGTATCTTGTTGTGGTTTTGATTTGAATTTCCCAGCTGATTAATGATGTTGAACATTTTTCCTGTGTTCATTGGCCATCTGTATGCCTTCTTTGGAAAAATTCCAATTCAGATCTTCCACCCATTTTTTTTGTTTGTTTGTTTTGGATTATCTGTTTTTTGAGATTGAATTGTATGATATCTATATATCTTATATATTAATCCCTTATCAGACATATCATTTGCAAATATCTTGCCCCATTCAGTAGGTTGACTTTTCTTTTTTTGATGGTTTCCTTTACTGTGAAAAAGCTTTTAATTTTTTTTTTTTTTTTTTTTTTTTTTTTTTTTGTGGTACACGGGCCTCTCACTGTTGTGGCCTCTCTCGTTGCAGAGCACAGGCTCTGGATGCACAGGCTCAGCGGCCGTGGCTCACGGGCCCAGCCGCTCCACGGCATGTGGGATCTTCCCAGATTGGGGCACGAACCCATGTCCCCTGCATCGGCAGGTGGACTCTCAACCACTACACCACCAGGGAAGCCCCCAAAAAGCTTTAAGTTTTAATCAGGTCCTCTTTGTTTATTTTTTATTTTATATCTCTTGCCTGAGGAAACAGATTAAAAAAATATATTGCTGAGTCTTATGTCAAAGAGTATACTGCCTGTGTCTTCTTCTAGGAATTTTATGGTTTCTGTTCTTATGTTTAGATATTTAATCTTTTTTTAAATTTATTTTAGTACACATTGTGAAAAAATGTTTTCAATTATTTTACATACAACTGTCCAGTTTTTTCCACCTCACTTATAAAGGAGAATGTATAATCTTGCCTCTTTTGTCATATTTTCATAAATTAATTGACTATGTGTGTGTGCATTTGTTCCTGTGCTCTGTATTCTGTTCCATTGATCTATGTGTCAGTATTTGTTCCAGTACTAAACTCTTTCTTTATTTAAATAAATTAATTTGTTTATTGTTTTGGCTACATTGGGTCTTTGTTTCTGCATGCAGGCTTTCTCTAGTTGCAGCTATCTGGGGCTAGTCTTCATTGTGATGTGCTGGCTTCTCATTGTGGTGGCTTTTCTTGTTGTGGAACACAAGGTCTAGGCATGCAGGCTTCAGTATTTGTGGCTTTTGGACTCTAGAACTCAAACTCAGTAGTTGTGGTGCACGGGCTTAGTTGCTCCACAGCATGTGGGATCTTCCCAGACCAGGGCTCAAACCCATGTCCCCTGCATTGGCATGCAGATTCTTAAACACTGCACCACCAGGGAAGCCCTAAACTGTTTTGTTGCTGTAACTTTGTAATATATTCTGAAGTCTGGGGACTTGTTACCTCTGGCTTTGTCTTTTTTTCCTCAAGATTGCTTTGGTTCTGGATATTCAGGGTCTTTAGTGGTTCCACACAAAGTTTAGGATTATTTGCTCTAGTTCTGTGAAATATGTCATAGTATTTTCATAAGGACTCATTAAATATGTAGATTTATTTGAGTAGTATGGACCTTTTAAAAATATTAATTTTTCCAATGCATGAACATGAGCTATCTTTCCATTTATTTGTATCATCTTCAATTTTCTTCATCAGTGTCTTGTTTTTTAAAGTATAGGACTTTCACCTCCTTAGTTAAATTTATTCCTAGACATTTTATTCTTTTTCATGCAATAGTAAATTGAAATCTTTTCTTGCTTTCTCTTTCTGCTTGTCTATTATTAGTGTATAGAAAAGAAACAGATTTCCATATATTAATCTTGCATTGCAACTTTACCGAATTCACTTATTAGTTCTAATAGTTTTTGGTGGAGACTTAGGGTTTTCTCTATATAGTATCATGTATCATCTGCAAATAGTGATGATTTAACTTCAATTCCTTCCAAATTCGATGCATTTATTTTGATGTCTTGTCTGATTGCTGTGACTAGGGCTTCCAATGCTATGTTAAATAGAATTGACAAGAGCACACATCCTTGTCTTGTTCCTGTTAGAAGGAAATCTTTCAGCTTTTCACCATTGAATATCATGTTAGTTGTGGGTTTGTCATAAATGGCCTTTATTATGTTGAGATATGTGTGCTCTATACCAACTTTGTTGAGTTTTCATTGAACTTTGGCAAATGTTTTTACTCTGCCTTTGAGATGCTTAAGTGATTTTTATTGCTCTGTTTGTTAATGTGGTGTATCACATTAATTGATTTGTGGATAATGAACCATATTTGCATACCTGGAATAAATCCTGCTTGATCATATATGATCACTTTTATTTTTAAATTTGATTTGCTAATATTTTGTTGAAGAGTTTTATATCTAAATAATCAAAAATACTGTCTTGTATTTTTTGTAGTGTCTTCGTTTAGATTTGTTATCAGGATAATTCTGATCTCATAGAATGAGTTTGGGAGTGTTCTCTCCTTATCAACTTTTTGAAAAGTTTAAAAAGGATAGTTATTAACCCTTCTTTATATGTGTAGTAAAATTCCACTGTGAAGCCATTCTTTTCTGGACATTTTTTTTTGAGAATTTTGATTACTGAATCAACTTCAATACTAGTAATCAGTCTGTTCAGATTACCTATTTCTGCCTGATTCAGTCTTGGAATATTGTATGTTTCCATAAATTTATCCATTCTTCTAGGTTGCCCAATTTCTGTCATATAGCTCTCTGTAATATTCTATGATTGTATTTCTGTGATATAAGCTGTAACTTCTCTTTCATTTATTACTATGTTTATTTTGGTCCTCTCTCTTTTTTCCTTAATGAGCCTGACAAAGCTCTTCTCGATTTTCTTTATCTTTCCAAAAATCAGCTCTTGGTTTCAATGATCCTTTCAATACTTTATCTATATATTATTTATTTTTGTTCTTATCTTTAACATTTCCATACTTCTGCTGACTTTGGGCTTTGTTTGTTTTTCTTTTCTATTCCATTAGATGGTTGGTTAGGTTGTTTACTTGAGAATTTTCTTGTTTCTTGAGTTAGCCCTGTATTACTATAAACTCACTCTTAGAACCATCTTTTCTGGGTGCCATAGATTTTGGAAAGTTGTGTTTTTATTTTTATTTGTCTCAAGCTTTTTTCTGATCTCTTCATGACCCACTGGGTTTTTAGTAGCATTTGTTTAATATCCACATGTTTGTGTTTTTTTTCATTTTTCTTTCTATAGCAATTTCTAGTTTCATATCATGTTGGTTGGAAAAGATGCTTGGTATAATGCCTACCCTCTTAAATTTGTTGAGACTTGTTTCATGCCCTATCATGTGCTCTATCCTGGATAGTGTTCTGTGTGCACTTTAAAATAATGTGTATCCTGTTATTTTTTAATGAAATGTCCTTTAAGAATATCTATTAATTCCAACTAGTATAATATATCATATAAGGCCACTGTTTTCATGTTGATTTTCTGTCTGGATAATTTTATTTTTTTACGGCTGAGTAGTATTCTATTGCACATACATGCCACATTTACTTTATCCATTCATCACTTGCTTCCATATCTTGGCAATTGTAAATAATGCTGCTATGAACATTGGGGTGCATGTTGTCTTTTAGAATTTTAAGACATGACACCATAAAACTTCTAGAAGAGAATATAGGCAAAACATTCTCTGACATAAATTTTACCAATGTTTTCTTAGGTCAGTCTCCCAAGGCAACATAAATAAAAACTAAAATAAACAAATGGGACCTGATCAAACTTACAAGCTTTTGCACAGCAAAGAAAACCATTAAAAAAAAAAGAAAAAAGAAAAGAAAACCTACAGAATGGGGGAAAATACTTGCAAATAATGTGACAGACAAGGGCTTAATCTCCAAAATATACAAACAGCTTATACAACTCAACAAGAAAAAATCAAACAACCCAATTGAAAGATGGGCAGAAGACCTTAATGAGCATTTCACCAAAGAAGACATACAGATGGCCAGTAGACACATGAAAAGATGCTTAACATCATTAATAATTAGATAAATGCAAATCAAAACAATGAGGTACCACCACAGACCAGTCAGAATGATCATCATTAGAAAGTCTACAAATAAATTCTGGTGAGGGTGTGGAGAAAAGGGAACCCTGCTACACTGTGAGTGGTAATGTAAGTTGGTACAGCCACTATGGAAAAGATTATGGAAGTTCCTCAGAAAACATAAAATAGAACCACCATATGATTCAGCAATCCCTCTCCAGGGAATATAACCAGACAAATGTATAATTCAAAAAGAAACATGTACCCCTATGGTTATAGCAGCACTATTCACAATAGTCAAAACATGGAAACAACCTAAATGTCCATCAACAGATGAATGGATAAAGCAGATGAGGTACATATATACAATAGAATATTACTCACCCATAAAAAAGAATGAAATAATGCTATTTGCAGTAATATGGATGCAACTAGAGATTATCATACTATGTGAAATAAGTCGAAAGAGAAAGACAAATACCATATGATATCACTTATATGTGGAATCTCAAATATGGCACAAATAAACCTATCCACAAAACAGAAACAGACTCATAGACATAGAGAATAGACTTGTTGCCAAGGGGTGGGGTGGAAGGGAAAGGGATAGACTGGGAGTTTGGGGTTGGTAGATACAAATGATTATATATAGAATGGATAAACAACAAAGTCCTACTGTATAGCACAGGGAACTATATTCAATATCCTGTGATAAATCATAATGGAAAAGAATATTAAAAATGTATATATGTGTAAAACTGAGTCAGTTTTCTGTACAGCAGAGATCTGCACAACATTGTAAATCAACTATACTTCAATAAAATAAATAAATAAATAAATAGATAGATAAACAAATAAATAAATAAATATGTTACAATTTTATTGAAGAGTGTTTTGCCTATGTTTTCTTCAGGAAGTTTTATGGTTTCCAGTCTTACAGTTAGATTCTTAGTCCAGTTTTAGTTTCTTTTTGTATATGAGAAAATTTTCTAATTTCATTCTTTTACATGTAGCTGACTGGTATTCCAAATACTACTTTTTGAATAGATGGTCTCTTCATTGTATAGTCTTGTCTCTTCTGTTGTAAATTAATTGAGCATAAGTATGTGTGTTTATTTCTGGGCTCTCTATTTGTTCCAAGATCTCTGTGTCTGTTTTTGTACCAGTGCCATACTGTTTTGATTACTGTATCTTCATAGTACAGTATGAAGTCATAGAGCAGGATTCCTCTAGCTCAGTTCTTCTTTCTCAATACTGTTTTGGCTATTCAGTGTGTTTTTTGTTTCCATACAAATTTTAAACTTATTTGTTCTACTTCTGTGAAATTGCCCTTGGTATTTTGAAAGGGATTGCATTGAATCTTAAGATTGCCTTGGGTTGTATGGTCATTTTATCAATATTGATTGTTCCAATCCATGACAATGATATATTTTCCCATTTGTCCATATCCTCTTTGATTTCTTTCATTTCTGTCTTGTAGATTTTTCCAGTACAGGCCTTTTACCTCCTCAGGTATGTTTATTCCTAGGTATTTTATTCTTTTTGTTGTGATGGTAAATGTGATTGTTTCTTAATTTGTTTCTGATAGCTCATTGTTAGTGAACAGAAATTCAAATGATTTATGAATATTAATTATGTGTCCTATAACTTTACCAAATTCATTGATGAACTCTAGTAGTTTTATGGTGCTGTCCTTACAGTTTTCTATGTATAGTATCATGTCATCTACAAACAGTGACAGATTACATCTTACTTTCCAATTTGGATTCTTTTTATTTCTTTTCCTTGTCTAATTGCTGTGGCTAGGACTTCCAATACCGTGTTGATTAAAAATGGCAAGAATGGACATCCTTGTCTTTTCTCTGATCTTAGAAGAAATGCTTTCAACTTTTCACTGTTGAATATGATATTAGCTGTGGGCTTCTCATACATGGCCTTTATTATGTTGATATGTGTTCCCTTTATATCTCCTTTACAGAGAGTTTCATCATAAATGGATATTGAACATTGTATAAAGCTTTTTCAGTATCTATTGAGTTGATCATATAATTTTTATTCTTCAATTTGTTAATGTGATGTATCACATAGATTCATTTGTGGATATTGAAAAATCCTTACATTGCTGGGATAAATCCCACTTGATTATGGTGTATGATCCTTTTAAAGTATTGTTGGATTTGGTTTGCTAATAATTTGTGGAGGATTTTTGCATCTATGTTCAACAGAGATATTGGCCTGTGATTTTTTTTTTTTTGGTGATATCTTTGTTTGGTTTTGGTATCAGAGTGATGATGACCTTGTAGGATGAATTTGGAAGCATTCCTTCCTCTGCAATATTTTGGAATAGTTTGAGAAGGACAGGTGTTAATTCATCTCTAATTGTTTGGTAGAATTGAACTGTAAAGCCATCTGATCCTAGACTTTTGTTTGTTGTGAGTTTTTTAATTACTGATTCAATTTCATTACTGGTAACTGATCTGTTGTATTTTCTACTTCTCCCTGGTTAAGTCTTGGGAGATTACACATTTCTAAAGATTTGTCCATTTATTCTAGGTTGTACATTTTATTGGCATATAGTTGTTCATATTTGTCTCTTAAGATCTCTTGAATTTCTGTGGTGTCAGATGAAACCTCTTTTTAATTTCTGATTTTATTGATGTGAGCTCCCTCTCTTTTTTTCTTCATGCTTCTGGCTAAATATTTATCTATTTTGTTTATCATTTCAAATGACCAACTGAGTTTCATTGATCATTTCTATTGTTTTCTAGTCTCCTTTTCATTTATTTCTGCTCAGATCTTTATAATTTATTTTCTTCTACTAACCTAAGGTATTGTTTTATTCATTTAGGTGTAAGGTTAGGTCATTTATTTGAGACTTTTCTTGTTACCTGAGATAAGCTTATATTGCTATAAACTTCCCTCTTAGAGGACACACTGCTTTTCTGTGTCCCATAGATTTTGGATTGTCTTCTCTCCATTTTTATTTCTGTCTAGGTATTTTTAAATTTCCTCTTTCATTTTTTTTCAGTGATCTATTGATAGTTTAGTAGCATATTGTTTAGCCTCCATGTGTTTATGTTTTTGGAATTTTGTCTTGTAGTTAATTTTTAGTCTTATAGCATTGTGGTTGAAAAGTTGCTTGATATGATTTCAATTTTCTTACATTTACCAAGGATTATTTTGTGGCCTAGCATGTGGTCTATCATGTGGAATGTTCTATGTGCACTTGATAAAAATATGTATTCTAGTGTTTTTGGATAGAATGTTTTATATATATATCTATTAAATTTAACTCTTTTAATATGTCATTTGTTGTTCCTGTTTTCTTATTGAATTTCTATATGGATGATCTGTCTATTCATGTAAGTGGAGTGTTAAAGTCCACTACTATTATTGTGCTACTGTCAGTTTCTCCCTTTATGTCTCTTAATATTTGCTTTATGTACTTTGGTGCTCCTTTGTTTGCTGTATATATATATATATATATATATTTATAATTGTTCTATCATCTTCTTGGATTGATCCCTTGATCATTATATAATGCCCTCCTTTGTCTCTTGTAACAGTCTTTACTTTAATGTTTATTTATCTGGTAGAAGTACTGCTACCCAGCTTTTTTTAAATTTCTTTTTGCATGAAATATCCTTTTCCATCCCCTCACTCTCAGTCTGTGTATGTTTTTGGATCTGAAGTCACTCTTTTGTAGACAGCACGTATATGGATATTTTTGTATCCATTTAGCCACTTTATATCTTTTGATTGGATCATTTGGTCCATTTACATTTAAGGTAATTTTTGACATGTATGTTTTTACTGTCATTTTGATAATTGTTTGGGGGCTGTTTGCATATGTATTTTTGTTCCTTTCTTTTTTTGTTTTATCTTGTGATTTGATGACTGTATGTTGTGTTATGCTTGGATTTCATTTTTCATTTTTGTGTGGATATCAATTATAAATTATTTGTTTGTGGTAATTATGAGGTTTTTATATAGCAATCTATACATATATATGTGGTTGTTTTAAGTTGCTGTTCTCTTATTTTCTAATGCATTTTTACAGCCCTGCATTTATACTCTCCTCCACTTATGATTACTGTTTTTGATAACATATTTTACATCTAATTGTTTTGTGTATCCCTTAATTTCTTATTCTGAATATCAGTGATTTTGTTACTTTTGTTTTTAACCTTTCTACTAGATTTGTGTGGATGATTCCTACCTTTACTATATGCTTGCCTTTAACAGTACAGAGTACATGGTCTGGGGTGTCCTGAAGATTGTGTCCCTGCTAGTTGTCAGGGCAAGTGCCCAAATATTCCCAAGGCAGGGTATGGCCTACTAAATGTCAGGCTGAGTCAGCAGCCTGATGGTTTGTGGCTTTCTTGAGTCTGTTGTTTGTCCCTGTTTGGTGAGGCTCACCCAGAAGCCATAGCAGGCTTCCTGGAGAGATGGGATGGGGGCTCAGGGGATTCTGAGACTGGTACCTGCACAATGGTGGGTGGGGCTAGGTCATGAGTCCCCTGGTAGGCAGGTCTGTGCCTAGAGGACACTGTTGGCTCTGGGGGAGTTATGTCATCCTGCTTGCTGATGGAATGGAGTTGTGTCCCTGTCCAGTTAATTTCTTGTGCTGTGACATTCTAGCACTGTCACCTACAGGCTGTTGGATGGGGCCAGGTCTTGCTGTTAATCAGCTAGAGGGAGGATTACACAATGGCACTTGTGAGCTCCAGTGTCCACATGGTAGGAGGAGCTTCCAAAAATGACTGCTGCCAATGTCTATGTACCCACAGTGAGCTGCAGTTGCCTCATGCCTTTCCAGATGACTCTTGAAGATCAACATATAGTCCTTTTATAAATTTTTATTTTATTTTTATTTTTTTACATCTTTATTGGAGTATAATTGCTTTACAATAGTGTGTTAGTTTCTGCTTTATAACAAAGTGAATCAGTTATACATATACATATTCTCCCTCTCTCCCACCCTCCCTATCCCACCCTTCTAGGTGGTCACAAAGCACCGAGCTGATCTTCCTGTGCTATGCAGCTTCTTCCCACTAGCTATCTATTTTACGTTTGGTAGTGTACATATGTCCATGCCACTCTCTTACTTTGTCACAGCTTACCCTTACCCTTCCCCATATCTTCAAGTCCATTCTCTAGTAGGTCTGTGTCTTTATTCCTGTCTTACCCCTAGGTTCTTCATGACTTTTTTTTTTCTTAGATTCCATATATATGTGTTAGCATATGGTATTTGTTTTTCTCTTTCTGACTTACTTCACTCTGTATGACAGACTCTAGGTCCATCCACCTCACTACAAATAACTCAATTTCATTTCTTTCTATGGCTGAGTAATATTCCATTGTATATATGTGTCACATCTTCTTTATCTATTCATCTGCTGATGGACACTTAGGTTGTTTCCATCTCCTGATTATTGTAAATAGAGCTGCAATGAACATTTTGGTATATGACTCTTTTTGAATTATGGTTTTCTCAGGGTATATGCCCAGTAGTGGGATTGCTGGGTCGTATGGTAGTTGTAGTTTTTTTAAGGAACTTCCATACTGTTCTCCATAGTGGCTGTATCAATTTACATTCCCACCAGCAGCACAAGAGTGTTCCCTTTTCTCCACATCCTCTCCATAATTATTTTAAAGCAATAGTATACCAGTTGAAGGAAAAAAAAGTTTTTAATTAGAGATACAGAATACACATATGTAAGTTAAACTTGATCTTCATTCTCCTAGGCAAAGTCAGCTAGGTCTGAGGAACGTTGGTCCTTCAGAGAAGACTAGCCTCACCAGGTGGGCACAGATCTCCCGACTCCAATCTGCCTCATTCAATTGGTGTATTCCTTGGTCTACTGGTACTTAAATTGTGGCACCTGACCCAGATCTATGTATATATTAAATCATGGCACACATATAAGCTACTAGTGAAAAATGTGATTTCTCAAACCTTCTAAGAACTTTTTCCTTTTTTTTTTTTGATATGGACCATTTTTAAAGTCTTTATTGAATTTGGTACAATATTGCTTCTGTTTTATGAGTTTTTTTGGCCACAAGACATGTGATATCTTAGCTCCCCAACCAGGGATTGAACCTGCACCCCTGCATTGGAAGGCGAAGTCTTAACCACTGAACCACCAGGGAAGTCTCAAATTTTGTTTTCTTTAGTTTTAATTGTTAAAACGTTTACCAAGTATTAAGGACTAACATCTGTATTAGTGTCTAGATTTTACTCCAGTTTTCAACAAATATGTTAAAGCAGCTGGCCACATGGAATGTATTTATAGGATACCAAATTATTTGTGCTATAAAGGTCAGTGACTTTCTTGTTGCAGCCTTTATGGCACCTCAATATATAATTCAAATCACCCAAAGATTTTTGGCTCCCCCTATTTCTTCTCCTTATGTGTATTACTCTTAACACAAAGTATTTTGTATGCAATTAATAAGTATTTCTGTCTCTCCCATTGTAATGCACATTATGTTAGGGCAGAATTTTTGTCAATTTAATTATTGCTTTAAAGTATCATTAGCATGTATAATAGCATCTAGCACACATAATTAATTCTGAATATATATTCATGTTGAATACTTATGTTGAATGATTTAATAAGAGGAATGGGTTTGTTACATGAACACACATAATAGTATTTTTTGAGCACTTCCCCTAAGGTAGGTACTATTGATATTTTAATGGCTTGTTAAATACACATATGAAATAACAGTGCAATATAGGAATTATCATGAAACCCATTTGACAGACGGGGAAACCAAGGCATAGTTAAGTTTTTTACCTGAGGTCAGCAATTAAAATGTTAATTCAACCATTCTGGTTTGTTCAGAATCTGCTTCCTCAGTCTCTGTCAGACATTGTCCCTTTAAACGGAGCCAACTTAAGAGGAAGAGCCTTGGATAAGAAAACACTATCATTTCTAAAACCAAAACTGCTTCACAGGGACAGCTTCACAGCATTCCTGTGGCTGGAGACTTCCCAGAGCTTGGAAGAAGCACGATGGAAAGAGGTCAAGAAGTCTCAGTCGACCTCACGCACATTAGGATGTGTACTAACAAAACAAACAAAAAGCCAGAAAAATAACAGTATTGGAAAGAATGTGGAGAAGTTGCAACCATCATGCACTGTTGGTGGGAAAGTAAAATGGTGTAGCCACTTTGGAAAGAAATGTAACTCTTCCTCAAAAAAATTAAAAAGAATCATACTGTGATCTGGCAATTCCACTTCTGGGTATATGTATCCACAAGAATGAAAGCAGAGTTTTGAACAGATATTTGTACACTCATGTTTATAGCAGGATTATTCACAATAGCCAAAAAGTAGAAGCAGCTTAAGTACCCATTGATGGATAAATGAATAAGCAAATTGTGTGTGTGTGTGTGTGTGTGTGTATATTTGTATTATTACATATGTATATATATTGCAAAAATATTGTAATATTATTACATACATATATATTGTAATAATAATGTAATATTATTCAGCCTTAAAAAGAAGGAAATTCTGACATATGCTACAACATGGATAAACATTGAGGATGTTATGATGAGTTAAATGTCAGTCATAAAAGGAAAAATACAGTATGATTCCACTTATATGAACTAGCTAAAGTAGTCAAATTCATATAAACAGAAAGTAGGATGGTGGTTGCCGGGTGCTGGTAGAAAAGGAAAATAAAGAGTTATTGTATAATGGTACAGTTTCAGTTTTCTAATATGAAAAGAGTTCTGGAGTTCTGGTGATGATAGTTGCACAACAGTGTGAATGTATGTACTTAACGCCTCTGAACTGGACACAAAATTGGTTAAGATGGTAAATTTTATGTTATGTGTATTTTGGCCACAATTTAGAAAAAGAAGTGTTGGTACCTGATTTAGGTGGCAAAACTTCCTTATATTCTGGTTTTACCTACTATTTAAACTTCAGTGAATTGAAGATTTTTAATTGCATACATTTAACTGTATATGCTTTCTCATTTGTTCTATATTTTTACTTCTCACTTCCCAAGGAATGGTGAAGCAAATGTCTTATGGGCACAGTACGTGCTGCAATCCAAGGTTCAGTGACCCAAAAATGTCTTGGGAAATGACAATAATTAAAAACTTCTTAGGGAATCATAATTATAAACATATATATAGGAAGGTATAATCATTATTTCTCAATCTGTGCACACATCCTACCTAAAAAAATAGGATCACCTTGCTTCCCATTCAACTGCACAACAAAGGTGAATGTAAGGAGCCATGGCTAGTGAATCTTTCTCAGTTTAAGAGGAGAAATCATGGGAAAAGAAATAGTTTCTAAAAGGACTACATTCATCGTTAGGTTTGGTGAAGATTTATGTGAACAACCTTGAAGTGAAAGCGGGAATAGGAGGAAGAAAGGACAGAGCTCAGAGAGCCTTTCACAGCATTTCTGAGATAAAAGGTAAAGGCCAGGAAGAATCTGGGACTCTACTGACCTCCTGCTATTATGATACTAAGCTTATCTGAATTTGAAGCTATGAATCAGCCGAGAATTAAATTGGGCACAGGATGGGTATAAGCACTCTTTTTCTTAAAGGAAACAGTCTGTCAATCTCTTTCAGAGTTCAATAATTGGGGTGTGTCAGAGCAGAATGACCTCTGATTTTTCAGGAGGCTAACAGAAAAATCATGATACCAGTCTCCCAGATCATCCTTTAGCATTTCTTGTAAGTCAGGTCTAGTAATGGTGAGCTCCTTCATCTTTGGTTTATCTGATAAAGTTTTTATTTTTCCCTCATTTTTGAAAGACATTTTTGTCTGACAATTATTTTTTTTCAGCACTTTAAATATGTCATTCTACTACCTTCTTGCCTGTAAGGTTTGTGATGAGAAATCCACTGATAATTTTATGGGATCTCCCTGGTACATGATAAGTCAATTTTATCTTGCTGCTTTCAAGATCTTCTACTTGTTTTTGACTTTTGACCATCTGATTATAATGTGTTTTGGTGTGGGTCTCTTTGGATACATCCTAGTTAGAATCCATTGAAATTTTTGAATTTGGATGTCAATTTCCTTCTTCAGATATGGAAATGTTCAGCCACATTTCTTCAAATAGACTACCTGCTCCTTCGCTTCTCATTTCTGCTACTCACATAATGTGTATATTGGTCTATTTGATGATTTTTCATAAGTACCTTAGACTTTCTTCATTATTCTTTTCTTGTCATTGTTTTCCTTTTACTTTGTGTTCCTGTGACTCGAGAATTTAAAATAACTTATCTTTGAGTTTGATGATTTTTTCTTCTCTTTCAAGTCTACTATTAAACCCGTTGAGTGAATTTCTTTATTCAGTTACTGTATTCTTTAGCTTCAGAATTTGTTTGGTTATTTTTAATAGTTTCTATCTGTTGATATTCTCATTATATACATACATCATTTTCCTGATTTTATTTAGTTTTCAATCTGTGTTTGAGTTTCTTTAAGACAGTTATTTTGAATTCTTTATCAGGTAATTTATAGATTTCCTTTTTTTCTAGAGTCAGTTTATGGAGATTTATTTTGTTCCTTTGATTGGGCCACATTTCCTTGTTTCTTTGTACATGTCATTTTCTTTCCCTCAGGATTTGGGCATTTGAAAAAATAGTCATTTCTATCACTTTTTCTGGGTTGGGTTTGGATAAGAGAAGACCTTCACCAATAAGTCTCACTAGAAATTCTAGGGGCATCACAACCTCTTCTGGGGTTGTGTTTTCTTTGGGCTTATATATATGATTTCCCAGTTAGAGGAGACTACTGGTTTCTTTTTTGAAGTCATAATCTCTTCCTCCCTTTGGTGTCTGTCTGCAGTACTGCAGCTTCTTCAGTGCTGAACTTTCCTTTATTCTCAAAGACCCTCAAGCATCCAAAGTATGCTGTTTCCCTGTCAGGTCTCTGAGTCAAATAAGACAGAAAACAGTCCCTTGGGAGTGCCCCCGAAAACCATAATGTTAGATATATGTTCCACTCTTCTCTTTCACATCTGGGAGAGAATCTGATCTGTGAGCTGTTCATTTTCTTCCTATCCCACTGAGGTGTCTCAGCTTGGGGTATGTGACAGTTCCTTGAAATTCTTACCCATTTCAATGTAAAATAGCTCTTCTTAACTTTGCACTTGCCTGGAGTATTATGACTTCTTAACTGATTTCTAGAGATGTCATAAAGTCTTTCTGGTCTCAATAGCTGCAGTTAGCAACTTACATAAACGACCAGAGTACAAGATGCAATTCATGGCAAATTGGTTCCTAATGGACCACCAGTGATATGGCGGTCATAGCATTTAAATTCTGCTTTTTGCTTGTGTGTGTTCTCCTGACATCTGTTTAAAAAAATAAAGCAAGGATACTTTTGTAATGAAAAGGACATTATATTCAAATAGTTATTTAGTCATACATAGCCATGTGACAAACCCACACACATTATTGTCTATCAATGAGAATGAGCAGACTCTGATTTAACAGAGTTGGTCAACCATAGAGAAACCAAGTCTTTGATTAACTGAATGCACAAGTAGCTTTAAGTGACTCTGATCTAAAATCATAGTGAAGTATCCTAGAATATATCTAACTTTGACACTGGTCTGATTGTTTCCCTATTCAAGGATGTTCTCCTAGTGCAGAACACAGGTACTTAAAATACTACCTCATCATTAAATTACTATTCAAACACTTCTTCAACTTCTTATGCTAAGCCAAACTTCTTTGCAGTCAAAATCATTGTTTGAATATGTATGTTAAGTTCAGTCAATTATTCATTTATTCATTTCAAAGGTAGCTATTACATCTAAGAAACTTATGTACATTTTAGTACACTTTGAATTACCAACACTCTTAAAATTTATGTTATGAAATTAACTCAGTATCACAATTAATAAGCCAACTAATATTTGACTCTTAGTACCTGTCATCAGTCACTCAGTCACAGAAATTATCAGCCTAGCAGAACACGCATTATCACTTATGTCAAATTTTTTGACCATTCCTAGTCATTTGAGAGTAATGTTGCTGTGCACCACTACCAATGTCTCTTTGCAGTTTCTTATCGTTCTTCATCAAATAAAAACACACTTGGTGATTGGAGACTAATAGTGGACATGATAAGGCTACTATTATTTCAGGAAATGTCTTAGGGTAGCATTTGCCAAACTGTTCTCTCTCTCTCTCTCTCTCTTTTTTTTTTCTTGTAGAAAATGTCAGACAGTCTAGCCTTCTGGACTAAAAGAACATTTGCCAGTCCTCCACATTTGTTATTTCTTGTAGTATCCCAATAAATCTAAAAATAATTAACTCTTTGTTTTTTGAGTGCATTAATGGGAAATACACTTGACTGTCAATGAGAAAGTAGGTAAGTGGAAATTACTTTGAGAGTAAAGCAAAGGATTTGTTCAGTTAAGATTCATTTACTATGAATTTTCTTTAATGAGTAAGCTGTACTTCAACTGAATCCAAATTAAGTGGCTTTGAAATATTTTCAAAATATGATTTCAGTTTAAATTTTTTGCTGCCTGCTCAGAACCTTGGATTGCTGCTGGTAACTTTTCTTGTGTTTATATCTTGTAGTAGCTCAGAGAGTTTCAGTGGGAAGAAACATTTAGAGCAATGTTTCCAAACTTAAATGCATTCCAAACTTAAACACATTTAAGGTGGTTACCTGGTGATCTTACTACAATGCAAACTCAAATTCAGCAAGTCTGCATAGGAGTGAGATTCTGCATTTCTTATGATCTACAGGTAATTCTAGTATTTCTGGAATAAGCACAGACTTTAACTATTAGGGGTCTAGTGAATACTTCAATATTGCTGCATTACTGTCTTACAATTATGGGACAACTGGAGCTTTTCCTAATTTTAAGGACAAACTGAAGATCATCATCTAGGCCTACTGTTGAGTGAGTGCTATGTTGTGTTAGCACAAGGGACATAGAATTTCAAATTTCTTGTTGTCATCCAGTGTTTTTCACTTGACTCAACTGTACTTAGCAGCCTGGTAAAAGTCAAAGAATGTGTTCAGTGCCTCTTGGGACCTTACATTCTTACTGCTTTTATCTTGATATTAAGTGACTGAGCAACTTGGAGATGAATGTTTAATACAATATTTTATTGCTGAAAAAAGAGGTTTCTTTTTAAATCTGTTTTCAAAGACTTTGGGGTTAAATTGTTTTTTTTTTAAGAAGAAGCAAAATATAGATTTCACTATTTGTGGGGGGGTGGGGGCAGTGTGTTGTGAATGAATGTGTGTGTTCTGTGTGGGTGTGAGAGAGAGAGAGGGAGAGGTGGGGTATAATGATAGAGAGGAAAGGAGGCTATAAGATTAAAAAATGTTAGAATGACATTTTCTTGATTTTTTTCAGTGACTACTAGCAATAAATGCAATTCTCTCTGTGAAAGAACATGCATGGGTGAAGAAATCACTAGAATACCTGGGATTACTTCTTTACTGGACCCAGATAATTCCACTAACAAAGCCCAAGGAAGGAAGATTTTTCTTGCTTTCTACACTTCAATCTCAAGGACATAGTTTTCTAGACATTTTTTATGAGTTGAGGTCACCAATTCCCAGACTTCAATAAATCAAAAAGTGGAGAGAGCAGGTGGCCATGCAATATGCAGACCTAAGTGAAGAAATTTAGACAGCTGAAATACGTCTTAATTTTTATAGTGATTTTTCCATATTGTTTTATGTATTCCTCTCTGTGTTATCTCCAGTTCCACTTATCCATGGAAAATAAGTCTATACATTCCTGCCACATGTAGTTTACCTGTCATTTAATGATCTCTTCAAGGAGTAGTGAAAGAATAACTGAGGGATATGTAGACATCCTCAGACAAAAACAAAACAAAACTCAAAAAACAGAAAGCTTGTAGTCTGACCAAGCTGACAAGATGAATACTTTAGGGATTATTTAGTGGCTTGCTTTGCCTAAAGTTAGTGAATATATATCCTGGGGAATAAGTCTGGTAAGACACATCAGGAACATAGTTTCAGGCTTTAAAAATTAAGGTAAAAAGATTGATGCACAGGCTATTAAAAATAAATGAACTTAGTACTCTGTTTAGACTGGTTTCAGGGAGTTAAAATAATTTAGATATGCATTCAAATCTAACTTGTTATAAGATGTGTGATTATATGTGTAATTAAACTTAGCTACAGATTTTTATCCAAGAGGAGAGATAATACTACCAATGTCAGTGTAGTAAGAATTACATTAGATGAATATGTAGGAAATTAAGCATGCCGCTTTCCACACAGAAAGTACTCAGTTAAGATGATGTTAACAACAACAAGGGTGATGATGATAATGATGATGATGGTGATGGTGACAGAGATATTTTCTCAATTTGGATGCCCCTGGAAGCAGAGTGGGAAAGGGAGATGAAAGGGAGAAAATCACCTGAAAAAGTTGTATTAATGAATTCATAACTCTACTGAGCAACTGGATTTCAATATTCCTTGGGGATCCTCTGGGATCCAGTAGAATCTACCTTCTGAGAACATGGGAAATTGGAGATATTTATCAACTGACTATTACTGTCCATAAGTTGAAGTTTGCTGGGGGCACACCTTTACTCACACTTAAATTTCTAGGTGTATGTGCTCACAGCTGAGCAGCCCACAGTACTTTGGTGAAAATCTCCAGACAGCAAAACAGAAAAAACCTGATGCACAGTGGCTTGATGTGGGACATTAGTCACATGCAAGGAAATCTCCACCATAAAGGCATTCAAATCAGGTGGGCTAAAGGGCTATGGCATGTGATGATAATATTCTCCTCAAATTCATAATGAAAATTAGTATTGCATACCACATTGCTTATGAAATTTATGTAATACCATTTATGCCTTAAATATTTTTTGTCTTAATCAATATAATCTCCATGTCTCTTCATACAACCCTCCTCCACCCTTGAAACAGATACAATTTTTCACTCTTTTGAACTCCTTACAGAAATATACTGTTTTTCTCTTATGAAAACCTTTGTCTTATGGCCCTTCTCATTTTCTACTAGCATTACAGATATTTGAAGAATTAAGTAAAGGCAATAATTACACTAATGGCTGTCCACTATTCAACAAGTGATATTGGGTTTTGAGCATTAAATTTAATCCACCAACTTCTCCAAGGCAGACATTTTACAGGCAGGGAAATTGAGACTTGAGTAATTATCACACCAATCATTACACCAATGTAAAGTGTTCCTATTATTAAGAATGGTTAAGAGAAGGACATGCTCTCACTCCCTCTTGTGAGAACACCAGAATCACAACTAACTGCTGAACAATCATCAACAAGGAGACACAGTACTCACCAAAAAAAAATACCCCACATCCAATGACAAATGAGAAGCCACAATGAGATGGTGGGAAGGGTGCAATTTCAATAAAGTCAAATACCATAACTGCTGGGTGGGTGACTCACAAACTGGAGATCACTTATACCACATAAGTCCACCCACTGGAGTGAAGGTTCTGAGCCCCATGTCAGGCTTCCCAACCCAGGGGTTCGTCAATGGGTGGAGGAATTCTTAAGGATCAGACTTTGAAGGCTAGTGGGATTTGACTGCAAGACTTTGACAAGACTGCAGGAAACAAAGATTCCACTCTTGGAGAGCACAGACAAAATGGTGTGTACATCGGGACCCAGGGCAAGGATCAGTGACCCCATAGGAGACTGAACCAGACCTATATGCTAGGGTTGGAGGGTGTCCTGCAGAGGCAGGGGGTGGTTTTCTCTCACTGTGAGGACAAGAACACTGGCAGCATATGTTTTGGGAAGTACTCATTGGAGTGAGCCCTCCCAGAGTCTGCCATTTGCCCCAACAAAGAGCGCAGGTAGGCTCCAGTGTTGGGTCACCTCAGGTCAAGCAACCAACAGGGAGGGAACCCAGCCCAACCTATCAGCAGACAAGTGGATTAAATTCTTACTGAGCTCTGCCCCCCAGAGCAACAGCCAGCTCTACCCACCACCAGTCTCTCCCATCAGGAAACTTAAAAAAGCCTCTTAGATAGCCTCATCCACCAGAGGGAAGACAGCAGAAGAAAGAAGAAATACAATCCTGCAGGCTGTGGAAAAAAATCACATTCACAGAAGAGAGACAAGATGAAAAGGCAGAGGGCTATATACCAGATGAAGGAACAAGATAAAACCCCAGAAAAACAACTCCATGAAGTAGAGATAGGCAACCTTCCAGAGAAAGAATTCAGAATAATGATAGTGAAGATGATCCAGAGCCGTGCAAAAATAATGGAGGCAAAGATTGAGAAGATGCAAGAAATGTTTAACAAAGACCTAGAAGAATTACAGAACAAACAAACAGAGATGAACAATACAATAACTGAAATGAAAATTACACTAGAAGGAATCAATAGCAGAATAACTGAGGCAGAAGAACAGATAAATGACCTGGAAGACAGAATGGTAGAATTCACTGCTCTGAAATAGAATAAGGAAAAAAGAATGAAAAGAAATGAAGACAGCCTAAGAGACATCTGGGACAACATTAAATGTACCTACATTCACATTACAAGCGTCCCAGAAGGAGAAGAGAGAGAGAAAGGACCCAAAAAATATTTGAAGTGATTATAGTCGAAAACTTCCCTAACATGGGAAAGGAAATAGTCACCCAAGTCCAGGAAGCAGAGAGAGTCCCATACAGGGTAAGCCCAAGGAGAAACACACCAAGACACATAGTAATCAAATTGGCAAAAATTAAAGACAATGAAAAATGATTGAAAGCAGCAAGAGAAAAATGACAAATAACATACAAGGGAACTCCCATAAGGTTAACAACTGCTTTCACAGCAGAAACTCTACAAGCCAGAAGGGAGTGGCATTACATATTTAAAGTGATGAAAGGGAAGAACCTGCAACCAAGATTACTCTACCTGGCAAGGATCTCATTCAGCTAAGAGAATTCAGCACCACCAAACCAGCTCTACAGCAAATGCTAAAGGAACTTCTCTAAGTGGGAAAAACAAGAGAAGAAAAGGACCTACAAAAACAAACCCAAAACAATTAAGAAAATGGTAATAAGAACATAAATATCAATAATTACCTTAAGTGAATGGATTAAATGCTCCAACCAAAAGACACAGGCTCGTTGAATAGATAAAAAACAATACTCATATATATGCTGTCTACAAGAGATGCACTTCAGACCTAGGAACACATACAGATTGAAAGTGAGAGGATGGAAAAAGGTATTCCATGCAAATGGAAACTGAAAGAAAGCTGGAGTAGCAAGGCTCATATCAGATAAAATAGACCTTAAAAAAAGAATGTGACAAGAGACAAGGAAGGGCACTACATAAAGATCAAGGGATCAATCCAAGAAGAAGACATAATTATAAATATATATGAACCCAACATAGGAGCACCACAATAATATAAGGCAACTGCTAACAGCTATAAAAGAGGAAATCAACACTAAGACATTAATAGTGGGGGACTTTAATACCTCATTTACACCAAGGGACAGATAATCCAGACAGAAAATTAATATGGAAACACAAGGTTTAAACACACAATAGACAAGATAGATTTAATTGATATTTATAGGACATTATATCCAAAGACAGCAGATTACACTTTCTTCTCAAGTGCGTACAGAACATTCACCAGGATAGATCACATCTTGGGTCACAAATCAAGCCTCAGTAAATTTAAGAAAACTGAAATCATATCAGCATCTTTTCTCACCACAATGCTATGAAATTAGAAACCAGTTACAAGGAAAATACAGTAAAATCTCAAATACATGGAGGCTAAATAATACGTTACTAAATAACCAAAAGATCACCGAAGAAATCAAAGAGGAAATCAAAAAAATACCTAGAGACAAATGACAGTGAAAACATGACTATGCAAAACGTGTGGGATGCAGCAAAAACAGTTATAAGTGGAAAGTTTACATCAATACAAGCCTACCTCAAGAAACAAGAAAAATCTCAAATGAACAATCTAACTTTATGTCTAAAGGAACTAGAGAATGAAGAAAAACAAAACCCAAAGTTGGCAGAAGGAAAGAAATCATAAAGATCAGAGCAGAAATAAATGAAAAAGAAACAAAGAAAACAACAGCAAAGATCAATAAGACTAAAAGCTGGTTCTTTGAGAAGATAAACAAAATTGATAAACCATTAGCCACACTCATCAAGAGAGGGAGAGGATTTAAATCAATAATATTAGAAATGAAAAAGGAGAAATTACAACAGACACTGCAGAAATGCAAAGCATCCTAAGAGACTACTACAAGGAACTCTATGCCAATAAAATGGACAACATGGAAGAAATGGACAAATTCTTAGAAAGGTAGAAACTTCCAATAATGAACCAGAAGTATAACCTTCAGATAATGAAACAGAAAGAAATAGAAAATATGAACAGAGCAATCACAAGTAATGAGGGTGTAACTGTGATTAAAAATCTCCCAACAAACAGAAGTCCAGGACCAGATAGTTTCACAGGTGAACTCTATCAAACATTTAGAGAAGAGCTAACATGCATCCTTCTCAAAGTCTTCCAAAAAATTGCAGAGGAAGGAACGCTCCTTTCATAGAATGAGAAAATTCATTCTATGGGGCCACCATCACCCTGTTAACAAAACCAGACAAAGATAGTACAAAAAACGAAAATTACAGACCAATATCACTGATGAATATAGATGCAAAAGTCCTCAACAAAATATTTGCAAACAGAATCCAAAAACACATTGAAAGGATCATACACCAGGATCAAGTGGTATATACCCCAAGGATGCAAAGATTCTTCAGTATATGCAAATCAATCAATGTGATACACCATATTAACAAATTGAAGAATAAAAACCATATGATCATCTCAATAGATGTAGAAAAATTTTTTGACAAAATTCAACACCCATTTAGGATAAAAACTCTCCAGAAAGTGGGCATAGAGGGAACATACCTCAACATATTAAAGGCCATATATGACAAACCCACGGCAAACATCATTCTCAATGGTAAAAAACTGAAAGCATTTCCTCTAAGATCAGGAAAAAGCAAATATTGCCCACTCTCACCACTATTATTCAACATAGTTTTGGAAGTCCTAGCCATGGCAATCGGAGAAGAAAAAGAAATAAAAGGAATACAAATTGGAAAAGAAGAAGTAAAACTGTTACTGTTTGCAGATGACCTGATACTATACAGAGAGTATCCTAAAGATGCCATCAGAAAACTACTAGAGCTAATCAATGAATTTGGTAAAGTTGCAGCATAGAAAGTTAATGCACAGAAATCTCTTGCATTCCTATACACTAATGGTGAAAAATATGAAAGAGAAATTAAGGAAACACTCCCATTTACCATTGCAACAAAAAGAATAAAATACCTAGGAATAAACCTACCTAGGGAGACAAAAGACCTGTATGCAGAAAACTATAAGGCACTGATGAAAGAAATTAAAAATGGTACAAACAGATGGAGAGATCTACCATGTTCTCAGATTAGAAGAATCAATATTGTGAAAATGACTATACTACCCAAAGCAATCTACAGATTCAACGCAATCCCTATCAAATTACCAATGGCATTTTTTACAGAACTAGAACATAAAATCTTAAAATTTGTATGGAGACAAAAAAGACCCCGAATAGCTAAAGCAGTCTTGAGGGAAAAAAAAAATGGAGATGGAGGAATCAGACTCCCTGACTTCAGACTATATATACTACAAAGTTACAGTAATCATAACAATATGGTACTGGCACAAAAACAGAAATATAGAGCAATGAAACAGGATAGAAAGCCCAGAGATAAACTCACGCACTGATAGTCAACTAATCTATGACAAAGGAGGCAAGAATATACAATGGAGAAAAGACAGTCTCTTCAATAAGTGGTGCTGGAAAAACTGGACAGCTACATGTAAAAGAATGAAATTAGAACAGTCCCTAACACCATACACAAAAATAAACTCAAAATGGGTTAAAGACCTAAAGGTAAGGCTGGACACTTTAAAACTCCTAGAGGAGAACATAGGAAAAATGCTCTTTGACATTGATCACAGCAAGATATTTTTTGATCCACCTCCCAGAGTAATGGAAATAAAAACAAAAATCATGAATGGGACCTACTGAAACTTAAACACTTTTGAAAAGCAAAGGAAACTACAAAGAAGACGAAAAGACAACCCTCGAATCAGAGAAAATATTTGCAAATGAATCAATGGACAAAGGATTAATCTCCAAAATGTATAAACAGCTCATGCAGCTCAGTATTAAAAAAACAAACAACCCAATCTAAAAATTCACAGAAGACGTAAATAGACATTTCTCCAAAGAAGGCATACAGATGACCAAGAAGCACATGAAAAGCTGCTCAACATCACTAATTAATAGAGAAATACAGATCAATACTACAATGAGGTGTCACCTCACACCAGTTAGAATGGGCATCATCAGAAAATCTACAAACAACAAATGCTGGAGAGGGTGTGGAGAAAAGAGAATCCTCTTGCACTGTTGGTGGGAATGTAAATTGATACAGCCACTATGGAGAACAGTATGGAGGTTCCTTAAAAAACTAAGTATAGAATTACCATATGACCCAGCAATCCCAATACTGGGCATATACCGAGAGAAAACCATAATTCAAAAAGATACATGCACCCCAATGTTCATTGCAGCACTATATACAATAGCCAGGTCATGGAAACAACCTAAATGTCCATTGACAGATGATTGGATAAAGAAGAAGTGATACATATATACAATGGAATATTACTCAGCCATAAAAGGAACAAAATTAGGTCATCTGTAGAAATGTGCATCAATCTAGATACTGTCATACAGAGTGAAGTAAGTTAGAGAAAAACAAATATCGTATATTAATGCATATATGTGGAACCTAGAAAAATGGTACAGATGAACGGGTTTGCAGGGCAGAAATTGAGACACAGATGTAGAGAACAAACGTATGGACACCAAGGGGGGGAAGGGGCGGGCGTGGTAGCAGTGGTGTGATGAATTGGGAGCTTGGGATTGATATATATACACTACTATGTCTAAAATGGATAACTAATAAGAATTTGCTGTATAAAAATAAATAAAATAATATTCAAAAATTCAAAACAAATTAGTAAGTAAAAATAAAAATATGACAGGGGAAAAAAAAAAGAATGGCTAAGTCCAAAATCTAGCCTTTAATCCCTGAATCAGAGGTCACAAATGTAAACAAGACCATGGGCTTGGCAAGGAACAGAAACTGTGATAATCTGGTTAGGTGGGAACAGGGAAAATAGGAAAGACTATAAATGTAGCTCTATGGATTTGGTTCCATCTAATTATTGTCATGTGGAAATTCAGGCAAGAGACGACTATAGTCCAAAATTTTATTTGAAATCTCATAACTTTTAACTTCTGTTAAATAATCAGTGCCATAAAATTACATCTGTGAGTGTCAAAAATGTACATGATGCTCATGATGCAGTCTGTGAGGGCCACCAATTTTTGACTTCTGTTTTAACTCATGTGGTCTCTGTTCTACCACTAGATTATAAATCCTTGTGGATGATATCGCCCCTCACTTATGTGACCAAGTAGTTCATCTCTCTGAGACCGTTTTCTCATCTGCAAAATGGAATCAGCAATGTCTTTATTTGTTTCCTAGGGCTGCTATAACAAAGTATCATAAACAGGGAGACTCAAAACTGAAATTTATTCTCTTATACTTCTGGAGCCTAGAAGTCTGAAATCAAGGTTTCAGCAGGGCCATGATATCACTGATAGCTTCCGGTTGTTTCTGACAATCCTTGATGTTCCTTGGTTTACAGGTGCATAACTCTAATCTTTGCATTCAGTATAATATTGCTGCCTTCTTTTTGTGTGTCTGTGTTTTCATATGTTTGTCTCTGTTCCTGAGTCTCTTTCTTTTTTTAAAGGTCACTGGTCATATTGAATTAAGGGCCAACCCTACTCTAATATGTCCTCATCTTAACTAATTGCATTTTCAAGAACACTTTTTCCAAATAAGAGCATACTCTGAGTTACTGTGGGTTAGGACTTCAACATATATTTTTGTGGCACACAGTTCAACCCATAAAGATACCTAACTCACAGGGCTGTCATAAAGCAGTCATTCTTTGGATTTATTCTTTTTGGGGTATGTCATTTTTCCTCATTCAGTGGATTCATTTTTCCTTATTTCC
Source organism: Mesoplodon mirus (assembly GCF_964341445.2). NCBI lineage: Eukaryota > Metazoa > Chordata > Mammalia > Artiodactyla > Ziphiidae > Mesoplodon > Mesoplodon mirus. Next base: position 113,761,287 of record NC_138983.1, on the reverse strand, counting down.
AGAAAATTATTTTTAAATTTTGTCTCTCTTCCATTTTCTCAGTTATGTCTTTCTCAGATTTTAATAAGATATATATTAGAATTTCTCATTCCATCCTTCTTATCTCTGAATCCCTCTTTCAAAATTTCCAGCTCCTCATCTCTGTTTATTGTATTCTAAATAAATTGTTTGTATATGTCTCCAGATCATTTATGCTCTCACAAAGTTTGTGTATCTTCCTTTTTTATCTATCAATTATTAATTACAATTGATGTATGTCCTTTATACATGTTCTATTTTCATTAAATTGTTCTGACTATTCCTTTTTATAAAATAATTGCTTTCTTCCCTTTATTTGAATCCCTCATACACTGACATTATATACTCTATATTTGATTAATCCAACACTTGCATATCCTTGGAGATATAAATTTGTAGCTTCTTGTTTCTGCTGATATATTGTCACAGTGGCTTGCATTCTAGTGTGTTTGTATAGTTCTTATTTTGAGTAGAAAATTTGGGGGGCAAAATTGGAAAATAATTCCTTCTGCTTGAGATGCCATGTGACAACACAAGATTCAAGGCCTACATTCCTCCTCAAGGATTTGGCCCCAGTGTGATTCCAAGGTCAGCCTTTCCACTTTGTGGAGGTTCCATAGGTCAGTATTTTCATAGTACTGTTGGAATAGAAACAAGGAGAACACACTCCTCCTGACTGCTGCCAGTCCATTCAAGCTCTGCGCTGTTCCACTCCAGCTCACAACCTCTGCAGCTTCTTTTCCCAGCCAACCCTAAATCCCAGGTGCTCCCATCCCATATCTTGGTCTGAATGTCCTGGCTTCTCAAGGCCCAGCTCCTGATTCATATGTGACCAGCAATGCCTCAATGAATATGTGCTGTTAAATTCTCAATGCTGTGGAGCATGGGTGTCTCAGAGAGCTCTTATTTATCCCTGATGCTACTAGATTAGGACATTCAGCAATGATATTCATAGAGGATATATATCCAAAATACCTAGGATTATTTTTATATAGCCATAACCCTCACTCTTGGAGATTCTCGTTCAATAATCTGGAGTAAACTTGAATATTAGTTTTTTCAAAAGTTTCCACAAGCAGAACAAATATAGATTAAGTACTCATTCCAATGTCTATTTCTCCTTAAACCCTCAATACAAAATAGCTACCTTAGAGGCATGTTCATGTGACTCTCCTACTCAAGAAGCTACATTGGCTCCCTATTACCTGTCACATCCGTTAAAATTCAACACTGAGGCTGATTACTGTAAATCATCATAATCTAGATCCAGTCTATCTCTCAAAACATGCCTTCGACTGATCTCAAACAAATGTCCTTTGATTCAAACAAAATTAAAAAAAAATTCCCTCCTTCCTTGATTTTGGCCTTGAAATTTTGTTTATATTATTCTCCCCATCAGATTGCTCTGGTCTCACATTTCTATGCTCTGTAGTTATTTTTTTTTTTAATTTTTATTTATTTATTTATTTATTTATTTATTTATTTTTAAATCATGGACTTTAGAGTTAAGCAATCAAATTAAATTTTGTACTCATGGACTCTGCTATTGACAAAGAGATGTATCCACTCAGAAACTCAATTTCTGATCTTTAAAATTGGGATACTAGTAATAAGTTTCCAGTATTGTTGAATGGGTGAAGGGACTTATCTCAGTACCTAGAACACAGAAATATCTCAATAAATTAGTTACATTCTCTCTCCTCCATTATCAATCTGAAAACTATCTTTCCTGCCGGCATGTGCACTCTTCCCTGATTGTTCCAGGTCATAAGTCATATTTAATTGGCCCTTTGCTGATATATCCAATGCCCTCACTTATCATCACTATAATTCTTATCAGTGTTTATATTTTATCTCCCCAAATTATCTTCAGTTCCATAAGAACAAGTGCATAGTTCTATCCTCTGCTTTTACACTCCATATTTCCTGAGGAGTCCAGGCTGAAGCACAGCATATCACATAAAGCAAGTATTGGATGGGGAGGAAAGCTGTCTTCTCATCCAAATTCTGCAACTTGTGCTTTCCAAGCCTCTGAACCAACTGTTTACCTGGTTTTCTTCTTCATAGGATATAATTAGTGCTTATTTAACCTAACTTACACAGTTGTTATGACAGGCCATAAAATATGGCATATGAAACATTTAGAAGTACTTTACAAAATATATTTTGACATTGCCTTGCTTTTGGAATATAGCTCATGACTACTATAGCTGGGAGGCATTGTGGCATGGTCTTTACACATACTATGCCATCCTACAAATAAGAATAATTATGAGCTCTCCCATACAGATGAGAAAACAGAAGCTTAGAGACATTAAATAAATATCCAATATCGAGTGTTAATAAATGGAAGTTGATGCCAAGGCTATTGAATCTCAAAATCCATCATGATAAGCTGTACAGAAGGGAAGGTTTTAGACGAAAAAAAAGATAAAATAACATGTTAGTTGTCTTACTAAGATTTATTAATCACAATGTCCTAAAAATATAAAGAAGAACAAGAGATAGATAAACTTAGAGGGTGAGTGGATTTCTAAGGGTTGAAAATGGCACAACCAGAACACAAGCACAGGATCTTCTGCCTTCTGTGTAAAAGCTTCTCATATTACCTTTATTAAAAGATGATACTTTTGCACAAACAGACTATCACAGACAATTCTGACAGGAGGATTTTTAAATCATTATGCTTCCTTTAAAACACTTACAATTGGACTGCTACTTTATTTTACAACAATCTTATCTATGTAATATTCTATCTATATATTACTACTTTCTAGGTACATATCTTATTTGATAAACTGGTCATCTCTATAAATTATCCCTATAAATTATTTTCATTCTGTCTACAAATCCCCATCCAACTGTAGATAATTCAATTTCTGTCACTATAGGAACCTCTTCCTTTTACCAGAGTTTTGACTGATTTGTGGAGCTTGATCGAGAATGTCCAGAAAAACAAGGAAAGAAAATCCTTTCCAGTCTATCATTACAACAATTGATTTTAGTTTTTAACATGCAATATTATTGTGGTATAATTTACATAAAAAATAAAGTGGATCTCTGTTAAGTGTACAATTTGATTATTAATGACAAATGTATATTGTAGTATAACATCACCCCAATTAAGATGCAGAACATTTCCATCCATCAACCCAGAAAGTCACCTTGTGCCTTTTGTACTCAATTTCCTTCCATCTTCCCCTCAGGCAATTAGTGACTTGATTTCTATCACAATGCATTTGTTTTTCTTATTTTAGAACTTCATATAATTGAAATCATAAGGTATGTATTTATTGTATATGGGTTCTTTCGGTTATAATAATAACATAATATTTTCATCCATGTTTCTGCATGTTTCAGTAATTTGTTACTTTTTCAATTGTTTTTATTTTTTATTATTTTATTTATTATTTTTTATTATTTTATTTATTATTATTTTTTTTGTGGTACACGGGTCTCTCACTGTTGTGGCCTCTCCCATTGTGGAGCACAGGCTCCAGACACGCAGGCTCAGGGACCATGGCTCACAGGAACAGCCACTCTGTGGCATGTGGGATCTTCCCGGACTGGAGCACAAACCCACGTCCCCTGCATCGGCAGGCAGACTCTCAACCACTGCGCCACCAGGGAAGCCCTGTTACTTTTTTATTGTTGAGTAGTATGCCAGTGTATGCATATAATACAGTTTGTTTACTCCAGCACCTATAATGGGCATTTGGAATGTTTCCAGTTTTTAGCATCTTCACTTTTGTGGAAACAGTGGGCCCATACTATGCAGTGCCTCTCTGTTTAGCTTCCAGAGATCAATGGGATAATCAATTGATCATGTCCTTAGAGTTCTACATCCCCAAGTATACTGCCTAGCCATCCTTCTGTGGCTTGGATGCCACATCAGCATGCTTCAACTCAGTGCTATGTGGCCCTGGCTGGTGGAGAAACCCTCATGTGAAATCCTTAAGGTATTTGGGAAATAACTAACTAAACAAATAATTATAAAAATGGAAAGGAAAAAAGTACATGTAATTTCTGCTTTCTTACCTGCAGCAAGTCTCCCTGTGGCAAGGAGCACAGGATTGTGCTGCAAACTTGATTGGATAACTAAGCAAAGTAGTAAAGATTAAAAAAAAAAAAACCCTGAGAAAACCCTTGGATTAAAATCTACACAGTGAATTTTCTAATTAAAATAAATTTAACACTTAGCCTAGAGTGCAGGGAGCAAAACTGGTGCCCTCATGCAAAACAAGTTTGTTTGTCATTGTACAGAATTTTAAAACAATAGTAATAGAGCTATCAATATTTAATTTAGATATTTCATGCATGTGTGAATGTACACACACAGACACACACACACACACACAGAACATTTTAGTAACTCTGGATCCTTATTGTCTTAAGATAATAAGGTCCAAAGTGTTTTATTTTTTATTTTATTTTTAAAATTTTTAAAATTTAATTTTTATTTTATATTGGAGTATAGTTGATTTACAATGTTCTGTTAGATTCAGGTGTACAGCAAAGTGATTCAGTTATACATATACATATATCCATTCTTTTTCAGCTTCTTTTTCCATATAGGTTATTACAGAATACTGAGTAGAGTTTCCCATGGACAGTAAGCCCTTACTGATTATCTATTTTATATATAGTAGTATGTATATGTTAATCCCAAACTCCTAATTTATCCCTCCCTCTCACGTTTTCCCTTTGGTAACCATAAGTTTGTTTTCAAAGTCTGTGAGCCTGCTTGTGTTTTGGAAATAAGTTCATTTTATTAGATTCCACATATAAGTGATATCATATGATATTTGTCTTTGTCTGATTTACTTAACTTTGTATGATAATCTCTAGGTCCATCCATGTTGCTGCAAATGGCATTATTTCATTCTTTTGCATGGTTGAGTAATATTCCATTGTATGTATGTAACATATCTTCTTTATCCATTCCTCTGTTGATGGACATTTATGTTGCATCCATACCTTGGCTGTTGTAAATAGTGCTGCAGTGAATTTTGAGGTGCATGTATCTTTTCAAATTATGTTTTTTTCCATATATATGTCCAGGAGTGGGATTGCTGGATCACATGGTAGTTCTATTTTTAGCTTTTTAAGGAACCCCCATACTGTTCTCCATAGTGGTTTTACCAATTTACATTCCCCAAAACTATTTTCAGTAAATAAATTGATAAGCATGAAGGCCTAATATCTGCATTTTTTTACTAGCCCATTTTTCATCAAATATATCAAATATATGTAAAATAAATTGACCACATTGAGTTTATTTCTGGGATAATTAATTGTACATGTGTTTACAAAAAGCAATGACTTCTTGTGTCTTCCTGGACTCCTCTATTTTCAGTATTAATGAGTCTTCCAACATTCATAACCTGCTTCCTTAATTAATTTCTCCTCCATAGCACTTACCACATCTAATATTCTGAATATCCTAGTTACACATATTAGGTTTCATGTTTGTCTTTCCATTTTGGATGTGAGGCCATGGTGGGTAGGGGACCATTGTTTGTTTTGGCTAAACCCTGGCACCTAGAACAGTGTCTGGTATGGAGTAGGTCATCCATATATATTTGCTAAATGAATGAATAAATGAGATGCACAAAAGATAAAAGGAAAATCTTCAGATAATTAACCTTGGCTATTTTTCTAGTGTATAATATTTATATTATAAATAATAACACCACTTATTGTGTGTTTATCATGTGTCAGGAAATATTCTATGGAGTTTCCACGTTTTCACCTACTTAATGCTCAAAACTGTGTATGTATGTACTATTAATGAAAACATTTTACAGATAGAGGATGCAAAGCATAGGAAAGTTCTATACCTTGCCCAAGAACAGATAGTTAAAATGCTAAAAGTCCAACATTCTGAGTCTGGAGCCTATGCTTTTATCTCTGCATTGCCCCTCAAAACAGCGTCACTTGAAATAGAAGAGTGTTAGATTTGATTCTGGTGAGAAATGTTTCTTTCCTAAAAATAGAAAATGTAGGATGTTCTTTCAGTAGAAATTTTAGGAAGTTCCCTTCCTAAAAGCTTCACAGGGACACACAGCTCCTAGGACACAGCCCAGAGTCCTTAGGTGGGACCATGGATTGCAGTGGTTCATCTTCTCCCAGTACTGTAGATTGACTGTCTGTTCCAAATTCACATGTTCAAAACCTAATGCCCAAGGTGATGGTATTAGGAGGTGGGACCTTTGGGTGTTGAATTGATCATGAGGGCAGAACCCTTATAACAGAAATTCCCAGAGAGATACCTTGTCCTTTCAGCCATGTGAGGACAATGGTGAGAGGTTGGCAGTCTGCAACTCATAAAAGGAACTTCACCACAACTCAACCATGCTGGCACCCTGATCTTAGACTCTCAGCCTCTGGAACTGTGAGGAATACATTTCTCTTGTTTATAAGCCATACAGTCTGTGGTATTTTGTTACAGCAGCCTGAATGAATGAAAATACCAAAGAAAGAGTTGCTCTTGCAGATCACACTTCATTATTATGTGAGTTTAATTGTATATATACTTTCTCACTCTTTTCTTATTCCGTAAGCCCCATTCCCTTCCTACCCTGACCTGAGTCAAGTTCTGGTGAAGGATACACTCCCTGATGTTGTCTCAGTTTCAGTAATCTGATAATTTCTTTGGAACAACAACAAAAAATGCATATATATGCATGCGTCATGGGTATTTTGCAATGTGTACACTCCCTGCTGAAAAGGAAGGTGGAACATGCTTTCAGTTTCATACCACACACCAAGGCTAAGAGAGAAAAACCATGGCCGGTGAGTTTCTTTCTTGAAAGAATAGTTTTGGAGGGGATGGCTTTTTCAGAAGCCATAATTAAGTTCTGTGAATGTTTAGGTGAGCAGAACAGAGGGAGTGCAAAGAGAGGGAGGGGTGGGGGCAAAGGGAAGGAGAGAAGGGGTCCAGAGGCCGCACAGTCTTTAAAAAGGGAAGACAAGGTCCAGAAAGGAACCAGGCTTTACTGGCTGGTATCCTGCTGTCATTTTGCAATCTTAACTGAATTCTTAAATGTCATAGTCTGACAGATGATGCAGAATTGGCATAGAATGGGTACAAGCAGTTGTTGTCCCCAAGGGAAATGGACAATCACTATTTCATTATTTTATTATGCACAGTTGAATAAACATGAGGCATGTTATGATGACCCCTGGTTTTCAGGTACTAACTTGGAGGCAGTAAATCTCAGTCTTCAGGCCACTCAGTGAGCATATATGGGTAATACTGAGGGAAGAATAAGAGATGTGGGTGTCCTCAGGATTATCACACTGTGTGGGGAGGGACATTTTATTGATTAAATCTAAAGGAGGCTATTCTCCGTTGCTGAGATGAAAGGAAAATGAGGCTGTTTCTGTGACTTGAGGCATCCTTATGTTTCCAACAGACAATGTCCTGAAGGAGAAGAGAAAGCTGTTTGTCCATTCAGTGGGCATGGGTACAATAAATGGCTTGCTGGATGAACTATTAGAGAAAAGAGTGCTGAACCAGGAGGAGATGGAGAAAGTAAGAGATGAAAATGCTACAGTTATGGATAAGGCCCGAGCTTTGATAGACTCTGTTATTCGGAAAGGGCCCCAGGCATGCCAAATTTGCATCAGTCATATTAGTGAAGATGACTCCTTCCTTGCAGGAACACTGGGGCTCTCCTCAGGTAAGGGTCAATAACTCAGACTGAAGTTCATGTAGACCATGTTTCTTTATGCCTAACATCTGATTTCTTCATTGGTCATGTTAGTTTGCAAACAACTTCCCTACCTCTGGCTTCAGGGCCCCATTTCTATATCAGTGGTCATTTTGCATCCCCTCTGTCTCTTTTCTTCTTTGTTCCTGTTGTTTTGGTCTTAATGACCTTCTTTTTTTTTTTTTTTTTTTTCTTCAGTACGTGGGCCTCTCACTGCTGTGGCCTCTCCCGTTGCAGAGCACAGGCTCCAGACACGCAGGCTCAGTGGCCATGGCTCACGGGCCCAGCCTCTCTGCGGTATGTGGGATCTTCCTGGACCGGGGCACAAACCCGTGTCCCCTGCATCAGCAGGCGGACTCTCAACCAGTGCACCACCAGGGAAGCCCTTAGTTGCCTTCTTTTGATTAAAGCTCATTTCCTATCCTGAGTATGTTGTAGCTCATTTGTTGAAGGTCATGAGAACAGTCTTGAAAAGCTCCATGCTGTATCCTCTATTCCTCCTAGCAAGGCACTGTTGATTTATCTAGTTAGTTAAAATAATTAAAGCCTAGAGGTCCCTAGGAACTTATGTAGTCATCAGACACAAAGGTTTAAGGTCTGTAATCAAATACTTTGTCTAACTTCTCTCCAAAATTTTGCTCTCCAGGTGGAATAAAATATATTTCAGGGATAGTGGAACACTCAGAGAATAAATTTAACTTTTACAGAAGAGTAAGGATTTTAAGCAGACTCTTTAACTTGCCCCTTGCATTTTCTTTTGAATAAGATGGTGCACTAACATGGTACTCTGCTGGGGACCATTCTGGGAAGCCCAGCTCCCCTACTCTAGTCTCCTGAGGGCCCAATACAGTTTCAGCCATCTGAGCTGCCACTTCTGTGGTTCTCTAGTTCCTCCATAAAAAAAAAAAAAAAAAAAAAAAAAAAGGAGCTCTGATGGACTTACAGTTACTGGTTTCTTTTGTGCTTCTGGAAGTCATTCAGGGGAAGAAGATGTTATTTGAAAGCAAGAAGCCATTTTTTTCCTAGGGATTGAGAGAAGCCTGTGCTCCTCTGAGTGACACAGCAAATGTTTTTTTTGTGTTCAATTTCTTTGTTTTGTTTTGTTTTGTTTTTGATACATCATTTACATTAACCCCTGCCTTAAGAAGTAAAGACAATCAATCAATAACAATAATGTTCTAGAATATTTGTATAATAACCAAAGTGTCTTCTTCCTTGTCATGTTTCTTTCAACTCATAGTTCTTGAACCATAGAGGCACTTATACAACTCGCGATAACTCTAATTCCTGGAGTCTGCCTCCCTAGTTGTCAGATGATGCCCCCTCTGTCAGGGTTGTCATCACTTTTTTCCTCCTCATCTATTTGCCAGTTGTTTCAGGGTGCTAGTATATGATAATTGGATGTAATATTTAAATGTACTGTAAAGGAAGAGATATAAAAAAATTCTTAGCAGACACAATACTGCAATAGCAAGGCCTCCTCCCGAAAATGTTCTTGAATTTATTGATGGTTAATTTAGTCCAGCAGTCTACATGGGAAAGACGGGACAAACTGCAGCCTTCTTCCTCGGACTTGAAGTTTTGTGAGATGTCCTATGGGCTCTCCTACATTCACAACAGAGACATGAACCATATTTTGCCTATGGAAATCTTGTCTTCAATAGGTACTATGAGAGAAAAACTTGGAGTATTTTTCAGTTGTTGGCTCATGCCAATTATTAAGTTTCTGGAATAAGTTTCTCAGGTGGGTGTTGCTACATTGAGATCTTTATAAAACCTTAAATAAATTTAATCTCAATTCCTGTCCTTGAAATTGACAATCACAATGTATAGTGACGCCAGAGAAGATATTAATAGATTTGAGTGAGTAAGGCAAATGCAGATTACAGAGGCTGTGTGTCTAACACATTGGGGTAAGAATCTTCACAGACTGTGACTATTTTAATGTCCTTCATCTTTCCTCAGGTTCACAATCTGGAAATTATTTTAATACACAAGAATCCCAAGCGGTGGTTCCTCCTTTCCCAGGTAATGGTATTTTCAAAGCAATGACATTCTTTGAACCCCATCTTCCCTGACATTAACTACAGATTAATGGGATGAATCCAGGGTAAGGGGGGCTATGAGTAATTCTCACAGATTTATTCTATATCTTTTTCTCTTCTTAATCTATTCTGCTTTAGTAGGAGCTGTCCCTACAGCTTCACTATCATGTTTATACCAACAAATCCTGAATCTGTATCTCAAATCCTGACTAACCACTTGAGTGCCACACTTCACTAAGTGTCTACTGAACATATGCACTCATATCTCCTGCAGACACATTTACTCTACATGGGCCCAGAGATAGCTTGCCATCCTTCCCCCACCTTGCTTCCCTTCTGCTTTCCTCTATCTTGATTAATGGTGACACCATCACCCAGTTATTCAAACCAGAAACCTGAAATTATCGTAGACACTTTCTTCTTCCTTCCTTCCAACGTTCAAGCAGCAGCCAGATTTTATTGATTTCTCTCTCAAATTCAGATCTGTCTCTGCATTTCTACTTCTACAACTAGATTTCAGAGCCCCCATTGTTACAGTGTTCCAGAATTCTCCAGTCATAACTCTCAATATATTTTTCTTGCATTTTTTTAGTAAATACATCCTTTTCCCTCACAGAACTTTAAGTTTAATGAGGAAATTGAACATATCTGATTTATTTATAGATAACATCTAATAGAAGTTGACCTGTAATGTTATGAACATATATTTGTTAAGACTATTTCACTAAATAATGTGGCCAGAATCACTACTATTTGCTATGCCATTAGAAAATATTTAGCACATGCCAACTGTGTTACAGACCCTATTCTATAAACTATTTAGAGAGTAATGAATGAAACAAGAAAGGGTCTTGCTTTTATTGAACTTACATTAATATATGAATAGTGAGTGAATAGGCATTTAAGAAGCTCCACCATCAAATTAAAGCCAGCCATAAATTTAGGGATGGAAATGACACTACACATACCTGTATCAGTTAAGATGATATGGAATGTTATAACACAGACATATTTTTATAATGGCTCAGATATGATAGAAATGTTTTTCCCAAATCACAAAAATTCTAAAATGGGCATTTTTCATCAGAAGGCAGCTTTCTTCCAGGTGCTAATTAAGATACCTAGGCCTCTTCCAACATATGGCTCTGATATCTGCAACATATGTTGTCAGAATAACTGTGGTAACAACAGTCAAGTTAATGACATTGGAAAGAGTATGTGGGATCATTTGTGAGAGATTTTGCTAGGCTTGACCTGGATGAATCACACAGTATTTCAGCTTGCATCCCATTGTCTAGAACTTAGTTATATTGTCACACCAAGTCACTGGATTGGTTAGCAGTATAGATCAGATATGTGTCCAGGAATAAAGAATAAATTGTCTTGTTGAACAGCTAGCCAGTCTCTGCCACAAAACTTAAATGAAAAACTTTTCATTCTACACAATATCGAAGGTAGCACAAGAAATACCTAGGTCCCAAATCACAAAGAAGTTCTTAAAAATATTTCATTTCTCTACCCTGAAAATGGTGGTCTCAGCTTTATTGAATCAAGGTCAATATGCATTAGATTTCTTATTAGCAAACCTTATATTTGTCTGAATCCAGCCTCTTGCTTACCAAATAATCACTGCTTTACTTGTCCTGGAACAGTATTTCATCCACAGTTGTAGACAGATTTCATCACAAAGTGACCTTTTTCTCTTAAAATAAAAATACCTTTAATTTGGAAGAAATTTAGAGGCCACAGAAGCAAATATTTCACCAAGTTTAGAAATTACCCTAGTGAAGCAATTAAGGGTGCATATTTTCTTAGCTATTTCATGGGATGGGACACTCACTATATAACCAAATGCCATAAGAAAAATTAGTTCTAATAAAATCCAAATATTTATCTTTAATATTTTCTATTGTTCTTCAGACTCCTTTATGAAGGAATACATTTCTTCCACATAATAATGATTTCTATAGTTTTCTCAGATATATCCATTCTAATTATCTCTTACTTTCTCCACAGTCAACACACTTCATGCTACCTTGGCTTACCTGAATTTACAATAGTTTCTCAAATTCCCCTTCAAAATTGAATATGTTTCTTGCTTGAATACTTTAGTTTCTAAAGGATCTTCCAAATATCAAGAAAACATTTCTATTTTGAAACAAAGATTATGTTAATTTCTTTAGAAAATACATCACATTATTGGATGGTGTTGAACTTGTGATCAAAGAAACCCCCAAGGCTTTTTTCAAATGAACTACTGCGAAAACTATTCCTCATATATTTGTGCAATCAATGTTTAGTGCTATAAATCTCTCTAAGAGTACACCTTGATTTTAGTATTTATCATTCTATTTCATATTCATTCTAGTTCATGTATTCAATATCTTCTCCTTCTCACTATATGTACGCACAGTAGAGAGATCTTAAAGTTTAGGACAAAAGTTCACTTTCTTTCTTTCTTACTTTTTTTCTCTCTCTCTTTCTTTCTTTCTTTCCTTCAAATCTCTAATGTCTACTATCATGCCTGTTAAGCAAATAAATAACTAAATAAATAGATACATAAACATATTTTTTAAAAAACATCATTGAAATAGATTCATTAAGGTCTACCTCCACTATCCTAATCTTTCAATTATTTGAAATAGATTTATATCTTAACTATTATATCTAACATATTGTTTTCTGAGAATTTTATCATGCATGGCCTTAAAAAACTCCCTTTCAATTATTTTAATGAAAAAGATTTGTGAAATGCTGATTCTAAGACATGAAGGGATGTGATAACTGTATCACACCACTGGAAATCTCTGGCTTGGAATATATTTCTTTAGCAGAGATGCATTTAATGATGCTAAGGACTAGCCCAGGATTGTCTTCCTAAAGATTAATTTCCTCCTCCATGGCTTCACACACAGATGATTCTAGGAGGAGCAGCAAATGGGACAGTCAGGAATGCCATTATTCATAATGTTTCTTGTCTCTTGCAGCTCCTCAGGCAATGCAGGACAACCCAGTTAAGCGTGCATCTTCAGGGCCAGGAGGGAACCTCAAGCTTTGCCCCCTAGAAACAGCCCAAAGGATATGGAAAGAAAAGTCAGCAGAGGTGATGTGCTCAGAACATAAGGATCCGGGTGAAATATACATGGAAGACCATTCTAAACTGCAGTGTTCTGCCTTAGAGCTAATTTCCTTGAGAGGTTCTGGAAAACCATTCTGCTCTTCCCTTACATAAAGGATTCCTATTTCCCAGGTTTATGTAGAGATTTCCAAGTTTGGTCCAATCCCCTGAGTAAATAATTATAATAATAACAACAATAGTATCTATTTAATGCTTAATATGAATCAGACACTGTTCTAAGGAAGTTGCAAGTAATAACACCTTGAACCCTCAAAATAACCCATTTTAGAGATCAGGAAGCTGAGACATGGATTGTTAACTCTTTTGGCTAAACCAGTAAGTCAAGGAATACATTTTAAAATTGAGTCATTATGACTCCAAGCCAGTTCATCTCACACAGCCCTAACTCTCAAAAGTAATTAAATCAAGTGCTCAGCTGCCATCTGGGCATTTGCAAATTTCATTCCACTCCTATGGTAGGACTCATTCTCCCTCCCTGTTTTTATCTATGTTTCAAGAGATTAGGTTTCTAGGTAGGACTAAGGGAAGAGAAGCTGTCTTATACATTCAAGATGAATATTTAATTAGAGAGAACAAGACTGTTCATCCAACCTACATTTCTTACAGATTTACCCAATAATGGAAAGGTCAATCCGCACACGTATTGCCCTCATTATCTGCAACACAGAGTTTGAAAATCTTCCCAGGAGAGATGGAGCTGATGTTGATATCAGAAACATGAAGATGCTACTAGAAGGTCTGGGGTACAGTGTGGATGTGAAAGAAAATCTCACTGCTTCGGTAAAGTCTGTCATAATGTAGAGACAATGGTCATGCCCTTTATATTCCTAAATAATATTAGAAAGATTGGTTGTAGAACCAGAAACTTAAACTCTTGACAGTCTAAAATCTAAATTTGTTCTTGTAGGGTACTTCATGCTTCTAACCTAGAGTCTTTTAGCAAGGGTCTGGTAAAACTTTTAACTGGGAAGTGTTCTATTAATTCAGTAATGTCCACAGCCAAATAAATAAATAAATAAATAAATAAATAAATAAATAAATAAATAAATAAATAAATAAATAAACAGTCCCTTACATTCTACTAGAAATCCCTGAATGGCATCCCATAACACTTTCTTCACCTTTCTGTGAATTGAAACTTAAATTTTCTTTTTGTATTTCATTGATTTTCATATCATCCAGGAATTCCTTAATGTCTCTTTATTGGATTCCAAGGTGCCATGATAACCAATCACATAGTTCAAAATCAGTGGTATGTCTCTTTCAGGACATGACTGTAGAGCTGAAGGCATTTGCTGCTCGCCCAGAGCACCGGACCTCTGATAGTACTTTTCTGGTTCTCATGTCTCATGGAATCCGGACTGGAGTTTGTGGGAAGAAATACTCTGAAGAAGTCCCAGATGTATTAAAAGTCAACACCATCTTTCAAATTTTGAACACCTGGAATTGTCCAAGTTTGAAAGACAAACCCAAGGTGATCATTATCCAGGCCTGCCGTGGTGGTGAGTGCTGATGTCTGTTAGAACACAGACGCTGAAGTTTTGATCTCATCATCTGTATGTATCCAGTATTTTTCAGTTCCTTTGAGTCTACTCAAAAAAGGCTACAATCTTTTTTGGTGACGGTAGATGTTCTTTGACATTACAAACAAGATTGTAGCTTCTATGAATTGTATGACTGGTTGGAAGATATTTGTTCCATTTTCAACTGAGATATCACTTTTAATCTTAAGACTGATACTTGGTTGGGATACATGGATGGGATATATTCATTTGAGGGCTAGGAGAGATAAGATAAGCCTCTTAAGATAAGAGTTGTTGAAAAGATAGTTTCTGAAATGTATGTGTGGATCTGCATGTGAATTAAAGCTAATGACAAATAGATTAGTAAATATGGTTGTACAGATGTTTAGGGGAGAAAGTTCTCTTGACTATTGATAGTAACAAGAGACCAAATCTTGTCTTTCCAGAGAACCATGGGATGGTATGGCTAAAAGATTCAGTAGAAGCTTCTGGAAACTGTTCCTTATTGGCTCCAGAAGATTTTGAGGATGATGCCATTAAGAAAGCCCACATAGAGAAGGATTTTATTGCTTTCTGCTCTTCGACACCAGGTAATGGATATCTGTGTAAGACACGTTTGAAACTCACAACCATCCTTTAGAGTGTGGATATCTGTGTTGAACTTTTCATGAGACTCTTGAAGACTAACTCAAGCCTTCCTCTCAGTGACACCTTCAATTCCCCTTATCCATGGAGACCAAATAAATATACATATATTTTTACTAAATTAGTAACTAGTAAACTCCCATGGTGCAAAATATTTTCCTGGACTGTGAGAAATAAATAGAAACATATCTACACTGAAGTAAATTAGAATCTGACTCCACATACAAAAAGTTCTACATGTTGGGATCACTCAGCAGTTCAATTTGCCTAGACAAGTATTATAAAACTGTAGTAGTTATAAAGGGGGTAGGGAGAAGGAGAAAAGCAGACAAAGCATATTGAGTCCCTAAGTTAAAATTGTTTCAACCAGAAATATGGAGTTTATGAAACAGAAACAACCTGAATGATTCTAAACCTCTAAAACCTAGAGGTTTTAGATTAAGAGTACTGCCAATTATATTTTCACTCTGTCATTTAGTACTCTGTATGTATCTTCTCTGGGCTTTCTTTGAATTCCTCACTAATATATGCAAATACAAATATCATTGTTGTAAGGATTAAATGAGATAATAAATATGAAATATTGAGCATGACAGAGTAAAGTACACATTAAATGATGGCTACTATTAAAGATGTTTTTATAGTGTAACTTAATTCAAGGTTTTACCTTGAGTTACTTTCCATATAAAGGCTTAAATAAAATTCATCCACTATGTTTTGGAATTTCTTGGACATTGACATTCTCTTGATTACTTCCAACCTTAAAGACTTGCCTCTGATCAAATAGTTTAATTTCCAGATTATTTTCTATAATATGGTGCCATCTCTCCAGAGATAGCCTGCTTTTTGCATTGTGTTGATCATAACTTTTTTAAAAAATCTTTATTGGAGTATAATTTCTTTACAATGGTGTGTTAGTTTCTGCTTTATAACAAAGTGAATCAGCTGTACGTGTACATATATCCCCATATCTCCTCCCTCTTGCGTGTCCCTCCCACCCTCCCTATCCCACACTTCTAGGTGGAAACAAAGTACCGAGTTTATCTCCCTGTGCCATGTGGCTGCTTCCCACTAGCTATCTATTCTACATTTGGTAGTGTATATATGGCCATGCCACTCTCTCACTTCTTGTGTTGACTATATCTTGATGTAGAAATCAATTTTTTTCAACAATTGAAAACAATGAAACTAGGCAAAACCTCCACACATTTACAGTTTGCATATATTTAGCAGACTTAATATTAGACATAACTATTTTTTAAAAATCCTTTGATCCCAGCCTTCCACAAGAGACTTACCTCTGGCAATTATAGGCTTTGTAGCACCTTGTCTTCTTGTCATCCATCTGGGTGATTTCTGTCTCCTTTTCATTCACTTTCTTTACCCTCCTTTCCAGATGATTCAAAGAAACTCCAGTTCAGTTGTCTTCAGTTTCCACAAGTAAACCTAGCTTCACATTCTCTGGTATTAATCCCAATTACATTGTACGTAGTGCTCTTCTGAAGAAAAGTGACAGTCCCCTACCTAATTTCACAAAGAACTTACAGGGATACCAGCCTGCAACTCTCTCCCACCTACTTCCTTTAACTGGAACCAGCTTCGTAAGACTGTTGTAGTTTTAGATAGGATATTAATCCATTACTATTTTACATTTTATTACCATGTTTATTGGCAAAAAGGTTTTTAAAGCATATATCCATGTTAAATGCACAGCTATTGATACTTTTCTTATATATTCCTTTGCATAATTTTGAAATGGCTTATAACATCTATGTTCCTACTATTTTGTATAATTATTATTTTTCAATGTCTTTTCCATAAGACTGTTTTGTCCTCCAATAGAATATGATATTTCCCTCTTAAATTTTTTTCTAGGTATGTATTTCTTTTCTGTTGGTACCATTTTCATATTTAGTTAATGTTTTCTTTGTCTAAATACCTTATGGTCAGTATTATTTGATTTTAATTAAACTATAAAGTAGATAAACTGAAATATTATTAATATGATTACCTTGTATAGACTGGGTATTACATATCCTATATTCTCCCAGATCCTTGTGATACATTACATCTAATATGAAAATATATCT
Organism: Mesoplodon mirus; assembly: GCF_964341445.2. NCBI lineage: Eukaryota > Metazoa > Chordata > Mammalia > Artiodactyla > Ziphiidae > Mesoplodon > Mesoplodon mirus. The sequence goes on along the minus strand of NC_138983.1, from coordinate 113,744,112 downwards.
TTGTGGCAGAAATTATTACCCTACCCATTGCTGTCAAAGCCATTGCCTTTCAGAACATATAATTAACTATCAAGTCACTAAATAGTACTCCTGGGATCCATACTCAGGTATTTCTTTCTCAAAACCCAGTCACTCCCCTCCACCTCATTATGCCTTTCTCTCCTTGTCTACTAGACTTGTGTTTCCTTGAACTCAGAGACTGTGCTGCCCTAACATCTGTACTTATATAGCATACTTCACATGACTTTAACTATTGTCAAGTATCAGTGAAAATATACACACAAAATGATGAATATATTCACTTAAAAATGACATACAGTCTGTAGGAAACAACATAAACTCAACAGCCTGCCTCAGCTGGAAGAGAAATCCTAGGACTCCATTTTTGTGGCCAGGCAAGACCTTGCATGAAATTTGGAATGTGTTTTCTTCACAGATAATGTTTCTTGGCGACATCCCATATTGGGTTCTCTTTTTATTATTAAACTCATTGAAAAATTGCAAGAATATGCCTGGTTTTGTGACCTGGAAGACATTTTCAGAAAGGTAGGTTCTAGATACTTCTTACACTCTACTTACCTGTTTGTTCTAATTGGAAACCTAGGGAGCAGCTCTGGACATGTTTTTCTACTAAAAACTGTTCTGCATTTCAAATGAGTTTTGAGGGTCTTTGGTGAGTCAGCCAACCTGGAAGCCAGTTCCAAGTTTTATGACCTAGAAACCCCCTAGAAGACAATCAATTATTTGAACTCCCCTCTTTTCTGAATAGACAAATGAGTGGACTTTAATTTGCTTGTGTCCATATCTATTAGATTCAGTAGATTTTAAAAGCTTGGTCATTCCATCCTTAGATATGTATATTGCTGATCTGTACAGAGGCACAAACTTTTTGTTTTTATCACTTATTTTGCTATACTTTTTGCAATTTTTCCAGCATAAGTGAAAATCCTTCTACTCAGAAAAAAAAAATAATTCTACAGACCTTCTTTTACTTTTAGGTTCGATTTTCATTTGAGCTGCCAGATGGTAAGGCACAGATGCCCACCGCTGAAAGAGTGACTTTGACAAGATGTTTCTACCTCTTTCCAGGATATTAAAAAAGTAAGTTGTAGGGACAGATGTGTGTGTGCAGTAGGGGTGGGGTGAGGTTGGAGGAAGAGTGCTGAACTACATCCTGGTCAAGATCTCAAGGTCTAATATAATAAACGGAGGATAATGAAAGGATGTCTTTCTGTTGTTTAGTGCAGAGCACATTGCACTCTTCTCAAAGTTCTTCAGAGATAGATGGCCCTTTCTCAAGGTTAGCTGATATAGACTGAGAGGTGGCCAGAGATGATGAAAGCTCAGTTTTAGATGTTCCTCCCCTTTACCTCAGCAGGGCAATATTTAGACATAACATGGGCTCTTCCCTCTTATGAGTCTGTGTGACCCCTTGGTGGAGTGATTCTATAACTTGAATTTCTTTTAGCAGGATTCATTTTTTTTTCTTTTATTTCATCTTCCTTTTCTTTAGGAAGCCAGGAGTTCTGCCACTCTATACATGCTTTGGGATCCTGTCAGCAGAAAAGAGACGTTTCTTTAAACATTCCAATAAATCTGAAATAAAAATGAAGAGCTGTCTTTTTTTTTTTTTTTCCACCACTCTTAGAAGGCAGGGGATGGAATTTGGAGCAAGTAATGGCTTTGGAGTCTTTAGACTTCATAAGAACTGAACTGGCTAACTCCATTATTTCCTTCTAGAAACGATTTGCTAGACTTTCTTCTTTAGGAATACAGAAAAAAATTACAGTAGGTACCTGACTTCAAAGAATTTAGAGCTCAACAAGAGATTCAGAGAAGGTAATATGATAAGAAACATCCCAAATCCCAGAATTTGGGATGAAAAAGTCACGACTATTGTTTACGTAATTCTAACCCTTCCTTAAGGAATTTCAGGAATACAAAGTATTTTTTTTCTTTTTTTATTTGGGTATAGTCGGTTTACAATGTTGTGTTAGGTTCTGCTGTACAAAGAAGTGAATCCGCTATATGTATACATATATTCCCTCCCTCTTGGATCTACCTCCTACCCCCACCCCCTTCCCGCCCATCTAGGTCACACAGTGCAGGAGCTCCCTGCACTGTACAGCAGGTTTCCACTAGCTATCTGTTTTGCACATGGCAGTACATGTACATCAATCTTAATCTCCAAATTCATCTCACGCCCCCTTCCCTCACCATGTCCACATGTCCATTCTCTATGTCTGCATCCTTATTCCTGACCTGCAAATAGGTTCATCTGTACCACTTTTCTAGATTCCACATATATGCATTAATATATGATATTTGTTTTTCTCTTTCTGACTTACTTCACTCTGCATGACAGTCTCTAGGTACATCCACATCTCTAAAAATGACCCAATTCTTTTCCTATTTATGACTGAGTGATATTCCATTATGTATATGTACCACATCTTCTTTATCCATTCATGTGCCGATGGACATTTAGGTTGCTTCCATGTCCTGGCTACTGTAAATAGTGCTTCAGTGAACACTGGGATGCAGGTGTCTTTTTAAATTACGGGTTTCTCATGGTATATGCTCAGTAGTGGGACTACTGGGTCATATGGTAGTTATATTTTTTTGGTTTTTTAATGAGCCTCCATACTTTTCTCCAAAGTGGCTGCATCAATTTACATTCCCATCAACAGTGTAAAAGGGTTCCCTTTTTTCCACACCTCCGCCATCATTTATTGTTTGTAGATTTTTTGATGATGGCCATTCTGACAAGTGTGAGGTGATATCTCATTGTAGTTTTGATCTAAATTTCTCTAATAATTAGTGATGTTAAGCATCTTTTCATTTGCTCTTTTGGATATTGAGCTGCAGGAGCTGTTTGTATATTTTGAAGATTAATCCCTTGTCAGTTGCTTTGTTTACAAATATTTTCTCCTATTCTGAGGGTTGTCTTTTTGTCTCGTTTATGGTTTTCTTTGCTGTGCAAAAGCTTTAAGTTTTATTAGGTCCCATTTGTTGTTTTCCTGTGTGTTTTTATTTTCATTACTCTAGGAAGTGAGTCAAAAATGATCTTGCTGTGATTTATGTCAAAGAGTGTTCTTCCTATGTTTTCCTCTAAGAGTTTTATAGTTTCCCATCTTACATGTAGGTCTTTAATCCATTTTGAGTTTATTTTTGTGTATGGTGTTAGGGAATGTTCTAAGTTCATCCTTTTACATGTAGCTGTCCAGTTTTCCAGGCACCACTTATTGAAGAGACTCTTTTCTCTATTACATATTCTTGCCTACTTTGTTGTGGAGTAGGTGGCCATAGGTGTGTGGGTTTGTCTCTGGGTTTTCTATCCTGTTACTCTGATCCTGTTATTTCTGTTTCTCTGTCAGTGCCATACTCTCTTGATTACTGTAAATTTGTAATACAGTTTGAAGACAGGGAACCTCATTCCTCCAGCTCTCTTTTACTTTCTCAACATTGCTTTGGCTATTCAGGGTCTTTGTGATTCCATATAAATTGTGAATTTTTTTATTCTAATTCTGTGAAAAATGTCATTGGTGGTTTGATAGGGATTGCATTGAATCTTTAGGTTGTTTGGGGTAGTATAGTCATTTTCACAATATTGATTCTTCCAATCCAAGAACATAGTATATCTCTCCATCTGTTTGTGTCATCTTTGATTTCTTTCATCAATATCTTATAGTTTTCTGCATACTGGTCTTTTACTTCCTTAGTCAGCTTTATTCCTGAGTATTTTATTGTTTTTGTTGCAATGGTAAATGAGATTGTTTCCTTACCTTCTCTTTCTGATTTTTCATTGTTAGTGTATAGGAATGCAAGATATTTCTGTGTATTAATTTTGTATCCTGAAACTTTTCTAAATTCATTGATTAGCTCTAGTAGTTTTCTGGTGGCATCTTTAGGATTTTCTATGAATAATGTCATGTCATCTGTAAACAGTGACAGTTTTACTTCTTTTCCAATTTGGATTCCTTTTATTTCTTTTTCTTCTGTGATTGCCATGGCTAGGACTTCCAAAATTGTCTTGAATAAGAGTGGTGAGATAGGACATCCTTGTCTTTTTCCTGATCTTAGAGGAAATGCTTTCAGTGTTTCACCATTGAGAATGATTTTTGCTATGGGTTTGTTGTATATGACCTTTATTATGTTAAGGTAGGTTCCCTCTATGCCCACTTTCTGGAGAGTTTTTATTATGGGTGTTGGATTCTGTCAAAAGTTTTTTCTGCATCTATTAAGATGATTGTATGTTTTTTCTTCTTTAATTTGTCAATATGGTGTATCACATTGATTGATTTGAGACAGAAGAATGAATAAGTGAGCTGGAACATACAATGGAAATAAATACCAAGACACAGAATAAAGAAAAAAAAAGAATGGAAAGCAATAAGCACAGTCTCAGAGTTTCAGAGTCGTCTACACCAACACTAAATGCACTGACATTCAAATTATACTGGTCCCAGAAGAAGAAGATAAAAAGAAACAGTCTGAGAAAATATTTAAAAAGATTATAGTAGAAATCTTCCCTAATATGGGAAAGGAAATATCCAACCAAGTTCAGGAAGTGCAGAGTCCCATGCAGGATAAACCCAAGGAGAAACATGCTGAGACACACATTAATCAAAATAACAAAAATAAAATTCAAAGAAAAATATATTTAAAGAAACAAGGGAAAAACAAAAAAAATAACATATAAAGGAATCCCAATAAGGTTATCAGCTGATTTTTCAGCAGAAACTCTACAGTCCAGAAGGAAGTGGCAGGATATACTTAAAGTGATGAAACAGAAAAACATACAACCAAAAATACTCTACCCAGCAAGGCTGTCACTCAGAGTTGACAGAGAAATCAAAAGTTTTACAGATAAACAGAAGCTAAGAATATTCAGCACCACCAAACCAGCTTTAAAACAAATGTTAAAGAAACTTCTCTAGGCTGGAAACACAAGAGAAGAAGAAGAAAGACCTACAAAAACAAAAACCCCAAGGCAAAAAACAAAAGGCAATCGGAACATACATATCAATAATACCTTAAATGTAAATGGATTAAATGCTCCAACCAAAAGGCACATACTGGATGAATGGATACCAAAATAAGACCCATTTATATGTTGTGTACAAGAATCCCACTTTGGGGCTTCCCTGGTGGCGCAGAGGTTGAGAGTCCGCCTGCTGATGCAGGGGACACAGATTCGTGCCCCGGTCTAGGAAGATCCCACATGCTGCAGAGCAGCTGGGCCTGTGAGCCATGGCCACTGAGCCTGCATGTCCAGAGTTTGTGCTCCACAATGAGAGAGGCCACAACAGTGAGAGGCCTGCATACCACAAAAAAAAAAAAAAAAAGAATCCCACTTTGGACCCAGAGACACATACAGACTGAAACTGAGGGGATGGAAAAAGATTTTCCATGCAAATAGAAATTAAAATAAACCTGGAGTAGCAATACTCAAATCAGATAAACTAGACTGTAAAATAAAAACTGTTATAAGAGACAGGGAAGGACACTACATAATGATCAAAGGATCAATCCAAGAAGAAGATATAACAATTATAAATATTTATGCACCCAACATAGGAGCACCTCAATACATAAGGCAAATGCTAAATGCCATAAAAGGGGAAATCTACAGTAACACAATACTAGTGGGGGTCTCTAACACGTGACTTACACCAATGGATAGATCATGCAGACAGAAAATAAATAAGGAAGGAAAAACTTTAAATTACACCATAGAGCAGATAGGCTTAATTGATATTTATAAGACATTCCATCCAAAAGCAACAGAATACACATTCTTCTGAAAGGCACATGGAATGTTCTCCAGGACTGATCACATGCTGTGCCGCAGAGTGAGCCTCAGTATATTTAAGAAAATTAAAAGCATATCAAGCATCTTTTATGACCAAAACACAAGGAACTTAGGAATCCAGTACAAGAAAAAAACTTTAATAAACAAAACACAAGGAGGGTAAACAATATGGTACTAATCAATCAAAGGATCAATGAAGAAATCAAAGAGGAAATCAAATCAAAAAGTACCTAGAGACAAATTAAAATGAAAGCATACCCACCCAAAACCTGTTAGATGTGACAAAAGCATTTCTAACAGGGAAGTTTATAGCAATATAATCTTACCTCAGAGAACAAGAAAAATCACAAATAAACAAACTATCTTTACACCTGAAGCAACTAGAAGAAGAAGAACAAACAAAACTCAAAGTTAGTAGAAAGAAAGAAATCATAAAGATGAGAGCAGAAATGAATGAAATAGAAACTAAGAACACAATAGAAAATATCAATGAAACTAAAAGCTGGTTCTTTGAAAAGATAAAGAAAATTGATAAACCTTTAGACAGACTCATCAAGAAAAAAATAAGGGAGAGGGCTCAAATCAATAAAATTAGAAATGAAAGAGGAGAAATTACAACTAACACTGCAGAAATACAAAGGATCATAAGAGACCACTACAAGCAACCGTAAGTCAATAAAATGGACAACCTGGAAGAAATGGACAAATTCTTAGAAAGGTACAACCTTTTGAGACTGAACCAGGAAGAAACAGAAAATATAAAGAGACTGATTACAAGTAATGAAATTGAAACTGCAATTAAAAACCTTCCAAGAAACAAAAGTCCAGGACCAGATGGATTCACAGGTAAATTCTATCAAACATTTGGAGAAGAGCTGACACCCATCCTTCTCAAACTTTTCCAAAAAAATTGCAGAGGAAGGAACACTGCCAAACCCATTCTACAAGGCCACTATCACCCTGATACCAAAACCAGACAAAGATATCACACTAAAAAGAAATTTACAGACCAATATCACTGATGAACATAGATGTAAAAGTCCTCAACAAAATACTAGCAAACAGAATCTAACAACACATTAAAAGGATCATACACCATGATCAAGTGAGATTTATCCCAGTGATACAATGATTCTTCAATATACAAAGTAATTTGATTCAACTCTAGGTACATAGTAGTTTACAGTCTCATTGATAAGATGGGACAGTCAACAAACATAAAACAATCAGCAGACAGTACATGACACTTTATGAATAAATGCTAGGATGACTTGTATGCAAAACAATGTCCCTGTGTGGTGCACAGATAATGAGTTTGGGGTGAAATTTTCACTTAGCAAGGTTAGACTTAGGAAGAACTGGAAAAACTACTATTGTACTTGCAAATATGAGCCTTTTCTAATCCTAACCCTTTAACAGTGAAGGTGAATTTCTGTCCTGTTTTTTAAATTTATTTTTTGGACTTGTCAAAAATACACCTTTTTTTTTTAAATTGGAGTATATATATATATATATATATATATATATATATATATATATATATATATTTTTTTTTTTTTTTTTTTTTTGGAGCATAGTTGATTTACGATGTTGTGTTAGTGTCAGGTGTACAGCAAAGAGAATCAGGTGTACATATACATATAATCACTCTTTTTTAGATATTTTTCCCATTTAGGTTATTACAGAATATTGGCTAGGGTCCCCTGTGCTATACAGTAGGTCCTTAATAGTTATCTATTTTATCTATAGTAGTGTGTATATGTTAATCTCAATCTCCTAATTTATCCCTCCCACCCCCCTTCACCTTTGGTAACCATAAGTTTGTTTACTACTTCTGTGACTATTTCTGTTTTGTAAATAAGTTCATTTGTACCATTTTTTTTCAATTTCACATATAAGTGATACCATATGGTATTTCTTTCTTGTCTGACTTACTTCACTTAGTATGATTTACAGCAACATGGATGGATCTAGTATTTCTGACCTTTTCAAGACCTTCAAGTTGAGCATTTCATAGTCTTTTTTTTTCCTTTCACTAACAATTCTTCTGGATATATATATTTTGTACTATCACACAATCATTCTACTATAGCCTGAGACTGCTTCTATGGTCAGTCTTTGTTCAGAATATAACAAAAAGGGGAGGTGAATAGTTAGCCTCAGTAAAAATTAAATGTTAAGGGAAGCTTAGGCAGTTAAAGAAAATCATGAAACGAATGGAGACAAGGGTTCAGAACTTATTTCCAATAAAAGTGTAAAATGATAGGGAGATGGAGAGGGGATAATACCGCCATGATCAGCACAGTTAAAACAGGAAACTAAAGTCATTTGGGTAATCCTTATCAAGAAATGAAAGGGAATCTGTTACTTTTAACTTCTTCATGATTTGCACTTGTAGCTGAGCAAAGGATAAATACTGAGAGATAAAAAGCAGAAGGACAGAGAGAAAGAGGTGTGGAGCAATGAGGAAAGAAAAAGAAAAGGAGGGAAAAAACAGTCAGAGGTTCCAACATAGGCTGGAAAATATTTTGTCAATTCAATTTCTTGCTTCCAAAAGGAAGAAAAAATTCTCCCCAAAGGATTGGGAAATCCATTTGCTGACTACAGGGGACTTCCTGACAGTGAACGCAGAAGTTCTGAGCAGCAGTTTCCCAATCTATGATTAGGAGTCCCCGCCCCCTGAATGGAGGAAGTGTCCAGTAACTTTCATTTTCAAGCCTGTGCTCTTCTCAAGGCATCAAGAAGGGACTACGGTTATTACATATGGCTGGTGAGTAAGGGTCCTTTCCTAGCTGAGGGTCAGGAACTTGGGTCTTAGAAAACACTTATTAATTGCTTTGTGACAGGAAGAAATATACAAAAGGGACGTGAGCCAATCCTGTGCAAGGTAAATTCTCCTTATTAGCTCTGTGTAACTTGAACTGGAGGACACTGCCTCGGAGACGCTGAAGGAGAGTATGGTGTCCAGATTATCTCAGAGCCAGGAAGAAGTTATTTCCTTTTTTGCAGTTCCTGGTAATCAAAGTGAAGGGTGGATAAAGACAAATAAAGTAAGTTATTTATGTGTGAGAAAACTCTGAAAATTCCTAAATGCACTCTGAAATCTTCTCAGATTCCTCTTGGTTCCATAAAATTGTCCCCATAATCAGATAAGTGAGTCTTTGAATTCCCACCCCCCTTACTATATCCTATACTGAATTATGCTCTTTGTCTTTATAAAGTAACTACATTTACCCCCCTTTCTAGCTGTGGTGCTAACTACTCTAGCACAGTATTTCTTGGATTGCTATCACAGTTTTTAACTGGTCTCCCTTTCTCCAGGATTTAACCCTCCTATCCATACTGCATACTGCTTTCAGGTCACATATCTTACACACAGAAAGCATAAGAGATGGAATCATTGGCTATTTATACAGCTAGTATTCAGGTATATCATATCACTTCTTTTTGAATTTAGAATTTTATTTAATTTATTTTTTTATGTAGCATGTTCTTATTAGTTATCCATTTTATACATATAAGTGTGTATATCACTTCTTTTGCTTCATTTTCTTCATTTGAAAAAGAAGAGGTTCAACTACATCAGTGGTTTCTAAACCTTACAACAAATCTAAATAATCTGTAGACATTAACAAATTTAGATTATTTCCCCCTTCATAACCCCGAATTACTCAACCATGGATAGACGGTAAGCATTTATAATCTTTTAAAGATCTACAAATGATTCTTATTTAGCTGGACTAGGTTCGTCTGCAGATTAGCAAAGATAGGAAAGATGATCAGATCCTTATCTTTCAGTTTTTACCTTCTAGGTATGTACAAATGCAATTTTCTTACTCAGGAACATGCAATGGCTCTGTATTGCCTTTTAAAACATGTCTGAACTTGTCAGACAGATTTTCCTACCTTTCAAAATATATTTATTCACTTTACCATTAATCTCTCTAAAGCATGATTTCAGCTTCATTAACAAACATTCACTTGCATTCCCCCCACTCATACTTTCTTGCTATTGTGTTTCTTTATTTCTTTCATAAGAACTGACTGTTTTCTTATCTTCTTCATGATGCTCATACAGCATTTGACTGGGGAGTAGTATGTTAAATTCACACTCATGGCTGCCTCTTTAACTAGGCAGGATGACCTTACTTGTTATTGAATTGGAATCAGGACATCATTAAATAATAGATATAATAAACTGAAAAGCAGTAGACAAAACACATAAAGTGACTCAATAAACATAAATTAATGAGTTTGATTGCCATTGTTAACTAGTTAACAGCTATAAGGAAAAAAATGCTAGCTTGGGAGAAACAAGTTTCCCTGGGAGCATAATGCTCTGACACTCAGCCTAGTCTTAAGCACCAGGGAGAATTGCCTAAAGAAAGTGCCATGTCATCTGAGACCAGGAAGCAGTTGAGAAATAGAAAGGAATGTTGGGTGTGAGAAACTGTACACATAAGGATCCCTAAGTAAAGGCTTCGTAGAACCTGAAAGAAAGGCAAAATGTTTAATATGTAATGAGCAAGGTGGGTATAGTAGCAGAGGATGAGGCTGAATAAGAAGACATAGATTAGATTAAGTTGAGACATTTCATGGTTATGTCTAGATTTTTAGAACACTGACTTTGCTTCATTGAGACGAACAGATTAGAAGGGGACAAGAGTAGATTTATCAGATTCTTAGAGTAATTAAACAAGAAAGGATGTTGGCCTGAACTAGAGTATCAAACAGTTAGAAAGGGAGAAGTAGTCAGATTCTGTAAACATTTAGCAGATAAAATCAATACAGTTTGAAGTGAGATGGAAAATAAGATATAAACAAAGCAGAAGAGTTTCAGTATCATCAGCTTTTACTGATTTGGTGCACTTGACTGTAAGATACCATTAACTAGTACATATAGGGAATGAATCAGGTGATGAAAAATGAGCAGTTCACGTTTTAAAAGTTGAGTGTAATGAGTTTGTGGGATACAGAGAAGGGATGAATATATGAGCCTCAATTTTGGGATCCACCTTTGTGCTGAATCTATAAATTTAGAGATAATTTAGTTATTATTTAAAGCTAATAACTGAAGACATGAGAATGTGTAGATAATAAGAGGATGTAAAGTAAAAACTCTTTGGTTTTATTGTTTACCATATTTCTCCCAGTACCACTTATTCAGTCAACACTCAACCTTGTTGAAGGCAGAAATAAATAAAATAGAAACCCAGAATTCAGTCAGAGTAAACATTTCATAGATTAACCTGCATGTTGTTCATAATTCTTCAATCTCTCTGTTGTGACATGTGTATACTCTAGTGTAAGACCAGTGTTTCTGCCACCTTTTCTAAGAAGAAGCATTTTGTGACCTCATCTGCAGAAATTTACTCAGTCTTTTCTGAGTCCCTGAATCACTTTCTATTCTCTTAAGTAACTCTTTACCAAGTATCATGTAAAGTAGTCTGATGATTTGGGTGGGGACTCAATTCTGAACCCCTGAGTTTGAATCCCTTCCTACCCTCTTACTAAACACGGTGTACTATTCACACAATTTGGATCAAATATTTAACTAACTTCTCTGTGTCTGTTTCCTTTACTATATAATAGAAATATTAATATATATGTTACATGGAATTTTTATTAACTTTAACTTATAAGATTCATATGAAGCACTTGAGACCAATGGGGCCTCAATGAATATCAACTATTATTACTGAAGCTGTGCTATGTTTAACTTTATAGAATATGGTGTAAGAACAGAATTTGAATCCTAATTTGTGTGATCTGGGCATTTTATTTAAATGATCTGTAAAATAGGGAAATATTAACCATCTCATTGGATTATTGTGAGGGTCCATCATATTAATATTTATAAAGTATTTAGTACAGAGACTTTTAAATAATAATAATATTGTATATTGCTTTAAATGTATTTATTTTTTTAATCCTAAATGCATAATAGATGTTAGCTGTTATTAAATGAACTGATATTGGGTAACTTTTTATTCATGCTTTGTAATGTCCATGTTTCTTTCTCATAATAGTTGCCCAATAAACATTTATTGAAAGAATACTTCAAGATAACATGAACAGGGCTTCCCTGGTGGCGCAGTAGTTGAGAGTCTGCCTGCCGATTCAGGGCACACGGGTTCGTGCCCTGGTCCGGGAAGATCCCACATGTCACAGAGCGGCTGGGCCCGTGAGTCATGGCTGCTGTGCCTGCGTGTCTGGAGCCTGTGTTGCACAATGGGAGAGGCCACACAGTGAGAGGCTCATGTACCGAAAAAAGAAAAAAAAAAGATAACATGAACAATGAGGCTGGTGCTTCTGGGGCGAAGTTCTCATTCAATCTCTTGGTGCATTTTTTTTTAGAATATGTCATTTTGTGTCAAGACTATCTTTATATCTAGATGAAATTTATAACTGTCTTTATACATTTAATTAAGTATTGATGAGATACCCTGCCTGCTCATGCACTATCCATTCCAATAATACCTGTGGTATAACAATAAAATACTTATTAATTTGACTTCCTTAATCACCCACAAAAATTCTAATTATCCCAGACAGTAATATATTAACCTGGTGTCATATTGATCTACCATATTGAAAGATCAGTCATCAGATTATTTTCAATTCTGAATTTTTTATTGAGACAAGATCAAGTAAAAGGAAGCTTTGTATTTCTGACAGAAGACACACGCAACAAAAACCCACTTAAGATTTTGGAATCTGTGGGCAAAGAACTCATTAATGGTGTTTTGGATGACTTGGTGGGAAAAAATGTCCTGAAATTGGAGGAAGAGGAGAAGGAAAAACTTTATGATGCCAAGCTTGAAGACAAGGCACGGGTCTTGGTGGACTCTATACGAAAGAAACGTCATGAGGCAGGTCAAATCTTTGTTCAAACCTTCCTAAACATAGACAAAAATTCCACCAGTATAAAAGGTAAGACTGAAATTCTTTTCAAGGAATATCTTAAAATTTTCAGATCTACTTGGCTCCAAGGCTGCTCCACTGTCCTCTAAGTTTCCCATCCTCCTATTACTAAAGTATAATTTTCACTAAACCTATCATTGTCCTTTTAGAGGCCAGTTTGTCATTTGTGGGAGGGCATCTAATTTCCAATTAGCTTAGAAGTTGAGTCCTTGTGTTTAGGTTGATCATAGAGATAGCTAATTGCAGATACTTTGTAGTAAGGGATACCTGGAGTTGAACTAAGGTTTCTGTCACTTTGGACACTATGTGACTTCATTCAAATTTCTTAACCTCCCTAAGCATCAATATGAGCATCTGTGAAATGGGAACAATTTCAGATATTTCATCACAGGCTTTGTAAAGCTAGGAACATAATGGCAGGCACAGATTGACAATTCCTAATATTTTAGCTCCCATCTGGAACTCTCCTCTGAACTCCAGATATATTTAGCTTTAGCTGCATATTCAACATTTCCACTTGAATGATCCACTGGCTTCACAAAGCTAAGATATATAAAATGAAACACTTTATTCTCCGCATCAAATCTATTACACTTCTACCCCTTGTCTATCTCATTAGACAGAACTATAATCCACTGAATTCCTTAATCCAGATCACAACTGTTTTCTTCACCAATGAATAATAGCTCTTAGCAGAGTGCCAGAGACATAGCAGGCATGTAATGAATATAGGATGAATAGGCAAATGAAGAACATGCATGTAATAAATATTAGTTATCAGAATTATTCTTTAGCTTATAATATTTAAATGTTTACTGTGCTTATTCATTTCTGTGAGTTATAAAATATGATCAGGAGAATACTTGTTCAATATAAACTGTCCAATATGTTAACATCTTTCAAAACTTCACTTTAATTGAATTATGAATATTAATAGAGTCTAAATATCCTCAGATCCAAGCTCACCAGTGATGGACTCAATTTGGTATAGAGTTTAACCTAAAATTCCAGCCTGAATACTAGAGTTTATCAATAATAATAAGCAATAATAAACAAAATGCAACATAACTGTAGAGACCTCACTATAGCAAATAAGTTTTTTCAATAATCTCTTCTCTATGGACAAGGGACACTCCCACCAGCAGGAAGTACACGCTAGTCTAATAGATGTACAAGATTGTGGCCTAGGCTATGTTATCATTAACATTTAAGTTGGTCCTTGTGCAGGTTTATTACTTTCTTTTAAACCTGGGATGGGATAAAAACAATTTGGATTTAAAAACAAAATAAGAGAACAGACTTGTGGTTGCCAAGGGGGAGGGGTGTGGGGGAGGGATAGATTGGGAGTTTGGGGTTAGCAGATGCAGACTATTACATATATAATGGATAAACAACAAGGCCCTACTGTATAGCACAGGGAACTATATTCAATATCCTAAAATAAGCCATAAAGGAATCGAATCAAATAGAATAAATAAAATAAATAAAAACAAGATCAGAGATAATTCAACAAATGGGGATCAGAATTGAAATAAGGGGAACTTCAAAATGATTTTAGCAACCCCAGGAGACAGAATGAGCCTTAAACTGAAATAACCTATCCCATCAGTAGAGTCTGTGTCAGGCAGGAGGCAGGTATAGACAGTTTCATGAAGTATCCAGTAGGCCCCTGAGTTCTACTGTACATGGAACATCCAGAGGAATCTCAGGACACCTAGAGTATACTGGCCCAGAAGACCAGGAAGCTTGGTGAGTGGGACTATTAGAATATGTAAAAGCCCTAGCCAGGCCTTTTGGGTATGGATATAATTCAGAGGTTTCTTAACGAGATACTGAGGAAATGGAGTGGGGGATAGGAAGAATCTAAGCTATTTGTTTCAATTAGTTAGCAGTATATGTACATACTATGTGCCAAGCACTGTTATTTAGTCAGAGAGATAATTACTCAAATTCCTACTTGCCAAGGGAGAAGGACTTGTCTTATCTAATATCAGTATCTTTAGTTTTGTTTCAGTTTAAGGGGTTTCTTGAGTATTTCATTAAGTAACTGATAAAACTCAGATATTAAAGTTTTTATCTAATCTGCTAATTTTCTTATTTCTTTTTGCTGTGTTGTCAGGCCCATGGGTACTCCTTTTGAATAGCAGGCTACACTATATTACACTGTAATGAAATGATTCAGTTTCATGCTAATTTTACTATTATACATAAGATAGTCTAATTTTCAGTTTTATCTGTAAATACTGTATCTATATATAGACATATAATGGTCATTAGGAGATGACATTTATTAAATTCAAGAGTACACCAAACCTGTAAATGACCTGGAAACAGGAGACTTTCAATGACAAAACATACCCTCTGACCAGGAACTATCCCAAGACCCTGGACTTCTTCACATTGGCAGAATCTTCTGGGGTAGGAAAGGAGAGTATGTGTCTGTATTTTATCTACAGAAATAAATGTTAAGACAGTTTGGTAGCCTTAAAGACGTACCATTTGCTGCATCTCCAGAGCTTACATTTTTAGCATACTTTTTAGAAAGACATTTATAAAAAATATATATATTTAAAAACTAATGGAAACAAATAAATGAAATGGAAAAAAAAATTATAAAGTTTAAAAACTGAAAAAAATTACAGAAGATAATATTGCCTTTCTAATTAAAGTAAAAGACTGTCTTTGTTCATTCATGTAAATGAACATAAAGGTTTATTCCTTTCATAGAAAAAAACCTTGTTATGTTAGGTCTTGATAAACCTCTTCTGAGTTTTGTTTATGAGGAATCTCTTCCTTCCCTCTCCAAGGGAGATCTCTGGACTTTCCCAGTCTCTTGCACAATCTTAGTCAAATGAGGCCAAACAGTTTCAGAAAATATTACATTTCTCATTTCCAACAAGGAGAAGTTATTTCCTCACATTTTAAAACATGGGTTGAAAATTTAGGGCTGGTTATTCAGCACTTTGGAGGCAAAGACATTCAGAGTAATGTAGAATCTCTGACAAAAAAATTGTCCCTTCAACACTGGATGCAATACTATGATTAATGCATAGCATTTCTCCTTTAAATAGCTGATTTCACAACTTGGTGAATCATTGAATCTTATCTCCTCTGGAAAGGTTAAGAATTCACGCTGAGGTTGCTGAAAAAATAATACCTGGATGGTACAGGATTTAGGATTCTATTAAGTATTTGAGTGTGTATGTGTCTGTGTTTGTTGTGTGAATTGGGAGTGGACTTGGGATGTAACATTACCCAATATGATAGCTACTGGGCACACGTGGCTTTTAAGTGCATAAATTGTGGCTAGAAACAGGTTAAAATGATACTATTTTGGATATATTATGTTAAACAAAATATATTATTAAATTAATTGATTCTGTCTGTTTTTATTCAATGTGGACAGTAGAAAATTTTAAATTGCAGTGCCCTACCCACCTGCGGCTGAGGTCAAGTCAGGAAAGAGCAACAGGCATCTAAAAGCACAAAAAGGCAGAACATGTGAGATCTGACCTCAGCTTCATCCCCAAGAAGTCAAGTGGTCCACCCCCTGAGGGACAGACCCCCGCCCACGAGTTTTTCCTCCCATGTGCATAGATCAGATCAGGATGAAGGGAGGAGGCAAGACTCTATCACAACCTATGTGTTTGGGGTCAGGTGTCCCCCAACAGGTTTGTCTGTGTTTGCACCTTGTCCTCTGTCTGAGGTTCTGTGGCTGTATCCTCCTCCTGCCCTGGTATATTTGTATCTTTTGGCTTTGTAATAAGTGCTGCATACTCTCAAAAAAAAAAAAAAAGTGACTCAGTTCTATATCTAGTAGATAGCATGCTGGTAAATATTTACTAAATGTACTCTTGCTCAGAGACAATAGAAAGTCCACACAGATGAGCAATACCCTAGAGTAAAACCACTGGAAAAAATCAAACTGTTTTCGTGAGTAAGGGAAGGCTAACTTTGACCCTAAATCATTAAGGTGTTTTCCTCATAATATCAAAATCTATTATTGCATTTTTGAGTGGATCTGCTTTTACTACCAAGGATTTCTCCCTTCTTTCCCAGTCATAATACATCTGTCTCCTCATACACAGGTTAGATACAACTATAACCCAACATGTTAAAAATCTTTTTCCCAGGATATCCCTTTTCTGTCAGTTTTCTTAGGTGATAACTGGGTCACAGAGTCAGATATCACAATTTATATTATGCAATGTATCCTGCAGCTCCTGAGGAAATCGTGACTGGACCAGATGAGTCAGCAGAAACTACAGATACCCTCAAGCTTTGCCCTCATGAAGAATTTCTTAAACTGTGTAAAGAAAGGGCTGAAGAGGTACTGTGCTCTGTACATGAAAGAGAGGAGAGAGAAAAACAATTGCTTTCACTAATTACACAATTTCTTCAAGCATTAGTTACAGAGTGGTAGTGTGGGACAGTGGATTCCTTTTTCATAGATGCTTTGAGCAGGAGGAAATCACATGGCTTCACACAGATTCCAATTCTCTTTCACCCTATAATAAAATACAAGTCTCTCACATTTTTCATTTATTTATTGCCCTATATATTTGGGATTTATTAGAATTTTAGCTGTAGTCATAGAATCAAAGTATTTATAACATGGCTGAGTAGTAATTGTTTGCATTCCAGTTAAAAATTATTAACACCTGCAAAACATTATAAATTAAAATAGTACCAGAATGGGCTTCCCTGGTGGCACAGTGGTTGAGAGTCCACCTGCCGATTCAGGGGACACGGGTTCGTGCCCCAGTCCGGGAAGATCCCACATGCTGCGGAGCGGCTGGGCCCGTGAGCCATGGCCGGTGAGCCTGCGTGTCCGGAGCCTGTGCTCCACAACAGGAGAGGCCACAGCAGTGAGAGGCCATGTACCAGAAAAAAAAATAGTACCAGAATAATGTTACCCAAGGCAAAGTATCTTTGGTATATTTATTTTTAGCTGGAGTCAATGGCAAATATCTCCTGGTTTTTACATAATTTGATATGAACCTTGATTGTTAAGAAAGAATTGACTAAGTGGAGAAGAAAGAGGAGAAGGAGAGGGTAGGAATTTTTCTAGTTTCCTGAAGATTCTCGAGTAACTATCACAAATATAATCTGGATCATTGTCTGGGCTTTTGAAAAATAATTCCCTTCCAATTTGTACTTCTTTCTATTGTCAATTCAATCCATTACTAAAAGAGAGAAGACAGTGTCTTCTGGTACAGGGTAGGAGAGAGGACAGCTATGCAAGCCCTTAAAAGCAACAGTGATTGGTGTATGAGGGTTTAAGAGAGATTTAGGTAAATCAAGCTCACTGCATATCAATTTCCTGCAGATCTATCCAATAAAGGAGATAAAGGTCCGCACTCGTCTGGCTCTCATCATATGCAATACAGAGTTTGATCATCTCCCTCTCAGGCAAGGGGCTGCACAAGACATAATGGGAATGAAGGGGCTGCTTGAGGGCCTTGGCTACAGTGTGGATGTGGAAGAGAAACTCACAGCCAGGGTAAGGGCCCCTCACCCACCCCAAACACATACATATTCAACACATATCTTCCTACTAACAAGTGAACTTTATAATATTAAGCAAATAACTTTAACAACCATAGGTCGCATTTGTGGTGTGTGTGTGTGTGTGTGTGTATCTAAGTGTGTGAATGTGTGTTATAAAATAAAAATATTAGGACAGGTGAAATCTACGTCTCTTTAGAGCTTCAAATATCCTCAGTTCCATAAAACTGTTCAAAAAGTGATTGGCATATGTACCCACATAATTCTTAATTCTGAAGTGGGATGATTGAGATTCAGCCCCAATATTTCCCAGAAAATTCTGGAGTAATGAATGTTAGCAGGAGTGTGATCACCATATAAATACTGAATCCTGACTGTCCCAGGGGCTATTTTAGCATTGGGGATGGGTCTGTAAATGAGACAGAAGGTTCCCAGCTCACATTGATCTAGGTTCACTTGGGGGGGGGGGGATCAAACTATAAGCAAAACAGAACATTTCAGAGATTTGATGTATCTGCGTGTCTCTATGATTGAAAAGAAGTGAAAAGGAAATGAAAAGGAAAAAGGAAACATAAGAACAAATCGGTGAGTGGGGAGTAATAATGTTTGATGGGATGGCCAAGGAAGACATTTTGAGGAGGTAATATGGGATCTGACACATGACTATCAGAGACAAGATAGCTCTGGAAAGATGTGAATGAAATATATTCCAAACAGGCATGACTACAAGTGAAAAGTCTGAACCTATATGAAACTGGCACTTGAAAAGTATGAAAGACCAGTGTGACTAGAGCCTAGAGGAGGAGGAAGAATGTCAGAAGGGAGAAGTATACTTATGTCAGAAGTTTTATTTTATTCTAAGTATGATGGGGAGTGCCTTAGAAGGGAAATGGTATGATACATTTATTATTCAAGGTTTTTATTAAGTAATGAGAGAAAATACAGAGATGAAAATGAAAGTATATAGTGACAATAAGCAATGTAAAATGTATTAAGAGGACAGGTTATATAATGTCAGAAGGAACAAAAAGTTGAAGCCATTGATCCATTATAGAAATAAAAATAAAACTATCATCAAGCAACCACTATATAAAGCCACCATGACTGGAACGTTACAAAAGTTTCTTATACTGATCATGATAAATAGGACGTCAGTTTAATTTTAATGTTTGTTCTGTTAAAGTAAGACTTTGCAGTATTTTTCAGGATATGGAATCAGTGCTGTGCAGATTTGCTGCCTGTGAAGAGCACAAATCTTCAGACAGCACATTCTTGGTGTTCATGTCTCATGGCATCCTGGATGGGATCTGTGGGACTACGCATAGTGATGAAAAACCAGATGTGCTACCTTATGACACCATCTTCCGGATATTCAACAACCGCAATTGCCTCAGTCTAAAGGACAAACCTAAGGTCATCATTGTCCAGGCCTGCAGAGGTGGTGAGTTCTGAGATGAAAAATCCAAAAGTCATAAAGTTGTTTGCAGAGGATTGTAGTATGTTTTTTTTTGTAGGGGAAAACATCTTAAACCCCATCCAGTGCAAATAAACTAAATTGAATTATTAGGAAATTCCATTTAGGGGGCTGGTATCTTGAGACTTTGTTTTGTTAGCTGAGAAATTTCGGTTCAATTTGATTCAAGGTAAGTGGTGAAGGAGATCACAAGAATTCTCAAATCAAAGTTAAACAAAAGTATTCCAACCTTGAAATGAAATCATTTTAATGACAACTTTACTTGTAAATGTTTTACAGACATTTTGACATTCTCTGGCTTGAGAATAATTTCATTTGAAAGTCAGACTATTATGCAATAGCAGTATCTTTTTCTTTCTCATATATTATTGAAAGGGAAATGAATAAGGAGATGAGGGAAACTGGGGTTGCAGTGACATTTTTCTTTGCTTTTTTTTTCTTGACTCCCAGTTCCCTTTTAGCTTTTTGGAACAGTGTTTGAAGATGAAAAGCCAAAATAATTTAGCTATAAAATGATAACTATGCTCTGAAATTATGCAGATAAGGCTTTAACTTCTTTGTTATTCTCAGCAAGTGGGTTCTTCCAGTTCTACCATGCTGTCACTATTAACTGGCATGTTACTCAACAACACAAGAAAAAGGCAAACTGTTGTATGTGGGGCGGAGATGCACCTGTATGTGTGTATGTGTGTATGCACATGTGAATGTGAAACTGGTTAGAATAAACATTGTAAAAGAATGAGGTGGGCAATTGTAATAGTCATACTGAGGGAGACACACAGTATGTAGGAAATTGATGTCTCTACAGCAAATCGTGGGGAATTGTGGGTCAGTGACTCTCCAGCAGCCTTGGCAGACAGCTCTTCACAGTCACCTGAGAACCTGGAGGAGGATGCCGTTTACAAGACCCATGTGGAGAAGGACTTCATTGCTTTCTGCTCCTCAACCCCACGTATGTGTCTTTCAATTGCAGACATGGATTTGTGGGTCTGAGGCTACCTCTGAATGATTCTAAAAAATGAAGATAAGCTCCGGGCAGCAATTATTTGATGAAATTTTTGAATGCTGTCAATATATTTTACTTATTCTTCACTTTTAAAAATTGACTTTTATTATATGTTGCTCTTTACAGACAAAGGTATAGTAACCATTAAAACAACCTAATACAAGAAAATCCCTTTACCATCACACAAGTTAAAAACAAATGATTGATTCAGTTTTCTATTAAATCCATTTAACATTTTGAGTAGAGTTTTTATGGATCTAGGGACTGACGGCCATTTCTCAAAAATTATCTACTCCAAGCCATTTTCTCCATATTTCCCATCTGGTACTATTTAGAGTGGTATCCCAGCAAGAAGGTGGATGCCCTTTTAAAGGGAGAAGAAAATGATACAATGGGACTTATTAGGCCTACTATCAGGGGAATAGTATCTAGTCCTTGAACTCTAGGTAATCATCTTGAGAAGGCTTGTATCTGAGGGTTTCTAATTTACATATTTTAAAGTACTTTTACCACTTTATGGAGGTATAATTAACATACAAAAAGCTGCACATATTTAATGTATACAGTTTAATCAGTTTGGAATTAAGTATATACCTGTGAAATTATTACCACTATCTATACCAAAAACATTTCCCTTCCCTCCAAAAGTTTCATTAGATCTTTTCATTTATTTTGCTCACTAGATTGTGAAAGACATCATGTTATATAATCTGTAAACAATCACCTGTGTGAACATGAGGAAATTCTTTAATCCTTCTGAGCTTCTATTTTTCCTCTGTAAAATGGGATAATTACAATTATCTCTCAAGCCTCCTTTAAAAGCCAAATGAATAAGCATAAGTCACATAGTAGAAAGTCAATCCCCAAAATGCAAGGTAATCACTATGCAATGACCTGCAGTTTTGATGAGCTGCTTCTTTAGTTCAACTTCTTTATGGAAAATGAGTTAATGAAACGTTGTAAGTTCTTCCCCTAAACATGTCAAGATAATTCTCAAGCTATGTTTTAAAAGACAAAAAAAAGTAAAAAAAAAAAAAAAATGGTGAAGGCCACAGCCCAAGGCTTACCTCTCCTTATTGTCATAGATAATGTGGCCTGGAGAGACATCACAGAAGGTTCTCTCTTCATTACTCAACTCATCAAATGCTTCCAAAAATATTCTTGGCGCTGTCATCTAGAGGAAGTATTTAGGAAGGTAAGCTCCTCTCTCCTTTTCTAATCATGTATTTGTTCAGGAAGACTTTACTATTATTTGTCTTTCAAGTGACAATGACAGATTTTTGTCAGGCAAACAAAAGTAGAGTGGTACTGCTTTCTGTAATCCATGTGTTTAAAATCTGATTTACAAAAAGACTATGTTAATGCACCACAGCAGAAGATCAAAATAGAACAAAATATTTTAACACGTGAGCTTGTATGTTATGGGCTATATGTTCTTAAAATTCAAAGAATGGAAAGTATTTTGGATTAATTTTCACTGCTTCATTTATTAAATAAATATATATTGGGTGGTCTACTTGGTAATGGGTTATATCTTCATGACACAGGGGTAAATGAGACATATGTGACATAAAGCTACCTAGAACTAACATTCTTGTGAGAGAGATGGGTACTGAATAAGTAGTCCAACAACAACAATAAAAAATGTGTGATACAGGTTGTGTTAGGATCCAAAAGAGAAAGTCCTAGGACACATGAAAGAGAAAGTAGGAGAGAAATTCTTTGAATAGAGTGGCTCAGAAAGGAAGGCTTGATACTTCTTCCCCAGCTCAGGACATTCCTTATTTGCCCCTTCTTCCTAATTTATTTTCCTCCAATAGCTCTTACTACCACCCACCCAGTATATATTTTGTTTGTTTATTATCTGTATTTACTCACTTGCATGCAAGCTCATGAAGGCAGGGATTTGTTCAACTCTCAACAGGCTGGAAGGGAGGAATTAATATTCACTGAATAAATAAATGTATGAATAAGTGAATAAATGTCCCTCCTTTTTTAGGGAGAAAATTATTGGTATTAAGAACATGGGAAAATGTGGTTATTTTTAAACTAAAACCATAAAGAACAGTAGCACTCCCATGGGAAAAGAAGGATATACCTTTAGTGAATTGGAGAAGATTGCATTGTAACCTGAGTCACAGTCTCTGTGAATAGGAACTTAGGAAGTTAAGTACTATTGGATGAATAGGATTTAGACATTATACTTTCAAGGGAATTCCTCAGAATAGATTAGAAATAGTGGATCTAGGTAAGTAGGATCTCATTGATCAGTCTATGGAAAAAGACTTCAGAGCTCATCTTGATGGTAAATGTGAATATTTCTCATCATTCAGGTTTTAAGGACAAAATCCTGGGATTTTAACCTCATTGAATTGAGGAGCTAACCTTATTAGAGTTTGAAGATAGAGGATCTCTGAGGTCCACTTCTCATGAACGAACATCAAGGGATAATTAATCATCAGATCTGTAGATCAGAAGTGGAAACTAGAAAAAAAATGCAGTTTGAAAACACTTGAATTAGGCATGAGGTGTGTATTTTGAGATAAAGAACATATTCTGACATTAGGTGTCATTTCTTAGAGGTAGGGTAGCAGTGATGGGGAATTAGAATGTCCAAGGGCTTGGTTCCATCAATCCTAGGAGCACCCTTCATTCCAAGAATTTTTTGGCTCATTGTGCAAAACATTTTTTGAGAATGCATAAGAGGTATGTATGAGCCAGAACCTCTTTCTGTTTTTAGGTACAAAAATCATTTGAAACACCAACTGTTAAAGCCCAGATGCCCACCATTGAACGACTCTCCATGACAAGATATTTCTACCTCTTTCCTGGCAATTGAAAATAGTAAGTATCAAGAGTTTTTGTTGGCAGGCAAAATAAGTAGGACAGTGATATTAGTAGTAAGGTCCAATGACCAATGACAGCCTGTTGCTTTAGTGGTCAAATTAGTAAATTAGTATTCCTTGTTAATGTAGTTTGTTGATTAGTTGCTAATTTTTACTTTATTTATATGCATCTGCGTCCACCCCTCCATCTCTACAATCATCAATCAATATATCAATCAAGGGCTCCCCTGGTGGCACAGTGGTTGAGAGTCTGCCTGCCGATGCAGGGGACACGGGTTCGTGCCCCGGTCCGGGAAGATCCCACATTCTGCGGAGTGGCTGGGCCCATGAGCCATGGCCGCTGAGCCTGTGCATCCAGAGCCTGTGTGTCCGGAGCCTGTGCTCCGCAACGGGAGAGGCCACAGCAGTGGGAGGCCTGCATACCGAAAAAAATAATTAAGTAATTAATTAAATTAAATAAATCAATCAACCAAGAAGGTAAGCCAAATCAAGACAGAAAGTAATAAACAGTGAAGGACACAGGGTAACAATTATTAGCATAGACATGTACTCATTCTTCCATTATTACTTATATTCATGTCTCTCTCTCTCTTTCTTTCTCTCTCTCTGTCTCTCTCTGACACACACACACACACACATTATTAGTTGCCAAATATTGCCTCAGATTAAAAAAAAAAAAAAAGAAAAAAGAGGTGACTGTAGAGAAAGCAGGACTGTGGTCCTCTGAGTGCAGGTGTCATATTACTGATACTGAGCTACCATTACCATACAGTATAAAATGCACCCTGGAAAAGTTTGTGTCAATGAAGACTCTGGTTCTCTGACTGTTCTCACAGTGTAGATCACAGAACATTCAGAGTCAGTTCTCAGATTCTTAATTACTGCTCAGAAACCCCTTCAATCACCCATATTAACACTTAAACAAAAATTTTTTGTCAAATTATTTTAGAATGAGTTTATTGAGTTTAGACCCAACAATCATTTACTCACTCATAACAGCTTTATATCACACTATATTATAAGCATATTATTAATCTCCCTCTCAGAAACATAATTAAGATTATATTTTATAGTAAATTTTATCTCAATTATTGAAATATTTACCCAGTATCTTCTACCCCTGGTTTCTGACACCCTGGCTATATAAATGCATAGATACTTCAGCAGAATAGCTTTTACTGCTTAATTAGTCAAATTGAACCATATTTGGGGATTGAATTATTTATTTGACTAATACTTATCAAGCACTTACTATGTTCCAAGTTCTGTTCTAGATGCTTGGAATGTACCAGTGAACAAAATTAATGGAGTCCTTGCTCTCAGAAAGCTCATACACTAGTGAGTGGAGACAGACTCTAATTACACAAGCAAGTAAATATACCTTAGAGAGTGGTAAGAGCTAAGAAATAAAAATGAAAAGGACTAAAGAAACACAAAAAATGGATACCGGGCTTCCCTGGTGGCACAGTGGTTGAGAGTCCACCTGCCGATGCAGGGGACACGGGTTCATGCCCCGGTCTGGTAAGATCCCACATGCTGTGAAGTGGCTAGGACCGTGAGCCATGGCTGCTGAGTCTGCACGTCCAGAGCCTGTGCTCTGCAACGGGAGAGGCCACAACAGTGAGAGGCCCGTGTACCACAAAAAAAAAAAAAAAAAAAAAAAAAGATGGATACCATACTGTTATAAATAGATTACTCAGTAAAGGCTGCTTTGAAGTAATGAAATGATTTGAAATCAGAACAAAGAATGGATAGAGTAAGGGAGTGAACCTTATGGTTCTAGTGGGAAATGCATCCCAACACCAGAAATAGGAAGTATGGGTGCCCTGAATCAGATGTGTACTTAAGATATTTAAAGTACTGCAAGAAGGCAGCTGGCTAGAGAATAAGAGTGGGAAAAATGTTAGAGTAAAATTCAGAAAAATGGTGAGAAGCTTGATCACATGGGCCTTGATGATCACATGGTAAATGTTTTAAAATCTTTTATCCTAAGTGAGATAGGAAACCCTTCAAGAGCTTTTGAACAGAGAAATGATATAATCTAACTTAGATTTTGCAAAGATCACTCTGAGTACTTTTTGATGAATAGACTACAAAGGTCACAGATAGAAGCCAAGGGAAATGGCAAAAGCATATGGAAGAAAATCAAAGAAGAATTAAAGTAAGGGTTGGATTGAAGGCTTCCAGGGATTACTATCTTAACTTTCTGTTCTTTTTCTCTTCTTCAGAAAATCACAGGAAGTTCAGCTGTTTCAACTTCAAGAAGCACTTTTACCAGTACAGAACACATGTTTAACCTTTTGTCTTTCAGTGAAAATGAAAACAAATGAACAGTTTTTTTGGGGGTCTTCTAATAGAGAATAGAATTTCAGTTAAAATGGTGGATGTATGGAAATGAAGTGGAAGAAGCAAACTGGATTTTCTAGTTTTATTGCATATAATATCTGCACTTCATTGAGTGAAGGGAACTGGTCATGACTTGCCCTCAGCAATAGGGTGAAAGGAGATGGTGCCCATCTGGAGACAAGAGCTGTAAACTGGTCAGCTCCTCCTTTATATACTCATCAAACCCCAGGCCTAGAATTGTGTAGAAGAAGTTTCCTAATATATTATTTAACCAACATCATAACTTGAGTTCATTTTTTTCTTCAGTAAGTTATTTTAGCAAATTACATGTATGTATCTTTCTTCCCATCTATAAGTTAATTTGCTTTCTTGTTGATTATTTTCTTTCCAGATTTCTGCATATTTCCAAGCTTCAGGAAAATTTTATTATTTAGCAAACATTTGGTTATTGTCTAAAATAAATTGGGCTTTTGATTCAAGATTGTGTAACTGAGTATGTTTGTATGGAAAGACAAATATTATTAGATAAAGAACAGCAAAGAGAGTGGGGAGTGTCAGCAATGGAAGAGGAGAATGTTAAAATTTCTGGAAGGGTGAATCTTGGTAGAAGAATTTTGACAACATGGTCATCTGAGCTACTAAGTAAGGAGATGTACCACTTCTGTTACATACACACAGAATGCTGAATAAATATTTTAGTACGTTATGAACTGCATTAAAAAAATAAAAACATTACTAGATATCAAATACAACCATAATAGGTAATATTTATTATTGTATGTCAGGATTATTTTAAGGATTTTGATTGTTATAAGATATTTTGTGTATATAAGTAGCTACTTTAACCCTCATAACAGCCCTATAAAGTAATCATTATCAATATTCCCATTTTACAGGTAAGGAAACAAAAGAAAATAGAGCTAAGTGATGTGCCCAAAGTCACACAGTCAGTAGGTGGCTGCACCAGGATTTGAAGGCAATCTGGCTTGCTCTGGAATATGAATTATTAACCACTGTACCACCTTACATCTCCAAAGCAAGGAGAGACTGAAAGTGTATGGGTTTGAATTGTATTTCAAACTTCAATTTAACTGAAGTTTGAATTGTAAGGTTAACTAACACTACAAAGATTCATGATGTTTAGGTTTCTCGACTTCATTTGTCCATGTGGAGACATGAGACACATCACAAAGTTTCAAAAATATACAGGGAGAGACTTCATTCTCTGACTACTGCATGATAATATTAGAAACCTAATAACATAAAGACTGCTACACATTTCCACATAGTTGGAAATAAAAACACACACAGATAGCATATACATATACAAACATAAATTATGAAATATACATAAACACATATAAAAAGAAGAAAGGAAAAAAGTATAAACTAAGCATTCAACTTGAGAAGTCAGAAAAATACTGAACCACTTAGAAAATAGAAGAGAGCAAATAATAAAGATTTAAAAGAAAAAAATATGAGATGGTAACAAAACAAAAAATTGAACAGATCACTTAAGAAAAAAACCTGGTCCTTTAAAAAAGACTGGTCAGATAGCAGACGTTCAGCAAGATTGAGCATGAAAAAGTAGAATTAGCACAAAGACAATATTAGAGATAGAAAGGTACAATAAATAGAGATAAACATAAATTAAAAAAATAAGAGAATACAATACATAACATAGATGGAATTCTAGAAAAAGTGAATTAACAAGATTAATATATAAAGAAATGAAAAGCCAAATGGATCAATAAACATTAAATTAAGTATTTTTGTCATATCTATGGCAAAAATAACTAACAGACCCAAGTGATTGTAGACAAATGTCTTACAAAACGTTTAAGAAATTGATAAACTCAATTTTACATAAATGCTTCCATAAAATGAAAAGAGAAGTAAACTCCAATTCTTTTACAGATCTAGTACAAAATTGATATGAAACTAGAGAAGTAGAAGCAAAGTTAGAAAAATACAGGCTGATTTTTCAGGAACATTGATGTAAACATTCTAAAAAACATGTTAACAAAGCAATTCTAGCCATATATGAAACATTACTAGTATTTTTTAACCAGTTAGTATTTATTCTGGGAATGCAGTTATAGTTTGATAATAAAAATAATTATGATAGCATTCCTCAAAATAAGAGATTAAAGGGAAAATTGTGATATTTTTAAGAAGTTTAGAAGGCATTCAATAGTATTCAGAATTTGTTCATAATAAAAAAGAAAAACAGAGAGAAAAGCAATCCCTTAATCTAAGAGCATGTATCTAATAAAAGCCTATCAGGAAAATAGGAACAGAGGAATAACACGTTTTTTTTTTTTTTTTTTTTTTTTTTTGCAGTACGTGGGCCTCTCACTGTTGTGGCCTCTCCCGTTGTGGAGTGCAGGCTCAGTAGCCATGGCTCACGGGCCCAGCCGCTCCGCGGCATGTGGGATCTCCCCAGACCGGGGCACGAACCCGCGTCCCCTGCATTGGCAGGCGGACTTTCAACCACTGCGCCACCAGGGAAGCCCAGGAATAACACTTAAAATGAGAAAATCTATAGCTCTCTTGTACAGAAATATTAAAGTATTATCTTTAGATAAAATAACATTTTTTAAAAATTCAATTTTGCACTAGATTTCCAAGACAAGAAAACCAAAAGTAAAAATATTTGGAAGCCAAGAAACAAAACCATCACTATTCCTGAAAAATATGACATTACTTATTGAAAATTTCTTACAATTAATAATATAGTTCCCACATTTGCAAGAATTGAGTCAATATACAACATTTAATAACATTCTTATATTCAAAAGACAACCAATTAGGAAGTACTTTTTGCTTTTTTAAAGCCTCTCTTTGCAAAAGCAACAAATATAACATACTTCTAGAAAATTCTAAACAAATAGTTGCAAAGTATATGTGGAAAAATATTTTTTAAAAACATTGAGTGATATAAAAGAAGATTGACTAGAATGAGGGATAGATCACCATCATCAATAAGACAAATAAATAAAAATTTCAATTTTTTACCCAAATTAATCTATAAACCCAACAGAATCCCATAGAAACTCTAACAGAGTATTTTCTTGAACTTGACAGATTGTTTATACTGTTTGTTTGGAAGGTGAGATAGTAAGAATAGATAAGAGGAGAAGTGACGGTCATGAGCAAAATTCATGTTTTGAATGTAAAGCCAACATATTGGATAAAGTTTGAGAAAGAAGAAAAGAATTACATGTTCCACTCTGAATAACTGGAACAATGAAATTGGCTTTAATAACTGTAAGAATAAAATGGAAAACACTCTCAGAGGAGGTAGATGGGAGGTGGGGGTTGAAATGTCAAGATTGAGATATCTACCAGACATTCAAATAGATGCCCGTTGACATTGGCTATATGAATATGGTATTCAGGGAACAGGCATAGGCTGAATGTTAAAATGTTGGGTGGCTTCCTATATATAAACAGTATTGAAAACCAAGATACTGGATGAGGCTGCTAAATAAGTGAGGAAAAACAGAGCAGAGACCAAAGCTATGAATTAACTGGCAAGCATTACTAGAAGAAGCAGCCAGCTGAAGTAGCAGGAGAATCAACACAGGGTTGTTATTTGGAAGGCTAATTAATGAAGGGTTTCAGGAAAAGGTGAAAATATCACTGTGAAATGCTTCTATAGGTCAAAAACGCTATTGGGGATTAAATATTTAATTTGACAATGTGGAAGTCACTGGTTACCTTAACAAGTGTCATTTTGGTAGGGGGCTAGAGACAAAAGGGTGATTGGAGCTGGTTCAAGACAGAATAAAAAAACATTTGGAGACAGCAAGGATAGACACTGTTTTTGAGGAATTATGGGGAAGTGGGATCAAGGGAGGGTTTTTTAATATGGGGTATTATAATGTATTTTTATGGTTATAGTGTTGATATGAGTAAGTGGGGAAATCAATGATGTAAGAGAGCAATGTGACTATTGTGAAACAATGTCCTTGAGTAGGTGAGAGTGAGTGAATAGAATGAAGAAAGTGATGGCTTGGCCTTAGATAGAATTACAGGAGTGAAGGCCAAGTATAGGAGACCAGATAATTGTGAGTTAGTATATCTTGAGACTAGAAATATCCTTTGTGATAAAATTATTTGGGAGATTGGGCCCAAAGAGAAGGAAGTATAGTCCCAACATATCACTTTTCCAGACAGATGGCAATATGTACATAGCCAAAAATAATATAAATTTTCTTCATTAGTTCTTTAACATTTAGTTATTATAACAGACAAAGCACAGAAGGCTTGGTTGTGGATACACAAGTGAATGAAAATCTTAATAAGTTGACAATGTAAAATAAAAATATAGGTTAAAAATATTGGTATAATTGGAGGTGAGAAAAGACAGAGGAGACTGTATGAGGGCAAAACTTTTCAATTTACATAGAAGAAAAGTAAGCTACTGAGCAACACTGATGGAAGAGGAAATGAGGGTTAAATATATTATTTAATATTTAAAAATTGTGATATCAAATATTAGGTAGAATAGGATGTAAATGAGGTGGTGTAAATGAACTGCATCTCATTTTTCAAGGTAATCAATAACATTGTTTGTATTTGATATATAAGAAAATAGGGGGATAAAATAGGCAAGTTATAGAGAATTCTGAAGATTACCACCAGAAAATAAAAATAGAAATCATTTAGGGAAGTGACATGTAGGATACGGGATCGAAGATGGGGAGAGATACTGGAGAATATGGTTTTTATTAAACACTTTGCTGTACGACTGGATTAGTTGCCTTAAGTGTGCATAATTTGACAAAATATTTTTAAATTATAATCTATCAACACTTTAATACTGTATAGTCATCAAAAATGAGATAGTTCTTAATGTGTTGACTTTTTTAGAGGTTTGTCATACATTGTCAATTTTTTTAAAAGCAAATTATTGATAATATGGGAAAGAAGTTATAGGTAAATATGTGTTTGTCTGTTATCTATTGCTGAGTAACAAACTACCCCAAACTGCAGTGGCTTAAAACAATAAACATTTACTATTGTTCACAAGTTGACCAGTTCACTGAGTGGCTCTTGTCTTTGGATTTATTCATGTGTCTGAGATCACCTGCATGTAGGGTAAGCATCTATACTGACATTGTTGGGACCTCCTATATTTTTGGAAAGCATCTGTCTTTCGAAAGTGTAAATACAGAGTGAAGTAAGTCAGAAAGAGAAAAACAAATATCATATATTAATGCATATATGTGGAATCTAGAAAAATGTTACAGATGAACCGGTTTGCAAGGCAGAAACAGAGACACAGATGTAGAGAACAAACATATGGACACCAAGGGGGGGAAGTTGGGGGGGTATGAATTGGGAGATTGGGATTGACATATATACACTAATATGTATAAAATAGATAACTAATAAGAACGTGCTGTATAGCACAGGGAGCTCTACTTCACTGTAGGGTAAAAAATAATACAACATTGTAAAACAACTATACCCTGATTAAAAAAAAAAAAAAAAGAAAAGAAAAGCTGGTCTAGCATGACCTTGGCTGAGACAACTGGGCTTTCCTCTACATGATGTCTCTTATTCTCTAGTAAACTAGGCCAGGCTTATTCACATGGAGGTTCAGGTGTCCAAGAGGGTAAAGTGTACAATGCTTCTGAATATCTGTGCTCAGAACTACACAATGTCCCTCTACTGTATCATGTTGGACAAAACCAAGTTACAAGGCCAGTCTGTAGTCAGAGCAAAGGGCATGGATACAAGTAGGCCAATGATTATGGCCATCAATAAAATCAGTATTGTATTATGTGTTTTTTATAAGCATAGAAAAAGATTCACAAAGATGCAAGCTAAACATATAATTGCATTATATATTTATAGTGTTGTATGTTTGTAATGTGAAATTCAAGAAGCTGGATGATCTTACTCTGTTTCACAAAATTTTCTATTGTTTCATTTTCATGGAAAACATCTATGTATTATTTTAAGAAAATTTTTAAGAGTTCCTTGTGCATTTAACAGATAAAAGTATACACATGAATCTCATGGATAAACAATACCCAGAGTTGACAAAATAGCAGATGAGGAGAGAAGAAAAGAGATCATTTATCTGGGTTTTTAGAATTGTTTGGCACATCAATTTCTCACTCCACTTCCCCCAAGGCTTCTAAGTTCACACTTCATTTCCGGGGTTGAGGAGACATCAATCAAGTGAGGCACCCCTACCATTTAGTGGCTAAGGGGTGGCACAGAGACAATAAGGGTCAATTTGACTTATTAACTGTGTTAAAAATAGTCTGGAAAACAGAACATAGAAATTTATGTTTGTGCCCCTGTGTGTGTGTGTGTTTGTGTGTATGTATTTCATTCTGGTGACTTTGTTACAGTAAGGAGAAAAGTCAGTATTCACTTCCTGTGTTCTAAAAGAGAGAAGCTACATATCAGAGGGGGAGTCAAATTCTATCCTGTCAAAGTATGAGAGAATTTGAGAAACTGCAGTTTCCCTTTTAGGTAATGCTGGTCCACTGAGAACAAAGAAAGAAAACTGCTTTCATTTTCACCACTTTTCCTGCCCAGGGAGCTGGAGCAGCAATGGCTGGTGAGTTGCTCTAGGTTTTCTGTTGTTTATGGTTATGTTTTGTGGGGAGAAAGAGCTCAGGAGGAAGGAACGGGTGAGAGGAGAAGGAGCAATGAAGGGGGCACACACGAGACACAACTATTTTACTCTGAGACTGTAAGGGATGGAAGCTTTGGGCACAGTAATGAGTATGCTAACAAAGTGTTTTAGACAATACATTACAACTTCTTGGAAAAACGGAAAATTTAGAAAATCTGGACCTATGTTCTTAAAACTTTCTTGTTGATTTTAGGCTTTTCTTTGGACTTCTGTACTTGACCCAGAGTTCTCACCCAAGTGTTACCTTGTCACAGTGAAAGGCCATGCAGTAAAAATACAGAGTAACTCGAGTTTCTTCCATATTTCTGCTCTGTGTGTGAATTTTAGTTGATAACAGTGAGCAAACCAGATGCAGTTTATGCTCTCATTCTCTGCACAGAGAGTCGCCCTGTCAGCCCTGCCCATGGAAACAAAAATGCATTCTTTTACAGGTGTAATATGTTTTACTGCTATACATATTGAATATAATGTGTTTTTAAATTAGGTATTGATAAAAATGACAGGAAGTGAAGGCATCATGGATGATACAAAGACTAAACTGAGTCAGTCAACTCTCACTGACGTACAGTGAAGTTGCTTCACTTCTCTGGACCTCAGTTTCCCCATCCAAAAAAAATTAGATAATTGAACTTCCGTAGGTATTAGTCTAAGTGTTGTCCTCAGACTAGCAGCTTTGGCACCACCTCAGAAATTGTTAGAAATGTAAATTTAGGGGCTCCACCCTGATCTATCAAAAAATAATTTCTGGGAGTGGAGTGCAAAAAGCTCTGCTTATCAAGCTTTTTCCAGAGATTCTTTTTTAAAATCGAGAACCACTGAACTGGAATCAGATATCTAAGCTCCTTTCTGTATCTAAAATCCTATCATCCTCACAGAGAGGAGACTACCAAAAGAAGAACCAGTCAACATGGTGAAGTTAATGGCCAGGAACGTGCTTGATGGTATTTTTGATGATTTGATGGAAAATAAAATGTTAAATAGGTGTGAGTTACAAAGATTAGGGGAAGAAGTGGACCACATTGTGAACAGGGCTGGAGACCTGGTTGATGATCTCATTGAGAAAACGCAAATGGCAGGCAAAATATTTAAGGACCATTTCTTCAACCTCAAGAAAAAACTGAGTTTAAGTGAGTATCTTAGTAAAGGGCTAGTAACTTGTTCTTTATCTACTATCCTTATGCAGTTTTTGTCTTTGTATTTCTTTTTGCAAGTGGATAATATACTATTCACATTTTTAACACCTTCTTTGCCTGACTGTCTGTCTTATTTAATGCCACAAAATACCCTGATATACCCAGTTCCTGTTCCATCATCCCCAGTCTGACACAGATTAGGTGCTGAGTAATTATTTGTTAAAGGAATAAAGGGTGATGGTGCTGTATTAAATTAAATGATAGTCTTTAACTAATCTGTGTTACTCTAGCCATACACTGTGGCCTTTAGAGTCGTTCCCAGATATAGAATGATCAGTAGAACAAAATCCACCATCTTCTTCTTAGATGTGGATTACCCAAGGAACAAATCTCTGAGAGCCTGTATTTCTCCTTGTTAAAGGAAGACAAAGGGAAATTGAAAGTTTGAGGAACATAGATGTGTCCTTCTCTCTAGAGCATGTATTGGCACACTTTTTCTTTGATGAGCCAGAGATTAAATATTTCAAGCTTTTCGGACCATATGGCTTCTACAATAATTACTCAAGCCTACTGTTGTTGTATAGAATCAGCGATAGAAAGTAAGTACAAAATAAGTGTGAATGTGTTCCAATAAAACTTTATTTACAAAAACAGGTGTCAAGCTGAATTTGGACAGTGGGCCATAGTTTACTGACCCCTAGTTCAGAGTAAAATTATGCATGAGTATATCCCCAATTCTTGGAATACCCTCTGGGACTATTTTGCTATTGTTGAAAGACTAACTTTTGTACAACAATGTATTTTTCTTCCTCATAATGAAAAGTGCTATTTCAGAAAACCTTGATTAATGAATTTGAATATCCCTTGAATTACAGAAGAGGAAGATAAATGAGCTCTTCTTTGTTTCAGAGAAAATCTGCCTCCTCTTTCACTTGGCACAAAGTTACAGTTTTCTAAAACAAACCTGGAACTTAGAGAATGGGGCAAATCTCCATGCTTCATGGAGTAGTCAGTCCCATGAGGAGCATAGTCATTTCTTAGTCAGTGCAAGGGAAAGAGTTTGAAGTGTATAGTTTCTATAAACTGAGTTCTGCTAACACATTTTATTTTACTATTATTTCAGGATCTCATCCGGAAACTGAGAATGATGAATCTGAGAGCACTGAGTCAGTCATCTTCTTCTTTGAGAGGTAACTGCCTCCAAATCTCACATCCCAAGTGAAAACTCTTAGACCTCTAGTGCTGTTAGAAGGTATTTCCTTAAAAACCTAGAAATTCTATGTTCTCAGTCAGTTTTCAACTTTGGAAATAACCTTCAGAATAGAGCATTGATCCTTAAATTTTTTCATTCCACCTCAGAATCTGAAGATGAAAGTGAAAAAAAGTAGAGATGAGGAAAAGTTGAATCAGCCCAGGCATTGGCTCTCCCTCTAACAGGTAACTGCCCCAAACCCAGTGGCTCATGGGAACCCTCATTCATTACTTGGATTAAGGCAGCTGTACAATATCCCTACATTATAGTGGAAAGACCACTGAACTGAGGCTCAGAAAATCTGGCTTATTTCTCTCCTCTGCACCTAACAAAGTCCCTTAAAAGTAAGGTTAGCATTTACATCCCTGATATTCAATTCTCCTAAGAATGTAGAAGTTGAAAGTGAAGATTATGAAACTGAGAAGAATGCTAGATTGTCCCAGGTATCTGTTCTAACTATGATAGGTAATATCATGGACACATAATGACATTATTAGAGCAAAGACAGATAAAGAAACTCCTTATTGTGTAGTGGAAAGAGAACTGAAGTAAAACCCAAGAAATGTGTAATACTGAGCCCATCACTGTCACTGATTAACCATATTTGCTGGTATAACCAACGTTTCTGAGACTCACATTTTTAAATGGAGTTGATAACATCTTTGAAAGGATTCATAAAACATCAAAGATATAGGCAACTACCAACTGCACAAAACAGAATAAGGATGTGATTAAGAAAAACACATTAAAAAAAAAAAAACAGCATGAGTCACACATACTATGTGGTCACCAAAGAATCTGATGAATTATTGGGCCACATTAAAGAACCATAGCATCCAGAAAAAGGGTAATGATAGTATTGTCTTCTGAGTGCTATATTTTCAAAAGTTACAGAAAAACTTACAAAAGGAATAAAAACTTTGTCATCTTTATTCATTGTTATATCCATTCATACATTATATATTCATATACTAATTGAAAATCTACAGTATGCTACTTTAATTACTGTGTGTATAGTAGTGAGAAAGATAAAGTTACTGCTTTCATACAGTGTAGTGAGGGCAGATATATAGTAAACTCTCAAAAAATAAACAGTATAATTTCAGGGGATGTACACAAGAAAGAGGATTAAGCCATAGAAAGCAATATTGTTGTTGATGGGAGGGGTACACATGAGTCAGGGTGAACAGTTATGAGAACTCTTTTGAGATTATAGTTCAGTATATACCTGAACAATAGGGAGAGAATTGTGCCAAACTTTAAGGCAAAAATATTCCATGGAGAGAGGAAACAAGAGCAAGGGCTGTGAGTCAGGAATGGTCTTGTCATATAAAAGGGTAATAGAGAAGGCTGGTCTGTCTGGGGAGTAGGAAATGAGGGGAATATGGGTGCAGGAGCTGTCAGATAGACTGGGAGGGCCATAGCATGTGGGGCCTCTGAGAGAATGCAAAACAATTCAGATTTTATTGGCAGTGCAAAGCCTTTAGAAGTTTTTGAACAGAGTGATAAACATAGAATAGAAAATCTACTTTTAAGCTATTTAAGTGTTTCAGTTAGGAGATAATAGCGTTTAAGCTGGGGTTGCAGTAATAGAGATGATAACAAGTGGTTATATTTGGGATCTATTTTGGAGATAGAGTCAACAGAAACTACAGATGGATTGGATATGGGCTAATGAAAGAGATGAAGGATTTGTGGAGACATGAATAGACCTAGAGGCTGTCATACAGAGTGAAGTAAGTCAGAAAGAGAAAAGCAATTATGGTATATTAGCACATATATGTGGAATCTAGAAAAATGGTACAGATGAACCTGTTTTCAAAGCAGAAATAGAGTCACAGATGTAGAGAAAAAATGTATGGACACAAAGGGGGAAAAGAAGGAGGTGGGATGAATTGGGAAATTGGGATTGACATATATACACTAATCTGTATGTATTTTATACTAATATGTATAAAACAGATAACTAATGAAAACCTGCTGTATAGCATAGGGAACTCTACTCAGTGCTCTGTGGTGACTTAAATGGGAAGGAAATCCAAAAAAGAGGAGATATATGTATACATACAGCTGATTCACTTCACTGTACAGCAGAAACCAGCACAATATTGTAAAGCAACTATACCCCAATTAAAAAAAAAAAAAACTAGAAAAAAAAGATTCTAAGTTTTGGGCTTGGCAACTGGGTGAAAGATATCAATTCACCAATTTTGAGAGAGAGAAAATTTGTGGTTTAGAGAAAACTTGGGAGAAACCTATTTGTAGAAGAAGATGGTATCAGAAGTCCTTCTTTGTAAGTTTAGTTTAAAACATGTTACATCCAAGAAAAAATGTTGAATAAATGGTGATGTACAACTGAGGAATTCACAGAGAGATGTTGGTACCACCTAGAAGAGGTCACCTAGGGAGAGATGTTGATAGAGAAAACAGAGACTCTAATATAGAATAATCCCACTTTTGCAAGTTTGACAGAAGAGGAAAAGTTAGCAATGAACACAGACAGATTTAGAAAGAGTAGCTGAAAAATGCAGGATCACAGAAGCCTAGAGAGCATTTTTCAAGAAAGATGTGTTCAACCATACTAAATGCTAAGAAAGCAACAAATAGTCAGTGGTAACCTTGGTAACAGGTACTTTGCTTAAGTTGTGAGGATAATGACCATTTTATGCATACAAGAAAAAAAATCAGAGTTGAAAACATGAAAATAGTGAAAACAGACAATGCCTTTAACGACTGTGCTGAGAAGTGGAGCAGAAAAATGGTACAATAGATGGAGGGGAAACAGAGTCAAGGAAATATGTTTTTAAAAGATAAATTAAGATTCTAACATGCCAACGGGGATAGCATAAAAGGGAGAGAGGTAGAAATTGATGCTCTAGAAGATAGGGCTGTATAAATGCTTGAGTAAAGTTCCTGTGTGTGAGGGGGAACGGGATTCATAAGGAGTGGTATCACACTTAGATCAGAGGAAGAACATATCTTTCTTTTCTTTTTTTTTTTTTTTTTGTGGTATGCGGGCCTCTCACATTTGTGGCCTCTCCTGTTGCAGAACACAGGTTCCGGACGCGCAAGCTCAGCTGCAATAGCTCATGGGCCTAGCCGCTCCCGGGCATGTGGGTTCTTCCCGGACCGGAGTACGAACCCGTGTCCCCTGCATTGGCAGGCAGACTCTCAACCACTGCACCACCAGGGAAGCCCAACAAGGGCAGTTTTAAAAGCCCAGTTTATACAAGTTCTAAGTGCTTTAGTGTAGTAATTTCAAATTTTAATGTGCATGGGAATAATTGAGAACCTCATTAAAACATAGATTTCTGATTTAGTATGTCTGGGGCAGGGCCTGAGATTCTTCATTTTTTAAAAGCTCCATGGTGATGCAGTGCTGTTGGTTCATGGCTGCTTGTGACTAGGAAGGGATTAGAGGACCCTCTGAGTCTACCTGGGGAAATAGGAAAAAGACTATGCAGGAAACACCCATTCCACAACTGGAATAGTTCTGCTTCTCTTTGTTTTACATATTGGAGTTTTAATTATATTTTATTTGAAAGAAGAGTTCTGTGCTTTTAGCTATTAAAGGAAGTTCAAAAAGTATATGCAGTCTGGTACATACTCTAAGAGATTGTTTAATTTAATTGAGGAAATAAAGTCTAACATGTGAAATTCTTGCATTAATATTTTTATATACATAACTATGTGCAGATAATGTACTAGGTGCAGAGCATGTGATGCACAGCTAAAGCAGGCATGGTCACTAAACATTACAGAGTGTATGGTCAGGCCAGAGAAACAGAAATTAATTAGGGGAAAGTATCTGTTATGTTTAACAGAAATAAATAATGATTGTCAAATGTGATGTGTTTTAAGGAAAAAAATTTGTGCTTACATTTGAAAGATGAAGGAGTTAAGCATATTAAGGGCATGAAAGACAAAATCAAACAGAGTCACTTATGTCACGTGGTTTGAAAATGGAGCTAAGAGGCCATTAACGAAGTGAGCTTTATGCACATCTCACCAGCTGAAACATGAACTTTTGAGCTGGACCAAACTACAAATATGCCAAATATTCCAATAACTCTGCAAGAATACTGGCTACTTGCTCCAGTAATGGACTTTTACTGAGTGATAACCTTGGCAACCAATCATGTTAAGTCAAGTCTAGCTTTCTGCCTTGCAACAGCGATCAAAATTCTTTGTAAGCAAATTATGTAAACATTCCCTTTTTTGTCTTTAAAAACATCTGATTTTGATCCTTAGTGGGACACTATTTGGATAGCTACCCAAATCTGTGTGCCCTGAATAACAATTATTTGATCCCAAATAAATGGTTTTGTTTGATTATTGCCTGTTAACATTTTTTAGGCTGACAAGGGTAAGAGAGGAATATTCCAGACAGGAAAAAAAACAAAAACAAACAAACAAACAAAAAAAAACAGTGTACGAGGAGGGCGTGAGAAAGAAAGAAAGGAGCTTAGAAAAGAGAACCAGAGAACCAGTGTGGCTAAAACACAGAGCCAGGGGACAGTAACCAGAAGGGATTTGGAGAAGTACACAAGAGCCACGTAATTTGAGGTCTCATATGTTAAGGAAGGATTTGGTCTTTTGTACTAATATATTTTAATACTAATTTTACTTTATACTACTAATTTTACTTTATACTAATTCATTGCTTAGGTGACCTTTAAGCAATTAAATGATAAGATTTTCTTGCTTTTTTTTCTTTTAAAAATTTTATTGAAATATAGTTGATTTACAATGTTATGTTAGTTTCAGGTATATAGGAAAGTGATTCTTTTTTTTTACATTCTCTTTCATTATAGGTTTTTACAAGATATTGAGTATAGTTTCCTGTGCTATACAGTAGGACCTTGTTGGTTATCTATTTTATATATCATAGTGTGTATATTTTAAACCCAAACTCTTAATTTATCCATCCCCCCTTTCCCCTTTGGAAGCCATAAGTTTGTTTTCTATGTTTCTGATTCTATTTCTATTTTATGAATAAGTTCATTTTTATCATAATTTTAG
Source organism: Mesoplodon mirus (assembly GCF_964341445.2). NCBI lineage: Eukaryota > Metazoa > Chordata > Mammalia > Artiodactyla > Ziphiidae > Mesoplodon > Mesoplodon mirus. The sequence goes on along the minus strand of NC_138983.1, from coordinate 113,704,122 downwards.
AGTCCACTTGTAAGTGATATCATATATTTGTCTTTGTCTGGCTTACATCACATAGTATGATAATCTCTAGGTCCATCCATGTTGCTGCAAATGACATATTTCATTCTTTTTAATGGCTGAATAGTACTCCATTGTGAGATATATATATATATATATATATATATATATATATATATATATATCACATTTTCTTTATCCATTCATCTGTCAATAGACACTTAGGTTTCTTCCATGTCTTGGCTATTGTAAATAGTGCTGCTATGAATATTGGGGTGCATGTATCTTTTTGAATTATGGTTTCCTCCAGATATATGCCCAGGAGTGGGATTGCAGGATCATATGATAGCTCTATGTTTAGTTTCTTAAGGAAAATCCATACTGTTTTCCATAGTGGCTACACCAATATACATTCACACCAATAATTTAGGAGGGCTCCTTTTTCTCCACACCCTCTCCAGTATTTATTATTTGCAGACTTTTTGATGTTGGCCATTCTGATCAGTGTGAAGTGATACCTCACTGTAGTTTTGATTTGCATTTCTCTAATAATTTGTGATGTTGAGAATCTTTTCATGTCCCTTTTGGCCATCTGTGTGTCTCTTTTAAGATGATCACTGTGAGGATTCTGTGCAGAATGAATTACAGTGCCACAAAATTAGATGTAGGGAGATAGGTTAAAGTGCTGTTGCAGTATTACAAGCCATAGGTGATAATGATATTCTTGGGATGAGGTAAATATTTAGATCCAGGAAATAATTAGTATATAAAATTTATATGGCCTAGTAGTTTAGCAAGTATGTCTGATGAACATGAAGACATGATTGAGGTGACTCAAGTTTGCAAGTAGAGAACTATAGTTCATTCATTAAAATGGGAATCCTGCCAGAAAATTTGAGATGCCTTTGGCATATTTCAAGATGAAATGAAGAGTGGAGAGTTATATAGCTGTATATTCCAGAGGAGAGAGTGTTTGAATTTTGGGAGATGCTTGCCTAAGAATGATATCTAATATTCTAAAAATGGATCAATTTATCTAGCAACAGAGAATAGAAGGAGAATAGATCCTAAAGCTAAGGTTTGAAGAACTCTAGAGTTCTGGATCTGAGACATAAATATTAATCAGCAAATTATACTAAGAAAGTATGGTCAGGGAATAAGAAAACTAGGAGGATGTGTTGTCAGAGTTATGAAGAAAGAATCTGTTGGAGTTACCAATATTTTCTGATGTGAATGGGAGACCAGGTAAATGTGAGGCCTGATAAATGACCATTAGACTTAACGAATTAAAGGTCATGGATGACCTTGTGGAAAGTCATTTGGTAAAGTCGTTGTGGGAAGGAGAAGACAGACAGGAGTGAGCAGGCTAGTAGGAAATGAAGATGTTGACTATAGATACATTGGAGAAATTTAACTATAAAAAGGAAGGAGAAATAGGAAGGTAGCTGCAGATAAAGTGACAATTAAGAGAATATAAGCTTTTTCTGATAAGAGAAATTTGATCACATTGCAATGGTACAGGGACGTAGTAATTCAAAAGATGTTCACCTAGAGTCTGTCATACAGAGTGAAGTAAGTCAGAAAGAGAAAAACAAATACCATATGCTAACACATATATATGGAATCTAAGGGAAAAAAAAAGGTCATGAAGAACCTAGGAGTAAGACGGGAATAAAGACACAGACCTACTAGAGCATGGACTTGAGGCTATGTGGAGGAGGAAGGGTAAGCTGTGACAAAGTGAGAGAGTGGCATGGACATATATACACTACCAAATGTAAAATAGATACCTAGTTGAAAGCAGCTGCATAGCACAGGGAGATCAGCTTGATGGTTGTGACCACCTAGAGGGGTGGGATAGGGAGGGTGGGAGGGAGGGAGATGGAAGAGGGAAGAGTTAAGAGAACATATGTATATGTATAACTGATTCACTTTGTTATAAAGCAGAAACTAACACACCATTGTAAAGCAATTATACTCCAATAAAGATGTTAAAAAAAAAAAGATGTTCACTCAATAAAATAGTGAGTACAAAAAATTATAGTATTAAAACAATATGGATGAAGAGGAGGCCCAGAGTCAAGGACTGTCAAGACCTGGCTTCTTTTATTCTATTATGTAGTAAATGCTCAAAGGATTTATGTTCTTTTCTACTACTTGCAGTCCTAAAGTCCGTAATGTTGGCCCTGCCTACTAAGAAAGTCAAAGGAATTTATAATTGAGGGTCTATAATGGTTTCTCTGGGCCTGTTATGGAAACATCTCAACATTATCCAGATTTGACCTCCTTCCTTCTTATGAAGCAACAGAATCAAACTTTGTTCAAAAGCTATGGCTCTAAGAGTCTTGTACACTTATATAGTGGCTGAATTCCCCCATCATTTTAAAACCGTTTATTTTCAGGTAATGTTTCTTGGATACTTGACACAAATGGCTCTCTCTTCATTTCCCAACTTATCTACTACTTCAGTGAATATTCTTGGTGTTATCACTTGGAGGAGATTTTTTGAAAGGTAGGAATCTCCATGTTTTTTCAATTTATGTCCCAGAAAACTTTGTAGAACTGTTTGCAAAGCTTTTCTGTCAATCCTGAAGCTCTTAAGTCATCTTGATGCTCCTTCCTGTACTCCAAGTTTATTTAAAGAGGAAGTTTTTGGAAGCACACTACGTAGAACCAGAGTGAGTTTTTCTGATTCTGATAGGCTTGCTTTTTTTTTTTTTTTTTTTTGCGGTACGCGGGCCTCTCACCGTTGTGGCTTCTCCTGCTGTGGAGCACAGGCTCCAGACGCGCAGGCTCAGCAGCCATGGCTCACGGGCCTAGTCGCTCTGCGGCATGTGGGATCTTCCTGGACCGGGGCATGAACCCGTGTCCTCTGCATCGGCAGGCGGACTCTCAACCACTGCGCCACCAGGGAAGCCCAGGCTTGCTTATTTAATGAGTGCTTTTGAGAGTACAATTTCATTTGTGTAGGTACAATATCCAAGGAAAAGCTAAAAAGTTCTTCTGTTTATATTGTACTATCTGACCACAGCCTTAATACAAACTATATACTATATACTCACTTCTGAGAAGTCCAGAATTCCCTTTTAATTTTTTTAAAAAAGATTTCTTTACTATTTTAGGTTCAACATACATTTGAGACCCCAAATGTACTGACCCAGATGCCCACGATTGAAAGACTATCCATGACACAATATTACTACCTCTTCCCTGGAACTAAAATCATGCAAAGCATCCAGGTAAATGTACCCAAGAAGTGGATTTGGGTGCTCCCTGCTCAGAGTCTATACAAAAATTCTGGACAGAATGGAAAACAATGACAGAGTGCTGCAGCACCATAGTCACTGAGGCTCGTCTTATCTGCCTTTTCTTACTGGCTGCTGGTGAAACTGTAGTTTTATTTGACTTTGGCCATTGTATAATGACTGTGCATGAAATGATAAGTCCAATGGTAGCTTGCTAGAAAACATTTCAGTCCTCATTTCTCTCAAGGATCTACTCAGTGAATATAAAATATTTAGTTTTGATGCATGCACAAAACCAAATAATCAGACATGTTATGTAGAGCAGGTGTTTAGCTTCCTGACTTCCGAGATGTCAGTTTTGCTGAGTCACACCCCTTCTCTGTTTGTGATGAGGGCTGCCTGGACCACAGTGTCAACTGTTATTGCTGGATCTATGCTGAGGCAATGAGCAACTAGTGTAGATCTTCCCATTTGGGGATGACAGGTCCATAGCCCTTTTGTGAAGATACATCTCACAGGAGAGATGAGTTCTATTTATATCTTATCTCTAGGAGCCCAGTTACTCATGTTGTCTTCTCTTTATTTTTTCCAGGAAAGTTAAGGCATTATGGTCCCTATGAATCTACTATTTTAAAAGGTCAACTGAAATTAAGAATACTTTTATATAAACTTCCCAACTGCCCATGCTCCAAAAATAACAGGGTAAAATCACTCCTATACTACTGCTGTATTAATGCTTCATAAATTCTTTTAAAATTATGCTTGCTTTCTCATTTTACCATAAATATGTCATGCTCATTACAAAACAAATTTTAAGTATAGAAAAACAAAAATTTTAACGAAGAACTAATACTTGTTAACCTTTTTGGTATTTCTAGATGCAAGTCTAAATACGTCTACATTTTTTTTATTGTCAAGATTTGTTATATACATACAAGAAATAATGCTGATAATGACTGGCAGAGAAATGAAGATAAATGTATCTTTTTAATACTTTTACTAATTTAATAGATAAAAATAGTCAATTTCATTGGAACATTTTTAATGTCTTTATTAGCTAGATCTTAATATGAATTATTAATTCATGTTATTTTCCTATTTTGTTTCAAGTTTTGTGTTTTTCTTATCAACTTGTGTAAATCCTTCCTGATAGTAGAAGTCATTACTGTTACATGCACTGATTTATCTTTCAGGGCTATGCCACATCACACTGTTAGTTACTGTTGTTTTATAGTCTTCTTTAGTTCTGCCTGTTCACAATCTTCTTATTCTTGTATTGTACATGTTTTCAGATGAATTTTAGAAAGATGTTATAAGTTTTCTGACAACTAAAAGGGGGTTTTAATGGAATTTAAATAAGTACATCCTTAGGACTATGTTTTATGTAATCATTAAGCCACATATTATATTTTTATCTTTAAGCAAAAGTTTAGATTTTCCTTCACATAATTTCCTCAAATTTTTGGATAAAGATATTCCTGAATAGATTGTATTTTCTTACTGTTTTGGATGAAAATACTTTCCTCCATAGTTTCCAACTGGTTATTGCTGTGAGTGTTAAGAAAAGAAAATGACAGGCACTGTTGATTCTTAATTATATATAAATTTACTTCAGCAGCCATATTGAACATTCATTGTTGTAGAGAATCTTTCACTTAGTTTTTCTTTTGAAAATTCTACATATAAAATTTTGTTATCTGCAAATCCTAAACTTGTCTTTCCCTTGCCACTATCCACAGCTTTTATTTCATATTCATGAAATTTTATATTTATCACATATCTCTAGATAAAATAAAAATTAAAATAGTGATAGTGGGCATTCTTAATTATTATTTTAGTGGAAATGCCTCCAGTGTTTCATCAGTAAAGATAGTTTTCCTTCTGTTGATTTAAGCAAGATTTTTTGATAATAAAGTGTATATTTACATTGTTATTTTCATATGGTTTTTCTCCCTCTAAGAGATGAATGTTATTTGGGCCCTTATGTAGACTAGAGCAAAGAGAAAGAAAATATGATCTTTCTATTTGAACTACTGATAGAGTTTATTAATAGGTGTTCTGATATCACGCAATGATTATATTACTGAGATAAAATCTTTGTCAAGAAAAAAGAAGAGATGAAAAAGCACATGCCCAATCTCTTTCAGAGGAGCTTTTCTTCCAATAAGCAATTAATCATAACTTAGTCAAAAAACAAATCATAGCTCCAATGGAAGCTGAGAAATTAAGTGTTTATTGCATGTTGCCTCATGCCTAACCAAAAAAATTGGAGTTTCTACTAGGAAAGGAAAAAGAAAACATATTTGGTCTCAACAGTGTCTCTACCATACATTGTTTCCATAGTCAATGGCTACCTAATACCCCATTTAATGGATATATTAGAATGTATATTACTAATTTAGGTAATTTCCAAATTTGTTATCTTAAGCAATTTTAAAATTAAAAAAAAATCCTTATAAATATATCTTTAAGTTTCTCTCTGATAATATTATTAGCATAAACTCTCAAAACTAAAATGACATGGTCAAAAGCATTAAAATTTTAAAATTCTATGTAAGGTATTATTCAAAAAAATTGTCCACATGTGCCCTCCTCATGAGCCAAAAGTGATATAGTCTCTTTTTCTATATTTTCATCAACATCATGCATGATCAATCTTCTTAATTTTTCAGGTTAAAAACAAAATCATTTTAATTTTTATGTATTTGATTTATAACTTGATTAAACATCCTTTCCCACACTTACTGGTCATTATATACTATTTAAATGTTAGCTAGTGCCTCCTCTTGCCCACAAGGTCCATATAGGGTTGTCTTAAACTCATAGGAACTGGCACCTAGGCTACCTTAGTGGCTTCAAACTCTTCCAGGGCTTGTCCTTCTAACTAAAAGCACATTCTTACTTCAGAATTTGCTAAAACCCCTGGCTGGAGCAATAACCACTCCCTTCCCCCAATCTATAAAACTTGCTAGAGCACTTCTTTGGATGTCTGCTAAATTACCTAACTTTATCAGTGAAGCTTTCCTTAACCACTCTAAATAACACAGCATGCCCTTTCCTTCCTCTGATACTCCCTACATCCTTACTCTGCTTCATTATTTGTTTCACGGTACTGATTACCTTATGACACACCACATAATTATGTTTTGACTATTTATATGTCCATCTCATTTCATGAGACTATAAGCTCCATGAGGGCAGTGACTTTGTTTGTTATTATATTCACAGAGTGTAGAATAGTGTCTGGCACAGAGAAGACACCAATTTTTGACTAGGTGAATCGATACATCTAGACAACATTTTGCCATGTATCTAGAGAGATAAAATATGTAATACACTTTGCAAATAGCTTTGCAATACAAACTTTTTTCAATACAAAAGTTAGGTTTTGTTTTAGTTGAGGATTTTTATTTCTTATTTTATTAAACCTAAGCCATTTTTTCTAGATTCTTCTTGAGAACATCTACTATTTATGTGCTAGAAATTCATAATACATTCTTTTCTTCACAACCAAACATTTTTCATTCTATAAGTACTGTTTGTGTGATTGTTCTCTGCCTAATTCAATACTGGCCATTGGAGATACAACAATGAAAAAGATAGACAGGTTTGCTACTTATATAGAGTTTATTTAACATAAATATCTAAAACACACTATTATCAAATGAATGTTTGTGTCCCCCCCCAAAAAAAATTCATATGTTGAAATCCTAATGCTCAATATGATAGTAATAGAAAGTGAAGGCTTTGGGAGATGCTTAGGTCATGAGGGTGGAACCCTCGTGAATGAGATTAGTGCCATTATAAAAGTGGCTCCAGAGAGATTCCTAGCTCCTTTCCTCTTGTGAACATATGAGGGGAAATCTGTGACCAGAAGAGGGACTTCACCTGACCTTGCTGGCACCCTGATCTCAGACTTGGAGCCTCCGGAACTGTATGCAGTACATTTCTTCTCTTTATAAGTCACTAGTCTGTGGTATTTTGTTAGAGCAGCCCAAATGTTAAAATGAATATCATGTCCTGAAAACTGAACTAAGAATCTCAGTCCCATTCTGTTCTTTCCAAAATTGTTATGTTGATGGCTGGCATTTCCATCCCCACACTTGCCCTTGCCAGAATCTTAGCTTTGTAAGTTAGCTCCTTTTTTTCCCCCTCATTTGACATAAAATCAGATCTGCCAGCTTTACTTTGGCATTTCCAAATCTGCTTTGTTCTCCCCATAATCACTCTCACCTGTTCAGGTCAAACCCCCTTTATTTCTCATCTGAAGTAGTACATAGACTCATCACTGGTCAACATAAATTCACATTTGCCTTCCTTTGATACACTAGACTATCATTGGTGAGATTGCTCTGAAATGAATGTCATTCATCATTCACCAATTTATTAGTCCCCTATTCTTTTCAGAGTAAGCTACAAACATATTCTCATAACTCACAAACTCTGTTGTGTCCTTACTTCCTCCAACATTTCCTCTTCTGTTTTGAATCCCAGCTATGCTGAAATACTTGCAAGTCTCCATGTTTTATGTGCCTCTGCACGCTCTATATGCCTTTCTGTGTACTAATCTTGCTTCCTTGGAACAACCACATACTCCAATCCTAGAACCTTTTATCTGCTAATCTCTGATTATTCCTCATGATAGTAGTAACAGTAATAACAACAAAAATAGTAACAAAGACAGTGGTGACATGAGTAAACATGAGAAAAGTATTCATTTTAAATGTTTTTATTTATACTACGAGCTTCACAAAACACTTTATAAATATTTTCTTATTGAAAGTTCAGTTTCTCAGGGTAAGTTTCTTTGATACTTTTCCCCTAGCTATTGGGTACTCCTCCAACATGTTTTCACATGTTCTTGAGGGGCAGTATTTATCAGGCACAGTCCACACAGGATGACAAAAGATACTACTGTATATAGATAAAGAGATGAAACTTAATACACGGATTTATTGATTTGGTATTCAAACACTGAAAAATAAAAAAAGGAATATTGAGGAAACACTAATGTGATATCTGCAGGAAGCATTTACCAATCAATCTAGGGTAGAGGGAATGCAAAAGAAATAATTGGGGTTATCAAAACCTAAGTTATTGAGAGGGGAAGACCTTCAAAATTAGTACTCAGACCTCTAAGGAAGGGCACAATGGAGTAGCTTTGGTTTTTTAAAGCCTGATCATGGAAATTCCATGAAGTAGACTCTAGACCTCTGAGGAAAAGGCTGTACCCACATTTGACGTGAGTTCTTTCAAGGGGATGGAATAAAGCTGCTTCTAGGAGTGTTGCAATAAGCACAGATCTGAAACTAATTACCACTTCAGGAGTAAAGTGTCATTGTTTTGCCAATGTTGACAGGAATAGATAAACAAATAATTTCTTCTCTTATCCTTATGCTTTCTTATCTCTGTCTTTACCCCTTATTGGTAGAGCCTAACTGGATGCTAGCTGACCAAAGAATAATTGTTTTCAGAATTCCAGCCCCAACATCATGAAGGAGAATATGGAAGGGTGAATTTGAAATGAATAAAGAATAATTTAATGACTGGTACAGTGCCGGGCATTGTGTTCTGTAGGTTGTCAGGGTCATTCTGCTCTTCTTTTCTTAGTGCTACATCAGTATTACCACAAAATTCAGGTTGTTCATAACTGTATCATTCAGGATTCAGTCAGAGAAGCAGAACTACCAGGAAGCTGGTAAAATGGTCTGCATAAAGATAATGCCTGTGTCTATGACTGGGGCCTAAAGTTCACTGGGAAACAAAGAGGTGAGCGAAGATGGACTTGAAGTGAAGGAAGCAACTCAACTGAAACCTACGAGGATTACATAGAAACCAAGATAAAAGTCATCAGTCTCTCACTGTCTCCAAGCCTCCAACTTCAGAGATGACTGTGTCCTTCAGGACTCCAATCTGTAATTAAACATTTATCAGACCCAAGAGGTGAGAAAGCTGAAGGAGGAAATCAGACTGGACCTGGAGGAGTTGTGGGCCTGGCTGTTTTTCCAAGGTAAGCATGTAGGTGGTAATGTTGCAAATTGTCTCATGTCCTTCATTGACCTTCCATATTTAAAGAAAACATGGCTGCTGCTTCACTGACATTCCAAATCTCATGAAAATATCTCTTGTGGCTGAATCTAACTTTGAACTTGCATGGATGGAAATTCTGAGAAACCTAGTTCCAGCTTAGTAAGTTGACACAATACAAAACTAAAAAGTAACCTGCATTTGGTACCCTATAAACATGTATGTATATATGCTCATAATATTGATTCACTGAGTCTCTCTTCCCTTCTACATTCTCTTCCTAGATGATATTTTTCTATTTCATGCTATTTAATACTATCTATCAATATATTTTAAAATATTCTCACTGTATATAATTGATAGTTTTGTCTTCTAAATTTCACATTAGTATTTAACTAATTACAAACTAGATATCTCCCATGGAGCATAATTCTAAAATTGAATTTGTGTTAAGTACTTACATGTACAGTCCCCAACTTACTTCTTTTCCACTCTTCTAACATTTTTTTTAAATCTAGTGATACACGTATAGTTACAGAAACTTGGGTGCTTCTTTGATATCATTCTCTTCTGAAAACCCCACTTAAATTTGGTCACCTAGATATATAGATTCCCTCTCTGTTTTGCCCATTTCTCAACATCCTATACTTTCAGTCCAGGCTGAGACAACATCATCTCTCACCTGAACTACTGCAAGTGTGTCATAATTCCATTAAAACAGGCAAATTCTCCTTTTTTTGTTGGGAATATATAGGGTAATAGAAAGAATAGGTTTTGTGATTATGATATTCATCAAATTAAATGTCTCAGCCAATGGCATTCTGTAATGTGCATTTTCTGTACTGCTGAGAATATTCAATTCTACTCTGGAAAACAAGAAAACAACAAGGTGGATGGAATTCTTAAGAAATGTTAAGTATAAATAGTAATATGCTACAAAGTAAGCATATGAGATATAAGCAAAACTCATAGGAAAGGTTTATATATAATGAATAAAAAATAACTCTTGGAATGTAGGCAGAATTCATATGATGTAGTAAGTATTGATAGTAAGTTAGTAAGACTGACAAAGACAGAATAAATATAAAATATAATGACACAAAAATATGCTGCTTAAAGACACAAAGGGATGAAAGACCAACTTTGTGATCATGCAACCTCTAGACTAGGACTTGATCATATATGAATTTAACACCATTTGTTGACAATCCAACAGAGTCCCATTCTGGTCATACAAGTGCTCTACTCAAGCAATGCAAATAAGACCAAAGGCTGTGTTTTCCCTTGAGTAATTTGGGAAAAATTTATCTTTAACATTTACTGTTAAATATTTATATAAATATTATATTTATATGAAGAAGATTATCTATCTCAAGGGAATGGAGCCCTTGGCTTTTATCAGAGTTAGCCAACCTTAGGCTGAAGAAGCCTCCATTAGCATCAGCCCAATATATGAGGTGCCAGACTTTGAAAGATCCAAAAAGGAAAAGGGAGTCTAGGATCCTTTGAGAGTTTAAGGAAGGCAAATAGGAGAAATGTTCTCATTAAAGTTGGCCTTTAAAAGAAGATATGGATTTTGAAGATAAGGAGAAATTATATAAGTGAAACTTACATAGAATACACATAGTTTCCCTAAACTAGTGTGCAATACATACATACACACACATGCACACACACACACTCTGAGATATGAGAGAAAGAAGACACACCTCTCTCACACCCCACTCTTTCTTGCTTTGGCATGCTTCCATAGCCCTTCAGTCTCAGAAATGTTCAATCCTCTACTGGATTTGAGTGTATCTTTGGTCTGACATGACAATTCTCGGGAAGAATCACTCACATTTTCTAAAAACTTTAGAACTGGAAAAGGAGAGTGTTGACTTTCTTCCTTATCTAAAGAAAACTATATAAAGAGAAGATGGTGAGGTGATACCTTATTGTAGTTTTGATCTGCATTTCTCTAATAATTAGTGATGTTGAGCATATTTTCATGTGCTTTTTGGCCATCTGTATGTCTTCTTTTGAGAGACATCTATTTAGGTCTTCCACCCATTTTTTGATTGGGTTGTTTGTTTTTTGATATTGAGCTGTATGAGCTGTTTGCATATTTTGGAGATTAATCCTTTGTCAGTTGCAAAAAATATTTGCAAATATTTTCTCCCATTCTGTGGGTTGTCTTTTTGTTTTGTTTATGGTTTCTTTTGCTGTGCAAACACTTTTAAGTTTAATTAGATCCCATTTGTTTATTTTTTGTTTTATTTTCAGTACTCTAGAAGGTAGGTCAAAAAATATCTTGCTGCAATTTATGTCAAAGAGTGTTCTGCCTATGTTTTCCTTTAAGAGTTTTTATAGTATCCCACCTTACATTTAGGTCTTTAATCCATTTTGAGTTTATTTTTTTGTATGGTGTTAAGGAGTGTTCTAATTTTATTCTTTTACATGTAGCTGTCCAGTTTTCCCAGCACCACTTATTGAAGAGACTGTCTTTTCTCCATTCTCTGAACCACAATTAACCAAGAAATTTCTCACCTTAGTTACTCCACAAACTCTGTTTACTGGCATAAAAATTCTTGTTTTTCTCCTTCAGTGCATTTTTCACAATTTGTAATTATATATTTTCCAGTGTGTGTGTTTGTGTGTTTTATTTTATTTCTTTAATGTTTCTCTTCCTTAGTACTAAAAGCTCCATTAGGATTAGGAACATGCCTATTTTATTCCTGTATACATAGTGCCTACCAGAGCATATGAAACAGAATTGATCCTCAGAAGTATTTATGATATGGGAAAAATTCTCAACTAAGATTTATGTTCCCCAAAAGTATGTGAATTCACCAATGCTGGATATACTGAAGGTTAAGTCAGATGGAAAGGAAATAAAATCACGTATAGATAAGAACTTAAATACCATTTATGACTCAAATTCAAAGTGTTTCATCTTCATGCCAAGAAGTTAGAAGTCCATTGATCTATGGGCTTCTAGCATCTTGGCATGAAGACAAAACATGATCCATGGCCTCCATGATTCTTTCAAGAGTGTTAGATATTGATAAGGGCTCATAGAATAATAAAAAGAGTTGCAATTTGAGAGATTTATTCCTCTTTACTTCAATTCTATTTAACCACAAGAAAATATTCTTAACAATGATATTTGCACCCTCCAGAATGGATTTCTGAAAACGAAACTTGAGACCTTCACTTCCATTCAAATCACTAGATCAACCTTGTTTCATGTTCTTTAGATTCCACATGTAAGTGATATCATATATTTGTATTTCTCTGTCTGACTTACTTCACTTAGTATGATAATCTCTGAGTCCATCTGTGTTGCCCCAAATGGCTTTATTTGCTTCTTTTTAATGGCTGAGTAATATTCCATTGAATAAATGTACCACTTTTCTTTATCTATTCATCTGTTGATGGACATTTAGATTTATTCTCTGTCTTGGCTATTGTAAACAGTGCTGCAAAGAACATTAACTTATTTACAAAACAGAAAGAAACTCACAGTCTTAAGAATGAACTTATGGTTACCAGGGGGGAAGGGTGGGAGGGAGGGATAGACTGGGAGTTTGGGATTGACATGTACACGGTGCCATATTTAAAATAGATAACCAACAAGGACCTATGGTATAGCACAGGAGACTCTGCTCAATATTCTGTAATAACCTAAATGGGAAAATAAATTGAAAAAGAATAGATACATGTATATGTATAAATGAATCACTTTGCTGTACACCTGATGTGAACACAACATTGTTAATCAACTATACTTCAATATAAAATAAACTATATTGTAGTAAAAGTTGATGTCGTGATTTTAATGGAAGTTAGAGATAAAAAGATAGATGAAATATGGTCCTTGACTTTAAGACACAGACATTTTGATGGGGAGTCTTCTCATAAACAGCTATTTAATGTTCAAGGTAAGCATCTGGGACAAAGGGTACACAGAGAACAGAAAGGAGGAGCAAATAACCTAGAGATACACTAGAAAGAAAGGGTCTAATATTTGAGTCTTAAACATTGGGTAAATGATAGATAAGAAAGGTCAGAGAAGATAATTTCAGACAAAAAAATCCCAACATAAGTGTAATATAAGCATAGATGAATGATGACAAGTTTCATTAATGAGATTATATCTCTTTTGAGGTACTGATTCTTAAAATGAAATCTGTAATCATTTGTTTGTCTGGAACTGACTCAGTAAATTCCCTGGAAAGGAAGGATAGTTTTTATCGCTAGGGTCCTATGCCGTATGCCATATACAGACTCTTGCTGAGATTTGCTCTTTTATTTAAACATACTATATGCTTGGATCTCTTGCTCTTTGCCTCCCTCTACCACCCTCACACCCACTCTCAATCTATTAACTGGTGCTTGTGCTGCTAAAATTCCTCACTCTGTTGATCTCTTTTCTGCAGGGCAGTGTCCACTCCTCCTCTACTTCGATTTACCTAGTCTCGAGGTACTCAAGTCCCTTCGTGAGTTGTCATATTGTTTCTATTTGACAATTCTACCTTTATTAATCTCCATTAACTTAAACTCTAACATATTTACATGCCAATCTTCTGGTCCAGACCCTTCCTTCACTCTCAACTTTTGACTATCCACACTACTCAGAATGAAAGTGTTAAGCAACTTTAGGAAATGCCGGATTGCAACTTAAATGTATAACCTAATCAGAATATTGTTTCAGGAAATGTAAAAGAAAATTTTCAAAAGACCAGAAAAATAGACAAAAAACAATTTATTGCAATAGGGGAGAAAGTTTGAAGTCAACTCCATTGAGAAAAATAGAGGAAGAATTTTTAAGCACTGGGGTGAGCTAGTGGAAAAGTACTGAGAGACATTAGTGGAGAGATTGGTCAATGAATTAGGTCATATGTGTTTGCTGATTGAAGTTTATGGAATTTAGGCTCCTGACTTCTCACCGAGACTGGAAGATAGGGGCACTATATTTCTTGAGAAAGACATTCTTGGGTAGTAATACTGGCAAGAGACTAGAAGAAGATTTACATCTCAAGGAACAGAGAGAAAATCTACAATTGTAAGTTTTCTAAAGTAAATGTTCTAAGAAAAGGAGGTCAGAGTCCTATAGTGAGGTAACAGCCTGTCTAAAATTTAGTCATGCCAAGGAAAATGTTAGACTGTCTTGGTCAGAAAGCAAAGTCATTAAATGCTGTCCCCAGCCACAGTTCTAAGCATTATAAGCCTATTTCTTTTTTCTACATCAAAATTTCATGGTAGGATCAAAATCATATTCACTATTGCCTCTACAGTTTGGAAAATAAGACAAGCTTCTAAAACAGAGCTCCCCAATAGACTAATTAATGACTGTTGAATCTTAAAGTCTTACCATGTAATCTGTCTTCAAACAGGTTTACTGATCCAATTCCATCTCCTTACATCATTATTACACTCATCCAGGAGGGTAAGAAGGCTCTTTTAAATGTTGCCATCTTCCCCAACTCAGAAATTTTTTTCACTATGTTCTTATTTTACGGATGATCTATGTAGATTTTAGGTTTTGGAGCACAGCCTATCCCAAACAAAAGCCTTGTTAATAACTTCTATGGATGAAGGTTTATTGATAACTTCCATGGATGACAATATATTGTTTCTGTATCATGATCTTTGAAGTCACAGCACTATCAAATTGAAGAAACATTTAAGGAATTCCTCTAATCAAAAAAAATACAATATCCCAGTAGTTGTTTACCCACCCTTTATCCTAGTGTGTTGCACTAACTGCCCACTTTTCAATTAGATTTTGATTTTCAGGAAACTTTGGCAATGCTTGTCCTACATATATCTTTAAACTTGATGTGGTAGGATCTAATAGTTACTACATTTTCTGTGAAATATTAGCCACCTATATATCAATGGCCACTATGCAAACATTTCATATTTTAAGTTTAACTTCATTTATTGGTGGTAATGGCAGAGAAGGCAGGGCTTTGTAATCACTGACCTAGTAAATTCTCCCAGAAAATATATAGAAAAATAAAAATAATACTTAATATTCAAAGTTGGCTCATTTCACTTCAGTTTTCAGTAAAAATTTTACTTCTTCTCAGAATCTTGCACTGACTACTCTATCTAAAGTAGATTCCTGCCATACTCACCCTCCATTGCATCACAGCTTATTTCTTTCACAGCATTTATCATGATCTGCATTACTTATAAAATTTATTTATTTACTTTATTGCTTGTCTTCCTACTAAAATAAATTTTTTCATTCAACTAAAATTTTTCTTTAATATTCTACTAGTTTTCAAATGCATAGAATAAAGTCTATCAAAAACTGGACATTCTTGGACATTTTTCCCAGAGAAATGAATATTTATGTTTACACAAAAACTTGTTTATGAGTGTTTATAGCAACTTTATTCATAATAGCCCCAAACGGGAAATAAGGCAAGTATTCTTCTATGAACAAATAATTAAATAAAAAGTAGTACCTCTACACGATGGAATACTATGCAGCACTATAAAGGGATGGACCATTAACGCAGGAACTCTGGTGGATCTCAATAAAATTGTTCTGAGTAAAATAGTCAATCTCAAAGATTTTGTACTGTTTGATTCCATAGTTAAAACATCCCTGAAATAAGAAGAAAATATAAAGATGAAGAGCAGACACGTTTTGTGAGAGGGTAGAGATGCGGAAATGGGAGTTTGATGTGGCTACAAAAGTATAT
Organism: Mesoplodon mirus; assembly: GCF_964341445.2. Lineage (NCBI taxonomy): Eukaryota > Metazoa > Chordata > Mammalia > Artiodactyla > Ziphiidae > Mesoplodon > Mesoplodon mirus. The sequence goes on along the minus strand of NC_138983.1, from coordinate 113,688,152 downwards.
CAGTTCATCAACATAACAGTGGTGGTGGTTACAGAACTCACATATATTAAAACTGTGTGTATTTTGGAGATTACTCCTTTGTCAGTTGCTTCATTTGCAAATATTTTCTCCTATCCTGAGGGCTGTTATATTATCTTGTTTATGGTTTTCTTTGCTGTGCAAAAGCTTTTAAGTGTCATTAGATCCCATTTGTTTATTTTTGTTTTTATCTTCTTTACTCTACGATGTGAGTCAAAAAAGATCCTTCTGCACTTCATGCCAAAGTGTGTCTGCCTATGCTTTCCTCTAATACATTTATTGTGTCTGGCCTTACATTCAGCTCTTTAATCCATTTTGAGTTTATTTTTGTGTATGGTGTTATGGAGTGTTCTAATGTCATTATTTTACATGTAGCTGTCCAGTTTTCCCAGCATCACTTATTGAGGAAGCTTTCTTTTGTCCAATGTATATTCTTGCCCTCTTTGTCATAGATAATGTGACCATATGTGCATAGGTTTATCTTTGGACTTTTTACCCTGTTCCATTGGTCAATATTTCTGTTCTTGTGCCAGTACCATACTGTCTTGATTACTGCAGGTTTGTATTATAGTCTGAAGTCAGGGAGCCTGATTCCTCCAGCTCCGTTTTTCTTTCTCAAGATTGCTTTGGCTATTCGGGGTCATTTGTATTTCCATACAAAGTGTAAATTTTTTTGTTCTCATTCTGCAAAAAATGCCACTGGTAATTTCATAGGGATTTCACTGAACCTGTAGATTGCTCTGAGTATTATAGTCATTTTCACAATATTGATTATTCCAATCCAAGAACATGGTATATCTCCTCATCTGTGTTGTCTTTGATTTCTTTCATCAGCATCTTATAGTTTTCTGCATACAGGTCTTTTGACTCTTTAGGTAGGTTTATTCCTAGGTATTTTTTTATTGTTGTTGCAATGGTAAATGACATTGTTTTCTTAATTTCTCTTTCTGATCTTTCATTGCTAGTGTATAGGAATGCAAGAGATTTCTGTGCATTAATTTTGTATCCTACAACTATACTAAATTATTTGATTAGCTCTAGTAGTTTTCTGGTGGCATCTTTAGGATTTTCTATGTATAGCATCATGTCATCTGCAAACAGTGACATCTTTACTTATTTTCCAATTTGGTTTCCTTTTATTTCTTTTTTTTCTCTGACTGCTACATCTAGGACTTCCAAGGTAATGTTGAATAATAATGGTGAGAGTGGACACCCTGGTCTTGTTCCTGATCTTAGAGGAAATGCTTTCATTTTTTCACCATTGAGAATAATATTTGCTGTTTGTTTGTCATATATGGCAGCTCAATCTCAAAAAAGCAAACAACTCATTCAAACAATGGGCAGAAAACCTAAATAGACATTTCTCCAAAGAAGATATACAGATAGCCAACAAACATATGAAAAGGGGTTTAACATCACTAATTATTAGAGAAATGTAGATCAAAACTACAATGAGGTATCACTGCACACCAGTCAGAGTGCCCGTCATCAATAAATCTGCAAACAATAAATTCTGGAGAGGGTGTGGAGAAAAGGGAACCCTTTTACACTGTTGGTGGGAAGGTAAATTGATATAGCCACTATGGAGAACAGTATGGATGTTCCTTAAAAAACTAAAAATAGAACTATCATATGACCCAGCAATCCCACTACTAGGCATATGCCCTGAGAAAACCATAATTCAAAAAGACATATGTATGCAATGTTCATTGCAGCACTATTTACAAGAGCCAGGACATGGAAGCAACCTAAATGTTCATCAACAGAAGAATGGATAAAGATGTGGTACATATATACAATGATATATTACTCAGCCATAAAAAGGAATGAAATTGGGTCCTTTGTAGATATGTGGATGGATCTATAGACTGCCATACAGAGTGAAGTAAGTCAGAAAGAGGAAAACAAAGTTCATATATTAATGCATATATGTGGAATCTAGAAAAATGGTATAAGTGATCTTATTTGCAGAACAGAAATAGAGACACAGACATAGACAACAAACATATGGACACCAAGGGGGTAAGGGGGTATGTGGGATGAATTGGAGATTGGGATTGAGATATATACCCTATTGATACTATGCATAAAATAAATAACTAATGAGAACCTACTGTATAGCTCAGGGAACTTTACTCTGCTCTCTGTGGTGACTTAAATAGGAAGGAAATCCAAAAAAGTGGGGATATCTGTATATGTATAGCTGATTCACTTTGCTGTACAGTAGAAATTGACAGAACATTGCAAAGCAACTATACTCCAATAAAAATTAAGAAAAATAAATAAACAAAATTGTGTAGAACTATAGACATAAAATGAGTGCATGTAAGGTTAGTGAAATCTGAATAAGATCAATGGATTTTATCAATGTTAATTTTCTCATTTTGATATTGTACTACAGTTACACAAGATCTTACCACTGGGGGAAAATGGATAAAGTGCACACAGGATCTCTTTGTACATTTCCCCCTCCTGTTTTATATTCCTTTATTCAGTGAACATTTGTTCAGATCTTGATGTGAGAACTCAGTGTCAAATAGCTTGGATGAGATTTTGTATGGTGGATAAAAACAGAAATGAAATAACCACATTAATCAATGCTGAACTGCACACTGTAGTAAAAGCAAAAAGGACAATTTATGGGGAAGAGACTTTGCATATTGACACAGACTTAGGGCAAGATCTATGGTATTGGTATCCCAGTGTCCCTACCACCCTGGAATACAGCAGGGAAGTCAGAGCTGAACAACATGTACTTCTACCCATGGCCCAGAGCCACTTTTGTGTGTATGGGTGAACATGTGTATGAGGTAAAATTCACATTAAAAAATCTATTTTTAACCATTTTAAAGTGTACAATTCAGTGGCTTTTAGTATATTCACAGAATTGGGCAACCATAACCAATATCTAATTTCAGAATATTTTTATCACCCTAAAAGGAAATTCCTTGCCCGTTAAGAAGTTACTCCCCAGTTCCCCTTACCCAGCCTATGGCAACAAATCTTTCTATCTCTAAAGAGTTGCCAATTGTATACACTTCATATAAGTGGAATCATACTATATGTGGACTATCATGTCTGGATTCTTTCACTCAGGAAAAGGTTTTCAAGGTTCATCCATGTTGCAGCATGCATCTTTCTTTTTTATGACCAAATAATATTTTATGTATGGATATATCACTTTTTTAATGTATCTGTCATGTGATGGATAGGTTTTTGCCACTTTTTGGGTTATTATTAATAATGCTACTATAAATATTCATGTACAAGTATTTGTTTCATTTAACATATGTTTTCAAATATTTTGGAAATACCTAAGAGTGGAAATGCTGGGTAATTCTTTGTTCAAATTTTTGATTAGTTAATTACCTTTTCCAACTGTTATCCCTTGCTCCAAGCAGCAGCAACTATTACATTTGCCTTTAAATACTTTTGACAAATGCTACTGGGTAACCTTCTCAGACCTAGAAGAGGTCTGAGTTAGGCAAAATAGAGATAAGCCATTAGGGCTATGCCCTCAGGGAGCCATCAGACAGGTCAAAATGAGCAATCACAATTCTTGATGAGTAAGGTCCGCTCTACTCTCTCTATTATTAGATACTTGTACTGGGAATGTAGGCCAGTATTTTCAAGACCACTGCCAAGTTGGGGATTATTGGTAACCTAAAATGCTACCAAGCTCTTCTGAGATTCAGCTTTTTTTTTTTCTTATTTAAACATTCCTCAGTTTACTGTAAACTTTTGTGTAGTATCCAAAATTCCAAAAAAGTTGATTCTGACAGTTTTTGCCAGTTATATATTATCCATTGCTTTTATTGGTGAGATGGAATTTTGGAGTTCCCTAATAAGCCACTTTCACTGATGTCTACACTGTGTTCATATTTTTATTACTTCCTATGAATCTATAATTATTTTAAAATAAAAAGAAAAAAACAAAAAGCTGTATCTTCCATATATATTTGATGAATTCTTGAATGAACAAAGTGTAATAAGAAATAAAATGCTAATAGCTGAGAAATAAAGTACTATTTAAAATGTGTCTGTTTGCATCCTTACAACAGACAAAATGTTAAACTACAAATATTTTGTCTTTTTTCCTAAAAATTTTGGTAAAGAATATGGTAGCACAAATACATTAAGTATGTTACAAGCTATTGTAAATGTGGATTTATTCTACTCTTTCCTAATATGAGACTTTAAGTATTCATTACTATTGTCAAGGTATGTGAGCATGGCTTCAATCTAAAATGCAATATATATACAGGGAGGATAGTAGGGAGGATATATGCCATATAAATATAGATATATTTCCATCTCTGGAGCTGGGAATAAGAAAGTTATTCCCATATGTTTTTAATGAAAAAATGGACAAGATAACTTGAACTCAGCAATTACTTCAGCTGTCTATCATTATGTTTTTACCTTATTTTCTATTGAAACAGTGTTGTTTTCTATATTTTTATGAGAAATATTAAATTGCAGTTTCCTTAAAGAGGCATTTATTTAAAGTGTATAGTAAGTGCTATACTTGTTATACAGAATCTGCAATCATTGTTAATTGGCGAATTTCCAACTTGCTTGCTGTGTTGAGAGCATCATTATTTTGTTATTATTCCTTTTTCCTTTGTACTTCAAATTTGTGTAACAAAAATATACTAAACTAAAATTACACTTTCAAATACATAATACTATAACTAAACTACTTTCTATGCTTTACAGATGGTGCAAGCTCGACAGTGACAGGTTTTGCATATCAATGACTCCTTTATTCCAGTTAGTCAGAATCATGTAAAAGTTATTTGTGGTGCTGGATTTCACTTTACTTAAATAATTTTTAAAATTACTTTTCATTTTATGTATGAACTTACAACATAGATTTGAAAATAACATCACAGTACTTTTTTATTTTTTAAAAATTGTATGTATTTAAGGTATACCACATGATATTTTAATATACATATAAATAGTGAAATAATTACTACTTTCAAACCAATTAACATATCCATCTTGTTACAGATTTACAATTTTTTGCGTGTGTGGTGAGAGCACTTGAAATCTACTCTTAGCAATTTTCAGTATGCGATACAGTATTATTAACTACAGTCATCATGCTGTGCATTAGATCTCTAGACTTCTACATGACTGCAATTTTGTACTCTTTGACCAACATCTCCCCATTTCCCCACCCTTGGTAACCACTGTTCAACTCTCTGCTTCTACACATTCAATATTTTTAAGATTCCATGTATAAATGAAATCATGTAGTATTTCTCTTTGTGTACTGCTTATTTCACTCAGCATAATGTCCTCCAGTTTCATCCATGTTGTTGCAAATGTAAAGATCTTCTATTTTAAGGTTGAATTTATTCAATAATTTCTTTATTTATCCATCTGTGGACACTTAGATTGTTGTCCCCATGTCCTGGCTATTGTGAATAAGGCTGAAATGAACATGACAGTGCAGATGCCTCTTCCAGGAACTGATTTCATTTCCTTTGGGTATATACCCAGAAAAGGAATTGTTAGATCACATAACATTTCTATTTAATTTTTTGAAGAAACTCTACACTATGTTCCATAATGGCTGTACTAATTTTCATTCCCACCAACACTGTACAAGCATTCTTTTTTCTCCACACCCTCAAAAACATGTTATCTTTAATCTTTTTTGATAATAGCTATCCTGATATGTATGAGATGATATCTCCTTATTGTTGTGATTTGCATTTGCCTGAAGATGAGTAATACTGAATACCTTTTAAAACATCTGTTGGCCATTTGTATCTTCTTTGGAAAAACATCTATTCAAGTCATCTACACATTTTTTTTATTAGACTGTCTTTGCTATTGAGTTACATGAGAAAAACACATTTTTATTAGTGAGAAGATATTTACTTTAGGTAGTGCTTTCATTTTTATTTTCAGAGATCCAATTACCTGTACATTGTTGTTTTCTGTTAAAGTAACTTTGAAAGTAAATAATAATAATTACTATTATCTTTTCTCTAATTTGATGGAGAATTAAATGAGAAATGAAACAGAGGAAGGTCAATTTATAAGCTGACATGATAAAGTCATGTTACATGATAAAGAGTTCACCTTGAAATTTCCAAGAATAGTCTAAATACTTTTAAGTCCAAAATAGTTGAAGCAAAATGGTTAAAGTTAGGGCATTGATAAAGATTACTGTGCTCTTCCTTCAAAAATTTCTGGGTTTCTCCCTTTATTATATCAAGTTGGGCCAACCTCATGTACGTAACACACAGCCATACAATATGGCTACCTCAAATTCAAGAGCAATTCAATATCTCATACAGGTAAATATCTTTAATCATTTAGTCACCGATATTTTTGCAGAAGAAAATTTTGTAGTAATTAAATGGGTGACTTTAATATTAATTCCATTTATTCAGAGAACTATTAGATAATGTATTAGACATGGAGGGAAGAGAGAAAGAACAAGAAATGATATACCTCATCCCTTACCTTGGAACTTAATGGAATATATTTATATATAAAATATATTTGAAACTACATTTACTTTAACATAAAAATGAATTATAAATAAGGGCTCTATGTTAGCAATATGAGGCAGTTTTTGTTTTTTTGTTATATTATTTATTTTATTTTTAATTTCAGGTTTATTGAGGTACAATTGACAAATAAAATTATAAGATATTTAAAATGTATATCATGATAATTTGATATACATATGCACTGTGAAATGGTTCCCCCATCCAGTTAATTAACACATCCTTCACCTCATATGTTTATCTTCTTTTTTATAATATTTAAGTTCTACTCTCTTAGTCAATTTCAATTATACAATACAGTGTTATCATATCAACTATAGTCACCATATTTTACATTAGTTCTTCAGAAATTCTTTTATTTATTTTTTGTGGCACACAGGCCTCTCACTGTTGTGGCCTGTCCTGTTGCAGAGCACAGGCTCCAGATGCGCAGACCCAGTGGCCATGGCTCATGGGCCCAGCTGTTCCATGGCATGTGGGATCCTCCTGGACTGGGACACAAACCCGTGTCCCCTGCATCAGCAGGCAAACTCTCAACCACTGCTCCACCAGGGAGACCCCCTCAGACCTTCTTATAGCTAAAGTTTGTACACTTTTACCATTTTCTCCTTGTTTCTCCCACACCTCAGCCTCTAGCAACTATTTTTCAAAATTCTGTTTCTATGAGTTTTATTTTTTTTTAGTATTCCGCATATAAATAATAGAAAACTAAAGCTCTACATTTTTATTCTCCTCCCTGCATTTTATGCTTTTGATGTCACAATTTACATATTTTTACCATCTGAATCCATTAACAAATTATTATAGTTACAGTTATTTTAATACTTTTATCTTTTTAATTATTTATGGTCATTTCTTTAAGATCTGTTTCTGGAGTTTTATTATGTTGTTTTGTTTGAAACATATTTCTCTGTTTCTTCAATTGCCTAAACCCTCTATGTTGGTTCTATACATTGGATATAAAATCACCTCTCCCAGCCTTGAAAGTGTGGTCTCATGGACGAGATTAACTTTATCCTTCAGCCCAGCCCAATCTTTTGATTCTCTCTCAATCCTTTGTGATTGTCCAAGCTACTATCTTCGTTTAGCAGCTCCTAGTAGTTGAGATAGTGTCAAGACCAGTCAGTGTTCCAAGGGTGATGATCTCAGTCAACACCTAGATTGGAAGAGAGATGCTCAGGAAGTGGATTTTAAAGTATGCAAATAGGCCTATTTCAGGGAAAGACTATTGGCACTGAACCCTGAAGGATAACTGGTAAAGAACTATTTTTTTTTCCTTGCTACAGTTCTGCAGGGCTAGGGAATGGAAGCCCTTCTGGCTAATGGAGCCAGTCAATCAAGTGGTGCATTATCTGGGTGGCTGCTACAAAAGCTGGAGAACAAGATCTGTGAACAAGCTCCTTCCAGAGAGACTCTAGATACTTGGAGTGGGTCAGAGGAAGAACACAGAGATTGCACCCATAGGACTCCTGGGTCTAAGGAAAGGATCACAGTCATACTCTAGATGCATGCTAAATTATAAGCTTGACTCTCAGGCTGCAGCTTTTAAAGTAAGCAAATAGGCCTCTTTCAGAGAAAGACTGAGAGATTAGTGTTTCTGTCAGCTCTCCCTGTGTTGAGCCCTAGGTAGATAGCTTGTTAAGAATTGCTTCTTTGTTCTCAACAGTAAAAAATGGAAAACATTTCCTCTGAGATCAGGAACAAGAAGAAGGTGTCCACCTGTGCCACCTTCATTCAACATTGTTTTAGAAGTCCTAGCCATGACAATCAGAGAAGAAAAAGAAATAAAAGAATCCAAATTGGAAAAAAAAGAAGTAAGAGTGTCACAGTTTGCAGATAATATGATACTATATATAGAAAATTTTAAAGAGGTTACCAGAAAACTACTAGAGCTCATCAATAATTTTGGTAAAGTTGCAGGATACAAAATTAATACACTGAAATCTCTTGCATTCCTATACACTAACCATGAAAGATCAGAAAGAGAAATCAAGGAAACAATCCCATTTACCACAGAATCAAAAAGAATAAAATACCTTTGAATAAACAGACCTAAGGAGGTAAAAGACTTGTACTCAGAAAACTATAAGATACTTATGAAAGAAATAAAAGATGATGCAAACAGATAGAGAGATATACCATGCCCTTGGATTGGAAGAATCAATATTTTCAAAATGACTGTACCACTCAAAGTAATCTACACATTCAATTCAACCCGTATCAAATTACCAATAGCACTTTTTACAGAATTAGAACAAAAAAATTAACAATGTGTATGGAAACGCAAAAGACCCCAAATAGCCAAAGTAATCTTGAGAAAGAAAAATGGAGCTGGAAGAATCCAGTTTCCTGACTTCAGACTATATTACAAACCTGCAATAATCAAAACAGTAAGGTACTGGAAGAAAAATAGAAGTACAGATCAATGGAATAGGATAGAAAGTCCAGAGATAAACCCATACACCTATGGACACATTATCTATGACAAAGGAAGCAAGAATATACAATTGAGAAAAGACAGTCTCTTCAATAAATGGTGCTAGGAAAACTGGACAGCTACATGTAAAAGAATGAAATTAGAACACTCCCAAACACCATACACAAAAATAAACTCAAAATGGACTAAAGAGCTGAATGTAAGGTCAGACAAAATCTCTTAGAGGAAAACATTGGCAGAATACTGACATAAATCACAGCAGGATCTTTTTGAACCATCTCCTAGAGTAATGAAAATAAAAAATTAACAAATGGGACCTAATTAAACTTAAAAGATTTTGCACATAAACAAAACAAAAAGATAACCCACAGAATGGGAGAAAATAGTTTCAAATGAAGCAGCCAACAAGAGATTAATTTCAAAAATATACAAAAGTTCATACAACTAAATATCAAAAAAACAAATACAAAATAATAAAAAAAAACAAGCAACCCATTAATAAATGGGCAGAAGACCTAAACAGACATTTCTCCAAAGAAGGCATACAGATGGCTAAAAAGCATATGAAAGGTGCTCAACATCACTAATTATCAGAGAAATGCAAATCAAAATACAATGAGGTATCACCTCACAGCAGTCAGATTGATCATCATCAAAAAAATCGACAAAGAATAAATGCTGGAGAGTATGTGGAGGAAAGCTTACCCTCCTACACTGTTGGTGGGAATGTAAATTAGTGCAGCCACTATGGAGAACAGTGTGGAGGTACCTTAAAAAACTAAAAATAGAGCTGCCATATGATCCCACATTCCCATTCTTATGCATATATCAGGAGAAAACCATAGTTCAAAAAGATACACATACCCCAATGTTCATTGCAACACTATTTACAATAGCCAGGACATGGATACAACCTAAATGTTCATCAACAGATGAATGGATAAAGAAACTGTGTACATATATGCAATGGAATATTATTCAGCCATAAAAAAGAACTAAATAATATCATTTGCAGCAACATGGATGGACCTAGAGATTGCCATACTAAGTGAAGTAAGTTGACAGAGAAAAACAAATATCATATGATATTGTTTATATGTGGAATCTAAAATAGGGTACAGATGAATTTATATACAAAACAGAAATAGAGTCATAGCTGTAGAAAACAAACTTATGGTTACCAAGGGGGAAAGAAGGAGGAGTGATAAATTGGGAGATTGGGATTGACATGTACACACTACTATTAATAAATATAAAATAGATAACTAGTAAGAACCCACTGTATAGCACAGGGAGCTCTACTCAATACTCTATAATGACCTATATGGGAATAGAAACTAAAAAAGAGTGGATAAATATATACATACATACATATATATATATATATATATATATATATATATATATATATATATATATATATATATATATATATATATATATATATAACTGATTCACTTTACCAGAGAGCAGAAACTAACACAACATTGTAAATCAACAATGCTCCAGTAAAAATTATTTAAAAGAAAAAGAATTGCTTCTTTGTCTGCTACAGTCTTTTGTGTCTCATGGATGCAAGCCTCACAGACTTTCAGAATTAGGTGTTTTGTGGGCTGTGCCTCAGGTAGACGTCTTATAAAATGAGGTGCTATATATTGGATCTAAACCCTTTGAACCTCAGGGAGAAGCTGGAAGCTGTGAGTTCCCTCCAGATTGTATTTTACTGTGCCAGGGGTGGTGTTTATGCAAGAGTGTGTCTCAGCCTGTCCTACCCTGTCCTACCCATTTTGATGTGGGTTTTGTGTTAGTTTCTGGACTTTCTTTCAAAAAGAGTTGGTCTGCGTGTAGCTGTGAATTCAGTGTATAGGAGGAAGTGAGTTCGTGACCCTCCTATATCACCCTCTTGGACTGGAACCTCTTTTATCTATTTTTAAAAATATTACATTCCTTTCTGTATCTCCAGTGTTTCACACTTAGTAGACACTCAGTTCATGTTTGTTTAATGAATGAAATGCCATTATGGAAACAGTTAATTGTATTTTTATTCTTAAAAGATGGTTAGGTAAATGTGTAGTTTCTTCATTGTTTTATATGATAAGACTTTATTTCTCTCCAAAATGTGATGGCTGGTCAATAATAAGGGAATAATAAGAATAATACTCCTACAGTCATAAATAAAGACATAAAGAATGAGAGAGGATGAATGATGTGACTTGTTTTGGAGATGGTAGAAAGTAATAGGAGTTTTGAATATAGAATGTTAGCCTTTCACTTATCCTTATCTTCTACTTAGAGTCACATAGCCCCTGTATAACTCTTGTGTAGATATCATGTGTAACCACGGCTTCTTTCCTGCTGATATCTTCTGACTCTGGTAATATTTCTTCCAGCTTAAAAATCTCAAAGTCCTTTATAATAGCATAATTCAACGGCTTGTTTCAATTTATATTCTTAATTTTCGAATGTTCCCTCATTTGTAAAGCTACTGAAATCTGACTCCTGTCACAACTACTCACAGAAAATGCATTTGCCAGGGTCACTAATCACTCTTAAATCCAAAGGAAAAATTTAATTACTTGACTTCTCTCCAACAAAAGTCATGGTTGATTTTTAACCTCCTATATTGTTTGCATTCAGTGGCACTTCGCTCATTAATTTTCCCATAGACAGGCTCCACTTTTACAACTCACTTTATATTTGGTATTCTCAGTTTCTTATTTATAGACTTACTTGTCCTGTTTTATATGTAGAATATCTTATTTGTGTCTATGGATTCAGTGGCCATGTATACAGACATGGCTCTAAAATCTGTATTTCCTGATGTCTAGACCCATAAATCCAACTCTTTATTCAAACTGTCCAGTAGATGTACTGGAAGTTCAAACGTGATGTCATCTTACCTCTGATTACCCAGTATATGGTCAGGCCACCCAAAATAGCTGTTCTCTTGCTCTCTGTACATCCCCTGCTTGACCAGTGTCTGCTTCATCTACACAGTATTCACATGACTGGCCTTCTTACATATTAGCCCCCACCTCAGCTAGTGATTGTTCTAATCTTTAGATCAGAACATCTCTACCATGATAGCTTATCAAAGGGATAGTGAGAGCCATATCCCTCTGCTAGTTTCCCTAGCAACTGATGAGCCAAACTAACATCAGTTCCCCCTATAACTGGTAACCTTCCCTTCCCCCTCAGTGCAAAGACTGCCACCATGTCCTGCCCACACAGTGGTGTGTCGCTCCAGGACGTTGCTTCAGACATGTAAGATCCTCCTATCCATTAAACTATTGATGTCTCTGTTGTGGATATGGGCTCTTTCTTCAGTCTTGAAGCTGAGTAAGTACAGGGCTTGCAGGCCTGCAGGATGCAGTTCAACACTCAACATGTTATACATCTAAATTTCTCTGTTGAAGTTTATTTTTACATCTAAATTTCTCTGTTGAAGTTTCTCTGTTAAAGGTACTAGAAACAAAGCCAAAAATAAAGAGCCCTCCTTGCCTTCTCCCTTTTCTGCTGCATCCACACCAAATCAACCTCTAAATCCTGTCTCTCAAAGCTACCCATTATCTCCATTTCTATTGCCAAAATTTTCATTAAGTCCAATATTGCCTTTCACAAGAATAATTTTTCATATCTCCTTACTGGACTCCTCACCCTATGAAATTTTTCCTACTTTAAATTCTCCAATATTTTCCCACTGTCCTTAGGATTAAATCTCCCAGACCTGATCTATCATAGTCAAGCCTTGCCTTTCATAATCTCTAGGTACTCTCTGTCTTGTACTCTAAAATACAGTAACAACCAATCCCCTATCCCTTCATTGTTCGTTTTTTTTGTTTTTTAACATCTTTATTGGAGTATAATTGCTTTACAATAGTGTGTTAGTTTCTGCTTTAAAACAAAGTGAATCAGTTATACATATACATAAGTTCCCATATCTCTTCCCTCTTGCATCTCCCTCACCGGCACCCTCCCTATCCCACCCCTCTAGGTGGTCACAAAGCACAGAGCTGACCTCTCTGTGTCATGCAGCTGCTTCCCACTAGCTATCTATTTTACATTTGGTAGTGTATATATCCATGCCACTCTCTCACTTTGTCACAGCTTAACCTTCCCCTTCCCCATATCCTCAAGTCCATTCTCTAATAGTTCTGTGTCTTTATTCCCATCTTACCACTAGGTTCTTCATGACCTTTTTTTTTCCCCTTAGATTCCATATATATGTGCTAGCATACTGTCCTTGTTTTTCTCTTTCCGACTTACTTCACTCCGTATGACAGACTCCAGGTTCATCCACCTCACTCAAATGACTCAATTTCATTTCTTTTTATGGCTGAGTAATATTCCATTGTATATATGTGCCACATCTTCTTTATCCATTCATCCTATGGTGGGCATTTAGGTTGCTTCCATTTCCTGACTATTGTAAATTGAGCTGCAATGAACATTTTGGTACATGACTCTTTTTGAATTATGGTTTTCTCAGGGCATATGCCCAGTAGTGGGATTGCTGGGTCGTATGGTATTTCTATTTGTAGTTTTTTAAGGAACCTCCATACTGTTTTCCATAGTGGCTGTGTCAATTTACATTCCCACCAGCAGTGCAAGAGTGTTCCCTTTTCTCCACTCCCTCTCCAGCATTTATTGTTTCTAGATTTTTTGATAATGGCCATTCTGACTGGTGTGAGATGATAATACATTGTAGTTTTGATTTGCATTTCTTTAATGATTAATGATGTTGAGCATTCTTTCATGTGTTTGTTGGCAATCTGTATATCTTCTTTGGAGAAATGTCTATTTAGGTCTTCTGCCCATTTTTAGACTGGGTTGTTTGTATTTTTGTTATTGAGCTGCATGAGCTGCTTGTAAATTTTGGAGATTAATCCTTTGTCAGTTGCTTCATTTGAAAATATTTTCTCCCATTCTGAGGGTTGTCTTTTGGTCTTGTATATGGTTTCCTTTGTTGTGCAAAAGCTTTTCAGCTTCATTAGGTCCCATTTGTTTATTTTTGTTTTTATTTCCATTTCTCCAGGAGGTGCTGGGAAAACTGGACAGGTACATGTAAAAGTATAAGATTAGAACACTCCCTAACACCATACACAAAAATAAGCTCAAAATGGATTAAAGATTTAAATGTAAGGCCAGAAACTATCAAACTCTTAGAGGAAAACATAGGCAAAACACTCTATGACATAAATCACAGCAAGATCCTTTTTGACCTTCATTGTTCTTGCTTTCCCTTAGACATGCACCACACCTCTTCATAAGACCACTTGGTGTGTATCTCTGCTTCCTCTTTTTTTTTTTTGATAGATAACTTTTAATCATAAGTTTGGTCTTAATATCAATCTACTACTTGTTTTTTGATTTTCCTAATTTACCTATTAGGAATGTTGGGTACCAACATCTGTTTATCCCCTTTCATAGCATTTATCATTCTTTATTTTAGTTGTTACTAAATGGTATATCTCTCTGTTAGATAAAATACAAGGAAGACATTGTCTGCCCCTGGTTACTAGTATCATGCTTACTTAAAACATAATATAGATAAAATATATATTTGTTGAACAGATAAATGCATTAATAACAACTAATATATAGTATATTTTATTTTCTCCAACTCATACACAATGAAACAAAATATTCATATGTATATATATGTACAACTAGATAGTGTAAAAAGTACAAATATATTGACTTTTTCATTAAAAATTAAGTGGAAACCTTACATATTTGAGGTATTCTGGTATGTACTGCAGATGAAACAACCAAGAGGAAGAAGTTGTACCTCCTTTTTCAGCATATAAATTTCAGTTATTAAATGCTGCTCAACAATGTGCTTATGAGATAGTGTCTTTCACTGTTTTATATATAAGTATAGTAAACTTCACTCTCTGTTGTGGCTACAATATATTTGTTTAACTCTAGCCTTGAAGCAGGAAAAAACCCTTCTTGGCATTACCCAAGAGAATGTATACCATAAATATTAGCGTGGGGAAAATATATTAAAAATGTTTTTATCTTTTTAAGAGAGACAGAAGAAAGGTTTATTTTTCACATCACAAAGCATTTCACTCCAAACATTACCACTGAATATTTCTTCATTATTGTGTCTTCTAGATTTGATCTTTTCTTTCTTTAGGTATTTAATATTCCTCCTGGATTTTCTTGTCAGAAAAATTTAGCTCTGTGTGAGCTCAGTTAGAGCTAGATTCCCTGATTTTTAAATCATGCCTAGTAAAGTATCAACCAAAAAATATTTATCAAGTATCTCAAAGGTTGACATATCTAAAACCACTGCCACTGTCAAATGTCCAATCTGTCCAGGATAGAGACCAATGTTGAGCCCTTGATAGAGGACTATCCATAGAGGATAACATCAAAGCATTTGTTGGAATGTTGATTACATTGAATTTCTTCTATCCTGGAAAGGTCAGTAAGTCATTGTGACTGGAATAAATACATATTCTTGGTTAAGTTTTCATTTATTTCCTATCCACTGGACCTAAACAAGTACACTATCCAAGGTCATATATATCCTCATCTACATATGGTTTTCACATAATATTATGTAAACCAAGGAACCCATTTTACAACAAAGGAAGTGTGGGAATGGGCATATGATCATAAAAATCTACCAGTTCTAATACATACTTCAAAGACTGCCAATATGAAAGAATGATGAAAGATCCTTTTAGAGGTGCAACAGAGGTGTCAGTTTGGATATTATACATACTCTGTTAAAATGGCACACCAATCTTCTGATGTAGGGTACACTCTAAATCAATAATCATTTTATGGTGCTATGTCCCTAATAGGTAAAGCACATGAGTCCTGGAATTCTGAGTAGCAGAGGAGTGGCTCCACTTCCCAATACTCTTAATGACTCAATAGGAGAGTTTGTGCTTTCTGCTTGTACAACTTGAAGATATTTGGTTCCAGAAGTTTCCAGAGGACATATGATTCTCCCAGAGGACCAAGGAAGAATCTCATTAAAATTTAACTATATCTAATGCTAGTCATTTTGGGTTCCTTGTGCCAAGGGACTAGCAAACAAAGAATGGAGTCATTTTCCAGGTATGAGCAAATGACCTTGACGGTCATAAAACAGGGCTGATGTTATGCATTGAGGGAGGGGGACAGGGAACTACCCTTGGCATCCAGAGGGTCAACTGGGGCATGTCTTGGTACTCTCCTTCTTAACTTAGATGACAGATTATAAAGTACAGCAGCCAGAACGTTAGAAAGATATTAGTGAACAGGATCTTAGACATCTTAGTGATGTATGTCTGGGTCATGTCACCAGATAATTATCCAAAACTAGCAGAGATGCTAGTTAAATGTGAAGGGAAGATAGAAAATAGAAAACAAAGGAATTATGAATATTAACTGTAGCCCTGGGAACAGTGCAGCACCTGGAGCCATACTTCCTCCCACTTTATGTTAGTTTCTCTATGAAAATAGAAAATTTAGAATTCTGAAGGAGCTGTTCCTAGATGTAGTAATCTTATATACAAATCAAGTGTATCTGATTGGCTCAATGAGACACTGCTTTGTGCTACACAGATCCCCCTTTATTACTAAGGCACTCTCTTCCCCAAAGAATGCTTGCTGCTTAGGTTTATCTACTTAGCCCATCCACATGAATTAGACTAAGATGAAGAGAACAGGCAAAACCAAGAACATGTCCCTTCCTATGGTATAGCCCACATTTAATTGCTAGGTGGGGTGAGGTATACACATATATAGTCCCATTATTATATAAAATTTCATCCTAGCATGTATATGCTCCCCATGAGATTAGCCAAGACCTCAGTTGAAATTGCATTGCATTTGATATTCTTTCTCAGCCCAATGCAGTTTTTTATTATCCCTCATATAAATTGTTTCTAAAGAATATTCCTCAGCAAACTTCCTGCACTAATCTTCATATCAGAGTGTGTTTACCAGGTGACTCATCCTATGTTCAGCTAAAAGTGTTTATATACTATAAAACACCATATTATTATTGAAAACATAAATGAGCCATGAACTATTTTTATAATAACATGGAGAATGCCTGGAATATAAGTACTATAGTTATATATAAGAAAGACATAGTGGATTTATCAAATTATGTTCCCACCAACAGTGCAAGAGGGTTCCCTTTTCTCCACACCCTCTCCAGCATTTACTGTTTGTAGATTTTTTATGATATAGCCATTCTGACTGGTGTGAGATGATATCTCATATGGAGGTTCCTTCAAAAACTAAAAATAGATCTACCATACGGCCCAGCAATCCCACTCCTGGGCATAGACCCTGAGGAAACCATAATTCAAAAAGAGTCATGTACCAAAATGTTCACTGAAGCTCAATTTACAATAGCCAGGACACAGAAGCAACCTAAGTGTCCATCAACAGATGAATGGATAAAGAAGACGTGGTACATATATACAATGGAATATCACTCAGCCATAAAAAGAAATGAAATAGAGTAATTTGTAGTGAAGTGGATGGACCTAGAGTCTGTCATACAGAGTAAAGTAAGTCAGAAAGAGAAAAACAAATACTGTATGCTAACACATATATATGGAATCTAAGAAAAAAAAAGATCATGAAGAACCTAGGGGTAAGACGGGAATAAAGACACAGACCTACTAGAGAATGGATTTGAGGATATGGAGAGGGGAAGGGTAAGCTCTGACAAAGTGAGAGAGTGGCATGGACATATATACACTACCAAATGTAAAATAGATAGCTAGTGGGAAGCAGCAGCATAGCACAGTGAGATCAGCTCGGTGCTTTGTGACCACCTAGAGGGGTGGGATAGGGAGGGTTGGAGGGATGAAGACAAAAGAGGGAAGAGATATGGGGACATATGTATACGTATAACTGATTCACTTTGTTATAAAGCAGAAACTAACAACAACAACAACAACAAAGACAAAACATAAATGTCCTTCTAGAGAAGAACATCCAATATTTTCTATGTTAAGGGTGATGAGGAAGGTAGAGGAACAAAACAAAACACTGATTGAATCTATGTAGTATGACCATAATACACTGGACCAAAAAAGACCACTTTAAAAGCAAATTCTATTGGAATATTATAGATAAGCAGAAGTATAATTAACATATTGAGGTAGACAGTGTTATCTTTTTTTTTAAATGTCAGCTATGTCACAAATTGCTCTATGGAACATATTTAGCAATCATATGAATATTTCACAATTAAAGAAACCTTTAATAATGTAGTAACTCTCATGCACTGAAGATTGAAGATATAAGATAGTGTTTCAAATCACATGGAACCAGACACTTGATTAGCATCATTTTTTTTAATCCCCAATTTTAAGATATTTTAAGTCATTAATATTTAGTACACACCTTTTCATGGAAAACAGTCTATGTATTATTTTTTAGATCAGAGATGAGCTAAAATAGATGTTTGTATATATGTTTCTAGATATATAGTTATATGCAATAAAGAAGAGAAGAAAATATTACATTCATTCATTCATTAAACAAATGGTCATCTAGTGGTTGGATCATTACTATTTTATATTTACTGAGCACAAACAATGTCCCAGGAGATATGCTAACAGATTTGTATGCACGTCCTATTTCCATAGTGCCCTATTCTATACTGCAAGATATTTTTTATAATCTCAGTTTCAAATAAAGAGATAGAGGTTTGGAAAGTAGAAGGAATATTTTCCATGTCACATAACTGGAAAATATTTAAGTTGCAATTTAAATCCTGTCTCTAGAGCCTAACATAAAGTAAATAAGGTCAGTAAGACAAATAATCACTGGATTAATTGAGCAGGAGAAAATATGATAAGACATAAAAAGAAGTACAGATACAGTGTTAAGGGAGTATGAAAACGAGAGATGTAATATTTTTATTTCCCCTAGATTTACAGTTGAAGGTGTGAAAACTTTAAACTAATTTGATTGTGTGCATGAACAATTTATCATACAGAAAAGGAACTATGAATATGCATGCTCAAACAGAAATAAAATATATTACCTTAACATAATGTAACAAAAAGTCCATATTTACATCCATAACACTTTTGTCTGGCTGAATTATATTCAGGTCTGAAAAAAGTCAAATGAGTTGACTAATTGATTTTTTTGGTGGGGAAGAGGGACTGGTTTCTGATGCAGATTAACTAAAATTAGTAACTTACTTTGTGGATGTGGAAATAGTCCCAAATAAAATTCTTCTTTGAGAACATGGCAAGAATTTTTTGAGCTTATTTTTTTCTCACTTTTTTCTCCCATTCCTCCATTCTTGCAAGTAGGCAGAGACACATTGTTTAATACATGCTAAAAAGTTTGTGGCAGGGTTTCTTGGCTTTGATTTCTCAAAGATGGAGAAAATATATGAAGATAGAGGGATTTATAACATAAAAATATTATTCTCTGAAGTGAGAGAAAAGAGATAGGTGTGGAGACCAGTGAGCATCAGAGTTGGAAACTTTTTAGATCAAAACTTGTGTTTGCAAAAGGTACATAAAAGTAACGAACAATGGCTGATGCATTTCCATTTCTAAATCAAAGAGATTAAAAACTACTCATTTATAAATTTCATGTTTAATATTTCAAACTCCATTTTATATCATTTTTATAACATTCACACAAAAGAAATCCTTCTCAAAGTGAAAGAAATTCCTCTAATTACATCAGTTAGAAATGATTTTTGGTGCACATTTTTCCAGTCTATTATGACACTTATTTTTTGCAATTAAGTGCTATGTTAATAAAATGTGAAACTCCAATTTCCATTCATAAAGTCTATTCTCTTACATATAAATTATTTCCCTAGGTGAAAATGTAATTCATTATCTTGAACTAACAATACAGCTACATGTTTCTGCTTAAATTATAAGTAGAGTGAATGCATTAAAGACCTAAGTGTAAGACTAGAAGCCATAAAACTCCTAGAAGAAAATAGGCAGAACATTTTTCTGACATAAGTAATAGCAAGAGTATTTTTTTTTTGGATCAGTGTCCTAATGCAAAAGAAATAAAAGCAAAAATAAACAAATGGGATGTAACTAAACTTAAAAGCATTTGTACAGCAAAAGACACCATTGACAAAATAAAAAGACAACTTATGGAATGTGAGAAAATATTTTCAAATGCTATGTCAAATAAGGGGCTAATATTCAAAATGCAAAAACAACTCATAGGGCTTCCCTGGTGGCTCAGTGGTTGAGAGTCTGCCTGCCGATGCATGGGACATGGGTTCGTGCCTTGGTCTGGAAAGATCCCACATACCATGGAGCGGCTGGGCCCATGAGCCATGACTGCTGAGCCTGCATGTCCAGAGCCAGTGCTCCGCAACGGGAGAGGCCACAACAGTGAGAAGCCCGTGTACCGCAAAAAAAAAAAAAAAAAAAAAAAAAAAAAAAGAACAGATTAAAAATAGGCAGAAAACATAAATAGATATTTTTCCAAAGAAGTCATACAGATGGCTAACAAGCACATAAAAAGATGATAAACATTGTTAATTATTAGAGGAATGCAAATCAAAACCACCATGACATATCACCTCACCCCGTCAGAATGTCTATCATCAAAAGGTCTACAAATAACAAATGTTGGCAAGGATGTGGGGAAAAGGGAACCCTTGTACACTGTTGGTGGGAATGTAAAGTGGTGCAGCCACTTTGGAAAACAATACTGAGGTTCCCCCCCAAACTAAAAATAGAACCACTGTATGGCCCAGGAATTTCCCTTCTGGGTATATATCTGAAAAAACTGAAAAAACTAATTCAAAAAGGTGCATGCACTCCATTGTTCATAGCATCATTGTTATAATAACCAAGATATGGAAACAACCCAAGTGTCCTTCAACAGATGAATGGATAAATAATGTGAAATATACATAATGGAATATTATTCATACATAAAAAGTTGAAATTTTGCCATTTGCAACAACGTGGATAGACCTAGAGAGTATTTTGCTTAGTGAAATGTCAGCCAGAGAAAGACAAATTCTGTACGTTATAACTTATATGTGGAATCTAAAGAATAAAACATTTAAATGTATATTATGAAACAGAAACAGACTCACAGATACAGAAAACAAATCAGTAGATACCACAGGTGTGAGGCAAGCAGGGGATGGGGCAAGATAGGAATATGGGATGAAGAGACACAAACTACTATGTATAAAATAGGTAAGCAACAAGGATATATTGTACAGCAGAGGGAATTATAACCATTATCTTGTAATAATTTTAAATGAAGTATAATCTGTAAAACTACTGAATCACTATGCTGTACTACTGAAGCTAATATAATACTGTAAATCAAATATACTTCAATTAAGTAAATACATAATAAATATATAATGTTTATATAAATCAATTTGTAGGGCTAATGGCTGCCATCTGCACACTACTATATTAACAGAAGTTACTAAGAATACAGATAATCCAAAATAATTAAGTAATATCATTTTGATATGTGTATATCTTTGTACTGCCTTGTAGAATACAAAGAAGCAGAATTGTACACACATCTTAAAAAACAACAACAACAAACAAAACTGAATTACACTGCTATAAACTGCAAATGCAAAATAGTGATTTTTTTTTAAAGGGCAAGGACATATACTCTTGAATAAAGAAAATATAACATTTGTAAATATTTATGCACTCAACATAGAAGCACTTAAATACATAAAACAAATAATACCTGATATAAAGGGGAAAATACACAGCAATAAAATAATAGTAGGGACTTTATAATATTACACTTTCAATAATGGATAGATTATCCAGACAGAAAATCAATAAAGAAACACTGGACTTAAACTCTGCATTAGACCAGATGGACCTAACAGATATGTACAGAACATTCCAGTCAACAGAAATGGGATACATGGTCTTCTTAAGGGCACATGGAACATTCTCCAAGATACATCATATGTTAGGCCATAAAACATGTCTTAATAAATTTAAAAAGTTTAAAATCATATCAAGTTTTTTTTCTGACCTCTCTGGTGTGAACCTAGTAATTAATTAAGAGAAGAATATTATTCACAAACATGTGGAGATTAAACAACATGCTACCAATGGTCAAAGAACAAATCAAACAATCGATAAAAAAATCTTGATACAGATGAAAATGGAAATACAACATATCAAAACCTATGGGATGAATCCAAAGCAGCTCTAAAAGGTAATTTCATAGTTATAAATACCTACATTAAGAACAAGGAAAGATCTCAAATAAACAACCTAACTTTACACCTCAAGGAACTAGACAGAGAAGAACAAACTAAGCTAAAGTTAGTAGAAGGAAGGAAATATCAAAGTTCAGAATGAAAATAAATGAAATAGAGAGAAAAAAACACAATAGAAATCATCAGTGAAAGTAAGAACTGGATTTTGAAAAAGTTAAACAAAATATAATGATCTTCAGTTAGATTCATCAAGAAAAAGACAGAGATGTATCCAATATATAAAATTATATATGAAAGAGGAGATGTTACAACTGATATCACAGAAATACAAAGGATCACAAGAGGCTACTATGAACAATTGTATGCCAACAGATTAAGCAACCTAGAAGAAATGAATAAATTCTTAAACACATACAACCTAACAAGAATGAATCAGGAAGAAATAAAAAATCTGAACAGACCAATTACTAGTAAGGAGATTGAATCAGTAATCAAGCCTCCTAACAAAGAAAAGTCCAGGAACAGATGACTTCACTGGTGAGTTCTACCAAATATTTAAAGAATACCAATCCTTCTCAAATTCTGCCAAAGCATAGAGGAGGGAACAATCTCAAACTCATTTTATACAGATAGCATTACACCAGTACCAAAGACAGACAAGAACACTACAAGAAGAGAAAACTGCAGGCCAATATCCCAATATTTTTGCATAGATGCAAAAATCCTTAACAAAATATAAGTAAACCAAATTCAACTATACATTTAAAGGATCATAAACCATGATCAAGAAATATTTATTGTAATTAAAATTAACAAAAGAAGTTGAAGGATCATGAAATCAGTCCCTAAGTGCTTCTAAAAAACAAATCAGGGCTGTTTGTATATAAATTCAGTATGGAATTGGGAGTGTGTAGAATGAGAAGAGAAAAGATCAGAATTTAGAGAAATAATATCAATAGGGGGCTGTAGGGAAAAAGTAAGCTTCAATAGCATACTATGCATTCTCTGCATATAGCACAGCCTTCCAGGAATTACTTAATTCTACACTTTGATTGACTTTGAACTATTTTACAACACTTTGTAAATTGTAGGTCACTGATAGACACACTTTTTTAGTAGAGGTTCAATTATCTTCCCTTCTACTGGGTAGAAAAAACAGTCTTGCCACCATTTACGTATTCATTTCCATATTCTTGGTCTATGAATATGCCTGTTTTTAAATTCTATTTTGAACCAGTTATAACATGTCTGATTCCATCATGAATGATTAGATATTTAAAATATGTTCATTTTTATATCTGTATGAGAGTCATTATTTTATCCTTTATTGAAAGTTATCTTTAAGAAAACCAAAGAAGTAAAGCCAACTAAAAGAAGGCAATTAAATGATTGTTCAGAGAAACAAAAGAACACAAAGTGTAATATATATTCCCCAAATCAAGGGAGGAAAAGATTCTAGAGAAAGGGGGAGTCATATATCTCAGGGGTGTCTTGTAAGTTGAAAGAGTTTAAAAGTCTATTACACTTGGCAACCAAGTAACCATTGATATTTCTGCAAGAGTATTTTCACAAAGTGGTGGGGTTATCAAGTACATGTAGAATTTTGAAGAATGAATGAAGCGTGAGAAAAACAGTAAAGGGAAACAAATTTTTCCTACATGTTTTCTTGTGAATTTTATTCTTGTGTAACTGTAAAAATGATAACTGCTCTCTCAAAAAATAAATAATCCAAAAACTTTATAAAATTAATGAAACCCCACCTGAAATGACACTGACACTTTCTGACCATATTTCCATATGTCCCTCTAAATGCCAACAATTTAAAATAAATAGAATCATAATATATATATCTGCTATTATGTCTCTCAACTATTTTCAAAATCATATATTAGTAGACCTCAGTTAAACTTTTCTTTTTAATTTTAATGATTTATTTGAAAAAAAAATGTTCTTCTGGCAAAGAAAAGTAAAAAGAGAGGTAATTTGAGTTTATGCGAATGATGATTGAAATCTTATGCCACTCACAACTATATATTATGTATTTTAAAAACTATCTCCTCATTTTAAAAAAAAATTATTGGAGTATAGGTGGTTTACAATGTGTTAGTCTCAGGTGTATAGCAAACTGAATTGGTTATACACATACATATATCCATATTTTTTGGATTATTTTCCCATATAGGCCATTACAGAGTATACAGTAAAGTTCCCTGTACTATACAGTAGGTTCTTACTAGTTATCTATTTGTTTTTCACATCTTTATTGGAGTACAAATTCTTTACAATGTTGTGTTAGTTTCTGCGGTACAACAAAGTGAAGCAGGTATATGTATACATATAACTCCATATCCCCTCCCTCTTAAACCTCCCTCTGACCCTCCTTATCCCATTGCTCTATGTCATCCCAAAGCACTGAGCTGATCTCCCTTTGCCATAGAGCATATTCCCACCAGCCACCCATTTTACATTTGGTAGTGTATATATGTCAATGCTACTCTCTCACTTCATCCCAGGTTCCCCTTCGCACCCAGTGCCCTCAAGTCTGTTCTATATGTATGCGTCTTTATTCCTGCACTGCCACTAGGTTCAACAGTATTGCTTTTTAAAATTCCATACAAATGGGTTTAAAGATGGTATATGTTTTTCTCTTTCTGACTTACTTCACGTTGTATGACAGATTCTATATCCATCCACCTCATTACAAATAACTCAGTTTCATTTCTTTTTATGACTGAGTAATATTACTTTGTATATATGTGCCACATCTTCTTTATTCAATGATCTGTTGATGGACATTTAGGTTGATTCCATATCCTGGCTATTGTAAATAGTGCTGCAATGACCACTGTGGTACATGTCTCTTTTTGAATTATGTCTTTCTTAGGGTATATGCCCAGCAGTGGGATTGCTGGGTCATATGGTAGTTCTATTTTTAGCTTTTTAAGGAACCTCCATACTGTTCTCCATAGTGGATATATCAATTTACATTCCCACCAATAGTGCAAGAGGGTTCCCATTTCTGTAGAACTCTCTCCAGGTTTTATCATTTGTAGACTTTGGTGATGGCCATTCTGAACAGTTTGAGGTGATATTTCAATGTAGTTTTGATTTGCATTTCTCTAATGATTAGTAATATTGAGCATCTTTTCATGCATTTGTTGGCCATCTGTATGCCTTCTTTGGAGGAATGTCAATTTAGGTCTTCCAACCATTTTTGGACTGGGTTGTTTGTTTTTGTGATATTGAGCTGCTTGTATATTTTGGAGATAATCCTTTCTCAGTTGCTTCATTTGCAAATATTTTCTTCCATTCTGAAGTTGGCTTTTCCTCTTTTTTATGGTTTGCTTTGTTGTGCAAAAGCTTTGAAGTTTCATTAGGTCCCATTGGTTTATCTTTGTTTTTATTTCCATTTCTTTAGGAGATGGGAGAAAAAGGATCTTGCTGTAATTTATGTCATAGAGAGTTCTGCCTATGTTTTCCTCTAAGAGTTTTACAGTGTCTGGCCTTATATTTAGGTCTTTAATCTATTTTGAGTTTATTTTTTTGTTTGCTGTCACGGTGTGTTCTAATTTCATTCTTTTACATGTAGCTGTCCAGTGTTCCCAGCACAATTTAATGAAGAGGCTGTCTTTCTCCATTGTATATTCTTGCCTCCTTTATCAAAGATAAGGTGACCATATGTGTGTGGGTTTATCTCTGGGCTCTCTATCTTGTTCCATTGATATATATATTTCTGTTTTTCTACTAGTACAATACTATCTTGATTAGTGCAGCTTTGTAGTATAGTCTGAAATCCAGGAGCCTGATTCCTCCAGCTCTGTTTTTCTTTCTCAAGATTGCATTGGCTATCTGGGGTCTTTTGTGTTCCCATATAAATTGGGTGAATTTTTTTGTTCTAGTTCTGTGAAAAATGACATGGGTAATTTGATAGAGATTGCATTGAACCTGTAGATTGCTTTGGGTAATTTAGTCATTTTTTCAATGTTGATTCATGCAATCCAGGAGCATGGTATATCTCTTTATCTGTTTATGTTATCTTTGATTTTTTTCATCAGTGTTTCATCGTTTTCTGAGTTACATGTCTTTTGCCTCATTAAGTAGGTATATTCCTAGGTTTTGGGGTTTTTTTGTGATGGTAAATAGGATTGTTTCCTTAATTTCTTTTTTTCTGATATTTTGTTGTTAGTGTATAGGAATGCAAGATATTTATCTCTATTAATTTTGTATCCTAGGAGGAGGAATTTCAAGATTGCAGAGGAGTAGGACATGGAGATCACCTTCCTTTCCACAAATACATCAAAAATACTTCTACAAGTGGAAGGACTCCTACAGAACACTTACTGAACACTGGCAGAAGACCTCAGACTTATCAAAAGCCAAGAAATTTCCCACGGACCTGGCCGTGTGGCTGACAGGGTCTTGCATTCCCAGCCGGGTGTCAGGCCTGAGCCTCTGAGGTGGGACAGCCGAGTTCAGGACATTGGAAAACCAGAGACCTCCTGACCCAATGTAATATCAATCAGTGAGAGATCTCACAGAGATCTTCCTCTCAGTGCTAAGACCCAGCTCCACTCAAGGACCAGCAAGCTCCAGTGCTGGACACCCCATGCCAAACAACTACCAAGAAATGAAACACAACCCCACCCATTAGCAGGGAGGTGGCCTAAATTCATAGAAAGTTCACAGACACACCGAAACACACCACTGGAAACAATCTTGCACACCAAAAAGAGAAGATTCAGCTTCTTTCACCAGAACACAGGCTCCAGTCCCCTCCAACAGGAAGCCTACTCAACTCACAGAATCAACTTTAACCACTGGGGGCAGACACCAAAAAAAAAAAAAAAAAAAAAAAGGGAACTACAAACCTGCAGCCTGTGAAAACAAGACCCCAAACACAGTAAGTTAAGAAAAATGAGAAGACAGAGAAACACAGCAGATGAAAGTGCAAGGTAAAAA
Organism: Mesoplodon mirus; assembly: GCF_964341445.2. Classification (NCBI taxonomy): domain Eukaryota; kingdom Metazoa; phylum Chordata; class Mammalia; order Artiodactyla; family Ziphiidae; genus Mesoplodon; species Mesoplodon mirus. The sequence goes on along the minus strand of NC_138983.1, from coordinate 113,661,016 downwards.
CCCACCAGACCAAACAAATGAAGAGGAAATAGGCAGTGTACCCGAAAAATAATTCAAAGTAATGAGAGTAAAGATGATCCAAAATCCTGGAATTAGAATGAAGAAAGTACAAGAAACGTTTAACAAAGACTTAGAAAAAAAAATAAGAGCAAAGAAACAATAATGAACAACACAATAAATGAAATAAAAAATTCTCTAGAAGGAATCAATAGCAGAAAAACAGAGGCAGAAGAATGGAAAAGTGACCTGGAAGATAAAATAGTGGAAATAAATATCACAGAGAAGAATAAAGAAAAAAGAATGAAAGAATTGAGGACAGTCTCAGAGACATCTAGGATACCATTAAGCACATCAACATTCGAATTATAGGGGTCCCAGAAGAAGAAGAGAAAAATAAAGTGTCTCAGAAAATATTTGAAGAGATTATAGTTGAAAACGTCCATAATATGGGAAAGGAAAGAGTCAATCAAGTCCAGAAAGAGCAAGAGTCCCATCCAGGATAAATCCAAGGAGAAACATGGCAAGACATATTAATCAAACTATTAGAAATTAAATACAAAGAAAAAAATATTAAAAGCAGCAAGGGAAAAACAATAAATAGCATACAAGGAAATCCCCATAAGGTTAACAGTTGATCATTCAGCAGAAACACTGAAAGGCAGAAGGGAGTAGCAGGATAAATTTAAAGTGATGAAAGGGAAAAACCTACAACCAGGATTACTCTACCCAGCATAGATCTCATTCAGATTTGATGGAGAAATTTAAAACTTACAGACAAGCAAAAGCTAAGGGAATTCAGCACCACCAAACCAGCTTTACAACAAATGTTAAAGGAACTTCTCTAGGCAGGAAACACAAATGAAGGAAAAGACATACAATAACAAACCCAAAACAATTAAGAACATGGTAAGAGTAGTATACATATTGATAATACCTCAAATGTAAATGGATTAAATGCTCCAACCAAAAGACATAGACAGGCTGAATGGATAAAAAACAAGACCCATATATATGTTCTCTACAAGAGACCCACTTCAGACCTAGGGACACATATATACTGAAAGTGAGGGGATGGATAAAGTTATTCCATTAAAATGGAAATCAAAAGAAAGCTGGAGTAGCAATCCTCATATCAGACAAAACAGACTTTAAAATAAAGACTATTACAAAAGACAAAAAAGGACACTAGATAATGATCAGGGATATGCATTAAGAAGATATAATAATTGTAAATATTTATGCACCCAACACAGGTGCACCTCAATACATAAGGCAAATGCTAATGGCCATAAAGGTTAAATCAGCAGTAACCCAATCATAGTAGAGGACTCTAACACCCCATTTTCACCAATGGACAGATCATGCAAAGTGAAAATAAATAAGGAAACACAAGCTTTAAATGATACACTAAACAAGATGGACTTAACTGATATTTATAAGACATTCCATCCAAAAACAACAGAATAAACTTTCTTCTCAAGTGCTCATGGAACATTCTCTAGGATAGATCAAATCTTGGGTCACAAACGAAGCCTTGGTAAATTTAAGAAAATTGAAATCATATCAAGTATCTTTTTCAACCACAATGCTATGAGACTAGATATCAGTTACAGGACAAATTCTGTAAAAAATATAGACACATGGAGGTTAAACAATACACTACTAATCAAGTGATCACTGAAGAAATCAAAGAGGAAATCAAAAAATACCTAGAAAAAAATAGCAATGAAAACATGACAGCCCAAAACCTATGGGATGCAGCAAAAGCAGTTCTTGGAGGGAAGATTAAAGCAATAGTCTCCTACATCAAGAAACAAGAAACATCTCAAATGAACAACCTAATCTTACACCAAAAGCAAGTAGAGAAAGAACAAAAATCTCCCAAAGATAGAAGAAGGAAAGAAATCATAAAGATCAGATCAGAAATAAAGAAAAAAGAAAAAAGGAAACAGTAGCAAGGATCAATAAAACCAAAAGCTGGTTCTTTGAGAAGATAAAAATAAATAAATAAATAAACCATTAGCCTGGCTCATCAAGAAAAAAAAAAAAAAGAAGAAGACACAAATCAACAGAATTGGAAAAGAAAAAGAAGTAACAACTGATACTGAAGAACTACAAAAGACCATGAGAGATTACTACAAGCAACTATTTGCCAATAAAATAGAAAACCTGGAAGAAAATGACAAATTCTAAAAAAGCCCAACCATCTGAGACTGAACTAGGAAGAAATAGAAAATGTAAACAGACCAATCACAAGCACTGAAATTGAAACTTTGATAAAGAATCTTCCACAAACAAAGCCCAGGGACAGATGGCTTCACAGGCAAATCCTACCAAACATTTAGAGAAGTGCTAAAACCTATTCTTCTCAAATTCTTCCAAAATATAGCAAGGGAGGAACACTCACAAACTCATTCAATGAGGCCACCATCACTCTCATACCAAAACCAAAAATTTTACAACAACAGAAAACTACAGGCCAGTATCACTGATAAATATAGATGCAAAAATCCTCTACAAATTATTAGCAAACAGAATCCAGGAGCACATTAAAAGGATCATACATCATGATGAAGTGGGATTTATCCCAAGAATGCAAGGATTCTTCAATATATGCAAATCAATCTATGTGATACACCATATCAACAACTTGAAGGGTAACAACCATAAGATAATTTTAACAAAAGCAGAAAAAGATTTTGACAACATTCAACACCCATTAGTGATAAAAACTCTCCAAAATGTAGGCATAGAGGGCACTTACCTGAGCAAAATAAAGGCAGTATATGAAAAACCCAAAGCAAACATCATTCTCAATGGTGAAAAACTGAAATCATTTCCATTAAGATCAGGAATGAGACAAAGTTGCCCACTCTCACCACTATTATTCAACATAGTATTGGAAGTCCTAGCCACAGCAATCAGAGAAGAAAGAGAAATAAAAGGAATCCAAATCAGAAAAGAAGTCTTTGCAGATGACATGATACTATATAGAGAGAATCCCAAAGATGCTACCAGAAAACTACTAATGCTGATCAATGCATTTGGTAAAGTAGAAGGATACAAAATTAATGCACAGAAATCTCTTTCATTCCTATACACTAATGATGAAAAATCTGAAAGCGAAATTAAGAAAACACTCCCATTTACCATTTCAACAAAAAGAATAAAATACCTAGGAACAAACCTACCTAGGGAGACAGAAGACCTGTATGCAGAAAACTATAAGACACTGATGAAAGGAATTAAAAGTGAAACAAACAGATGGAGAGATATATCATGTTCTTGGATTGGAAGAATCAACATTGTGAAAATGACTACACTATGAAAAACAATCTACAGATTCAATGCAATCCCTATCAAATTACCAATAGCATTTTTTACATAACTAGAACTTAATAACTTAAAATTTGTATGGAGACACAAGAGACCCCAAACAGCCAAAGCAGTCTTGAGGGAAAAAAAAAATGGAGCTGGAGGAATCAGGCTCCTGGACTTCAGACTATATTACAAAGCTACAGTAATGAAGACCTTATGATAATGGCACAAAAAAAGAAATACAGGTGAATGGAAAAGGATAGAAAGCTCAGAGATAACCCCACGCACATATGGTCACCTTATCTTTGATAAAGGAGGCAAGAATATACAGTGGATAAAAGGCAGCCTCTTCAATAACTGGTGCTGGGAAAAAAGGACAGCTACATGTAAAAGAGTGAAATTAGAATACTCCCTAACACAAAACAGAAATAAGCTCAAAATGGATTAAGGACCTAAATGTAGGGCCACACACTATAAAACACTTAGAGGAAAACATAGGCAAAACACTCTATGACATAAATCACAGGAAGATAGTTTTTGACCAACCTCCTAGAGAAATGGAAATAAAAATAAACAAATGGGACCTAATGAAACTTAAAAGCTTTTGCACAACAAAGGAAACCATAAACAAGATGAAAACACAACACTCAAAATGGTAGAAAACATTTGCAAATGATTCAACTGACAAAGGATTAAGTTCCAAAATATACAAGCAACATATGCAACTCAATATCAGAAAAAAAACGACCCAATCAAAAAATGGGCACAAGTTCTAAATAGACATTTCTCCAAAGAAGACATACAGATGGCCAAAAAATGCATGAAAAATGCTCAATGTCACTACTCATTAGAGAAATTCAAATCAAACTCGATGAGGTATCGCCTCACAGCAGTCACAATGGAAATCATCAAGTAATCTACAAACAATAATTGCTGGAGAGGATGTGTAGAAAAGAGAACAATCTTGCACTGTCGGAGGAAATATAAATTGATACTGCCACTATGGAGAACTGTATGGAGGTTCCTTAAGAAACTAAAATTAGAACTACCATATGACCCAGCAATCCTACTACTGGGCATATACTCTTAGAAAACCATAATTCAATAAGAGTCATGTACCACAATGTTCATTGGAGAACTATTTACAACAGCCAGGACATGGAAGCAACCTAAGTGTCCATCAACAGATGAATGGATAAAGAAGATGTGGCACATATATACAATGGAATATTACTCAGCCATAAAAAGAAAGGAAATTGAGTTATTTGTAGTGAGGTGGATGGACCTAGAGACTATCATACAGAGTCAAGTAAGTCAGAAAGAGAAAAACAAATATCATAAGCTAACACATATATATGAAATCTAAAAAATAAAAAAAAATAATAAATAAAAATGATTCTGAAGAACCTAGGGGCAGGAGAGGAATAAAGACTCTGACTTAGAGAATGGACTTGAGGACAGAGGGAAGTGGAAGATAAGCTGGGACGAAGTGAGAGAGTGGCATTGGCATATATACTCTATCAAATGTAAAATAGATAACTAGTGGGAAACAGCCACATAGAACAGGGAGATCAGATTGGTGCTTTGTGTCCACCTAGAGGGGTGGGATACGGAGGGTGGGAGGGAGATGCAAGAGGGAGGGGATATGGGGATATATGCATAGATATAGGTGATTCACTTTGTTATACATCAGCAACTAACACAGCAATGTAAAGCAATTATACTCCCATAATGATGTTAAAAAAAAATGTATCCTGCAACCTTAACGAATTCATGATTAGTTCTAGTAGTTTTCTAGTGGCATCTTTAGGATTTTCTATGTATAGTATCATGTCATTGGCAAACAGTGACAGTTTTACTTTTTCTTTTCCAATTTGTATTCCTTTTATTTCTTTTTCTTCTCTGATTGCTGTGGCTAGGACTTTCAATACTATGTTGAATAATCGTGGTGAGAGTGGACATCCTTGTTTGTTCCTGATCTTAGAGGAAATGCTCTCAGTTTTTCACCATTGAGAATGAGGTTTGCTGTGGGGTTGTCGTATATGGCTTTTATTGTGTTGAGGTATGTTCAATCTATGCCCACTTTCTGGATAGTTTTATCATAACTCTTTGTGTATATTGAAGAATCCTTGCAGCCCTTGGATATATCCCACTTGATCATGGTGTATGATCCTTTTAATATGTTGTTTGTTTCTGTTTTCTAGTAATATGTTGGGGATTTTGCATCTATGTTCATCAGTGATGTCGGTCTAATATTTTCTTTTTTTGTGATAGCTTTGTCTGGTTTTGGTATCAGGGTGTTGGTGTTGGTGGCCTCATAGAACAAGTTTGGGTGTGTTCCTAACTTTGCAATTTTTTGAAAGAATTTGAGAAGGATAGGCATTATCTCTTCTCTAAATGTTTGATAGAATTCCCCTCTGAAGCTACCTGATCCTAGACTTTTGTTTCTTGGAAGATATCTAATTACAGTTTCAATTTCATTACCTGTGATTTGTCTGTTTATATTTTCTAATTCTTCCTGATTCAATCTTGGAGGTTGTACTTTTCCAAGAATCTATCCATTTCTTTAAGGTTGTCCATTTTATTGGCATATTGTTGCTTGTAGTAGTCTTTTATGATCTTTTGTATTTCTGCGATGTCAGTTGTAATCTCTCTTTCTTCATTTCAAATTTTATTGGTTTGCATGCTCTTCCTTTGTTTCTGGATGAGTCTGGCTAAAGGTTTATCAATTTTATTTATCTTTTCAAAGAACCAGCTTTCAGTTTTGTTGATCTTTGCTATTGTTTTCTTTGTTTCTATTTCATTTATTTAGGCTCCGATCTTTATGATTTCTTTCCTTCTACTAATTTTGGGTTTTCTTTTTCTAGTTGCTTTAGGTGTAAGCTTAGATTGTTTATTTGAGATTTTTCTTGTTTCTTGAGGTGAGCTTGAATTCTATGAACTTCCCTCTTGTCAGCTTTTGCTGTGTCCCATAAGTTTTGGATTGTCGTGTTTTTGTTGTCATTTGTTTCTAGGTAATTTCTGATTTCCTCTTTGATTCCTTCAGTGATCTCTTGGTTATTTAGCAGCACACTGTTTAGCCTCCATGTATTTGTGTTTTTTACTGTTTTATTCCTGTGTTTGATTTCTAATCTCATAGTGTTGTGGTCAGAAATGATGCTTGCTACAGTTTTAATTTTCTTAAATTTTCCAGTGTTTATTTGTGAACCAACATGTGATCTATTCTGGAGAACGTTCCAAGTGCACTTGAGAAGAAATTGCATTCTTCTGCTTTCTGGTGGAATGCCATAAAAATATCAATTAAGTCTATCTGGTCTATTGTGTCATTTAAAGCTTGTGTTTCCTTATTTATTTTCCTTCTGGATGATCTGTCTCTTGGTGTAAGTGGGGTGTTAAAGTCCTCCACTATTATTGTGGTACTGTCAATTTCTCCTTTTTTGTCTGTTAACATTTGCCTTATACACTGAGGAGCTCCTATGTTGGGTGCATACATATTTATAATTACTATATTTTCTTTTTGGATTGATCCCTTGATCATTATGTAGTGTCCTTCATTATTCCTTTTAACAGTCTTTATTTTAAAGTCTATTTTATGTGATACAAGTATTACTACTCCAGCTTTCCTGTGATTTCCACTTGCATGGAATATCTTTTTTCCATACCCTCACTTTCAGTCTGTATGTGTCCCTAGGTCTGAATTGGATCCCTTGTAGACAGCATATATATAGGTCTTGTTTTTGTATAAATTCAGCCAGTCAGTGTTTGTTTGGTTGGAGCATTTAATCCATTTAAATTTATGGTAGTTATCAATATTCATGTTTCTATTACCATTTTCTTAATTGATTTGGGTTTGTTTTTGTGGGTCTTTTTCTTCTCATGTTTCCTGCTTAGAGAAGTTCCTTTAGCATTTATTGCAAAGCTGGTTTTGTGGTGCTGAATTCTCATAGCTTTTGCTTGTCTGTCAAGTTTTTTATTTCTCCTTCAAATCTGAATGAGATCCTTGCTGGGTAGAGTAATCTTGGTTTTACATATTTTCCTTTCATCGCTTTAAATATACCCTGCCACTCCCTTCTGACTTGCAGAATTTCTGCTGAAAGATCAGCTATTAACCTTATGGGGATTCCCTTGTGTATTATTTGTTGCTTTTCTCTTGCTGCTTTTAATATTTTTTCTTTGAATTTAACTTTTGATAGTTTGATTAATATGTTTCTTGGTGTGCTTCTCTTTAGGTTTATCTTCTGTGGGACTCTCAGCACATCCTGGATTTCATTGACTATTTCCTTTCCCATGTTAGGGAAGTTTTCAACTATAATCTCTTCAAATATCTTCTCAGTACCTTTTATTTTTTCTTTTCTTCTTCTGGGACCCCTAAAAGTCGAATGTTGGTGCATTTAATGTTGTCCCAGATGTCTGTATGACTGTCCTCAATTCTTTTCATTCTTTTTTCTTTATTCCTCTCCCCGGCAGTTATTTCCACCATTTTGATTTCCAGCTCACTTATCTGTTCTTGTGCCTCAGTTTTTCTGCTCTTGATTCCTTCTAGAGTATTTTTAGTTTCAGTTATTGTGCTATTCATCACTGTTTGTTTGCTCCTTAGTTCTTCTAGATCCTGTTGAATGTTTCTTGTATTTTCCCCACTTTATTTCCAAGATTTTGGATCATGTTTACTATCGTACTCTGAATTCTTTTTCAGGTAGATTGCCTATTTCATCTTCATTTATTTGGTCTTGCAGGTTTTTACGTTGCTCCTTCATCTGTAACATATTTTTTATGTCATTTCAATTTTGTTTTTGATGGGTGGTGTTGTATTCCTGTCCTACTGTTTTTTTTTTTTTTTTTTTTTTTTTTTTTTGTCTGAGGCATCCAGCACTTGTGTTTGCAGGCAGTTGGATAGAGCTGGGTCTTGGTACTGAGATGAGGACCTTCAGGAGTCCTCAGTCCAATTAATATTCCCTTCAGTCTGAGGTTCTCTCTTAGTCCAGTGGCTTGGAATCAGAGCTCCCCTTACAGGAGCTCAGGCCCTACGTCTGACCTGGGAACCAAGATCCTGTAAGCCATGTGGTGTGGCAAAAAAAAAAAAAAAGATGCAATATAATAACAAAGAATAAAAAACAAAATAAAATTTGAAAGATAAAAAATATATCAGGAAAAATAAAAAATATAATTGAAACAACTGCAACAATGTAAAATAAAAACACAACAGAAAACAAACAAACAAAAACAATGGTACGTGGGGGAATAAGCCAAAAGGAGCAGAAAAGTAACAAAGTATAAAGAATAAAATAAAATAAGAAAAATAAAAGTTTTATTTGAAAAAATAAAAATATAAATGAATCAACAAGGTAAAACAGAACTCCAGTGTAAAAGAGGAAAAAATAAAAATAAAAATAAAAGCCTTGGCTATGGGGTCAGAGTTTAGGCAGGGGTGGAATTTAGACAGGGGCTGTGTATAGTGTTGGGTGCATCCTAGGCAGTTGGGGGGTGATGTTTGAGTGTGGAGCAGGGCCTATGCTCTGGACCCATGCAACCAGAAAAGGCCTTGTGGGCGGGGCCTAGGTTGGGTGATATTCAAGTTTTGAGTGGGGTCTCTGCTTAGGACCTGAGCATGGAAGGTGAAAGGCAGCACCTCCAAAGGAGGGTCTCCAGAGTGTGGAGTTCCATAGTTTTGAGGTAAGGCCCTGGATGAGGGTGTGTTAGTTTGGTTTAGGCCCAGCGTGGTTGGAGAGGTTCTCAGAGGGGGGTCTCCACGTGTAGAGGTAGGATTGGGGCTTCGGCTCTGCACGGTGGAGAGAGGCTCCAAGAGCAGAGGATTAGGCCCAGGAGCCCAAGAGGTTTCCTGGTGCCTAAGTGGACAGGGAAAGCACTCGTCATGTTCCCTTCCATTCCTTCATGCCCCTACCCCACATCTCTCCCAGGGTCTCCCCCATCCCTGCTGGACCCTTAACCATGGATGGGTCCTGCTGAGTGTAGGAACTCCTCCCCTCCCCAAGGCACCCCTCAGGGGTGCTGGTCCCAGAGGTCCGGCCCTTACTTTTGCCCCCTCTTCCCTCCCTTCCACTGCCTCAGGACCCAGGCGGCTGGAGAGGGCTAGGTGGACAGAGGATCAGGTGCAGGATCTCAGCAGACTCCCAGGGGCCCAAGTGGGCAGGGGAAATCTGGCCACACTCTTTTTTGATCCTCTGCCCTCCTAATGGTTACCCAATTTCTCCCATCGTGTTTGGGATTCCTTCTCCTCCTCCAGCAGCCCCTCAGGGGCACCAGTCCCATCCTGCCTCCGGTTCTCCTCACCCCTCACTTCCTCCAATGCCTCACGTCCTACCCGGTTTCTGGGAGTTCCTCTCATCACCTTAGGTGTCCATGGTCCCCCTCCAGTGCCTGGTAGGTGACCCAGTTGTTCAGAGATGTGAATTCTGTGTCCTCCTAGTCCGCCATCTTGATTCTGCCCCCTCTCATGTTTTATGTTATTTAACCCTCAAACTCTTTGAGCCATACTGAGGAGGCATATTGTCTTTATGTGTAACAAGTAAATTGAGGTTTAATGTGATTAAATGCATTGCACAAAGTCACAAAACTAATTGGCAAATTTTACATTTGCATATACAAATAAATTTGTGTTATTCAAGTCATTCATTTGACAACAATATATCAAAGACCAGGTATATAAAAATAAATAGGAAATGTTTAGTGAGAAAGGTGTGTAAATAAGTAGAAGAAAACCACTCTGAGATGTCCTGTAAGAAAGACCTGAACAAAGTAGGAAATAATAGTCACTTCTCCTTGTTTGATAATAGAATTGGGGGTGCAGATCACAATAAATCAGTGTGTTGTGAACTGGACCAAAAAAAAACAAAAACAAAAACAAAAAACAAAAACGGACAATTCACCATAATGGAGATCTGGTGAGAAATGGAGTGATGGCTTTGTTACGAATCTCTTCTTGAGACATGGACTTGTATGTAAAGAAGAAAAAAATTAATTCCAAGATTTTACTGAATTTTAGGGAACAAGCTGAGCAAAATGAAAGTATAAGTCTGTGAACTTCTTTTCAAGGTAAGCCTATCATGCAGACACAATGAAGATGAGTTGGAGAGTTTTAACAAAACACTATTATCTGCATGCTATCTTCTTCAATTTCATAGATTCATGCTTTCTGTCTTTATCCAGAAAAAAAAAATTGCTATTGTTAAAGAAAAACTATTTGGAGCTGAAATATTCAGCAAGCTCAGGCAATTTCGGATATATCTTAAAATGGCAGAGAAAGCAAGAGGCATCAATATCTGACCTGGCTCAAAGTTTGGAAAAATTAGTATTTAAGCAGACCACGAAAATCAGCTGTCTCTGCTCAGAAAGTGAATAGTCAATGGCAGGTAACAGAACCATGCAAATCACAGAGAGACTTCACTTATGGAAGTCATGGATAAGGAAGAGAACTCCAGAGAAATAAAAGTGTCTGCTTTGAACTGAGAGTAGCTAGTGCCTTACTTTAGAATTGAATTTAAAATTGATTTCAAAGAAATCCTACTGTCCTATTTAGATATGAAGAGTTAGTTTTTTTCCTTTCAAAAAACAATATGAAGACAATTCTTTCAAATGACCACAGAAATTACTTAGGGACTTCAGCCTAACCTAGATATACTAGACTATGTTATAATTAGTTGACAATATTAGAAATGAATTATCATGTAAATGATGCAGTACATTGATAGTCTTTTGTTGAGGATTAGTATTTTATTATTTTAAGAAATAAAATTAAAAAAAATTTTTTGGAAAACTTGTCATTTAAGGCTCAAGGCTTCACTAAGGAATATGGAAGAATTGACATCGTTTTTAAAGAACTAACAATCTTTCATTTTCAGAATTCTTTAATTCAGCTCTAAAGAAAGTTTCTATGCATTGTAAACTCAACTTTGTGGAAATGAAACAGTAAAAGCAAAATACTAAATATCATCCTCCTTGACATATGTTATTCTAAGTAAGCTGATCATAAATAAAGCATTATTGTCAACTTAAGTGGGAAAAAAAAGGTGAGACTAAAGATTTGCAATAGCTGTATTTTTTCTACATTTTTCTTCCAATGGGTATTTATTTATTCATTTATTTAAAATTAAAATACAGTTGATTTACAATATGTATGCTTTGTGCACACACACATACATGTTTTGTTTTGTTTTTCAGGAACATACAAATACACTCTATTCAATATTTAAAACAATAATAACATTCCCCATTCCCATTTCCTTGGCATGTAGTGTCACAATGTCTATCTCTTTTTTAAGATAGTGGAGTCAGAAGGTGATATCTTCCTCCTGAGCAGTCATGGAAGAATAAAAGTACAAGAGTATAGTTTTGAAAACTCTCACAGCCCTGGATAGCCTCTTGTTCTGTCATCTAAAATATGACAGTGTGCTGCCTGTTTACCTCAGGACAAAATTGCCATTTGCACTATCTGGGCCACCACATTTCCTCTGGCTATCTGTCTGCCTTATGTGTACTAGGGGCTCCTGTGAATGCTGGAATGTGCAGTTACTCTATGCTAAATTTGATTTGTGTCATCTATTAGGAAATTAAATGCATTATCTCCAGTTACTTTTATATTTGTCATCATGTAATTCTAAATCTGAACTGAAAAACCTCAGTATTGTCATGTGTGAGATCTAATTATTCAGAACCCACTGCAAGTATATATATATATATATATATATATATATATATATATAAATGCAAACATTATAAAGTTGAGGAAACTTTAATTCCAGGTCAGAAATTAATAAATTCAAGAGAATTAAAGGTCAGTAAGAGATTTACATCTATATTAATCGTGTTGTTCTTTGGAACTAAAGAAGCTTCACATTTGTGTTGATAAAATTATGCCTATGGGCTTGATGATTATACAATAGCTGGAGGGAGTTGGATGAAGCACTATGCATTTGGCAAAGCATAGACATCAAGACCCTTATCCTGAATTGCCTTTAGCAGTCTCATTCTCACAGCAAGTACATGGGAGCCTGTACAGTAGGCAGTAATGGCTAAGGAACAAAATTCCCATTCCCGACTCTTCTTTTGAAGTGGTAAGGAAGGGTTTAAATAAGGAGTCCAAATGAAGACACTATTTTTCAAGTGTGAAGTGTGAATTTTGAACTAAATGACCATAGATCCCTGTTCAGCCTTGTGAGTCTATATTTTTATGATTGTCTCAACGATTATTAAAAGTAAACTGTGTTGACTCACAGTTAACCTATTGTTGTTTACAGTTGCCATCTGAAACACTAAATCCTCTTCTTCAATAGGGTTGGGTGAGTTGCATAGAGGCATTTTTTCTAGGGTAAAATGTAGATTTGGAAGAAATTGAAAACTCATCTCTCCCTCTTCAGGCATAATTTCTCAAACTTAACTTACAAACTGAGATACAGGAACAGATTTTGCTTTGTGCTAAATTAAGCCCTTGGTACAACATTGGCTAACTAGTATTCCTGAGGTTTGAATAAAGTAACAGACATAGCTAATGTCTGACTTATTGGTATTTAATAACCAAATGACTAGGAGGTGATTTTTCCTTGGGAGAGTAAAAGCAAGTTCTTGGCTATTACTTAATGAGTGCTGACACAGAACTGTCACTGATCTAATTGTTTTACAGGCATTAACCCATCTTCAAAAGAACCTAGTGATATACATATTTTATTATGTCCATTTTACATATGAGAAAAATTTGACCCCCAAAGAAAACTTCCCCAAGATACACAAATAGAAGTGGAGGAGTTAGGTATTAGCTACAGGTTCACTACTTGAGTTTTAATCACCAGTTTCTGACAGATAATGATGTCTTTTCTATGGCCCAGCATCTGGTGGAAAGTGCAGATCATTTCAGTGAATGCACAATTTTTTGCCTAGTTATTGCCTGTAGCATTGAGCAGAAGACAAACTTGTCTAGAGGCTTTCTTGCAGAAACAGTCTGTGAAATTTCCATTCACAAAGAATAGGTACTAATTTACTCCTGGCCATGGAGATGAGAAAATATGCAGCTTAGCTTCTGCCACTGACAGTTAAAGTTTACCCAATGGCCAAATATGTGAAAAAAGTAAGCTAGAACATCTTCAATAATGGACATTTTACTGACTTTAATTTAGAACTCTTCAAGCTGTTCATGTATTGTCTTCACCCTTCCAACTCTACTTCCCTCACACTCGAACTGTCTATGAGCCTGGGGGGAAAAAATAAAAACCTTAAGAGCAGATGACATAGCAGACCCTGGACTGGAATTACCATCAACTTGTCAGAGACTTGCTAGAGCCATCATTATTGTCTCACACCCAGACACACATCTTGGGGACAACTTCATTTGTTCCACTCTTGAATCAATCAATTTTCTCCTCTTCCTAAGTCATTTAAAATGCATACCATTTGCACTATATTTTAGGTTTAACAGTAAAGTTTTATTCTGTTAAAAAGTACAATTATAGAGAATGTACAGCATGTGTGAAACACTACTTTTTAGGGATACATGAATGAATAACTGAATACAAGCTCTTGGTAAATTTATTGTACAGGAACTTATCTGCAGTCCCACTGTTAACATGTACTCATTGGGACAGTCCATTCAAGATGGTGGAAGAGTAAGACATGGAGATCAACTTCCTCCCCACAAATACATCAGAAATAAATCTACATGTGGAACAACTCCTACAGAACACCTACTGAATGCTGGCAGAAGACCTCAGACTTCCCAAAAGGCAAGAAACTCCTCACGTACCTGGGTAGGGAAAAAGGAAAAATAGAGACAAAAGTTAGGGATGGGACCTGCACCAGTGGGAGGGAGCACACTTCCACACACTAGGAAGCCCCTTCACTGGTGGAGACTGGGGGTGGCATGGGGGAAGCTCTGGAGCCATGGAGGAGAGCACAGCAACCTGGGTGCAGAAGGCAAAGAAGAGAGATTCCCACACTGAGGATTGGTGCCGACCTGCACTAACCAGCCTGAGAGACTTGTCAGCTCACCCGCTGGCCAGGGTGGGGGCTGGGAGCTGAGGCTCAGGCTTCAGAGGTCAGATCCTAGGGAGAGGACTGGGGTTGGCTGCGTGAACACAGGCTGAAGGAGGCTAGTGCATCACAGCTAGCCAGGAGGGAGTCCGGGAAAATCTCTGGACCTGCCTAAGAAGCAAGAGACCATTGTTTTGCATTGTGCAAAGAGAAGGGATTCAGAGCACTGACTAAACAAGCTCCAGAGACAGGTGCAAGCCATGGCTGTCAGCACAGACACCAGAGATGAGCATGAAATGCTAAGGCAGCTGCTGCAGTCATCAAGAAGCCTGTGTGCAAGCACAGGTCACTATCCACACCTCCCCTCCAGGGAGACTGTGCAGCCCTCCACTGCTAGGGTCCTGTGATCCATGGACAACTTCCCAGGGAGAATACATGGCATGCCTCAGGCTGCTGCAACATCATGCCAGCTCTGCTGCTGCAGGGTGCCCCGCACTCTGTACACCTCCCTCTGCCTGATCTGAGTGAGCCAGAGCACCCTAATCAGCTGTTACCTTAACTCCATCTTGTCTGAGCAAAGAACAGACACTCTCATGCAACCTACATGCAGAGGCAGCACCAAATCCAAAGCTGAAAACAAGTAGCTGTGTGAACAAAGTAGAAAAAGGGAAATCTCTCCCAGCAGCCTCAGGAGCAGCGGATTAAATCTCCACAATCAACTTGATGTACCCTGCATCTGTGGAATACCTGAATAGACAACAAATCATCCCAAAATGGAGGTGGTGGACTTTGGGAACAATAATATACATATATATATTTTTTCCTTTGTCTCTTTTTGTGAGTTTGTATGTCTGTGCTTCTTTGTGTAATTATGTCTGTAGAGCTTTGCTTTTACCATTTGTCCTAGGGTTCTCTCTGTCCATTTATTTGGGATTCTTTTTTTTTTTTTGTATAGTTTTTGGTACTTGTTTTCATTGGTGGATGTGTTTTTCTGTTTGGTTGCTCTCTTCTTTATTTTTTTATTACTTTTTAATTGTTCTCTTCTTTTCAATTATTATTATTTATTTTCATAACTTTATTGTATTTTATTTCTTTTCTTTCTTTCTTTCTTTCTTTCTTTCTTTCTTTCTTTCTTTCTTTCTTCCTTTCTTTCTTTTTTTCTGATCCATGTGGTGGAAAGGATCTTGGTGCTCCAGTCAGGTGTCAGGGCTGTGCCTCTGAGGTGGGAGAGCCAAGTTCAGACATTGGTCCATCAGAGACCACACAGCTCCATGTAATATCAAGTAGCAAAATCTCTCCCAGATATCTCCATATCAATGCTAAGACCAGGCTCCACTCAAGGATCAGCAAGCTACAGTGCTGGACATGTTATGCCAAACAACTAGGAAGACAGGAACAGAACTCCACCCATTAGCAGAGAGGGTGCCTAAAATCAAAATAACGTCACAGACACCTCAAAACACACCACCACACACGGACCTGCCCACCAGAAAGACAAGATCCAGCCTCATCCACTAGAACACTGGCACTACTCCCCTCCACCAGGAAGCCAACACATCCCATTGAACAAACATTAGCCACGGGGGCACACAGCAAAAACAACAGGAAACAAGAACCTGCACACTGCAAAAAGGAGACACCAAACACAGTAATTTAAGCAAAATGAGAAGACAGAGAAACACACAGCAGGTGAAGGAGCAAGATAAAAACCCACCAGACCAAACAAATGAACAGGATATAAGCAGTCTACCTGAAAAAGAACTCAGAGTAATGAGAGTAAAGATGATCCAAAATCTTGGAAATAGAATGGAGAATATATAAGAAATGTTTAACAAGGACCTAGAAGAACTAAAGAGCAAACAAACAATGATGAACAACACAATAAATGAAATTAAAAATTCTCTAGAAGGAATCAATAGCAGAATAACTGAGGCAGAAGAATGGATAAGTGACCTGGAAGATAAAAGATTGGAAAAAACAACTGTAGAGCACAATAAAGAAAAAAGAAACAAAATAATTGAAGACTGTCTTGGAGACCCCTGGGACAACATTAAATACAACAATATTCAATTTATAGGGGTCCCAGAGAAAAAGAGAGAGAGAAATAAAAGGACTGAGAAAATATTTGAAGAGATTATGGTTGAAAACTTCACTAATAAGGGGAAGGAAATATTTAATCAAGTCCAAGAAGCACAGAGAGTCTGATACAGGATAAATCCAAGTAGAAACACGGCAAGACACATATTAATCAAAATATCAAAAATTAAATACAAAGAAAAAATATTAAAACCAGCAAGGGAAAAACAACAAATACCATACAAGGGAATCCCCATAAGGTTAAAAGCTGATCTTTCAGCAAAAACTCTGCAAGCCAGAAGGTAGTGGCAGAACATATTTAAAGTGATGAAAGTGAAAATCCTAAAACCATGATTACTCTACCCATCAAGGATCTCTTTCAGATTTGATGAAGAAATTAAAAACTTTACAAATAAGATAAAGCTAAGAGAATTCAGCACCACAAAACCATCTTTGCAATAAATGCTACAGGAACTCCACTAGGCAGGAAACACAAGAGAAGGAAAAGACCTAATATAAAAAACCCAAAACAATTAAGAAAATGGTAATAGGAACATGCATATTGATAACTACCTTAAATGTAAATGGATTAAATGCTCCAACCAAAAGACATAGACTGGCTGAATGGATACAAAAACAAGACCTATATATATGTTGTCTACAAGAGACCCACTTCAGACCTATGGACTCATACAGACTGAAAGTGAGGGGATGGAAAAAGATATTCCATGCAAATGGAAATCAAAAGAAAGCTGGAGTAGCAATTCTCATATCACACAAAATAGACTTCAAAATAAGACGATTACAAGAGACAGAGAAGGACACTACATAATGCTCAAGGGACCGATCTAAGAAGAAGATATAACAATTGTAAATATTTATGCACCCAACATAGGAGCACCTCAATATATAAAGCAAATGCTAACCACCAGAAAAGGGGAAATTCACAGTAACACAATCATAGTGGGGGATTCTAACACCCCACTTTCACCAATGGACAGATCATGCAAAATGAAAATTAAAAAAGAAACAAAAGCTTTAAAAGACACAATAGACCAGATAGACTTAATTGATATTTTTAGGACACTCCAACCAAAAACAACAGAATACACTTTCTTCTCAGGTGCTCTTGGAATATTCTTCAGGATAGATCGTATCTTGCATCACATAAGAAGCCTTGGTAAACTTAAGAAAATTGAAATCACATCAAGTATCTTTTCTGGCCAAAATGCAATGAGACTACATATCAATTACAGGAAAAAATGTGTAAAGAATACAAACACATGGAGGCTAAACAATACACTACTTAATAACCATGAGAGTACTGAAGAAATCAAAGAGGAAATAAAAAAATACCTAGAAACCAATGACAATGAAAACATGATGACCCAAAACCAATGGGATGCAGGAAAAGCAGTTCTAAGATGGAAGATTATATCAATACAATCCTACCTCAAGAAACAGGAAATATCTCAAATAAACAACCCAAACTTCACATAAAGCAATTACAGACAGAAAAACAAAACAAAACAAAAAACCCTGAAAGTTAGCAGAAGGAAAGACATCATAAAGAACAGATCCAAAATAAATGAAAAAGAAATGAAGGAAACAATAGCAAAGATCAATAAAATAAAAGCTGGTTCCTGAGAAGATAAACAAATTGATAAACCATTAGCTATACTAATCAAAAAAAAAAAGGGAGAAGACTCAAATCAATAGAATTAGAAATGAAAAAGGAGAAGTAACAACTGACACTTCAGAAATACAGAAGATCATGAGAGATGACTACAAGCAACTCTATGCCAGTGAAATGGACAACCTGGAAGAAATGGACAAATTCTTAGAAAAGCACAACCTTCTGAGACTGAACCATGAAGAAATAGAAAATATAAACAGACCAATCAGAAGCACTGAAATTGAGACTGTGAACAAAAATCTTCCAACAAACAAAAGCCCAGGACCAGATGGCTTCACAGGCAAATTCTATCAAACATTTAGAGAAGAACTAACACCTATCCTTCTCAAACTCTTCCAAA
Organism: Mesoplodon mirus; assembly: GCF_964341445.2. Lineage (NCBI taxonomy): Eukaryota > Metazoa > Chordata > Mammalia > Artiodactyla > Ziphiidae > Mesoplodon > Mesoplodon mirus. Next base: position 113,642,612 of record NC_138983.1, on the reverse strand, counting down.
ATATAGCAGATGGAGGCACACTCCCAAACTCATTCTACGAGGCCACCATCACCCTGATACCAAAACCAAAGGAAGATGTCAAAAAGAAAGAAAACTACAGGCCATTATCACTGATGAACATAGATGCAAATATCCTCAACAAGATACTAGCAAACCGAATCCAACAGCACATTAAAAGGATCGTACACCATGATCAAGTATGGTTTATTCCAGGAATACAAAGATTCTTCAATATGTGAAAATCAAACAATATGATACACTGCATTAACAAATTGAAGAATAAAAACCGTATGATCATCTCAATAGATGCAGAAAAAGCTTTAGACAGAATTCAACACCCATTTGTATTAAAATCCCTCCAGAAAGTAGGCATAGAGGGAACTTTCCTCAACATAATAAAGGCCATATATGACAAAATCACAGCCAATATCATTCTCAATGGTGAAAAACTGAAACCATTTCCACTAAGATCAGGAGAAAGACAATGTTGTCCAACCTCACTACTATTATTCAACATAGTTTTGGAAGTTTTAGCCACAGCAATCACAGAATAAAAAGAAATAATAAGAATCCAAAATGGAAAAGAAGAAGTAAAGCTGTCACTGTTTATAGATTACATGATACTATACATACATAGAGAATCCTAAAGACTCTACCAGAAAACTACTATAGTTAACCAATGCATTTGGTAAAATAGCAGGATACAAAATTAATGCACAGAACCTCTTGCATTCCTATAAACTAATGATGAAAAATCTAAAAGAGAAATTAAGGAAACACTCCCATTTACCATTGCAACAAAAGGGATAATATACCTAGGAATAAACATACCTAAGGAGACAGAAGAGCTGTATGCAGAAAACTGTAAGACACAGATGAACTAAATTAAAGATAATAAAAACAGATGGAGAGATATACCATTTCTTGGATGGGAAGAATCAACATTGTGAAAATGACTATACTACCCAAAGCAATCTACAGTTTTGATGTAATCCCTATCAAACTACCACTGGTATTTTTCACAAAACTAGAACAAAATATTTCACAATTGTACGGAAACACAAAAGACCCTGAATAGCCAAAGCAATCGTGAGAAAAAAAAAACGGAACTGGAGGAATCAGGCTCCCTGACTTCAGACTATACTACAAAGCTACAGTAATCAAGACAGTATGGCACTGACACAAAAACAGAAATATAGATCAATGGAACAGGTTAGAAAGCCCAAATATCAACCCATGCACATATGGTCACCTTATCTTTGATAAAAGAGGAAAGAATATACAATGGAGACAAGGCAGCCTCTTCAATAAGTGGTTCTGGGAAAACTGGACAGCTACATGTAAAAGAATGAAAGTAGAACACTCCTTAACATCATACCAAAAAATAAACTCAAAATGTATTCAAGACCTAAAAATAAGGCCAGACACTATCAAACTCTTAGAAGAAAACATAGGCAGAACACTCTATGATATAAATCACAGCAAGATCCTTTTTGACCCACCTCCTAGAGAAATGGAAATAAAAACCAAAAGAAAACAATGGGACCTAATGAAACTTAAAAGCTTTTGCACAGCAAAGGAAACCATAAACAAGACGAAAAGAAAACCCTCAGAATGGGAGAAAATATTTACAAATGAAGCAACTGACAAAGGATTGATCTCCAAAATTTACAAGCAGTTCATGCAGCTCAATACCAAAACAACAAAAAACCCAATCCAAAAATTGGCAGAAGACCTAAGTAGACAGTTCTCTGAAGAAGATATACAGATTGCCAACAAACACAGGAAAGAATGCTCAACATCATTAATCATTAGAGAAATGCAAATCAGATCTATAATAAGGTATCACCTCACACCAGTCAGAATGGACATCACCAAAATATCTACAAACAATATTTTCTGGAGAGGGTGTGGAGAAAAGGGAACTCTCTAGCATGTTTGTGGGAATGTAAATTGATATAGCCACTATGGAGAACAGTATGGAGGTTCCTTAAAAAAGTAAAAATAGAACTACCATATGACCCAGGAATTGCACTATTGGGCATATACCCTGAGAAAACCATAATTCAAAAAGAGTCATGTACCACAATGTTCATTGCAGCTCTATTTACAATAGCCAGGAAATGGAAGCAACCTAAGTGTCCATTGACAGATGGATGGATAAAGAAGATGTGGCACATATAAACAATGGAGTATTACTCAGCCAAAATAGAAACAAAATTGATTTTTTTCCAGTGATGTTATGGACTTAGAGTCTGTCATACAAAGTGAAGTAAGTCAGAAAGAGAAAAGCAAATACTGTATGCTAACACATATACACGGAATCTAAGACAAAAAAAAAAAATGTTATGAAGGACCTAAGGGCAGGACAGGAATAAAGACGCAGACATAGAGGATGGACTTGAGGATGCGGGGATGGGGAATGGTAAGCTGGGACGAAGTGAGAGTGTGGCATGGACCTATATATACTACCGAATGTAAAATAGATAGCTAGTGTGAAGCAGCCGCATAGCAGAGGGAGATCACCTCAGTGCAATGTGGCCACCAGAGGGGTGGGATAAGTAGGGTGGGACTGAGACCCAAGAGGGTGGGGATATGGGGATATATGTAAACGTATAGCTGGTTCACTCTGTTATAAAGCATAAACTAACACACTATTGTAAAGCAAGTATACTCCCATAAATCCATTAAAACAAACAAACAAACATGTACCTATTGTTGGACAGTGACAACAGCAACTACAACAACACAGCAGTAACTGTTAAATATTTATTGAGTGTTTACTATAGGCTTAGTATTATTTTAAATACTTTGCAAAGCTTATCTTAATGAATCTTCATAAAGACCTAATAAAGAAGTTGTATTACTTTATTTTATAAATGAAGAAACTTGGAATGACAAAGGTTGGATAATTTGGCCAAGATCACAAAGCCCAAACTCCTAACTCTAAGGAAAACAATGACAAGGACAAGAGAGGGGGAGAGCTTTCCTTAACCTTATAATAACTTAGAAACCAAGATTAAGTTCTTAAATAAGGTAGTTCTTACACTGGCAATTACAAGGAACTTGTGTTGAGAGATAAAGATACAGCATAACCATGTTTTATTGGCTAAGTAAAGGCTTTCTTGAGCCTTGAGGATCATGACAGGAGGAAACTCCATAGTACAATGAAGAGTAGTGTGCAAAGGCAAATGCAATGAATATCCTTATCAGTTTTCTGGACAATCTGTGGTGTCTTAAGGACAATTGATAGGGATTTTTTCCTTCATACACCTGAAAATTTAGCTTCTTTGTGATACTTATTTCATGAGTATTTGCATGGAAAGACTTCTTGGGATTACTTTTAAATTTTAGGTAGTAAAATAAATCACTATTTATTGTAAAGTGTCTTATGATATTAAATTTTTGATTTTACATTTTCATGTGACTTTGCTTTCTTCAGGACACTCCCATCTGGCTGCTTTTGAATCTGATGGTTGGGTCCATAGTTGTGTCACCCATCCGTTCTTACACACTGCAAAGAAAAAAAAAAAACGTTCAGCATTGCTAAGCAGTATTTTTATTTTGGATACATTTATCTTCTTATGCAGGATAAAGGTTGGTTTGCATTCATCATTATATAGGGAATCACCTGTGGAAATTTGAGATAAATGACACCATAGTATTGACTTCTCCCCCTTGGCAGTCTGAAAAATTGCCTAATCTATGTCTGTACTCAGCTCCTTGCTCTGTGGTTTCCTAATGAACACTGAAGCTTCATTTTATAGAAGTTTCATGTACTCATCTTTGTACAACATACATGGAAATGGTTGCTTGTTCACTCTTCAGACAAGTTATTAATTTTGAATAGATGAAATTAAGAAAGTAACATGTCAATCATATGAAAATAGTCATGTGATTTAATAGAAAGTCAAGGAGTCATGTTGGCTTACTGAATCATATTTTAAGATATTTTATTGACTTTAGTAAAATGATTCCCATTCTTTAACTCTAATACTGTTAAAAAACTGGAATCTCTTAAGAAACAAATTTTAAAAGGTACATACATTTAACTACCATTTTATATCACCTGTGACTCACAATTTCTCAAATTTCCCAGTATTCATTGGAAATGTGACAATGTAAGCAAAGCAAATTTAATAGATGAAGCATTTTATTAGTTAAAAGTGTTTCCTAGAATCCAGGACAGATGTAATTTTAGGTGCAAAATCAGAATGATGCTGCAGACAGCATTCTTCCTTCTTAACCTTCTTCTGAAAACAGGTTGCTTCAGGGGTTTTGAAAAAGAAAATGTGAAAGAAAAAGTGATGTGTCAATTTTCATAAGAGAAACAAGACTATTAAATGTAGCCTGATTTGAGTGATAAGTCATTTTTATACTCTTCAAAATGTATCTTGCTTATAATAATTCTTAGATTTTTTTAGCCATTTTTTTTTTTTTTTTTTTTTTTTGCGGTACGCGGGCCTCTCACTGTTGTGGCCTCTCCTGTTGCGGAGCGCAGGCTCAGCGGCCATGGCTCACAGACCCAGCCGCTCCGCGGCATGTGGGATCTTCCCGGACCGGGGCACGAACCCATGTCCCCTGCATCGGCAGGCGGACTCTCAACCACTGCGCCACCAGGGAAGCCCCTTAGCCATTTCTTAAACCTACTTTTTATAATGTATGAATTGAGAATATTGAAATCTCCAAATAGACCTTTGAAAAACATACATTTAAAATAAATAACTCTAAAATATTTGTATACTATGGTAAATTAAACTATTCCTTACACCTGCAAATTACTTTCAATAAAAGAAGATAGTATAATAGAATTTGATTATGGTGTATTGTTCCAACTCAGACATTGGAAAAATACACAAAAAGCAGTGAGATAAAGAATTAACCCAACCCCTATTTGCATGTTAGTACAAACACACTTTAATTTGCTAAATCATGGATATTAGCTCAAATTGAGTCAGTAACAAATATAGTCTAAGAATAATACTATGATGCACAGAAAAAATACCTTTAAAAACTCTGTCAAGAACAAAGTTTTTAAATTTTGTTATTTACACTGTTTCCTGTGAACTAAGATTCAAAGTGATATTGTTTCCAAATCTTACTCCCTTTTCCTTCAGATAACAATATGCAGGATTTGGGGAAAATAAATTAAAATATTAAAAATCTTGGAAATTTCTGAAATCATATTACTCTTAAAATAATCCCAACATTCCTCATACCCTTTACTAATTATTATGGATAGCTCTAAAATATTTGTTCAATAAAAATGAAATTTTAAGGTTATTTGTATTTACAAGGAACTGTAGTGTTCAGTGAATATTCAAATGCCATAAATCACTAGTAATATCCTTACTGGACTGTATTTGAATAATGTGAAATAAGGATCACTTAGCAAGGTTAACATCGCTACAAAGAAGCACATGTTGAAGTTGATATTTTAAGGATTTATTTTGTTTCCTAAACTTGATATTTTTTGGACACCTTACTTACAAGGATGACTCATCATTAGCCAAAGATAGGACTATAAATACATGTTTATAATATGGCCACAGCTGTAGATAAGACTAACCACCGAGTTCATGATTACTCCTCTCCTTCTTGTGAAATGGTAACCTTAACCTTGCACATTTCAAGTCAGCTTTTCTTCTTTCAAACTATTAATACTTCTATGTTGAGTTTTAAGCTTTAATCCTTGCAAAATAATCACTTTCCTTGTTTCTCAACTAATTTTTCCTTCCAATCCAAGATTCAGAAAAAATATGAATTTCCTAAAAAAATACTAGCAAGGAAATCTACAAGGAAACAGTATAAGTTAATACAAACGTACATTCTGTATATTAATATAATAATTTTATATAATATAAATAATTTAATATACTAGTTAAAGGCATTTATTTAATTTTATCCATTTAGTGTTTGTTACATTGGAGGGACTAAGTGATTCATGGAGGGAGTTTTATGACTGTATGCCCACAGTATCAGTGAAACAATATTTTTTCCTTTGATATATTTATTATCTACCTTAAAACCATGGAATCTGGCTTAAGCTAAAGCAAAGTATATTTTCCTTTTTAACAATAAAGACCTTTAATTATATTTCTTCATACAAATTTGTTGAAACACATAATGTGTATGTCTCCTCAGGTGAGCATGAAAAAGAAACCCAGCAGGACTCAATTCTGCCATAATTAAAGGAAAACCAGAAAGGTCAGAAGATATAGATAGATGATAGAAAAGAGATAGATAGATAGATAGATAGATAGATAACTATTATGTAGTGAGCTCATGGGTTTTGTTATTATTTAATTTTAATTTGGCATTCCATCATCCAATAGTAAAAATATCATTTTATAGAGATACTCTAAAAGACTACAAAAAACTACCAGTAATGCTATGTATTTAAATAGTGAATCATAAATGTCAATATATACTACATGAAGTAAGTTTCAGAGCAAAACTTAAGTGAATGATTAGAGTACTTCAAGTATAGCTTGAGCTTTTTCACATTAAATATCTAGCTGATCAATCCTTCTAGCTCCTCTTGTCCTATAAAAATATAACCTTTCCTTTAGGAACTAGCTAAAAGTCCACATTTGTGAAGCTTTTATTTACTACCCCAACCTGAAGTGATTTGTCTATCCTGAATCCTATATCCCTTTGGGAATTATATCCTTAAACATTTAAAGAAATCTTGTATTGTGCCAACCAAGATTTTGCAAAATGACAGGAACCTAAATTAATTTCTGGTATGTTTGCATCATTTACCATAAAACCTAATATAAGTTTAGAATAATAGCTCAAGAAGGATTAGTTGATAGAATTAGATCCTTCTTAATTGGCTATAGTTTCTTTGTAATTTGCATAAAGTCCTTTTAATGTTTTTATATAATTTTGACAAAATCTTAGCAAAAAATATATCCTCTAGCTATCAAATTAGAAAGAATTTCAATTCAATTGGCTGCCTATCCCCCTATCCTTCCTTTTTATTTTTCTAATATAGAAACCATACCAATATTTTCTTGAATGTACCTTCATTCCCTAAAATCTGTATGCCTCCATCTTTACTTTGGATACTTCAAAAATGTCCTCCACTCTCCATCCTTATAATTTTGTAAAAATTTCAGAGTATCTGAGTTGCCTTTATATTAAAGTAAAATATAAATTTCATGATATAGGGCCATTCAAAAATGACAGCCATTTATTTGTTCATAAGCTGTCAGCTTACAAGGAATTGGCTCTCACTGTATCCCATGAGTTATGTAGGCTTCACTTTTATTATACATGATTGACTGTGGCATTTAATATTGAATAAAATAGCTGCCACACCTGCTCAAAATTGGTATAAATCAAGAGTTTTCACTCTCAGTAACATGTAGCATTGTGAGAACCTAATTTACTCTGGAAGACAGTATGTCCTTGCAGAAAAAGATTCACCTCAGGTAAAAAGTGGGAAGGAACACAAATGGATCTGTAACAAAGATCTATCCATAAGCATTTCTCTCTCTTTTTTGGCATCAGTGTTTAAAAATAAGTGAGTTGTCAATTTATGTTTTCTAAACCAATGCCTTACTTCTTCCAAAACACATATTCACTTTAAAAAACACCCAAAGGACATAATGACCAGGTTTTTTTTTTAAATAGCTTTATTGATATATAATTTACATATATAAAATTCACCACTGTAAGTGTACAACATAATTTTACAAAGAATGCTGGAACACCATTTTGGTGGAAGAGTGATCTTGGAGCAAAAATTAAAGTTAATGCTCCTCAAATGACACCTCCAAGCATCTATCTACCTGACTTACACACAGAAAAAGATTTTTATTGCATGCTTTGCTCAACTTTATACATTCACATAGATTGTTAAAAACCTTTCTGTAAATGAACAGACACTACATTATTTATTTCACATTATTGTTAGAATTAAAATCACTTAATAAATATGGAGGTGCTTTAAGAATAAATAGTGCTATCCAAATGTATTATTATACCAAATATTGCTTTTACATGCTTTCTCCAAGACAGTAATAAATTAAAAACCTTTGCAAACACAGAAAATATACCATCTCATATAAAAGTTTCAGGACTAATCAAAGATAAAATGTGATGAGAATGAAACAGAGCTAAACAAAACCTATTTCAAAATATAGGCTCAAATACACAAAATCTCTATGAAACCACTTCAAAACTTGCTATGCATTTTCTATCCAAATACAGCTAAATAAAGGAATTGTCACCAAATCTGTAATTATTTTGGAGCCATAAAATTATTCACTCTTTGAACATAGTATTAAATTGCTTCCCTGACTCACTAAAATTGAAACAGAAGTTAAGAAAAGCAGAACTTATGATTCAATAATTTGAACTTCCCCTTTGACACCATCTCTTCATCAGCATTATGGTAATGATTCAAAGGGTGCAGTTCTCAAGCACTTTCAAACATACAAATACCTTACGTCCTCAAAGCAAATGATTTTTAAAAATCATTGTATTATTTAAGCTGACACCATAACTTTTTATGAATCATTGTATACACCCCAGGAATACTTCAAGAAAGGAAGAACACATGAAGATCTGGGGGTAAGGACCAAACAACTGAAGTTTGAGAAAACTGATTTACTTAGCACAAATGATTCTCATTTGCTGATAATATGGCAAACAGAGCTTAGAAATCTTAATGTTATCATCTGGGAATTTATTGCCACATAATAAGTGGAAGACAAACACACATGAAAGGAAGTTTCACTTTCTTTGAGTTACCTATGAGATGTTATATTCTGAAAACATGGTTCATTAATACTGGTACCATTATAACTTTTGCAGTACTTTGAGAAAGTTGACATTTAGTAAAGGTATTAAGTAAGTTATGAAGAAGATTAAAATGTTTGTTTCTTTATCCTATACAATAAAATGATTGATATAAAAATTAACCAGCAAGATAGTGGAGTAGAAGGAAGTGAGCTCACCCAGTCTTATAAAAACACCAAAATCACAATTAACTGCTGAACAACCATCATCGACAACAACAAAAATGCTGGAAACTATCAAAAAAATACCTTGCATTGAAATGCACAGAAGAAGCCACAGCAAGAAGTTAGGAGGGGTGCAATTGTGATCAAATCCCATACCCACTAGGTGGGCAACCCACAAACTGGAAAATAGTTATATAGCAGAAGTTTTCCCACAGGAGTGAAAATCTTGGGCCCCATGTTAGGCTTCCCAGCCTAGTGGCCTGGCAACAGGAGGAGGAACCCCTAGAGAAGCTGGTTTTGAAGGCCAGCAGGGTTTGATCTCAGGAATTCCACAGGACTGGGGGAAACAGCAACTGCACTCTTGGAGAGTTCAGACAAGGTCCGGTGTGAACCAGGTCCCAGGGCTAAAAGCAGTGACCTCATAAGATACTGGGACAGACCTATCTCCTAATATTAGAGGGACTCCTGTGGAGGCTGGGGGTGGCTGTGGCTCACTGTGGGGACAAAGACACTGACAGCAGCAGTTCTGTTGAGTACTCATTGGCATAGGCCTTCTTGGAGGCCACCATTTCCTCCCCAAAACCTAGCCCCAACCAACAGCCAGTAGGACCCAGGCTGGGACATTTCAGGCCAAACAACCAACAGAGTGGGAAGACAGACCCACCCATTAAAAGACAGGCTGCTTAAAGTCTTCCTGAGCATGGCCCAGCCCACCAGAAGGACAAGACCCAGATCCACACACCAGAGGGCAAGAACAATTTCCTCCCACCAGGAAGCCTGCACAAGCCTCTTAGACAGTATCATCTACCAGAGGGCAGACAGCCGAAGCAAGAATAACTACAATCCTGCAGCCTACAGAATGGATACCATAATCACAGAAAATTAGACAAAATGAGATGGCAGAGAAATCTCTCCCAGATGAAAGAACAAGATAAAACCCCTGAAGAACAACTAAGTGAAGTGGAATAGGCAATCTACTGGAAAAATAAATCAGAGTAAGGATAGGGAAGATGATCCAAGATCTCGGAAAAAGACTGGAGGCACGGATTTAGAAGAGTCAAGAAATGCTTAAAAAAGACCTAGAAGAACTAAATCACAAACTAACAAAGATGATCAATACAATAACTGAAATAAAAAATAGACTAGAAAGAATCAATAGAAGAGTAACTGAGGCAGAAGAACAGATAAGTGAGCTGAAAGACAGTAGAGTGGAAATCATTGTCATGAACAGAATAAAGAAAAAAGAATGAAAAGAAATGAGGAGAGTTTAAGAGATCTCTGGGACAACATGAAATGCACCAACATTTGCATTATAGGGGTCCCAGAAGGAGAAGTGAGAGAGAAATGACCTAGGAAAATATTTGAAGAGATAAAAGCTGAAAACTTCACTAACATGGGAAAGGAGCCACTCAAGTCCAGGAAGTGTAGGGAGTCCCAGGGAGTATAAACACAAGGAGGACCATGCTGAGACACATAGTAATAAAAATGACAAAGATTAAAGATAAAAAATAATTACAAGCAACAAGGGAAAAGCAACAAATTACATACAAGGGAACTCCCAAAGGTTATCAGTTGATTTCTCAGCAGTAACTCTGCAGGCCAGATGGAAGTGGCACAATATATTTAAAGTGATGAAATGGAAGAACCTACAGCCAAGAATACTCTATTCAGCAAGGCTCTCATGTAGATTCAACAGATAAATCAGAAGCTTTACAGAGAAGCAAAAGCTAAGAGAATTCAGTGCCACCAGACCAGTCTTGTAACAAATGCTAAAGGAACTTCTTTAAGCAGAAAAGAAAAGACCACTACAGTAAGTTCTCTATATATGAACAAGTTTCATTCCGAGTGTACATTCTTAAGTCCAATTTGTTCATAAGTCCAACAAAGTTAGCTTAGGTACCCAACTAACACAGTTGGCTATATAGCATTATACTGTAATAGGTTTACAAACACAAAAAATGAAGAAAACATTTTTAATACCACAGTACAGTACCTTGAAAAGTACAATAATACAGTACAACAGCTGACATACAGGGGTTGGCATCAAGGGTACAGGCAAGAAGAGTTACTGACTGGAGGAGAGAAAGGAGGTGGGAGATGGTAGAGATGAAGGATCATCATCAGCAGCATATGGAAGGCAAGCTGAAATTTCACTCACACCTGATATTGATGGCACAGGTTCTTATTCCTTGCTGGAAACAGATGCATGCTCCATCTTTGAAACTTTGCAACTTGAAGGGTCACATGTGGGAAACTAACTGTACCAGAAACAAGATTAAAAATGGAAAAGCTCACTGGTAAAGGCAAACATAAAGTAAATTGTAAGAAATTATCTGCATACAAATATGATATCAAAACCAGCAATTGTGAGAAGAGGTGAGCACAAATGCAGGATATTGGAAATGCATTTGAAAATGAAAGACTAGCAAATTATTTATATACAGACTGCTGTATCAAAACCTCATGGTACCTGCAACATGAAAATCTACAATAGATACACACACAAAAAAGAAAAAGGAATCCAAACATAACACTAAAGTTAGTCTTCAAATCACAAGAGAAGAGAACGAAAGAGGAAGGGAAGAAACAAAACTTACAAAAACAAATCCAAAACAATTAAGAAAATAGGACCATATATATCAATAAGTAAACTGATTGAATGCTCCAACCAAAAGACATAGAATGGCTGAATGGATACAAAAACAAGACATATATATATGGTGTCTAGAAGACAGCCACTTCAGATCTAGGAAAACATACAGGCTGAAAGGGAGGAGATGGAAAAAGATATTCCATGCCAATTGAAATGAAAAGAAACCTGGAGTAGCAATAGTCCTATTAGACAAAATAGAATTTAAAATAAAGACTGTTACAATAGGTAAAGAGGACACTACATAATGATTAAGGGATCAATCCAAGAAGAAGATACAACAATTGTAAATGTATATGAACACAACATAGGAGTACCTCAATATATAAGGCAAATACTAACAGCCCTAAAAGGAGAAATTGACAGTAACAAAATAATAGTGGGGCACATTAATATCACACTTTCATCATTGGACAGAAGATCAATAAGAAACACAGGGCTTAAATGACACATTAGACCAGAAGGACTTAATTGATATTTATAGAGATTTCCATCCAAAAGCAGCAGAATACACATTCTTCTGAAATGTACATGGAACATCCTCCAGGACTGATCACATGCTGGGCCACAAATCAATCCTTGGTATAGTTAAGAAAATTAAAAGCATATCAAGTGTCTTTAATGACCGAAACACTATGAGCTTAGAAATCAACTACAAGAAAAACATTTTTTAAAAAAACAAAACACAAGGAGGGTAAACAATATGTTGCTAAACAACCAAAGGATAACTGAAGAAATCAAAGAGGAAATCAAATAAAAAAAATATCTAGACAAATGAAAATGAAAAGCACACCAATCCAAAACCTATTGGATGTGGCAAAAAATAATTCTAACAGAAGGAAAGAAAGCAGAAATAAGTGAAATAGAAATGAAGAACACAATAGAAAATATCAATGAAGCTAAAAGCTGATTCTTTGAAAAGATAATCAAAATTGATAAACATTTAGCCAGACTCATCAAGAAAAATAAAAAGGAGAGGGATCAAATCAATAAAATTAGAAATGGGAAAGGAGAAGCTACAAAAGGACACCACAGAGATACAAAGGATTATAAGAGACTACTACAAGCAACTATATGCCAATAAAATGGACAACATGGAAAAAATGAACAAACTCTCAGAAAGGAGCAATCTCCCATGACTGAACCAGGAAGAAATAGAAAATATGAACAGACCAGTCACACATACTGAAATGGAAACTTTGATCTAAAAACTCCCAATAAGCAAAAGTCCAGAATCAGAGAGCTTCACAGGCAAATTCCATCAAACAATTAAAGAAGAGTTAACACCTATCTTTCTGAAACTATTCCAAATTTGCAAGGAAGAAATACTCCTGACCTCATTGTATGAGGCCACCCTCACCCTGATATCAAAACCAGAAAAAGATACCACAAAAAAAAGAAAATTACAGGCCAATATAGTTGATGAACATAGACACAAAAATACTAGCAATCAGAATTCAACAATACATTAAAAGAATCCTATACCATAATCAAGTGGGATTTACCCAAGAGCTGCAAGGAGTTTTCAATATCCACAAATCAATCATTGTGTTACACCACATCAACGAATTGAAGAATAAAAAACACATGATCATCTCAATAGATGCAGAAAAAGCTTTTGACAACATTTGACACTCATTTATGATAAAAACTCTCCAGAAAGCAGGCATAGAGGGAACCTAACTCAACATAATAAAGGCCATATACTACAAAACTACAGCTAACATCATTTTAAATGGTGAAAAGCTGAATGCATTTCTCTAAGATTAAGAACAAGACAAGGATGTCCACTCTCACCACTACTATTCAACATAGTTTTGGAAGTCCTAGCCACGGCAGTCAGAAAATAAATATAAATAAAAGGAATCCAAATTGGAAAAGAAGAAGTAAAACTGTCACTGCTTGCAGATCACATGATACTATACATAGAAAATTCTAAAGGTGCTACCAGAAAACTACTAGAGCTAATCAATGAATTTGGTAAATTGTAGGATACAAAATTAAAAAAAGAGAAATCTCTTGCATTCCTATACACTAACAACAAAAGATAAGAAATAAAAATTAAAGAAGCAATCACATTTACCATTGCAACAAAAAGAATAAAATACCTAGGAATAAATCTACCTAAAGAGGCAAAAGACCTGTTCTCAGAAAACTATAATATACTGATGAAAGAAATAAAAGTTGACACAAATAGATGGAGAGATATACCATGTTCTTGGATTGGAAGAATCAATATTGTGAAAATGAGTATACTACCCAAAGCAATCTACAGATTCAATGCATTCCTTATCAAATTACCAATGACATTTTTCACAGAACTAGATCAAAAAAATATTAAAATTTGTACATAGACACAAAAGAGCCTGAATAACCAAAGGAATCTTGAGGGAAAAAAAAGGAGCTGGAGGAATCTGGCTCCCTGACTCTAGACTGTACTACAAAGCTACAGTAATCAAAACAGTATGATACTAGCACAAAACCAGAAATATAGGTCAGTGGAAGAGGATAAAAAGCTCAGAAATCAACCTGTGCACCTGTGTTCAATTAATCAATGACAAAGGAGGCAATAGTATGCAAAGGAGGAAACACAGTCTTTTCAATAAATGGTGGTGGGAAAACTGGACAGTTACATATAAAAGGAAGGAATTAGACTATTCTGTAACATCATACACCAAATAAACTCAAAACAGATTAACAACATAAATGTAAGGCCAGATAATATAAGACTCTTAGTGGCAAACATAGGCAGAACACCCTTTGACATAAATCACAACAATATCTTTTTTGAGCCATCTACTAAAGTAATGGAAATAAAACCAAAAATAAGCAAATGGAACCTAATTAAACTTAAAAGCTTTTGCTCAGCAAAGGAAACCATAAACAAAATAAAAAGACAACCCACACAATGGGAGAAAATATTTGCAAACAATGTGAGTGACAAGGGATTAGTCTACAAAATTTAAAAACAGCTCATGTGTCTCAATACCAAAATAACAAACAACCCAATCAAAAAAATGGGCAGAAAACCTAAATAGACATTGCTCCAAAGAAGACATACAGATAGCCACGAGGCACATGAAAAGATTCTCAACATCTCTAATTATTAGAGAAATGCAAATCAAAACTACAACAAGTAGTCACCTCACACCATTCAGAATGGCCATAATCAAAAATCTACAAACAATAAATGTTGGAGAGGGTGTAAAAGAAAGTGAACACTCCACCCTGATGGTGGGAATATAAATTGATGCAGTCATTATGGATAACAGTATGGGGGTTCCTTAAGAAACTAAAACTAGAGCTACCATATGACCCAGAAATCCCACTCCTGGGCATATATCCAGAGAAAAACATGGTTGAAAGGATACATGGGCCCCAATATTAATTTCAGTGCTGTTTGCAATATCCAAGGCATAGAAACAACCTAAATGTCTATTGACAGATGAATGGATAAAGAAGATGTGGTACATACATGCAATGTAATATTACTCAACCATAAAAAAATGAAATAATGCCATTTGCAGCAACATGGATGAACCTGGAAATTATCATATTAAGTGAAGTAATTCAGACAGAAAAAGACATAATATATGATATCACTTATATGCAGAATCTTAAAAAATGATACAAATGAACTTATTTACAAAACAGAAACAGACTCCCATTTACAGAACTAAATTACAGCTACCAGGGGAAGGGTAGGGGGGAGGGAGAGATTGGGAGTATGGGGTTTACATGTACACACTGCTATATCTGAAATAGATAACCAACAAGGACATACTGTATAAAACAGGGAAGGCTGCTCAATATTTTTTAATAACCTAAATGGGTAAAGAATTTGAAAAAGAATAGATACATATATATGTATAACTGAATCACTTTGCTGTACACCTGAAACCTACACAACATTTTTAATCAATTATGCTCCAAAATAAAAAAAAAAAAGATTGCATCAAGATGGGCTTTGAGGAGTGGGCAATATTCCAACAGGTAAAGAATGAGAATAGTAAATATAACAGTTCTATCAAGAGGAGTGGAGAAAATTGCAATTTGCAAACAAAAAGTAAAAGGTTTGACTGAGGACACTGGTGAAATTCGATTTTCTTTTTGTTTTTTTCTTGTATAATTTTTACTTGTGACATTGGGTAAGTTTAATGCATACAACCTGTTACTCTGGTATATTTATACATTGTAATCTGCTTGCCCATGTAGTAATATTTATCACATTATATAATTATAATATAGTATTGTTAAAAATGATTGATATAAATTAGTATATGCAAACTTCTAATTCATATAATAGTATAACTATTTAAAATCTTACTTGATACAGGTTCTTTAAGCATTTGAAAACTAACATTTTTAAAATCATATTTGAAAACTTGGCAGATACAGAAAAGGACAGAGAAAAAATGTAAAATTCATTAATAATAACATCATTTATGGATAACCACAATTAAATATGAGGATATAGCTTTCCAATTTTTTCATCATATATGGTTTGGGTGCATATGGGTTTACAATTTTATACTTATTTTTCCCTTAAAAACATTGAAACTTTCTCTGATGTTAAATATATTTCTAAAACCCAAATTTATACATTAAGAGTATTAATTCTAATGAATTCTTAATTGTTAGATTTATTTGGTTTTTATGTTTTTACTTAATGCTATAATGGATACAAGTCTAGTTTAATCTTTGACAATTTGCTGGTTATAATCTTAGAGTATAAATAATACAGAGTTATTTGATCAATAAAATCATCCTTTAAGACATTTGATGTATTTTCTTCTGATTGATCTCCAGAAAGTTTTTACCACTTTACAGTTTAACCTGTAGTTATATTTCTGTATATATTTGCCAACTTTGGACACTATCACATCTCTATTCTTTGCTAATTCACTAGTTATAAGGTGACATATAACATCTACAAACGGTGGGTCAAAAGTTTTAAAGGCACATCATCATTTTGCTAAATTGTATTTCTCTAGCAGAATGGTTAAGAACATTGTATATTGGAGTCAATCAGCCCTAGATTGGTGACCAAGCTCTACAACTAAATAACATTGCAAATTTAGTTGTTCCCAGTTTTATCACCTATAAAGCAGACTTTACAATAATACTTACATCCTACTTCTGCTATGATGTTTAAATGGTATAACTTAGCATGGTAGCTGGCATATATTAAGTACTTAAAAATGGTAGAACTTATTTTGTTGTTACTGCCACTCTAAAATCAATTTGAACTTCTCTGTACATTTATTGAAGATTTATTTAAGTATGAATTTCATGTCTAATTTTAAGATATTTTAAAATTGAGAATTTTCTTTTTTATTGATTTATAAAAGCTTTTTTTTCACGTTTGTGGTGTAATAAGCCTTTTCAATATCATATCTGGTACAATCATGTTATTCCTACTTGTCTTTATTCTTTTGATATGACATGGTATTTTCTGAAATTCAGAATTTTTTGATTTTCTGTAGCAATATAGAGTGAATTTTTTTATTGATTATTCCTTTGCTATACACTTAAAAATGTTTGCCAACGGAATAATGGATATTAACATTGTTACCAAACTGAACTTGGGTCCTGTCACCTGCATGCAGTAAAGACAATCTACAGACACCAGGTTGTGGTGAAGGAAAGTTCAGCATATATTGCAGGTGCCAAAGAAGGAATGCAGGCAGCTAATGCTCAAAAGTTACAACTTTCTGTTGGGTTTCAGGGAAGGAGTTTTAAAGGCATGGTGAGGGAGAGTCACATGGTCCCTGATCTGCTTGTGCACAATTCTCTGATTCTTGATTATTACAGAGAGGTGTCACGGGGTTAACATCATCAATCCTGAGGCTCTGGCTGGTCTGGGGGCTATGTGCTCATGGTCAACATGTAGTTAATTTCCCCCATCTGGTGGGGGTTTTAGTATCTATAAAACAACTCAAGAATGTCCATTAGATTCTGTTATCTATGTCCTTCAGGGAGTAACTACAGATTTTGTGACTGCTATATGGCTGATTTACTGTTTAAATTGTTATCAGTTCTCCTGGTACAACTGCTATTTTTTGTTATTACATGTTCACATTCTTTCAATCATTAACTCTTTAGCCAGACGTTTGTGACTCAGGGGAGGCCAGGGAGACTAAAGCATTTCTACAAACAAGAGGCAGACAGGGGACATGGTGGGGGATATGTCCTGGGAAGGCCCCATAGGGTCCTGCTTGGTTACAACATCAAATCAAAACTTCTAATTAAAGGATTTTATGTGCTAAGAAATCTAGGATCCAGCAAGATGTAATGACTTAGAATCTACATAGTTACTACCAGAATTTCTGAAAGAAGTCCCCAAATATATTCAATTATATAATACAGTTGTGTGTGAAAATGATCAAAGTATTAATCAAAAGAGACACAAATAATGACTGAGTGAAAAAGTTCAAGAACTTTGGAATAGAAAAGTCTAATAGAGATTAGGCCAAATACCAAAGGATATAATGCAAAATTTATAAATAGTAAGGAAAAATGCACATTAAAATAAAGCTATATTTAAGTTTCATACTTCTGTATTAAACTACCCAAGATGATGTGATTATGTTTAATCTTTATAATTTGAAAATAATTTCTATCCAACATGTCTGTATAACATTAAAATAGCTAATAAATCTTTGAATGGGTATTCTTTAGGTTAACATTCTAGTTCCTTTCTCTAAGAACATGTATTAAAAAGAATTACTTTGTGATTTCTTTCTTGTTGATTATTTTTTACTTTAATAAACAGCAGTTCTAAAGCACAAAGTTATCCATGGTTTATTTTGTGTGTGTGTGTGTGTGTGTGTGTGTGTATTGGACACATAGGAAACAAGTTTCTTTCAAGTTACTGGTAATAGATTCAGCGACTATAGAGAGACATTTCAGAAAATACTATAAGAGACCTCAAGAGATTACTGGACCTTCATCATTTCTGAGTCACAGTGTTCTACCTAGACCTTCAAATATTGGCATTTTAGTTTGGCCTTGAGACACATAGCCCTAAGCAGGAGGACTCAAATACAATCTTTTCCTTTTATTTTTAATGAATATACTGTAAAAATTGAAGAAGAAAACAAAGTAATTTCTTCTTTTATAATTTCTTTAATTAAGTGATTTTTTATGATTATTAGGTGACATCTTATGTGAATATTATTCCATAGATATCACTGCCTAAGGTGATAAAAGATGAGTGTTTATTATTGGAATGAACTAAGCTCCATCTCTGTTAATCACAAAACCTTCTGGGGATTTCTGTTGAATGGTTAATCATGTAATAACTTTTCTCTATATAGATCCAAGGTAACTAGATAGTTAACCAACTGAAATAATCAGAGTAGCACTAAAGCACTAGCAGATTTGTCTACAAAAATTTAACTGCAGCTTACAAAATACTAATACCCAGACATTTTTGTATGCTTACTAAGTACTTTTCTAAGTGCTTTACACTTATTGAATCATTTAATCTTCACACCAATTCCATGAGATAGGGTAGTATTGTTATCTCCAATTTATAGATAAGAAATTTGAAGTACACAGGGGTTAAATAGCAGGTCTGAATGCACATAACTAGTATGAAATAATCTAAATTTGAACTTAGGCAGAATGACTTCAAGATTTATGATTTAGACACTCATGATTCTGACTCTAAAAACAAAAATCCTTTCATATACTTCACTGAAACCAGATCCTCAAATTAAAGTGAAAGATAACATCTACAAAGAGTGGATCAGCACCACCTATCTTAGACTGCAAAGAGAATTCTAACTTTGAGCATGAGACTCAAATATGCAACCTAGTAGATTCTTCTTCTAAAACTCTGAAGATGTTTTGTATTTCAAAATCAGGAGAGAATTAAGGCAACTGCTGAGAAATAAAATAAATAAGGGAATAAGATGAATGAATCAACTTCCAAAAATTTATTTCCTTCCTCTGCATTCAGAAAAACTCAAATTAAGACAGTTATCATGCTAGGGTAATTTGTATAAGTTTTTTAAATGCTTCAATTTTTATCATTCCCATTTTTTCAATTGAATTGCTTCAAAAATATGTAAACTTAAAATTAATAATATTATGTAATTTTTTAAATTGTGAATTTATGATAAATTCCTAGTTTGCCTCATAATTGCCATCTCTCATTTTCAAATTCAGATTAGAAAATGCCAAGTGGCTTATATTTCTAAAAAATGGTATATTTGAGTATACCTTAAAAGGGTTTGATTGGCTCCTGATTCATTATGGCCATTGTGGAGTAACAGAAATTGGATTTTCCCTTCTGCTCAAAACCAACAAAAGTAAAAACCACAGAAAAATTATAAAACTATGATTTCCATGGTATTGCTTACCAGATAATGAAGGGCAGCTGTCTCTGAGAGATGAGACACAAACTAGGTGAATCCTATTATTGTCCCATCTTATTGCCTAGAGAGAGTCCAGCTTTTAGTGCAATAAGGAAAAATCTGGGCAGAGTCTAGTGTTTACCCTGAGCTGAGGAGAAGAAATTGGTCATATGGGGAGGAAAATGTGGCTTGAATTTGAGGGGACCATACCAGAGAGGAGAGAGTTGCAGAAAGAGAGGAGGGAAGGGAACAGGGAGAGATGGAGAGAGGGAAAGGGAGAGAGATTTTGAGATGTGCAGCAAGTTCCCTTGAGTCTCAGCTAAGTACAGATCAGTGCATTCATGAGAGGAACCAGAGACCATGGGAAAAAAACATCCAAAAGAAGTAAAGGCAACAGTAAGGAGAACTAACACTGGGCCAGAAATAACACCTGTTCCCAATAGCAAAAAGGGAAACCCTCATCACTCATGACACATTGAGTATGCAGATACAGCACTAAGAAGGGACTTTTTCCATAAATGGGGTAAAATTAACTTTAAACTAAAAGCTCCTCCTACCTAAAATGTCTTAAAAACCAAACCAAAAGGATCAAATCATTTTCACATAAATTAACTGCTCATGAATATAGGTAGAAGTACAAAAATATTCATCACACAAGAAGGCAAAATTAGGAGTGGCTGACATCCAATACAAAGTTACCAGCAAGAAAATGAACAAGAAAATACAATACCTAGAGAGGAGAAAATTAATCAGTTGAAACTGGCCCTGAAAAAAATACAGATGTTAGAATTTATAGATAAAGACATCACAATAGTTATATAATTTATTATGTATTTAGCAAAGCTAAATTGAACATGATAAGCAGAAAATGAAAGATATTGAAAAGACCTAATTCAAACTTCTAGAGTTGAAGTACTGTCTGAGATGAAAAAATAACCTAAGGGAACTCTACTCGATGATCTGTGGTGACCTAAATGGGAAGGAAATCTAAAAAAAAGTGTGGACATATGTATACCTATAACTGATCCACTTTGCTGTACAGCAGGAACTAACACAACAATGTAAAACAACTATATTCCAATAAAAAAATATAAAATAACCTGGATGGAATTGACAGAAGTTAAAACATTGCAGAAGCAAGGATTGGAGATATAGCAATAAAAACTGTCCAAAATTATGCACACATAGAAAAAGAAAGACTAAGGAAAACATTAACAGAGATTCAGTGAACAGTGGGACAATTGCAAGAAACCCAATATATATGTAATTTAAGTTCCTGAAGAGGAGAAAACAGAGAGAGAAACAAAAATCATATTTGCAAAAAATAATGTCCAGTTTATTTTCCAAAATTGCTAAAACTGTAAACACAGAGATCCAAGAACCTCATTGAACTTCAAGCACAAGGGAAATTAAGAAAATATATCAGGAAGCATATAGTCAACTTGCTTAAAGCCAATGATGATAAATTCTTAAAATCAGCCAGAAAAAAATGCACAGTACCACTGCTGGAAAAAAAATCAAAATTATAGCAGACTTCTTGTCAGAAATTTGTAAGCCAGAGATAGTGAAAGAATATGTTCCATATACTGAAATTTTAAAATGCTGTCTAACTAGAATTCTATATCAAGAAAAAAACTTTAAAAATGCAGGTGAAATAATAGTTGCACATATAGAAGCTGAAATAATTTAGCACCAGCAGACCTACAAATAAGAAATGTTAAAGAGGAGAAAATAATGACACAAATGAATAAACACCAGTAATTGTAACTACATTGATAAAAATAAAAGACATCATTCTACTTAAAATTTTTAAGAGATAAATGACTGTTTAAGAAAAAATAATAACTATATTGTTGGGTTTATAACATGTAGAAATACATGTTTGACAACAATAATACAGAGGTTAGGAGAAAATAAATCAAAGTATACCATTGTAAATACAAGGTTCTTATACCATTCATGATATGGTATACTATCAATTGGAGGCAAGCTGATAAGGTGGAGATGTTTAGTATACATGTTAAATCAACAACTCCAGTAACAACACAGATAGTTATTGCTAATAAACCAACAAAGTTGATAAAAGGAAAACATATAAATATAATATAAATTATAATCAAATAATCCAAAGGAGGAGAAAATGGAAAAATAAATTCAGGAACAGGATATACAGAAAAGAAATAGCAAGACACTATATTTAAACTCAACCATATCAATAATCTTATTAAATGTAAATAATCAAATTTTTTCAATTAAAAGGTGTTGTAAATGTTTAACTGATACTGAAGTGGGTAAGGGCTTTTTAAGTGGGAAAAAAAAATTCTTACTCTTCCTGGGCAATTCAGTCTAACACCAAAAATCAGCTGGTGCTTACTAAGTAAGGGGTGAATCTGTGGTGAGAGTTGTTGAGCTTTGGCAACTTAATAAGGCACATCAGAACCTGAGTAGAGTGAGTGTTTGTTTGTGGGAGATCAAACTCCAAGGTGAGGAAAGAAGTGCAGGGGGGTAGTTGAGTGAAGGATGTTAGAGTCTAAGTACAGTCAGTAAAATTTCCATGCATGACTGACTGACAGTAGTGTCCTTGCATAGCACAGCCGAGGCTAAGTCCAGTGAAGAGGGCATGGTGACTGGCTTAGTATATGGTGTTAAAATTCAGGCAAGGTGATAAAGGCAACCAATGGGTAGAGCTATGGCATCCCATGTAAAGTGTCTTAGCTGGAGTGTGGTGAGGATTTTGTCTGTAAAACAAAATGATTAGTTACTAACATATGAATTGATCAATTAAGTAAATATATTTAGGTTAATGGGAGGCAGATTTCTCATTGGGCTACCCAGTGTGGGAGTCCTGCTCTGGAAAATGAGCCACCAGAATGTCCGGCTTTGAAGGTGAGAGGGACTTGTTTTCAGCAAAGCCAGAGAACTGTAGGAAACAGAGACTCCACTCTTAAAGGCATACACAAAATCTCACATACTTCAAGACCCAGGGATGAAGCAGTAATTTGAAAGGAGCCTGTGGCAAACCCACATGTTAATCTTGGAAGACCTGTCAGAGAGGCCAAATGCAACTGGGACTCACTCTGGGGATGTAAACACTGGTAGTAGCCATTCTGGGGAGCTCATTCTACCATAGGGACACTGGTGCTGGTAAGCAATATTTTGGAGTCCTCTCTCTATCTTATTAGTGCCAGAACATAACTTCATCAGCCAGCTGGTTAGCATCAGCCCTGGGGCACCCAAGGTCAAGCAGCCAGGTATACAGTAATACACCTTCACCCACCAGAAGGCCAGCAGCAGCTATACGTACTCTTTAACTGCCCAACAGCCCCAGGACCAGGCCCTGCCCACCAGAGGGCCCTGGATCCAGAACCTCCCACCAGAGGACCCAGGACCCAGTCCTGCTCACCAGAGGGCTGACACTAGTCCAAGGACTCACAGGACCCCACATCCACCTGTGTCAAACCTCAGCTCAAACCACTAGCAAGCCAACACCAGCTCCAAGACCCACAGTCAGAGACCCCAAGACTCAGCTCCACCCACCAGTGGGCTGACAGCAGCTCCAAGACACCTTGGCCCCTCAGCCAGCAGCCCCAGGATCCAATCCCATTCACCAGTAGTCCAGCATTAGCCCCAGACACTGGTCCCACCCACCAGCACACTGACACCACCCCTGTGATCCTTGGTCCAATAGTCAGCCACCCTGGGCCCAAATCTACCTACCAGTGGGCTAACACTAACCTGAGAACCGCCCCCAGGGCTCCACAACCAGCCAGCCTGGGGTCCAGCCCTGCACAGCAGCAAGCTGACACCAACCCCAAGACCCCTGGCCCAAAGCCAGACACCCAAGACCTAGCACTACCCACAAGCAGTCAGTAGCCTCCATACTAAGCAGGACATGGCAAGCAACCAGGCCAGGGATGACTCATGCCTACCAGTGTACCCACAGTAGATGACCCCACTGCAACAGAAGGGCCCATGCAGCTCACATAGGGGGTACTCCTAGAGCATATACCTCTGGTTAACAGAGGGGAATGTGCTGCTGGACCCCAGAGGACATCTTCCATATAAGGCCACTTCTCCAGGATAAGAAAATGTATCCATCTTACCTAATAAATAAGAACAAAAATAGGCCCTCAGGCAAAATGAAGTAACAAAGGAATGTTTTTACATGAAGGAACAAGATAAAATCCCAGAAGAAGAGCTAAGATAAGCAATCTGCCCAATAAAGATTTCAAGGTAAAGATCATAAAGATGTTCAATGAACTTTGGAAAAGAATGAATGAAAACTTTGAGAAGTTTAACAGAGTTAGGAAATATAAAGAAAAAACAAACAAACCTGAAAAATAAAATAATTAAACAAAAATACATTAGAAGGAAGCAACAGTAGATTAGATGATACAGATGAATGGATCAGTGAACTGGAAGACAGAATAGTGGAAATCACTCAAGCTGAACAGAAAAAAGAAAAAAAAAAGATCTAAAAAATGAGGACAGTTTAAGAGTCCTCTGAAGCAACATCAAGTGTCCTGACATTCACATTTTAGAAGTCCCAGAAGGAGAAGAGAGAGAAAGGGACAGAGGATTTATTTGAAAGCATGATAGCTGAAATCTTCCCTAACCTGTGAACAGAAACAGACATCAAGAGGCAAGAATCACAGAGGATCCCAAACAAGATCAACACAAAGAAGTCCACAATGAGAAATTGTAATAAAAATGGCAAAAATTAAAGATAAAGATAATATTAAAAACAGCAAGGGAAAAGCAACAGGTTATGTACAAGGGAACTCCCATAAGGCTATCAACTGACTTTTTCAGTGGAAATTTTGCAGACCAGAGGGAGTGGCACTATATCTGTAAAACTATGAAAGAAAACAACCTATCATTACAACCAAGAATACTCTACTAAGAAGGGCTATTGTTCAGGTTTCAAGGAAAGATAAAGAGTTTTACAGACAAGCAAAATCTAAAGGAGTTCAGCACCACTAAACTGACTGTACAAGAAATGTTATAGAGACATCTCTAAGTGAAAAAGAAGAGACCACAACTAGAAATATGAAAAATATGAAAAGAGAAATCTCATTGATAATGACAAATATACACTAAACACTTATAAAGCTAGTAGGAAATTTAAGTGACAAAAGTAACAAAATCATATATATATATATATATATATATATATATATATATATATATATACCCACAACAAGTAGATAAGGAACAATAAAAGGTGTAAAATATGATGTCAAAAACATTAAACATGAGGGGAAGAGTAAAAATGCAGGAATGTTAAAGTGTATTTGAAGTTAAGAGATCAACTTACAATAATCATATAGATAGATAGATAGATTACTATAGATATTACCTCATGGTAATCACAAACCAAAAATCTATAAAAGATACACATGTAGAAAAAGGAAAGGAATCCAAACATAACACTGAACATAATCATCAAATCACAAGGGAAGAGGAGAGAAGAAAAGAGAACAAAAAAGAATTACAAAACAACAAAAAAGTAAACAAAGTGGCAAAAAAGTACATACCTATCAATAATTACTTTAAGTGTAAATGAACAAAGTGGTCCAATCAAAAGACACAGAGTGGCTGAATGGGAAAAAACAAAAACAAAGAAATAAAACAAATAAGACATATCTATGTGATGCATACAAGAGCCTCACATCAGACCTAAAGACACACAGAGACCGAAAGTGAGGGGGTGGAAAATGTTAATCCATGAAAGTGGAAATTAAAACAAACAAACCAACAAAAAACCAAAAACTGGTTGAGCAATACTTATACATAAAATAATAAACTTTAAAAAAAAGACTGTAGCCACTTCCGGGTAAGATGGCGGAAGAGTAAGACGCGGAGATCACCTTCCTCCCCACGGATACAACAGAAATACAGCTACACGTGGAACAACTCCTACAGAACACCTACTGAACGCTGGCAGAAGACCCCAGACCTCCCAAAAGGCAAGAAACTCCCCACATACCTGGGTAGGGCAAAGCGGAGAGATCCTCACACAGAGGATCGGTGCCGAGCGGCACTCACTAGCCCGAGAGGCTTGTCTGCTTGCCCGCCGGGGCGCGCAGCGCTGGAAGCTGAGGCTCGGGCTTCGGTCAGAGCGCAGGGAGAGGACTGGGGCTGGCGGCGAGAACTCAGCCTGAAGGGGGCTAATGTGCCACAGCTAGCCGGGAGGGAGTCCGGGAAAACTCTGGAGCTGCCGAAGAGGCAAGAGACTTTTTCTTCCCTCTTGGTTTCCTGGTGCACGAGGAGAGGGGATTAAGAGCGCTGCTTAAAGGGGCTCCACAGACGGGCGCGAGTCGCGACTGAAAGCGCGGAGCCCAGTGACAGGCGTGGGACGCTGGGGCTGCTGCTGCCGCCGCCAAGAAGCCTGTGTGCGAACGCAGGTCACTGCCCACACCGCCCTTCCGGGAGCCTGTGCGGCCCGCCACTGCTGGGGTCCCGGGATCCAGGGGCGGCTTCCCTGGGAGAACGCACGGCGCGCCTCGGGCTGGTGCAACGTCACGCCGACCTCTGCCGCTGCAGGCTCGCCACGCACTCCGTGCCCCTCCCTCCCTCCCGGCCTGAGTGAGCCAGAGTCCCCGAAGAGGCTGCTCCTTTAACCCTGTCCTATCTGAGCGAAGAACAGACGCCCTCCGGCGACCTACACGCAGAGGCGGGGCCAAATCCAAAGCTGAGACCCAGGAGCTGTGAGAACAAAGAAGAGAAAGGGAAACCTCTCCCAGCAGCCTCAGAAGCAGCGGATTAAAGCTCCACAATCAACTTGATGTACCCTGCATCTGTGGAATACATGAATAGACAACACATCATCCCAAATTGAGGAGCCAGGAGTCAGTGCTGTGCCTCTGAGGTGGGAGAGCCAACTTCAGGACACTGGTCCACAAGAGACCTCCCAGCTCCACATAATATCAAACGGCGAAAATCTTCCAGAGATCTCCATCTCAACACCAGCACCCAGCTTCACTCAACGACCAGCAGGCTACAGTGCTGGACACCCTGAGCCAAACAACTAGCAAGACAGGAACACAACGCCACCCATTAGCAGAGAGGTGGCCTAAAATCATAAAAAGTCCACAGACACCCCAAAACACACCACCAGACGTGGACCTGCCCACCAGAAAGACAAGATCCAGCCTCATCCACCAGAACACAGGCACTAGTCCCCTCCACCAGGAAGCCTACACAACCCACTAAACCAACCTTAGCCACTGGGGACAGACACCAAAAACAACAGGAACTACGAACCTGCAGCCTGCAAAAAGGAGACCCCAAACACAGTAACATAAGCAAAATGAGAAGACAGAAAAACACACAGCAGGAGAAGGAGCAAGATAAAAACCCACCAGACCTAACAAATGAAGAGGTAATAGGCACTCTACCTGAAAAAGAATTCAGAATAATGATGGTAAAGATGATCCAAGATTCTATTTCCCAGATCCAAAATCTTGGAAATAGAATAGACAAAATGCAAGAAACAGTTAACAAGGACCTAGAAGAACTAAAGATGAATCAAGCATCGATTAAAAACACAATACATGAAATAAAAAATACTCTAGATGGGATCAATAGCAGAATAACTGAGGCAGAAGAACGGATAAGTGAGGTGGAAGATA
This sequence comes from Mesoplodon mirus, assembly GCF_964341445.2. Taxonomy (NCBI): domain Eukaryota; kingdom Metazoa; phylum Chordata; class Mammalia; order Artiodactyla; family Ziphiidae; genus Mesoplodon; species Mesoplodon mirus. The sequence goes on along the minus strand of NC_138983.1, from coordinate 113,614,990 downwards.
AAATAGTGGAAATAACTGCTGCAGAGCAAAATAAAGAAAAAAGAATGAAAAGAACAGAGGACAGTCTCAGAGACCTCTGGGACAACATTAAACGCACCAACATTCGAATTATAGGGGTTCCAGAAGAAGAAGAGAAAAAGAAAGGGACTGAGAAAATATTTGAAGAGATTATAGTTGAAAACTTCCCTAATATGGGAAAGGAAATAGTTAATCAGGTCCAGGAGGCACAGAGAGTCCCATACAGAATAAATCCAAGGAGAAATACGCCAAGACACATATTAATCAAACTGTCAAAAATTAAACACAAAGAAATCATATTAAAAGCAGCAAGGCAAAAACAACAAATAACACACAAGGGAATCCCCATCAGGATAACAGCTGATCTCTCAGCAGAAACTCTACAAGCCAGGAGGGAGTGGCAGGACATACTTAAAGTGATGAAGGAGAAAAACCTGCAACCAAGATTACTCTACCCAGCAAGGATCTCATTCAGATTTGATGGAGAAATTAAAACGTTTACAGACAAGCAAAAGCTGAGAGAGTTCAGCACCACCAAACCAGCTTTACAACAAATGCTAAAGGAACTTCTCTAGGCAAGAAACACAACAGAAGGAATATACCTACAATAATGAACCCAAAACAATTAAGAAAATGGGAATAGGAACATACATATCGATAATTACCTTAAATGTAAATGGACTAAATGCTCCCACCAAAAGACACAGAGTGGCTGAATGGATACAAAAACAAGACCCATCTATATGCTGTCTACAAGAGACCCACTTCAGACCTAGAGACACATACAGACTGAAGGTGAGGGGATGGAAAAAGATATTCCATGCAAATGGAAACCAAAAGAAAGCTGGAGTAGCAATTCTCATATCAGACAAAATAGACTTTAAAATAAGGACTACTAGAAGAGACAAAGAAGGACACTACATAATGATCAAGGGATCGATCCAAGAAGAAGATATAACAATTGTAAATATTTATGCACCAAACATAGGAGCACCTCAATACATAAGGCAAATACTAACAGCCATAAAAGGAGAAATCGACAGTAACACACTCATAGTAGGGGACTTTAACACCCCACTTTCACCAATGGACAGATCATCCAAAATGAAAATAAATAAGGAAACACAAGCTTTAAATGATACATTAAACAAGATGGACTTAATTGATATTTATAGGACATTCCATCCAAAAACAACAGAATACACATTTTTCTCAAGTGCTCATGGAACATTCTCCAGGATAGATCATATCTTGGGTCACAAATCAAGCCTTGGTAAATTTAAGAAAATTGAAATTGTATCAAGTATCTTTTCCGACCACAATGCTATGAGACTAGATATCAATTACAGGAAAAGAGCTGTAAAAAATACAAACACATGGAGGCTAAACAATACACTACTTAATAACGAAGTGATCACTGAAGAAATCAAAGAGGAAATTAAAAAATACCTAGAAACAAATGACAATGGAGACACGACGACCCAAAACCTATGGGATGCAGCAAAAGCAGTTCTAAGAGGGAAGTTTATAGCAATACAATCCCACCTTAAGAAACAGGAAACATCTCGAATAAACAACCTAACCTTGCACCTAAAGCAATTAGAGAAAGAAGAACAAAAACATCCCAAAGTTAGCAGAAGGAAAGAAATCATAAAAATCAGATCAGAAATAAATGAAAAAGAAATGAAGGAAACGATAGCAAAGATCAATAAAACTAAAAGCTGGTTCTTTGAGAAGATAAACAAAATTGATAAACCATTAGCCAGACTCATCAAGAAAAAAAGGGAGAAGACTCAAATCAATAGAATTAGAAATGAAAAAGGAGAAGTAACAACTGACACTACAGAAATACAAAAGATCATGAGAGATTACTATAAGCAACTCTATGCCAATAAAATGGACAACCTGGAAGAAATGGACAAATTCTTAGAAATGCACAACCTGCCAAGACTGAATCAGGAAGAAATAGAAAATATGAACAGACCAATCACAAGCACTGAAATTGAAACTGTGATAAAAAATCTTCCAACAAACAAAAGCCCAGGACCAGATGGCTTCACAGGCGAATTCTATCAAGCATTTAGAGAAGAGCTAACACCTATCCTTCTCAAACTCTTCCAAAATATAGCAGAGGGAGGAACACTCCCAAACTCATTCTACGAGGCCACCATCACCTTGATACCAAAACCAGACAAGGATGTCACAAAGAAAGAAAACTACAGGCCAATATCACTGATGAACATAGATGCAAAAATCCTCAACAAAATACTAGCAAACAGAATCCAACAGCACATTAAAAGGATCATACACCATGATCAAGTGGGGTTTATTCCAGGAATGCAAGGATTCTTCAATATACGCAAATCAATCAACGTGATACACCATATTAACAAATTGAAGGAGAAAAACCATATGATCATCTCAATAGATGCAGAGAAAGCTTTCGACAAAATTCAACACCCATTTATGATAAAAACCCTGCAGAAAGTAGGCATAGAGGGAACTTTCCTCAACATAATAAAGGCCATATATGACAAACCCACAGCCAGCATCGTCCTCAATGGTGAAAAACTGAAACCATTTCCACTAAGATCAGGAACTAGACAAGGTTGCCCACTTTCACCACTCTTATTCAACATAGTTTTGGAAGTTCTAGCCACAGCAATCAGAGAAGAAAAGGAAATAACAGGAATCCAAATTGGAAAAGAAGAAGTAAAGCTGTCACTGTTTGCAGATGACATGATACTATACATAGAGAATCCTAAAGATGCTACCAGAAAACTACTAGAGTTAATCAATGAATTTGGTAAAGTTGCAGGATACAAAATTAATGCACAGAAATCTCTGGCATTCCTATATACTGATGATGAAAAATCTGAAAGTGAAATCAAGGAAACACTCCCATTTACCATTGCAACAAAAAGAATAAAATATCTAGGAATAAACCTACCTAAGGAGACAAAAGACCTGTATGCAGAAAATTATAAGACACTGATGAAAGAAATTAAAGATGATACAAATAGATGGAGAGATGTACCATGTTCTTGGATTGGAAGAATCAACATTGTGAAAATGACTCTACTACCCAAAGCAATCTACAGGTTCAATGCAATCCCTATCAAACTACCACTGGCATTTTTCACAGAACTAGAACAAAAAATTTCACAATTTGTATGGAAACACAAAAGACCCCGAATAGCCAAAGCAATCTTGAGAACGAAAAATGGAGCTGGAGGAATCAGGCTCCCTGACTTCAGACTATACTACAAAGCTACAGTAATCAAGACAGTATGGTACTGGCACAAAAACAGAAAGATAGATCAATGGAACAGGATAGAAAGCCCAGAGTTAAACCCACGGACATATGGTCACCTTATCTTTGATAAAGGAGGCAGGAATGTACAGTGGAGAAAGGACAGTCTCTTCAATAAGTGGTGCTGGGAAAACTGGATAGGGACATGTAAAAGTATGAGATTAGATCACTCCCTAACACCATACACAAAAATAAGCTCAAAATGGATTAAAGGCCTAAATGTAAGGCCAGACACTATCAAACTCTTAGAGGAAAACATAGGCAGAACACTCTATGACATAAATCACAGCAAGATCCTTTTTGACCCACCTCCTAGAGAAATGGAAATAAGGACAAAAATAAACACATGGGACCTAATGAAACTTAGAAGCTTTTGCACAGCAAAGGAAACCATAAACAAGACCAAAAGACAACCCTCAGAATGGGAGAAAATATTTGCAAATGAAGCAACTGACAAAGGATTAATCTCCAAAATTTATAAGCAGCTCATGCAGCTCAATAACAAAAAAACAAACAACCCAATCCAAAAATGGGCAGAAGACCTAAATAGACATTTCTCCACAGAAGATATACAGACTGCCAACAAACACATGAAAGGATGCTCAACATCTTTACTCATTAGAGAAATGCAAATCAAAACTACAATGAGATATCATCTCACACCAGTCAGAATGGCCATCATCAAAAAATCTAGAAACAATAAATGCTGGAGAAGGTGTGGAAAAAAGGGAACACTCTTGCACTGCTGGTGGGAATGTGAATTGGTACAGCCGCTATGGAGAACGGTATGGAGGTTCCTTAAAAAACTACAAATAGAACTACCATATGACCCAGCAATCCCACTACTGGGCATATACCCTGAGAAAACCATAATTCAAAAAGAGACATGTACCAAAATGTTCATAGCAGCCCTATTTACAATAGCCCGGAGATGGAAACAACCTAAGTGTCCATCATCGGATGAATGGATAAAGAAGATGTGGCACATATATACAATGGAATATTACTCAGCCATAAAAAGAAATGAAATTGAGCTATTTGTAATGAGGTGGATAGACCTAGAGTCTGTCATACAGAGTGAAGTAAGTCAGAAAGAGAAAGACAAATACTGTATGCTAACACATATATATGGAATTTAAGAAAAAAAAATGTCATGAAGAACTTAGGGGTAAGACGTGAATAAAGACACAGACCTACTAGAGAATGGACTTGAGGATATGGGGAGGGGGAAGGGTAAGCTGTGACAAAGTGAAAGAGCGGCATGGACATATATACACTACCAAACGTAAGGTAGATAGCTAGTGGGAAGCAGCCGCATAGCACAGGGAGATCAGCTTGGTGCCTTGTGACCGCCTGGAGGGGTGGGATAGGGAGGGTTGGAGGGAGACGCAAATGGGAGGGGATATGGAAACATATGTATATGTATAACTGATTAAATTTGTTATAAAGCAAAAAAAAAAAAATAATAATCAAGACAGAAAAAAAAAAAAATGTGGTAAGGAATAAGAAGACAACCAGTCTTAGCTTTCCCTGAGGTTGAAATAAACTTGACCCAATGGAAAAAAAAAAAATAATAATAAATAAATAAATAAATAAATAAATAAATAAAAAAAAAAAAAAAAAAAAAAAGACTGTAACAAGAGGTAAAGAAGGACAATATTTAATGATAAAGGGATTGATCCAACAAGAAGATATAACAATTGTAAATATATGAAACCAACATAGCAGCACCTCAATACACAAAGGAAATATTAATAGACATAAACAGAGAAATTTACATTAACACAATAATGTAGGGGATTTTAATATCCCACTTACATAAATAAATCTTCCAGACAGAAAAAACAATAAGGACACAGGTCTTAAATGACACATTAGATCAGGTGGACTTAAGAGACCTATATAGAACATTCCATCCAAAAGCAGTAGAATGCACACTCATTTCAAAAAAACTATTAGAATACTTCAATTAATTCAGTAAAACTGCAGGATACAAAATTATTATAAAGAAATCTGTTGTTTCTATACACTAACAATACACTATCAGAAAGAGAATTTAAGAAAACAATCCCATTTACAACTTTATCAAAAAGAATACAATGCCTAGGAATAAATCTAAAGAAAGAGGTAAAAGACCTGTACTCAGAAAACTATAAAACACTGTTGAAATGAATTGAAGATAACACTACAAATGGAGAGACATACTGTGTTTTGGATTGGAAGAATTAATGTTGTTTAAATGGCCATCCTACCCAAGACAATCTACAGATTCAAAGCAACCTCTCAAAAAATCTCAAGGGCATTTTTCACAGAAATAGAATGAATAATTTTAAAATTTGTATGTAAACACAAAAGACACAGAATAGCCAAAACAATCTTGAGTAAGAAGAACAAAGCTGGAGGTATCACATTCCTTGATTTCAAATTATACTACAAAGCTGCAGTATCAAAACAGTATGGTAATGGCCAAATACAGACACATAGATCAATAGAACAGAATAGAGAGCCCAGAAATGAACTCACGTTTATATGGTCAATTAATCTATGACAAAGGATGCAAGAATATACAATGGAGAAAAGACATTTATCTTCGATAAATGGTGTTGGGGAAATTGGATAACTACAGGCAAAAGAATCAAGCCAGACTGCTTTCTCAAAACATACACAAACATATGTCAAAATGGATTAAAAAGTTAAATGTAAGACCTGAAACCATAAAGCTTCTACCAAAAAATCATAGTTAGTATTCTCTTTGACATTGGTCTTAGCAATATTCTTTATATATATATAGATAGATAGATAGATAGATAGATAGATAGATAGATATAGATATAGATATAGATATAGATATATAGATATAGATATATCCTCAGGCAGTGGAAACAAAAGCAAAAATAAATAGATGTGACTACATCAAAGTAAAAAGATTTTGCACATTGAAGAAAACTGTCAAAAAAGGAAAAAACTACTGAATGTGAGAAGATATTTGTGAATGATATACCCTACAAGGGGTAATATCCAAAATATACAAGAAATCATACAGCTCAATATAAAAAACTGAACAACCCAATTCAAAATTGGGCAGAAGACAGGAATAGACATTTCTCCAAAGAAGATACACAGATGATCAACAGACACATGAAAAGATGTTCAATATCACTAGTCCTCAAGGAAATGCAAATCAGAACTACAATGAGATATCACCCTACACCTGTCCATACAGCTGTTATCAAAAAGACAACAAATAACGAGTGTTGGCAAAGATGTGGAGAAAAGAGAACTGTCATGTACTATTGGTAGGAATGTATATTGGTACAGTCACTATTGAAAACAACATGGAAGTTCCTCATAAAATTAAAAATAGAACTACCATATGATCCCTCAATTCCACTTCTAGGTATTTATCTGAAGAAAACAAAAGCACAAATTCAAAAAAGATATATGTGCCCCCATGTTCAGTCCAGTGTTATTTATAATAGCCAAAGTATGGAACTAACTTAAGTGCCCATTGATATATGAGTAGATAAAGACAAAGAGGTGTGTGTGTGTGTGTGTGTGTGTGTGTGTGTGTGTAGTCAGCCATAAAAAGTATAAAATCTTGCCAATTACAACAACATGGATGGACCTAGAGGGTATTATGGTAACTGAAATAAGTCAGAGAAAGGCAAATATTGTATGATTTCATTTAAATGTGAATATTAAAAAAAGAGCAGAAATAACAAAACAGAAACAGTGTCTGAGATACAGTTAACAGGCAGGTGGTTGCCAGAGGTGACAGGGATAGGGGAATGAGATAAAAAGATGAGGGCAATTAAGAGGTACAAACTTAATCATGGGTATGAAATGTACCGTGTGGGGTATATAGTCAATAATTATGTAATATCTTTGTATGGCGACAGATGGTGACTGGATTTATCATGGTGACAATTTTGAAACATATAGACAAAGCAAATCACTATGTTGTGCATCAGGAACTAATATAGTGCTGTAGGTCAATTATACTTCAGAAATAAACAAACAAACAAAAAACCTCATAGAAAAAGAGATCAGATTTACAGAGATGGGGTGTGGTGGGAGGAAGAATTGGAAGAAGTTAACCAAAAGTACAAATTTCCACTTATAAAATGGATAAGTCCTAAGGATGAAATGTACAACATGATAAATATAATTAACACTACTTTATGTTATATGAAAAATGTGGAGTAAATCCTTAGAGTTCTCTTTTCTCTTTCTTTTATTTGTATCTATATGAGATGACTGCTGTTCATTAAACTTACTATGGTAATCATTTCATGAGGTATATAAGTCAAATCATTATGCTGTGCACTTTAAAGCTATGCAGTGCTATATATCAATTATATCTCAATAAAAACTAGAAGAGAAAAAAACTAGAAATGAACCATATGGTGCTGATTGAACTGGAGATACAGTGAACCTGTGGTTTTTTGATGGATAAATGATATATGTACAGATATAGATATAGACATATAGATATATCCTAGTTCTGTCATATGGCAGGATCTGGAACTCCTACACTCTAATAGCAATGAGAAAACATAGTTTCCATATTTTTTTCTAAATGTCATTGCTACAATGAATCAGGGCTCCTTGGAGAAATGACTGATTCCAGTCCTATGGCAGAGAAAACACACAGGATAAACCTCAAATACTTTCTTATGCAGAAGAGCAAGGTATTGCTCATAAAGCCATAGACACACTTTGGAGAAGCCTGGCCAACACATCTTAATCAAGTGACCAAAGTTAATATTACCAGTAGTAAAACAAATAGAAATTATATGTCATCTTACATGCAATATAAGGATAATTTTATAAAGAACACATTAATAATACTTCTATGATATTCCTTGCAAAGATGGATAACGTGATCTATTCATAAGGAACCATCAGAAATACTCAAATTCAGGCACATTCTACAAAATAAATGTCTTCCAGTATTTATAAGTATAAAAATCATGAGAGCCAAAGAAAGATTAAGAAAGTATTCCAGATTTGAATAGAATAAAGGGAAATCAAATAAATGCAACATGGGATTCTGAACTGGAATCTTCTGCTGTAAAGGGCATTGTTGAGGTAATTGATGAAAATTATATGAAATCTAAGAATTACATAGCATCGTATAATGTATCAATGCTCATTTTCTGATTTTGATGGTTTTACTATGTATAAGGACATTAGGATAATGTCCTTGTTTAAAGGAAATATTCCAAAGGGTTCAGTTGTAATAAGGCAATAGTTTAGCTAATGTATCTCAAAAGCTTCACCTCAAAACAAAATCAGTACAATGTGTGCAAAAATTTTAAATTTTAAAGAATTTTCTTAATTAAAGAAGTTTTAATGAAAAAGATGTGCTAAGTTTTTACATATTTAAAAAATAAAACTTTCTCGAAATTATGAACAAAATTTAAAAGATAAAAAGTAAACTAGGAATCATTTGAGGCAAATGATTAATATAACACTGAGACATATAGGAAAATATGAACATAGGATTTAATACAAGCAAGGTAGGATTTAGTATAAGAAATTTGAGGGGTTGGAGGATTGAAAGTCAGGATTAGCAATATTTAGGAAACCAGAAAGTGCTGGAAGTGTCAGATGCCACCCTCTAAAATAACAGTTGACTACAGAACCAAAGTGGGCACTTTGTAAATGAATGTTCAGAAACCTTTGGTAACATTTTATGCCTGTAGTCTATTGGAGACCACATGCCTACTGCAGCAAAAGCACCAATGACTTTTCTTTCTGTTCCACGTTCCAAATCATGTGTGAATTTTTCACATTGCTATAAACTAAATAATAACAGGCAGACATTCTGGGAAATATAGTTCCCAGATTTCCAACCCCTAATATATAGAGGAGCACATAGAAGGGGGAAATGACACTTAGTGGTAGATAATCCAGCACGTGATAATGGTATTACGATATAAAGACAATAATTAATTAATTAATTAAAACTCCAATTGAAATATGGTTGCCAGAAATAAACAGAAAAATGACAGGAAATATATAAATTATTAATAAATATGACACATATGTAACATGTACTTTTTCATATTCATCAAGTAAAATTAAATTTATATCCAGTTTTTATAAGAAAGGATGTAGTGAGTTGGGTAATCTCATACAGAAATAATAGCAGTATCCACTACAATTAAACTTAGGATAAGGGGTTTAGAAAATGCATTATGTAGTCTAAATCATGTATAGTCTTGCTCAGTAATTGCTTTTATTGGAATACATCCTATAAAAATCTCCAGACAACAAATATTTATGTAATTGGATACCTCTTTCTTATTAAAGAAGTTTAATCAATATAAAAGTCCAATAATAGGGGAGTTCTTACACAAAATATGATAAATCCATAAAGTAAAATATCATGTAAACATTAAAAATCATGATTTTAAAAATATAAAAGAGAACAATTTAATATACACAGATTTTAAAAGTATGTTAAAAAACAAAATATTATTACAAAATATTCATGTATGGAAGGAAAGGCTGGTGAGCATTATTTTTCTTTCTTCCTTATTTTTTAAATTATTTTCCAGACACTCTACAATGGATTTATTATGAATAAAATCAGGAAAATAATACAAATATTCTATTTAAAATAAACTAGGATAGCTCTTTTGCAAAAATAAGCAGAATAAAATTCAGATTGAGCAGGTCAAGAGATTTAGAAATTATTGTCCTGTTGGGAAATGGTAAAACCCTGGGGGAGTGTGAGTGAAAATAAGAGGTGGAATATGAGACTGGAGAGACAGCCTACATTATAGCCCTCGTCCTGTGGTAAATCTTTTCTGGATTCTAATTTGATAAGTGATAAAATATATGTGCTGATATATGGTTCTGTTTAATGTTGAATATCAAATCTGTAACTATGATCAATCTAACTGTAATTTATAAATACTATTAGTGTTTAATTATTTTATAACTTTTTTCTAATTACCTAAGAACATAATTTATTTTAATTTCAGTGACAAGGTCAAGGGCAATGAGCTAGGCCATTTGGCTGAAGCATTAGCCGTTAAATAAATGCACATACAGAGATTTTGAATGTCAAATATCAGGGGAAAAACATAGATTCAGTATTGAGCATTTTAAGGCTTTGCTTTGATTTTTACCAACATTCTTTCTTGAGATTTCACAATCAAAATTGTTTCATTATTGGCAGAAGACCTAGATAGACATTTATTCAAAGAAGATATACAGGTTGCCAACAAACACATGAAAGAATGCTCAACATCATTAATCATTAGATAAATGCAAATCAAAACTACAATGAGATATCCTCTCACACCTGTCATCAAAAAGTCTAGAAACAATGAATGCTGGAGAGGGTGTGGAGAAAAGGGAACACTCTTACACTGTTGGTGAGAATGTAAATTGATACAGTCACTATGGAGATTAGTATGGAGGTTCCTTAAAAATCTAAAAATAGAACTACCATATGACCCAGCAATCCCACTACTGGGCATATACCCTGAGAAAACCATAATTCAAAAAGAGTCATGTACCAAAATGTTCATTGCAGCTCTATTTACAATAGCCAGGACATGGAAGCAACCTAAGTGTCCATCATTGGATGAATGGATAAAGAAGATGTGGCACATATATACAATGGAGTATTACTCAGCCATAAAAAGAAACTAAATTGAGTTATTTGTAGTGAGGTCGATGGACCTAGAGTCTGTCATACAGAGTGAAATAAGTGAGAAAGAGAAAAACAAATACGGTATGCTAACATATATATATGGAATCTAAGAAAAAAAAATGGTTATGAAGAACTTAGGGGTAAGATAGGAATAAAGACACAGACCTACTAGAGAATGGGCTTGAGGATATGGGAAGGGGGAAGAGTAAGCTGTGACAAAGTGAGAGAATAGCATGGACATATATGCACAACCAAACATAAAATATATAGCTAGTGGGAAGCAGACACATAGCACATGGAGATTAGCTCTGTGCTTTGTGTCCACCTAGAGGGGTGGGATAGGGAGGGTGGGAGCGAGACACAAGAGGGAGGAGATATGGGGATATATGTATACATATAGCTGAGTCACTTTGTTATACAGCAGCAACTAACACAACAATGTAAAGCAATTATACTCCAATAAAGATGTTAAAAATAAATAAATAAATAAAATAAAAATAAAATAAAATGGTGCAACTGCTGTAGGAAACTATGTGCTATCATTTTCATCATGTATGGCTAATACAGGAAAATAATGTGAGTTAGAAAGGATACACACAAAAGGGATCCTTAGGCCTTTGAGTCTGTTAGAGCAGTATTACTCTTAGTATGTCCAAAGCAATATATGGTTTGAATAGAAAGCATGGTTTTTTACAACTGTCAGCTCACTGCTTTATCAGTCATGACTTGTGGTTGTGGAACATGACTGCAGAACTCCAATGGACTCACCACATGTGAGAATTCAGGAAGACTCAGAACAACACTGCACAGGATTCATTGGATATTGCTAGGGAGGACCAAGAGGGGTCAAGTCTGACTCTTACGTTGTTCTCTGCTGCAGATCTTATGATTCACTGACAGTGACATATTATAATTCTATGAAGGAAATATTTGAAACATTATGAGAAAATATTATTATTCTTAGAAGACAGTTGTGTGAAATTTGAGGAGTGTATGTTTTGAGTAAGAGAGCTTGTATTACGTTTATAAAGTAGAAATAATGTGAGAGTGGATAAGATGTAAAAATAAAAATGATGTAATGCCTGCTGGGGAATGGTGATACTTTTACTCTTATACTGATTGGGCATAGATGGAAAGAGTTGCTCTATTTTCCACTAGGCAGAGTAAGTGTACAGTTTATCTACTAGTAAAACAGGGTCAAGAAAAATGAGAAAAGTTCAGCTTGAATAAAAGTATTTTTAAAATAATAATCATAAAATTTATGGAAAAGCCATTTGCTTTCTGCAACCATAGGGTGTCATGTTTTAAATGTAATATTGTATTTTTAAAATTATTTTCCACTATAATTTATTACAATAAATTGAATATAGTTCCCTGTGCTATACAATAGGACCTGTTGTTTTATCAATTTTATACAGAGTAGTTTGCATCTTCCAATCCCAAATTCCTGATTTATCCCTCCCACTTTCCCCTTTGGTAATCATAAGTTTGTTTTCTATGTCTGTGAGTCTGTTTCTGTTTTGTAAATAAGTTCATTTGTATTATATTTTAGATTCCACATATAAGTGATATCATATGGTATTTGCCTTTCTCTGTCTGGCTTACTTCTCTTAGTATGATAATATATATGTCCATCCATGTTGCTGCAAATGGCATTATTTTATTCTTTTTATAGCTGAGTAATAGTCCACTGTGTGTGTGTGTGTGTGTGTGTGTGTGTATACCACATTTTCTTTATCCATTCATCTATCAATGGACATTTAGGTTGCTTCCATGTGTTGGCTATTGTAAATAGTGCTGTAATGAACAATGGGGCTCATGTATAGTTTTGAACCATGTTTTTCTCTGGATGTATTCCCAGGCGTGGGATTGTTGGATGACACAGTAGCTTTAGTTTTAGTTTCTTAAGGAAACTCCATACTGTTCTCCATAGTGGCTGTACAAATTTACTTTCCAACCAACAATGTAGGAGGGTTCCCCTTCCTTCACGCTCTTTCCAGCTTTTACTGAAGTATAGTTGATTTACAATATTATATTAGTTTCAGTTGCACACCATAGTGATTCAGTATTTTTACAGATTATACTCCATTAAAAGTTATTACAAGATAATAGATATAATCCCCTGTGCTGTACAATATATCCTTGTTGCTTATCTATTTTGTACATAGTATTTGTATCTCCTAATTCCATACCCCTAATTTGCCCCTCCACTGTCCCTCTCCCATATGATAATCATTAGTTTGTTTTCTGCATCTGTGAGTCTGTTTTTCTTTCCCATATACATTGGTTTGTCTTATTTTTTAGATTCTACATGTAAGAGATATCATGCAGTATTTGTCTTTCTCTGTCTGATTTATTTCAATAAGCACAATAATCCCTAGGTCCATTCACATTGTTGTAACTGGCAGAATTTCACTATTTGGATTCATTTCATTGTTAGGGTTTATCATGTTTCAGACCCTGTGTGCTTCCTGTATTTGGTGTCTGTTTTCTTCTTCAAGTTTGGGAAGTTTTCAGTCTTATTTCCTCAAATACATTTTCAATCCCTTTCTCTCTTTCTTCTTCTGGGACCCCTATAATGCAAATTTTAGAATGCTTAATGTTATTCCAGAGATCTCTTAAATTGCTTTCATTTTTTAAATGTGTTTTTCATTCTGCTGTTCTGATTGAGTGATTTCCATTATTCTATTTTCCAGATCACTAATGCATTCTTCTGTATCACTTAGACTCCTATTCATTCCTTCTAGTATGTTTTTCATTTTAGCTATTGAATCTTTCATTCCTGATTTTAAAAAAATATATATTAATAATATTTTCTTGTTAGAATAATCAGTGTTTAGATGAATTCTTTTCTCTAATTCAGTTAACATTTTTATTACCAACGTTTTGAATTATTTTCTGGTAAATCATTTATTTCTGTTCTATTTATTTTTTTCTGGGCTTTTTCTCTTGCTCTTTCAATTGAAAGTAGCTTCTCTGCTTTTTCATTTGCTTCACTTTCTTTGCTTCTACGAATTTAGGTGAAAGAGTTACTTATTGTGGTTTTGAAGGGGTATTCTTATGTAGGAGCATCCCTATACAGATTGCATAAGCCCAGTGTCTTTGATGAGAGGGGAGGGTTTGATGTGGATGTCAGTCTCATCTTTCCTCAGATAGTTCTGGCAGCTATCACTTTGGTAGTGGGTGGGACTGGAGATGGAGGGGCTAGAGCTGGCACCAGGTGTGGAGGGGAGACTTCCTCTGTACCCATTGTCCATTACTGCTCTGTTAGAAGCCCTTGTGGTCAGGCTCAAATTGGCTCTGTTCCCTTTAAGTGTGTTTTAAACTCTCCCCACACTGAGATCTTTGCTCCAAATAGGGCAAAGATCTGAAGAAGCAAGTGCTGAAGATGAGCTGAAGCAAGTGGGGCCCATGAACAGACAGAAGTCTGATACACTGGCTGTGCAGGCATCTGCAGATACTCTCATATGAAGCCTCGGCTACAAGTTCTCTTTGTCTCTCATAGCCTAACATAGCCCTGACTCTTCCCACCTCCACCCCACCCTGTTGTGGAGCTACTCTGCAGGGCAGGTGGGGCTTGTGTGGTTTCTCTGCATGTACTGGGGAGATGAGCTGTGGTGGAGTGACTGCCCTCAGAAATCTAGGCAGCTGCTGGAGTGCCACTTTTGTAAGTGCCAACAATGGCCACCACTGCCCAATCTGGGCTCTACCCTGGGGCCAGGTCACCTCTGCATCCCAAGGTTGAGTATTTTCCTAACTGCTCCAGATCCAGTACCATGCTGAGGCATGGAGTTCACAGGACCAGAGCGTTTGCTGGGCTTGAGCTGGGGTGCATGGTAAAGTAGTGGTTAGAAACCCAGTAGCCACTAAAGCACAGCTCTCTCTGCCTTGTCTCAAGGGCTAGCCAGCATGCGCTCCTCACAAGTGAAGTCCAGGATTCTCTCAGCACTCAGCATTCCTCCAACCTGCCAAGGGGTCTTGTCCTCTCCATGAAGGACCCGAGACCTGGGATACCTTTTCTTTGGCTCAACCTGCTCACTCCCCAGGGTGAGGATCCACCGTGTAATTGCCCTTTTCCTCTGAGTCTCCTCCCATGGACACAGATCCTGACCTGATCAATTTTCTTTCCTTCCTATCCAATTATGTGTGTATCTTGCTTACAGCCTTAGTTGCACAGGAGTATTTCTGCCAGTTTCCTGTTAGTTTTCAGTAAGAATTTTTCCACATGTAGATGTATTTTTGATGTGTTTGTGGGGAGAGGTGAGTTCCACATCCTCTTACTCCACCATCTTGATCCCCCTCTCTGGTGTTCCCAAGTGTTTTAATCTAGTTCACAATCAAGTGAAAGAAAATATCAACTGGTGGAATTATAAGCAGACCATTTTTTTTTCAAGGCATGAAGAATCTATACTAGTCAGAGCTGTCCAGAGCCACCTCAGGAATTTTGACATTTATTTTTCCTAAATCCAAAGGTGATAAATGTGTGTGTGTGTGTGTGTATATATATATATATATATATATATATATATATATATATATATATATATATATATATATATATATATATAATAACTTCACAATATATATAACATACATGTACATATATATTATATATATACATATATATTTCATACATATATGTAAATTCAAGAAATTGATTGGAGGTTATATTAGATCCATGGCTCAAAATTTTTCTTCATTTTCATTCTGCAATTCTAAAGTCTCAGATGTGTAATAAATATGTAAATTTCCAAACCCATTTAATACTCACTGAGTACCTTGTGGTGTGGAATCCATAATTCTGAATTATTTAAAACCCTAGAAGTGATTCTGATGTGTTCTGTCTGTGGAGCTGGTGACCAAGATGAGTTTAATGTCCTTCCAATTCTGACATTTAATTTATTCAGTTTCTCTCAGTTCTTGATTTTCAGAGAATGAATCTCATGCTTTTCTTCATTTGCAAGGCCTTGTTCATAATTGCCATCAAATAAATATTTCATGAATAAAAGAACAAATGAATGATTGAATAAAAGATAGGACATCTCATTCCACCCCCCATCAGCTCTGTAAAATACTAAAAATCCTCTTAAAATGGGCATAGAAGTTAATGAAATAAGTATTAAAGTTAAAATAGAAATCAGTGGCAAGAGAGAGAAAATATGGATAAAACAAACGAATTAGTTAGTGCTTTTGGGCAGAGAAAGAGATTAGGGAGAAACTATTTAAACTAAGATAAGATAATAAGTTTGAGAAACTAGAACCTATTGAAAAACTTGAAAACATAATAAAAGAAAGGAATACACCAATTTTGAGAGGCTGAGGAGTAACAGACAGGGAAGAAGAAAGCTCTGTCTCTGAAGCTGATATGATCATCATCCAGAATCTTCACAGAAAAAAATATATATATATATTTCCTTTTGCTCAAGAAATAGCTTATTTACAGGGACTGTAATGTTATAAACATTTCACTGTTCATCTTCAGGGCATGACACATGATCTTTTTCTTCTATTCTGGTATGTTTTATAGGACAAAATGGTTTGGTGGCTGTGGTTTTGACATCTACAAATATATCAGATTAAAGCTTAAGTCAGTTCACCTTAAGTTATTTTGGCAAAAGGTAGATTTTTTCTTTTTTCTTTTCTTTTTTTTGCTGTGTTTTTATTTTGGATCATATCCATTAACCTGCATGTGTGTGAACATCTACACACTCACACACAAACACGCTTGGTTTGGAGGCACTGGTAGGGTCTATAAAATAAAATAACTTTCCTAAAAAGATTTATTAACTACTGTTTCTCAAGTTAATCAAGATTACTTGTAAGCAGCACTTTTGTATGAAATATTCAGGAGATGTTTCATTGGAAAATTGCCTATTACACTAATAAGTTATGGGGAAAATAACAAATGACAGTTTAAAACAGTAAATACATAAGTGAGAAGCTTAAAAACTAAAATATGTAATATCAAGGAATCATAGTTTCTCCATGCAACTAATCCCTTCCATCAGTATCCTAACTCAAGATACAGTCTCATCATGGACTGACAAAAAAAAAAAAAAAAAGTCAGATTAATAGTGCAAAACTGTGCATATTCCACTGTGGTTTAATAATTCAGGGCTGCATTAAATCCTTATATAAATTATATATTATATAAATATATTATTATATAAATATAAATTTATAATTTGCATTGTAAGTTAAAATTATAATTTTGGGACAAAAAATATATTAATTTATTTATCATAACCTAATCGCCTGATTCATTGATTCGGGGACATGTGCTAGTTAGTGAGCTCTCCCATGTGTAGACATTTGTCAAGTTTTTGTTTTAGCAAACCTGGGAAAGTTTCCTGCATCTAGCAATACAGTGGGTAAAAAAGCATGGTGTCTATAGCTATTGAAAGAATTTCTATGCATATGTGTCAGAATAATTTTCTGAGACACAGATTTTTTTTCCTTTGCATCTTCTATTTTATTCTTCCATTTTCTGCCTTTCTTTCCCTTCTTTAAACAGGTAGCCATACTGTGCTTTCTTTCTCCAGGTGGGGTTTCTGTTTGGGCTTTTTGACTTTCATTTCCAAATGTCTAAACACAATGAAAAGAATATAATTTGAAGACACATGGTTTATCTTTAAAATTAAAAAAGATGCCTCCAAAAGAGAGGTGTGCACCTGTATGTGTGTGTAAGTTCTGCCCTTTGAGAAGAGGGATTTGTCAGTATTCCTGAGGATGTGGCAGAAGTTCAGAATAAATGGCATCAGGTTACATGGAGAAGACTGAATGACTCCAGTGCTTCCGACCACTATAGTGATACCCACTTCTAAGGAAACCACTGAAGCAGCAGGTAATTGGACTTGTCAACTGGAGTAATGAAATTCTCAAAGGAAACAGATGATCAGAGACCAATCATTCTTCCCTGGTGTTTAATATGGTGTAAGATTATAGAAGTTTGAGGAGAACTGCAAGCATAATTGAAGTTAAATTTTCCGCCTGCTTGGAGAAATTATGAACTATGTATTGTATACAATACATAGAAGTCACTGTTAGAAAATATTCTGAACATGGACCTTAAGAAGAATAATGACCATAACCCTGAATGTGTGTGCATACTATGTATGTGTGTTCCTATAGATGAGTGAGGCTCATTGAAATCAGAAGTCATATATGAGTCATATATGGGCATGGAATTCTCTTAGACATAGAAATATTTGAATTTTGAATACAGCTCCTAGAGAACTATTTACCAACTGCTTAAGTGGGGATTCTGGAATTTTAAAAGAAAAAAATAATATCAAGATGCTAGGAATTCACTAGATCTGGATCCAACCTCCAATGCAACTAGATGAAGATTACCTGTTAATTCTTATTCTGTGGTGACAGAGACACACTGGCACCATCTTGTAATAAAACCAGAGAATAAAACTTCAGGTAAAAATAATAGAACATCTCAGAAAATGAAGAAGAAAGACACAGGAGATCCATGAGATTGACCATTTCTAGGTAGTATATGAAGTGCTAACATCTGATTAAGTTTGAGTAGCGTTGGAATGTATTTCAATAACACAATGATGGCCATGCATGCTTTGTTGAATTCAGTGAATTATTAAATGGGTATATCATACTGATACTTGTATTTTTACAATGAACCTTTCATCCTAAATAATTTTCTCGCAGTTCACATAATATATATTATTTGATTAGGAGTCAGGCGTGATTTAGAAATTATCTTTTCAGGTTTCTATTCCCTTATCTGTAAAAGGAAAGATGGATTCTATCAATTGATCTATTAAGCTGCTTCTAGATTTATAAAATGCCATAGGTTAGTTCTGGTGATACTAGAGTAATGATTCAACTTATAGAAGCAAAAAATTTGTGGTTCATTATTTCATTTATTCATCAAATATTTATTTGTTGTCTGTGGCTTACTAGCTATTATATTGAGTCTTGAAATTACAAATATGAATAAGATAAGGATCTTGCCCCAAAGAGGCTAAAGACTACAAGGAAAGACATTCATGTAAATAATCACTTAAGATATACTTATCTGCATCTAGAATGCAACCAACAATGAGGTTCTGTAGCTCCAATCTTCTGTGTTATGCAAAAACAAAATTTCTCTGTTGTCATATATCAAGTCAAAATTATAACATATCCACCAGAATCCTATCCTTCATTTCACAAGTACTCTTAATGAATAAAAGGGGGAGGGTAATTAGAGTCAGGGTATTGGAAAGATAATCGAATGTTTTCTCCTCATCTCCCTTTTTTTTTTTTTTTTTTTTTTGCGGTATGGGGACCTCTCACTGTTGTGGCCTCTCCCGTTGTGGAGCACAGGCTCCAGACGTGCAGGTTCAGCGGCCATGGTTCACGGGCCCAGCCACTCCACAGCATGTGGGATCCTCCCGGACCGGGGCACGAACCCGTGTCCCCTGCATCGGCAGGCGGACGCTCAACCACTGTGCCACCAGGAAAGCCCTCTCCTCACCTCTTAAAGCTCAGCCATTTACTATGTCAGTCATTTCTTTTCCATCCTCTACCATCAATCTTTATTGCTAGCTGAAACTAACAAGTTAACTAACTTAAAAGATTTCAGGGAAACTGGGGAAAGAGATGATATCTTAAAATGTCACTTCTCCTGTTACACTGCTCTTTAACAAACTTATAAATAGCAGTTTATTGTGAAATAATGGAGTCTTACTATAAATTATATTTCTAGAATTTTTCTATTATAACTTTCAAATCAGGTTTGTAGGTTGAGGAAGCAAGGAGTAAAGCTAAAAAGATCTAGTATAGTTTTGAACATCATGTATTCTGGATTGAAGAGTGGCAAATTCCAGTTTCTGTAGAATTACTTTACGACTTCTGCCCTTTAATCCAAGTATTTGTGTTATCTTACCCAGAATACTGCACTAGTATAACAGCTGGTTTCCTACACCATTCTCATCCTTGTCCAACTTATTTCTTTTTCATGGCTTGCTCTCATATATCCCCAGCCTCATCTGCTTCATTATTCCCTTATTTTCTCATCACCAACTCAGTTGTCTTTCAGTCAGTGACTGCATATGCCATGCTCTCTACCAAAACTGAACATTTGCTCAGTTCATTATATTATTTCTGCATGGAATGCTTTTGCCTTTCTTCTCCTCTTTTTTCCATCTTAGATTCATCATTCAGGAGTCTTACTCTGACTATGCAGATTAGATCTAATCTCCCTGGACTCTCATGCTACCTGTTTCACCTACAACAGTTGATTTTTTAAAATTTATTTGTATGATTCCTTTATTAATAAATGATTTCCCAACTGGATTGTAATCTCCAAAAGAACAGGTCAACTACCCTTTACTCTCCATCTCCATTTACTATACCAGTATTATCTACCATAAAGTTTGGAGTAGAGTTGGAACTCAATACATTTTTAATGAATGAAAGAATATCTAAGATGGAAAGAATTAGAAAAGAGGAGTACTTGAACATGAATTTAAGTAGTAAGGAAGGTGAATAAATGGGATAAGAAAAACAAACCGGTATTTGTTGAGTATGTACCAGACACTGTGCTAAGAACTGAACATTTTTGCCTTACTTGATTTTTACAAAACCTATGTATTATCAAATTGTATATTTGTGTATGAGGAGACTCACATCACGATTTTGGCAGCACTTTTCTTACTTCAAGTGATAATTCTTGAAATCAGAATATGGCCTATTCCCTCAGCTATCAAACTTTCTTAGGTATGAAAATTAGAACATTTACTTTGGAGATGGATTCTTTTTCCTGTTGGTAATAAGTCTTAAATAATTGCATATTGTCCTGAGAGAATGGTAGAAATTCTACTGATTTTAGAACATATTAAATTAAACAAAATAACACCATTCAACATAGTTCTGTTAAAATTGCAATAAAACTATAGCTTATCCTTTACGTGACTCTTAAATCACTCATTTGGGAGAATCCCTGTTCTCATTGAAGACTTCTTCCTTTTTTCTGTTTGAGTGGAAGGACTGATTCTAAAGAAATATATTCTAGTTCATCCCATTAATAATGTATATTTTAAGGAACAATCTTGTGCTGGTAGGTGTATGGAAGAGTTGAGCCAAGAGGTCATTTCAATCTCTCTTATTTCTATAACTCTATGAACCTGCTCTGACAGTGTGAGTACTGGAACTTCCAATAATTTTAAGACCTCAATGGTTGTGAATCAGGAATTTGATATCTGGCTGTCAATTTCGGTCAGCCTAAAACTGCTGGTAGGGAAGGGATCATTTAAATTCCCTAGCAAGACTGAGGTAAACCTGGTAATGTTACTGGATGGTGCATTTGCTAATTAAACTACAGTCTCTTAAATTGAAAGGGGAAAAGGGCCTGATAGAGAGAGAAAATGAATAACACATTTGCATGTGTAAAAAAAGAGATGTAACTATGTATATTGGTTGTAGTATTATTTATAACATCAAAAGTTATAGATACTCTATATGTATAACAATAGAACAGTAAATGATTAAAAAGTTAAGTGGTAGCATACAATGGGATACCATGCAGCAGTTTTACGGTTTTTTTTTTTTGTTTGTTTGTTTGTTTGCCATACACTGGCCTCTCACTCTTGTGGCCTCTCCTGTTGTGGAGCACAGGCTCCAGACGTGAAGGCTCAGCAGCCATGGCTCACGTGCCCAGCCAGTCAGCGGCATGTGGGATCCTCCCAGACTGGAGCATGAAACCGCATCCCCTGCATCGGCAGGCGGACTCTCAACCACTGCGCCACCAGGGAAGCCTCATACAGCAGTTTTAAAAGTCAGTATATTATGCTTGATGGAGAAAATAATGAAAGATTTAGTTTTAAATTAAAAAAAATAAGTTGAAGAATATAATAATACTATGTCATATAAAAGTTAACAAATTGTAAATTTGTGTATTTGAATATATTTCTATGTAGTACAAAACTCAAAATTATTAATATTGGTTACTCAGCAAAGAAAGATGAAGTTTGGAGATAATGATATTTATATTTTTAAAAATACCACTTTTTCATTTTTTGAATTGCTTACAACTATTATATAAGAATGGAATCCTAGTAGTGTTTAAATAAAAGTATATAAAATAAAACAGTACAATCTCTGCCTGATTTTACATAGTTAATTTGCAAAAGAGAAGAATATAAGGGAAAGAGTTTTGAATTTGGAGAACTGAAAAAGTCTATGCACAGGTCTTGGTCTTTCTTGGTCTCTATTTATTCATCTGTTAATTCAGAACAATAGCAGCTACATCACAAGGCTATTGAATGAGACACTCTATACACAATCTCAAGTAAAGTCTGCCATAGAGTAAAAAGTCCCTCAATAGCTACTAGTTATCTTTCTTGTTTCTCTTCCCAGCTCACAGACTTAGAGCTTAAAAAGAAAAAAAAAAAAAAGAATAGTCCCTCACAGACTTCCAATATAGTTCTGAGAAATGAAACTGTTCTAAAGACGAGTGAATAAAACAACAACAACAACTAGCCGAAGTGTTTCACTGTTTAAAATTATAGTGAAACATTTGTTTCAGGACTAATTATTGGCAACAGTTCCAAAAATGAAAAGATGTTGAACAGATGAACTTTAAAACATAGGCAGAGATGAGATCTGCATTTAGATGTGTGGCTATTTCAAAACATACATATTTCAAAGGGAAGAGCTAGTAGTTGTGAGGAAAATGTTAGTGAGTTACTGGTGTCTATTTTGGTTTTCCCTTTGCCTTGTGAAGGATTTGGCTGGAAGTTATATGGGAAATCCAATTAATAAATTAGATATATTCACTAGTCATTTATCTTCAGCCTGTGGCCCATCAAACTGGTGCTGGGATGCTGAGACTGCTCCCTGCTCAGAATGTAATTCATCAACCTTGCTGCAAAGAGGATGCTTTGCCAAGAATAGTATATGCAAAACAGGATGAAGAGAAGGTCAATACACTCATAATCACAGAAGCATCCTGTAATGCCATTGATGAGGCTTTGCACCCCCTGAAAAACTTGGGCACTTCTCTTTGGTTTATCAGTTTAAGAATTAGGGCTAAGACTTGGCAGCCTAAATTCTCACATGGTGGTTAAGATTCCCCTAAAAATAGAACAAAAGAACATACCAAGCCCTTGAATGATTTTTATTTCTGGATATCCTATGTTGACTTTTTCTTCATCCCCCAACCACCTTGGCCATTATTTTTCTTCTAGAGGAAGGATCTTCTAAGAAAAGTCCTCTTCTTACTGCTCCAACTAAGAAAGAGAATAGGGAGCTTCAACTTTTGGACATGATGGAGTAAAAAAGGATGGATTTACCCTTCTATTCAGAAAAACTACAAAACTAGACAAAATGTAGGAAATGACAGTTTCACACATTCAGTAACCAGCAGTACAGGACAATGATCACTGAGAGGAGAGGGGCTACAATATGCAGAAATAAATCACTGCCGCCAACTGGACAGTCTGGGCACTGAGGTAGATTTCCACAATAAGTAAAGCCTGTTCTCTGAGGAAACTGACTATAATCAAGCTGCTGATGAAGCCAGTCCTACCCAGTCACTGCTATATCTACTTGAATCCATCATCAAGCCAGACATGGTAGCACATCCACCATCATGGACTGGGAACACAGTTAAGATTATATATGATTCTAATGCAAAAACTACAACTGCATGTCAAACTTGTGACTTCTGCCAACAATGATCCCATCTGTCTCAGGGTGACAAAGACCATATTGTATGAGGTGAGCCCCTGACTGCTTCTGGGAAATTGACCATGTAGAATTTTAGGCCTATCGTGGGGGAACTGTCAATGCTTCACTGCTATTCTAGTCTGACCAGCTGACTCTGGTATCATATTTGCCCTTGAAACAAAAATTGTGTCATGTTTTCAGCTTTTCAGATCATCTGTGTTCTGACAGTGGTGTGCATTCTGTCTTAAAGACCACTTAATTGAACAATTGTCATGGTATTCAATGGACACCTTATTATCCTCAGGTTACTGGAGTCGATATGAAGTGGAACATATGTCTGAAAGGAAACTAAAAAAGATTTCTGATTTTTTGACTCTCAACTCTTCCTGTTCTACACATCTGAGTAAGGCAGTTTGGTCACTACAAATGGCTGTCCCCCAACAAAGGTTTCTTTCCTTTGGTAATTGCCAGGTTAATGAAGAGGGTGAAGGGTTACATAGGGCAAATTTGATAATTGATTTCTCCTTCTTTTTTTTTTTTTTTTTTTTTTTTTTTTGCAGTACACGGACCTCTCACTGTTGTGGCCTCTCCCATTGCAGAGCACAGGCTCTGGATGCGAAGGCTCAGCGGCCATGGCTCATGGGCCCAGCTGCTCCGTGGCATGTGGGATCTTCCTGGACCAGGGCATGAACCCATGTCCCCTGCATCGGCAGGCGGGCTCTCAACCACTGTGTCACCAGGGAAACCCCTCTCCTTCATTTTTGAAGGATAATTTTTCTGGGTATAACATTTTGGGTTGACATTCATTTTCATTCAGAATTCAAAATATATCATCCCATTGCCTTTGGCCTCCACAATTTCTAATGAGAGGTTAGTTGTTAGTCTTATTGAAAACCTCTTGTATATGTTGAGTATCTTCTCTCTTGCTGTTTTCAATTTTCAGTTTGTTTTTAGATTTCAAAAGTTACCCTAGGGCTTCCCTTCCCTTCATTCTTTTTCTTTTTTGTTCCTTAGACTACAAAATCTCAATTGACCACTTTTAAAGTTTATTATTTTTTTTTCCTTCTGCCACCCAATGCCTCTGCTGAGTCTCTCTACTGAATTTATTATTTAAGTTATTGTACTTTTCTACTCCAGAAATTCAATTTGGTTCTTCATAATTTTTATCATTTTACTGATATTCTCTATTGGTGGAATATTATTTTCATACTATTTTGTTTCTTTAGGTCTGGTTTTTGTTATTCTTTGAATGTATTTATAATAGCTGATTTTAAGTCTTTTTCCAATAAGTCCAATGTCTGTATTTCTTCAGGGACAGCTATTTTTTCCTCCCTCTGGAGCTTTTGTTTTTGTTTTTGCTTCTTACTTGTTTTCCTCCCTTAGTTTAATTTTTCTTCTTCTAAGTTTTTGTTGAAAATTATATAAAATTTTACAAAAATTGGACATATTATATTATATAATATAGCAACTCTAGAAGTCAGTCTTCCAACTCCCCAAATTTGTGGTGATTTTTCTGGTTATTTTTGTTATTCCTTTTTTTTTAGTGATTTCTTTGGACAAGTTCTACAAAATTTGTATTCTTTGTTGTGTGTGGCCACACACACACTTTGTTGCATGTGGTCTCTTTTCTGTAGTTTAGTGGTCAGTTTATGATTGGAATTCTTAAATGGGTAGAACCATTAATTCTCCCAGTCTTTGTTGAAGGAATCTGTGTGTATGTTGAGACACTCATTCAGCATCAGCCAGACAATTAACAACTCTTCCTTAACTTCACTTTCTGCTTTTGTAGAACCTCAAAGTCAATGAAAGGTTAAGCTTAAGACTTTCTCTTGTCTTCCCTGAGCATATGTACACCTTTACAGATTCTATGGGCTTCTTATTTCCAGATTTTTCTTTTAAGTTTTTGGCTAGCCTGTTCTTTGCCTGTACTGTTATCCATAGCCCAGGCAGCTGCAAAATTAGTCAATTTTTTTCTTGCTGTTTTACACAAATATCTCCAGTGAAAAGGCTCTTTTTTTCTTTTTTTTTTTTTTGCATTGGGAAGCCATGAATCAGTTCATATTCATACTGCCTTGTAATTGAGGT
This sequence comes from Mesoplodon mirus, assembly GCF_964341445.2. Classification (NCBI taxonomy): domain Eukaryota; kingdom Metazoa; phylum Chordata; class Mammalia; order Artiodactyla; family Ziphiidae; genus Mesoplodon; species Mesoplodon mirus. The sequence continues at coordinate 113,589,224 of NC_138983.1, read as the reverse complement.
CTTCCAAGAAATCATAGAAATGTCAATTCATGACAACTCTCTGAGAATGTGGCTTTGAAATAGCTCCAAACCTGATCTTCTGTCTCAGGTGACTACCATCCTTGTTATCACCGTGATAGCAGTCTGTTACTGGTTTTCAAGTCTACCATGAAACTGTAAAGGGGACATGAAAAGAAGGAAAAGTAAAACACCACAAAACTTACAGTTTTTACCAAGATTTAGCTATTTAAAAAAATACTTATAGGACTGCTGCAATCCTTTGGTTAATTTCCAGAGTTCCAAAACATTTTATTCTGACAATTTTTGCCTGTACACCCATTGCCTCTATGTAAGAGAGACTTTTCAGAAGGCTGCACTCCTTCACTCAGGAAGTGCCAGCCTCTACTATGATTTTAGAGTATTATTTTAAACTAATTTTTTTTTCTTCCACCCACAATCAATGTATAACCAAATCTTGTTAGCATTTTTCCAACAAATGTGCAGAATTCAACTGCTTATCATGATTCTGTGCAATCATCTTGGGCTAAGCCACTATCATATCTCATCTTGATTAGTAGTATATTCTTTCAAAAGTTCTGAGTCAGCTATTGTGTCCCTAAAGAACCCAAACAAGCAGCTAGAGTGACTCCTTTGAAATGTACATCACCATGTCCTTTCCCTGCTTAAAATACCCTGTTTCCTGTCTCACTTAGAGTAGAATTTAAGATCTTAAAATGCCTAAAAATCCTTACATGATCTGACACCTAGCTTCTTTTCTGCTTTCTCAGTACTTCCTGTTTTCTCACCTTACTTCAGCTGCACTGGCCCTTTGCTATTTATCAACCATGCTATGTAGACTTGTGTGATGCTACCTCAGGACTTTTACATTCTTTTTCTTTATCTATGCACAGGTCTTACTTAATCATTTACAAACAAACTTCATTGGAGATATCTCCCTTGATTTTCTTATATAAACAATAAACCTCCCACTCCATTGGTAGTCTTTTTCCTCTTAACCTGTGTTTTTATTCTCCACAGCACTCACTATATGACATATTATTTTCCTTTATTTTCATTATTACTAGTTTTATTTATCTACCCTAGAATGTAAGTGACATGAAGATCTGAGATTATACATTTTATTTCTCACAGTATCTCTAGTTCTTAGAGAAGTGCTTGGAATAGTGAGTATGTTATAAATATTTTCTTAAATAAATGAATGGACCAGGGTTGTAAGCAGTAAGTTAAGGGGGAGAGACCTAGAGTTACAATGACATTAATAATTTTCTTTTTCTGAAATAAAATAATAAAGTGTTTAAATATATTTTGTAATTTTTCAGCATTAACTGATTTATGTAGAGGGTTAGATTAATTGCAAATGTGTTCTCATTCAATAGAATCCAGATAAATAGAGGATACAACAATTAATTCAGGTTGATTCCCTCTTCCTATTCAGAATCCATATATGAAAAGAGGAAGAAAAAGTAGCCCTATCTCTTTGTTTCTCTTCACAAACACAAAATTGGGGAGGACATCTTTGCCTGACTTAGCTTCTGCCTGAACAGTCTCCATCTGTTCAGCACCATGTGGTACTTGAGCATATGCCAAACAATCAGTCATTCTGCTGTTTGCAAGGAGAGACAATGAAAAGATTAATAAAATTCCTTTTACTCTGATGAGAAACACAACAGCTCAGTGATCTCACACACGCATTCGGGAAATTACTGTGCTACAGAAAACTATTAAACTCATTTCTGGGCTGAGTGGAATATTAAAAAAAAATTTGACAGAGCAAGTATAATGAACAATGTACATGACAATCCCCTCTAGTCTACATTTTCTTGCCCAGGTTAATGAGATACATTGGGAAAAATCTACACAAGATCCTCAAAAGAAGATGTTTCTTTTGTGTAAAACACAAAGGCGAGTTAAGGTCGAGTGGTTACATGAGATCAGAGCAAGAGACCATCCATATTGGAAATCAACATTGCCACAAAGTTTTCTGTCCCTAAGATCTCCTCAAGTTTTCTGGAAGAGAAGAAAAGTTCAGCGAAACTCCAAGTTTATCAGCAGGATGATTTAAACCAGGTTTTCCCAGGCACCAGTTTAAAAGTTAGTAATTGGTCTTAAAACCTGGTGGGAACTTTATTCTCAGTTCCCGCTTCACTCATGGTCATCTTCTCTTAATTTTTGTTAATTTCTCAGGAAATAACTAATTATTATAGTCACTAAAGTTGGAAATTCTAGGTTATAATTTCTTTATAACTTTTTTCCTTATTAAATATGTGATACATATTCTTTGGCAGATGACTTGAAAAATACAAACAAAGAAGACATCCAAATTCCTATAATCTAGTCATGCACTATTAATACTTGGTAGTATATTCTTCTTGAAAGATATATTTTTAAAATTTTATTTTTGTGTACAATATACAGAGATACAATATATTTATACACATTTGCATATGTTGATATATATACATATATATATATATATATATATATATATATATATATAGAGAGAGAGAGAGAGAGAGAGAGAGAGAGAGAGAGAGTAGATAAAATACTTGGACAGGGAACTGAGGAATGCCCAATGCTGTTAACAATTATTTTACCTATTTCTCGTATTCCAGGGAAATTATATAACCCAGAGGACAAAGATTTGATTACTAGTTGGAACGTTAATGTGGAAGCATGCTAAATTAGAAATGTGTGTACCAGAAAGGACAGCTTTTGCTCAGGTTAGTTAAACCTCATTCTTGTCTCACCTTTTCTTACTAAGGGAGGATGGTCATTGAGGCAACTTTTTCCAAGCAGGAAAACACGGTAAGTCCTATCTTACCACCACCCTGTTAAATGGAAAATTAGAGAGGTGCAGGTTATCTTATTAAATATGGCAGATTGAGACATATTGTACCTCAACTCCTTTCCAAAAACTACATTAACATGATAATACTTTTAAAATAACACAAAATCAAAGGAATAAAGACAATGTGAAATAGAGCAGAGCAAAAGATGTCTATACATATAATTTTGGAAGGTGGAAATTAAATAGGAAGTGACACCCAAGTTGTCAGACAAAGGAAAGTGAAACTTTAGCCTGACTGAGAAGAAGCCAAGAAGAAGCTAACTGATTCATGCTTCACAGTTTTAGAAAAGCTTAGAAATGAGAGCCAGTGAATATCTCAGTAGAGAAAGGTATGGATTTAGGCAAGATAAATTAGGACTGGTTGAAGGATTTTTGTTTTGTTTTTTTACTTATTTGTTTGTTGTATAAAGATTTTTCAGTCCTCAGACTTTCCTCAAACCCAGCAGAAGACTGGAGTTTATACTTTGGAGAGGTTGAATTAGAGGGGCTCTGTACTCAGAGATAGTAGGCACAACTGAGGGTAGTTGTAATATACCTGAGAAACGAGATGAAGTAAAAATATTTGTACAATGAATTGAGAAATTTATATTCGTTTGGCTTGTGTGATTCACATAAAGTCAGCAGCTAAAATTTCCCCCTAGACCAAGAGACTAGATGATTCCTCTCTGGAGAATATGTATTAGCCTAATATGTAATACCCACTAACGCCAATTTGGAAGTCTTCAAACAAAATAGCTAGGTCTAATTACCCTACAAGGAATCCCAACAGTCAACATTTTTATCTATCTCCCTTCATCATTCACAAAAGGTTTCAAATAAACTTTTTGATGCCCCACTTCCAAGTAAGAGAACAATCAGATATTTGGACAGAAAGACCTTAAACGTGAAAGAGACAAAATTAAAAATAATAGGTAGTTAGAAACTATAAACTATGATGTCATAGAGATTATGAGAAAAATGCCAGGAAACTATAATTAATTTCTTAAAAGAAATATGAAAACATATTGTATTTATAGAGAAGGACAGGAGCTTATAAGAAGGACTATTCAAAGAATTTAAAAAATAATCTCTTGAAAATATGATAGTAGAAATAAGAATTTTACCATAAAGAATAGAACATAAATTTGAGTTACTCTCCATGAAAGTAAAATAAAAGTAATTGATAAAGAGTGAGTAAAAATATAAGAAAGAGACTCAGTAGACTCAGACCACAGAGTCCAACAGTTCAGTAAAAATAAATAAACAAAAAGAAGTAAGGATAAGAAAACATCTCACAAATGAGGGGCTTACATTTCCTGATTGAAAGCCTCCACAGAGTGCCTAACATATTATAGGTAAAATGAGTAACACCAAAGTACCTCATGAGGAAATTTCAAAACACTAGATTAAAAATATTTTTTAAAGCATCAAAAAAAAAAACAACAAATAAAATCTTACACAAAGCTTAAGGCACAGCACAGCAGTACATTTTTCAAAAGCAATGCTGATGGTCAGAATTTAGTAAAATTTAGAATTTTCCTTCAAAAATATGAAAGTTATTTTCAACCTAGAATCTTATTCCCTATAATCAAGTAAACCTAAACTTTTTCACACAAGCAACAACCAAAAGAAATTTACCTCTCACACATTTTCCCAGAAAACTACTCAAGTATATGCTTCAATAAAACAAGGGCTGAAGGCTGAACAGGACTCCAGTTGAGATTGGAACAAAGGACAAAGGATCATTAAAAGAAGCACTCATGAAAAGAAAGTGAAGAAAACAAGAAAAGTGAAACTTTTAATATAGTTGCTCTGTACAAATATGATGAATGGATATTTACACTTATGTAGGAGTGTTTGGAGATGAGATAGTTATGGCTATGTAGAAAAATAAGCAAGCAAAAAAACAAAAAGACACAATTATGAACACCAGAGAAAAAATTTTACAGAAATATGATTAGATATGAATTGTGACTCAACTGTGAATAATTATATACTCATAACAACATATATTAAATATTGGTTTAATCAAAAAAGTTTTACATAAATAAACTGAAAGGATGCTAAGGAAGGTAATGATTCCTTTGTGGGTAGCATGTAAAAAATTAAATTCTTATCACCCATATAAAAATTCAATACATTGTGCCAATTCTCAAATAGCAGTATGAGTTATTACTGAGAAATATGACAGTAAATACCACAAGACACAGTTAAATGATGTTAATAGACTTTCTCTCCAGGAACAAGAAACCAAATTAAGGAAATGGGTTTTAGATGTGTGTTTTGATGTAGAGGTGGTGGTGGTTGTAGCTGTGACAAGCCCAGTTTATAAAAGAGAGAAAGAAGGAGAGAGAGAGAGGCAAAGAAGAAAAGGGGAGAGAAGAAAAGGGGAGAGAAGAAAAGGGGAGAGAAGAAAAGGGGAGAAGAAAGGAAAAGTGAGCCAAAGAGATAGGGTAAGCTTTGTTCCAAAAGGGCAGTCCTGGTCCTACTTGCCTTCAAAGATTTGTGACTAAAAGTATGACAGAGATACAACCTACTCCCAAGAGGGAAAGTTATGATTCTTATTCACATCTTTTTTTTTTTCCTTAAATAAGAACATCCCGGAAAATAAACAACCTGATATGTATTCAGACTCTTGTCTTTGCTCAATCATTCATGATATTGTGTTCATAGAAGAGAGTGTGACATGAATAAACATCAACAGCAAATACACAAAAATGAATTTATATCTGAATTGCAGATAATCATTATATATGTATTCACCATGAATCTCAGTCTTGACTGAACATTAAAATCACTTAGGGTGTTTTTCTTTAAATCCAAGGCTGGTCCCCAAAACACTCTCTAGGGACAAGGTCAGGACATCAGTAGTATTAAAACTCTCCAGGCTATTTTAATTTGCAAATTTAAATTATGACTGTTTTATGTGGTCCTCAGTCTAGAAGTATTGGCATTGTTTAGGTACTTTTATTAAATATAAAATCTCAGAACCTACCCCCAGACCCACAGAAGGAACAGTTTTGGGTGCAAGTAGCAGCAATCTGAGTTTTAATAAGACTTTCAGGTGATTCTGAAGCACACTATAGTTTGAAAAACTTTGATTTAGGGTCTTACTTTATACAAGGTAGTTAATGGACCTATTGGGTTGGCCAAAAAGTGCCTTTAGTTTTTAAGTAAAAGTAAAAGACACATTTTTCATTTTCACCAAGAACTTTGTTGAACAATGTATTCACCTTTTTGTTCCACTACTCTCTGCCATTTTTCAGGCAACTTCACAATTCCACCTTCCTAAAACTTTTTATCTTTTTGAGCAAAGAACTGTTCCAGGTGCCTTTTACAGTTTTTCAGGGAATCGAAATTTTTTCCATTTAAATAATGTTGTAAAGACCTAAATAAATGGAAATCCAAGGGTGCAATGTCTGGTGAATACAGCAGATGAATCAGAACTTCTCAGCCAAGCTGTAATAGTTTTTGCCTGGTCATCAAAGAAACATTCGGTCTTGTGTTACTCTGGTGGAAGATGCGTTTTCTATTGACTAATTCCAGAAGCTTTTTGTGGACTGCTGCTTTCAGTTGGTCTAATTGGGAGCAGTATTTGTTGGAATTAATAGTTTAGTCTTCCAGAAGGAGCTCATAATAGAGGTCTCCCTTCCAATCCCACCATATGCACAACATCAACTTCTTTGGATAAAGACTGGCCTTTGGTGTTGTTAGTGGTGGTTCATTTTGCTTGCCCAAATTTAATCTCTTCTTTCATTCCCTATTTGATGTTTAAATCTCCATACCTCACTTGACCTTTCTCATATGTAACAGGAGATTTAAAACTTTTGTCTTAAGGACAGATTGCATATAAAAGGCAAAAAAATAAAAGATTTACAAAAAAAATCGTAGGAGAAAATCTTTATGGTCTTGGAATAGGAGAAGCTTCCTTAAATGGTACATAAAGAGGTTAAGAACATATAAATCTTTTGTTTTGTCTTCATCAACCAGTAAGATAGTAGAAGATGGATGGACAGACTAGAAGAAGATGTGAAGATATTGGTGATACTATGTCTGAAAAATGACTCATATCTTAAATCTTTTTAAAAATCTCTCAGAATTAAGTAAGGAAAAGACATTTAAAAATAGGTGAGAGACTTGCCAGTCACATCACAAGATAGGATGTCCACTTGCCCCATAAACATAAAAAGTGTTTAACTTCATTTATTATTGGAGAAATGCAAAATAGAATCACAGTACATATAATTTTTCTAGAAGAGTGGAAATGACAAAAGAAAATTCCAAATGTTGAGAAAGATGTGGAGGAACTAGAATTCTCATGTACACTTAGTAGAAGTGTAAACTGATAAAACCACCTAGGAAGCTGTTCAACAGTTTCCAATCAAGTATAAGTTTACAGTATGACTCAGCAATTCCAGCCCTAGGAATATACCTCTATTGTATCCTATTGCTGCTGTAACAAACTACCTTAAACTTAGTGGCTTAAAACAACACAAATGTGTTATCTTACAGTTCTTTAAATCAAAAGCCTCATCAGGTCTCAGTGGGCTAAAATAGAGGTGTCTTATGTTCCTTTCAGCACATTCTAGGTTAGAGTCCCTTCTGAAGCCATTCCCAACTTCTAGAAGAGTCCTGTATTCATAGGGTCATGGCCAAGACCTCCAATATTAATGCCAGGAATGTTGGATGCTCTCACCCTTCTTCCTTCATTCTCTCTCTCTCTCTCTCTCTCTCTCTCTCTCTCTCTCTCTCTCTCTCTTTCTCTCTTGGCCAGTCTCTCTCTCTTTGTGCCTTTCTGTCATCTCTCTGGCTCTCTCTTTGCCTGTACCTCTGTCTCTGTCTCTCTTTTTCTCTATCTATCTCTCTGATTTTCTTTCTCTCTGTCTCTCTCTCCTTCTCTCTTTCCTTCACTCACTGTAGCCAGAAAAGTTTCTCTGATTTTAAAGACCCATGTGATCAATTGGGCCCATCTGAATAATCTAGGTCACTAACTCCATCCATCTTAAAGTTCTTAACTTAGCCACATCTATAAAGTCCTATTGGTCATGTAACATACTGACAGATTTAAGGATTTAGAAAGTAGTTATCAAGTTCAAAAACAGGCAAAACTCATCACTATATTAGAAATCATGATGGGGATACCCTTGTGGAGGATGTAATTTATGATTAGAAGAGGACATGGGTGGGGGACATTTCCAGGATGATATAACTGTTCTGTTTCTTATCCTGGGTTCTGGGTAAATTGTTTAGTGTGTGAAAATTATGTATGTTATGTTTAAATATTACATTTGAAAAATCTGTTGTACTAACTTCACAGAGCAGTAGATAAAATAACCAAATGATATAACAATATAGGAAATTATTTTTATTGGACTCTACTATTTGACAGATATTGTACAGATTTTTTTTCTGTTCCCACATAGCCCATATGATAAGCATTATTATCCCCATTTAACAAATGAAGGGGTTAAGAACTAGAAGGGTTAAGTAGCATAGCTAATAAAGATCACCTTGACTTAAAAAAATAGTTTTGTTTTTAACTTTTTGCTTCTATATAATGGAAATCACCTGGTACCTTACTTATATCAAACTTTATCCTTTTCTATATAATATTGGAAATTTTGACCACACTTCTTTATTAGATTCTATTTACTATTTTCTGGTCAGAGGCAAATAATTATCTATAACTACATACAGCATGTAACCAAAATATTTAGGAAAAGAGTTTTAGTTACTTCCATGCATTTTCCAGACCATAGCATTGAAACCTGAAGTGACATTGCATTCCAGAGTATACAGCCAGGACTTCTGCTTTTCAAAAAGATATTGTTCTCATAAATCATGGGAGGAAAAGAGGTCCTGGAAATGCTAAAGGAGTCTTTAGAGCTATGGGATTCCCTCAACCTTTACCAACAGGTTTCTAGAATACTCCATTTATCTCTGAAGGATCAGGTATGCTTAAGATGAACTCTTCAACACTATAGAGAATACATCCCTTGCCTAGTTTTTGAAGTAAGATTGTTTCATAGAACTTTGGGGTTGCTTCTCTACTCTAAGATTCTGAGTTTAGAAATGCTATTTGAGATGGGTCTCCCTAAATGGTAACTAAAATCTTTGGTTCTTATGTATTGGTCTTATGGTGGTTATTAGGATATTTGGTTAATCAGTTGCATACTAAAAAACAATATAATGAATTTTTAAATTTCTCATACTTTCGCCACTTCTTGGAATCAAGTTTACCATTATGTCCTGGTAAGACAAGATAGATCAGAAACAAAGGAGATTAAGATTCAACCTAAATTCAACTATGTACTTCTCTATCACATATTCTAGTTATATATTATCAGGATATATCAGGTATAGGAAATAAATCTGATGCTTTAAACATATTTAACTCCAATATTTTTAGTTTTCTTATTTATATTGGGACTTCATCATTATTTATTCCAGGCACCCATAATAATGGGTCAGAATTATTCACATAATTAAACTTGTATACTAAATATGTTTACACATTTCTCTCACACATAAACTATAAATGTGAGCTCTAAAGAGTTTTTTCATTGAGTTCCAGACTTTTAAAACATATAGTTCAAAATATTATTTTGAAAATATTTAAAATATCTATACAAATGACACTTGAAAGTGCTAGAAAAATCTTCATTTTGGAGAAGGACAGAGACTTGGGGGTGTCAACATAATAAAAAATTAGATTTTGAAGACAAATAAGAAAAATAAAAATAAAGGAAAAGCTGCATTACTATAATCACCTGACAAATGACTTCTACATTTTTATGTTCTTTTAGTTTTGGAGTAAGTAGAAAAATATTAAAAAGCGTGCCAAAATGAGATATGAGATACAGATTTTCCCCTTGTTTTCTCAACTTATAGAAATAAAAAAAATAAATAGTGCTTTTTGTTTCTGTAACTAAAAAAGGTCAAAAAGAACTTGCTAAAATGCACATCCTGACACCCGGGGGAAGATGGCGGAAGAGTAAGATGCTGAGATCACCTTCCCCCCCACAGATACATCAGAAATTCATCTACACATGGAACAACTCCTTCAGAACACCTACTGAACGCTGACAGAAGACCTCAGACCCCCCAAAAGGCAAGAAACTCCCCACAAACCTGAGTAGGGCAAAAGAAAAAAGAATAAACAGAGACAAAAGGATAGGGACGGGACCTGCACCAGTGGGAGGGAGCCGTGAAGGAGGAATGGTTTCCATACACTAGGAAGCCCTTTTGTGGGTGGAGACTGCAGGTGGCGGAGGGGGGAGGCTTCAGAGTATTGGAGGAGAGCGCAGCCACAGGGCCATGGAGGGCAAAGTGGAAAGATTCCTGCACAGAGGATCGGTGCCCTCAAGTACTCACCAGCCCAAGAGGCTTGTCTGCTCGGCCGCCGGGGAAGGTGGGGCTGGGAGCTGAGGCTCGGGTATCGGGTTTCAGGGAGAGGACTGGGGCTGGCAGTGGGAAGAGAGCCTGAAGGGGTTAGTGCACCACAGCTGGCCTGGAGGGAGTCTGGGAAAAAGTCTGGAGTTGCCGAAGAGGCAAGAGACTTTTTCTTCACTCTTTGTTTCCTGGTGTGCAAGGAGAGGGGATTAAGAGCGCTGATTAAAGGAGCTCCAAGACGGGCGTGGACAGTGGCTAAAGGCATGGACCCCAGAGACGGGTGTGGGACACTGGGGCTGCTGCTGCCACCGCCAAGAGGCCTGTGTGTGAGTGCAGGTCACTGTCCATGCCCCCTTTCTGGGGAGCCTGTCCAGCCCGCCACTGCCAGGGTCCCGGGATCCAGGGACGGCTTCCCCGGGAAAGCGCACGGAGCGCCTCAGGCTGGTGCAACGTCATGCTGGCCTCTGCCACCACAGGCTCACCCCGCACTCCATGCCCCTCCCTCCCCTCGGCCTCAGTGAGCCAGAGCCCCCAAATAAGCGGCTCCTTTAAACCCGTCCTGTCTGAGCATAGAACAGACGCCCTCTGATGACCTACATGGAGAGACAAGGCCAAATCCAAAGCTGAAACCCGGGAGCTGTGAGAACAAAGAAGAGACAGGGAAATGTCTCTGTGCAGCCTCAGAAGCAGTAGATTAAAGCTCCACAATCAACTTGATGTACCTTGCAACTGTGGAGTACATGAATAGATAACGAATCATCCCAAATTGAGGAGGTGGGCTTTGAGAACAAGATATAAGATTTTTTTCCACTTTTCCTCTTTTTACAATGAATTATCCCAAATTGAGGAGGTGGACTTTGAGGACAAGATTTAAGACTTTTGCCCCTTTTCCTCTTTTTACAACAAATTATCCCGAACTGAGGAGGTGGACATTGAGAGTAAGATTTACGATTTTTTTCCCCTTGTACCTTTTTGTGAATGTATATGTGTATGTTTCGGTGTGAGATTTCTCTGTATAGCTTTTCTTGCACCAATTGTCCCAGGGTTCTATCTGTCCATTTTTTGTTTTTTGTTTTTAATTTTTTAATACTTACTTTTTTATCTTAATAATGCTACTATATTTTATCATACTTTATTCTATTTTCCTTTATCTTCTCTATTTCTCTTTTTCCTACCTTCCCTCCCCCCTCCACCTCCTTTCATTCTTTCTTTCTTTCTTTCCTTCTTCCTGCCCTTCCTCCCTCCTGTCTTTGTTACTTTCTTTCTTTCTTTCTTTCTTTCTTTCTTTCTTTCTTTCTTCCTTCCTTGCTTCCTACCTTGCTTTCCTTCTTTATGTCTTTCTCTCTTTCTTTCTTCTACTAATTCATTCTTTCTACTTTTTCTGCCTTTTATTCTGAGCCAGGTAGATGAAAGGCTCTTGGTGCTGCAGCCAGGAGTCAGTGCTGTGCATCTGAAGTGGGAGAGCCAACTTCAGGACACGGGTCCACAAGAGAGCTCCCAGTTCAATGTAATATCAAGTGGCGAAAACCTCCCAGAGATCTCCATCTCAAAACCAGCACCCAGCTTCACTCAATGACCAGCAAGCTACAGTGCTGGTCACCCTATGCCAAGCAACTAGCAAGACAGGAACACAACACCACCCATTAGCAGAGAGGCCTAAAAAAATAATAAGGCCACAGGCACCCCAAAACACACAACCAGACATGGACCTGTCCACCAGAAAGAAAAGATCCAGCCTCATCCACCAGAACACAGGCACTAGTCCCCTCCACCAGGAAGCCTACACAACCCACTAAAACAACCTTAGCCACTGGGGACAGACACTAAAAACAACGGGAACTACGAATCTGCAGCCTGCAACAAGGAAACTGCAAACACAGTAAGATAAGCAAAATGAGAAGACAGAAAAACACACAGCAGGAGAAGGAGCAAGATAAAAACCCACAAGACATAAAAAATGAAGAGGTAATAGACAGTCTACCTGAAAAAGAATTCAGAATAATGATAGTAAAGATGATCCAAAATCTTGGAAATAGAAGAGACAAAATGCAAGAAACAGGTAACAAGGACCTAGAAGAACTAAAGATGAATCAAGCATCAATTAAAAATACAATAAATGAAATGAAAAATACTCTAGATGGGATCAATAGCAGAATAACTGAGGCAGAAGAACAGATAAGTGACGTGGAAGATAAAATAGTGGAAATAACTGATGCAGAGCAGAATAAAGAAAAAAGAATGAAAAGAACTGAGGACAGTATCAGAGACCTCTGGGAAAACATTAAACACACCAACATTCGAATTATAGGGGTTCCAGAAGAAGAAGAGAAAAAAAAAAGTACTGAGAAAATATTTGAAGAGATTATAGTTGAAAACTTACCTAATATGGGAAAAGAAATAGTTAATCAAGTCCAGGAGGCACAGAGAGTCCCATACAGAATAAATCCAAGGAGAAATATGCCAAGACACATATTAATCAAACTGTCAAAAATTAAACACAAAGAAAACATATTAAAAGCAACAAAGGAAAAACAACAAATAAAACACAAGGGAATCCCCATCAGGTTAACAGCTGATCTCTCAGCAGAAACTCTACAAGCCAGAAGGGAGTGGCAGGACATAATTAAAGTGATGAAGCAGAAAAACCTGCAACCAAGATTACTCTACCCAGCAAGGATCTCATTCAGATTTGATGGAGAAATTAAAACCTTTGCAGACAAGCAAAAGCTGAGAGAGTTCAGCATCACCAAGCCGGCTTTACAACAAATGCTAAAGGAACTTCTCTAGGCAAGAAACACAACAGAAGGAAAATACCTACAATAACGAACCCAAAACAATTAAGGAAATGGGAATAGGAACATACATATCAATAATTACCTTAAATGTAAATGGACTAAATGTTCCCACCAAAAGACACAGATTGGGAGGTGGAGATCACCTTCCTCCCCACAGATACACCAGAAATACAGCTACATGTGGAACAACTCCTACAGAACACCTACTGTATGCTGGAAGAAGACCTCAGACCTCCCAAAAGGCAAGAATCCCCCCACGTACCTGGGTAGGGCAAAGCAGAGAGATTCCCGCACAGAGGATCGGTGCAAACCGGAACTCAGCAACCGGATAGGCTTGTCTGCTCTCCCGCCAGGGTGGGCGGCGCTGGGAACTGAGGCTCGGGCTTCTGTCAGAGTGCAGAGAAAGGACTGGGGTTGGTGGCGTGAACACAGCCCGAAGGGGCTAATGCACCACAGCTAGCCAGGAGGGAGTCTGGGAAAAACTTTTGACCTGCTGAAGAGGCAAAAGACTTTTTCTTCCATCTTTGTTTCCTGGTGTGCGAGGAGAGGGGATTAAGAGTGCTACTTGGAGGAGCTCCAGAGACGGGCGCGAGCTGCAGCTGAAAGCGTGGACCCCAGAGATAGGCATGGGACGCTGGGACTGCTGCCGCCACAGCAAGGCCTGTGTGCGAGTGCAGGTCACTGTCCATGCCCCCCTTCTGGGTAGCCTGTGCAGCCCATCACTGCTGGGGTCCCGAGATCCATGGACAGCTTCCCTGGGAGAACGCATGGTGTGCCTCGGGCTGGTGCAACATCACGCCAGCCTCTGCCGCTGCAGGCTCCACCTGCACTACATGCCCATCCCTGCCCCCCGGCCTGAGTGAGCCAGAGTCCCCGAAGGGGCTGTTCCTTTAATCCTGTCCTGTCTGAGCAAAGAACTGGTGCCTTCCGGCAACCTACATGGAGAGGTGGGGCCAAATCCAAAGCTGAGAACCGGGAGCTGTGAGAACAAAGAAGAGAAAGGGAAAGCTCTCCTAGCAGCCTCAGAAGCAGTGGATTAAAGCTCCACAATCAACTTGATGTACCCTGCATCTGTGGAATATATGAATAGACAACACATCATCCCAAATTAAGGAGCCAGGAGTCAGTGCTGTGCCTCTGAGGTGGGAGAGCCAAATTCAGGACACTGGTCCACAAGAGACCTCCCAGCTCCACATAATATCAAACGGCGAAAATCTTCCAGAGATCTCCATCTCAACACCAGCACCCAGCTTCACTCAACGACCAGCAAGCTACAGTGCTGGACACACTATGCCAAACAACTAGAAAGACAGGAACACAACGCCTCGCATTAGCAGAGAGGCTGCCTAAAATCATAAAAAGTCCACAGACACCCCAAACTACACCACCAGACGTGGACCTGTCCACCAGAAAGACAAGATCCAGCCTCATCCACCAGAACACAGTCACTAGTCCCCTCCACCAGGAAGCCTACACAACCCACTGAAACAACCTTAGCCACTGGGGACAGACTCCAAAAACAATGGGAACTACAAACCTGCAGCCTGCAAAAAGGAGACCCCAAACACAGTAAGATAAGCAAAATGAGAAGACAGAAAAAAACACAGCAGGAGAAGGAGCAAGATAAAAACCCACCAGACCTAACAAATGAAGAGGAAATAGGCAGTCTACCTGAAAAAGAATTCAGAATAATGATAGTAAAGATGATCCAAGATTCTATTTCCAAGATCCAAAACCTTGGAAATAGAATAGACAAAATGCAAGAAACAGTTAACAAGGATATAGAAGAACTAAAGATGAATCAAGCATCAATTAAAAACACAATAAATGAAATGAAAAATACTCTAGATGGTATCAATAGCAGAATAACTGAGGCAGAAGAACAAATAAGTGAGGTGGAAGACAAAATAGTAGAAATAACTGATGGAGAGCAAAATAAAGAAAAAAGAATGAAAAGAACAGAGGACAGTCTCAGAGACCTCTGGGACAACATTAAAGGCACCAACATTTGAATTATAGGGGTTCCAGAAGAAGAAGAGAAAAAGAAAGGGACTGAGAAAATATTTGAAGAGATTATAGTTGAAAACTTCCCTAATATGGGAAAGGAAACAGTTAATCAAGTCCAGGAGGCACAGAGATTCCCATACAGAATAAATCCAAGGAGAAATATGCCAAGACACATATTAATCAAACTGTCAAAACTTAAACACAAAGAAAACATATTAAAAGCAACAAGGGAAAAATAACAAATAACACACAAGGGAATACCCATCAGGTTAACAGCTGATCTCTCAGCAGAAACTCTACAAGCCAGAAGGGAGTGGCAGGACATAATTAAAGTGATGAAGGAGAAAAACCTGCCACCCAGATTACTCTACCTATCAAGGATCTCATTCAGATTTGATGGAGAAATTACAACCTTTGCAGACAAGCAAAAGCTGAGAGAGTTCAGCACCACCAAGCCAGCTTTACAACAAATGCTAAAGGAACTTCTCTAGGCAAGAAACACAACAGAAGGAAAATACCTACAATAACGAACCCAAAACAATTAAGGAAATGGGAATAGGAACATACATATCAATAATTACCTTAAATGTAAATGGACTAAATGCTCCCACCAAAAGACACAGATTGGCTGAATGGATACAAAAACAAGACCATATATATGCTGTCTACAAGAGACCCACTTCAGACATAGAGACACATACAGATTGAAAGTAAAAGGATGGAAAAAGATATTCCATGCAAATGGAAATCAAAAGAATGTTGGAGTAGCAATTCTTATAGCAGACAAAATAGACTTTAAAATAATGACTATTAGAAGAGACAAAGAAGGACACTACATAATGATAAAGGGATCAATCCAAGAAGAAGATATAACAATTGTAAATATTTATGCACCCAACATAGGAGCACCTCAATACATAAGGCAAATACTAACAGCCATAAAAGGGAAAATCGACAGTAACACACTCATAGTAGGGGACTTTAACACCCCACTTTCACAAATGGACAGATCATCCCAAATGAAAATAAATAAGGAAACACAAGCTTTAAATGATACATTAAACAAGATGGACTTAATTGATATTTATAGGACATTCCATCCAAAAACAACAGAATACACATTTTTCTCAAGTGCTCATGGAACATTCTCCAGGATAAATCATATCTTGGGTCACAAATCAAGCCTTGGTAAATTTAAGAAAATTGAAATTGTATCAAGTATCTTTTCTGACCACAATGCTATGAGACTAGACATCAATTACAGGAAAAGATCTGTAAAAAATACAAACATATGGAGGATAAACAATACACTACTCAATAACGAAGTGATCACTGAAGAAATCAAAGAGGAAATTAAAAAAAATACCTAGAAACAAATGACAATGGACACACGACGACCCAAAACCTATGGGACGCAGCAAAAGCAGTTCTAAGGGGGAAGTTGGTAGCAGTACAATCCCACCTTAAGAAACAGGAAACATCTCGAGGAAACAACTTAACCCTGCACCTAAAGCAATTAGAGAAAGAAGAACAAAAAAACCCCAAAGTGAGCAGAAGGAAAGAAATCATAAAGATCAGATCAGAAATAAATGAAAAAGAAATGAAGGAAACAATAACAAAGATCAATAAACTAAAAGCTGGTTCTTTAAGAAGATAAACAAAATTGATAAACCATTAGCCAGACTCATCAAGAAAAAAAGGGAGTAAACTCAAATCAATAGAATTAGAAATGAAAAAGGAGAAGTAACAACTGACACTGCAGAAATACAAAAGACCATGAGAGATTACTAAAGCAAATCCATGCCAATAAAATGGACAACCTGGAAGAAACTGACAAATTCTTACAAATACACAACCTGCCAAGACTGAATCAGGAAGAAATAGATAATATGAATAGACCAATCACAAGCACTGAAATTGAAACTGTGATTAAAAGTCTTCCAACAAACAAAAGTCCAGGACCAGGTGGCTTCACAGGCGAATTCTATCAAACATTTAGAGAAGAGCTAACACCTATCCTTCTCAAACTCTTCCAAAATATACCAGAGGGAGGAGCACTCCCAAACTCATTCTACGAGGCCACCATCACCTTGATACCAAACCAGGCAAGGATGTCAAAAAGAAAGAAAATTACAGGCCAGTATCACTGATGAACATAGATGCAAATATCCTCAACAAAATACTAGAAAACAGAATCCAACAGCACATTACAAAGATCATACAACATGATCAAGTGGGGTTTATTCCAGGAATGCAAGGATTCTTCAATATATGCCAATCAATCAATGTGATACACCATGTTAACAAATTGAAGAAGAAAAACCATATGATCATCTCAATGGATGCAGAGAAAAGTTTTGACAAAATTCAACAACGATTTATGATAAAAACCCTGCAGAAAGTAGGCATAGAGGGAACTTTCCTCAACATAATAAAGGCCATATATGACAAACCCACAGCCAACATCATCCTCAATCGTGAAAAACTGAAACCATTTCCACTAAGATCAGGAACTAGACAAGGTTGCCCACTCTCACCACTCTTATTCAACATAGTTTTGGAATTTTTAGCAACAGCAATCAGAGATGAAAAGGAAACAAAAGGAAGCCAAATTGGAAAAGAAGAAGTAAAGCTGTCACTGTTTACAGATGATATGATACTATACATAGAGAATCCTAAAGATGCTACCAGAAAACTACTAGAGCTAAACAATGAATTTGGTAAAGTAGCATTATACAAAATTAATGCACAGAAATCTCTGGCATTCCTGTACACTAATGATGAAAAATCTGAAAGTGAAATCAAGAAAACACTCCCATTTACCATTGCAACAAAAAGAATAAAAATATCTAGGAATAAACCTACCTAAGGAGAAAAAAGACCTGTATGTAGAAAATTATAAGACACTGATGAAAGAAATTAAAGATGATACAAATAGATGGAGAGATATACCATGCTCCTGGATTGGAAGAATCAATATTGTGAAAGTGACTCTACTACCCAAAGCAATCTACAGATTCAATGCAAACCCTATCAAACTACCACCGGCATTTTTCACAGAACTAGAACAAAAAAATTCAAAATTTGTTTGGATAAACAAAAGACCCCGAATAGCCAAAACAATCTTGAGAACGAAAAATGGAGCTGGAGGAATCAGGCTCCCTGACTTCAGACTATACTACAAAGCTACAGTAATCAAGACAGTATGGTACTGGCACAAAAACAGAAAGATAGATCAATGGAACAGGATAGAAAGCCCAGAGATTAACCCACGCACATATGGTCCCCTTATATTTGATAAAGGAGGCAGGAATGTACAGTGGAGAAAGGACAGCCTCTTCAATAAGTGGTGCTGGGAAAACTGGACAGGGACATGTAAAAGTATGAGATTAGATCATTCCCTAATACAATACACAAAAATAAGCTGAAAATGGATTAAAGACCTAAATGTAAGGCCAGAAACTATCAAACTCTTAGAGAAAAACATAGGCAGAACACTCTATGACATAAATCACAGCAAGATCCTTTTGGACCCACCTCCTAGAGAAATGGAAATAAAAACAAAGATAAACAAATGGGACCTAATGAAACTTCAAAGCTCTTGCACAGCAAAGGAAACCATAAACAAGACCAAAAGACAACCCTCAGAATGGGAGAAAATATTTGCAAATGAAGCAACTGACAAAATATTAATCTCCAAAATTTATAAACAGCTCATGCAGCTCAATAGCAAAAAAACAAACAACCCAATCCAAAAATGGGCAGAAGACCTAAATAGACATTTCTCCAAAGAAGATATACAGACTGCCAACAAACACATGAAAGAATGCTCAACATCATTAACCATTAGAAAAATGCAAATCAAAACTACAATGAGATATCATCTTACACCAGTAAGAATGGCCATCATCAAAAAATCTAGGAACAATAAATACTGGAGAGGGTGTGGAGAAAAGGGAACACTCTTGCACTGCTGGTGGGAATGTGAATTGGCACAGCCGCTATGGAGAACAGTATGGAGGTTCCTTCAAAAACTAAAAATAGAACTACCATATGACCCAGCAATCCCACTACTAGGCATATACCCTGAGAAAACCATATTTCAAAAAGAGACATGTACCAAAATGTTCATTGCAGCTCTATTCACAATAGCCCAGAGATGGAAACAACCTAAGTGTCCATCATCAGATGAATGGATAAATAAGATGTGGCATATATATACAATGGAATATTACTCAGCCATAAAATGAAATGAAACTGAGCTATTTGTAATGAGGTGGATAGACCTAGAGTCTGTCATACAGAGTGAAGTAAGTCAGAAAGAGAAAGACAAATACCGTATGCTAACACATATACATGGAATTTAAGGAAAAAAAAATGTCATGAAGAACCTAGGGGTAAAACAGGAATAAAGACACAGACCTACTTGAGAATGGACTTGAGGATATGGGGAGGGGGAAGGGTAAGCTGTGACAAAGTGAAAGAGAGACATGGACATATATACAGTACCAAACGTAAGGTAGATAGATAGTGGGAAACAGCTGCATAGCTCAGGGAGATCAGCTTGGTGCTTTGTGACCGCCTGGTGGGGTGGGATAGGGAGGGTGGGTGGGAGGGAGACGCAAGAGGGAAGGGATGTGGGAACAGATGTATATGTGTGACTGATTCACTTTGTTATATAGCAGAAACTAATAAAAAACAAGAAAAAATTTAAAAAAATGCACATCCTCCCAAAATTTATTTTTGGTGCACCAGGCCAATCTGTTGAAGAAGGATACGTGAATTTCAATCTGTCTTGCCATCTCTCAACACTTCAGTGCACTTCCATCATCATTTTACATGCAAGGTTGGTAGACATGTAAGGCTACAACAGGAAAACATGGTAATTTATCACATGGAGGCTGCAACCCAGAAGACTTGGATTCAAATGCAAAAAGCTATGCCTCTCTATGCTCTGCTTTTTTTCATCCCTAAAATGAGAGTAACATTAATAATAGCACCTACCTCACAGTGTTCTTGTGACAATTAACTGAGCTGATATTTTAAAATTTCTGAGAACAATGTCCAGAGTATTAGAAATGTTGCATAAGTTTTAGCCACAGTATTATAGGCTTTTCTTTAGCTCAAGTGAAAGCATGATATTTCTTGGAAATGTAGAGGGAACTGGCCTTGAAGGCCAATAAATATATGTTTGAAAAATATTATCTTTATCCTGAAGGAGCAGCTAAAGTTATTGAAAGGATTGCCAGGACACATTCACTGGTCATCTGATTTTCAGAATGGGCTCTGAGCCCAGAGCTGGATTTAGTATCCTGTTTCTAGAGCTGTCTACTGGCCACACATTTAAATGAGTGCTTTTATTTCCCAGAAACATACAGACATCAGGCTAAGCTTTCTATACGACAATAGAAGAATCTGCACCTGACTAAGCTAAGGCAGTGCCCCTATAGGACTGCATTAAGTCCTAAGGAATGGCTTTCTGTACTACTACTGCTTGTGTAACTAGTTATGTTAGAAAGAGAGCATGTCTCGAACATGCTCGAAAGAACATGTCTCGAAAGAGAGCATGATTCTCGAACACATGAGTGAAGTAGCATGCATATAGATTTTGTTTTGTTTTGTTTTCTGTTTACACTCAACATTTAGAGAATCAACAACATGTACTACAATGTGTACCACATTGAAAGAAAACTCAAATGATATTGTTGAATTTATAAGGAAAAAAGCATTAGAGTGTTACCACTAATTTTTAAAGAGATTTACCAAATAATTCTTAAAATAAGCCATATCCCCTAGAACATTTCAAATGTTGTCAATATTCAACATGTATTTATTGAGCACTACTATGGGCCAAGTACCAATCTTACCCAATCTTAATTTAAGAGAGAGTAGATGTAGAAAAATACTGTATTAGGATTCAAACCATCTTTCTTAGCCTTTGTTATTTGACATTTATACAAGTATTTTTTGTATACTTGACATTACTAAGTATAATTTACACAGTTAATTTTCTGTCAATGGATACTTGAACCACAAAAACACTAAAATTACTTCCAGTTATAATAATACATAACTTTACTGATTTTTCCAATCAAAAGTGAATAAAAACAATAATTTAAGAATATATGACATTATTGTCCCTTATATTAACTAATGTGGTCTGTAAATTAGTATATTGCTGAATGTTACTTAAAAAAAAAGAGAATTGGAAGAGATAAACCACTGGGGAGCAAAGTTTAAACTTATATTCCTCTGTTTCTTGTAACCTGGTTATTATTTTCTTTAAATGTTTAAACAGAACAGAGGCTCTCTGAGATAGTCAACTGTTTTAGTATTTATATCTATTTTTTAATCTCACAAGAGTTTAACATTTAACTGTGAGAACTGAGATGACCCTAGAGTTTTCTTTGTTAATAAGAAATTGAATTTGTCCATTAGAGTAAAGCATAGCTTTTGACTCCACTCTTTGGCTATGTGGATGCTCTCTGAATTATTTTTTCATATTCACAGCAGGATGGCAGTTTCATTTGCAAAGCTCCTAGTCCAATTTTCATATCTATCAAAATTTAGTCCATGTGATTATGCAGATCTGAGATTTTACACTTTCTAGTCTCATTTTCTGAACTTCTTTTATCCTAAATAGATGCAACTCATGAGAAATAATGAGTCTCTAACGTCCTACTCTTAAGGATGATTTTTACAGCTCCCAAGTTTTAATTCTCCACCAAAACTTCCTCTCTAAATCCATCCTGGCTTGTTTTCTCAGTGTCTCTGTCTCCTAATGAAAGTAAAAAGAAAAATATTGATGAAAGACTAAAAAAGATTAGTAAATCAAGTATCTATAGGGCAGGATAGTTGTTCAGTTTCAAAGCTGACCCAAAATTACATATTCAACCAATTGTTCAAATAATTGAAAAACGATGAAGGGTATGTCTACCTATTTATAGAAGGGAAGGCAGTGGTGAGCCACTTCTTCTATTTATACTTGGCTGAGCAAGTGTGTATTTTTTTTTTAAATATAGAACGTCTCAAATTTCAATTACTAGCTATTGCTCCTCAATTTTTGGTAACTGTTTGGCCTTCATTTATTGTTTTCATACTTTTCTCTGTTTTCATTTGTATTTTACTGGGAAAATAGAAGAAATTGTTTGAGGTTGCTGGACCAATGTCATTTTTAAAAAATAACTTTACTGAGATATAATTTATATGACATAAAATTAACTCATTTCAAGTATATAATTCAATGGTTTTAGTATGTTCCAAGTACTGCAAGCAGCATCCTAACCAATTTTAGGAAATTTTAATAAGCATTAAAAAGAAACCCGATAGCCATTAGCATTATCTCCCCATTTCTTGCCCAAATCCTCCAGGCACAGGCAACTACTAATACATGTTCTCTTTATACATTTGCTTATTCTGGACATTTCATACAAATGACATAGAATATGTGGTCTTTAGTGACTGGCTTCTTTTAGCTAGTATAATGTTTTAAAGGTTTATCCATGTTTTGACATATATCACTACTTTATTTCTTTTAGAGCCAAATGATAGTCATTTGTATGTATATACTACATGTTGTTTATCTGTAAATTAGTTAATGCATTGGTTAAATTTTTGGCCATTTTTTGGAATGCTGCTATGAACATCTATGTAATTTTTTTCCAAAACTTTTAGTGGAATATAGTTGACTTACAATGTTGTGTTAGTTTCCAGTGTACAGCAAAGTGAATCAGTTATACATATACATATATCCACTCTTTTTTAGATTCTTTTCCCATATAGGCCACTACAGAGTACTGAGTAGAGTTCCCTGTGCTATACAGTAAGTACTTATTAGTTATCTATTTTATATATAGTAGTGTGTATATGTTAATCCCAATCTCCCCATTAATCCCTCTCCTCCTCTTATGCCCTGGTAACCATAATTTATTATGATTACTCTATTTCTGTTTTGTAGATAAGTTCATTTCTATGATTTTCTTTAGATTCCATATATAAGTATATTGTATGATATTTGTATTTCTTTGTCTGACTTACTTCATTCAGTATAAAAATCTCTAGGTCCATCCATGTTGCTGCAAAAGGCATTCTTTAATTCTTTTTTATGGCTGAGTAATATTCAGTTGTATATATGTACCATTTTTCTTTGTCCATTCTCCTGTTGATGGACATTTAGTTTGCTCCCATGTTCTGGCTATTGAAAATAGTGCTTCAATGAGCATAAGCGTGCATATATCTTTTTGAATTATGATTTTCTCCAGATATATGCACAGGAGTGGGATTGCTGGATCCTATGGTAGCTCCATTTTTAGTTTTTAAGGAAACTCCATACCGTTCTCCATAGTGGCTGTACCAATTTACATCCTCACCAACAGTGTAAGAGGGTTTCCTTTCTCCACACCTTCTCTAGTATTTATTGTTTGTAGATTGTTTGATGATGGCCATTCTGAGAGGTGTGAGGTGATATATCATTTAGTCTTGATTTGCATTTCCCTAATAATTAGTGATGTAGAGCATCTTTTCTGTACCTCTTGGTCATCTATATCTCTTCTTTGGAGAAATGTCTATTTAGATCTTCTGCCCATTTTTTGATTAGGTTGTTTGATTTTTTTGATATTGAGCCACTTGAGCTGTTTGTATATTTAGGAGATTAATCCCTTTTTTGTTGTTTCATTTAAAAATATTTTCTCCCATTCTTAGGGTTGCCTTTTTGTTTTGTTTATGGTTTTCTTTATTGTACCAAAGCTTTTATGTTGCATTAGGTCCCATTTGTTTTTTATTTTTATTTTCATTACTCTAGAAGGTGGATCAAAACAGATCTTGCTGTAATTTATGTCAGTGTGTTCAGCCTATTTTTTTCCTCTAAGAGTTGTAGAGTATCTGGCCTTATATTTAGGTCTTTAATCCATTTTGAGTTTATTTTTGTGAATGGTGTTAGGGAGTATTCTAATTTCATTTTTTTTACATGTAGCTGTCCAGTTTTCCCAGAACCACTTATTGAAGAGACTGTTGTTTCTCCATTGTATATTCTTGTCTCCTTTGCCATAGATTAGGTGACCATAGGTGCATGAGTTTACCTCTGGACTTTCTATCAAGTTCCATTGATCTATATTTCTGTTTTTGTGCCAGTACCATACTATTTTGATGACTGTATCTTTGTAGTATAGTCCTAAGTCAGGGAGCCTGATTCCTCCAATTCCGTTTTATTTTCTCAAGATTGCATTGGCTATTTGAGATCTTTTGTGTTTCCATACAAATTGTACAATTTACTCTAATTCTGTGAAAAATGCCATTTGTAATTTCATAGGAATTGCATTGAATCTGTAGATTATTTTGGGTAATACAGTCATTGTGATAATATTGATTCTTCCAATCCATGAACCTGGTATATCTCTTCATCATTTGTTTGTGTCATTTTTATTTCTTTCATTAGTATCTTATAGTTTACTGAGTATAGATCTTTCGCCTCCTTAGGTAGGTTTATTCCTAGGTATTTTATTGCTTTTGTTCCAATGGTAAATGGGATCATCTCCTTAATTTCTCTTTGTGATATTTCATTGTTAGTGTGTAGGAATGCAAGAGATTTCTGTGCCTTAATTTTGTATCCTGCAACTTTACCAAATTCTTTGATGAGCTCTAGTTTTCTGGTAGCATCTTTAGGATTTTCTATGTATAGTATCACGACATCTACAAATGGTGACAGTTTTACTTTTTATCCAAGTTGGATTCCTTTTATTTCTTTTTCTTCTCTGATTGCTGTGGCTAGGACTTCCAAACTATGTTGAATAATAGTGGCAAAAGTGGTTATCCTTTTCTTGTTCCTGATCTTAGAAGAAATGCTTTTAGTCCAAAAGCAGCAGAATACACTTTCTCCTCAGGTGCATATGGAACATTCTCCAGGATAGATAACATCTTGGGTCACAAATCAAGCCTCAGTAAATTTAAGAAAGTTGGAATCATATCAAGCATCTTTTCCAACCACAGCATTATGAGATTAGAAATCAATTACAGGAAAAAAAGAAAACAATTAAAAACACAAACACGAGAGCTTAAAGATGGCAGAAGAGTAGGAGGTGGAGATCACCTTCTTCCCCACAAATATATTAGAAATACATCTGCATGTGGAACTGCTCCTATAGAACACCTACTGAATGCTGTCAAAAGACCTCAGACCTCCCAAAAGGTGAGCAACTCCCCAAGTACCTGGATAAGGCAAAATAAAAACAGAAAAAAAACAGAGACAAAAGAATAAGGATGGGACCTGCACCAGTGGGAGGGAGCTGTGAAGGAGGAAAGGTTTCCACACACTAGGAAGCCACTTCATGGGTAGAGACTGCGGGTGGTGGAGGGGGGGAGCATCAGAACCACAGAGGAAAAGGTGGCAACAGGTGTGAGGAGGGCAAAGCAGAGAGATTCCAGCACAGAGGAATGGTGCCGGCTAGAACTCACCAGCTCGAGAGGCTTGTCTGCTCACCTTCCGGGAAGGGAGGGTGCTGGGAGCTGAGGCTCGGGCTTCCATTGGATCCCAGGGAGAGGACTGGGGTTGGTGGCATTGAACACAGCCTGAAGGGGGCTAGTGAACACAGCTAGCCAGTAAGGAGTCCGGGAAATATTCTGGAGCTGCCAAGAGGCAAAAGACTTTTTCCTTCCTCTTTGTTTCCTGGTGCACAAGGAGAGGAGATTAACAACAGAGCTTAAAAGAGCTCCAGAGAGGGGCATGAACCATGGCTATCAGCAAGGACACCAGAGACGGGCATGGGATGCTAAGGCTGCTGCTGCCACCAACAAGAATCCTGTGAACAAACACAGGTCACTATCCACACTGCCCCTACTGGTAGCCTGTGCAGCCCGCCACTGCAAGAGTCCCCTGATCCAGAGACAAATTCCCCAGGAGATCGCACAGAGTGCCTCAGGCTGTAGTAACATTACATTGGCCTCTGCCACTGCAGGCTCACCCCACATCTGTACACTTCCTCCCCCCCAGCCTGAGTGAGCCATAGCCCCCGAATCAGCTGCTCCTTTAGCCCAGTCCTGTCTGAGCGAAGAACAGACACCCTCAAGTGACCTACATGCAGAGGCAGGTCCAAAATCAAAGCTGAACACCAGGAGCCGTGGAAAGAAAGAAGAGAAAGGGAGATCTCTCCCAAAAGCCTCAGGAGCAGTGGATTAAAGCTCCACAATGAACTTGATATACCCTGCATCTGTGGAATACCTGAATAGACAACAAATCATCACAAATTGAGGAGGAGGACTTTGGGAGTAAGATATAGTTTTTTTCCCCTTTTTGTGAGTGTGTATGTGTATGCTTCTCTGTGTGCTTTTGTATTTTACCATTTGTCCTAGGGTTCTGTCAGTCCGTTTCTTTTTTCTTTAAAATTTTTTTTCTTAATAATTACTTTTTATTTTAAAAACTTTATCTTATTTTACTTTACTTTACTTTATTTTAACCTCTTTTTTGCTTACTTTCTTTCTAGTTTTTCTCCCTTTTATTCTGAGATGTGTGGATGAAAGACTCTTGATGCTCCAGGCAGGAATCAGTGCTGTGCCTCTGAGGTGAGAGAGACAACTTCAGGACACTGGTCCACAAGAGACCTCCCAGCTCCACGTAATAACAAATGGTGAAAATCACCCAGAGATCCCCACCTCAACGCCAAGACCCAGCTCCACTCAATGACCAGCAGGCTACACTGCTGGGTACCCTGGCCAACAAACTAGCAAGAAAGAAACACAACCCCATCCATTAGCAGAGAGGCTTCCTAAAAATCATAATAAGGACACAGATACACCAAAACACACCACCAGACGTGGACCTGCCCACCAGAACGAAAAGATCCAGTCTCATCCACCAGAACACAGGCACTAGTCCCCTCCACCAGGAAACCTACATAACCCACTGAACCAACCTTAGCCACTGGGGACAGACACCAAAAACAACAGTAACTACTATCCTGCAGCCTGAGAAAAGGAGACCCAAAACACAGTAAGTTAAGCAAAATGAGAAGACAAAAAAACACACAGCAGGAGAAGGAGCAAGATAAAAACTCAATGAAGCTAACAAATGAAGAGGAAATAGGCAGTCTACCTGAGAAAGAATTCAGAATAATGCTAGTAAAGGTGATCTAAAATCTTGGAAATAGAATAGAGAAAATATAAGAAACATTTAACAAGGACTTAAAGAACTAAAGAGCAAACAAACAATGATGAACAACACAATAAATGAAATTAAAAATTCTCTAGAAGGGATCAATAGCAGAATAACTGAGGCAGAAGAATGGATAGGTGACCTGGAAGATAAAATAGTGGAAATAACTTCTGCACAGCAGAATAAAGAAAAAAGAATGAAAAGAACTCAGGACAGTCTGAGAGACAACTGGGACAACATTAAATTCACCAACATTTGAATTATAGGGGTCCAAAAGAAGAAGAGAAAAAGAAAGGGACTGAGAAAATATTTGAAGAGATTATAGTTGAAAACTTCCCTAATATGGGAAAGGAAATAGTTAATCAAGTCCAGGAAGCACAGAGAGTCCCACACAGGATAAATCCAAGGAGAAATATGCCAAGAAACATATTAATCAAACTATCAAAAATTAAATATAAAGAAATCATATTAAAAGCAGCAAGGGATAAACAACAAATAGCACACAAGGGAATCCCCATAAGTTTAAGAGCTCATCTTTCAGCAGAAACTCTGCAAGCTAGAAGGGAACAGCAGGACATATTTAAAATGATGAAGGAGAAAAACCTACACCCAAGATTACTCTACCCAGCAAGGATCTCATTCACATTTGATGGAAAAATTAAAAACTTTACAGACAAGCAAAAGCTAAGAGAATCCAGCACCACCAAACCAGGTTTACAACAAATTCTAAAGGAACTTCTCTAGGCAGGAAACACAAGAGAAGGAAAACACCTACAATAACAAACCCAAAACAATTAAGAAAATGGGAATAGGAACACACATATCGATAATTACCTAAAACGTAAATGGATTAAGCGCTCAAACCAAAAGATTTAGACTGGAAAAATTGATACAAAAACAGGACCTGTATATATGCTGTCTACAGGAGACCCACTTCAGACCTACGGGCACATACAAAATGAAAGTGAGGGGATAGAAAAAGTTATTCCATGTAAATGGAAATCAAAAGAAAGATGGAGTAGCAATTCTCATATCAAAAAAAAATATAGACTTCAAAATAAGCACGATTACAAGAGACACAGAGGTCACTACATAATGCTCAAGAGATCAATCCAAGAAGAGGATATAACAATTGTAAATATGTATGCTCCCAACATAGGAGCACCTCAATACATAAGGCAAATACTAATAGCCATAAAAGGGGAAATAGTAACACAATCATAGTAGGGGACTTTAACACCCCACTTTCACCAAAGGACAGATCATTCAAATTGAAAATAAAGTAGGAAACACAAGCTTTAACTGATATATTAAGCAAGATGGACTTAATTAATATTTATGGGACATTCCATCCAAAAACAACAGAATACACTTTCTTTTCAAGTGCGCATGGAACATTCTCCAGGATAGATCATATCTTGGGTCACAAAAGAAGCCTTGGTAAATTTAAGAAAATTGAAATCGTATCAGGTATCCTTTCTGACCACAGCACTAGGAGACTAGATATCAATTACAGGAAAAGACCTGTAAAAAATACAAACACATGGAGGCTAAACACTACACTACTTAATAACGAACACATCACTGAAGAAATCAAAGAAGAAATAAAAAAATACCTAGAAACAAATGACAATGAAAAAGAAATGACCCAAAACCTATGGGAAGGCTTCCCTGGTTGTGCAGTTGTTGAGAGTCTGCCTGCCTATGCAGGGGACACAGGTTCCTGCCACAGTCCAGGAAGATCCCACATGCCACAGAGTGGCTAGGCCCATGAGCCATGGCTGCTGAGCCTGTGCGTCCGGAGCCTGTCTCTGCAAGGGGAGAGGCCACAACAGTGAGAGAGCCGTGTACAACAACAAAAACAACAACAACAACAAAAAAAAACCTATGGGATGCAGCAAAAGCAGTTCTAAGAGGGAACCTTATACCAATAAAATCCTACCTTAATAAGGAAGAAACATCTCAAGTGAACAACCTAACCTTACACCTGATGCAATTAGAGAAAGAAGAACAAAAAAACGCCAAAGTTAGCAGAAGGAAAGAAATCATAAAAATCAGATCAGAAATAAATGAAAAGGAAATGAAGGAAACAATAGCAAAGATCAATAAAACTTATACCTGGTTCTTTGAGAAGATAAACAAAATTGATAAACTATTAAGCAGACTCATCAAGAATATATGGGAGAAGACTCAAATCAATACAATTAGAAATGTAAAAGGGGAAGTAACAACTGACACTGCAGAAATACAAAGGATCATGAGAGATTAATGCAAGCAATTCTATGCCAATAAAATGGACAACCTGGAAGAAATGGACAATTTCTTAGAAATGCACAACCTTCTGAGACTGAACCAGGAAGAAATAGAAAATATGAATAGACCAATCACAAGCACTGAAATTGAAACTCTGATTAAAAATTTTCCAACAAACAAAAGTCCAGGACCAGATGGATTCAGAGGTGAATTCTATCAAACATTTAGAAAAGAGCTAAAACCTAGTCTTCTCAAACTCTTCCAATATATAGCAGAGTGAGGAACACTCCCAAACTCATTCTACGAGGCCACCATCACCCTGATACCAAAACTAGACTGAGATGTCACAAAGAAAGAAAAGTACAGGCCAATATCACTGATGAACATACATGCAAAAATCCTCAACAATATACTAGCAAACAGAATCCAACAGCACATTAAAAGGATAATACACCATGATCAAGTGGGGTTTATCCCAGGAAAGCAAGGATTCTTCAATATATGCAAATCAATCAACGTGATACACCATATTAAGAAACTGAAGGAGAAAAATCATATGATCATTGCAATAGATGCAAAAAGAGCTTTTGACAAAATTCAATGCCCATTTATGATAAAAACCCTTCAGAAAGTAGGCATAGAGGGAACTTTCCTCAACATGATAAAGGCCATATATGACAAAATCACAGCCAATAAAATTCTCAATGGTGAAAAATTGAACCCACTTCCCTTAAGATCAGGAACAAGACAAGGTTGCCCACTCTCACCACTCTTATTCAACATAGTTTTGGAATTTTTAGCAACAGCAATTAGAGATGAAAAAGAAATAAAATGAATCCAAATTGGAAAAGAAGAAGTAAAGCTGTCACTGTTTGCAGATGACATGATACTGTACAAAGAGAATCCTAAAGATGCTACCAGAAAACAATTAGAGCAAATAAATAAATTTGTTAAAGTAGCAGGATACAAAATTATTGCAGAAATCTCTGACATTCCTATACACTAATGAGGAAAAATCTGAAATTGAGAGTAAGATAACACTCCCATTTACCATTGCAACAAAAATAATAAAATATCTAGGAAAAAATCTACCTAAGGAGACAAAAGGCCTGTATGCAGAAAATTATACGACACTAATGAAAGAAATTAAAGATGATACAAATAGATGGAGAGATATACCATATTCTTGGATTGGAAGACTCAACATTGTGAAAATGACTCTACTACACAAAGCAATCTACAGATTCAATTCAATCCCTGTCAAACTACCACTGGCATTTTTCACAGAACTAGAACAAAAAAATTCAAAATTTGTTTGGATAAACAAAAGACCCCGAATAGCCAAAACAATCTTGAGAACGAAAAACGGAGCTGGAGGAATCAGGCTCCCTGACTTCAGACTATACTACAAAGCTACAGTAATCAAGACAGTGTGGTACTGGCACAAAAACAGAAAGATAGATCAATGGAACAGGATAGAAAGCCCAGAGATTAACCCACGCACATATGGTCCCCTTATATTTGATAAAGGAGGCAGGAATGTACAGTGGAGAAAGGACAGCCTCTTCAATAAGTGGTGCTGGGAAAACTGGACAGGGACATGTAAAAGTATGAGATTAGATCATTCCCTAATACAATACACAAAAATAAGCTCAAAATGGATTAAAGACCTAAATGTAAGGCCAGAAACTATCAAACTCTTAGAGAAAAACATAGGCAGAACACTCTATGACATAAATCACAGCAAGATCCTTTATGATCCACCTCCTAGAGAAATGGAAATAAAAACAAACAAATGAGACCTAAGGAATCTTAAAAGCACAGCAGAGGATACCATAAAGAAGACCAAAAGACAACCCTCAGAATGGGAGAAAATATTTGCAAATGAAACAACTGACAAGGATTAATCTCCAAAATTTACTAGGAGTTCATGCAGCTCAATATTGAAGAAATAAGTAACCCAATCCAAAAATGGCAGAAGACCTAAATAGACATTTCTCCAAAGAAGATATACAGATTGCCAAAAAACCCATGAAAGAATGCTCAACATCAATAATCATTAGAAAAATACAAGTCAAAACTACAATGAGATATCATCTCACACCAGTCAGAATGGCCATCCTCAAAAAATCTAGAAACAATAAATGCTGGAGAGGGTGTAGAGAAAAGGGAACACTCTTGCACTGTTGGTGGGAATGTAAATTGATACAGCCACTATGAGAACAGTAGGGAAGTTCCTTAAAAAACTAAATTAGAACTACCATATGACCCAGCAATCCCACTACTGGGCATATATCCTGAGAAAACCGTAATTCAAAAAGAGTCATTCACAAAATATTCATTGCAGCTCTATTTACAATAGCCTGGATGTAGAAACAACCTAAGTGTCCATCAACAGATGAATAGATAAAGATTTGGCACATATATACACTGGAATATTACTCAGCCAATAAAAGAAACGAAATTGAGTAATTTTTAGTGAGGTGGATGGACCTAGAGTCTGTCATACAGAGTGAAGTAAGTCGGAAAAAGAAAAACAAATACTGTATGCTAACACATATATTTGGAATCTAAGAGAAAAAAAAGTGTCATGAAAAACCTAGGGATAAGATGGGAATAAAGACACAGACCTACTAGTGAATGGACTTAAGGATATGGGGAGGGGGAAGGGTAAGCTGTGACAAAATGAGAGAGTGGCATGGACATATATACACTACCAAACATAAAATAGATAGCTAGTGGGAAGCAGCCACATAGCACAGGGAGATCAGCTAGGTGGTTTGTGACCACCTAGAGTAGTGGGATATGGAGGGTGGGAGGGAGGGAGTTGGAAGGGGGAAGAGATATGGGAACATATGTATATGTATAACTAATTCACTTTGTTGTAAATTAGAAACTAACACACCATTGTAAAGCAATTATACTCCAATAAAGATGTTAAAAAAAAAAAAAACAGAAACACATGGAGCCTAAGCAATATGTTACTAAATAACCAGTGGATCTCTGAAGACATTAAAGAGGAAATCAAAAAATACCTAGAGACAAATGACAATGAAAACACAATGCTCTAAAACATACAGAATGCAGCAAAAGCAGTACTAAGAGGGAAGTTTACAAAAATACAAACTTACCTGAAAAAAGAAGAAAAATCTCGAACAACCTATCCTTACACCTACAGCAGTTACAGCAAAAAGAACAAACAAAACCCAATGTTAAAAGAAGGTAAGAAATCATAAAGATCAGATCAGAAATAAATGGAGACAAAGAAATCAATAGCAAAGATCAATGAAACTAAGAGCTGGTTCTTTGAGAAGGTAAACAAAATTGATAAACCTTTAGTCTGTCTCATCAAGAAATAAACGGAGATGACTCAAATCAAGAAAATTAGACATGAAATAGGAGAAGTTACAATGGACACCACAGAAATACAAAGGATCATAAGACACTACTACGAGCATTATACGCCAATAAAATGGACACCTAGAAGAAATTGACAAATTCTTAGAAAAGTACAACCTTCCAAGATTGAACCAGGAAGAAATAAATAATATGAACAGACCAATCACACATACTGAAATGAAAGTGTGATTAAAAATCTTCCAGGGGGGACTTCCCTGGCAGTCCAGTGGTTAAGATGCCATGCTTCCAGTGCAGGGGGCATGGGTTCAAACCGTGGGCAGGGCACTAAGATCCCAAATGCCTTGTGGCAAATAAATAAATAAATAAATAAATTAATTAATTAATAAGCAAATAAATAAATACATTCATAAAAAATAGCAAAAATTAAAAAAAAATCTTCCAAGACTAGATGGCTTTACAGTTGAATTCTATTAAACATGCAGAGAAGAGTTAACACCTACCCTCCTGAAACTCTTCAAAAAATTTCAGAGGAAGAAGCACTCCCAAGCTCATTCTTTGAGGCCACCATCACCCTGATACCAAACCCAGACAAAGGTATAACAAAAAAAGAAAATTACAGGTCATGAACATAGATGCAAAAATCAACAAATTAGTAGAAACTGAATTCAACAACACATTAAAAGGATCATACACCATGATCAAATGGGATTTATCTCAGGAATGCAAGAATTTTTCAATATACACAAACCAATCAGTGTAAAACACCACATCAATAAACTGAAGAATAAAAACCATCTGATTATCCCAATAGATGCAGAAAATGTTTTTGACAAAATTCAACACCCATTTGTGATAAAAACCAGAAAGTGGGCATAGAGGGAACATACATCAACATCATAAAGGCCATGTATGATAAACCCACAGCAATCATCATTCTCGTGCAAAGTTTTGTGTGATGTATTTTCATTTCACTTTCATTTATGTTGGGTATATATCTATCGAAAAAATTATGAGTCATATGGAAACTTTATGTTTATTTTCAACTTTTTGAGGAAGTGGCAACATGTTGTCCAAAGTGGCTGAACCATTTTACTTTACTACCAGAAATACAGGATTGTCTCAAATTTTGCAAATTCTCACCAATTCTTTTTACTATCTATTAGAGTATAGCTACCCCTGCAGGCCTGAAGTGCTATCTCATTGTGGTTTTGTTTTACATTTCTCTTATGGCTAATGATGTTGAGCATCTATTGATGTGCTTATTGACCATTTGTAAGTCTTCTTTGGAGAAAAATCTATTCAGATCTTTTGCATACTTTTTTATTGAATCATTTATATTTTTGTTTTTGAGTTGTAAGTGTTCTTTATATATTCTAGATAAACTCCCTTACCAGACATATGATTTTTTAAATATTCTATCCCATTCTTTGAGTTGTCTTTTCACTTTCTTGATGGTATTATTTCTAGCACAGAAGTTTTAATTTTAATGTAATCCAGATTTTCTATTTTTTCTACCATCACTGTGTTATTAGTATCATTAGTGCCTAACCCAAGTTCACAAAGATTTACTCCTATGCTTTTCCTTAAGAGTTTTATAATTTCAGCTCCTACATTTAAGTCTGTAATTCAATGTGAGTTAATTTTTGAGTATGGTGTGAGGTAGAGTTCCAACCTCCTTCTTTTACATGTAGACATCCAGTTGTTCTGCTACCATTTATTAAAGACTATTTTTCTACATTGAACTGTCTGGGATCCTTATTGAAATGAAGATTATTGATCATAAATGTAAAGGTTTACTTCGGGATTCATAATTCTATTCCATCAATCTACATATCTATCTTTATGCCAGTACCACCCAGTATTGATTACTCTAGTAATAAGTTTAAAAATCAGGAAGTGTGTGCTCTCCAACTTTGTTCTTTTTCAAGATTGTTTTGACTATTTCAGAACCCTTAAATTTTCATATTAAGTTAAGATCACCTTGCCCATTCCTGAAAAAAATGTCAGCTGGATGTTTGATAGGGAATCTAACAATATTGTCTTCTGATCCATAATCTTTAGATGTCTTTTTATTTATTTAGATATTCTTTCATTTCTTCCAATAATATTATGTAGTTTTCAGTATATATGTAGCCTTGTGCTATTTTTCCTTAAATTTTTACCAAATTATTTTGTTCTATTTTATGCTATTGTAAGTAGAATTGTTAGTTTCATTTTCAGAATGGTCATTGCTAGTGTATAGAAATATAATTGAATTTTTGTATATTGATCTTGAATTTTTTAATCTTGCTGAACTCATTTGTTATTTCTAATAGATTTTTGTTGGAGCCCTCAAGTTTTTCTAAATATATAAGATATATATATTTCCAAAAAATATTAGTTTTATTTCTCCCTTTTTCTAAAATGGATGACTTTTATTTGTTTTTCTTGCCTATTTGCCCTGACTAGAACTTTCAGTACAGTGTTGAATAGAAGTGGAGAGAGAAAAGATCCTTTTTTTTTACCTTGTCTTATAGAGAAAACATTCAGTATTTCAACATAAGTGACAGAGTAGCTGTGGTTTTTCAAAGAAACCCTTATCAGATTGAAGGAGTTCCCTTCTATTCCTAGCTTATTGAGTGTTTTTATCATAAAAGAGTGTTAGATGTGACAAATAAATCTTCTGTATCTACTGACACAATCAACTGGGTTTTGTGCTATAATCTATTATCATGCTGCATTACATTAATTGAACTTCATATGCTAAAACAATCTGGCATTCCTGGGATAAATCATACTTGGTTATGTTATATAATTATATATATGTATATGTATATATGTGTGTGTGTGTGTGTGTATTGCTGGGCACACAATGCTAGTATTTTGTTAAGATTTTTGTGTCTTTATTTTAGAAAAAAGATATTGGTCTATAGTTTTGTTGAGATATTTTTGTGTGGTTTTAATAAAAATTGCATTCTTAGCCTCATTGAATGGAAAGTGTTGTCTAAATTTTTGGAAGAGTTTGTGAAGGATTGGTATTAATTCTTCTTTGAATATTTGCCATAATTCACCAGTAGAGCCATCTGTGCCTGAAATATTCTTTGTAGGAAGTTTTTATTTGTTTGTTTAATTGAAGTATAATTGACTTACAATATTATGTTAGTTTCAGATGTACCAATAGTGATTAGGTATTTTTATACATTAAAAGGGGAAGGTGGGGCAAATTAAGAGATTAGGATTGACAAGTATATACTACTATATGTAAAATAGATAGCTAGTGGGAACCTGCTGTATAGCACAGGTAGCTCAGCTTGGTGTTCTGTGATAATCTAGATGGGTGGGATGGCAAGGTGGGAGGGAGGTCCAAGAGGAAGGGGATATATGTATATTCATAGCTGATTCACTTCATTGCACAGCAGAAACTAACACAACATTGTAAAGCAACTATAATTCAATAATAAAAAAAGATCATCTTGCTAAGCCTAGTTACCATCTGTCACTATACAAAGTTATTGCAATGTCATTAACCACATTCCCTATGCTGTAGGAAGCATTTAGATTACTAATTCAATCTCTTATGTTATAGCTCTAGAGGTCAAAAGTCTGAAATGGATATCACAGACTGTGTTCCTTCTGAAACCTCTAGAGAAAAATCAGTTTCCTTGCTTTCTCCAGGTTCTAGGTGCTGCCTGAATTCCATGGCTAATGGCCCCTTCCACTATCTTCAGAATCTATCACTCCAACTTTTACTTCTGTGGTCACACACCTCACACACCATCTCTCACTCTGACCCTCCTGCATTCCTTTTATAAGGACCTTTCAGATTACATTGAGAACACCCAGATAACACAGGATAATCTTTCTGTCTTAAGGTCTTTAATTTACTCACATCTGCAAAGTCTGTTTGCCATTTAAGATAACATATTTGCAAGTTCTGGGGATTAGGACTTAGACATCATTGGGGGTTATAATTCTGTCTACTGCAACCCTTATGTAATTTTCTCTTCCTCTTTTTTTATTCACTATTGTTGTTATACCTGTTATATCTACATACATTATAAACTCAAAAATTCATTGTTGTAATAATTACTTTAGTTCATCTTAAGCTTTTAGAAATCTGGAATGCAAAAGGAGAACAAGTAGGTATTTATGAATTTTGTTATATTCACTTTATTATTTATCATTTTTGTTGTCTTCATTGTTTCCTGTGGAATCACGAAACTATTTGACATTATTTCCTTCTTCCAATATATTTTTGCCCTCACCTACCTTCTTTATCCAGTTATTGTTAAATGTATTACATTCTTATATAATACAGAACCATTCATGTAATTATATATATGTTGTCTTATGTAATTTCTTATTAAATAAAGACAATAAAGGAGATGAAATATGCAATTATACTGTTTTTTATATGTTCCTACATAATTAACTTTATTTTTTGTGTGAAGTTAAACTACTGTCTGATGTCAATTGATTTCAATCAGAACTTCATTTAATATTTCTTACTATGTATTTTCCAGGAAAATATGCACCTTATTTGGCCTATCATTTTTTTCTATCTCTTTGAATTTGTCATCCTACTGCCTTATGATTTCCACTGTTTCTGATAGGAAGCTAGCTGTTATTATTTTTGGGCTTTAGCTGTTATTATTATTGGGCTTTTTTTGTATATGATAAGTGTTTTCCCCCTACCTTGATGCTATTAAGATCTATTTTTCTTTCAGCATTGTTACTGTGATGTGCTGTTTGTGTATCACTTTGAATTCATCCTATTTGGAGTTCTTTGAATTTCTTCACTGTATAGTTTAATATTTTTTCATCAAATATGAGAAGTTTTGCCATTATTTTTTCAAGTATTTTTTTCATGTTTCTCCTCTCTTTCTGGCACTTCCAATAAGGGTATGTTGCTTAATGATATCTCATATTTCTCTGAGGCCCTTTCAGTTTTCTTCTTTTTTTTTCTTTTTTCTCTTTGTTCTTCAGATTTAGATTCAGATAGTCACTTGTCTTCAAGTTTGCTAATGTACTCTTCTGCCAACACAAATTTATAGTTGGATCTCTCTGAATATTTTTTACTCTCTTTTAAAACTCCAATGTTTCAATTTTTTAATAATTTCTATTTCTTTAATACTATTTTTAATTTAATGAGATATGGATATCATACCTCCTTTACATCTGTAACCATAGTTTCTTTTCATTATTTGATAATATTTATAATAGATGATTTGAATTTTTCCCACTAAATGTAATATCTGGTTTCTGTCAAAGGCCATGTATGTTGCCTTCCTTTATTGTTGTATATGGGTCATGCTTTTATGTTTCATTGTATGTGTCATAATTTTGTAGGATATTTTAGATACTCTTTTGTAGCAACTCTGAATATTGACAACAACCACCACTATATATCCAATCCACAGGGGTTGTTTTTGTGGTTTATGGTCAGCTTGTTTTCTTGTTTATTTACCATGTTACTTTGCTGGACTATTTTAGTGGAATGTATTTACCCCACAGTGTGCAGCATTTGATGTTGTTCCTCATAAGTTTTAACCTTGGGCATGTATTCAGATACGTTTCTCCTTCCCTTTTCAAGGAGGTTAGCTGTTTTAGCTGGACTTTGGATGTTTATTTCTTTGATGTCTCTAATACATTGCTAACTGATCTGCCTTTTTTCAGCTTTATTTAGATATTGTTGACATATAACATAGTGTAAGGTAAAGGGGAACAAAGAGTTGGTTTGACACACTTACATACTGCAAAATGATGACCACCATAGTGTTAACTAACACCTCCATTACTTCACATAATTACATTTCTTTTTTGTGGTAAGAACATTTAAGACTTACTCTCTCAGCAACTTTCAAGTATGTCATAAAGTACTAGTAACAATAATCATCATACTATACATTAGAGGCCCAGAACTTATTCATTATATCATATAAATTTGTAGGCTTTGACCAGCGTCTCCCCATTTCCCCCAACCCTCAGCCCCTAGTAACCACCATTCTACCACCATTCTACACTCTATTGCTATGAGGTTAGGTTCTTTAGATTCCATGTATGTGATGATAGGATATTTGTCTTTCTCTTACTTATTTTACTTAACATAATACCTTCAAGATTCATCAACATTTTCCCATATGACAGGATTTCCTTCTTTCTCATAGCTGAATAATATTCCATTATATATATATATATATATATATATATATATATATATATATATATATATATATATATACACACACACATACACATATATGTCATCCATTTATCTATTCACAGACTTTTAGGTTGTTTCCATATTATGGCTACTGTGAATAATGCTGCAACAAGTGTGAGATTGCAGATAACTCTCTTATACTGTTGGTGGCAATGTAAATTGATACAGTCACTATGGAGAAGAGTATGGAGGCTCCTTAAACACTAAAAATAGAATTACCATATGACACAGCAATCCCACTACTGGGCATATACCCAGAGAAAGCCATACTTCAAAAAGACACATGCACCCCAATGTTCATTGCAGCACTATTTAAAATAACCAGGTGATGGAAGCAAACTAAATGCCCATCGACCAATGAATGGATAAAGAATTTGTGGTACATATATACAATGGAATATTACTCAGCCATAAAAAAGAATAAAACTGGGTCATTTGTAGAGACATGAGTGGACTTCGAGACTGTCATACAGAGTGAAGTAAGTCAGAAAGAAAAACAAATATCATATATTAACACTTCAGAAATAGAGACTTAGATGTAGAGAACAAACGTATGGACACCAAGGAGGGTGGGTGAGTGGGATGAATTGGGAGATTGGGATTGACATATATACACTAATATGTATCAAATAGATAACTAATGAGAACTTGCTGTATAGCGCAGGGAACTCCACTTCGCTGTACAGTAGACACTAATGCAACATTGTAAAAATACTATACCCCAAATAAAGGAAAAGATTCATCAATATTTTGCCAAATGGCAGGATTACCCTCTTTCTCATGGCTGAATAATGTTCTATTACATATGTGAATATATATATATTATATATATGTATATATATGTATATATATATATATATACACACATATATGTCATCCATGTATCTATTGACAGACATTTACATCATTTCCAGACCATAGCTATTGTGAATAATGCTGCAACGGATATGAGATTGCAGATATCTCTTCAAGATCCTGCTTTCATTTCCTTTGAGTATATATATATATATATATATATATATATATATATATATATATATTTTTTTTTTTAATTTATTTATTTTTAAAGTGGGATTACTGTATCATATGGTAGTTCAATTTTTTTTATTGGGATATAGTTGCTCTACAATGTGTCAGTTTCTGCTGTACAATGCAGTGAGCCAGCTATATGTATAAATATATCCCCTCCCACTTGGACCTCTCTCCCACCCGCACCTATTCCACCCATTTAGGTGCTCACAGAGCAATGAGCTGAGCTTCCTACATTACACTGCATGTTCCCACTAGCTATCTGTTTTACACACGGTAGTGTATATATATCAGTCACAATCTCCCAGTTCATCCCATCTGTCTTCAAACCCCCATGTCAACATGTATATTCTCTATGTCTTCATTGCTATTCCTGCCCTGCAAATAGGTTCAGCTGTACCATTTTTCTGCATTCCACATATATGTGTTAATGTATAATATTTGTTTTTCTCTTTCTGACTTACTTCACTCTGTATGACAGACTCTAGGTCAACCCACGTGTATACAAATGACCAAGTTCCATTCCATTTAATGGTTGAGTAATATTCTGTTGTATATATGTATCACATTTTCTTTATCCATTCATCTGTCAGTGGATATTTAGGTTGCTTCTATGTCCTAGCTATTGTAAATAGTGCTGCAATGAGCATTGGTTTTCTCAGGTTATATACTCAGTAGTGGGATTGCTGGGTTATATGATAGTTCTATTTTTAGATTTTTAAGGAACCTCCATACTGTTCTCCATAGTGGCTGTACCAGTTTACATTCTCACCAACAATGCAAGAGTGTTCCCTTTTCTCCACACCCTCTCCAGCATTTATTTTTGGTAGATTTCTTGATGATGGCCATTCTGAAGTGTGAGATGACTCATTGTAGTTTTGGTTTTCATGTCTCTAATAATTAGTGATATTGAGCATTTTTTCATGTGCTCCTTGGCCATCTGTATGTCTTCTTGGAGAAATGTCTATTTAGGACTTCCACCCATTTATTTATTTATTTATTTTTTTAATATTGAGCTCCATGAGCTGTTTGTATATTTTGAGGATGAAACCCTTGTCAGTTTCTTTGTTTGCAAATATATTCTCCCATTCTGAAGGTTGTATGATTTTCTTTGCTGTGCAAAACCTGTTAAGTTTAATTAGGTCCCAATTTTTTATTTTTGTTTTTATTTCCACTACTCTAGGAGGTGGGTCAAAAAAGATTTTGCTGAGATTTATGTCAAAGTGTGTTCTTCCTATGTTTTCCTCTAAGAGGTTTATAGTGTCTTGTCTTACATTTGGCTCTTTAATCCATTTTGAGTTTATTTTTGTGTATGGTGTTAAGGAAGTTCTAATTTCGTTTTTTTTATTACATGTAGCTGTCCAGTTTTCACATGACCACTTACTAAAGAGACTGTCTCTTCTCCATTGTATATTCTTACCTCTTTTGTCATAGGTTAGGTGACCATAGGTTTGTGGGTTTATCACTGGACTTTGGATCCTGTTCCATTGATCTATATTTTTGCTTTTGTGCCAGTACCATATTGTCTTATAGCTTTGTAATATTGTCTGAAGTCAGAGAGCATGATTCTTCTGGTTCTGTATTTCTTTCTCAAGACTGCTTTGACTATTCAGGATCTTTTGTGTTTCCACACAAATTGCAAAAATTTTGTTCTAATTCTGTGAAGGACACCATTGGTAATTTGACAGAGATTGCATTAAATCTTTAGATTGCTTTGTATAGTATAATCATTTTCACAATATTTATTCTTCCAATCCAAGAACATAGTATATCTCTTCATCTCTTTGTGTCATCTTTGATTTCTTTCTTCAGTTTCACATAGTTTTCTAAGTATAGGTCTTTTACCTCTT
The DNA here is from genome assembly GCF_964341445.2 of Mesoplodon mirus. Classification (NCBI taxonomy): domain Eukaryota; kingdom Metazoa; phylum Chordata; class Mammalia; order Artiodactyla; family Ziphiidae; genus Mesoplodon; species Mesoplodon mirus. Next base: position 113,547,367 of record NC_138983.1, on the reverse strand, counting down.
TATGTAGGTTTATATGTAGGGATTTTATTCTTTTTGTTGCAATGGTAAATGGGATTGATTCCTAAATTTCCCTTTCTGATCTTTTGTTGTTAGTATATAGGAATGCAAGAGATTTCTGTGCATTAATTTTGTATCCTGCAACTTTACCAAAATCATTTATTACCTCCAGTATTTTTCCGATGGCATCTTTAGCATTTTCTATGTATAGTATCATGTCATCTGCAAACAGTGACAGTTTTACTTCTTCTTTTCCAGTTTGGATTCCTTTTATTTCTTTTTCTTCTCTGATTGCAGTGGCTAGGACTTCCAAAACTAAGTTGAATAATAGTGACAAGTGTGGATATCCTTGCCTTGTTCCTGATTTTAGAGGAAATGCTTTCAGTTTTTCACCATTAAGAATGAAGTTTGCTATGAGTTTGTCATATATGGCTGTTATTATGTTGAGTTAGGTTCCCTCTATGCCAACTTCCTGGAGAGTTTTTTTTTTTATCATAATTAGGTATTGAATTTTGTCAAAAGCTTTTTCTGCATCTATTGAGATTATTATATGGCTTTTATTCTTTAATTGTTTATATGGTGTACTGCATAGATTGAGTTGCATATAGTGAATAATCCTTTCATTCCTGGGATAAATCCCACTTGATCACAGTTTATGATAGTTTTAATGTGTTGTTGGATTCCATTTGCTGGTATTTTGTTGAGTATTTTTGTGTCTATGTTCATCAATGATATTGGCCTGTAGTTTTCTTTTTTTTGTGATATCATTGTCTGGTTTTGGTATCAGGGTGATGGTGGCCTCATAGAATGAGCTTGGGAGTGTTCCTTTGTCTGCATTTTTGGAAGAGTTTGAGAAGGATAGGTGTTAGCTTTCCTGGACTTTAGCCCCCCCTCTCCACCCACCCAACCAAGGTCTGTTCCAGAACATGGGTAGTTCAATTTTAATTTTTGGAGAAAACACCATACTATTAGACACAGTAACTGCAGCAATTTACATTCCCACCAATAGTGCACATGGGTTCTTTTTTCTCCACATGCCTGCAAGCATTTTTTATTTCTTGTCTTTTTGATGATAGATTCTCTAATGGGTGTAAGGTGATATCTCACTGTGGTTTTGATTTGCATTTCCCTGATGATTAGTAATCGACCACCTTTTCATGTACCTGTTAGTCACTTGTATGTCTTCTTTGAAAAACCATCTATGCAGTTACTCTTCCCATTTTTTAATCTTGTACTTTGTTTTGTTGCTATTGAGTTGCAAAAGTTTTTTTTAATATAGTTTTAATATTTAACCCATATAAGATACAAGATTTGCAAATATTTTCTCCCATTTCATAGGCTATTTTTTCATTTGTTGATTATTTCTCTTGCTGTGAAGAAACTTTTTAGTTTGATGTAATCACACTTGTCTATTTTTGCTTTTGTTGCTTGTGCTTTTTGTGTCATATTGAAAAAGTCATTGCCAAAACCAATGTTTCCCTATGTTTTTTCCAGGAGTTTTAGGTTTTCAGTTCTTATATTTAAGCATTTAATGCATTTCTGGTTATTTTTGTGAGTAGTGTAAGATAAGGGTCCAATTTCTTTCTTCTGCACATGATTATTCAATTTTCCCAAGACCATTTATAGAAGAGATTATCTTTTATCCTTTGAGTATTCTTGGCTTCCTTGTCAAATATTAGTAGACTACATATGCAAGGGTCTATTTCTGGACTCTCTCTTTTGTTCCATTGGTCTAAGTTTGTATTTTTATGACAGTACTGTACTCTTTTGAATACTGTAGCTTTGTAGTATTGTTTGAAATCAGGATGTGTGATGCCTCCAGCTTTGTTCTTCTTTTTCAGTATTGCTTTGACTATCTGGGGTCTTTTGTGATTCCACACAAATTTCAGGATTATTGTTTTCTCTTTCTGTGAAAAATGCCACCGGAATTTTGATAGAAATTACATTGAATCTGTAGATCACTTTGGGTAGTATGGGTATTTAAGCAGTATTAATTTTTCCCATCCATGAACATAAGATATCTTTTCATTTGTTCATGTCTTCTTCAATCCATCACTGTCACATAGTTTTAATTGTACAGATATTTCACTCTCGGTTACATTTTTAAGATTTTACTGTCTTTGTTATTGTTGTGAATGGGAGTGTTTTCATTTATTTTGTGTGTGGTTTGTTGTTATTGTATGAAAATGCAACTGATTTCTGTATGTTGACTTTGTATCCTGCATCTTTATGAATTTATTTATAGTTCTAAGAGTTTTTTATAGTTCTTACAGTTTTCTACATATGGGATCCTATATTTGCAAACAAAGATAATTTTACTTTTTCCTTTCTAATTTGGATTCCTTCTATTTTTTTAAAATATTTTCTAGCCTAATTCCTCTGGCTAGATTTTCCTCTATTATGTTGAATAGGAGTGGTGAGAGTGAGTACTCTTGTCTTTTTCCTATTCATAGAGGAAAATCTTTTAACTTTCACCACTAAATATGCTGTTTACTGAGAGGTTTTATTATAATTGATGTTGTATTTTGTCAAAAGTTTTATTCTGCATCTACTGAGATGACCCTATGGTTTTTATTTCATTCTATAAATGTGTGCATAACATTAATTGACTTGTGTGTGTTGAAACATCTCTGTATCCCAGGGGTAAATCCCACCTGACCATGTGGTATGATCCTTTTAATATGCTTCTAATTCAATTTGTTAATATTTTGCTGAGAATTTTTGCATTTCTATTATCAAAGGGAAACAATAGTATACTTTTTTTGTGGTGTCCTTATATGGCTTGGCATCAGGCTTCATAAAATGGATTTGGGAGTGTTCCCTTCTCTTTAATTTTTGGAGAAATTTAGGATTGGTGTTAATTCTTTAACTCTTAGTAGAATTCACCAGAGAAACCATCTCGTCCTGGGATTTTCTGTGTTGGGGGTTTTGATTACTGACTCAATATCTTTAGTCATAATTGATCTTTTCAGATTTTCTATTTCTTCATGATTCAACCTTGGTAGGTTTTATGTGTCTAGGAATTTACCAATTTCTTTTAAGTTATCCAATTTGTTGGTGTATAATTGTTTATAGTAGTCTCATAATCCCTTTGATTTTTGTAGTTACAGTTATAATGTCTCCTCTTTCTCTTCTGATTTTATTTCTCTTCCCTTTTTTCTTAGTCTAGCTTAAGTTATGCTGATTTTGTTTATATTTTCAAAAACTTTTCTCTTTATTTTATTAATCTTTTCTGTAGCTTTCTTATTCTCTATTTCTTTTATTTCTGTTCTGACTTTTGTCATTACCTTTCTTCTGTTTACTTGGACTTAGTTTTTTCCTATTTTTCTAATTCCTTGTGGTATAAAGTTAGATTGTTTATTTGATATCTTTTTATCTTAATGTAGGCATTTATTTCTATAAACTTATCTCTTAGAACTGCTTTTGCAGGATCACAGAGATTTAGATATGTTGTGTTTCCATTGTCAGTTGTTACAAGATATTTTTTGTTTTCCCTTTGGATTTCTTCTTTGAAATTGTTTGTTCAGGAATATGTTGTTTAATTTCCACATAATTGTGAATTATTTACCTTTCCTCCTGTTATTGATTTCTAACCCCTACTATCGTGTTTGGAAAAAAATACTTGGTATGATTTTAATCTTCTTAAATGCAAAGACTTGTTTGGTGACCTCTCACATGCTCTGTCCTGGAGAATGTTCATGTGAGCTTGAGAAAAATGCCTATTCTTCTGCCATTGGATGGAATGTTCTGTACATGTCTATTAGATATATTTGGTCTAAAGTACGGTTCAAGACAGATATTTTCTTGTTGATTTCTGTCATTATTTAAAGTAGGGCATTGAAGTCCCCTACTGTCATTATATTGCTATCTATTTCTCCCTTCAGATATGTTAGTATTTTCTTAATATAAATATGTGTTTCAATATTAGTTGCATATCTATTTAAGAGTGTTATATCTTCTTGATGAATTGACCCCCTTATCATTATAAGGGGGTCGCCATATAATGAACTCCTTTGTCTCTTATTACCATTTTTGGCTTAAAGTCTACTTTATTTTATATACATATAGCTACCTCTGCTATCTTTTCATTTTCACTTTTATGGAATACTAACTGATCTGCATTTATTGGTATTGCACCCAGCTGTTCACCTCCTCTAATTGCTAGCTGATTTGTCTTTCATAAATTGTTAGACAATCATAGAATTAAATTAGAGTTCCTTCGCTAGGTGGTTTTTGAGTCAAGAGTTTGAGGCTTGTTCTGACTTCAGAAGGACACTTTTTAGCTGCCTCTACCTCTAGTTTGTATGCTAAACTTCTGGCTGGTGTATCTTGTTGCTTTCATGGAGCTAGTAGTATTAATTGTACACTACTAAAATGTCCATTGTTTCTGGAAGTGCCCTTAGACATGAAATTCTTCATTCTCAGTTCCAAATACAGTCAGTCTCCTTGTAGAGCTTGTTGTTCTTAAGGCTTGAATCTCTACTGGGCCTAAATTTTGCACTAATGTTCTGAACCTGGAAAGTGGGAATATTGTCTTCTGCTCTTATATTGACTCCCTGCTCTATGAGTGAGATATTAGGCAAGAGCAGTAGTTGTGGTCTTCTTTTATTTTTTTTGAGGGGGGATGTGTGGTCAGAATACATTTATTGCCTTTTTTTAAAACATCTTTATTGGAGTATAATTGCTTTACAATGGTGTGTTAGTGTCTGCTTTATAACAAAGTGAATCAGTTATGCATATACATATGTTCCCATTATCTCTTCCCTCTTGTGTCTCCCTCCCTCCCACCCTCCCTATCCCACCCCTCTAGGTGGTCACAAAGCACTGAGCTGATCACCCTGTGCTATGTGGCTGCTTCCCACTAGTTATCTATTTTACGTTTGGTAATGTATATATGTCCATGCCCCTGTCTCACTTAATCCCATCTTACCCATCCCCCTCCCCATATCCACAACTCCATTCTCTAGTAGGTCTGTGTCTTTATTCCTGTCTTGTTCCTAGGTTCTTCATTACCATTTTTTTTTTTTTAGATTCCATATATATGTGTTAGCATATGGTGTTTGTTGTTCTCTTTCTGACTTACTTCACTTTGTATGACAGACTCTAGGTCCATCAACCTCACTATAAATAACTCAATTTCGTTTCTTTTTATGGCTGAGTAATATTCCATTGTATATATGCTCCACATATTCTTTATCCATTCATCTGTTGATAGACACTTAGGTTGCTTCCATGTCCTGGCTATTGTAAATAGAGCTGCAGTGAACATTTTGGTACATGACTCTTTTTGAATTATAGTTTTCTCAGGGTATATGCCCAGTAGTGGGATTGCTTGGTCATATGGTAGTTCTATTTTTAGTTTTTTAAGGAATCTCCATACTGTTCTCCATAGTGGTTGTATCGATTTACACTCCCACCAACAGTGCAAGAGGGTTCCCTTTTCTGCACACCTTCTCCAGCATTTATTGTTTGTAGATTTTTTTGATGATGGCCATTCTTACCAGTGTGAGATGATATCTCATTGTAGTTTTGATTTGCATTTCTCTAATGATTAATGATGTTGAGCATTCTTTCATGTGTTTGTTGGCAATCTGTATATCTTCTTTGGAGAAATGTTTGTTTAGGTCTTCTGTCCATTTTTATATTGGGTTGTTTGTTTTTTTTGATATTGAGCTGCATGAGCTTCTTGTAAATTTTGGAGATTAATCCTTTGTCAGTTGCTTAATTTGCAAATATTTTCTCCCAATCTGGTCTTCTTGAATTGCCTTTCTCAGTGTAAAACTTCTGCCATTTCACCAAGCTGAGGTGAGGGTAATCAGGGCTCAGTGTTCTTGGCTTGTGCACCTGGCATAGAGCTTTTTCCTTATTAGTTGGTAGCTGGATAGAAAAAAGATGCCCATATCTCTCAGTCGTTCTTGCTTAGAATAGAGCTTCTCCAATACAAAGTTGAGAGGAATGAGAAATGCTGTGATTCTGACCTTCCTGAAGGAAGAACCTATAGTCCCTTACTGGAAATTGAGGGAAGAGGGAGTTCCATTCTCTTTTCTTTCTTATTTTCTGCCTATAGTGGGGCTTCCAACATGCTGAGCTACAGATGGGCCAAGAGTTAGTTATGCTTCCCCAAATTCAGAGTTTATCCCTGTTTTTACCAAAATTTAATGGATTTTCTTCATTAAATATTTCTCAACTTTCTGTATGCTATTAGAGTAAATTCCAGAGATTTTAAATTGCTGTTTACTTTATAATTTGTTTTTTTGCTGAGGAGTGGGTTTGTGATCCTCCTCATGCTATCATTCTGCAATTGTCTTTTCCTAAACAATGTAGTTTTAAATAAAAATCATATGCTATAATATGAAATCCTTCAAAATTGCTTTAGAAAAACAAAATTTTTTTTATTAACTTGTCCCTGGATAATATAGACATTTTTCTGATTAGTGTGTATTTTCTTGGGAAAAATTTTAAATGTGGTAATTTAATGAGTGTATTGCAAAGTTCTCATAATTCGTTTCAAAAAGTAAATTGATTATTATTCAAGGTATACTCTGTTGCTCACCAGCTTTCATTTGACTTCTGTGTTTAGCCATGGGAGAACCCAACAACCGATTGGAGGCCTGTGGTTTTAAATTCAGAATATTTCTTCCCTGATCCCCTCCCCACTATCTGCCTTGGTTCTATGGTTGTGGCTGTGGTTCTGTCCTTTTGTAACTACAGCTCCTTTCAGGCTCTTAGTGCCAGTTCTCACATGACTCTGGTAATAGTTTTTCTACTTACCTTGAGAGAGCTTTTCACCATTGCTGGTCTGTAGCTTCTCATCATCCCTTGTTGGTTCAACTATAAATAATCCCTTATTTAAACTTACTTCAAAATGTCAGCTAAGTATGGCATTTATACCTGGTGAGACAGTGACTTGCTTTCTTGGTGAGTGGTTCTGGGTCAGAGAAAATAATGTTAACTTCAATAGAAGAACATGTGAATACAGATCAGGCTCCTATTTTAAATAGTTTCCTGACAGTGTACATTTACTGTCTATTCATAGTCTGCTGGCTACTTTGCAGACCCAGGATCAGTCATTGTTCTTAGTTGCTGCTACAGACATTGATATAGACATAGTTAAACAGAAAAAAAAAATGAATTTATCCAAAGGGTGTTACATAACTCATTGAAACTCCAGGAAGCCTAGAGAACTGGCACTGGAAAATTGAGGAGGAACAAGGGCCATGGTCAAAATCAGTAACACTAGTTTAGTGAGAAAAATGTTGCAATTGCGACAGAGAATAGGCACCCTGGGATACAGTGCCTCCATTGTTGATGCTGAAAACTGGGCACTGTCCTTTGCTGCCTCTAGACCTCGAGGGTTTGTCCCTGCTACTAATGTTGTACACTGGCATAATGGGTTCTTTCTTTGTCCTTTCCTCTCAATTCCAAGTCTAGAGTTGGTGAGTTGGATTGACAGAAACAATATTCCATCCCATGCCCTGAGAAAACTATCTGGCATTTTCAGGTTCCACTAATACTCACCAGGTAAGGAATTGCCCATCCATAAAAAGGGGACTGAATGTTTGTCATAGAGAACATGCTAAATACTCATTGCTATGTGCCTATTTGTCTGACAGGCGGTTGTTACTTTTGGCTGTCCTGTTCATGTAGTTATATTTCAAAAACAAAAACAGAATGAAACAACTCTACCTTAATGTACTACACCATCCTTCATGAAAATAAAATGTATTTTCACCTTCCCCCAAAGAAGAGGAACTCAACATTTCATCAGTAATCCAGTAAATGCTGGATGCATTTACTGCATCCAGCCAGAGCAGCAATATCTCTGGGGAAATGTATACTACTCCCTTTCTTCTGACTTCGACATGCCTTCATATTTTGTAACTACAGAATTCTCACCACAAATATTCCCTATAGAAAATAGTAAGAGAAATGAAACTGAAAGAAAATGAAAGAAGGAATAAAACAAAGGACTTTGTTTTTCATCTCTTTGGGATTCTTTATTTACTGAAGTGGCTGAAGTGACTAAAACTTCTTCAATTCATGAAAATTTTGCTCCACCTGTCTATTGCCCAAGTCTGTAGATTTCTCCCTTTAGTTTAAATGAAGATGCTTCTGTCATCTGAATATCCATCAATGTGCCATTGGATCTAGTTTCAGTTAACTAAGCAAACAATCATAAAAGCTGCAGGCAGCTTCAATTATTGTACCAATGAATAATCTTTGATAACTTTGTTAAACTTTGTGATGAATGCAGAGTTTATGCTGCTGCTTTCTGGAGCTTTGTGTGCTGGTAAAGGAGAGTTTGAAATAAACTGAAGAGTGTTCAAGATCAAATCCAAGTGATTAGATTCTCTTATGACACCTGAAATTATAGAATTAGGATGGCTGGAATAAAATAAAATAAAATAAAATAAAATAAAAATGATCATCAGCTTGCATTATCTCTGCTTGAGATCAGTTATACGGTTACCTAAATTTATAATTGCTCTTTGGAAAGTATAATTTTTGAAGTGTTCATGTCATGGTCCAACTTGCTTTCAACAGCAATTAACTGGTATGTATAATGTAAAGATACTTTTAAAGATATGGCATATAGTATCCATGTGTTCTTTTTTCTTTTTTTCTCAGGCCAGCAATGAGCATCAAGTAGAATATCTTTCTCCGTAGTAATTTCTTATGTGTTGAAAACAGTTTATCGGCAGATCCCTCCTTGACTCAGTAAAATTGGACTACCTATTAAGTCATGATTTTTTGCTTTGTGTCAATCATTTCCCCAGGGGTTTGAAGTCAGCAACAATAGAATTTTGCAGTTCACAACAGAAGACTCCTGATTATTAGCAGAAGCTCCGTGATCTGTCTTGAATTCTCTGTTTCTCAGCTCCTTCACTAAATCATCTTACTCCTCCACTGTGACCTTATTCAGATCTTCCAATATATTCAGCACTTTCTTCTGTGTCAACATAGTGCTTAGTGGTACCACATGCTGGTTGTGATTAACAATGCACTGAATAAAGTTAATTTTCTGATTTTTTTCAAAATTATTATACCATATATAAAAAACATGTTGAAATTTTCCAGCACCAACCACATTTTATAATTATTATTTATTTTCTTATGGAGAGAAGCAACTCACATGCACAGTAGATGAGAATATGTACATAGTCATTGTTATGTCTTTTATGTAGTCACACTTTACTATTTCTAAATTTTCTTCTAATGTATGATTATTTCCTGCCTCTTAGCTCACCTACTTTCTTCACAGGTGTTTATACTTCCTTAGAATGCCTTTAAAATTTACTTATGGGGGTAAAATACACAACATAGCTTTTTAAATGCAAGCATAAGACAAAAACCTATTGAAAAAATTGCTTAGATAAGCCTACATCATATTCTATATCTTTTCACATTGATACTCATGCAACTCAAATGTTTTTACTGACACCTACATGTAGGTGTGTCTACCAAGTTTTCAATTTAGATAGTGAATACTGTTTAGATTTACTTGAAAGATATTCCAAAATATATTCAGATGAATAGAGTTCAGAATATCAAGTAATATTTTTGTTTATTACATGGCATGCTAAATCATAGAATTATTTCCCCAAATACCAGTTGAGTTTTTCATTTCAGCCCTATCTAGAAAATTAACTGATCACTTAATTAATCAAGTGATCACTCCCCATACCAGTTAAGATTCCTTGTTTCATGCAGAAGAACAAACTGGGTAATTTAAGCAGAATATTTGTGAAGAGGATAATGGGTAGTACACACAAAATTAGGAAGTCTAGAGAATCAGGTCAGAAAAATGATCAGGAAGTGGGGAAACTATGTAGCTGTTAGCAACAGGCTAAGTGCCACATCAAATATCAGCTCTGTGATAACAGTTCTACTGTTGCTGCAGCTGTTGAACACCACAGAGGCCAGCTTGTACCCCTGCCACTGTTGGCACAAAACACGATACTCTGTATAAACTGTGCTGCTTCCACTGTTGCTGCTTCTATCCCTGGAACCTGGTTAATGTTGCTACTATTGCTGTAATTGATGTTCCTTGGCCTCTACCCTAAATTTACTAAAGCCCAATTCAAAGTCCAAGATGGTGCAAACTGATTGAAGGAGCAAGGTCACATATTGTCAATCTAGCTGCAAGAGAGGATGAAGCTATCATACTTCTCTCAGAGAAAATAGGCTTTGTCTCTACTGATACTCAGAGGGCAAGAAGAAGTCAAATATGGGAAGAGTGATCATATTCTGAACAGCCAAAAATCTACTCATATTAATTACATGACTTATGAATTTTCTATTGTTTCAATGAGTTGGAGGAATTGACCTGTCAGTAAAAAGAAAATCAGCAACCCTAAACATACATTACTCGATCAGTGGGATAATAATGCATATAATACCATTAGTGTTGGCTTTAACTTGAGGTTGAAACTACCAATTTAGCATTTTATGGGAGTACTTTAAATCGTCCTTTTATTTATGGAGTTAGTTAGAAATTCCAAAATTCATCCCTTATGAGTGAATCAGAGCAAGCATTTTTGAAAATACTAACCTGGGTTAAATATGTACTTTCTGGACATGAAAATAATGAGACCATACGAGGCATGAGTTCTTGACCTTGCATTGGTCAAGTTCTCACCTGCTGAGTTAGCCATCTGTATGAGCACTATTATTCTCCGTTTCTTGCAAGATTATATAAAATTCCAATTGAAAACAGAATGGTGTTTTTTTTTTTCAGGCTGAAGCTAGATTTTATCAAAAGACACAAAGTTTCTATTTCTTAGCTCTATTATTTTGCTATATCAAACTCCTTATCACCCCTCTCTGATCCCATAGAACCCCACAAAAAAACTAGGAATTTAAGATCCATTCACCCAGAAAAGTGTGTGTAAACATGGCAGATGAGGCTTGAAGTATGGAAATTTCAATGGAAACAATCCTTGTACTAGGACATATACTCCATGGTAAAAATAAAAACACTCCTTTATCCCTCAGATATGAATGTATATATATATATATATATATATATATATATATATATATATATGTATATATAACTGCCATATATTAGTTCTTAGATCAGTTACACAATGTTTTGACTCCCAACAAATTTTATATATCTTACCACAGCTGAACAAACTTTTCCATTTCCGTTTAAATGCTGAGTCACTAATGAATGTTCTTCTTTTCATAGAGAAGACATGCATAAAGTGACATCCATAAGTCTAAAATGACCACTTGGAAGCTAGGTAAGCATTAATTCAATAAGACTACACTTCCAAAATTGTATTTGCCTTAAAAACCAGGATTCTCTGTTTTCTCTTACTTCATCTGTCCAAATGACTTCTAAAAAATATGTAACTGGTTCTTTATGTGCGAATATTGGATCTGGTAGATTTAACAAAAAGTAATGATGATAATGGACTGAGTTCCTATAGTGTGTAAGAAAGGCTGCTGTGAACTTTATACACATTACATCTGCTGATCTGAAACAAATAGACTTCCAGATATTTTTCCAGTGAAGTTAGCTTATATAGGATCAGTAGAGAATTGTAATTTGGGATCTGCCACTATGGCAAGCCATGGTGTAGTTTCTGCACAGCAAGAGAAGGAGGATGCTTTTATAGGTAGAAAAAGAAAGCAAGGAGGGCTATAGTAAACAAAGACTCAATGGCTTTTGATTGGCTGAGTCCTTGTCAGGAAAGAAAAAAACTCTTTCTTCCTCATGTTGGGCTCTCATCCCCCTACTCTATTCAACTGTTTCTATTATTTTTTTCCATATATAATGCCCCAAATCGTTACCAGATTCACAAATATACAGTGAGGAAAAATTATTTTCTCAGTGTTACACAGTTTTTAAGTGGCAGAGCTAGGATTGAGTGCACTTTAGCCACATTTGAGGATCTAGAGGAATTATTTGAAAACTGATACATAAAGGGAAAAAATCAAGTGTGTATCCAGCTTTTCCAATGTGAACTGTACTTAAGTGTAACTAAATAATTGAGCACCAGAATTTCTCTTTGAGGAAGTACTCAAAACTGTAAATGAAAAATATTAGAGTCAGAACATCACCACTTTTAAATCCAAGAGAAACAGAGATGCAGGAAACAGTTACCAATAACAGCTAAAAACCACAAAAAGCAGAGAAAGCTAGACTATATGTGTTTCCTGCTGGAACACACAGTACCACATTCCAGAATGTGATCAAGCTTCTAAGTCTAACAATAACAAGGGACAGAAGAGCATGTTAAATAACACCCCAGGGATGAAAACAGCCAAAACTATATTGTGGAAAACCACCTGAGTCTGCAATAAATAAATTGTAAGAAATTGAGAAAGAGTGAGAACAAGAGCTAGAGAGAGTGAGAGGGTGGCTCAGGGAGAGAGAGAAAATCAAATCTATAGATTAAAAGAAACTTAAGAAACTTACCAACCAATTGCAATGTGTAGAACTTATCAGAACACTAATTATTAAAAATCCTTTAACAATTATGAAATGGATATATTTATATGAACTCTGTCTAAATATTTGGTGTTATTGAGATATTGTTTTCATGCATATTTTAGGCATAATAAAAAAGAATATTGCAGTTATGTCTTAAAAGTATTATATTTTAGGTATACATAATAAATATCCTTTAATAATAGTATGTAATATTTTAGATTTGTTTGAATAATCCTTGAGGAAAGGATAGATGGTGGTAGTGTCATAGATGAAAGAAGATTGAAATTGGGAGATTAAATAATGGGTTTCATCATACTATTCTTTCAATATTTGTAAATACTGAATTTCTATAATTAAAAAAACCCTACAAGTATAGTTTTTTTAATATAAAATAAAATGAGGAACTCATGAGTCTTTTTTGACTCCCTGCAATTAATATCAAGCACCCAATTTTTTTCTTTCAAATTCTTGGTTCCCTGTGAGTGTCAATGCAACATTAAATTATGTTTGTGCAATGAAGATGGTTTCTTTAGATTTCAGAAGACTTTTACAAGGTGTGCCAGTTGTGTTTGTTGATAGTACCACACCTGCTCTTCTAAATCTGTCATTTAAGTACAATGATATAGAGCCCAGCAATGCCATTTACCAGTTCCCCTTGCCAGCATTTTTCTATCTCAATTTTGTAGTAGGAGGTACTCAAGTAAAATGTGATAGATTGAAGAAAAGAAAAAAATCATATTACTTGTAGCATAAAATCATATTCTCATATACTGAAAGCACATAGAAGCATATGCATGACCATTGATTGGCAGAGAGAAGCAGTAGGTTTTGCCTACTTTCAGGCTTCCTCTTAAGAGACATCAAGTTTGATATGGAAGCAACTGAGACCTTTTGTGGCAGCTTCCCTGAAGTTCCTTCATGGACAGGGATAACACCAATTTGGGATTCCAGTATGGTCTATTTTTTCATCTATGTGTTGGTTACTTGAGCGTTTGTGAAAATCATTGAGTTGTATACTACGATACTTACCCTTTTCTATGTATACACTACTGTACTTCAGTAAGATGTTAAAACAAAAACAGAAACAAAACAAAACAAAACAAGAATATCCAAGAAGTGCTGAAAAACCTCTACCTTTTCACATGTGTTTCAATTGAGCAAGAAAAGCCATTGTGATACTGAAAGACAACAAAGACTGATCACAGATAAATTCAGACCTGCATTATTTATAGACATCCAAATAGCAACTCAACTGATTAAGACCTCAGGTTTAAATTAACCCTATGCCACATGCAGGGTAATGATAGATATTTCCAATGTGAATAGAAGCATTCCATGGCTCATATTCAATTTGAACTTTGATGGCAATTTTGTGGATCCTATTAGGACCTGTACCTGCATTGGGAATTGTGAAATATTGTGAGAAACACATTTCCTGGTTCATTTCAGTTTGGTATATAATAACTCAACTTCAATAGTAATAGCATTTCAAGGTGAAAGTGATATACTGGGTGCATGAAAGAATTACAGTGAAAGAAATATGAGCCTCACTTACTGACCTGAAGGTCAAAAAGTGGACTTGTAGAGAAAAATCTCAGAGAGACTTCTAGTTTAAGGGAAATTAATAGAGTATAATGTGTGTGGGGAAAAGGAATTAGGCTTGCTCTAGATGACATATTTTAACTCATTCTAGATCCATCAAAGTAAAACATCTGCAGAGTCTAAAAACATATTTTGATAAAACATTCTTAAATACATTAAGATGTTGGTGCATAAGATAATTATTTGTCATTAGGTTAATCAGTCATAAAAATGTCCCAAAGATTCCATAAATTAATTCTTAACTAAACAGCCATAAGTGTATTATATACTAATCAAAACTAACGCTGTTATAGCAAGTTCTATTTCACAGAGTATTTTGACATGCCCCATTTGAATTTGTTCCTTTAGCAATGGCTTTTTATCTGTACCAAACATTATGCATGTACACTGCACACAGACCTACAATTCCTAGGAAATCACACTCTAACAATCGTTCATAACTCTGACTGCCCAGTGTAGTTTTATTTTTATTTTTTTTTTAATTTTAATATAAGCTTACATTTCTTTGTAAAGATTCAAATGTTAAGAAACTCTTAGAACAAGTTTTGGGAAGGTCTTATTGATCTTCTTTCCTTTTTTATCCCACTCCAGACCTCAAGAAAAACCATATTCACAAATGATGTGTATCCTCTCAATACTTTTTCCATACTTTTGAGGTAGATATGCACTTATCTATGCATAGGATTTTTAAACACATCATTGTGTTCTATAACATTTTCCCTGCTTAGTAACATGTTCTGAAATAGTTTTCCATGTTAATACACTTAGTCCTACTTCATTTTGTTTAGTCACTACCTAGTCTTCCAAATTATGGGTATTTCATAATTCAGTCAACACCTGATACAAAGGTTTACAATTTCAAATACTATACCGGTTAAAAACTTAGGCTCTGGGGTCTGATTACTCTGCTGTTTAACTAGTATGGACACTTGAGCAATGTATTTAACTATACTTAGGTGCATTTTCTTAATCTATAAAAATGAGATGAATGCCTACCTCACAGGCATACTGTGAGGGTTAAGTGATATAAGTAACAAGCACTAAGCATAAAGCCTGGCACATAATAAATAATAAATGTTAAACAATACACACACACACACACACACACACAAACACACGATGTATGCAAAGTACTTGACATACTGCCTAAGATGTTAAATGCTCAATATATGATATTATTATATAGATATCTTTCATGTTTTCTTCTCTGTTTTTAATAATCATTAAATATTTATCTACAAAGGTTTTATTTATATTAAAAGTATCTATTATTTGTTAATTATGTAATTTGCTAATATTTTTAGCCAGTTGAGATTTTTTAACTCTGTACAATCATTCTATATGAACTTTTTTCAATTTTATGAATGCAAATTACTCATACAAATTACTTATAGCTTTTAATATTTGTCAAGCTTAGAAAAGCCTATGCCACAAAAAATGTAAAAATATTCTCCTATACTGTATTATAATTTATATTTTTTTTCTGGAATGTTTCCCTACCTGCTTCTGGCAAGCACCTTTTTATATGATGTGAGGTAGGCATCCGTTTTTAATTTTTTTCCAATGCATCACCAATTATCTCCAAGTCATTTTTCAATTCTTCCCCCACGGATTTGAACTGACACCTTTAATCATATAATAGATGCATACTCATGCATGGCTTTCCTTCAGGACTCTCTACATATTGGTCATTTAGATTAGAGGATATTTTTCTTATTTTGTGATATACTTGGTTGCTTTGGGTATAAGTTTTAACCTTGTCATATAGAAATAGTTGCAAAGATTTCCAGATCCCTTTATTGAGAATCGCATGCACTTTTCTCGGTCCATTCATGGTTACACAACATTGGTTGGATCTAGGAGAAATTGAGGAAAATTTCTTCCATTCACCTCCAAATGTAACTATTCTTTCTTCTCCACTAGACCTGATCCTGCCTTCAACCACTAGAAATGAAATGCTGAAGAGCTACAGGTTGTGTAGTAACTATTTTCTGTCTATCCTCTACTTTAATCACCACAAGTTTTCCCCTATCATTAGGGGATTTGCAATTGTAATTACTTTTCCTGGCATTAGCCAAGTTGACTAATTCTTGTGCTTTCAAATTCTCATTTTGTGGCACAAACATCACTTTTCATACTTTTTGAGTCCTGTAAGAATCTCTTTCCACTCCATTTTCTATCCAAATCCCACCTTTGTGTGGTAATTTCTACTATCTCTGTTTCACAGAGTAGAAGGTAACCTGAGAACTCACAGGATGGACCTTATGCATCATAGCAATGCCTTCATAGTTCACTGTGACAAAACTGATGCTCCATTATTCCCTTTTCATGTTGACATATATATGTATGGCTCATGTTAGATTATTAGATTATTAAATAAATGTAATGAGGTATTGGTAGTAGTAGATGAGGATGCTTTCTGAAATGATTTGATGACTTGGCATCATCTTAAGACCCAAATTACCTATCTCTGAGGTACTTGTAGTAGTGTGGGAAGAATGCAGTGACCAGCTCCATTCTAGCATATTTCACTGGTTTGTGAAGTGATCCACATCAGCTGTTACATTGGGCATCAACTTAAAATACTATTATGGCTACTCAAGTTAAATCATGGTGAAAAAGGATATTGAAACAGTGTTAAAAAGTAGGACCCTAGGCTTCCCTGGTGGCGCAGTGGTTGAGAGTCTGCCTGCCAATGCAGGGGACACGGGTTTGTGCCCCAGTCCGTGAAGATCCCTCATGCCGTGGAGTGGCTGGGCCCATGAGACATGGCTGCTGAGACTGTGTGTCTGGAGCCTGTGCTCCACAATGGGAGAGGCCACACAGTGAGAGGCCCGCGTACAGAAAAAAAAAAAAAAAAGTAGGACCCTGACCCAGGAAGACTGGGCACTTGCTTCATATGGGAAGCATGGCTTCATAATCTGTGACTTAACTCTTTAGCTCTACATTGCCTCTTTAACTTACTCTGAAATTTTAATGAGACTGGAATCAGTTTAGATGAAAAATAAGTGTTTTCAATTATTTTCATGGCAAATAAGTAAGACTTTAAATGATAATTTTTCATGAATTTATTATTTGAATATGATGAAAATTAATGTTTTTCTTTCATTTATTTTAAATATGCTGTTTATTTTTAATGTCATTAATAAGTTCAAGCCAGAGAAATCAGCTGAGCTTCTGAAATGCCCCTAAATTTAGGCATATAAAATATTTTATATTATGCTTTTAACTGTAAAAAGTAAACATTTTAATTGAAAGGGTAAATTTTAGGAATTAAAATTTAAATTAGAAATGGACTGCTATTTTTCTTTGTTACTGCACTTAATTTCATCCTAGGATGGTCATAAAACAAAAAATAGATATATTTTGGAGCTCAAATTCATATTTTTAAAAGCCAGTGTAGTTAAGTAGTCTCATAGACACACTGTGTCAACAAACTAAGATGTAGGGAGGTGAAATAGTTTGAACAGTAAAATTAAAAAGAAAATGAGGGCTTCCCTGGTGGCACAGTGGTTGAGAGTCCTCCTGCCGATGCAGGGGACACGGGTTCGTGCCCTGGTCTGGGAGGATCCCACATGCCACAGAGCGGCTGGGCCCGTGAGCCATGGCCACTGAGCCTGCGCGCCTGGAGCCTGTGCTCCACAATAGGAGAGGCCACAGCAGTGAGAGGCCCACGTACCACAAAAAAAAAAAAAGAAAGAAAAGAGAAAGAAAATGAGCTACAGCATTTATCAGTGTAATAGAAAATGCCCAGAACTAGAAGTCAGCAAACTAGAGGTTTAGACAAAAATCTTACAGTAGCTCATTCTGTGATGTGAAATAACCAGCTGACCACTCCAGGGCTTACATAAGAGGAGAAGTTTTGTGTCAAAGGTCTTAAAGTTTCCTTTCTGACATAAAATATGTGTAAAAGTCCATGATTTTCCCAATGCACTCTCAATGTGATAGTTCAGTTGCCTTTTGTCATTTAATATTGAAACTATTATAAACTGCCTCACTTGAAAGAGAGAAATTCAGTTTTTTGCAATGGCACATAGGGTTAATAGAAAATATACTAATACAGAAATATAGATCAAAGGAACAGGATAGAAAGCCCAGAAATAAACCCATACACCTATGGTCAATTAATCTATGACAATGGAGACAAGAATATACAGTGGAGAAAACACAGTCTCTTCAATAAGTGGTGCTGGGAAAACTGGACAGCTACATGTAAAAGAATAAAATTAGAATGTTCTCTAATACCATACACAAAAATAAACTCAAAATGGATAAAATTAACCTTTCTTATGTTTGTCCATTTGACAGAGTTTTGATATGTCATGACCTGGCACATAAGTTATAAATATCCTCAGATGGAGCCATTCATTGATGTTTTTCTTCATAAGCAACAAATAAGCTAAGTGTTTTTGAGAATCCAGTAACTTGGGAAAGAATATAATGATTATTAAAATTAAAAATATTTAATAATTAGTTATTAAGCAAAATATATAATATGTATAAAATGGAATTATTAAACTTACAACTTAAATGCTCAAAACATAGAGGCATTAATGGAGAAAGTATTTCAGTTTATTTTTTTCACTTATCATTGAGATGTAAACTAACAGTAATAGGACAGGCTCATTAACTGTTCCATATGGTCAAAGTAAATCTCTGTTTTATGTTTATTACTATAGCACTGGAACAATTAATTACAATTTTATTGTAAACAAATTTATATCCCTTTTGATCATTTTTCGAGTCCTTAAAGTTGCTTTGGTATAGTGTACAAAGTTTCACTTAATACTGTTTGTGAGACTTTCATGTGAAAATTTAAAAATTCTATTCCAAAAATTATAGAGTTTCCTCAAAAAGAAGTCTTTATTGAAACCAAATTTTAAATATACAGTGTCTTATTATATCATCAATCATTGTAATTATACTTTTAATCCTTGCTTTTAAAATAATATTCATACAGTAAGGAAATTTAAACATGACTGTTATTTTTGGAAATGCTTTTCTTGCAGATCACAGTGACTCACTTGAATAAGGTCTTTTCTAAGTCTCATCTAGAGTAGAAGAATACACAACAGCAAGTGATTTAGGGTGCTTAACAAAAACTCTTTTTCTCATTTGCTCATGTAAAGACTACCCAGAGCATAGCACTAAGGAATATGACAGGTAAGGTACTAGTAATATGGTGTGTTTAGAAGAACACATGGTTTTTAAGAAGGTTTTATAGATAAATATATGTAGGTTATTTCATATAATCTATAAAAGAGAAACAATAAAAAATACACTTAAACTCAACACTACCTTGAACTTATTTATGGCAGTTCAAAGGAAAAAAAAAAGAGAGAACTAAAGGGCTTTGAAATTCATCAAATATCCTCAAAATAATGCAAGTATGAAGTTCCAGAATTGATTTCCAAATTTTGATTTGCTCTCCAGTATGACATGAAGTTAAATTGCGCCAAATCAGTGGCAGATGATATTACCTAGATGAAAGCAACATTGATGGAAATGAAGATAGATTTATCAGGAAGGAGTACAGGGGAAGCTGCAATGGCATTCTCCCAAATCTTTGAAACAGTCCGAACAAAACTATGAAGTGTTCTTTTCATTCTAGAATATCAAAATATTTAAATATATTCTTTTATTCACTAATGGAGAAAATGGAATCCCTGGAACTTCTCACTCACCAGTGCTAGAGATTGCTTAAGCTTCTGCAGCAACCTTATAGTATTCTCTCTGACAAACGTACCCTATTACTCTATGTGTGGCACATGGTTCTAAGAGGCAACTCCTCTTGGGAAATTTTTGTTAAGATAATAGAAAAATTCATTTTCCTTAGTTACACTTATCTGGACAATTTGTTCTCAATCTGTACATGTATTCATTTAAGCACTTATATATGAGATGTACATACAAATGTCTGTATATTTGTATGAATTTAGTGCTTAAACTATAATATCAAAGTGTTATGCTTTGTTTTGTTTTTAATTTATGATTATGTTCAGAAAAGTGCCAGTTTGGGGAAACTGAAGATTTTAGCATACCCATCTCAGACAGACAAATTCCTTTACCTTAGTAACCTTTGTTCACCTCTAATTATGTGAATTCTTCAAGATGTCTTTTCTCTCCTTAATACCAGACACCTAACATGAGGTCCCTCAGTATGGGGTGAAAAATATAGTCTATTGGTAACAACTCGTTCCAGAGCATCCAAAGAATGTACTTCAAACTAAAACTTCAAACTTCAAAATAAAAAACTCTCCATTTGTAGTAGTCAAGCAACCCAAGAGTGGAGAGATGGTAATTTAATATGTGGTGTCAGTCTCACATTGTTTTTTCTATATTTAAGGTAAGAATCTGATGATGTTTTTACCTTTACCACACTAGTTAGTATTTTTTTGTAACTCACTACTTCCTAATATTTAAAATTTCAGTGAAGTTTTATTGATGTTTCCTTGCAGATTGAACTGAAATTACCTTTTATTTAAGACTTTAAGTACCATCTTGGAATAAGGGTGGAATTTTTCCCCTGTTTTGTATCTGCTGTAGACTAATAAGCTGAGTATTAGAGTTACGACTGGTAATAGTGAGAAGAATGTCCTTTTGCTTCTTCCCCATACATATTATCAAGAATGCCCTAAGGTTGATGAAATTGTCTGGATCATATTCTTACTTGTGCATAACTATCATTAAAAAATCATCTATCTATCTATCTATCATCTATCTGTCATTTACCTACCTAATCTATTTATCCTACTTACCTATCTAATCTATCCACTCCCTATTCTGGAATTTGGAAAAGTTTCACCATAAATCTTCAAAGTACAGAAATAGATATTTGAAATGTCTTAATACTGGGGCAATTTAGCATTCATCTGAGAGAGTGTTTCAAGCTACCAATTATCTCACTATCTCACATGTGGAGAGTTTGCTTATACAAATAAACATAACAACTGACTTATAGAAGCCTCAACAACCACTTATCAGGTCTCAGAAAGATCTGAATACAGAGTAGGATTCACCCCTATTATCTATCAAAGATTCTAGTGATGCAGCAGGAACACTTAAAGGCATCTTTTGTTTCTTATAAGAACTGAGACACTATATGTTAAGTGCCCTCTTACCTCTGTTCTGCTGGTTCTTTCATTTCTCTCTCTTTCTCATTCTCTCTCTCTTTCACACACACACACACACACACACACACACACACACACACACACCTCCCCAAATCCCAGAAAAGCCATCACTAGTAAGACATTTCCATTTGATACAGAAGTCCCCTAATTGGGCAGTACTCCCATGCCAGGCCACATCATAGGCTATTGGCAGATCTATAGATGACAGCCTTTACATGAGGAGCTCACCACTGATCTAAGCTTCAATGACCCCTGGGGGTGGAAGAAAATGTTGTTTAAAATTTGGTGCAGAGATTTTTCAAAAAGGGTGACAGCCAAGGAAGACTTTCAGAAAATTACGGTCTTCTCTCTAACATTTCGCTACACAGAGTATGGTCTATGCACCAGCAGCATAGACATTACCTGGGAGCTAGTTAGAAATGCAGATTCTCAGGCTCTTTTTTGATTGACTGAACCTAAATCTGCATTTTCAATTGACTGCATTTTTAACAAGACTTGAACGATTCATATGTATATTAAAGTGTGAGAAACACAGCATCTGACAAGCTCTCCCTGGGCTCCAATTTGACTCTTAACAGGATCTGTGGTTTCAATGTATCTGTCTCATTATACTGAAATTTCAGATGTAAAAGAGGTGCATTGAAGGACTCTGTTACTTTCCTGAACAAAGGTAAGCAAATAAGAATTATCTCTGTCTGAGCTGCATATTCTAGCTCTTAACAACTTTTGATATGTATGTAGGTGATGTGTGATCCATGCACTTCCAAAAGGGGGGAGAGCACTGCTAAGCATGGAGAGTCAAGGGTGAACTTAAATGTAAAAAACACTAACATTTTTGTTAGTGACTAATTAATGCTTTAGTTAGATATCACCTCATTGAATAAAAAATGGATTTGCTCCAAGAAATAATTTTATCAGTCAAGTTTCAATTTTAGGAAATTATTAATTAGAACTTATTAAAATATTTAAATGTGCTTTAAAAGAAAAGAGTATAATTTTTTTTAATTTTCTTCAGAAGTGATATACCTAACATTCTACCAAATCCATTAAATTTGTCACACCCCTTCCTCTTTTCATCCTAAATGCTTGTATTCATTAATCATATTTAGAAATCCGATTTCTAGAATCTTTCAATATTTAAAACAATTAAGAAGCAATATTTGCCACTGTTTTATCTATATCATAAATAGTCCCCCAAAAGGAAAGGTTAATTGGTTGCCAATTTCTTTTTCCTAAACCAGAGGTTCTCTAAAATCATATTTTGATCCTCTTCTGTGTCTTGATCAAGGAGACATGCACCAAAGCAACCATACTCCAATAAAAGTTAATTTAAAAAAATGAGACATGCAACATAAGTAATTTAAGAACAACACAGAAAAACCAAAGTTTCCAAACAAGGTTTTGTCTGAATAAAACAGTAATAAAACTTAAAGTTATTCGTAATAATTGTACTCTCACTTACTTAAATCACAATAACATTTTAAACTTTTAATTAAAAAATAAACTTTAAACTTACAAAAAATTATACACAGTACATAACGAACTTAATCTGGATTCATGATTTGTTTACATATTGTCACATTTGTTTTCTCTCTCTTTCTCTTCTTTGTCTCTCTGTCTCTGTCTTTCTGTGTGTCTCTCTTCTCTCTCATTCATATATATATATATATATATATATATATATATATATATATATATATGTATATATATATACACATATATATATATAACACGTATATGTGTGTATGTATTACATGTATTTTATGTTATATATAATATGTATATTTTAATAGAATTTTGGATGAACCATTTGAGAATAAAGCAAAACCTGACTCTTGATGCTTTACACAGAAATACTTTAATGTATGTCTCTTTAAATAAGGAGATTTCCTTACAAGACCATGATTTCAATTGTGATAGGGACAGAATAAATGGACAAAGTAGATGATTAAATAATATATCCCACTAGGGAATTATAAGTGAAGAAAAAATTATGGGAGACCCCTGTAAGTTAATGATCACTCAAGAAAACAGGTTTGCTTAGCCACAAAACAAAGCAAGCTTGCTTAGCAAGAAAACCATGCAACAGAAGCATGAGACATGCCCCAAAACAATAAAACAATGGTGGAATGAGCCCCTTACCCTGCCCAGTAAGCTCAGTAAGTTTATGATTTGCAGGACACGCTCCTCTGTGCACACTAAAGACAAAAATATAAAGAAAAGGTGACATTATACTAAAACCTGAGATGATTTACCAATTTTAGCATATGTTACCACTACTACTAATTTAGATAGTGCCATGACAGTCCTGGTTTGACCACGTATGGACAAGAAAACTACCCCCAACTGATGATGAGGAGAAACAGATCATAGAAGTTTGATGCCTACTCAAGAATGTGGAAAAAGTTGGTCTTCTCCCCCTCCCCACTTTTCCTTTGATTATGAAACGGTAGCCCACTATGTTCTCGAAGCATGGCACCCTCTCACTTGCCCTCTTATAAGCCTCACAAGCATCCTATTCTAAGAAATCACTTCTTATCTATCACTTTATCTCTCACTGAATTCTTTCTCTGCTGAGACATAAAGAACAGGAGCTCCTCAGAGCCCACCGAGGCACATTCCTGCAGTTTCAATTTCAGATTATTAATATTTATCCATCATTATCTAACATAAATTTCAATTTTGCCAGATATCCCAATGTCTTTTATAAATTTGTTTCTTCTGTGATCTGTGACCCATTCCAAGCCTGTGAAATTTGTTTCATTATTATCACTTTAGTCTCCTTTAACCAGGATAGTTTCTGAGTCAGTCTTTGTCTTTTATGACCCTGATTTTTTTAATGGTAGTTTTTAAAACTGTCTCTCAATTTGGCTTTGTCTAACTGTTTCCTTAGAATCAGGTTTAGGTTTTGCATTTTTGGCAACAATGCTACATAAATGATATTATGTTGTTTTTAGATGAGCAAATCTAAAGTCACAGGGTGACATTTTGACTCATTGTCAGTGATATTAACTTTGATCACTTGGTTAAGTAGGGGCATAACAATTTTCTCCCCTGGAAAATTAATACTTTCCCCCCTTTTTTAAATAACAGCTTTATTGAATTCACCTACAACTCACCCAGCTAATTCAGTGTATACAGTTTAATAGTTTTTAGTATATTCACAGAGTTGCACAGTCACCACCAGAATCAATTTTAGAACATTTTCATATTCTAAAACACGTTTATTTTCATCCCAGAAAGAAACCCCACACCTCTTTGTCATTTTCATTCACCTCCCAAATTTCCTTTCCATTTACATGTGTTATACATATATTAACTTTGATAAATGTTTTTCTTTTCCATGCAAAAGTATGTTTCCAAACACTATGTAGTCCAATTCATTATTATTTTCTTTTACTATATCTGGATTTGTGTCATAATTAGAAAGCCTTCCCTTACAAGGAAGAATTTATTAAATTTTCTACTTGTGCATGTATTATTTTTTATACTAGATTTATTATTCACTTGGAGTTTATTCTTCTGTATGTGTGAGAAGGAAACACTTTTACCTTTTTCTCAATAGCTATCAGATTGTTTTGGCACAATTTAATTTAAAAGTCTATCTTTGTTTCAAAAATTGGTGATGCCATTTTCATCATGAACTAAAATTTTCATATGTTCTTGAGTCTATTTCTAGATTAGAAAAATGTATTTCACTAGTCTATCTACCTAGTCATGTGCTGGTAACATAATGCTTAATTAGAGGAATGATAGCATGTTTAAATCCCTGGTTGTTATAGTATACCCACATAGTTCTTTTTCAGGAATTCTTAGCTATTCTTGAATGTAAATTTTTCACCTGAACTTCAATCTATTTTCAGGGAAAAAAAGAGGTTGTTGGTGGTTCAATTTGACTTACATTACATTTATTAATTGATTTAGAATAAACTAATATCTTCACAATGTTGAGTTGTACTGTCTCCTTTTTTTGGTTTTGGTTTTGTTTGTTTGTTTAACTGAAAGATAAGGATATATTTACAGTGTGTGATTCAGGAATTTCACATAACCATGAGCATTACCAGGAGAATGGGTCACATGTGAAAATCAAGCTTCATGCATGTCACAAAGTTGAAAATGGTTCGTGAAACATTGTGCTAATGCATATAAACAAGAATATGTAAGAAAATCTGGAAAAGGATAATCGTAAAGAACGATAATTTGGGCTGGACAATAAAGGCTATGAAAGTAGTAAAGATGTAGAAGATTTTGAAAAAGGGAATCCAGAAAATCATATCTAGGATTGATGAGGATATATAAAACAAAAGTTAAATGTATTAATTATTTTCATCAGAGAATAAAGGGCTAAATTGGCAAGGTTAGTCTTCTGGCATATAAATATTTTATTTTGTGTAATGTGGTTAGCTTCTAATTTTTTTCAACTGATGGTATATGCTTGTAATAAACTAGAAGAAAACTTTAGAAAAATTTTCTTTAGAAAAAAAGTTTCCATCAGAAACTTTTAAACAGAGTTCAGTTCTTAGAAGGAGTTTGTAAGAATAACAAGCAAAATTCAGATTCTGGAGTTTTAAATTCTTCCTCTCAGAGTGGAAGCAAATCTTTCAACAGCATCTTCTTAATATATGGTGGGCCAAAAAGTTCATTTGTTTTTTTCCATCAGATGGCTCTAGTAACACTTAGTTGTCTTTAACTTCATTCAGAACAATTTTGTTAGATTGTATTGTGACAACTGTCATATCAGTGTGCATTTAAAAAAATCAAAATTGATGAATTTTTGTGTAACCATTTTAATATTGAAGATGGAAGATAAAAAACAACATTTTTGGCATATTATGTTTTATTATTTCAAGAAAGGTAAAACGTAAGTGAAACACACAAAAAAGATTTGCTCAGTGCATGGAGAAGGTGCTGTGACTGATCAAACATGTCAAAAGTGGTTTGCGAAGTTTTGTGCTGCAGATTTCTCACTGGACAATGATCCACAGTGAGGTAGACCAGTTGAAGTTGATAGCTATCAAATTCAGACATCAATCAAGAACAGTCAACATTATACCATGCGGGAGATAGCCCACATACTCAAAAGATCCAAGTCAAGCTTTGAAAATCATTTGCACCAGTTTGGTTATGTTAATTGCTTTGATGTTTAGGTTCCATAAAGTTAAGTGGAAAAAATCTTGACAGTATTTCCACATGTGCTTCTCTACTGAAACGTAATGTAAACATTCCATTTTTAAAACAAATTGTGATGAGCAATGTAGAGTGGATACTGTACACTAACGTGGAATGGAAGAGATCATGGGGGCAAGCGAAATGAACCACCACCAACCACACCAAAGGCCGGTCTTTATTCAAAGAAGGTGATGTGTATATGGTGGGATAGGAAGGGAGTCCTCTATTATGAGCTCTTTCCAGAAAACCAAAGGATTAATTCCAACATGAACTGCTCCCAATTAGGCCAAATGAAAACAGCCCTCGATGAAAAGCAACTGGAATTAGTCAACAGAAAACACATAATCTTCCAACAGGGTAAGGCAAGACTTCATCCTTGCAGTCACTGTCAGTACTATGCTCAGATATGCTCAGATCCTTTTTTTTTTTTTTTTAACCACCATTCGTACGTGTCTCTCCCAGGCTTTGATGTGCTGGATTTTGGAACTCATCCCTGGATATTTGTTCTTTAGCTCCTAGGGCCCCTTTCCCCACACATAGGAAGCCACTAGTGCCCAGGAATTATGTCTCCTCAAGGAAGTCAGTGACTGACTGGCACAGCATAATGAAAACTAGTTCCCATGCCTTAAGCATAGACCAACTCTGAAGAGTAATTTCCACTCTAGAGTTTCCTTGCAGAATAAAGTTAAAGCTGCGCTCCCACAGGGCTTTGCTTGAAATTGCCACCTTGCTTGGTTTCTTCCCCTTCTTCCTTCACTCCAGTACTGGTTTTCCCCCCAGAGCATTTTCTTAATAAATAATTTGCACATGAATCATTTCAGGGTGTGTTTTTGAGGAACCCAATCTAAGACAAATAGATAGATCTCAGTAACCTGAACAGGTTCATCAGAAAATTCTAAGGATATAAACCTGGAGTAGGATTCCTCAATGACCAGATGGAATATAAGGATCCCATTACTCATGGTAAGTGAAGTGTATATGCACTATGCCATGCTGGAGCACTGAGATTATTAAGATTTTCACTCATTGTGAACTGGGATGGATCCAAGTGGAAGGAGATACACAGGTATATTCAATATTGCCTGCACTGGAGAGAGATGGATGTTGTAAGTTAAAGTATTTTCAGAATTATACATTGTTACTGGGTGTAACTGATGCATGGAAGAGAAAAATGAAAGCTCTATGTCATCCAAATAACAACTCAAGACATGACTCCATGGTGGTAGTCAAAGAGAAACTCAGGACTTCCCTGGTGGCACAGTGGTTAAGAATCTGCCTGCCAATGCAGGGGACACGGGTTTGATCCCTGGTCTGGAAAGATCCCACATGCTGTGAAGCAACTAAGCCCGTGCACCACAACTACAGAGCCTGTGTTCTAGAGCCTGTGAGCCACAACTACTGAACCCTTGTACCATAACTACTGAAGCCCACCTGCCTAGAGCCTGTGCTCTGCAACGAGAAGCCACCATAATTAGAAGCATGCACACTGCAACAAAGAGCAGCCCCAGCTCACCACAACTAGAGAATGCCTGCTCATGCAATGAAGACCCAAGGCAGCCAAAAATAAATAAATAAAATATAATTAAACAAAAACAAAGAGAAACTCATTTCTTACAGCTGAAGGACTGACTATGCTGAAGACCAGGCCCAGACTCTGATAAGAGGACCAGAACTTCAGAGAAAGCTGGACTTGTTGTCTCAGCAAGTCTCCAAAAGTAAAGTTGGACCCTGATAAGGAAGGACATCTCCATGGACACTTGTGGTATGCTGAAAAATGGTCCCACAGAAGATGTCCACACCCTCATCCTTAGAATATTTGACTGTTACATCACATGGTGAAAACAGCAGGTGGTGGGAAAACAGCAGTCTTTGTAGATGTGATTAATTTCAGGATTGGAGATAGGGAGATTATCCTGGATTATCTGGTTGGGTCCTAAATGCAATTACATATACCCCTATAAGAGGGAGGGAGATTTATTTTTTATGCATAGAGAAGTCAATGTGAAGATGGAGCAGAGAGATATTTGAAGATGATTGTCTTGAAGAATGGGCATATTAATAATTTATGAGTCTTTTATGATAATTATCTATTTCTCATTACTTAGTTCCATCCATTTTTGCTTTATAATTTTGGTAATTGTTATTGGAGATTACTGTCATAAGATTCTGATATATTACTATTAGATTATTGTTATTATCATTAGAATATGTCTCATCTCTACCTCTAACAGTATTTCTTATTTACACATATTTTTCTGATGTCAGAATGTACATATTTTACACATATTTTGTACATGATTTTAGTATTGCTACCCCAACTTTTTGTTTGTGTTTACATAGTATATAATTTTAATCCTTCTTCTTTCAAACATTATACTTTTGTATATTCAATATTTATCTCTTTCATGAAGCATGACATTTTTAAGTCCATTCTGACAAGCTTAATATTTTATTTGTAGTGTTTAGTCCATTTATAGTTGGTATAATTAAATAGATATCAGTAGGTACATCTACCATAATATTATACTTTTTGTATTGGTCTATCTGTATGATTTTCCATTTTCTGTCATTGCTGCTTTCTTTTGGGTGAATAAATTTATGTCATTCATTTTCACCCTACAAGTAACTTGTTAGAAATATATATTTTAACTATTCTTCAGTTGTTACATAGAGATTATAATATGCATCTCACTACTGTCTAATGTGCTTTTGTAGTTTACTACTTCCTGATACTGTTGCAATATATATTTTAGTCTGTAATTACTACCACTCACCTTTTTTTGTTATTGTCCTCCATTTTAATCCTACACACAATTTAACGTCAACTAGATTTTACTCTTTTCTACTTGAGTTTCCATGTTTTGTTTTGGGTAATTTTCTTCCTGCCTGAAAAGAAGATGTGGTACATATATACAATGGAATACTACTCAGCCATAAAAAGGAATGAAATGGGGTCATTTGTAGTGACATGGATAGGATGGACCTAGAGACTGTCATACCAAGTGAAGTAAGTCAGAAAGAGAAAAACAAATATTGTATATTGATGCATATATGTGGAATCTAGAAAAATGGTACAGATAAACCTGTTTGCAAGGCAGAAATAAAGACACAGATGTAGAGAACAAATGTAAGAACACCAAGAGGGGAAGGGGGGGGCTGGGATGAATTGGGAGATGGGGATTGACATATGTACACTAATATGTATAAAACAGAAACTAATGAGAACCTATTATATAGCACAGGGAACTCCACTTCACTGTACAGTAGAAAATAACACAACGTTGTAAAACAACTATACCTCCCCAAAAGTTAAGATAAAATAAAATAAGTAAAATAAATAAATCCTTTGATTGTTGTTTTTTTGGTGGAATTCTTCTAGGGACAAATTTTTTCAGTTTTGTCTAAATTTTTTTTTTTTTATTTCACAATATTTTTAGGAAAAAATTCCACAGTGCTCAATATTCTTCTTTACTTGTTGTTTTGTTTTGTTCTTCCAGCTTTACAGAGATACCAATCCTTTGCTTTCTCATTTTGAGAGTTTCTATTAAGTCATATGTCATTCTCACTCTTGCCCTTAAAATGTAATGTGTCTTTTTCCCTCAGGCTGCTATTAGACTTATTCCTTTCTTTTTGCTTTTCAGCAGTTTTCCCTTGATATGCCTTGGTGTAACTTCTTTTTGTATTTGTTTTGTAGGCAATTTGATGAACTTCTGGAAACTATTTTAGTATCTTCTATCAGTTTAAAAAATGTGTTATATCTCTTCAAATATTACTTTTGATCCATTATCTTTCTTTATATTTTCCTTCTGGGACTCTAATGGTACATAATTACTGGAAGCATGTTGTACTTGTCATTTTTTTCTCAATTTTTAAAATTATAGTAAATATACATAAACATATAATTTTCATCACCTTTACGTGCTCAGTCTGTAGTATTAAATATATTCATAATATTTTGATATCATCAGCATCAGCCATCTCTAAAACATTTCTCATCTTATAAAACTGATATTCTATACTTATTAAATAATAACTCTCCATTACCTTCTAATCTCAGCCCCTGGGAACCACTATTATACTTTCTGTCTCTATGTTTTTTCCTAAATATTTTTGATGCTATTATAAATGGAATCATTTATGTAATTTCCTTTTTGTATTGTCCATCATTAGTGTATAGAAATGCAACATTTTTGCAGCTTTATTGAGATAATAATTGACATATACATTTTGTAAGTTTAAGTGGTTCAATGTGATTTGACTTATGTGTACATTTTGAAATAATTAATAAAATTAGTTATATCCATCACCCCACATAGCTACCACTGTGTGTGTGTGTGTCTGTGTGTGTGGTGCAAATTTTAAAGATGTATTATCTTAGGAACTTTCAATTATACAATACAGTATTGTTAACTAGTCACCCTGCTGTGCATTTGTTCTCCAGAACTTATTCTTCTTATAACTGAAAGTTTGTACGTTTTGAACATCTCCACCAATTTCTCCTATACCCCAGCCACTGGCAAACACTAATCTACTCTCCGTTTCTATGAGTTGGGTTTTTTTATATATCAAATATAAGTGAGATCATACAGAATTTGTCTTTCTCTGTCATTTATTTCACTTACATAATGACCTCAGGTTCCATAGTTCCATCCGTTTGCTGCAAAGGGCAGAATTACCTCCTTCATAGTACAATATTATCTTTATACATCCATCAATGGATGTTGATTGTTTCCATATCTTGGCTATTACAAATAATGTTACAATGAACATGAAAGTACATATATCTCCTTGAAATAATTATTTTATTTCCTTCAATTTATAACCAGAAATGGGATTGCCAGATTATACGGTAGTTCTACTTTTAATTTTTTGGAGAACTTCCATATTATTTTCCATAGTGACTGTACAAATTTACATTTCTACCAACAGTACACAAGGGTTCCCTTTTCTCCACATCCTCAACAGCACTTGTAATTTCTAGTCATTTTGACAATAGCCATTCTAACAGATTTGAGGTGATATCTATAGTAGTCCTTTTTTTTTTAAATTTTGAGTTCCTCAATTATGTTTTTCTTTTTTAATTGGGGTATAGGTGCTTTACAATGTTGTGTTAATTTCTGCTCTACAATAAAGTGAATCAGCTATTTGCAAATGAAGCAACTGACAAAGGATTAAACTTCTAAATATACAAACAGCTCATACAGCTCAATATCTACTGTAATCTTGATTTGCATTTCCCTGATGATTAGTGAGGTTGGCTGTTTGTATATTTTCTCAGGATAAATGTCTATTCAGGTCCTTTGCCCATTTTATAATTGGGTTATTGGTTTTGTGATATTGTATGGGCTCCTTATATATTTTGGATCATAACTCCTTATCAGCTATATGATTTGTAAATATCTTCTCTCATTCTGTAGGCTATATTCCCATTTTGTTGATTATTTTCTTTTGCTCTGCAGAAGCTTTTTAGCTTGATGTAGTGGTCCCACTTATTAATTTTTGTTTCTGTTGCTTGTGCTTTTAGTGTCATTTCAAAATATCCTTTCCAAGACCAATGTCAAAGAGAAAAAGTTGTCCCTATGTTTTCATCTAGGAGTTTTACAGATTTAGGTATTATTTTTGTCTTTAATCCATTTCAAGTTAATTGTTTTGAGTGGAGTAATATTTGGAGTTCACCTTCTTTCTTTTGCATGTGGATATCCATTTTTCCAGTTCCATTTATTAAAGAGACTATCTTTCCCATTGAGTACTGTTGGCTAACTTGTCATGTATTATTTGACTTTATCTCCATTGATTCATTTCTGAGCTCTCAATTCTATTCTTTTTGACTATGTGTCTATTTTTATGCCAGTATCATACAGTTTTGATTACTGTAGCTGTGTAGTATAGTTTGAAGTGAAGAAGTGTGATGTCTCTAGCTTTGTTCTTCTTTCTCAGGATTGTTTTTGCTATTTGGTTATTTTGTGTTTCCATACGAATTTAGAGATTGTTTTTTCTATTTCTGTAAAAAAATAAAAGAAAAAAAGGTCCACTGGAATTTTATAGGGTTAAAATTCAATTTACGGATGGCTTTGAGCAATATGGATATTTTAACAATCCAAAAAAACATGGGATATCTATTTATTTGTGTCTTCTTCAATTTCTTTCATCATTGTTGGGTAGTTTTCAGTGTATAGATCTTTCATCTCCTTGGTTAAATTTATTCCTAAATATTTTATGTTTTTTTGTATCTACTGGGAGTTGGATTGTTTTCTTTTTTTTTTCTTTTTCAGATAGTTTGTTGTTACCATATAGTGTTAGCATGTGTTGTTGATTTTATATTCTACAAATTTACTGAATTTGATCTTCTTAACAGACTTAATGGTTCATTTTGACAGAGAAAGATCTTCATCAGTCAGCTCAGTCTCGGGTACTGGGTTAGACAGCTTGTAGAATATCCCCAGTATTTGAGCTCCACAAAGTTCCTAGTGAGCTATCTGAAGTGAGACGCTAGTGAGCCTCATAGTGAGAGCCTGAGATGCTGGGGAATCTGGATATCCACCTTGATTTCTATTTTTCCCACTGAATTAGCCATAAAACAAAGAGGGTTCTCTCAATTTGGTCCTGGGCTGGCCAGAGGGAGGGGCAGTGTTGTCATAGTGGAACCGCTTCTCTTACCCTATGAATGCAGTCCTTCTTAGTCTCTGTTGTCCCAGATCCTGGGATTATCACAGTGGTGTCTTGTCTATGCATAGTTGCTAGCTGATTTTATGAAGGAAACTGAAGTCAGGAAATAACTGTATTGCCATCTTGATGACATCGCTCTCCACAATGAATCTAATTTTTATGTGTTGACTTAAATCCTGCTAAATTGCTAAATTCCTTTATTAGCCCTAACAATTTCTTTGAGGATTTTTTTTCTACAAATAAGATATCATCTGCAAACAGAGATAATATTATTTTTTCCCTCCCGATTTGTAGCAGAAGCAGACATCCTTGACTTTTTCCTGATTTTAGAGGAAAGGATTTTAGTCTTTTACCATTGAGTATGATGTTAGCTGTGGGTTTTTCATGTATGGCTTTTATTATGTTGACATAGTTTTCTTTTACTTTTAGTTCATTGAGTGTTTTCATCATGAAAGTGTGTTGAATTTTGCCAAATGATCTTTCTGCATCAATTGAGTTGATCATATGTCTGTTTTTTTTCTTCATTTCTCAATGTGGTGTATTATGTTGATTGATTTCAGTATGTTGAACCATCTTTGCATTTCAGGAATAAATCCAACTTGGTCATAGTTTAAAATCGTTTTAATATCCACTGAATTCAGTTTGGTAGAATTTTGTTGAGGACTCTTGCATCAATGTTTACCAGGGATATTGGTCTGAAGTTTTTGTTTTGTTTTATTTTGTTTTTCTTTCTAGTGTCTTTGGCTGGCTTCAGTATCAAGAAAATGTCCTCAAAGAATGAGTTAGGAAGTATTCTCTTTAATTTTTTGAAAAAAAAAAGTTTAAGAAGGATTATGTTATTTCTTCTTTAAATGTTTGTTAGAATTCATAACTAAAGCCATCAGGCTCATGGCTTTTTCTTTTGGGAGAGTGTTTTATTACTGTGTAGTGTGAGCCCTGACAGTTTTTTTTTTTTTAAATTTTTCCTGTTTTGTAAAGCAAGTGCCTGATTTAAGCTTTCATTTTAGAGGCATTCACTTCAAAGATGGCTACCTCATATAAACACATTGCCAGTCACAGGACTACATAAAGAGCCAGGCCACTTCCTCTCACTAAGGCTCCTTTGTTTTAGCGATCTTGGTTCATTTCAATATCTAACCATTTGGGCTGTTTTCTTTTTTGTTTCTGTTTTTGATTTGTTTTGTTTGTTTTTTCTTCTTTTCATGCTTTAAATTCCCACTCTTAAGTGGTAAATTCCCCAATAATGAGTGAGCACCTGAATCCTTAGGCTCCACCCTTGACCCTAACAAAAGTAGAACCCCCAGCCTATGTTTTTCTCTCTCTCTCTACTTACAACCTCATTGTGTGACCCAGATGTACTGTGTAATTTCCAGGTCTTATAAGTAATAACTCTCTATTTTTTCAAAGCCTCCAGATGGTTATTGCTATACGTCATTTTCCAATCATCATAAGAACCACAAGGGCCAACAACAACACTGTTTATTAATAGGATGAGACTTGCACAAAACATACTTCTTCATTGTCCTTACTAGTTATAGATGAATTCAGATTTTTTTATTTCTTCTTGATTTAATCTTAGTCTGTTTTGTGTTTCTATGAATTTGGTCATTTCATCTTTGTTATGCAATTTGTTGGCATACAATCATTCACAGTTCTCTCTTATAATCCTTTTTATTTCTGTAGAATCAGTAGTAATGTCCCCACTTTTATTTATAATTTTAGTAATTTGAGTCTTCTCTCTTCTTTCTTAATCCATCTGGTTAAAGGTTTATCAATTATTTTGACCTTTTCAAAAAATCAACTTTAGGTTTCATTAATTTTCTCTGTATTTTTTCTATTTCATTTATCTCTGCTCTAATCTGTATTATTTCTTTTCACTAATAGTTTTTGGTTTATTTTTTTTTTCATTTTCTAGTTACATTTTAAAATTAGGCTGTTTCAGATCCTTCTTATTTTTTAACTTAAGCCTTTATAGGTATAAATTTCCCCATTAGCACTGCTTTTTCTGCATTCCATAAGATTTGGTAAGCTGTTTTCATTTTCATGCATCTCTAAGTATTTTCTAATTTCTCTTGTGATTTCTTCCTTGATCCATTTGTTGTTTAAGAGTGTATTTTTTATTTTCAAAAATTTGTAACTTTTTGGTTCTGATATTGATTTCTAACTTCACATAGGGATTGGAGAAGATACTTTATAAGATATAATGTCTTTAATTTTATTGAAAACTAAATTGTAGTTTAACATATGGTTGATTCTGGAAAATGTACAATATCCACTTGAGAAAAATGTGTATATTCTATAGTTGTTGTATAAAGGGTTCTGTACATGCTTGTTAAATATAGTTAGTTTATTATATTGTTTAAGTTTTCTATTTCCTTACTTATCTTCTGTCTGGTTGTTCTACTCATTATGTAGAGCTGGGTATTGAAGTCTTTAATTATTTTTGTAGAACTATCTATTTCTCCCTTCAATTCTGTTAATTTTTGATTCATATAATTTGATGGTCTGTTATTAGGTGTGTAAATGCTTTGATTGTAATACCTTCTCGCTATATTGAAACTTTTATTAATATATGATGTATTTCTTTGGCTTTTATAACTTTTTTTTTCATTTATAGACTCTAGTCTAACATTAGTATTGCAATGCTTGCTCTCTTGTTATTATTTCCATGAAATATCTTTTTCCATCCTTGTTTGTGAAGAGTCACTTCTCTGTTGTTTTCAAGAGTCTCCTTTTGTCTTTGTCTTTTGACAATTTTATTATACTCTGTTTTAGTGTGGGTCTCCTTGAGTTCATGATACTTGGAATTTATTGAGCTGTGCAGATATTTATATTCACATCTTTCATTAAATTTGGAAAGTTTTCATCCATTATTTCATTAAATATTTATGTGCCCCTTTCTCTCTCTCTCTTCTGGGACTCCTGCAATGCATCTGTTGATCTTTTTGATGGTTTTTCACAGGACCCTTAGTCTCTAGTCACTTTTCTTTAATTTTTTTTTCTTTCTGTTCCTCAGATTTGATAATTTTTAACCTTGTATTCTAGTTCACTAATTCTTCTTCCTGCTCAAATCTGCTTTTGTACACTTCCAGTGAATTTTTCTTTTCATTTGTTATACTTTTGAGTTCCAGAATTTCTTTTTGGATTCCTTTTAGGTTTTCTATTTATTTAATAATATTTTTTATTTTGTTCATACATTGTTTTCTTGACTTTCTCCACACCTTTCTCTAAATCTTTAAGCAACTGTAAGACAGTCATTTTAAAGTTTTTGTTAGGTAGCTCCGTTATCAAGTTTTTTTAAGAGAATATTTCTATTGATTTATTTTCCTTTCAATTGGCCATACTTCCCTGTCTCCTTGTCTGCTTTGGGGCTTTGCTGTTGTTGTTGTTAAAAATTTGATAATTGAATCTAATAATGTGGTAACTCTGGAAATCAGATTCTCTTCCTTCCAAGGCGTTTTGTTTGTTTTCTTTGTATTGTTTTTGCTTTTTTGATTGTTGCAGTCTATCTCTG
Source organism: Mesoplodon mirus (assembly GCF_964341445.2). NCBI lineage: Eukaryota > Metazoa > Chordata > Mammalia > Artiodactyla > Ziphiidae > Mesoplodon > Mesoplodon mirus. Next base: position 113,510,841 of record NC_138983.1, on the reverse strand, counting down.
GGCCAAGGATAAGTCTAAGATGTAAAATTAAGGTCTTAACAGGTATTTGTTGAGCTTTTCCTTTCTTTGGGCAAGCATGGTAACTTTCTAATTTCCCATATATATGTAGTTGATTTTGAATGTCTTAGTCTTTAATTTCTGGCTCCCAAAAGGGAAAAAATGAGAAAACTGAAGGGGAGGGAAATAAGGATATCAGAGTTTTAAAGCTTCTAGAAGTTACTTTAGCTGAAGAGGGGGGATATTGTGACAATGGGAGAAAGTGTAACAATGATGGCTGCCAGCCTCTTTGCACCTCTGAGAATCAGAAGCAGCAATTAGTGAGCAGGATACAGCTGTCTGATATTTGGAGAACAGGGTCATTTTTGTCCACACTGTCCTTCACAAGCTGTGTGCAAGCTGCTCAAGAACACATGTACACACTGCCATAGGACTGGGAGTGGGAGATGGGTAGTTGTTTCAATGCCAAAAGTTTAAATTGACCAAGGTTAAGCACAATTTACTGTCAAGTCTTCCCCCTTTGAAGTTGCAAGCCTTCAACAGTTTCTAGAGTTACAAAATTGTTATATCAGACAGATTCTGCTGGTTCAGTTGTTGTAAGTGAGGAGTCAGATCTTGGTGCTTTATACTCTGCATCTCAAAATCCTCTTTATTTGTCTTTTACACTCTGTTCTGTATTATTCATCCTTTTTCAGCCTGTCATTATTTGGGAATATACTCTATTTACAGATCTTCTAAAGTATTTAATATATGTTTGCATATTCAGAAGAAAGTAGTCATGTATACTGACATTATCAATAGTAATGACTTCAACAATTATTACCTAAGGAAAATAGAGCTTAAAAGAGTAATAGAGTGTTATTTATATGTGATTAGGTTTCTAAACCATTTCATTTCGGGCTTAAATTTCTGCCAGTTTTGAGTGATAATTATGATTATAATAGGCCATATTGACTCAGAGTCTTTATAGGTTATGTACTGCCAAAAATAAAGGCTCTTGATAATATAAAAATATAATATGGCCTTCATACCATAAAAGAAAAATGATATTGAAGTATGTTCTTTGCTAGTAAGGAAATGTATTTTGCACTTAAAATATTTAACTACCAGCAACTTGAATGTTGTCTATTGCTAACATTTTATTTTGCAGATTCAGCTTTTTATTTCCTTATGTGTATAATTTATGTCATTTTTAAAATTTATCAATAGTGTGTTTAATACTTAGGAAAAAACATTACCAATTCATGTAATTCTAATTAATCTCCCAATTGAAACAAATGGAATAATAATGGGTATTTGAAGGTACATACAAAGAGAAGGACATTTAGAGGGAAAAATGCAGCTGTGTAGGTTTGATTGACCCAAGATGTGGTCCATTTTTTTCTAGGAGTAACAGCATGTATCATTCATCAGTTCCCCCTGCTTTAGTTGCAATCCAGCATTATAAGCTAATTAGATGGATAATTTCAACTGGCAGGACTGTGGAAAGACATACCCTTTTTTCATATTTGTTTAATGGAAGACAGCTTTAATGATTTCCTGGAATATTAGGCTGCATGAGAATATCACCAGTCTGTCATCTCTATACATCTCTGAGCATCTCAATGTCTTTTTTAATTAAAATCATATGACTTTGGAAATAGTGTAAGTTACTTTAGTTATGTCAAAGCTCATTGAATAATGAGCATTTCCTCCTTGCTAAATTTACAAGGTGCTTCTGACCAATTCAGTCCTAACCCCACCACTTCATGTTTATGCACATGCACAGAACATTGCTCATATTCTCTACAAGTGTGATATTTTTCTCCTAGCAATAATTCTTCCCTACTCTCTCACTACAGAAATTGAAATGCACATGCTTTTTGATTTAAACAGTCTTTTAATCTCCACTAAGTATTCTTTGTTAGTTTTGTTTTTCTCCATCTCCTCATGTAAGCAAGTAATTTTGTTGCTTGTGAGAAAGCAATGATTATTTTATCTAAGACATAAACACATTGCTCAGCAGTAGGCTTATGGCTTCTATATAGTGCAAGTAGAATATGCAATATTCTTGCTAAAATACATTTATTCATGATACAGCTCAGACTAAGAGAAACAGACAAAATTAAATATTTGAATATAATAGCATTGTCTCTCAACACAAAAGAGTAAAGAGGAGAGATTTTTGGTTATGAATGCCACAATATTATCCCAACATATGGTGATAAATTGTTGTGTAGTATTGTAAAGGTTTTGTCAGTAGTCACATTGTTACCTAGGATAATTTCCTTGAATTCAAACTCTCTATTATATGAAGAAATAAAAACAATTAATGACTTGGTATTCAGTCAGCTCTATTTAAGTGGCCCATACAAACCCCAACACTTCCTCTCTTTAGTGGTTTCCTCTCCAAGAATGGCACAGTAGAAGGAGAGGAGAATCACAGACTTTGCATGCTGCCAGCCCAAGTAACAGGGGATAAATGGATATAGCAATTAACAATGAATAACTCTCCTCACAGAATCATTCCTAGAGAAATGATCACACTTTAATCTGGCAGATGCCCTTACCCCCTTAGAAACACACACACACACACACACACACACACACACACACACACAGAGACAAAACACACACACGTCCTCCCTTCTAGTTTGCTTGGAAAAGCAAGCAACAGAGATACAGGTAAAGATGACAGGGTAGAAAGACCCTGAGCTCACCTCCTCTCATGGGCACACCAAAATTACAACTATTTAAAGAACAGCTATCAGTGAAAAAGACCAGAACATACTCCCCCAAAAAATATTTTACTACTAAAGATACAAAGAAGGAACCAGAATATGATGGGTAGGAGGGACAGAGTCACAATATAGTGAGGTCCCATATCCCTGGGAAGATGATCTATAAATAGAAGAATGATTACAATTGCAGAGGTTCACCTAAATTAATGAGGGGACTGAGCCCCTTGAAAGGCTCCCCAGCTAAGGGGTCCCACACCTGGAAGATGAGTTCTCAGAGAATTTGGCTTTTTTTTTTTTTTTATATACAGCAGGTTCTTATTAGTCATCAATTTTATACACATCAGTGTATACATGTTAATCCCAATTGCCTAATTCATCACACCACCATCCCCCACACACAGCTTTCCCCCCTTGGTGTCCATATGTTTGTTTTCTACATCTGTGTCTCAACTTCTGCCATGCAAATCGGTTCATCTGTACCATTTTCCTAGTTTCCACATACATGCATTAATATACGATATTTGTTTTTCTCTTTCTGACATACTTCACTCTGTATGACACTCTCTAGATCCATCCACGTCTCAAAAAATGACACAATTTCATTCATTTTTATGGCTGAGTAATATTCAATTGTATATATGTACCAAAACTTCTTTATCCATTCACCTGTCAATGGGCATTTAGGTTGCTTCCATGACCTGGCTATTGTAAATAGTGTTGCAATGAACATTGGGGTGTATGTGTCTTTTTGAATTATTGTTTTCTCAGGGTATATGTCCAGTAGTGGGATTGCTGGATCATATGGTAATTCTATTTTTAGTTTTTTATGGAGCCTCCATACTGTTCTCCATAGTGGCTGTATCAATTAACATTCCCACCAACAGTGCAATAGGATCCCCTTTTCTCCACACCCTCTCCAGCATTTGTTGTTTGTACATTTTCTGATGATGCCCATTCTAACTGGTGTGAGAGTTGCCTCATTGTGGTTTTGATTTGCATTGCTCTAATAATTAGTGATGTTAAGCAGCTTTTCATGTGCTTTTTGGCCATCTGTGTGTCTTCTTCTGAGAAATGTCTATCTAGGTCTTCTGCCCAGTTTTGAATTAGATCGTTTGTTTTTTTAATATTGGGCTGCATGAGCTGTTTATATTTTTTGGAGATTAATGTTTTGGCTGTTGATTCATTTGCAAATATTTTCTCCCATTCTAAGTGTTGTCTTTTCGTCTTGTTTCTGATTTCCTTTGTTGTGAAAAAGATTTTAAGTTTCATTAAGTCCCAATTGTTTATTTTTGTTTTTATTTCCATTACTCCAGGAGATGGATCAAAAAAGATCTTGCTGTGATTGATGTCAAAGAGTGTTCTGCCTATGTTTTCCTCTAAGAGTTTTATGGTGTCCGGTCTTACATTTAGGTCTCTAATCCATTTTGAGTTTATTTTTGTGTATGGTGTTAGGGAGTGTTCTAATTTCATTCTTTTACATGTAGCAGTCCAGTTCTCCCAGCACCACTTATTGAAGACACTCTCTTTTCTCCATTGCATACCCTTGCCTCCTTTGTCATAGATAAGTTAACCATACGTGTGTGGGTTTATCTCTGAGCTTTCTATCCTATTGCATGATCTATATTTCTGTGTTTGGGTCAGTACCATATAGTATTAATTACTGTAGCTTTGTAGTATAGTCTGAAGTCCAGGAGCCTGATTCCTCCAGCTCCATTTTTTTCCCCTCAAGACCACTTTGGCTATTCAGGGACTCTTGTGTCTCCATACAAATTTTAAGTTATTTTCTTCTAGTTATGTAAAAAATGCCATTGATAGGGATTGCATTGAATATGTAGATTGTTTTGGGTAGTATAGTCATTTTCACAATGTTGATTCTTCCAATCCAAGAAAATGATATATCGCTCCATCTGTTTGTTTCACCTTTAATTCCTTTCATCAGTGTCTTATAGTTTTCTGCATACAGGTCTTCTGTCTCGCTAGGTAGGTTTATTCCTAGGTATTTTATTCTTTTTGTTGAAATGGTAAATGGGAGTGTTTCCTTAATTTCTCTTTCAGATTTTTCATCATTAGTGTATAGGAATGCAGGAGATTTCTGTGCATTAATTTTGTATCCTGCAACTTTACCAAATTCATTGATTAGCTGTAGCAGTTTTCTGGTAGCATCTTTAGGATTCTCTATGTATATCATCATGTGATCTGCAAACAGTGACAGTTTTACTTCTTCTTTTCCAATTTGTATTCCTTTTACTTCTTTTTCTTCTCAGATTGCCATGGCTAGGACTGCCAAAACTATGTTGAATAATATTGGTGAGAGTGGACATCCTTGTCTGCTTCCTGATCTTAGAGGTAATTCTTTCAGTTTTTCACCAATGAGAATGATGTTTGCTCTGGGTTTGTCATATATGACCTTTATTATGTTGAGGTAGGTTCCCTCTATCCCCACTTTCTGGAGAGTTTTTATCATAAATTGGTGTTGAATTTTGTCAAAAGATTTTTCTGCATCTATTGAGAGATGATATAGTTTTTATTTTTCAATTTGTTAATATGGTGTATCACATTGGTTGCTTTCTGTATATTTAAGGATCCTTGCATCTCTGGGATAAATCCCACTTGATCGTGTTGTATGATCCGATTAATGAGTTGTTGGAGTCTGTTTGCTAGTATTTTGCTGAGGATTTTTACATCTATATTCATCAGTGATATTGATATGTAATTTTCTTTTATTGTAGTATCTTTGTCTGGTTTTGGTATCAGGGTGATTGTGGCCTCATAGAATGAGTTTGGGAGTATTCTTTCCTCTGTAATTTTTTGGAAGAGTTTGAGAAGGATGGGTGCTAATTCTTCTCTAAATGTTTAATAGAAGTCACCTGTGAAGCCATCTGGTCCTGGACTTTTGTTTTTTGGAAGATTTTTCATCACAGTTTCAACTTCATTACTTGTGATATGTCTGTTCATATTTTGTATTTCTTCCTGGTTCAGTTGGAAAGATTATACATTTGTAAGAATTTGTCCATTTCTTCCAGGTTGCCCACTTTATTGGCATAGATTTGTTTGTAGTAGTCTCTTAGGATGCTTTGCATTTCTGTGGTGCCTGTTGTAACTTCTCCTTTTCCATTTCTAAGTTTATTAATTTGAGTCCTCTCCCTCTTTTTCTTCATGAGGCTGGCTATTGGTTTATCAATTTTGTTTATCTTTTCAAAGAACCAGCTTTTAGTATTATTGATCTTTGCTATTGTTTCCTTTGTTTCTATTTCATTTATGTCTTCTCTGATCTTTACAATTTCTTTCCTTCTTCTAACTTTGATATTTGTTTGTTCTTCTTTGCCTAGTTCCTTTAAATGTAAGGTTAGATTCTTTATTTGGGAATTTTCTTGTTTCTTGAGGTAGGCTTGTATAGCTATAAACTTCCCTCTTAGAAATGCTTTTGCTGCATCCCATAGGTTTTGGATCATCGTGTTTTCATTGTCATTTGTCTCTAGGTATTTTTTGATTTCCTCTTTGATTGACTCAGTGATCTCCTGGTTATTTAGTAACGTATGGTTTAGCCACCAGGTGTTTGTGTTTCTTATGTTCTTTTCCCTGTATTTCATTTCTAATCTCATTGCATTGTGGTCAAAAAAGATGCTTGATATGATTTCAATTTTCTTAAATTTACTGAGGCTTGATTTGTGACCGAAGATGTGATCTATCCTGGAGAATGTTCTGTGAGCACTTGAGAAGAAAGTGTTATCTGCTGTTTTTGGGTGGAACATCCTATAAATATCAATTAATCTATCTCGTCTATTCTGTCATTTAAAGCTTCTGTTTCCTTATTTATTTTCATTTTGGATGATCTGTCCATTGGTGTAAGTGAGGTGTTAAACTTCTGCACTATTATTGTGTTACCTTTGATTTCCCCTTTTATAGCTGTTAACAGTTGCCTTATGTATTGACGTGCTCCTATGTTTGGAGCATATATATTTATAATTGTTATATCTTCTTCGTGGATTGATCCCTTGATCACTGTATATTGTCCGTCCTTGTCTCTTGTAACGTTCTTTATTTTAAAGTCTATTTTATCTGGTATGGGTATTGCTACTCCAGCTTACTTTTGATTTCCATTTGCATGGAATATCTTTTTCCATCCCCTCACTTTCAGTCTGTATGTGTCCCTAGGTCTGAAGTGGGTCTCTAGTAGACAGCATATATATGGTTCTTGTTTTTGTATCCATTCAGCAAGCCTGTGTCTTTTGTTTGGAACATTTAATCCATTCATGTTTAAGGTAATTATCAATATGCATGTTCCTATGACCATTTTCTTAATTGTTTTGTGTTTGTTTTTGTAGGTTATTTTCTTCTCTTGTGTTTCCCACTTAGAGAAGTTCCTTTAGTGTTTGTCGTAGAACTGGTTTGGTGTTGCTGAATTCTCTTAGCTTTTGTTTGTCCGTAAAGCTTTTGATTTCTCCATCGAATCAGAATGAGATACTTCTTGGGTAAAGTAATCTTGATTGTATGTTCTTCCCTTTCATCACTTTAAGTATATTGTGCCACTCCCTTCTGGCTCATAGATTTTCTGCTGAGAAATCCACTGTTAACCTTATGGGAGTTCCCTTGTCTCTTATTTGTCATTTTTCCCTTGTTGCTTTCAATATTTTTTCTTTGTTTTTAATTTTTGCCAATTTCATTACTATGTGTCTCAGCATGTTTCTCCTTGAGTTTATTCTGTATGAGTCTCTCTGTGCTTCCTGGACTTGGGTGGCTATTTCCTTTCCCATGTTAGGGAAGTTTTTGACTATATTATCTTTAAATATTTTCTTGTGTCCTTTCTCTCCCTCTCCTCCTTCTGGGACCCCTATAATGCAAATGTTTTTATGTTTAATGTTGCCCCAGAAGTCTCTTAGGCTGTCTTCATTTATTTTCATTCTTTTTGCTTTATTCTGTTCTGTAGCAGTGAATTCCACCATTCTGTCTTCCAGGTCACTTATCCCTTCTTCTGCCTCAATTATTCTGCTATTGATTCCTTCTAGTGTAGTTTTCATTTCAGTTTTTATATGTTCATCTCTTTGTATTTGTTCTTTAATTCTTCTAGGTCTTTGTTAAACATTTCATCTTCTCGATCTTTGCCTCCATTATTTTTCTGAGGTCATGGGTCATCTTCACTATCATTATTCTGAATTATTTTTCTGGAAGTTTACCTATCTCCACTTCATTTAGTTTTTTTTTTTCTGGGGTTTTATCTTCTTCCTTCATCTGGTACATAGCTCTCTGCCTTTTTATTTTGTCTATCTTTCTGTGAAATTGGTTTTTGTTCCACAGGCTGCAGGATTGTATTTCTTCTTGCTTCTGCTGTCTGCCCTCTGGTGGATGAGGCTATCTAAGGTGCTTGTGCAAGCTTCCTAATGGGAGGGTCTGGTGGTTGTTAGAGCTGACTGTTGTTCTGGTGAGCAGAGCTCAGGAAAACTTTAATCCACTTGACTGCTGATGGGTGGGGCTGAGTTCCCTCCCTGTTGGTTGTTTGGCCTGAGGTAACCCAATGCTGGAGCCTACCTGGGCTCTTTGGTGAGACTAATGGCAGACACTTGGAGGGCTCATGCCAAAGAGTACTTCCCAGAACATTTGCTGCCGGTGTCCTTGTTCCCATGGTGAGCCACAGCCACCCTCCACCTCTGCAGGAGGCCCTCCAACACTAGCCGGTAGATCTGGTTCAGTCTCCCCTGGAGTCATTGCTCTTTCCCCTGGGTCCTAATGTGCAAAAATTTGTTTGTGTCCTCCAAGAGTGGAGTCTCTGTTTCCCCCAGTCCTGTTGAAGTCCTGCAATCAAATCTCACTAGCCTTCAAAGTCTGATTCTCTAGGAGTTCCTCCTCCCGATGCCAGACCCCCAGGCTGGGAAGCCTGATGTGGGGCTCAGAACCTTCACTCTAGTGGGTGGACTTTTGTGGTATCAGTGTGAGTCACTCACCCAACAGTTATTGGATTTGATTTTACTGTGATTGCGCCCCTACTACCATCTCATTGTGCCTTCTCCTTTGTCTTTGGATGTGGGGTATCTTTTTTGGTGAGTTCTAGTGTCTTCCTTTCGATGATTGTCCAGCATCTAGTTGTGATTCTGGTGTTCTTACAAGAGGGAATGAGAGCACGTCCTTCTACTCCACCATCTTAGTTCAGTAGTCTCCGAGCATTTGGCTTTGAAGGACAGTCAGGCTTACTCTCAGGAGTCCCAGTGGGCTGGAGAAAATAGAACCTTTACTCTTAGAGAGTGCACACAATATCTCACATACTCACATGTTCAGAGGCAGTAATTTGAAAGGATCCTGGGTCAGATCTACCTGCTAGTGTGTCTCCCATGGAGACAGGAAGTAACCACATTTCAACCTGAGGACGAAGACACTAATGACCACCAGTTTTGGAGGGGTCAATCTATCATGTAGAAATTGAGTCTAGCAAGCACCACTTTAGAATCCTCCTTATGGTTTATTAGCCTTAGGACCCTGACCTGTCCTGAAATAAAAGCCTATAGGTGTCAGTGCTGGGGTGCCACAGACCAAGTAAGTAACTGGGCAGAGACTCAGCCCCATCTACACACAGAAATGCAACCTTAAGAGCTCCTGAGCCCACAGTCACCATGGGGCACCAGGCTTCCCATCAGAGGTCCCAAGACCCAGTCCCACACAGCAGTGCCTAGGCACTAACCTTGGAATCTGAAGTCCCTGCAGTCAAAGACACTGAGACCCAGCTCCATCCACCATTTAGCCTTCTCTAGCCTCAGGAGAAGCCTCACTCACTAAGGGGCAGACACCATCTGCAAGATAGCAGCACCTCTGCAGCATGCAGACTGCCCACCCACTGGTAAGTCAGATGCTGCCTTGGTAATAGCTAGTTCCTAACCTCACCCACTAGCAGTCCAACACAAGCTTTGGGACCCCACAGCCAACTGTGTCAGGAACCAGTCCCACCCACGAGTGATCAAACATCAACTCTGAGACCCTTGAGCCCTAAAACCAGATCCCAAGAACTGACTCTGCCCACAAGTGGGCTGGCACTAGCCCCAGGACCTAGTTTTTCAAGCCAGTGTGTGGGCCAGAGCCCCAGGGTCTCCTGGACCCTGATTCTAACCATCAATGAGCCAGCACTAACTTCAGATACCCCCAAGATTTCCCAGTTATCTGCCTCATGACCCAACCCCACCAACCAGCAGCTGGCAACTTCTACACAAAGCAGAGACTGACAACCAATCAGGCCAGGGGCCAACCAGGCATAACAGACTGTTCATAGTACTCAGTCCACTACAATAAAACAAACCACACGGTCCACAGGAGGCAAGCCTAGTACATATAGATTTGGTGAGGAGAGGGGAATATGCTGATGGGACACATAGGATGTCCCCTACAAAAGACCACTTTTCTAAAATTGGGAAATGTAACCCACTTATCACTTACACAGAAAGAAAAACTTAGGCAAAATGAGGGGACAGAGGAACATATTCCCAATGAAGGAACAAAATAAAACCCCAGAAGAAGAACTAAGTGAAGTGGAGATAGGCAGTCTCCCAAGCAATAGTTCAGAGTAGTAATCATAAATATTATTAAAGAACATGGGAGAATAATGGATGTACAGGGCAAAAATTTAGAAATTTTTAAACAAAGAGTCAGAAAATATAAATAACAACTAATCAGAAATGAACAATACAATAATTGAAATGAAAAATACACTAGAAGGACTCAACAGTAGACTAAATGGTACAGAGGAAGGGATCAATGAGCTGGAAGACAGAGTAGTGGATGTAACTGACTCTGAGCAGAAAAAAAAAAGAAAGGAGAATGAAATAAAATGAAGACAGTTTAAGAGACCTCTGGGACAACATCAAGTACATTAATATTCACATTATAGACTCCCAGAAGGAGAAGAGAGAGAAAAGGCTTGAGAACATATTTGAAGATATAAGTCCTGAAAACTTCTTTAACTTGGGAAAGGAAACAAACATCCAAGTCCAGGAAGCACAGAGATTTCCATACAGGATTAACCCAAAGAGGAACACACCAAGATACATTGCATTTTTAAAAGCAAAAATTAAAGATAAGGAGAGAATATTAAGAGCAGCAAGGGAAAAGCAAAAAACAATATACTAGGAACACCCTTAAGGCTAACAGTGAATTTTCAGCAAAAACTCTGCAGGACAGAAAAGAATGGAATGATATATTTAAAATGATGAAAGGGAAAAACCTACAACCAAAAATATTCTATCTGGCAAGACTCTCATTCAGATTTGGTGGAAAAATCAAAAGCTTTACAGACAAACAAAAGTTAAAAGAGTTCAGAACCAATAAGAAATGTTAGAGGGATTTCTTCTAAGGAAAAAAGAAAGGGCCACAACTAGAAACATAACAATTACAAACGAAAAAACTCATCACTAAAGACAAATATACAGTGAAGGGAGAAAATCATCAAAATGCTACCCAAGCTAGTAGGAAGGTTAAAAGATAAAAGTACTAAAATCAGAGAAGGGCAAGATGGCAGAAGGGCAAGACGTGGAGATCACTGTCCTCCCCACAGATACATCAGAAATGCATCTACTCGTGGAACAACTCCTACAGAACACCCACTGAATGCTGGCAGAAGACCTCAGACCTCCCAAAAGTCAAGAAACTCCCCACGTACATGGGTAAGGAAAAAGAAAAAAAGAATAAACAGAGACAATAGAATAGGGACAGGACCTGCACAAGTGGGTGGGAGCTGTGAAGGAGAAAAGGTTTCCACACACTAGGAAGCCCCTTCATGGGCAGAGACTGTGGGTGGCGGAGGAGGGTAGCTTCAGAGCCATGGAGGAGAGCACAGCAACAGGGGTGTGGAGGGCAAAGCAGAGGGATTCCCGCACAGAGGATTGGTGCTGACCAGCACTCACCAGCCCAAGAGGCTTGTCTGCTCACCTGCTGGGGGTGGCGGGGTCTGGGAGCTAAGGTGGGTGGGGGCTGGGAGATGAGGCTTCAGCTTCGGTCAGATCGCAGGAAGAGGACTGGCAGCGTGAACACAGCCTGAAGGGGTTAGTGCACCATGGCTATCCAGGAGGGAGTCCAGGAAAAATTCTGGACCTGCCGAAGAGGCAAGAGACTATTTCCTCCCTCTTTGTTTAGTGGTGCATGAGGAGACGGGATTAAGAGTGCTGCTTAAAGGAGCTCTAGAGAAGGGCACAAGCTGTGGCTATCAGCTCGGACTCCAGAGACAGGCATGAGACACTAAGGCCTCTGCTCCTGCCACCAAGAAGCCTGTGTGCGAGCACAGGGCACTATCCCCACCTAACCTCCTGGGAGCCTGGGCAGCCCACCACTGCCAGGGTCCTGTGATCCAGTGACAATTTCCCCTGGTGAATGCATGGCACGCCTCAGGTTGGTGTAACGTCACGCTGGACTCTGCCACCAGAGGCTCAACCCGCACTCTGTGCCCCTCGTTCCCCCCTGCCTGAGTGAGCCAGAGCTCCCGAATCAGCTACTCATTTAACCCTGTCCTGTCTGAGTGAAGAACAGATGCCCTGCAGTGACCTACAGGCAAAGGCAGGGCCAAATCCAAAGCTGAAACCCGGAAGCTGTGCAGACAAAGAAGAGAAAGGGAAATTCCTCCTAACAGCCTCAGGAGCATTGGATGAACTCTCCACAATCAACTTGATGTAGCCTGCATTGGTGGAATTCCTGAATAGACAACGAATCATCCCAAATTGAGGAAGTGGACTTTGAGAGCAAGATATACTATTTTTTTCCCTTTTCCTCTTTTTGTGAGTGTATGTGTATGATTCTATGTCAGATTTTGCCTGTATAACTTTGCTTTCACCATTTTTCCTAGGGTTATGTCCGTCTTTTTTTTTGTTTTTTTTTTTGGGGGGGGGTTGTTTTATTAGTTTAAAAAATTTTTAATAATTATTATTTTTAATACCTTTATTTTATATATCATACTTTATTTATTTTATCAACTTTCTTTCTACTTTATCATCCTTTTATTCTGAGCCATGTGGATGAAAGGCTCTTGGTGCTGGAGCCAGGAGTCAGTGCTGTGCCACTGAAGTGGGAGAGCCAACTTCAGAACACTGGTCCACAAGAGAACTCCCAGCTCCACATAATATCAAATGGCGAAAATCTCCCAGAAATCTCCATCTCAACACCAACACCCAGTTTCACTCAATGACCAGCAAGCTACAGTGCGGGAATCCCTATGCCAAACAACAAGCAAGACAGGAACACAATCACACCCATTAGCAGGCAGGCTGCTTAAAATCACAATAAGGCCAAAGACACCCCAAAACACACTGTCAGACGTGGACCTGCCCACCAGAAAGACAAGATCCAGCCTCATCCACCAGACAACAGGCACTAGTCCCCTCCACCAGGAAGCTTACACAATGCACTGAACCAAATTTAGCCACTGGGGACAGACACCAAAAACAAGGGGAACAACAAAGCTGCATCCAGCAGAAAGGAGACCCCAAACACAGTAAGATAAGCAAAATTAGAAGACAGAAAACACACAGCAGATGAAGGAGCAAGATAAATACCCACCAGACCTAATAAATGAAGTGGAAAAAGGCAGTCTTCCTGAAAAATAATTCAGAAAAATGATAGTAAAGATGATCCAAAATCTTAGAAATAGAATAGAGAAAATGCAAGAAACATTTAACAAGTACCTAAAAGAACTAACCGGAAACAAGCAATGATGAACAACAAAATAAATGCATTTAAAAATACTCTAGAAGGGATCAATAGAAGAATTACTGAGGCAGAAGAATGGATAGGTGACCTGGAAGATAAAATAGTGGAAATAACTAGTACAGAGCAGAAGAAAGAAAAAATAATGAAAAGAACTGAGGACAGTTTCAGAGACTTCAGGGACAACATTAAATGAACCAACATTCGAATTATAGGGGTCCCAGAAGAAGAAGAATAAAAGAAACGGACTGAGAAAATATTTGAAGTGATTATAGTTGAAAACTTCCCTAATATGGGAAAGGAAATAGTTAATCAAATCCAGGAAGCACAGAGAGACTCATACAGGATAAATCCTAGGAGAAACATGCCAAGACACATATTAATCAAACTATCAAAAATTAACTACAAAGAAAACATATTAAAAACAGCAAGGGAAAAACAACAAATAACACACAAAGGAATCCCCATAAGGTTAACAGCTGATATTTCAGCAGAAACACTGCAAGCCAGAAGGGAGTGGCAGGACATATTTAAAGTGATGAAGGAAAAAAAACTACAACTAAGATTATTCTACCCAGCAAGGATCTCATTCAGATTTGATGGAGAAATTAAACCTTTACAGACAAGCAAAAGCTGAGAGAGTTCAACACAACCAAACCAGCTTTACAACAAATGCTAAAGGAACTTCTCTAGGCAAGAAACACAACAGAAGGAAAAGACTTACAATAACACACCAAAATAATTAAGAAAAAGGGAATAGAAACATACATACTGATAATTACCTTAAATGTAAATGGATTATATGCTCCCACAAAAGACACAGACTGGCTGAATGGATACAAAAACAAGACCTATATATATGCTGTCTACAAGAGACCCAATTCAGACCTAGGGACACATACAGACTGAAAGTGAGGGGATGGAAAAAGATATTCCATGCAAATGGAAATCAAAAGAAAGCTGGAGTAGCAATTCTCATATCAGAAAAAATAGACTTTAAAATAAAGACTATTACAAGAGACAAAGAAGGACACTACATAATGATAAAGGGATGGAACCAAGAAGAAGATATAACAATTATAAATATATATGCACCCAACATAGGGGCACCTCAATACATAAGGCAACTGCTAACATCCATAAAAGGGGAAATCAACAGTAACACATTGATACTAGGGGATTTTAACACCCCACTTTCACCAAAGGACAGTTCATGCAAAATGAAAATAGATAAGGAAACACAAGCTTTAAATGATACATTAAACAAGATGGTCTTAATTAATATTTATAGGACATTCCATCCAAAAACAACAGAATACACATTTTTCGCAAGTGCTCATGGAACATTCTCCAGGATACATCATATCTTGGGTCACAAATCAATCCTTGGTAAATTTAAGAAAATTAAAATTGTATCAAGTGTCTTTTCCGACCACAATACTATGACACTAGATATCAATTACAGGAAAAGAACAGTAAAAAATACAAACACATGGAGGCTAAACAATACACTATTTAATAACGAAGTGATCACTGAAGAAATCAAAGAGGAAATCAAAAAATACCTAGAAACAAATGACAATGGACGCACGACGACCCAAAACCTATGGGATGCCGCAAAACAAGTTTTAAGATGGAAATTTATAGCAATGCAATCCTACCTTAAGAAACAGGAAACATCTCAAAAAAAATCTAACCTTGCACCTAAAGCAATTAGGGAAAGAAGTACAAGAAGTCCCAAACTTAGCAGAGGGAAAGAAATCATAAAGACAAGATCAGAAATAAATGAAAAAGAAATGAAGGAAATGATAGCAAAGATCAATAAAACTAAAAGCTGGTTCTTTGAGAAGATAAACAAAATTGATAAACCATTAGCCAGACTCATCAAGAAAAAACGGGAGAAGACTCAAATCAATAAATTTAGAAATGAAAAAGGAGAAGTAACAAGTGACACTGCAGAAATAGAAAAGATCATGAGAGATTACTCCAAGCAACTCTATGCCAATAAAATGGACAACCTGGAAGAAATGGACAAATTCTTAGAAATGCACAACCTTCTAAGACTGAACTAGGAAGAAATATAAAATAGGAACAGACAAATCACAAGCACTGAAATTGAGACTGTGATTAAAAATCTTCCAACAAATGAAAGCCCAGGCCCAGATGGCTTCACAGGTGAATTCTATCAAACATTTAGAGAAGAGCTAACATGTGTCCTTCTCAAACTCTTCCAAAATATAGCAGAGGAACACCCCCAAACTCCTTCTATGAGTTCACCATCATTCTGATACCAAAACCAGACAAAGATGTCACAAAGGAAGAAAACTACAGGCCAATATCACTGATGAACATAGACACAAAAATCCTCAACAGAATACTATCAAACAAAATCCAAAAGCACAATAAAAGGACCATACACCATGATCAAGTGGGGTTTATTCCAGGAATGCAAGGTTTCTTCAATATATGCAAATCAATCAACGTGGTACACTATATTAAGGAATTGAAGGAGAAAAACCATATGATCATCTCAATAGATCCAGAGAAATCTTTTCGACAATATTCAACACCCATTTATGAAAAAAACCCTGCAAAAAGTAGGCATAGAGGGAACTTTGCTCAACATAATAAAAGCCATATGTGACAAACCCACAGCCAACATCTTTCTCAATGGTGAAAAACTGAAACCATTCCCACTAAGATAAGAAACAAGACAAGGTTGCCCACTCTCACCACTCTTATTCAACATAGTTTTGGAAGTTTTAGCCACAGGAATCAGAGAAGAAAAAGAAATAAAAGGAATCCAAATCTGAAAAGCAGAAAATGTGTCAGTGTTTGCAGATGACATGATACTATACCTAGAGGATCCCAAAGATGCTACCAGAAAACTACTAGAGCTAATCAATGAATTTAGTAAAGTAGCAGGATACAAAATCAATGCACAGAAATCTCTGACATTCCTATACACTAATGCTGGAAAATCTGAAAATAAATTAAGAAAACACTCCCACTTACCACTGCAACAAAAATAATAAAATATCTAGGAATA
Organism: Mesoplodon mirus; assembly: GCF_964341445.2. Lineage (NCBI taxonomy): Eukaryota > Metazoa > Chordata > Mammalia > Artiodactyla > Ziphiidae > Mesoplodon > Mesoplodon mirus. Next base: position 113,494,407 of record NC_138983.1, on the reverse strand, counting down.
AACCTACCTAAGGAGAAAAAAGCTCTGTACCCAGAAAATTATAAGATGCTGATGAAAGAAATTAAATATGATACAAATAGATGGAGACATATACCATGTTCTTGGATTGGAAGGAGCAACATTGTGAAAATGACTCTACTACACAAAGCCATCTACGGATTCAATGCAATCCCTATCAGACTACCACTGGCATTTTTCACAGAACTAGAACAAAAATTTCATAATTTGTATGGAAACACAAAAGACTATGAATAGCCAAAACAATCTTGAGGATGAAAAATGGAGCTGGAGGAATCAGGCTCCCTGACTTCAGACTATACTACAAAGCTACAGTAATCAAGAGAGTATCGTACTAGCACAAAAACACAAATATAGATCAATGGAACAGGATAGAAAGCCCAGAAATAATACCATGCGCATATGGTCACCTTATCTTTGATAAAGGAGGCAAGAATATACAGTGGAGATAAGACAGCCTCTTCAATATGTGGTTCTGGGAAAACTTGACAGGTACATGTAAAAGTATGAGATTAGAACACTCCCTAACACCATACACAAAAATAAGCTCAAAATGGATTAAAGATCTAAATGTAAGGCCAGAAACTATCAAACTCTTAGAGGAAAATACAGGCAGAACAGTCTATGACATAAATCACAGAAAGATCCTTCTAGACCCACCTCCTAGAGAAATGGAAATAAAAACAAAAATAAACAAATGGGACCTAAAGAAACTTAATTTTTTTTGCACAGAATAGGAAACCACAAATAAGACCAATAGACAACCCTCAGAATGGGAGAAAATATTTACAAATGAAGCAACTGACAAAGGATTAATCTCCAAAATTTACAAGCAGCTCATGCAGCTCAATAACAAACAAAAAATCCAATCCAAAAATGTGCAGAAGACCTAAATATACATTTCTCCAAAGAAGATATACAGATTGCCAACAAACACATGAAAGAATGCTCAACATCATTAATCATTAGAGAAATGCAAATCAAAACTACAATAAGATATCATCTCATACCAGTCAGAATGGCCATCATTAAAAAATCTAGAAAAATTAAATGCTTGAGAGGGTATGGTGAAAAGGGAACCCTCTTGCACTGTTGGTGGCAATGTAAATTGATAGAGCCACTATGGAAAACAGTATGGAGTTTCCTTTAAAAGCTACGAATAGAACTACCATAAGACCCAGCAATCCTACTACTGGGCATATACCCTGAGAAAACCATAATTCCAAAAGGGTCAGGTACCAAAATGTTCATTGCAGCTCTGTTTACTACAGCCAGGAGATGGAAACAACCTAAGTGTCCATCATCGGATGAATGGATGAAGAAGAATTGGCACATATATACAATGGAATATTACTCAGCCATAAAAAGAAATGAAATTGAGTTATTTGTAGTGATGTGGATGGACCTACAGTCTGTCATATGGAGTGAAGTAAGTGAGAAAGAGAAAAACAAATACCATATGCTAAAACAAATATATGAAATCTAAGGGAAAAAAAAGTTCATGAAGAGCCTAAGGGTAACATGGGAGTAAAGACACAGACCTACTAGAGAATGTTCTTGAGGATATGGGGAGGGGGAATGGTAAGCTGTGACAAAGTGAGAGAGTTGTACGGACATGTATACACTACCAAACATAAAATAGATAGCTATTGGGAAGCAACTTCATGACACTGGGAGATCAGCTCCGTTCTTTGTGACCACGTAGAGGGGTGGGATAGGGAGTGTGGGAGGTAGGGAGATTCAAGAGCGAAGAGACATGGGAACATATGTATATGTATAACTGATTCAATTTTTTATAAAGCACAAACTAACACACCATTGTAAAGCAATTATACACCAATAAAGATGTTAAAAAAAAAACTTATTAAAATAAGCTATATTCACAATAAGCAGTGAAGGACTACACAAACCAACTAGATGTAAAATATGACATCAAAAACAGTATTTGTGAGTGGAAGAGAGTATGAGTAAAGGATGGTTAAAATGTATTTGAAATTAGGAAATCAGCAACTTAAAACAATCACATTGTACATAGATTGCTATATGTTAACCTCAAGGTAACCAAAAACCAAAAATGTGTAAAAGATACACACATACACACACACACACAAGAATACAAAAATAACACTCAATATCGTCATCAAATCACGAGAAGTGAACAAAAGTAGAAGAAAAGAACAAAAAAGACCTAAAAATACAACCCTAAAACCGTTAACAAGATGACAATAAGAACATACACATCATTAATTACTTTAAATCTAAATGGAGTACATGCTCCTATCAAAAGACATGGAGTGGCTGAATGGATACATGAACCAGATTCATATGTATGCTAGCTATATAAGAGACTCACTTCAGATCTAGAGAGATACAAACAGACTGAAAATGAGGGAGAAAGCTATCCCATACAAATGGAAATCAAAAGAAAACTGTGGTAGCAATGCTTATATCAGACAAAATGGACTTTAGAAAGACTGTTACAAGTGATAAAGAAGGACATTACATAATGATCAGGGGACTGATCCCAGAAGAAGATAAAACAAGTATAAATGTATATGCAGCCATTATAGAAGTACTTAATTACATAAACCAAATATTAATAAACATAGTGGGAGAAACTGACAGTACCAATAATAGTAGAGGACTCCAACACCCCACTTACATCAATGGACAGATGCTTTAATGTACACATTAGATCAGATGAACTTAATAGATATAAAGACCATTCCATCCAAAAGCAGCAGAAAACATTTTTTTCAAGTGCACATGCAATATTCTTCAGGTTAGATCACCTGCTAGGCAACAAAACAAGCCTCAGTAATTTAAGAAATCCTATCAAGCATCTTTTCTGATCACAATATTATGAGACTAGAAATTAACTATTACAAGAAAAAAAAGAAAATGAAAAACACACACACATGGAGCCTAAAAAATAGGTTACTAAATAACCAAAAGGTCACTGAAGAAATCAAAGAAAAAATCAAGAAATACCTAGAGACACATGAAAATGAAAACACAACAGTCCAAATTCTATGGGATGCAACAAGAGCAGTTCTAAGAGGGATGTTTATGTCAATACAAGCATACCTCAGGAAACAAGAAAAATATCAAATAAACTACTTTACCTTAGACCTAAAGGAAGTGAAAAAGAACAACCAAAATCTGAAATTAGTAGAAAGAAAGAAATCATAAAGATCAGAGCATAAATAAATGATATAGAGACTAAAAGAAACAATAAAAAATATCAATGAAACTAAGAGCTGGTTCTTTGAAAAGATTTAAAAAATAAATAAATAAACCTTTAGCCAGACTCGTAAAGAAAAAAAAAAAAAAAAAAAAAAAAAAGTAGAGGGCCCAAATCAATAAAATCAGAAATGAAAAGGGAGAAATTACAACCAACACCACAGAAATACAAAGGATCATAAGAGAACCCTATGAAAAAGTATATGCCAATAAAGTGGACAACATGGAAGAAATGGTCAAATTTTTAGAAATGTACAATCTCCCAAAGCTAAACCAGGAAGATATAGAAAATATGATCAGTCAAATTACCAGTAATGAAATTGAACCATTAATTTAAAAAGTAAAAATAAAAAACTCAACAAACAAAAGTCCAGGACCAGATGGCTTCACAGGTGAATTCTATCAAACATTTAGAAATGAGTTAACACTGATCCTTCTGAAACTATTTGAAAAAAATTGCAGAGGAAGGAATATTCCCAAACTCATTCTATGAGTCCACCATCACCCTGGTACTAAAACCATACAGATATCAGAAAAAAGAAAATTACAGGCCAATGACACTGATGAAGATAGATGCAAAAGCCCTCAACAAATTATTAGGAATTAAATCCAACAATACATAAAAAGGATCATACACCTTGATCAAGTAGGAATTATCCCAGGGATGCAAATTTTTTTCAATATCTGCAAATCAGTCAATGTGATATTTCACATTAACAAATGGAAGAATAAAAATTTTATGATCATTTCATAGATGCATAAAAAGCTTTTGACAAAATTCAACATCTGTTTATTATAAAAACTCTCCAGAAATTTTATAAAGAGGAAGCATACTTTATCATAATAAAGGTCATGTATATGACAAACCCACAGCTAACATACTCAAAAGTGAAAAGCAGAAACATTTCCTGTAATGTTAGGAACAAGACAAGGATGACCATTTTCACCACTTTTACTCAACATAATATTTGAAGTCCTAAGCCACAGCAATCAGAGAAGAAAATGAAATAAAAGGAATTCAAATTGCAAAGGGAGAAGTAAACCTGTCACTATTTGCAGATGACATGATAAAATACATAGAAAATCTTAAAGACACTACCAAAATCTACTAGAGCTCAATATTTAATTTGGTAAATTTGCAGGATACAAAAGTAATGTACAGAAATATGTTGTATTTCTATACACTAACAATAAATTATTAGAAAGAGAAATTAAGGAAATAGCCACACTTACATCATGTGATTACATCACATCAAAAGGAATATAATACCTAGGAATAAACCTACTGAAGGAAGTAAAGGACCTGTATTGAGAAAACTTTAAAACACTGATGAAAGAAATTGAAGACAACTCAAACACATGGAAAGATATACCATGTTTGTGGATTGAAAGAACTATATTATATTATATTATGGTTAATATATTATATAAATATATAATATGTTATGGTTATTATATTATATAAAATAACCATACTACCCAAGGCAATCTACAAATTCAATGCAATTCCTACCAAAATACTCAGGGCATTTTTCACAGAACTAGAACAATTTTAAAATTTGTATGGAAACACAAAAAAAAACCTTGAATAGCCAAAGCAATCTTGAGAAAAAAGAACAATGCTAGATGTATTATGCTTCTTGAGCACACTACTGTCAGCCTGTATTACTGAGCTATTTTAATCAAAACTGCATAGTACTGGCACATAAACAGAAACATAAATCACTGGAACAGAATAGAGAGACCATAAGTAAACCCATGCACTTATGATCAGTTAATCTATGAGAAGGAGCAAGAATATACAATGGAGAAAATGCAGTCTCTTCAAAATTGGTTTTGGGAAAACTGGACAGCTACATGCAAAAGAATGAGATTAGAATATTTCCTCACACCATATACCACAATAAACTCAAAATGGATTAGAGACCTAAATATAAGACCAGAAGCCATAAAATTCCTAGAAGAAAACAAAGGTGGAACACTCTTCGACATAAATCATGGCAATATTTTTTGGATCTGTCCCTAAAGCAAAGAAAACAAAAGCAAAAATAAACAAATTGGGACCTAATTAAACTTAAAAGCTTTTGCACAGCTAAGGAATTCATCAGCAAAACAAAAAGACAACCTACTGAATGGAGAAAATATTTGAAAATGTTATGACTAATAACAGGTTAATATCTAAACTATATTTGTGTATATAACTCATACAACCAACAGCAAAAATAAATGCTCGATTAAAAATCAGCAGAAGATCTGAATAGACATATTTCCAAATAAGACATACTGATGGCCAGCAGGCACATGAAAAGATGCTCAACATGACTAATCAGTAGAGAAATGCAGGTCAAAACCACAATTAGTTATCACCTTACACCTGTCAGAATGGCTATCACCAAAAAGACCACAAATAACAAATGCTGGCCAGGATGTGGAAAAAAAGGAACACTTGTGCACTGTTGGTGGGAATGTAAATTGGTGCAGCACTGTGGAAAACAGAATGAGGGTTCCTCAAAAAGTTAAAACAGAGCTACCATATGACCCATCAATTCCACACCTGAGTATGCAACCAAAAAAATTGCAAACTCTAATTTGAAAAGATATATGCACCCCAATGTTCATAGCAGCATTATTTACAATGGTCAAGATATGGAAGCAACTTCAGTGTCTATCAACAGACGGAGGGATAAAGAAGATATGGTATACATACATACATACATACATACATACATACATACATATATTTATTATTATTTATTTTATTTTTTTATATACACAATGGAATACTACTCAGCCATAATATAGGATGAAATTTTGTCATTTGCAACAACATGGATGGAGTTTAGAGGGTATTATGCTTAGTGAAATAAGTCAGATGGAGCAAGACAAATACTGTATGATACCACTTATGTGTGGAATCTAAAAAAAATAAACCAACTAGTGAATATGACAAAAAAGGGACTCAGAGATATAGAGAACAAACTAGTGGTTACCAGTGGGGAGAAGGACCGAGGGAGAGGCAAGATAGTTGTAGGAGATTAAGAGGTTCAAACTACAATGTATAAAATAAATAAGCTACAATGATATATTGTACAGCACAAGGAATATAGGCAGTGTTTTGTAATAACTATAAAAAGAGTATAACCTTAAAATTTATGAATCAGAATGTAGTACACCTGCAACTTATATAATATTGTACATCAAGTATGCCTCAATAAAAAGAAAAAAGAAAAGCAAGAAACAGTATGTAAGTAACTCACATTACCCAGGGATTATTTAGGTAGTACATCTCACGGATTGCTCTATTTGCTCAGTCCTTATCCAAAATCTCATACACTGACTAGAAAACTGCACACAGAAATTATTTTGTTGCCCAGACTTTGCAGTTGGGTTTGCCTTTCATCTCCTAGTAGAAACTGATATCCTAAGGGACCCTAGGTTACTCTTCTCCATGTGCTCTTCTCTCTTCAGTCCCCCATTCCTGTCCCTTGCTTGGGACTGCTCTGCAATGCACTTTAGGAATCTAGAACAAATATATTGTTTTTTTTATACACACAGAACATCACACTGAAATTCACAGCCTGAAAAAGAAAATCCCTGTCCTTGGTATTATACAAAGGTTTTTCTCCTCCATGAGCTTTCATCCCTCTGTTTCTACTAATACTTCCTGAGTCATACTGTTTCCCTCACTAGTGGTGAGCCTTGGTTAAGTAACTAATGCCATAATAAAAAACATGGCCTAGTTACAGCTTTTTTACATATTTAATGACAGTTTTCAAGGAAAAACAAAAATAAATTTTTCAGTAAGGTTCAGAACTAAAGGTGCTTTTCAATACCACCCCTCTCACTCAAGGCTTCCTTCTTTACCACACTTTATGGGATAACCAGAATCACATTATTTTTTCATATTTTTGAACTGTGATTAAAATCAAATCAATTTATAATTACATTATATAATTTCTAATTATATTAATATGCTACTGTACTACTTTACTGCTGATGAACATTTCCGAAGTGGGCCATTGTATTGTAAGGTTGTTTCAAATATGAACTATTATAAATAATACTCCTCTGAACAGTCTTGTCTTTTAGTATATAACTCTATCTACCTAACAACTTATCAATTTATCTACTATATCTATCTATCATCCAATCTATCTACATGTCTAAACAATAATTTTTGCTGGATCTATTCTCAGAAGTGTAATTTTGGATCATTATAAAGCTGATGCATTTTTTAAAAATTCTTATTTAATATTAGAGTATAGTTGATTTACAATGTTGTGTTAGTTTCAGGTGTACAGCAGAGTGATTCAGTTATACATATACAAGTATTTATTACTTTTCAAATTATTTTCCCATTTAGGTTATTACAAAATATTGAGCAGAGTTCCATGTGCTATAGAGTAGGTCCTTGTTGGTTATCTATTTTAAATACCATTTACGTGTAAATCTCAAACTCCCAATCTATCACTCACCCCCTACCCTTTCCTCCTAGCAACAATAAGTTCATTCTCTAAGTCTGTGAGTGCTTCTGTTTTATAAATAAGTTCATTTGTATCATTATTTTTAGATACCACATATAAGTGATATCATATGATATTTGTCTTTCTCCGTCTGACTTACTTAACTTAGTATGATAATCTCCATGTCCATTCAGGTGGCCAGAAATGGCATTATTTCATTCTATCTAAAGGCCAAGTAATATTCCATTATATATATATATGTAGAATATATATACCACATCTTCTTTATCCACTCATCTGTCGATGAACATTTAGGTGACTTCCATGTGTGGACTATTGCAAACAGTGCTGCAATGAACATTGGGGTGCCTGTATCCTTTCGAACTATGTTTTTCTCAATATATATACCCAGGAGTGGGATTGCTGGATCCTATGGTAGCTCTATTTTTAGTTTTTTAAGGAACTTCCATAATGTTCTCCATACTGGCTATACAAATTCACATTCCCACCAATGGTGTAGGAGGGTTCCCTTATCTCCATACACTCTCCAACACTGTTGTTTGTAGACTTTCTTTATGATGGCCATTCTGCCTGGTATAAGGAGATATCCCACTGCAGTTTTGATTCACATTTCTCTAATAATTAGGAACATTTAGCATCTTTTCATGTGCTTCTTGTCCATCTGTATGTCTTCTTTGGAGAAATGTCTATTTATATCTTCTGCCCATTTTTTTCTCTCTCTCTTTTATTTTGTCCAAATTATTTTATTTTATTATTTATTTATTTATTTATTTATTTATTTATTTATTTATTTATTTTAACATCTTTGTTGGAGTATAATTGCCTTACAATGGTGTGTTTGTTTCTGCTTTATAACAAAGTGAATCAGTTATACATATACATATGTTCCCATGTCTCTTCCCTCTTGCATCTCCCTCCCTCCCACCCTCCTTATCCCACCCCTTTAGGTGGTCACAAAGCACCGAGCTGATCTCCCTGTACTATGCTGTTGCTTCCCACTAGCTACCTATTTTACTTTTGGTAGTGTATATACGTCCATGCCACTCTCTCACTTTGTCACAGCTTACCCTTACCCTTCCCCATATCCTGAAGTCCATTCTCTAGTAGGTCTGTGTCTTTATTCCCGTCTTACCCCTAGGTTCTTCATGACATTTTTTTTCTTAGATTCCATATATATATATGTTTTGAATGGGTTGTTTGTTATTTGATACTGAATTGCATGAGCTGTTTGTATATTTTGGAGATTAATCACTTGTTGGTCTCTTTGTTTGCAAATATTTTCTCCCTTCTGAGAGTTGTCTTTTCTATGGTTTCCTTTGCTGTGTGAAACATTTTGAGTTTAATTATGTCCCATTTGTTTATTTTTGTTTATATTTCCATTATACTAGGGGACAGCTCAAAAAAAGATATTGACGTGATTTATGTCAAAGATTGTTCTGCTTATGTTTTCCTCTAAGAGTTTTGTAGTATTCAGCCTTACATTTAGGTCTTTAATCCATTTTGAGTTTAGTTTTGTGTATGGTGTTAAAGAATGTTCTACTTACCTTTTTTCACATATAGCTGTCCAGTTTTCCCAGCACCACTTACTGAAAAGACTGTTGTTTCTCCATTGTATAGTCTTACTTCCTTTGTCATAGATTAATTGACCATAGGTGCGTGGGTTTACTTCAGGGCTTTCTATCCTGTTCCATTGAGCTATATTTCTGTTTTTGAGCCAGTACTAAGCTGTCTTGATTACTGTAGCTTTGTAGTATAGTCTGAAGTCAGGGAGCCTGATTCCTCCAGCTCTGTTTTTCTTTCTCAAGGTTGCTTTGGCTATTCATGGCCTTTTGTGTCTCCATACAAATTTTAAGATTTTTTTGTTCTACTTCTGTAAAATATGCCATTGGTAATTTGATAGGGCTTGCATTGAATCTGTAGATTGCCTTGGGTAATATATTCATTTTGACAATATTGATTATTCCAGTCCAAGAACATGGTATATCTTTCCATGTGTTTGTGTCATCTTCAATTACTTACATCAGTGTCTTATAGCTTTTGGTGTACAGGTCTTTGGCTTCCTTCAGTATGTTTATTCCTAGGTATTTTACTCTTTTTGATGTGATGGTAAATGGGATTATTTCTTTAATTTCTCTTTCTGATCTTTCATTGTTAGTGTATAGGAATGCAAGAGATTTCTTTGTATTAATTTTGTGTCTTGCAACTTCATCAGATTCATTGATGAGCTCTAGTAGTTTTTTGGTAGCATGTTTAGAATTTTCTGTGTAGATTATATGTCATCTGCAAACAGTTTTACTTCTTCTTTTCTAATTGGATTCCTTTTCTTTCTTTTTCTTCACTGACTGCCATGGCTATGGCTTCCAAAACTATGTTGAATAGTAGTGGTGGGAGTGGACTTCCTTGCTGTGGGTTTCTGGTATATGGCCTTTATTATGTTGAGGTATATTCCCTTTATGCCCTCTTTCTGGAGAGTTATTATCATAAATGTGTATTGAATATTGTCAAAAGCTTTTTCTTTATTTATTGAGATGATCATAATATTTTTATTCTTCAATTTGATGATATGCTGTATCACACTGATTGATTTGTAGATATTGAAAAATCCTTGCATCCTTGTGATAAATTCCACTTGATCTTGTTGTATGATCCTTTTAATATATTGTTGTATTTGGATTGATAGTGTTTTGTTTTGGATTTTTGTGTCTATGTTCACCAGCAATGTGGGCCTGGAAATTTTTCTTGTTTTGTGATATCTTTGTCTGGTTTTGATATCAGGGAGATGGTGGCCTCATAGAATGAAATTGGGAGTGTTCCTTCCTCTGCAATACTGGAATTGTTTCAGAAGGATAAGTGTTACCTCTTCTCTAAATGTTTGATACAATTCACCTGTGAAGCCATCGGGTCCTGGACATTTGTTAGTTGGATGTTTTTTAATCACAGTTTCAATTTCAGTACTTGTGATTGGCCTGGTCATATTTTCTATTTCTCCTTGGTTAAGTCTTATAAGGTTGTACCTTTCTAAGGATTTGTCCATTTCTTCCAGGTTGTCCATTTTTTTTAGAATATGGTTGCCTCTGGTAGTCTTTTATGAGACTTTGTATTTCTCTGGTGTCTGTTGTAACTTCTTTTTCATTTCTGATTTTATTGATCTGAGCCCTCTCCTTTGTTTTCTTAGGAGAAGGCTTGTTTTGTGGCCCAGCATGTGATCAATCCTGTAGAATGTTCCATGTGCACTTGAAAATAATGTGTTTTGGGCTTTTGGATGGCTTGTTCTATAAATAACAATTTAGTTCATGTGACCTAATGTGTCATATAAGGCCTGTGTTTCCTTATTGATTTTCTGTCTAGATGATATGTCCATTGATGGAAGTAGGGTGTTAAAGTCCACCACTATTATTGTGTTACTGTCAATTTCTCCTCTTATGGCTGTTAGTACTTGCCTTATATATTAAGGTGCACCTATGTTGGGTGCATATATATTTATAATTGTTATATCTTCTTCTTGGATTGATCCCTTGATCATTATGAAGTGTCCTTCTCTTTCTCCTATAACAGTCTATTTATTCTGATATGAGTATTGCTATGCCAGCTTTCTTTTGATTTCCATTTGCATAGAATACCTTTTTCCATCCCCTCATTTTCAGTCTGTATGAGTCCATAGGTCTGAAGTGGGTCTCTTGCAGACAGCATATATATGGGTCATGTTTTTGTAACTATTTATTCAGTCTATGTCTTTTAGATGGATCATTTAATCCATTTGCATTTAAGGTAGTTATTGTGATGTATGTTCTTATTGCCATTTGTTAATTATTTTAGATTTGTTTTGAAGGTCTTTATTCTTCCCTTTCTCTTTTGTGCTCTTCTCTTGTGATTTGAAGACTAAATTTAGTGTTGTGTTTGGATTCCTTTTTCTATCTATTGCAGATTTTTGGTTAGTGGTTGCCATGAGGTTTTGGTATAGCAGTCTGTATGTATAAATAAGATTATTTTCAGTTCCTGGTCTTTTAATTTCAAATGCATTTCTAGTATCCTGCATTTGTGCTCTCCTCTTCTCACAATTGCTGGTTTTGATATCATATTTGTGTGTGGATGATTTCCTATATTTTCTGTGTGTTTGCCTTTACTAAAGATGTTTTCCATTCATAATTATCTCATTTCTAGTTTTGCCCTTTTCTTTTCTGTCTAGAGAAGTTTCTTTAGCATTTGTTACAAAGCTGGTCTGGTAGTGCTGAATTATATTAACTTTTGCTTGTCTGTAAGGCTTTTGATTTCTCCACCGAATCTGAATGGGAGCCTTGCTGGATAGAGTGTTCTTGGTTGTAGATTCCTCCCTTTCAGCACTTTAAGTACATTAATATATTAATTATATTAATATATTTAATTATATTAATTAATATAATTAAAACATTGATTGTATAAATATATTTAATTATATTAATTATTATAATTAAAATATTAACTATATTAATATATTTAAGTAGATTAATCCTTTCTGGACTGCAGAGTTTCTGCTGAGAAATCAGCTAATTACCTTATAGGTGTTTCCTTGTATGTTATTTGTTGCTTTTCCTTTGCTGCTTTTAATACCTTTTCTTTGTCTTTAATTTTTGTCAGTTTGATTACTATTTGTCTTGTTGTGTTCCTTCTTGGGTTTATCTTGCCTGGGTCTCTCTGCACTTCCTGGACTTGGGTGACTACATTTCCCATGTTAGTGAAATTTTCAGTTATTATCTATCCAAATATTTTCTCAAGTCCTTTTTCTCTGTCTTCTCCTTATGGGACCCCTATTATGAAAATATTGGTGCATATAATATTAGCCCAGAGGTTTCTTAGATTATCCTCACTTCTTTTCCTTCTTTTTCTTTTATTCTGTTCTCCAGTAGTGATTTCCACCACTCTGTCTTCCAGTTTACTTATCCGTTCTTCTGCCTCAGTTATTCTGATTTTGAGTCCTTCTAGCGTATTTTTCATTTCATTTATTGTATTTTTCTTCTCTGTTTTGTTGTTCTTTAGTTCTTCTAGGTCTTTGTTAAACATTTTTTGTATCTTCTCCATCCTTTCCTCCATTCTTTTTCTGAGCTCTTAGATCATCTTCACTATCATAACTCTGAAGTTTATTTTGGGGTAGATTGCCTATCTCCACTTCACATAGTTGCTCTTCTGGGGGTTTATTTTGTTCCTTCATCTGGAACACATTCCTCCACCATCTCTTTTTGTCTTATTTTCTGTGTGGTTTCTGTTCTTCAGACTGCAGGGTTGTATTCTTTTTCTCGCTTCAGCTATCTGCCCCCTGGTGGATGAGGCTTTCTAAGAGGCTTTTCATGATTCCTAATGGGAGGGACTGGTTTCCACCCACTGGTGGGTGGAGCTTTGTCTTGTCCCTCTATCAGATAGGGTCATGACAAGGGGTGTGACTAGAGGGCTGTTGGCTCAGTAAGACTTTAACCAGCCTGTCTACTCATGGGTGGGACTGTGTTCCTGCCCTGTTGGTTGACTGGACTGAGGCATCCCATCACTGGAGCCTGCAGGATGTTGGGTGGGGCCAGGTCTTAACAAAATTGTGGCCTCCAGGAGGGCTCACACCAAAGAGTACTTCCCAGAACTTCCACCACAAGTGTCTTTGTCCCTGCAATGAGCCATAGCTGCCCCTGACTCTGGCTGAGATCCTCCAATACTAGCAGGTAGGTCTGGCCCGATGTTTTATGAGGTCCCTGCTTTTTGCCCTGTGTTCTGGTGCACACAAGACCTTGTGTGTGTCCTCCAAGAGTAGACTTTCTGTTTCCTCTAGTCCTGTGGAATTCCTGTGATCAAACCACTCTGGCCTTCAAAGCCAGATTCTCTGGGGGCTTCTCTTGTTGCCTGACCTCCAGGCTGGGGAGCCTGAAGTGGGGCTCAGAAGTTTCACTCCTATGGGATAACTTTTGAGGTATAAGTATTTTCCAGTTTGTGGGTTGCCTTCCCAGTGGGTATGGGATTCGATTTTATCGTGATTGTGCCCTTCCTACCATCTCATTGTGGCTTCTTCTTTGTCTTTTGATATAGGGAATTTTTTCTGGTAGGTTCCAGCATTTTTTTGTCCATGGTTGTTCAGCAGTTAGTTGTGATTTTGGTGTTTTTGTAAAAAGTGGTGGGCTTACATCCTTCTACTCTGCCATCTTGTCTCCATCTCCCCTGATGCATGTTAGTAGATACTGGTCAAAGAGCATTTGAAAGTCACTATGTCACTTTCATCTTGGAGTTGCAGAGCATGAGGAATCTGGTTATCCTGCTAATTTTCATATCATCTATCTTTTTACTTTAATCACTTACTGGATTTTTTGTACTGTTGTTTTAACCAACATTCCCCTAATTACCAATAATGTTGAGTATCTCTTTACACATTTATTGGTCATATATATATATTCATATATATGTGTGTGTATATATATATATATTTATATACATATATATATGTATATATATATTTATATACATATATATGTGTATATATATATATATATATATATATATATATATATATATCCTGTTTTGTAGTGTGCTTGTTCCAGTGTCATACCCATTTCATTTCTATTGGGTTTCTTTGTAATTTCCTTATTTATTTTTAGGAGCTTTTCTTTTTTTTTTTTAATTTAGGATGCAAGTCCTTTGTCAGTTATATGTGTTAGAATTATGTTGCCCACTCTGCAGGTTGCCATTTCACTCTTAGTTTGAATTTCCAGAATTTTTAATTTTAATGTAGTTCAATTTATGATACTGCATTTATAGACAGTGCTTTATTTGTTTTCTTTATAAAAAATGTGCCTATCTACCTCAAGTTCATGTCAGTAGTCTCATATAATTCTCTAAAAGTTTTACTCTTTTTCCTTTCATACTAATATCTATAAAGTATATGGAATTAACTTTTGTGAACAGTATAAAGTAGAAGTCAAATTTCATATTTTGAAAAATATGGATATCCCATTAACCTAACAATTTAATACAGAGATGTCTCCTCATTCTTCTTTCTTAGCTCCATTTTTCTCATAAGTCATGTATCCCTTTAATATTGGATCTGTATCTGCACTATCAATGTTATTCTGTTGTTTATTGATGTATATCATGGTTGCTATTTTTTATTGTACAAGTCTTTATAAACATTAAAATCAGCTTGTGACCAAACACAGGAATACAGCCACTAGAATTTTGATTGGAAGTAATTTGAAAAGTTATATGTATCCCAGTATTCACTGAAACATTATTTATAGGAGCCAAGATATGGAAGCAGCCTAAGTGTCCATCAACAGATGAATGAAAAGATATGTGGTGTGTATATATATATATATATATATATATATATATATATATATATATATATATATATATACACACAGTGGAATATTACTCAACAATAAAAAAGAATGAAATCTTGCCATTTTTTACAACCTGGATGAACCTGTAGTTCTTAGTGAACTCTATGCTAGGTGAAATTTCAGACATAGAAAGACAAACACTGTATGTTTTCACTTATACATTAAATCTAATAAAACAAGACAAATGAACAAGTATAACAAAACAGAAACAGACTCACATATACAGAGAACAAACTAGTGGTGGCCAGAGGGGTGGGGGTGGGGAATGGGTGAAATATGTGAAGGGGACCAAGAGGTAAAAAAATTACTGTTATAAAATAAATAAGTCACAGGGATGTAATGTACAACATAGGGAATATAATCAATATAATCATAATAACTTTCTAGAATGCATAATCTATAAAAATATCTTATCACTATGTTGTACCCCCGAAAATAATATAATGTTGTAAGGCAAATATATTTCAATTAATTAATTTAAAATAATCAATTTCAAAATACAACTATAAGTCAATTTGGGGAGAATTTGTGCCCTTATAGTATATTTTGCATGATATATCTAGTTTCTAAGTTCCTCTCTAAAGTTTATTAAAATATATTATGATTTTCTGTATAGATATCATTAATATATTGCATTTATTTTTTGGTATTTTATAGTTTTGATGTTATTTATTTTTGTTTTATTTTATTTATTTTTTTGTCTGTGTTGGGTCTTTGTTGCTGCACGCGGGCTTTCTCTAGTTGCAGCAATCAAGGGCTACACTTAGTTGCAGTGCATGGACTTCTCATTGTGGTGGCTTCTCTAGTTGTGGAGCATGGGCTCTAGGCACGTGGCCTTCAGTAGCTGCAGCACACTGACTCAGTAGTTGTGGCTCGTGGGCTCTAGAGCGCAGGTTCAGTAGTTGTGTTGTGCATGCTTAGTTGCTCCCCAGCATGTGGGATCTTCCCAGACCAGGGTTTGAACCTGTGTTCCCTGCATTGGCAGGTGGATTCTTAACCACTGCACCACCAGTGAAGTCCAGTTTTGATGTTATTTTAAATGAGATTTTTCATCATTAAATTTCCTGCCCATTTTCTTGCATATTACAATTTGTATGTATTGAAATTTTATGCAGCATTCTTCTAAACTAAATTATTATTTCCATTATTAATCTATAGTTTCTTTTGGATGTGTCTACAAATATGACAATATCCTCTCTGAATATGTTTTTCCTTTACAGTTTTTATAATGAATAACCTTATAACTACTTAAAAAATAAATACTTTATTTAAATATTTCAGACAAGAGAAATTCCAGACTCAAATTATTTTAATGGTTATTGCTACACTATCTTATTATCTCAGAAATTAGGAAAAGATAGAACTCTTCAATTTGTTCTATGAGAACAGCCTAGCTTTGATAAAAAAAAAACCTGACTAGAAAGTTACAAGAAGAAAATCGTAGACTAATCTCATGATCATAGATGTAAAAATATTGAATGAAATACAAGCAAAAGGAAACAAGAAATACAGAAAAAGAATCATATAATACTACTTAGTTGGGGTTATTCAAGGAATGCAAGGGAATTATTGCATTTTAAAATTAATCAACATATTCAACATTGTACTAGACATTTTAGCCAGTTCAGTAAAGAGGCAACAAAATATATATATGTATATGTATATATATATGTGTGTGTGTGTGTGTGTGTGTGTGTGTGTGAGTGTGTGTGTGTATATATATAATTCTTTCAACTTAATTATTTTATGTTGATATCTCATAATATTTGGGCACTTTGACATCAAAACAAATAGTAAATATGTGTTCAGGAATGTTACATATTATTTCACATAAAAATATTTTTGAACATCTGAACTGTACAAAATATACTTTACTAGCTGTGGTGGAAAATATATGGATGAGGTAGACTTCATTCCTACCTTAAAGAAACATACAAACTACTCATGGGGGTGAACAATGGACTATTTTAAAATACAATGCAATGCACTATATACATTGGCCCTTTCCTAATAGCTAACACAAGATGTAAATCCTTGATTTAATCTCCTCAATTTAGAGGCCCAAACTACAGCCTAAGGACAATCTATGTGTTTTGCATACTCTAAACTATGACCATCTCCTATTGTCTGCTATTTTTTCAATTTATTTTTTTGAAAGGGAAAATATTTACTTGTTTTTTGCTTTGTTGAATTCTAACTGAAATTTAGCATGTCATTTTTTTACATTCTTTTTTTATACATTTTTTAAAGATTATGCTCCATTTACCTTTATTATAAAATATTGGCTATATTCCCTGTGCTTTTCAATTTTTTTGGTTTGTTGAATTTTTGCCTGTTAAAGCTTTCTGAGTGGCTTAAATACACATTAATCATTCAAGATTTAGTGCAAATTACTTCAATTATATTGCTTCCTTCTGACAACAGATTAGCCCACCTGCTCTAAGAGAAAGTTATCATTGTTCTGGGGAAGTACATGTAAAGTGGCTTTGTGGAGAATTTACTCGCTTAGTGCAAGTAAGTATAGAACACTGTTATAGAAAGAGAAAGCCTGACTGGTATGTAGATGTTCATAAAAGGGTACTGTTCTGGTATATAAAAAACACTCAAAACTTCTCGACTTAAAACCAAAAAATCATTTTTTTATTAACCTGCCATTTGTGCAGGTGTTGATAGGAAAATCTTATCACTGGTTCCTTTGCTCCTTCTAGCTTGGCTGGAGTTAGAAGATGGTTTTTCGAAGATGGGCTCACTCGTATGGCTGGAAAACTGGTGTTGACTGTCAATTGGGTGCTCAGCTGGGACTGTCATACCCCTCAATCCCTTCCTACAATATTCTCTCCAAAAGACTAGTTGAGCTTTCTCAGAGCATGGCAGCTTGGAGCCAAGAATGAGTATTCAAGAGACAGGCAGTGTCTAAATTCCTTAAATCTAAGTATGGAAACTAGTGGCATCACTTTCACAGTATTCTATTTGACAAGTAGTCACAATCTCTATCCAGATTCAAGGTGGGAGAATCAGACCCCACATATTAATGGGAGAAGTGTAAAAGAATTTGGGTTCATCTTTAATCTATTACAGTAAATGAAATCTCTAACCCCTACACAAAGGACTCCTAGGCTGAGAGTAAATATGTAAAAAATTTAAATTTTACTGCTATGGGAATTGTACTGCCATTTCTAAAACTAGGAACTGGGAAGAAAACAAATTCACTCTACACATTGTCTCTCCCTTTTACTTATGTGCTTTTTTCTTTCTACAGAAAATGTTTCTCTTCTCAAGATTGAAATCTCAGAATTGACTCTATTCATTTTATACTGAAACTATGTTGTGAGTTAAATTGGCTTTTTGTAGCATAGTGGCAGAAGCTACCACCATTTATCACATTTTTTCTTTAAGAATATTTACAAAATTTTACAACAAAACATGCATGCAAACATACAAACAAATAATACAAACAATGCAAACTTATTTGAATGATATAGATAGACTGTCATCAACAGAAATACCCTGATTAACTCCAGACAAATAATTAATGTCTGTGCCAAGACCAATTACTGTTGATGCTATGTTGACAGACACACATTAATGTTTTCTGGAACAGCAGAACAGAAGAGTGACAGGCCATGAGTTTTACATGAGTCCCAAAACCATGTCAGCAGCAACAGCCCAGCCCAGCTGTAGTAGCTGGGGAGTGAGGCAATAATAATAGACCTTTAAGAGGTGCAAATGACTCAAAAACACTGCTGAGAAAAGGTGCCTTGTAGCAAATTCACAAAATCCAAATAAAAACTAAAGGAATAGAAGGTGGCAAATTGATTCATGTTTCAGAAAACTCAAAAATAAACAAAAGGTCAGCTTTAGTCATTTTAAGTGTTCCTGGGGAGTTAAAGGAGGCATACTGGCAATATTTTTTGAGAGTAGCTGACGTTCCTTCCAAAAATGAGACCCAATTTTCCCTAGATTAAAAAAAAATGTTTTTATGCTACTCATATTGGAGGCCTAATTATAAAGCAGCTTTACTATGTAAAAATTGGCTTTTCTGCCTTCAATAAAATATATGTGATATTTCAGGGAGAAAATGAAGAGAAGGTTTTAAATTGTCATGTCATTTTGAACAAGGTGCATGAATCATGCATCTCATTGTATTCAGTACTAAGCTAGATGCTATAGCAAG
This sequence comes from Mesoplodon mirus, assembly GCF_964341445.2. Lineage (NCBI taxonomy): Eukaryota > Metazoa > Chordata > Mammalia > Artiodactyla > Ziphiidae > Mesoplodon > Mesoplodon mirus. Next base: position 113,475,139 of record NC_138983.1, on the reverse strand, counting down.
ACAATTCCTGGGACCTTTTCTTTTTTATGTGTCAGCAGGGACAACGCAAAAAGGATAAGCTGCCTATTATTGAAGGGACCTAATTTCTAGTCGCAGACCCATTCTGCCAATAATTTTGTTTCTCTGAATGCAGTTTTCTCATCTGCAAATTGAAGTGGTTAGACCTAGTCTTCTCTATAACCTTCTTTGGCTTTAATGTCTAGTGTATTATTCTTTTGAGATTTTTGCTCTGGGATGGAAATAGTTTAATACTAATATGGATTTTTAGGGTTATTTCATCTTAACTTTATTGAGCACATAATATTGAATCCTGGCCTTTTTGGAGAACGTTGAAAATCTGATCTCCTTCAGTACCAATGCACTTACTCTTCTCTCTGCTCAGGCAACACTGCTATCAGTGAGCAGGACTCCCTTACCTCTTGGATGTCTTCATTCAAATGTCACAGAGAGACTGTTTCCTGACATACATCCCAACATTCCCTACCCTCTAACCCAATTATTTTTCTTCATAAATTTTAACATTTCCTGATATTGTAATTATTTTTTGTTTTGTCAATTTCCCCACTAGAATGTAACATCCATAAGGGCAAGAACTATGTTCTATTCACTGTTTTATCTAAGAACGTCTGGTGCATTACTAATTATTTCAACTCATATCTGACTGATCTCAGCTTTGATACTTTTTCCATGATTTCCCCCTGTCCTTTTAAATTTGTTTCAGCTTCTAAGCTTATTCTCAATGCTTATATAGGACTTCTCATCAAATATTCTACCGAATTGCAATTGAGTGATCTTTCCTCACAAATAAATATTTAAACTGAACGTGAAAGAGCTCTAAGCACTGTGGTTATTTCCTTCTTTTCTACCTTTCACTAACTCAGTTGTCCCTTTAGATGACTTGTTTATGAACTGATTTCACCTTCCAGATTTTTCACTTTATCTGATTAAGTTTTTTTTTTTTTTAACCTGTGTATCTCCAGTAACTAGCACAGAATTTTTCACATAGCAGGCAGTTAGTAAGTGTTTTTAATCAAAAAAGGTATTAAAACATGCTGTCAGAATTAAAGTTTTCCATTCTTATAAACTGTATACATTTGTTTAAATTTTATGTTGAATATAGCAAAGCAAGGATAATATAAATTTTATTAGGTAGGACAAATTACCTAATAAAATAATTTTAAACAATATGCTCTCCACAGAAATAGGTATTTGGAAAGAATTCATTGTTTTGGTTAGCACTTAGTATTTTCCTATCACATAGGAAAATGTTTATTATTATGGCCATAAAACCTTCAAGCCTTGGCACTTGGCTACTCATTTCTAGATTAATGTCTTCTAGCTTCATTAGAAGACACAATTCATGTCTTTCCATTTCTGTAGTGCACCACTGTCTCCAACAATTTTACATCTTCTCTCATGTTGTATTTGAGTTTGTAGCACTCTTTACCTCCCCCGTCCAAATACTGTTGTCCTTTGCTTAACTTATACCTAATCATTTCTCAAACCAGCTGTGGTCTCGGGTCTGGGTGATAACTCTATGCTAAGCCTGGTGTTTGTGTTTGGACACTTTACTCCTGTTGTATGCCTTAAAGAGGACTTTGCTCATTTCCCTTCACTATATCTGCTGAATGGCATATTTCATTTGTTTACTGTTGCTGTTTCCTGATCATCTCTATGCTATGTTTCAATATTTGAAGCTGTGATTTGCCATAAGCATAAGGCATTCCAACAGTGTTGTTTAATGTTATCTTACCAGTTTCAGGTCTTCCCTGCAAAGCCATGTTTGCATAACTTTGCCTTCCATCCTATGGTCAATTAAGGGGGTCCGATATGAACAGTGCTTTACTCCAGTCCCAGTAGATGATTTGAAAATTGTAATTGAATTTAATTCTTTCAATTCCACACAGTCAAAGAGATTGGAACATTGCCTATTTTCTACTCCATTTTCTCACTTTAGAGTCAGCTATTCTGATGAAAAGAGTTTCCCAGTGTTCACTCATTTGTTTTTCTAGAAGCAACAACAGTGCATGTCAACTTCAATTTTGTTTTCTCATTAGCTACCTGCAAAGGTGTAAAACCAATAACAAATGTTTGCTGTTTAAAGACAAATTTCAAATTTCTTTCAATTTTATTAACATATCCTTCACATAGTTGTACTCCAGTTTCATTTCCAGCCTTATGTCACATTTCTTCCAAGTATGACCACTTTGTTCCACCAGGCTTTATCTACTGCTCACAAACGTACCTTGTTTACCTTGCTCATACCACCTCTGTTCCTGATAGGAATACATAATTCTCGTCTAATTTAACCCCATATTTGAGGTACAACTCATACCCCATCACTGCCCTGAAGCCACACTTCACTTACTATATTATAATCCAATTTGCTTACTTAGGTATCTTACTGTCAGATTTTATCTCTGTGTTGGCTTCCTTGTAATTTTAGGCTATTGTCTTCTCTTTGCTTATCTATCCACATGAAGGTGTAAACCAAGAACTGATACATGTTATGTTCTTATTATTTGTAGGGACAATGACCTTAAAATAAAGCCTGCCATCAAATTGCATAGCTGAGGATTACTGTGCAAATATTGCAGCTGTACAGTAATCCATGGCAAAAATCCATGAAGAACTAATCAGTGAAAGCTAGAGAGTATGTCCATATTAAGCTCTCAATCATCACTCTTGTTTATACCTGTGGAAACACAAATGGTCTCTCTACATAAAACCAATTCAGGAAGTGAATTATTTATTAGAAAATAAATATATTTTTCTGCAATCAATCCAAGTGAAAACCACATGCATCCCTAAAGTGCTTTTTAACGTTTTTTTTTTTCTCAACTGATTTCAAACAAGCAAGCAAACAAGCCTCGTTTCCTAGGATGCCATTGGTCAGATATGTACAGTTTTAGAGGTTAGAGACAGAGTGAGAGCAGTCATCACAGAATTAGTTCTTCTGTCAAGGAGCTGAGAATAAGATTTCTACCCTGATGTCCCTGAGGATCAGAAAAGGAAATAGTCCATGACATGAAAGACTCTTCAGTATGTGCCTAATACTGGGAATATAGCATATCAAAATTCTGGTGACTTACAAAATGTTGAGCAGATTATTGGAATATCTAGTTAACTGAGCAAAATAATAATCCATAGTATTAAATATTTTTATGGAATATTTGTGGTGCGTGAGGAGCAAAGTGGCTCAGACTGGGTAGGTAGTAAAAGATTAATTAGACTGAATTCTTAAAGTTTTGCTGCATGCTTGTGAATATGTGGCAAGAATAAAGATGCTGGTTTGGAAGCTACATCAAACAGAAATTTCAAACCACATTGATTTCAGGACAAAAGGAATATGCTAACTTCAGATGTAGTTGATCCTTGGTTCAATGTTAAAGTTATATAGTTTATCTCCCTGTCTCTTACCATCTTTTTTTTAAAATTATTTTTGTTTTATTATCAAAGAGGCTCTTTTCTATCTGTCACATGTGGATTGTTGCTGCTCTAGAATTTCATTCTCAAAATTCCACATTCAGCTAACTGATTCCAATTGGTTTGAGCTATGTCATAGGCCCATTTTTGAACCACTGTGGTCATATGGAAGGAATCTACAGAATGGCTTAGTCCTCAGTTCATGTCTCTCTCTGGGAATGACTTAAATTTTGTATCATTCAATACACATGGCTGCATGATTAGGACCTAAAGCAAAAATGAAGTTCTGTTACCAGAAAAATATGGAACCGACTGTATAGCACAGAGAACTCTACTCAGTGCTCTGTGGTGATGTAAATGGGAAGGAAATCAAAAAAAGAGTGGATATATGTATACATATAGCTGATTCACATTGCTATACAGCAGAAACTAACACAACATTGTAAAGCAACTATACTCCAGCCAAAAAAGGAGAAGAAGAAGAACATGGAGTGTATTCTGTCAAAAATAACATTTTTTTTCAGAAAATACCAAATTATCTGATCTCAAATAAGTTTTTTATTTCTTATAAAAAGCTATATCTAAAACATTCAATACAACAGTTACTCCAACTGAATAAACACATATCTTGATGGAAAGATAGTTCAGTCCAAAGTAAGCATGAACTATGATCCCTAAAAATATAATGAATGTAAAGGTTAGTGGAAAACTCAAAGCATTTCTGCCCTTGTGCTTAAATCAATATACATTCAGTAATTCATATCAGAGCTTGCCTTAATAATTATGAAAAAATTGAATGAGGTAAGATAAGCATATATATAAAACATGTCTATCCATTAAAATATTAGATTGGACACTGAAAAATATTAATTAAAACAGTCAGTGGGCAATTTTTATTTTCAATACAGACTTGAATAAGAAAAATACATTTGGAATTTAATGCAAAAATTTTCCAGCTTCCAATGATCTAAGAAATTTTCACTTGCTAGCTCCAGCCAAATACTGCTATAGTATAGGAGACAGAGTATTTAGTCTATATATTGTTGACATTACTCCCTAAATTATTCAACCAATATAACATTAGTAACAGAAAAGGAGACTTAATATCCTTAATGGAAGAGAAGTGTTCAGGCGTATGGTGGAGAGAAGATATTAAACAGATAAAGAGCACAGAAACAGGAAATGAAACTGTTTGTAATCAATAACCATAATATCATTCATCACTAGCACATTCTGCACACCCCTATACATCATTTGCTGAAACTTGAAACTAAATTATTCCATAATTTTTAAACTCTTTTCATTTCTGAGTGCTAGCTAATTATAATTGAATCATAATTTTAAAAGTTATTATGAAGTATTTTAGACATAGAAGATAATACAGTGAACAATCACATATCTGCCCCCAGTCAAGGAAATAAACCATCACCAACAAAAATGTGAGTTCCTCTGTACTCCTATCTGAATTTGTCTTCTCTACTCTTCATAAAAATTAAATAAAACAAACAAAAACTTTGTAAATCAATTAGTTAGCTATAAAATATATGTGAAGAAAACATATCAGGGATCATTTGAATGAATTATTTCAAATGATGGATTCACTGTGACTGTAGTCACTCCAAACTGGCATATATATGTGTACAAATAGACATGAAGGAAAGTTGAGATAAATACATGAATATTTTATTTATATATCCTTAGCATAGCTTATTTCCTCTAATCATGTTTTTACAAATTTTGATGGCTGTGAATTTTATTAAGCAATTTATTCCATTGTTTTTACTGATTTCTTTCTTTTAAACTTTATAACGTCTCTATGAGGTAAATATTATTGTATCCATTTGAAGGATGAGGGAAATTAAAGATCAGTCAATGTAATTTCCAAAAGCTATACAGAAAGAATATGGCAAAGTTGAGATTTGACTTTGGGTCTATTGACCAAAACTAAAGATCTAAACAATATTATTTTTTTTTCACGATTGGCAAAATTTTATTCTTTTTTATGGCTTAGTAATATTCCATTACAAGTATTTTATGTCTGAGTAATATTCCATTACATATATGTATATATATTTATATATACCACATCTTCTTTATCCATTCATCTGTTAATAGATACTTATGTTGCTTCCATATCTTGGCATTCTGCTGTGAACATTGGGGTACATAAATCTTTTCACATTAGTGTTTTCATTTTCTTTGGATATATACCCAGGAGTGTAATTGCTGGATCATATGGTTGTTCTATTTTTAATTTTTTGAGGAACCATTGTACCGTTTTCCATAGTGGCTGCACCATATTATTTTTGTTTGTTTGTTTCTCAGTCACAGGCTATTCCTTTTAATGTTCCACACAAGCCTTCAACATCACTAAATATTTCCTCTACATTCTTCTTTGAAGATAACTTTTTTTATATATTTGTTGTGACATCAGCTGTCACTGTTATCACCCTGTAGGAACTGTGTCTGTTTTCTCTGGCTGCTTTCATACCTTAAAAAAATAAACACAGAAAACAAACAACAAAAGAAAAAACTTCTGTATTCAGTAATTTAACTAGGATGTACTTATGTATAGTTTTACATACTTGGAAGTTGAAACCAAAAATATCAAAAACTTGTCCAGTGTCAAGCTATTAATTCTCAGAATCAAAAATCTAATCCATGTTTCTGTGATGCTAATATTGGCCTCAGTAATGGACTCTTCCTTTAGTGTTCCAGACAATCCTTCAACATTCTGAACGCTTCCTCAACATTCTTCTTTTTGCTGTTATCATTCTGGGAAAAATATTTATGGTGATAAATAGCTTAGGCAGTTGTTTTTCTGTCATCAGTGGCAATTAGCAAAATCTATCTGTGTGAGAATTTTCTGCAACAGATCTTAGCCTCCTCAACAAAAACAGCAATGACAGTAAAAGGAGGCTGCAGGAGAGACATTTAACTAGTAATTTAAAAAGAAGAGAGATTTAAGCAGCATTTCAACCAGTTACAATATATGGATTTTATTTGAATTTTCAAAATATTATACATATATATGTGATAATTTCAAAAATGTAAACTAATTGGATATTTAATTTTATTTTTAAGAAGAAATTATTATTATATATAATGTTAAAATTTAATATTATTATCAATATTAATATATTATTACTATTATTCAGCACTAAAAGGCAATGAGCATCATGCCATGAAATGACATAGAGGAAACAAATGCATACCACTAAGTGAGAGAGGTCAATCTGAAAAGGCTTCATACTGTATGATTCCAACTCTGTGACATTCTGGAAAAAGTAAAACTGGAGATAGTAAAAAGGTCAGTGTTTGCCAGGGATTGGGAGGTTGGAGGGATAACTAGGTGAAGCACAGTATTTTTAGGTCAGTGACACTATTCTGTATGTCACTGTAACGGTGGATGCATATCATTATACATTTGTCCAAAGCCATAAAATGTAACAACACCAAGAGTGAACCATAATGTAAACTGTGGTCTTTGAGTGATAATGATATGTCAAGGTAGGTTTATCAATTGTACCAAATGTACCACTCTGGTGGGGTATGTTGTTCATGAGTGGGACAGGGAGTATATAGGATATCTCTGTTCATTGTTTTCGATTTTACTGTGAACCTAAAATTTCTCTAAAAAATAAGTCTATTAAAAAAGAGAAATTATTTTTAACTTACAGGAGCATGTTAATACTATTGTGGTTATGTTTATTAGGAGTCATTATGTTTTAGAAATACATACTCAAATATTTATTTCTAAAAATTTTAATGCCTGGGACTCACTTCTGAATAATCAGGGGATAAGGATTATGAGTGTGGTTAAAAGAAAAAAAAATGTAATGACAGAATAACTGTTGAGGCTGTGATAGGTACATGAAAGATAATTACACTATCCTCCCTACTTCAGTAACAACGTGAAACTTTTGAATAAAAAATGAGATGTAAAAAGTCTTTCTTAAGCCTATCAAGATTCCCACAATATTCACTGGAATTTTAACTTAGGCTCAAGCCTATTCCTTGTATCTTTATTTAAATAATAACATTCTAATCATGGTCATGGGGAAGAACATGAAAATTATCTAATCTGTTCTTTCCTTCTCAATAACACTTAGGGGAAGAAATAAAGTACAAGGCTGAAGTAGTGGAGAAAAACATTTCAGACACATGAAGAAGAATGTTTCATCTATGATTACATATTTTAACAAGGCATTGCTAAATGAAATTATATTTGAGATTCTTATCACCAGTTTGGGTTTACCTTTTACATTCTATTTTGTAAATTTTTGATGACCCTAATATATTACAAATTTAGTATCTAGTCATTTGTATTCTAGAACGGTAAGACTGAGATGATTTGGATATATAAGTGCTTTCACCAATGCCTTTCAGAAAATATGATAAATGTAACCATAGCTACTGCTAGGTGAAAAACAAAAAGCTTATTACATTTTCAGAAAAACAACAGCAAGGTCAGACATCCATTATTTGTGTGTACAGTGTGAACACTCTTCTTTGATTCCAGTAGGTAATAGAGAGTAAAATGTGACTTTGTGAAGCTTTCCTCTTTGCCATCCCCCATCAAAGGAACAAAATGTTACATGGAAAAGAAACTATACCTCTCTTTTGTGCAGCTGACTTATTTGTTGACTAGTTGAACAAAGTTTAAAATTACCTCTTTCAATTTGAACCTTCTGCTGGACTGTAGTAACATGTAGGCTTGGGTGACAATATAAAGAAACTGTCCTCATGTGCAGAGCATAGTACAATTTTATTCCACTATTAATGTGTTATGGGCTCAACTGTGTCCTCCAAATTCATATGTTGAAGTTTTAGTCCCCAGTACCTCAAAGTGTGACTCTAGTTGGAGAGTGGTATTCTTATAAGAAGATTAAATTTGGACACACACGTATGAAAAGAAGACCCCATGAAGACACAAGGAGAAGATGACCATCTATAAGTCAAGGAGAGATGTCTCAGAAGCAACCAAGCCTGCCAACACCTTTATCTCAGACTTCTAGCCTCCAGAAGAATGAGAAAATGCATTTCTGTTTTATAAGCACCCTTGTTGGTGGGACTTTGTTATTGCAGCCTTAGCTAACTAATCAAAATATTAGAAAAAATAGTTGATTTTTTTTAGAGGGAAAAAAACCCTTGTATTTAAAAGTAGAATTTCAATGTCCCCAAATGTGTGTGACTATAAGACAGTGGAAGAATCATGTCAATCCTTATGATTGGATCCTACTGTTACACACCTTTGGCTGCCAATTCAATGTTTTTGATAGTTGGTCCATTAGGGTGTTTTGGTTGCGGCACTCTTATTTCTCACCAATTGATTCTAAGAATCATGTGGCAAGCCGTCAAAGATTGATAGGTATTGTGTTCATGTAATCACAGCTCCCATGCTTCCCATTGGCCAAGTAAGCCATTCAGGACTTGGAGTGAGTATAGAAAATCCAAACCCTGCTTAATTTTCATTCTTTATTAACCTTACCAAAAGGTAGAGTTGTAAATAACATAAGATCATCAATACTATACACGGTGACAGTCTAGTTGTAGTGGAGAATCAGAGAATTCCAGATATTGCCATTTTATTCTCTTGAAATGACTTAGTGAATAACAGGCTTAATCACCAATGTTTTCTACAGAGTCCAGCACACACATTCAAGTAGATACATGATAGTACAGTATACTCTTTAAGGTCACAGGATCCAGAGCCAGTGTGCCTGGGATTATATCTTGACTTCCCAATTTAATAATATGCAAGTTACTAGAAACTCTATTATATTGTCTTCCACTTGAAATGGAATTTAAATGTACCTGATTTAAAAAATTGGGGTAGGGCTTCCCTGGTGGCACAGTGGTTGAGAGTCCGCCTGCTGATGCAGGGGACACGGGTTCGTGCCCCGGTCTGGGAAGATCCCGCATGCCGCAGAGCAGCTGGGCCCGTGAGCCATGGCCGTTGAACCTGCACATCCGGAGCCTGTGCTCTGCAACGGGAGAGGCCACAACAGTGAGAGGCCCGTGTACCACAAAAAAAAAAAAAAAAAAAAATTGGGGAAAAGGTTAATTGGGTCTAAACATAAAGTGCTAAGAACAACAGTAAGAATATAGTGGGCAATTAATAAATCTTTACTATTATTATAGTCAAATGTGAAGAACCATTAGGGCCACCAAACCATTACCCTATCAAACTACTGAAAATATGTTTATATACTGATGAGCTTTCTCAAAATAATGATAGAAAATAAATTCTTTGGAATACATAAGCCACATTTCTTACTTTCTCATGCCTCAAGTAACTGTTTTACTAAACTTCATTGATTCTACTCACTAAACTCTCACTCTTCCTCTATTTCCACACTTACTATTTTTCTAAGACATTTTTATTCTAAGGAAGTTTGTTAACATTTCTGCTCACCACAAAAATTATATATATATATATATATATATATATATATATATATATATATATATATATATATATATATATATATAATAAGCTCCAAGTGTGCGTTAGTGTACTGAATATTCATGACAGTGCTGTGAGGTCATTACAAAGAATATCCCTATTTTGCAGATTTGGAAACTGAGTCTAGAGCTCAAGTAACTTGTTTGAACTCACCTAGTAAGTGGTAAATTTGGGATTCGAACCCAAGCATCCAGATTCCAGAGCAGTAAAAGTAACTGCTTTACCATGTGGAATCCAATCTACAGCATTTTCCCTCTACCAAGTATCCACTGGAATTTTCTTTGCTCCTGTAAGTTTGAAAGATTCAGTCACCCCCACAGAAATCCACTTGCAAGAAGACGTAAATCCTGGTGTTAAGTATAAATTTAGATGCACATAATTATGTAATCTTACAAAACAGAGCAGCCCGTAGTAATTCCACAATTGAAACACATCTTAATAAATATATTTCACATTCATGTGCATTTATAAGTTAAAGATATCAATCTCTCATCTAGATCTGCAGCTTTTAATTAAGTGTTGTTGAGTTAAATCTTTTTCTAGGAAACTTTTTAGGCAATATCTTGTTCCTTAGAAGGATATGCTGTTTTTCTTAGAATTGCGACCTTCCCCACAGGCTTTTGTTTGTTCCTTTATTCCTTGGCCTCGAAGAAAATTTTCCTTTCATTTTGAGTTGCATCAAGGATTTTTTTTAAATAATAAAATAAAACACATTTCTCTCTCCTTATGGGTTTATCATTTTAATGACTTCCATAGATTTCATTTAAGCTATGAAATTATGAATTCTCATTATGCTTGCTCCTGGCTCTTTAGTATTATTTAGGAGGAATAGAGGCAGACCCCAAGGGCTGAATTAATTTTAATTCTATGTTCTGTAACTTGTCTGCTGCACCTCTGAACGTTGGTTTAGAGAGAAAAAAAGAAGCAAGCAGGCTTCTCCTTTCAGTCCCCTCTGACACACTAACCTTACAGATATTGGCTCCACTATTCTGTTTTCTGTGATCAATACTCTTCTTTTTAGAATCTCTACCCCTTTCCTCTTGGCATTCATCTTCTAAACTACCTCCAAATGCTTTTCAATTACCAGCTGTATACTTGAGTTTCCTGCTGAATTTTGAGAGGCGGAGTTGAAGAGATATGCCTCTTTAAAGCTTTTAAGCACCCTGTCTAAACAGGGAAATTCTGGGAATGTTGAATGATAATCTAGTGAATGGGATTCATCTAGGTGTTTGTAGTGGGTGCTGTGGTGCCCAGGCCAAATGTCCCTTTCTTTACCCCCACCTCCCACAGTTATTCTCTGAGCTGTAAACTGCTGACTGCTCACAGGTGAATGTTTCCCCTGAAATTGCTTTTGGATTGAAGGAAATAAGGTTACACCATTTTTCCCAGGGGCAGCCCATATCTAACAACTGTTTAATGGGGCCAGAAGCAAAGTTTGGGCCCCTTTCTTTCAACTTAGTACAATTCTAAAGGGCTATTATAGCCGCCAAACCCAATGTGAGATCAACTGAGGCCTCTATGATAACTGGACTGTAGAATTGTAGTTCAAATTCTCCCTCGACCCAAGTCTTCTTTCCTCACCTCTTCAAACACCTTTCCTCAGTGTACTCAATCTCAAACCCCCATTCAAGTTGCCAGTTCACAGTCTGTTTCTGGGGAACTGGCCTAAGACAGTTTTTTTTTTTGTTTTTTTTTTTTTTTTTTTTTTTTTTTTTGCTGTACGCGGGCCTCTCACTGCTGTGGCCTCTCCCGTTGCAGAGCACAGGCTCCGGACACACAGGCTCCGCGGCCATGGCTCGCGGGCCCAGCCGCTCCGCGGCATGTGGGATCTTCCGGGATCGGGGCACGAACCCGTGTCCCCTGCATCGGCAGGCGGACTCTCAACCACTGCGCCACCAGGGAAGCCCCTAAGACAGTTTTGAAAGGAATCTTTGCAGACTGCATATAATTCCATAAAAACCACTACGATGTTTTTTTTTTCCTAAAATTAAGCTATTTATATAATTGTCTTCCTTTTCCAAATACTATTTCCCCTATCTTCTAAAAGGCAAATCAGCTACAATGAAGGAATGAGAATTCTGCTTCTTGAAGTTCCCTTGTTTAATGGTGATTGATGCTATTACAGGCTAATTCAATTTTTAAAAGAAATTAATAAGCCAATCTCAATCTCTCTCTCTCTTCTCTCTTTTTCCTTCTATTGATAGTTCGATCTCCATTCCACTGTCTCTCTTTCTCTCTATGACACATACATGTTTTTTTTTTTTTTTTTTTTTTTTCTCTCTCTTCATGAGCCAGGTCACAGAAGAAAATAGGGATTTTTTTTTAATCTTTATTGGAGTATAATTGCTTTACAATGGTGTGTTAGTTTCTGCTTTATAACAAAGTGGATCAGTTATACATATACATATGTTCCCATATATCTTCCCTCTTGCATCTCCCTCCCTCCCACACTTCTAGGTGGTCACAAACCACCTAGGTGATCTCCCTGTGCTATGCAGCTGCTTCCCACCAGCTATCTATTTTACGTTTGGTAGTGTATATATGGCCATGCCACTCTCCCCCTTTGTCACAGCTTAACCTTCTGCCTCCCCATATCCTCAAGTATATGCTCTAGTAGGTCTGTGTCTTTATTCCCGTCTTACCCCTAGGTACTTCATGACCTCTTCTTTTTTCTTTTTTCCTTAGATTCCATATATATGTGTTAACATACAGTATTTGTTTTTCTCTTTCTAAATTACTTCATTCTGTATGACAGATTCTAGGTCCATGAACCTCAATACAAAAAAACTCATTTTTTTTTCTATGGTTGAGTAATATTCCATTGTATATATGTGCCACATCTTCTTTATCCATTCATCTGTTGATGGACACTTATGTTGATTGCATGTCCGGCAATTGAAAATAGAGATTCAATAAACATTTTGGTACATGACACTTTTTGAATTATGGTTTCCTCAGGGTATATGCCCAGTAGTGGGATTGTAGGTCATATGGTATTTCTATTTGTAGATTTTTAAGGAACCACCATACTGTTCTCCATAGTGGCTGTATCCATTTACATTCCCACTAACAGTACAAGAGTGTTCCCTTTCTCCAAACATTCTCCAGCATTTATTGTTTCTAGATTTTTTGATCATGGCCATTCTGACTGGTGTGAGATGATATCTCATTGTAGTTTTGATTTGCATTTCTCTAATGATTAATGATGTTGAGCATTCTTTCATGTGTCTGTTGGCAATCTGTATATCTTCTTTGGAGAAATGTCTATTTAGGTCTTCTGCCCATTTTTGGATTGTGTTGCTTGTTTTTTTGTTATTGAGCTGCATGAGCTGCTTGTAAATTTTCGAGATTAATCCTTTGTCACTTGCTTCATTTGCACATATATTCTCCCTTTCTGAGAGTTGTCTTTTGGTCTTGTTTATGGTTTCCTTTGTTGTACAACAGCTTTTAAGTTTCCTTAGGTCCCATGTGTTTATTATTGTTTTTATTTCCATTTCTCTAGGAGGTGGGTCAAAAAGGATCTTACAGTGATTTATGTCATAGAGCGTTCTGCCTATGTTTTCCTCTAAGAGTTTGATAGTGTCTGGCCTTATATTTAGGTCTTTAATCCATTTTGAGTTTATTTTTCTGTGTGGTGTTAGGGAGTGTTCTAATTTCATGCTTTTACCTGGACCTGTCCAGTTTTCCCAGCACAACTTATTGAAGAGGCTGTCTTTCTCCACTGTATATTCTTGCCTCCTTTATCAAAGATAAGTTGACCATATCTGCATGGGTTTATCTCTGGGCTTTCTATCCTATTCCATTGATCTATATTTCTGTTTTTGTGCCAGTACCATACTGCCTCGATTACTGTAGTTTTTAGAAAAGTCTGAAGTCAGGGAACCTGATTCCTCCAGCTCCGTTTTTCATTTTCAAGATTGTTTTGGTTGGCTATTTGGGGTCTTTTGTGTTTCCATACAAATTGTGAAATTTTTTGTTCTAGTTCTGTGAAAAATGCCAGTGGTAGTTTGATAGGGATTGCATTGAATCTGTAGATTGCTTTGGATAGTAGAGTCATTACCACAATATTGATTCTTCCAATCCAGGAGCATGGTATATCTCTCCATCTATTTGTATCATCTTTAATTTCTTTCATCAGTGTCTTATAATTTTCTGCATACAGGCCTTTTGTCTCCTTAGGTAGGTTTATTCCTAGATATTTTATTCTTTTTGTTGCAATGGTAAATGGGAGTGTTTTCTTGATTTCACTTTCAGATTTTTCATCATTAGTGTATAAGAATGGCAGAGATTTCTGTGCATTAATTTTGTATCCTGCTACTTTACCAAATTCATTGATCAGCTCTAGTAGTTTTCTGGTAGCATCTTTAGGATTCTCTATGTATAGTATCATGTCATCTGCAAACAGTGACAGCTTTACTTCTTCTTTTCCGATTTGGATTCCTTTTATTTCTTTTTCTTCTCTGATTGCTGTGGCAAAAACTTCCAAAACTATGTTGAATAAGAGTGGTAAGGGTGGGCAACTTTGTCTTGTTCCTGATCTTAGTGGAAATGATTTCAGTTTTTCACCATTGTGGACAATGTTGGCTGTGGGTTTGTCATATATGACCTTTATTATGTTGAGGAAAGTTCCTTCTATGCCTACTTACTGCAGGGTTTTTATCATAAAAAGGTGTTGAATTTTTTCGAAAGCTTTCTCTGCATCTATTGAGATTATCATAGGGTTTTTCTCCTTCAATTTGTTAATATAGTGTATCACGTTGATTGATTTGATATACTGAAGAATCCTTGCATTCCTGGAATAAACCCCACTTGATCATGGTGTATAATCCTTTTAATGTGCTGTTGGATTCTGTTTGCTAGTATTTTCTTGAGGATTTGTGCATCTATGTTCATCAGTGATATTGGCCTGTAGTTTTCTTTCTTTGTGACTTCTTTGTCTGGTTTTTGTATCAGGGTGATGGTGGCTTCATAGAATGAGTTTGGGAGTATTCCTTCCTCTGCTGTATTTTGGAATAGTTTGAGAAGGATAGGTGTTAGCTCTTCTCTAAATGTTTGATAGAATTCGCCTGTGAAGCCGTCTGGCCCTGGGCTTTTGTTTGTTGGAAGATTTTTAACCAGAGTTTCAATTTCAGTGCTTGTGATTGGTCTCTTCATATTTTCTATTTCTTCCTAGTTCAGTTTCTGCAGGTTGTGCATTTCTAAGAATTTGTCCATTTCTTCCAGGTTGTCCATTTTATTGGCACAGAGTTGCTTGCATTAATCTCTCATGATCCTTTGTATTTCTGCAGTGTCAGCTGTTACTTCTTTTTCATTTCTAATTCTATTGATTTGAGTCTTCTCCTTTTTCTTCTTGATGGGTCTGGCTAATATTTTATCAATTTTGTTTATCTTCTCAAAGAACCAGCTTTTATTTTTATTGTTCTTTGCTATTGTTTCCTTCTTTTCTTTTTCATTTATTTCTGATCTGATCTTTATGATTTCTTTCCTTCTGCTAACTTGGGTTTTTTTTGTTGTTGTTCTTCTTTCTCTAATTGCTTTAGGTGCAAGGTTAGGTTGTTTATTTGAGATGTTTCCTGTTTCGTAAGGTAGGATTGTATTGCTCTAAATTTCCTTCTTAGAACTGCTTTTGCTGCATCCCATGTGTCATCATTTCTCCATTGTCATTTGTTTCTCAGTATTTTTTGATTTCCTCTTTGATTTCTTCAGTGATCACTTCATTATTATGTAGTGCATTGTTTAACCTCCATGTGTTTGTATTTTTTACAGATATTTTGCTATAATTGATATCTAGTCTCATAGCATTGTTATCGGAAAAGATACTTGATACAATTTCAATTTTCTTAAATTTAACAAGTCTTGATTTGTGACCCAAGGTATAATCTATCCTGGACAATGTTCCATGAGCACTTGAGAAAAAATGTGTATTCTGTTGTTTTTGGATGGAATGTCCTAAAAATATCAATTAAGTCCATCTTGTTTAATGTATAATTTAAAGCTTGTGTTTCCTTATTTATTTTCATTTTGGATGATCTGTCCATTGGTGAAAGTGGGGTGTGAAAGTCCCATTCTGTGATTGTGTTACTGTCAATTTCCCCTCTTATGGCTGTTAGTATTTGCCTTATATATTGGGGTGCTCCTATGTTGAGTGCATAAATATTTACAATTGTTTTATCTTCTTCTTGGATTGATCCCTTGATCATTATGTCATGTCCTACTTTGTCTCTTGTAATAATCTTTATTTTAAAGTCTATTTTGTCTGATATGAAAATTGCTACCCCAGCTTTCTTTTGATTTCAATTTGCATGTAATATCTTTTCCATCCCCTCACTTTCAGTCTTTATGTGTCCCTAGGTCTGAATTGGCTCTCTTGTAGACAGCATATATATGGTTCTTGTTTTTGTATCCATTCAGCCAATCTGTGTCTTTTGGCGGGAGCATTTAATCCATTTACTTTTAAGGTAATTATCAATATGTATGTTCCTATACCTATTTTCTTAATTGTTTTGGTTTGTTATTCTAGATCTTTTCCTTCTCTTGTGTTTCGTGCCTAGAGAAGTTCCTTTGGTATTTGTTGTAAAGCTGCTTTGGTGGTGCTGAATGCTCTCAGCTTTTGCTTGTGTCTAAAGGTTTTAATTTCTCCATCAAATCTGAATGAGATCCTTGCTGGGTAGGGTAATCTTGGTTGTAGGTTTTTCTCTTTCATCTCTTTAAATATATCCTGCCACTCCCTTCTGGCTTGCAGAGTTTCTGCTGAAAGATCAGCTGTTAACCTTATGGGGATTCCCTTGTGTGTTTTTTGTTGTTTTTCCCTTGTTGCTTTTAATATGTTTTCTTTGTATTTAAGTTTTGATAGTTTGATTAATATGTGTCTTGGCGTGCTTCTCCTTGGATTTATCCTGTATGGGACTTGATTAACTATTTCCTTTCCCATATTAAGGTATTTTTCCACTACAATCTTTTCAAATGTTTTATCAGTCCCTTTCTTTTACTCTTCTTCTTCTGGGACCCCTATAATTCGAATGTTGGTACATTTAATGTTGTCCCAGAGGTCTCTTAGATTGTCCTCAGTTCTTTTCATTCTTTTTTCTTTATTCTCCTCTGTAATAGTTATTTCCACTATTTTATCTTCCGGATCACTTACCGTTCTTGTGCCTTAGTTATTCTGCTATTGATCCTTTCTAGAGTGTTTTTAATTTCATTTATTGTGTTGTTCATTGTTGCTTATTTCCTCTTTATTTCTTCTAGTTCCTTGGTAGATGTTTCTTGCATTTTCTCTATTCTATTTCCAAGATTTTGGATCATCTTTACTATCATTGTTCTGAATACTTTTTCAGGTAGGCTGCCTATTTCCTCTTCATTTGTTAGGTCTGGTGGATTTTATCTTACTCATTCACCTGCTGTGTGTTTTTCTGTCTTCTCATTTTGCTTATCTTACTGAGTTTGGGGTCTCCTTTGTGCAGGCTGCAGGTTCATAGTTCCCATTGTTTTTGCTGTCTGTTCCCAGTGGCTAAGGTTAGTTCATTGGGTTGTGTAGGCTTCATGGTGGAGGGGACTACTGCCTGTGTTCTGGTGGATGAGGCTGGATCTTGTCTTTCTGGTGGGCAGTACCACATTTGGTGGTGTGTTTTTGGGTGTCTGTGGCCTTATTATGATTTTAGGCAGCCTCTCTGCTAATGGGTCGTGTTGTGTTCCTGTCTTGCTAGTTGTTTGGCATAGGTTGTCCAGCAGTGTAGCTTGCTGGTCGTTGAGTGAAGCTGGATCTTGGCATTGAAATGGAGATCTATGGGAGATTTTTGCCATTGATATTGCATGGAGCTGGGAGATTACTTTTGGACCAGTGTGCTGAAGTTGGCTCTCCCACCTCAGAGGCACAGCACTGACTCCTGGCTGGAACACCTAGAGCCTTTCATCCACAGAATTCAGAATAAAAGAGAGAGAAAAGTAGAAAGAAAGAAAGAAAGAAAGAAAGAAAGAAAGAAAGAAAGAAAGAAAGAAAGAGAAAGAAAGAAACAAGGAAAGAAAGAAAGAGGATATAATAAAATAAAGTAAGATAAAATAAAATAAAGTTATTAAAATAAAAAATTATTATTAAGAAAAAAAATTTTTTAAGTAAAACAAAAGAAAGCAAACAAAGAAATGATTAAAAACGACCAGACAGAACCCTAGGATAAATGGTGGAAGCAAAGCTTTACAGACAAAATCTCACACAGAAGCATACACCTACACACTCACAAAAAGAAGAAAAGGGGAAAAAATAATATATCTTTCTCTCTAAGTCACCTCTTCAATTTGGGATGCTTCGTTGTCTATTCAGATATTCCAAAGATGCAGGTACATCAAGTTGATTGTGGAGATGTAATTGCCTGCTCCTGAGGCTACTGGGATAAATTTCCCTTTCTCTTCTTTTTTCACACAGCTCCTGGGATTCAGCTTTGGAGCTGGCCCCGCCTCTGCATGTAGGTTGCCTGAGGGTGTCTGTTCTTCACTCAGACAGGATGGGATTAAAGGAGAAGCTGATTCGGGGGCTCTGGCTCACTCAGGTCGGGGCGAGGGAGGAGTGCAGATGCGGGGCAAGCCTGCAGTGGCAGAGGCCAGTGTGATGTTGCACCAGCCTGAGGTGTGCTGTGCGTTCTCCCAGGGAAGTTGTCCCTGGATCACGGGACCCTGGCAGTGGCAGGCTACACAGGCTCCCAGAAAGGGAGGCTTGGATAGTGACCTGTGCTTGCACACAGGCTTCTTGTTGGTGGCAGCAGCAGCTTTAGCATTTCATGCTCATCTCTGGGGTCTGCACTGTTAGCCACAGCTCGTGCCCAACTTTGGAGCTCCTTTAAGCAGCACTCTTAATCCCCTCTCCTCACACACCAGGAAACAAAGAGGGAAGAAAAAGTCTCTTGCCTCTTTGGCAGGTTCATGCTTTTTCCTGGACTCCCTCCTGGCTAGCCATGGTGCACTAACCCCTTCAGGCTGTGTTCACGCTGCCAGTCCTCTCCCTGCACTCTGACCGAAGCTGAAGCCTCAACTCCCAGCCCCTGCCTGTCCTGGCTGGTGAGTAGACAAGCCTCTGGGGTGGCTGGCACCGATCATCTGTGGGAATCTCTCCACTTTGCCCTCCACACCCCTGTTGCTGTGCTCTCCTCCACAGCTCCGAAGCTTCCCCCTCCACCACCCACAGTCTCCGCCCGTGAACGGGCTTCCTAGTGTGTGGAAGCTTTTCCTCCTTCACAGCTCCCTCCCACTGCTGCAGGTCCTGTCCCTATCCTTTTGTCTCTGTTTTTTTTCTTTTTTCTTTTGCCCTACCCAGGTACATGGGGAGTTTCTTGTCTTTTGGGAGGTCTGAGGTCTTCTGCCAGCATTCAGTGGGTGTTCTGTAGGAGCAGTTCCATGTGTAGATGTATTTCTGATGTATCTGTGGGGAGGAAGGTGAACTCCGCATCTTACTCTTCTGCCAACTTCCTCAACTCCTCAGGATGTTGTTGTTAGTTACAATTTATTGGTGTTGAATATCTCTTCATTGAAGACATACTTCCTTCTCTCTTACCATTAGACTCTCAACTCTAAGAGTTTAATGAATAGAAATAATATTCTAATCCCAAGTATGTGTTAGATACTCAAATAATTTGGCATGAATGGATGAACATTCTAAAACTTTACCTTTCATTCAGACAGCTGGAAATAGCAATTATAGCCTCACTATACTACCAAAAATTATAGTTTATTTATAATTTATTATATAAATATAATAAATTACGTTTATAAACACTGTATACTTTGTAATAAGAATGCTATTATTTTAAAGTATATAAACCTGACACCCCCTACCAAGCACCATTTAGGACCCAACTTTGGTGTCACATTTTAGGACAAGTGCCAATTACTTAATTGTTCCAATTCAACTATACTTGTTTGCCTTTCTTGGGATCTAGCTCTTATCACTTTATGCTCACTTTTCTTATGTATTTCATTCCCTTTTAGAAACACATAACCACAGTAAAATATTCTGATAACTTTTAATGAAGAAGTAATCATCCCCTGCATTTGCTGAAGTATTCACAGGCAGTTTTCCTCCCTGCCTTCTTCAGCAACATATCATGGTATTCACCTGTGATCTATTTCCCAGGCCTTTATCAGAAAAGGTAATTATACTCTCAAAAGTTTGCCTTGCAGCAAGGGAGTCATAATTCACAGACGGGCATCCTGTTTTAGAGAGAGCACATCTCCTGTAGACACACGCACTGGGAGGTGACAGGGAGAGGACACACAACAGTCTGTGAGACACAGAGATTCTCACAGAGGGGGATGGGTGTCAGAGAGAACACTTTCACATGCTAGAAATTCCTCTATTGCTCCAATACTTTTTAAAACCTTATCTTTCTTTACTACTCTCAAACCTATTTGCTTATTAATTTTATATCTTTAAGGTGCAATGCGGGCTGTTCCTCTCCCCTTGTCAAGCAGGCTTCTTTTTTTCTTTGATCAGACATTTTAGACAATCTTCCTGCTTTTAAACTCCCTCTTACAGGTGGCCCTGTGTCAGGCTTTTCATCCCTCTATCCCACTGATCTAAAAGCAGTTGGTAACACACAATTCTTGCTACAGTAGATCACTTAATTTAGGACATATTTACTGAGATGAGCCCTAATGCCTCTTGACAATTTACTTTCCTGAATTAATAAAGCCATTTAGGACAACAGCATTCTTGGTCACACTAAGACTAGAAATTGCTGAATCTTAAAGATTATGATTATGTACAGCATGGTTGATCTTAAGTATAAGAATAGCTGACATGTAAGAGAAAACCCACAAATTTTGAGTTAAGACACCCTCTTTGGATGGATAATATTAGCTCCACTGATTTTGTAAGAGGTAATTTCCTACAGCCATGAGTGAAACACACATACACACACACACACATGCACACATATTTGTGCCACTGAATTTACATAAAACACACATTTATTTAACTTTCCTGACAGCCACAGCTGATTTATTTTCACTTGGCAGTCAAGTAAATCCCGACATCTTTTCCACACAAATTGCTGTCAAGAACTTTTAAAATACTGATTGTTATGCAGTATATTAACCATTTCTCTAAGCTTTTTGTCATCTGAAAATTTCATAAGCACACATTTTTGTCTTTATCCAAGTCAATGATAAAAATATTACATAGAACAAGGCTTAGGACAGAGTTGAAGTGATCACTCTTGAGGAGCCATAATTCAACCATTTGAATGTACTATCATCCAACTCTGACAAAACTTTATTTTTCTGTCATCTGGTCTACATTTCTCCAACTAGTAAACAAATAAACCATGAGAGATTTTAACACTTTTCTGAAATCCAGATCATCTTGTGACCTTCCTCTGCTTGGCCAGTCTTACTAGATACCACTTCATTTAAAATATTAATGAGGTTGTGTTATATTTCCATGTTGATTCTGCATCTATACTAATTTGTAGTATTATCCCTTCTCTTTTTAGGTTATTAGAACTCATTCAATTTTACAGACAATTATTGAGCACTTATATGTATCATGTTCTATGTTAGGTTCTACAGTTTTGAAGATATTTACTCTATAACTCTTGCTCTCAGTATGCTTACTGTCTGCTCTGTAATATGTTATAGAGTATTTCCAGAATCTGATATCAAGCTAATGCATCTATAGTTTTTGTCATTGACACCAAAATTGGGATTGTAGTTGATAATAACAGGTAGTCTGGTACTTATTTTGTGATACACTACGAAAAGTATCAAGAGTAATATTGGTGCCAAAAACTCAGTCTCTGTGTACTGGCACCGAATCAAATCTTGGAGACAGAGTTTTGGGTGAAGTAGAAAATAATAGCTTTATCACTTTTCCAGACAAAGGGGGACACAGTGGGCTCATGCCCTGGAAAACTGTGTATCCCTACCCAGGAGGATTTGGTGAGGAGTTTTATAGCAGTGATTCAAGAGCGGCGTTTCTGGTAAGGATCAGGGTGTGTTCAGGGCCCGCATTCCTTTATTCTGGCCTCAGGTGGTCTCGTAATGAGCTTCTCGAGGATATCAAACTGTTATCTTCCTGGAATGAAGAATGCTAACATCTTCCATTTGTTGGGGGTTTTAGTTCTGTAGAAGAACTCGAAGATATCATTAGGTGTATCACTTGAGGCATAACCAGGACCCTACCCCAAGGCTGCACTATTGTTTCTTGGCTGCTCCTCCCTTGTCTCTGCATCCCCTCCCTTCCCTGATTAACAACTGTTAGAATCTGCCATTTGGAACTCAGGGAATGTCATGGAGGCTGAAACCTACTCCCTACAAACAAGAAACAGGAGTGTGGAGTGGAAAACAGAAAGGCTTTCACGCCCAGGAGCACCACAGGGTCCTGCTCAGTTTCAGTATTGATAATATAAATACTACTTACTTCAGTACTTGATGTGTAATTCATCTGAAACTAAAGCCCTAAATGCATTTATAATAATTCTTACTATTTTCTCTCTATCAAGTGTCCCCAAGACCATTCTTGTGTTTGAAGATTAACTAGAACTCATAGAATTCAGAAAAGCTGTTATGCTCATATTTACAATTTATTACAGTCAAAGGATACAGATTAAACTCAAGGGAAAAGGCACATGAGATGAAGTATAGGAAAAACAAGACACAAGCTTTCAGGTGTCCCTCTCACAGTGGAGTCATACAAAGAAACAATTCTCCCAGCAACAATGTGTAGCAACACATGAAAAGTATTGCCAACCAGGGAAGTTCACATGAGTCTTGAACTCTACAGTTTTCACTGGGCGTCAGTCATGTAGGCATTCACAGCTTGCATGACAGACTTTAGCTACTCAGACTCTTGCTTCCCCCAGAGCAAAAAGAGATATTCATCATAAATCACATTGTTAGGATAAACTTACCTGGTCATTCTGGTACAGCATGGCCCAAGGCCACAGTCATACAAAAACATTCTTATCAGGCAGAAAAAATATACTAAGACATCAGAGGTTATCTCCCAGTAGACTGCTAAGAGCCAGTCCTAAAGACAGACATCTATTTGGAATATGCAACCCAGGCCTGCTGAGTCAATCTGCCCAGCTATTTCTATGCCTTTAGTTCCATTTGGTCATGTGTTTTTCCAACCTTTTATAACTCAGAAGTCATTCTCTTTTTTGATAATATGAAAGCAAAATAGACATAAAGTAGTTCTGTATTCTCTCCCTAATTCTTTAGCATTTTAAAGTTTCACTAGCTCTTCTTGAAATACATCAAAAAATTCCTTTTAACTTAAAATTTAGATTTTGTTGTTATATTGAAACAACATACTCAAAAATACTAAAAGATGCTAAAAACATACTAAAGGTAATTGTCTCTTGATGTTTTGCTATAATGCATACCAGTCTTTTCTGTTTTTCATAAATACTTTCTTTTTCCTTTGAATTTCCTCCTTCTACTAGTAGATATATGCCTTGTGAAGAGACTTTAGGTAAATTATGACAAGGAAATAAAAACTGACAAATAAAAATACATCATGACAACTGAGCACTGGATTACTCAAGAGCCCTGGACTTTGCCTTATAAAAAGATGAAAAAAACCAAGAAGTCTAAAAATTCTTAATAAATTATATTTAACTAAAAGAAATATCACTGTATTAGTTATCCATAACTTCATAGCAAGTGACCCCAAAACCTAGCAACTTAAAACCAAACTTTTATTATCTTAAAGTTTCTGAGATCAGAATGCAGGCAAAGTGTAGCTGAGGTTTCTGGCTCAGGGTCTCTCTCTATAAGGCAGCAAACAAAGTGTCACTGGGGTCTGCAGTCATTTCAAGGTGCAACTGGAGGAGGATCCCCTTCCAAGGTCACTCGTGTGATTTTTACTTGGATTCAGTTCCTGTGAACTGTTGGTTAAAGGCTTCCCTTAGTTTCTTTCTGCCTGGGTCGCTTCATAGTGCAACTGGAAGCTGCCTTTCATCAGAGGGAGCAAGTGAGAGAACAAGAGAAGATAAGCAAGACAGAATACAGAATTTTTTGTAACTTTATTTCTGAAGTGGCGTTGCATCACTTTTGTCATAGACGATTGGTTAGAAGCAAATCATGAAGTCCATCTGACACTCAAGGGAAGAAGTTTACTCAAAAGCATGAACCATGGGGGGTAAGAATTATTGGCAGCCAACTTAGAAGTTCCCTACCATAGTTATTTATATAACAACACTATAAAATACCATATATATCTTTTGAGTAAATGTCAGAGGTTCTCAACTGAAATTTTGCCCTGGATATTTGGCAATATCTGGAGCAATTTTTAATTGCTATGACTGCAGGTAGAAGAGCAATATTGGCATGTAGTAGGTAGAAAACTGTAATGCTGCTAACCATTTAATATTGCACAGAACAGTCCCTTCCAATACAAAGAATTTTCCAGTTCAGCATGACACTATTGCTGAGTGTGAGAAACCCTGGTAAATATTTATAAATATTAAAATTTGTTAGATTAATATAAAGCCTGGAATGCTCTTTAGGTAAAATATGCTGATGTCTTAGAAAATAACATATATAATCAATGACTTGGTTTAGTTAACCTGAAATACAAGTGTTATATGAAATAATTATTATAGATCCATCTATACAAAACCAAGTCAGTTCTATTTTACTAAAGATGAAACTGCTTACTAGTCTCTGCCTCACAGATATGCTTAATAATGTTCACACTATTTAAAACAACTAAAACAGAATTTCTGCAGGAATTAGTGAAATGATCCAGATGATGTGCTAATATTAAATGTGGGACTGTTGAAACGAAGTTCTTTTTTCATCTCTAGTACAGATTAGCACTATAACAGAAATGCAGGTATTCTAAAAATCAATGTTGAAATTTATAAGGATTGATTCCTGGGAATCATCACACTATGGCCAGTGGGCTAAATCTGGATCACTCTCTGTTTTCATAAGTATAGTTTTATTGGAACACAGCCATGGCCGTTTGTATTTTTATATTTCTATGACCGTTTTTTGAGCTATAATAACAGATTTAGTTATTTGAAACAGAGACTGTATGGCTGACAAAGCCTTAAATATTTAATTTAATCTGTTCCATTAAAGAAAATGATTGCCAAGTTATTATCTATTCAATACTAACAGAACTTCTTTTTATTGGAGTTTGGGTATTTATTATTATTTGTTTCTGGTCCCTCTTTTTATGGTGTATTACAACATCAAAAACTTAGAAGGGGATGAGACAGAACAGGGGTAACTTCTAAAATATGTAATATTTCTCCATTTTCATTTATGCTACATTTATTACGTATTACATTTTGTTGGGTAAAATGTACTTTTAGGTACTTTTAGACTATGATTTCTTCCATTAAATCAGTTGAAAGTGTTAGTGATTACTCTACAGATAACAAAAGCAATCACTTATTGTAACTTACCTAAGGTTACATAATAATATGCTGATTCAGCTACAGAAGGTGATTGTGGGAGTCTGGGTTCTTAGCCATAAAGCAAAAACTCCTTATGTCTGCAGGACAATCACTTACTTTAACACTCCATATTCCAAAACTCCTGAAAATCTAAATTAGATAATTTGTATTCTTAAAACTGTCTAACTTTTAAATATAACTGAAATTTTAAAAAGTATATTTTAATGCCACATATTATATTTTGCTTACAAAAATAGATAGATGTTAAGTGTCTTAGTAAAGGCACTTTGAGTTGCAAGTACAGTCAGTTCTTCCATCACACTTATTTTTAAACATGTGTGTGTTCCAATGCAGTCTATTAGGAAACAATCTGAGAACAATGTAAATTTTGCATTTGCTTGTATTCAATTTTATCTTTAAGAAAGACTAGGTGAATACAAAAAAAAAAAATGTACCCAGCTGAACTGAGCCACAAAGGAATATACAAAATGAATACAGGGACAGACCTCAAACATCTCTTCTATCACTTCATTGTTCACTGCATGTCTTACCTTAAAAGATTGTGTTTTGCTCTTTTTTTTTTTTGCATTTGTGGAGACTCATTCAACATCCCAAACATATCTAAGTGTCCTGATCAGAAAACAAAGAGCAGTACATAAAACAAACAAACAAACAAAACTGTAAGTGTTGAAAAGAAGCTTGAAATACTCAAATGTTTTGAAAGAAATGGGAGAACATGTGATAGTTCTCAAACAACAAGCATGCAGGAATGTAAATTGGGGCCCATCAGAGACGGTGCTATGAAAACAAAAGAAACAACATGATTGGAAAGACTTCAAGCACTGGAAAGTCAATAGGAACAAGACCTAAAGAAACAGAAGTCATGGAAAGATTGTTGCACTTATACTGAAGCCCAGATATTTAAAAAGTCAGAAAACCTTTTTTTTCATAATCAATATAAAGAACTATCTATAAACTAAGATTTTAAACAGAAATTTCCAAATCCTGCAGAAGTGGCTCCTATTACTACTGCTTTGGTGATTCAAAAAATCAATAAAATTTCCAGTTTTCAGCTGTTGAACAAAGCCATGATTTAAGATCAAAAGCTGCAAAGGAGTTTTCAGAATTTATACAGGAAGTCAATGAAGACGGTTTTTAATCATATAAAATATTTAATTTGGATTAAACAAGTATCTGCTATAAACACAAGCCTTGAAGGACCTATTTCTCACAGGCAAGGAAAAAAAAGCCTCAGGCTTTAAGGCTGCAAAAGATTACATTTTGTGTATTTTTTCTACCATTGAACAATAACTCACAAGCTTTAATCCATTTTATGTCCATTTACAGAAAGTCAGTTTTTTTTCCCACAAGATAATTACAATATCTATTGTGGTATGTATGTTTTCTTAACCATTTAACATGTATAGAACTGGGATATAATTTTTTAGGTTCTTACTTTTCCTTTTTATGTGACTCAGATGAAGTTTTTGAGGATTTTGCTTCTAACTTCACACTTACCATAAGCTCTCTGTTTTTTATTGCATGATTTTGCATAGTACAGTTATTTTTAGCAATGCATGGATTGCATTATAGTGAAGTGTCTGTAACAGAACGCCATTGAAGTAAAATTATACCAGGAAGAAAGGAATTAAGTGTTTCTCACACAACCAAAAGCAGGAAGTGTAAAAAGCACTCAAGAGTTATCCTAATAGGTTTCTAAAAACTTTGAGAAACCAAGAGAGCTTGTATTCTCATTTCTGCAGAGCCAACTGATCCCTTTTCTTTTCTTTCTGCAAGTCTATTCATTGTTTTGTTTGTGTGTTTGTGTCTAATTACCTATTAATGAGTTTTCTCTTCCTAACAAGCACATGAAAAAGATGGCTACCCCTTAGCTTCTCAGAGTAGGTAAGCAGAACGGACTGACTATTGTATAGCCTTATTTCTCCAAATTTTTGTGAGAGATAATCTGATTAACCAATTTTGAACTAGAATATACTCCAAAATTGCCTAGAGATTTTATTTTTATGCACATTAGCACAACATTGAGTTCATTATTAAATGAGATGTTTATAGATGAGTTATGAAGTGTACTACAAACGTTTGATTTAAGCATTGTGAATGAAAAAATATTGCCTGCCATATCAGTAAACAAAGGATGTTGTGGCCATCAAGCCACCACAGTACAACCACCGTAGGATGAGCCCTGAGGGAACTAAGGATAGAAACAAGATGCCCATCATTTAGCAATCAGTGCTAGAGCCACCCCCTTGAGAGTAAACCCTGAGGAGACTCAGGATGAGAAAGCACAGGATACTGACCCCAGATAGCTGAGATGCATATCAATGGAATGATTTCAGTGAGCCCAGACTCTTGCATCTTCCCATACATAGAAAATCGCTAAATTTCTTACCTTGATATATCTGGTTTTCTTTGGTTAACAGTAATCTTTTGATGTCCTGACTACCTGGTCTTTGTTGCAAAATCTCCTCTATATCCTGGCTCCTCCCTTGCCTCGTTGGAGCAGTCTCTCAGAGCTATCTGAGATGCTGTGTCCTGGGCTTAAATCCTCAGTTTTGTCTACCGAATGAAACATAACTCTCAATTTTTAGGTGGTGCATTTTTTTCAGTTGACAGCATATTTGAAACTTGAAATATTTTTTTTTCTCCAAAGTAATAATGCTAGGAGCAGTGCATGAATTTTTTGTTTTATCTTATTTGTTTTAAATGTCTGCCTCTATATTTAACAATTCAGAAAATTTTAACTAGAGAGGATCTTGATTATCCCGACAACCATTGAATTCCCAAGACAAGACACTGAGCTCCAGAGAGGTTTTGAATTTCCCAAGATAATGTTTGCTATAGAGTGACATTGGAGTTGTGATTCTTGGCAGCTAGGAATCAGGTAGAACAATAAAAAGCAAAGCGAGGAAAATGCATCCTGATTTTATCTAAATGTATTCCTGGCCTAAACATCAGCAATCAGTAAAATAAGCATATGTTACTGGCTATTAGAAACAATATCAATAGTTTCTAGTTTCTGCATGGTGAGAATTTTTGAACAATGAAAACTAGAACCTGGACTGAAAGAAAAACTTTGGATGTTCAAAGATGACTAAGTAGAGAGACCTCCAAAGAGATTTACCTCTATGTATTTACATTTACATTTACATTTACATTTCAATGGGGGACAAAGGCCAGAACAGTGGGGGCATTCCAGCTATTGTAAACCAGAGACAGATGTTTTATCTACACTACTGAAAAGATTTATTTTCATTACAAAGGGCCAGAAAAAAGGGAACTTTTAATTTTTACTTTCTATGGGGGCTTTGTTTACTTTAGGGAGACTATTCTATTTCTATACGTCTCTCAGAATAGAGAACAGCTGTGCAAGTCATATTATATAAATTTATAGATTCATAATTGTGAGATTCTTCTCCAGTGGCAGAAGACCTGTACCTGCAGGCCTTATCATTTGGCTCTCAGCACATCTCAGTGAAGTGGAAAAAACTGAATGTGCAGAAATGATATAATTATTGCTATGGGTAATAATAACATCCTCTAATCCAGATACCTCATATTTGCATTCAAGAAAATATAAATCAATGTAGATATTAAAAATGTATCATTGGGGAATGGTGGTATAATAAAGCTCTGTGTGTACACTTTACAGTGAAAACAGTCATAACTGGTGAAAGTTATAAAAAACAGAAAACCTTAAAAAAACTTGAGTGAATTTATTGCCAATAGACACCTTATGAGAAATACATAAAGAAACCCTTCAGACTGAAGCAACTCATATCAGAAAGTAACTAGAATCCACATGAAAGAAAAAGAAATTTGATCATGGTAATTTGATTTAATCAAGGTAATATGATCAAGGTAGAAGAGGGAACAGAGCTCTATGAAATTAACATTTCTACATTTCATTGGAGTTAAGTATAAATTTGAAGGAGATTCTAATAAGTTGAGATATATACGGTAAACCCTGGAGCAACCACTAAGAAAATAACCAAAAGAGTGAAAAAGCATTAAAGGAATTAAAAGGTTACACTAGAAAATATTCACTTAATCAAACAAAAAGCAATAAAAAATGAATAAAGGGAATTCTATACGTTTCAAAGTGCAAACATATAGAAAACAGAAGGTAAAATGCCACACATAAATTACATATATCAATAATAAGATCAAATATGAATGGAATAAAAAATACAAAAGGCAAAGATTGATAGTCTAAATAAAAACCAAGATCCAACTATATGCTGTCAATAGGGGACATACTTTAAATTCAAATATGTAAAGAGCTTGAGATTAAAAGGAGAGAAAAAGATATATCATGCAAACAGCAAGCATAAGACAGATGGAGTGTCTGTACTAATATTAGGTAAAATAGATTTTAAGGCAAAAAAATTTACTACAGATAAGAGGGATGTTTTATAATGATAAAATGACCAATTCATCAAAAAGATATAACTATTATAAACATGTGTGCATTTAACAAGAGAGCTCAAAATACATGAAACAAGATGACAAAATTTGAGGAAGACACACAATTCAACAATAATAGTTGAAAACTTCAATATTCACATTCAGTAATGGATAGAACTAAAAGGAAGATAGGCAAGGAAATAGTAGACTTGAATAACACTATAATTAAATAAACCTAATTGATATCTATAAAACACTCCACCCAACCACAGCAGAATAAACATTCTTCTCAAGTGCCTGGGAAACACATAGATAATTATCAGACCATAAAATAAGTCTCAATAACTTTAAAGAATTGGTATCATACAAAATATTCTCCCTGACTACAATGGAATGAAATAAAAAATCACCAGCAGAGAGAAATTTCATATATATTTGGAAATGTAAAACACACTCTTAAATAATCAAAGGATCAAAGGAGAAATCACAAGAGAAAATAAAAAATATTTTAAGATGAATAAAAATGAAAACTACAACATATCAAAACATAGGATGCAACTAAAGCAGTGCTCGTGGGAAATTTAAAGATGTAAATGTTTAGAACTAAAAGATCTCAAATATAAAAGCTACCTTCCACCTTAAGACACTATAAAAAAAAGCAAACAGAATAAAATGTCAGCAGAGAAAGGAAATAATAAAGATTAGACTTGAAATTAATGAAACAGATGATAGAAAAACAATGAAGAAAAAACAATGGAATAAAAATTTGGTTCTTTGAAAAGATCAACAAAATTGACAATTGTTTAGCTAGACAAACAAAAAAAGAAAAAGAGAGGAGATTCAAGTCACTAACATCAGGACTGAATGAAGGAACATTACAGACTTTTCAGAAATTAAAAGGATTATATGGGAATACTATGAACAACTATATGCCATTTAAATGAAATGGACAAGTTCTGGCAGAGATACAAATTACTGAAACAGACTCAAGAGGAATAGAAAATCTGAATAGAACTATAGCAACTAAAGATATGAAATTCATAATTTAAAAACTTGCCAGTATGAAATTTCCAAGCTTAGCTGACTTAATTGGTAAGTTGTACCAAGCAGTTAAGGAAAAATTAATATGAATCCTTTATAATCACATCCAAAACATAGAAGAGGTAACTCTTCACACTTCATTTTATGAGGGCAGCATTACCCTGAAGCCAGACAGACAAATACATAACAAGAAAACTATAGACCAATTATTTGTTATGAATATAGACAAAAAAGTCCTCAGCAAAATATTAACAAATGAAATCCAGTGACATAAAAAGGGATTATATACCACAATCAAATAGTATTTGTCCCAAGAATATTAGATTGATTTAATATAAAATCCACAGATGTAATCCACCACATCAATAGAAAAAGGACAAAACTACATGATCATTTCAGTAGACACACAAAAAAGCATTTGATAAAATCCAACATCTTTTAATGGAAAAATTATTTTAAAAATGAGAAATGGAGTCTATTTCCACAACTTGATAAAATAAATCCAAGGAAAACTCATGCTAATGTCATATTTGATGTTGAAAGACTACATATCTAAGAACAGGAGCAAGACAAGGATGCCTAAGACCTCACCTGTTTTATTTAACCTTGTACTGGAAGTTCTAGCCAGGACAGTGGGGCAATAAAGAGAAATAAATGCATCCAGGTTGGAAAGAGAGAAGAAAATCGATGTCTATTTGCAGATGATGTGGTCTTGTATATAGATAACCCTAAGCAATCTTCCAAAATAACTATTAGAACTAATAAACCAGGTCAGTGAGTTTGAATGCCCAATATCAATATAAAAAAACAGAACTGTATTTCTATAAACTACCAATGAATAATGTAAAAATGAAATTAAGTAAACAATCCCATTTACAATAGCATAAAACTAATATACTTGACGTTTAATATAACGGTTTTAAATATACCATGAAAATTATAAAACAGTTTTGAAAGAAATTACAGAAGACCTCATAGATGGAAAGACCACCTATGCTCATGAATGAGAAGAGTTAATACTATTATTTCTCCAAAGAAAACATACAGATGGCTAAAAAGCACATGAAAAGATGCTCAACATCACTAATTATTAGAGAAATGCAAATCAAAGCTACAATGAGGTATCACCTCACACCAGTCAGAATGGCCATCATCAAAAAATCTACAAACAATAAATGCTGGAGAGGGTGTGGAGAAAAGGGAGCCCTCCTACACTATTGGTAGGAATATAAATTGGTGCAGCCACTATGGAGAACAGTATGGCAGTTCCTTAAAAGACTAAAAATAGAACTAGCATATGACCCAGCAATCTCACTCCCGGGCATATACCCAGAGAAAAACCAAAATATGAAAAGATACAAGCATGCAATGTTCATTGCAGCACTATTTACAATAGCCAGGACATGGAAACAACCTAAATGTCCATCAACAGAGGAACAGATAAAGAAGATGTGGCACATATATACAAAGGAATATTACTCAGCCATAAAAAGGAACAAAATCATGCCATTTGTAGCAACATGGATGGACCTAAAGATTGTCATACTGAGTGAAGTAAGTCTAACACAGAAAGACAAATATCATATGATATCACTAATATGTAGAATCTAAAAAAGAAAAATAAAAGTGTTCAAATGAACTTATTTACGAAACAGAAATAGAGTAATGGATGTAAAAAACAAACTTATGGTCATCAGTGGATGGGGGGATGGGATAAATTGGGAGATTGGGATTGACATATACATACTACTATATATAAAATAGATAACTAATAAGAACCTGCTGTATAGCACAGGGGACTCTAGTCAATAATCTGTAATGGCCTATATGGGGAAAAATCTAAAAAATAAATAAATAAATAAAGTGGATCCATGTATATGTATAACTGATTCACTTTGCTGTACACCTGGAACTAACACAATATTGTAAGTCAACTATACTTCAATAAAAATTAAAATCAAAGAAACAAAAAACACAACAAAACAAAAACAAACAACAAAGAAAACTAAAAAAAAAGGTGGCAATACTCCCAAATTGATCCACAGATCTATCACAATATCTATGAACATCTCAGCTACCATCTTTGTGGAAATTGACAAGCTGATCCTAAAGTTCATATTAAAATGTAGGGAATCTAGAATAGCCAAAGTCATATTGAAAAAATAACAAAGTTGGTTGTTTCATACTTCCTGATTTTAAAAGATACTACAAAACTATAGCAATAAATATGGTATGGTTCTGATGTAAGATAGACACATAGATCCCTCAGACTGAATTGAGTATCGAGAAATAAATCCTTGTATTTATGGTCAACTGAATGTTGACAAAGTTTCTAGAACAATCAAATAGAGAAAGAATAGTCCTTACAACAAAAGGTGGTAAGACAACTGGATATCCACATGCACAGAATTAACTCTGTCCCCTTCACACCATACACAGAAATTTACTCAAAATGGATCATAGACCTAATTGTAAGATTTAAAATTATAAACTCTTATAAGATAATATTGAAGTAAATGTTTACCTTGGGTTAGTCAAAGATTTTTCAATATGCTACCAAAATCTCAATTAACAAAAGAAAAAACACATAGATTAAACTTTTGTGCTTCAAAGAATACCATCAAGAAAATGAAAACACAACATACAGAATAGGATAAAATATTTGTAAATCACATATATGATGAGAGACTTGTATTTAGAATATAAAAAACCACTTAAATCTAATAAAAATAAGAAATACATTTAAGAAATTAAATTATATCAAAAAATTAAAAATGTACTAAAGATCTAAATAGACACTCTTCCAAAGAACTTATAAAAATGTTTAATAAACACATGAAAAGGTGTTCAACATTATTAGTCATTAGAGAAATGCCAGTCAAAACTGTAATATCAGTTCATACTCACTAGGATGGCTATAATAATAATAATAATAATAATAAAAATAAAATACACTTAATAGCATTTGTTAGCAAGAAATCAGAGAGAGAGGAGTGGAGAAATTAGAACCCTCATACATTGTTGGTGGGAATATTAAATGGTAAAGCCACTCTGGAAAACAATTTGGTCATCTCTTAAAAAGTTAAACATAGGGAATTCCCTGGCAGTCCAGTGGTTAGGACCCTGTGTGCTTTCACTGCCAAGAGCCCAGGTTCAATCCCTTATCAAGGAGCTAAGATAGGACAAGACACGGGGTGAGGCCAAAAATTTAAAAATTTAAAAATTAAAACATAGAGTTACAATATAAACCAGCATGCTCAAGAGAACTGAACCCAAATATCTACAACAAAAAGTTGTACATGACTCTTCATTGCAGAATTCTTCAAAATAGCCAAATAGTAGAAGCAACTCAAATGGCCACGGGTAAATGAAATGTTATCTATCCACACAGTGGCATTTCATTCAGTCAAACAAATAAGTGAATTACCGATACATACTATAACATGGATGAATCGTGAAAATATTATGTTAAGTGAAAAAAGGCAGTCACAAGAACAACATATTGTATGTTTCCACTTAATATATTATTTAACATCTTTATTGGAGTATAATTGCTTTACAATGGTGTGTTAGTTTCTGCTTTCTGACAAAGTGAATCAGCTATACATATACATATACATATATACCCATATACCCTCCCTCGTGCGTCTCCCTCCCACCCTCCCTATCCCACCCATCTAGGTGGTCAAAAACCACTGAGCTGATCACCCTGTGCTGTGTGGATACTTCTCACTAGCTATCACTTTTACATTTGGTAGGGTATATATGTACATGCCACTCTCTCACTTTGTCCCAGCTTACCCTACCCACTCCCCATGTCCTCAAGTCCATTCTCTAGTAAGTCTGCATCTTTATTCCCATCCGGCCCCTAGGTTCTTCATGACCATTTTTTTTTCTTAGATTCCATATATATGTGTTAGCATACAGTATTTGTTTTTCTCTTTCGGGCTTACTTCACTCTGTATGACAGACTCTAGGTCCATCCACCTCACTACAAATAACTCAATTTCCTTTCTTTATATTCCTGAGTAATATTCCATTGTATATATGTGCCACATCTTCTTTATCCATTCATCTGTTGATGGACAATTAGGTTGCTTCCATGTCCTGGCTATTGTAAATAGAGCTGCAATGAACATTGTGGTACATGACCCTTTTTGAATTATGGTTTTCTCAGGGTATATCCCAAGTAGTGGGATTTCTGGGTCATGTGGTAGTTCTATTTTGAGCTTTGAAGGAACTTACATACTGTTTTCCATAGTGGCTGTATCCATTTACAGTCCCACCAACAGTGCAAGAGGGTTCCCTTTTCTTCACACCCTCTCCAGCATTGTTTGTAGATTTTTTGATGATGGCCATTCTGACTTGTGTGAGGTGATACCTCATTGTAGTTTTCATTTGCATTTCTCTAATGATTAGTGATGTTGAGCATTCTTTCATGTGTTTGTTGGACATCTGTATATCTTCTGTGGAGAAATGTCTGTTTAGTCTTCTGCCCATTTTTGGATTGGCTTCTTGGTTTTTGTGATATTGAACTGCATTAGCTGCTTGTAAATTTTGTAGAATAACCTTTGTCAGTTGCTTTATTTGCAAATATTTTCTCCCATTCTGAGGGTTCTCTTTTCATCTTGTTTATAGATTCCTTTGCTGTGCAAAAGATTTTAAGTTTCCTTAGGTTCCATTTGTTTATTTTTGTTTTTATTTCCATTTCTCTAGGAGGTGGTTCAAAGAGGATTTTGCTGTGATGTATGTCATAGAGTGTTCTGCCTATGTTTTCCTCTAAGAGTTTTAGAGTATCTGCCTTACACTTAGATCTTTAATCCATTTTGAGTTTATTTTTGTATGTGGTGTTAGGGAGTGTTCTTATATCATTCTTTTACATGTAGCTGTACAGTTTTCCCAGCACCACTTATTGAAGAGACTGTCTTTTCTCCATTGTATAATCTTGCCTCCTTTATCAATAATAGTGTGACCATATGTGTGTGGGTTTATCTC
This sequence comes from Mesoplodon mirus, assembly GCF_964341445.2. NCBI lineage: Eukaryota > Metazoa > Chordata > Mammalia > Artiodactyla > Ziphiidae > Mesoplodon > Mesoplodon mirus. Next base: position 113,439,388 of record NC_138983.1, on the reverse strand, counting down.
TGGGATTTGTACTGTCTTCCATTGATCTATATTTCTGTTTTTTTGCTAGAACATTACTGTCTTGATTACTGTAGCTTTGTAGGATAGTCTAAAGTCAGGGAGCCTGATTCCTCTAACTCCATTTTTCATTCTAAAGATTGCTTTGGCTATTCGGGATCTTTGTATTTCCATACAAATTGTGAATTTTTTTTTGTTCTAGCTCTGTGAAAAATGCAAGTGGTAGTTTGATAGGGGTTGCATTGAATCTGTAGATTGCTTTGGGTAGTAAAGTCATTTTCACAATGTTGATTCTTCCAATCCAAGAACATGGTATATCTCTCCATCTGTTCATATCATCTTTAATTTCTTTCATCAGTGTCTTATATTTTGCTGTATGCAGGTATTTTGTCTCCTTAGATAGGTTTATTCCTAGGTATTTTATTCTTTTTGTTGCAATGGTAAATGGGAGTGTTACCTTAATTTCACTTTCAGGTTTTTCATCATTAGTTTATAGGAATGCAAGAGATTTCTGTGCATTAATTTTGTATCCTGTTACTTTACCAAATTCATTGATTAGCTCTAGTAGTTTTCTCGTAGCATCGTTAGGATTTTCTATGCATAGTATCATGTCATCTGCAAAGAGTGACAGCTTTACTTCTTCTTTTCTGATTTGGATTCCTTTTATTTGTTTTTCTTCTCTGATTTCTGTGACTAAAACTTCCAAAACAATGTTGAATAATAGGGATGAGAGTGGGCAACCTTTTCTTGTTTCTGATCTCAGTGGAAATAGTTTCAGTTTTTCCCCATTGAGGACAATGTTGGCTGTGGGTTTGTCACTATGGCCTTTATTATGTTGAGGTAATTTCCCTCTATGTCTACTTTCTGGAGGTATTTTTTTTTCACATGTGCATGTTTTATTTTGTCAAAAGCTTTTTCTGCATCTATTGAGATGATCATATGGTTTTTATTCTTCAATTTGTTAATATGGTTCATCATACTGGTTTGACTATATTGAAGAATCCTTGCATTACTGAGATAAAACCCACTTGATCATGGTGTATGATCCTTTTAATGTGCTGTTGGATTCTGGTTGCTAGTATTTTCTTGAGGATTTGTGCATCTATGTTCATCGGTGATATTGGACTGGAGTTTCCTTTCTTTGTGTTATCTTAGTCTGGTTTTGGTATCAGGGTGATGGTAGCCTTGCAGAATGAGTTTGGGAGTCTTCCTCCCTCTGCTACATTTTGGACGAATTTCAGAAGGATAGGTGTTAGCTTTTCTCTAAATGTTTGACAGAATTCATCACTGAAGCCATCTGGTCCTGGGCTTTTGTTTGTTGGAAGATTTTTAATCACAGTTTCAATTTCAGTGCTTGTGATTGGTCTGTTTATATTTCCTATTTCTTCCTGGTTTAGTCTCAGAAGGTTGTGCTTTTCTAAGAATTTGTCCATTTCTTCCAGGTTGTCCATTTCACTGGCATAGAGTTGCTTGTAGTCATCTCTCATGATCCTTTGTATCTCTGCAGTGTCAGTGGTTACTTCTCCTTTCTCATTTCTAATTCTATTGATTTGAGTCTTCTCCCTTTTTACCTTGATGATTCTGGCTAATAGGTTATAAATTTTGTTTATCTTCTCAAAGAACCGTTTTTTAGTTTTATTGATCTTTGCTATTGTTTCTTTCATTTCTTTTTCAGTTATTTCTAGTCTGATTTTTATGATGCCTTTCCTTCTGCTAACATTGGGTTTTTTGTACTTCTTTCTCTAAGTTCTTTAGGTGTAAGTTTAGCTTGTTTATTTGAGATGTTTCCTGTTTCTTAAGGTAGGATTTTATTGCTATAAATTTCCCTCTTAGAACTGTTTTTGCTGCATCCCATAGGTTTTTGGTCATCGTGTTTTCATTGTCATTTATTTCTAGGTATTTTTTTTAAATTTCCTTTTTTGATTTCTTCACTGATCACTTGGTTATTAAGTAGTGCATTGTTTAGCCTCCATGTGGTTGTATTTTTAACAGATCTTCTCCTGTAATTGGTATCAAGTCTCATAGCATTTTGGTTGGAAAAGATACTTAATATGATTTCAATTTTCTTAAATATACCAAGGCTTGATTTATGATGCAAGATATAATGTGTCCTGGAGAATGTTCCATGAGCACTGGAAAAGAAAGTGTATTCTAATGCTTTGGATGTAATGCCCTGTAAATATCAATTAATTCCATCTTGGTTAATGTATCATTTAAAGCTCATGTTTCATTTTTTATATTTATTTTGGATGATCTGTCTATTGGTGAAAGTGGGGTGTTAAAGTCCCCTAATATGATTGTGTTACTGTCCTTTTCCCCTTTTATGGCTGTTAGTATTTGCCTTATGTATTGAGGTACTCCTATGTTGGGTGCATAAATATTTACAATGATTATATCTTCTTCTTGGATTGATCCCTTTGTCATTATGTAGTGTCCTCTTTGTCTCTTGTAATAGTCTTTACTTTAAAGTCTATTTTGTCTGATATGAGAATTCCTACTACAGCTTTCTTTTGATTTCCATTTGCATGGAATAAATTTTTCCATCCTTCACTTTCAGTCTATATTTGTACCTAGGTCTGAAGTGGGTTTCTTGTAGAGAGCATATATACGGGTCTTGTTTTTCTATCCATTCAGCCAATCTATGTCTTTTTGTTGGAGCATTTAGTCCATTTACATTTCAGGTAATTATCAGTATGTATGTTCCTATTCCCATTTTCTTAATTGTGCTGGGTTTGTTATTGTAGGTCTTTTCCTTCTCTTGTGTTTCTTGCCTAGAGAAGTTCCTTTAGCATTTGTTGTAAAACTGGTTTGGTGGTGCTGAATTCTCTTAGCTTTTTCTTGTCTTTAAGGGTATTAATTTATCCATCAAATCTGAATGAGATCCTTACTGGGTAGAGTAATCTTGGTTGTAGGTTTCTCCCTTTCATCCTTTAAATATGTCCTGCCACTCCCTTATGGCTTGCACAGTTTCTGCTGAAACGTTAGCTGTTTACTTTATGGGGATTCCCTTGTATATATTTGTTGCTTATTCCCTTGCTGCCCTTCATATTTTTTCTTTGTATTTAATTTTTGATAGTCTGATTAATATGTGTCTTCGCATTTTTCTCCTTAGATTTATCCTGTATGGGACTCTCTGTGCTTCCTGGACTTGATTAACTATTTCCTTTCCCATATTAGGGAAGTTTTCAACTATAATCTCTTCTAATATTTTCTCAGTCTCTTTCTTTTTCTCTTCTTCTTCAGTTCAAACTTTGGTGCATTTAATGTTGTCCCAGAGTTCTCTGAGACTGTCCTCATTTCTTTTCATTCTTTTTTCTTTATTCTGCTCTGCAGTAGTTATTTCCACTATTTTATCTTGCAGATCACTTCTCCATTTTTCTGCCTCAGTTATTCTGCTATCAATTCCCTCTAGAGAATTTTTAATTTTATTTATTGTGTTGTTCATCATTTTATCTTTGCTCTTTAGTTCCTCTAGGTCCTTGTTAAAAGTTTCTTATATTTTCTCCATTCTATTTCCAAGATTTTGGGCCATCTTTACTATTTTTATCCTGAATACTTTTTCAGGAAGACTGCCTATTTCCTCTTTATTTGTTTGGCGTGGTGGGTTTTTACATTGCTCCTTCAAATTCTGTGTGTTTCTCTTTCTTCTCATTTTGCTTAGTTTACTGTGTTTGGGGTCTCCTTTTGACAGGCTGCAGGTTTGTAGTTCCCATTGCTTTTGGTGTCCTCTCCCAGTGGCTCAGATTGTTTCAGTGTGTTGTGTATGCTTCCTGGTGGAGGGGACTACTGCCTGTGTTCTGGTGCATGAGCGTGGATCTTGTCTTTCTGGTGGGCAGGCCCATGTCTGGTAGTGTGTTTTGGGGTGTCTGTAGCCTTATTATGATTTTAGGCAGCCTCTCTTCTAATGGGTTGTCTTCTTGTCTTACTTGCTGTTTGGCATAGGGTGTCCAGCGGTGTTGTTTGCTGGTCGTTGAGTGGAGCTGGGTCTTGGCATTAAGATGGAGACCTCTGGGAGATTTTTGCCATTTGATATTACATGTCACTGGGAGATCTCCGGTGCACCAATGTCCTGAACTCGGCTTTCCCACCTAAAAGCCACAACCCTGACAGTGGCTGGAGCATGAAGTCCCTGTCATTCATACAGCTCAGAATAAAAGTGAAAAAGAAAGAAAAAATAAAATAAAGTTATTAAAATAAACATAATTATTTTAAAAAATTTAAATGTAATTTAAAAAAAGAAAGAAAGAAGAGAGTAAGCAAACCAAAAATCTAATCCACCAAGGTTGCAGCTCAATATTAAAAAAAACAAACAACTTAATCCAAAAATGGGCAGAAGACCTAAATAGACATTTCTCCAAAGAAGATATACAGATTGCCAACAAACACACAAAAGGATATTCAACATCATTAATCATTAGAGAAATGCAAATCAAAACTACAATGAGATATCATCTCACACCAGTCAGAATGACCATCATCAAAAAATCTGCAGACAATAAATGCTCGAGAGGGTGTGGAGGAAAAGGAGCCTTCTTGCACTGTTGGTGGGAATGTAAATTGTTACCGCTTCTATGGAAAACTGTATGTAAGTTCCTTAAAAGCTAAAAATAGAACTACCACACGACCCAGAAATCCCACTACTGGGCATATACACTGAGAAAACCATAATTCAAAAAGGGTCATGTACCACAATGTCCATTGCAGCTCTATTTACAATAGCCAGGACATGGAAGCAACCTAATTACCCATCAACAGATGAATGGATAAAGAATATGTGACAAATACATACAATGGAATATTACTCAGCCATAAAAAGAAACGAAATTGCATTATTTGTAGTGAGGTGGATGGACCTAGAGTCTGTCATACAGAGTGAAGTAAGCCCGAAAGAGAAAAACAAATACTGTATGCTAACACATATATATGGAATCTTAAAAAAAAAAATGTTATGAAGAACCTTGTTTCAGGATGGGAATAAACATGCAGCTCTACTAGAGAGAGGAGTTGAGGAGATGGGGAAGTGGAATGGTAAGCTGGGACAAAGTGAGAAAGTGGCACAGACCTATATACACTACTAAATCTAAAACCAATAGCTAGTGGGTAGAAGCTGCATAGCACAGGGAGATAAGCTCAGTGCTTTTTTTCCACCTAGAGGTGTGGAATATGGAGGGTGGGAAGGAGGGAGACTCAAGAAGGCAGAGATATGGGGATATATGTATATGTATGGCTGATTCACTTTTTTATAAAGCAGAAACTAACACACCATTGTAAAGCAATTATACTCCAATAAAGCTGAAAAGAAAAAATCTACCAATGATAACAAGAACTAAAAAGTATACTAAAAAAACCAAAAAGAACAACAACAACAACAAAAAAAGAGACAGACAGAACCCTAGGACAAATGGTAAAAGCAAAGCTATACAGAAAAAATCACACACAGAGGCATACATATACTCAGAAAAAGAGAAAAAGGAAAAACATATATATACATATATATATATCTATATATCTATATATCTATATATCTATATCTATATCTATCTATCTATCTATCTGTCTATCTATCTATATATATATATCACTGCTCCCAATGTCCATGGCCTCAATTTGGGATAATTCATTGTCTATTCATGTATTCCACAGGTGCAGGGTGCATCAAGTTGATTGTGGAGTTTTAATCCTCTGCTCCTGAGGCTGCTGGGAGAAATTTACCTTTCTCTTCTTTGTTCGCACAGCTCCTGGGGTTCATCTTTGGATCTGCCCCCTCCTCTGCATGTAGATCTCCTGAGGGCATTTGTTCCCTGCCCAGACAGGACTGGGTTAAAGGAGCAGCTGATTAGGGCGCTGTGGTTCACTTAGGCCCAGGGGAGGGTGTGGTACGGGTGTGGGGTGAGCCTGTGGTGGCAGAAGCTGACGTGTCATTGCACCAACCTGAGGTGCACCATGTGTTCTCCCGGGGAAGTTGTCCCTGGATCATGGGACCCTGGCAGTGGCAGGCTGCACAGGCTCCCAGGAGGGGAGGTTTGGATAGTGACCTGTGCTTGCACGCAGGTTTCTTGGTGGCTGCAGCAGCAGCCTTAGCATCTCATGACTGTCTCTGGTGTCTGCGCTGGTAGCCACAGCTTGCACCCCTCTCTGGAGCTCATTTAGTTGGTGCTCTGAATCCCCTCTCCTTGAGCACCACAAAACTAAGAGGCAAGGAAAAGTCTCTTGACTCTTTGGCAGTACCAGACCTTTTCCCGAATTCCCTCCTGGCTAGCTGTGGCACACTAGCCCCCTTCAGGCTGTGTTCATGCATCCAACACCAGTCCTTCCCTGGGATCTGAACTCCAAAGCTGGAGCCTCAGTTCCCAGCCCCCACCCACCCGAGCGAGTGAGCAGACAAGCCTCTTGGGCTGGTGAGTGCTGGCTGGTACCTATGCTCTGTGTGGGAATCTCTCCACTTTGCCCTCCATACCCCTGTTGCTGTGCTCTCCTCCATGGCTTCAAAGCTTCCCCCTCCACCCCCCACAGTCTCTGCCCACGAAGGGGCTTCCTAGTGTGTGGAAAACTTTCCTCCTTCACAGCTCCCTCTCACTGGTGCAGGTCCCATCCTTATTATTTTGTCTCTGTTTTTTCTTTTTCTTTTGCCCTACCCAGGTACATGTGGGAGTTTCTTGCCTTTTGGGAGGTCTGAGGTCTTCTGCCAGCATTCAGTAGGTGTTCTGTAGGAGTTGTTCCACATGTACATTTTATTTCTGATGTATTTGTGGGGAGGAAATTGATCTCCACTTCTTACTCTTCCACCATCTTGAAGCTCCTCCCCTGTATGTTTCCACTTATATAAAATATCCAGAATAGAGAAACTATAGAGATAGAAAATAGATTAGTGATTTCCCAGAGTTGGAGAGTTTGGGCCATTGTATACTGTCTGTTAATGGTTACAGGGTTTCTTTGTATGGTGATGAAAATGTTCTAAAATTGAGTGTAATTATGGTTAAAAATTCCATAGATATATTTAAATCATAAAATTGTACATTTTAAATAAATGTACTTATGTGTATGTTATATAAATAATATTTTAAACTGTTATAAAATTGTTGACCTGTGTGCTTTTTTTATTACCACTCCATAAACTCTACATTGGCAACAAGAGCATCAAAATGTAAACTATCGACTAAAATGTCAATGGGGTAGAGAAGCCTCACCCATTGGTGAATGCTGAAATTAAATGGCATCATCCTATCTGTCTCCTCTTTGTACTTGCTCTGGATTTATTCATCACCCAGGCTCTACATACTGTTTCTCCCATCCAAACTCTTTCCCTAACCCTATTTCCAAACTATAGCTCCAGTCTTTTCCCTGTAGTTGAAGAAATGTCAAGTTGAGAAAACAAGAGAGCTTCAGTATCTCAATAGTCTCAGGAAAAGTCATGAGGCTTACTTTGTTTGGACCAGTGTAGGTCATATGATTCACCTCTCACTCTGAATCAATCACTGTGGCAAGAAGAGTGGAGAAATGTGTTTATTTGTTTAGGCCTATGTAACATGTCTGTAGTCCCTGAAGTCACCACTCTGGTTAGGGCGAATGGATATGCAGACGACTTCAGCCAGTCAGGTGCAATTTCTGTCAGACCACGTGGTTGAGAATGGGGTAAGTATGGTTCTCAAAAGGAAAATTGAAATGTTGTTTGTGGTAGAAAACAGGACCACTAAAGCTAAGCAGGAATTAGCCAAACCAATGGAGGCAAATGGAGAAATAAAATAGAAGAATCCAGCAGTCTATTTTATGCACAACCTGGTCAGTTTTGTTAATTGGTTTATGTTGTATCTTAGGAAATATTGTCTGTAAATAGTTGTAAAAGTGAAAATGGAGTGTTCAGATTTGTATTTCAGAACATTTATTTTGGCTGCGGTATTCAGATTTATATTTCAGAAAATTCAGTGAGAGGTCTATTTCTCTTAATGACTAGATTTCCAGCTTCCCCTAGACTTTCTCAAAGTACCCCACCCCAACAACTCTTTAAAATCTCCTAATAATTTTGCAATAGCTTAAAAACCTCTGATAATAGAGACTGAGTTCAGGCTAAAGCTCAAGAAGGAGCCAATCAGGGAGAAAATATATGAGAGGGGCCACCTGTACTTTCAAAGATACCTTCCTAAAATAGAGCATATTTTCTCCACACAGTAAGATCATTTTATTGATCATCTATCTAATAAATTCCTGATATCATGCAAAGTTCTATAATGATGCAAAGATAGATAAAACACTGTTCCTACCTTTAGAGTAGTTGAAGGAAAGACTTGGCTACACTTTAGTCTATGAAAGCTACCACTTGAAATTGTGTGTTCTTTGAAGTCAGAGAACTGAACTTATTTAGCACTGGTTCCTGGTTCCTAGAACATTTCCCATATATAGCAGGCATTCAGCAATTATATGGTGAATAATTGTGTGAAAAGATAATATAAACTTGGTGCAATTATAGTTTGGAGAGGATCATTCTGGCTGTAGAGGTAAGAGCATCCAGGAAATGCTGGCATTTACCTAGGACTTGAAAAATAGGTTAATATTATACAGCAAGAGAAGGAGGTAGATAAAGAATGCAGGAGAGACTTCCAGGAAAAAGTGCAAAAGAAAACAAAACAAAAGACAAAGTGGCAAAAAAAAATAGAAAAGAATAGTAAACAAATAATTAAATTGTCTAGATTTGTATAGTTTGGAAAGATAGAAAGTAGTAAAAAGAAAAAGAAAAGGGGCTATAGAAATTAAGTGATAGCTTTCTTGTGTGTGGGGGGGTGAAAATTTGTTCCCTGGCTAAAGAGTTTGAAGAGCTTGAAGGAAGATAATCAGAAATGGAGTAAAATATTACATTTCTTGATTTGTTTTGTTCTATTGGACAGTGGGGGTAGGGGATTAGCATTGGGAATAGAAAAGAGGAGCAATGACGTTAGCTGGCAAAAAAAATCATGACCTACAGAAATTGCATCATGTTTTTATTAAACTATAGTGTAGCCTTTTGCCCCAATAAAAGAAATAATAATTATTTTTCTCAATATGCTTTATAGAAACATTTCCCTAACCCATTAAATTCTGTAATAGGTAACTACCACAAGTTTTTTTTAAGTGAATGACTGAGGACCATTTTCCAAGATTTTAATGCTACATTAACAACTGAAAAAAACATGTTCTAAAGAAGAAAATAGCATTACTTTTTTTTTCTCCTGAAGTGATAAATTAAAGCATTGTCTCTTTACCTTATTTATATTTTATTTTTGCTATTTATCTTACTAAATATTTTAACAATTTGTCAATGCAGATTACGATGATTTTAAAACTATTGCTGTACGATTTAAATAACTAAAAAAGCTGTTGTCACTTATGCTAATAATAAATGTCATCATTTTAAAATGAACACTTTAATCATCATAATTATGTTAGTAGTTTTTATACTTATTGCCTGAAGTGCTGAAGTTGAGGACAGTTAGCCATGCCTTAAGGGTCTAGTCTGGTGTTAATAAATAAATAAAAATAAATAAATAACTGACAGCTGATTACCTAAAAAAATTCAGGGACTTGCTTATTGTGTACTGAACATAGCAGTAGGTTGCAGATATATTTCAAATTAAACAGTCCACTTTCATTAGTTTTAGTCTTCCTCTTGGCTTGTAAATTAATACAATAATGAAGATATTTTTATTTCTTTTTTTAAAAATAATGTCTGATTGAAAATATGTTTCAGCTACATTATAAAGTGTATTTTGTATGAGTCTGGTACTCACAGGGGTTGCTCTGAATTACTGATGCCATGGCAATCATTCCTTTATGGAACAGGAATTATCTCTTATTTACAAAAAGGAAAAAGGTGTCTCCAGGCATAATTAGAAATTGCTCATTATATTAGATAAACAAATGGCCTAAGGGTAATCTGTAATCCAAAGTTTATTAAGCAAATCTGAAAGTCATTATGCAAGATTACTTTTTCAAAATGTTTGCCTAGCCTTAGGTGGTGTTCCTTAAGAAGTCGTATGGGATAACTTCCCTCAGAATAGTCTGATGAGAGTTTGATAAGAATGAAAATATTTGAATTGAATTTCAGATCTTCACAATCAGTATCTATGAGCAAGGGCCCCTAGAATCTGCATTTTAAAAAGCTAATTTCTTAAAAATATAGTTTTAGAATTAATTCACAGATGTCAGTAATTGCCATTGTTAAAAACAAACAAACAAACAAAACACTATTTTAAACATGTTTCCTTAAGCTACTTTGTTTAGGGGAGCCCATTCAGGTGAACCTTGTGTAAGAACAAATAAAAATAAAAAAAAAAATAAGAGTTTAATTCTCCCTTTTGAAAATAAGGGAAGAGACTTCTTCGTGCTCTTTTTTCTTAGAGTATTTACTTTAGAAAAATTACCCTTGTAAGTATTTTCTCCTCTTTTTAAAATGTATATAAATCCTTTTGGAAACTAGATAGGTCTTTTGTCAGATTTATGACCCAGGAATGATTGTTTCAAGGACCTAGGAGACTTCTTTTTGAAATTCAGACACTAAGGAAGATAGCACCCCTTTTTCCCAGTTTCTGTGGGAAGATAGGAGGCTAACTTCCCTGGGCACTTTGCTCCAATTTGAAAATCTACCTCTGTCATAAAGTCATAAAATATAAGGCTTGTCTTTCCTGTGCATAAAGTCAATAAGCTAACACAGATAGTCATTGATTACTACATTAGACTAGGATGAAGTATGTGTGACAAAAAGTGCTGTCAAGTCCTCTAACTTAAGGACTGGTTATTATTATTATTATTATTATTATTATTATTATTATTATTATTATTATTATTATTTTAATCTTAGAAAGGGGTTGTATCTGCTTGGCTATTAAAGGGGTGAGATTCCTTTCTGTCTTTGCAATCTCTTAGCAGATCTCCTGTGATGCATATCGCTTTTGGTGGGTGGTGGGGGCATGGCGCACAGTGTGGCTTGCGGGATCTTAGTTCCTGGACCAGGGATCAAGCCTGGGCCCCAGAGGTGAAATCACCACCGGACCGCCAGGGGATTCCTGTATATCACATTTTGATTTAATGCTCATTCAACAATAGAAGTGTTCTCTTTCTCTGCTAACTGTGGAGAGAATATCTAGGTTGGGAGAATATTTTATTTTTAATTATATTTCCCCAGCACTTGCAAAGCCAGTGCCTTCCCAAGTGAGTTGGTAACTTGGATATATGAAACACACTGGAGTAAGAAATTATCAATGTTAGTGACTATGGCAAGCTATAGTATTTACATTCCTGTTAATGGCATGACCATTCAATTTTTAAGCAGTAGTCAATATAAATAAAACTTCAGGTCATGGACTGCCATTTTTCAGCCTTACTTTATGAATTAGCTGTGTTCTTGAAAAAAAATTGTATTGTTAAAAACAAGACAACAGGTTCAAAATGGAGTCACTTCTGGTAAGCCCCTCATCACCAAACTGAGACTTAATTACAGTTTCAGGTCTCCCAGAAATGGAATCTTAACCAGTCAATCAGGAATTGCCTGATCAGCACTAGTTATGCAATCCATCTGATAGACCCCTGCCATCTACTGCAAAGGAAAGAAACTTTGCAATAACCAACTCGCTTTTTTTTTTTTTTTTTTTGCCTAGTACAACTTCCTTGTTTATCCTCCCTTCTGCATATGAAATTTCATTTTGTCCAGCTCCTTGGAGTGCCTTTCTATCTAATAGATTGGATGCTGCTTGATTCGAATTGATTTCTGGTCAAATAAACTCTTAACTAAAAAAAAAAATGCCTCAGTTTATCATTACACAGTTCTGGTGTCAGAAGAGGAAAACTGAAGGAAACCCCCCAGAAGGCCCTTAGGAGCACCAAGCAACCAGACATGGGTACCTGTTGAGCCCCTTGAGCTTGCTGCTTTTTTGGTGCCTCTGGAGGTCCTATGTAAGTCCCTCTCAGATCCTAGCTCCACAGATTTTTGTGCTTTGAGCTTTTAGACTTTGTTCAAGCATTTCTTTCTCCTAACTGGGTCTGGAAACTGGCTAGAGTAGGACTGGGTCCAACTTAAAAACTGGGCTAGATCCAGTGCGAGGCCTTGGGTGAATAAAATTGTGTTTTAAGTTGAACAAGCAGGTTAACCTTACCAAAGATAATCTCAAGTGGCAGTGGCCACAGGGGAGAACTATGAACTTAGGTAAGTTATCCATTTATGGGGTGCTCTAGAGAAAAAGAGATATCAGCCACACTCACCATAAAGGGTAGAGGGAGACTAGTTTTCCTCCTGTACAGTTTCTGGTTACCAGGATGAGACTCTGGGACACCTCACTTACTCCAGAGCCTACAGATGTGTTCCTGGGAAAATTGAGAGAAGCTGGCAAAGGGTGAGAATTCTTACCAAAGTCAGCTCTCCCAAATCTCTATCTATGGTGCCTGGTTGAGAGACAAAGTTAAAATTTCATGTTGTTCCTTCCTCTCTGAATTTAGATTGGCAGGAAAAAATCTTTTGTAAGAATTAGATCTCTGAAATGTGACTTGTGAATTTGCTATCATATAACCATTGATCATCAATCCTTTCTCCTCCATGGACAGCTATTGATTTCTCGTTTGCATCTGCCTGTATGTCTCATTTTGTGTAGCCAGAGTCCTATGACTGTTGCCAGCTCTCAGGGGTTAGGTGGGAAGCCTCTTGAAACCATTCAGGCTGCAACCTAATTTTCTGAAGAATTAAAAACAACTGTACTAGTCTTACAAATCTAGTCAGAAATTGTGCCAGAAACACAATTTGATTCCAACAGTCCTTTTTAAAATTTCTTTTTATTGAAGTATAGTTGAATTACAATGTTGTGTTAATTACTGCTGTACAAAGTGACAATTATAAATATATATATATATATTATTTTTCATATTATTTTCCATTATGGTTTATCACAGGATATTGGATATACTTCCCTGTGCTATACAGTAGGACCTTGTTGTTTATCCATTCTATATATACCAGTTTTCATCTGCTAACCCCAAACTGCCAAGCTAATCCTCTCCCACCACCCTCCTCCTTGGAAACCACCAGTTTATTCTCTATGTCCCTGATTCTATTTCCAACTGTTCTTTTATAAACAAGCGAGTTTTGCATTATAGTGCATGTCTTGTGGCTAAAATTTTTAGATAAAAGCTATATGATCTCTGTTTGCATCTGCCTGTATGTTTCTATACGTCTGTGTATGTTATAAATGTGTGATTTTTTTTCTACCTCTTGATGGTATTGCCAAAATTAGTTTGTAAAGAGCTCTATGTAATTGGCTTAAAGTCAAACACATGTTTATATGTCAAGTATATACTCAGAAATATAGAAACTAACCCAAAAGTTTTTTGAGTTCACATGATCTAAGGTAATCTTTGGTAAATAAAAGCTAGTTTAAATTTGTTGAATTAATTAAAATAGGCATGTCTTTATAGTTTTCAGCATGAAATATAACACTTTTATTCTATCTAGGGTTATTTAAAGTCAAATAAGCTCATGTTATCTCTCTTAAGAAGCTGTCAACAAGAAAGATAATTAAGATAATGAACTATTCAATATCTCATGAAATTTTGTGAGTAATCTAAACATAACTGTTAAGAACAAGCAAATAGAGGATGTAAGGTAAAAGTTTATAAATGAACATTTTTTAAGTATAATTGACTTTCAATATTAGTTTCAGGTGTACAACATAGTGAATTAATATTTTTCTAGATTATACTCCATTTAAAGTTATTACATAATAATGACTATATTTCCCTGTGCTCTACAACATATTCTCGTTACTTATTTATTTTGTACACAATATTTTGTGTCTATTAATCCCATATACCTATCATGTCCCTTCCCATTCCCTATCCCCTTTGGTAACAACTATTTTTTTTTCTCTATATCTGTAAGTCTGTTTCTCTTTTGTTATATTCATTCATTGGTTTTATTTTTTAGATTCCACATGTAAGTGATAACATAGAATACTTCTCTTTCTCTGTCTGATATTTCACTAAGCATAATACCCTCTAGGTACATCCACATTGTTGCAAATAGCAGAATTTCATTTATTAAGGCTGAGCAATATTCCAGTGTGTGTGTGTGTGTGTGTGTGTGTGTGAAATAATGGTACTATGAACATTGGGGTGAATGTATCTTTTTGAGTCAGTGCTTTTATTTTCTTTGGTTATATGCCCAGCAGTGGAACTGCTGGAACATAAGGTAGTTCTATTGTTTTTTGAGAAACCTCCATACTATTTTCTATAGTGGCTGCCCCAATTTACATTCCCATTCCCCCAAACAGTGTACTAGGGTTCCCTTTCTCCATATTTTCTCGAACATTTGCTATATGTAAACTTTTGGAAAATTTATTTGTTATTTGTACACTTAAAAATAATATTACTTGGGCTTCTCTGGTGGCGCAGTGGTTGAGTGTCTGCCTGCCGATGCAGGGGACACAGGTTCGTGCCCTGGTCGGGGAGGATCCCACATGCCGTGGAGCACTTGGGCCCGTGAGCCATGGCCTTTGAGCCTGCACGTCCAGAGCCTGTGCTCCGTGGCGGGAGGGGCCACAGCAGTGAGAGGCCCACGTACCACAAAAAAAAAAAAAAAATTTCTTTATGTATTTGGCTGCACCAGGTGTTAGTTGCAGCATGTGGGTTCTTAGTTGCAGCATGTAGGATCTAGTACCCTGACCAGGGATGGAACCTGGGCCTCCTGAATTTGGAGCATGGAGTCTTAACCACTGGACAACCAGGGAAGTCACTATTTGTACACTTTTTGATGATCGCCATTTTGACAGGTGTTAGGAGATATCTCATAGTGGATGATGCTGAGCATTTTCTCATGTGCCAGTTGGCCATCTGTATGTCTTTTTTGGAACAATGTCTATTCAGGACTTCTGCCCATTTTTAATTGAGTTGTGTGTTTGTTTGATATTGAGTTGTATGAGATATTTATATATTTTGGATATCATCCCCTTAATCTGTCATACCATTTGCAAATATTTTCTCCCATTCAGTAGATTGTCTTTTCTTTTAGTTGATAGTTTCCTTTGCTGTGAAAAGTTTTTAAGTTTAATTAGGTCCCATTTGTTTATTTTTGCTTTTATTTCTTTTGCCTTAGAAGGCAGACTCAAAAATTATTGCTATGGTTTATGTCAAAGAGTGTTTTGCCTATGTTTTCTTCTAAAAGTTTTATGGTTTCTGGTCTTACATTTACTTCTTTAATCCATTTTGAGTTTATCATTGTATGTGGTATCAGGAAATATTCTAATCTCATTCTTTTGAATATAGCTGTCCAGTTTTCCCAGCACCAATTTTGAAGAGACTGTCTTTTCTCCATGGTATATTCTTGCCTCCTTTTCATAGATTAACTGATCATAAGTGCATGGGTTTACTTCTGGGCTCTCTATTCTGTTCCAGTGATCTGTGTGTCTGTTTATGTGTCAGTACCATGTTGTCATGATTACTATAGCCTGTAGTATAGTCTGAAATCAGGGAGCTCAATACCTCCAGTTTTGTTCTTTTTTCTCAAGATTGCTTTGGCAATTTGGGGTCTTTTGCGGTCCCATATAAATTTTAGGATTATTTCTGTGAAAAATGTCATGGCAGGTATTGCATTGAATCTGTAGATTGCCTTGGTAGTATGGACATTTTAACAATATTAATTCTTCCGGTCCAAGAACATGGGATATATTTCCATTTCTTTGTACATTTTCAAATTCCTTCATCAATGTTTTACAGTTTTCAGATTATAGGTTTTTCAACTTCTTGGTTAAATTTATTCCTATGTATTTTATTTTATTTTTTTGATGTGATTTTAAATGGAATAGATTTCTTGCTTTTTATTTCTGTTAATTCACTTTTAGTGTGAACAAAAGGGATATTTGCAGGATATTTGTATCCTGCAAATTTACTGAATTCATTTATTAGTTCTAATAGTGTTTTCTGTATGTGGTATGACATTAGCTGCAAATAATGACCATTTTATTATTTCCCTTCCAATTTGGAAGTCTTTTATTTCTTTTTCTTATCTGTTTTCTCTGACTAGGATTTCCTATACTATGTTAAAAGGAAGGGACAAGAGTAGGCTTTCTTGTCTTCTTCCTGATTTTAGAGGAAAGGCTTTCAGCTTTTCACCAGTAAGTGTGTTAGCTGTGGGTTTGTCATAAATGACCTTTATTATGTTGAGATATGTTCCCTCTAAAAAACTTTGATGAGAGTTTTTATCAAGGATGGTGAATTTTGTCAAATGTTTTTTCTGTATCTATTTGAGATAATCATGTGATTTTTATCCTTCCTTTCATTAATGTGGTGTATCTCATCCATTGATTTGTGAATATTGAACCATTTTTGTGGCCCTTGAACGAATCCAACTAGATCATGGTGTCTGATTCTTTTTATATATTGTTGGATTCAGTTTGCTAACATTTAGTTGAAATTTTTTGCATCTATATTAATCAGAGACTTTGGCCTGTAGTTTTCATTTATTTATTTGTTTCTTTCTTTTCTTCCCTTTTTTTCTTTTTGGAGTGTCTTTTTCTGTTTTTTTTTTTTTTTTTTTTTCTTTTTAGCAAAACTTAGAGTTTATTGAATTAGCACAAGAATGTAGTGTATTAATTAAGAAAAGACTATAACTAATTAAGGAAGAATAGTAAAGACAGAGGTTTATATGGCACTGAATTGGGGAAGCACCTATATGAAAATCTAAGCAGCACTGGGAAGCCCCTGGAACAGCAATCTGGAGTCCCAATTGGGAAAAGGCCCCAGGCAGTGTCTCTACTCCTAAGCCTACATGCAAATTTGCAGCTCTGGTTATTGTCTAAGTCTTAAGTCTTGGAGTGTTATCTGATCCCTGGGGGCTGGCCAGGCCCTCAGGATTCAAGGAGTCCCAAGACTCACTCCCTATCTTATCTAATGATTTAGAAGGTGTTCTTGCACCACCCCTGCAGGCCTGCATGTACCTCAGCAGTTTGGCAAGTAGCCAACTTTGCCCAGTCAGAGAGAGGCCTAGAGCTGCCTCCATAGCATGAACAAGACTACTTTACTAGCTTCCCCAATATTTGGCCTCTATGATTATTTATGCTGAAGAGTGTAAGAATAAGACAATATAACATGATCAGTTTTTCAGATATGGTAGGATAAATAACAATTCCAAATAGTAAGTAAGATCAATAAAATCAAAGATACAAGCAGTGGATTAAATAATGTAGAGAACAATTTTTGAGCCTTGGGGGACTGAGTAAAGTAAAAGTCCCACCAAGAATGAGAGTTATGTTTTTGTACATTAATTCCCACATCCATTAATTTGTTAGCTGCAATAGTAGTAACAGTAGAGTGTTCTAACAAAGTACATTTACGTTTACCTATAAATTTTTATAGTAACTCTGTTTCCTGTAATATTTTATTTAAAGGTTCAAGTGGTAAGCTAACTTTAGTAACAGGTAAAGTAGGGATTAGCATTTGAGTCCACAACAATTGTGATTGTACAGGGGGAAAGTAATATGTTGTCCCCATCCAATATAAGTGATCTACATGTGCTAAACATCCCGAAAAATTGGTCCCTAGCTAATAAGTAGAAGTTGTGTTTATATCATCAGTTACAATACATATAAACTGGGGAGCAACTTCAAAAAACATACTATAGGATTTAAGAAAAATAGCAGGTTTATGGTGGCCCTGTAGAATGAATTTGGAAATGTTCCATCCTCTTCAGTTTTTTGAGTAGCTTGCGAAGGACAGGTATAATCTCTTCTTTATATGTTTGGTAGAATTCCTCTGTGAAGCCATCTGGTCCTGGACTTTTCTTTACTGAGAGTTTTTTAAATTACAAATTCAATTTCACTACAAGTGATCAGTATGTTTACATTTTCTATGTCTTCCTGATTCAGTCTTGAAAGTTTGTATGTTCCTAGAAATGTGTCCATTTGTTCTAGGTTGTCCAATTTATTGCCATTTCACTCTCCTTAGTATTCTCTTATGATTTTTTTTTTATCTCTGTGGTATTGGTTATTATGTTTCCTGTTTTATTTCTTATTTTGTTTTTTTGGGTCCTCTCTATTTTGTTCTTGATGAGCCTAGCTGCATGTGTTTATATCTGAAGTGAGTCTCTTATAAGCTGCACATAGATTGTTCTTGTTTATATTTTTTTATGCAATCCACAACTCTATGTATTTTGATTCGAGCATTGAGCCCATTGATGTTTAAAGTAGCTATTGATAGGTATGTATTTATTGTCATTTTATTACTAATTTTCTGGTTGTTTTTGTACTTTATCTCTGTACATTTCTTCTTCTTATCGTCTCTTCTCTTGTGGTTTGATGATCTCTTTAGTGGTATGCTTGTGTTCCTTTTTCTCTAGTTTCTGTGTGTCTATTAAAGATATTTGATTTGTAGTTACCACACGGTTCATATATGCTGACCTATAACTATAGCTATTTGTTTAAAACAAGTAGTGCTTTAAGTTCAAACACGTTATAAAAGATCTACATTTTTCCCTCCCATCCCCCAACTTTTGTATTTTTGATGTTATAGATTATATCTTCATGTTTATCCCTTCACTGTTTATTGTAGCTATAGTTGATTATATATATATATATATGTATATATTTTTTTTAATTTTAAACTTTGTACTAGCTTGTTTAAGTGGCTGACCCTCAGCCTTTACCATATATTTGAATTTACTAGTGGAATTTTTCATTTCCTATAGATTTTTACTTATTGTTATAGGCTTTTCTTTTCCACCTAGAGAAGACCCTTTAACATTTCTTTTAGAGTAGATTTAACATTGATGAACTCTTTTAGTTTCTGCTAAAGAACTTTCTGAGTTCTTTATCTCTCCTTCATTTCTAAATTATAATCTTCCTGGGTGGAATATCTTAAGTAGTAGTTTTTTCCCTTTCAGCACTTTGAATATTTCATGCCACGCCCTTCTGTCCTGCAAACTTTCTGCAAAAAAATCGGCTGATAGCTTTATGGATGTTCCCTTGTATATAACTCTTTATTTTTATCTTACTGTCTTTAGAATTCTTTTTTATCTTTAACTTTTGACATTTTAATTATTACATGCTGTGGAGTAGGTCCATCTGCGTTCATCTTGTTTTAAACCCTCTGTGCTTGCTGTACCAAGATATCTGTTTCCTTCTTCACCTTTGGGAAATTGCCAGTCATAATTTCATCAAAAATATTTTTGACCCTTTTCTCTTTCTCTGCTCCTTGTGGAATTGTTATTATGCAAATGTTGATATGCTTAATGTTGTCCCAGAGTCCACTTAACTGTCCTTATTTTCTAATTTGTTTTTGTTTTTGCTGTTCTGAATGGGTGATTTCCATTATTCTATTTTCCAGATGACTTATGTGTTTTTCTGTACCAGCTAGTCTGCTGTTAATACTTTCTAGTGTATTTTTCACTTCAGTTATTGTATCCTTCAGTTCTGGTTTTATATATATAGAATATTTATATAAATATTATATATTATATTTATATTACATACATATACAGTGTATATGGTAATAATATAAACATAATATATGATTATTATATTTACATCATATGTAATTTATATTATATATTAGAATAATATAAATATAATATATAATATTTATATTATACCTAATATATATTGTATAATATAATCACATATATAATTATATAAAATTATAATATATTATATAATTATATATTGTATATTATAATTATATATTATATATAATCTTATATTATTATTTATAATTATAAATAAATAGCATTATATTATACAATATATAAATAAATAGTATTATAATATACAATATATAAATACATAATTATAATTATATATATTTACATTATATATTATATAGTGTATATAATATGTATATATAATATATGTATATAATATAACATGCATTATATAACTATATATTATATAATATAATAATCATAATTATAATAATTAAATATATAATATATATGATATATACAATATATCATATACATAACATATAATATATATGTTTCTTATATTACATAATATATTATACATAACATATATTATACATTACATATTATATATAATATAATATGTAATTATATATAATATATGAAGTATATAAATATATATTGCATGTAAATTATATTTCATTACTATATAATAAATTAAATTATATAATATATTACATTAATAATACATTACATTATATTATATAATGAATGTAATATACAATATACATAATGCAATATAATATATATAATGTAATGTAATATATAATATATAATATAACATAATGTAATATATAATACATATTATCTATGATATAATTAATATATAATTAAATATTATATGTAATATCAATAATATATAGCAATATTGTATGTTATTAATTATATAATGCATATTATATAAAATTAATAACAATATTTTTAATATTACATAAAATACATGATATGTGATGTGATATTTTATATTATATATAATTATATTATTTATATATATTATGCATTATAATATATTTTATTATATACAATATAATATATATTTATTATAATAAAATATATTTATATAATTATATATTAATAATATATAAATAATTATATATTTATATATTATTATATATTATATCATTTATAGTATATTATTTATATTATATTATTAATAATATATTATATATATATATCTGTGTGTCCAACAGCTTTAGTAGTAGAGTTGGATTTGAAGTGAACAAAAATCACATCTTTCTTCAGGGTATACAGGCAGCTATCACCTTGTTAGGAGGTGGGGCTGGAGACGTAGTAGCTAGGGCTGGAGCTGTGTATGAGCCAGTGCTTCTCCTCTGCTCAGTGGTTATGTCTGCCTTATTGTGGGTTAGGTCAGGTTCCAGGGTGCTGGAGCAGATGCCCTGAGTGTTGGGTACAAATTGGCTCAACTCCCTTTAAATGTGTCCTCTCTCCCCCTCCCAACACTGGCACCCTCACCCCAGTGGGGAGTTGTCCTAGAGAAAGAGGAACTGGTGTCGTCACTGGACATGAGTCTGAGCATAAGCTTTGCTAGTAAGACCAGAGTCAGAGACCTGGACTGCTTCTGATGTAGTACCTCTGTAAGCATCAGTAATAACTGCCCCTGCCCTGCTCAGATGCCCCTTCAGGTCTGAGATTCCTGTGTCCCTAACAGCTGATCTCTCCCCTCAGCCTCTGCCATCCTCTTTGATATGGAATTGCACCACAGTGCAAGTGGGGCCTGTGTGGGTTCTCAAGGTGGGTTGGGGCATGGGCTGTGGTAGTCCAGCCTCAGATGGAGACTGGTACTACTTCTGATGTGCTTTCTGTATAAGCAGCCGTATATAAACTGCCACTGTCCTGCTCAGATGCCATTTTGGACAGCTCTCTTCCCAGTGTGGAGCTGCATCTTGAAAGAGATGGGGCTGGAGCAATTGCTTGACTCAGGCTGGAACACACACCAGGGCAATTGTGGGAAACAGACCAGCCACATGTGCCATCTCAATTTGCCCTCTCTGCTCTGCTTCAGGAGCAAGCAAGTATGCATGCATTCCTCACAAGTGGAGTCCAGGCTTCCCACAGCCCTCCTATTAGTCCCGTCAACCCTCCACCTAGCCAAGGGGGTAGCCTTCCCTGTGTTGGCTAGGACTGGGTGCCCAATATGTGACTTAAACTGCTCATTCCCCAGGGAGGTTGTCTGTCCATGTAATCTCTTTTTACCTGTAAGTCCCCTCCCAGGGGCACAGGTCCCAACCTCGTTTCTTCTCTTCCCTTTCCACCTAATTCTGTGTGAATATTTCCTACAGCCTTGGCTGTACTGGCGTCTTTCTGTCAGTCTCCAGTTAAAATTCTCCCACATATAGATGTATTTTTGTTGTGTTCTTGTGGGTAGTTGAGTTCCATGTCCTCAAACTGTACCATCTTGATCTTTTCTATATAAATTAACTTTTAAACCATAATTGTGTTTACAGTAAGTCTACTTAAAAATAACTTCCAAAATATTTTTTTTTAGTAACTTGAAAATTTAAAGTTATACTGAGATAGGCTAAATGATGGATATTTATCAAAAACCTAGATTATTTCCAAATAACATAAAATACTGAAACATTAATTATTGAACACAAATTTATCTACTTTTGTCTTATTACATTGGACATAAATGTATTTTGGTTTACCAGTTAACATGTCTTGTGTCACATTTCAAAACTTACCATGAGAAAGAATATACAACTAGAAATTATGAAAACATATTTATAACTTTACCAATCTAGAGAATACTAGTTTTAATAGACAGTCCACAATTGCTTAGCTTTTAGTTTTCACTAGGAATAAAAAAATCTAAGAGTTAAGAATCCCACTTGATATACATGATGAAAATTACTTAGAAATATTGATTTACAGAAATTAGGATTGACATATATACCCTACTATGTATAAAATAGAAAACTAATGAGAACCTACTGTAGCACAGGGAACTCTATTCAATACTCTGTGGTAACCTAAATGGGAAGGAAAGCCAAAAAATAAGGGATTTATGTATATATATAGCTGATTCACTTTGCTACACTGCAGAAACTAATACAACATTGTAAAGCAACTATACTCCAATAAAAGTTAATTTTTTTTTAAAAAAAAAAGAAAGAAAACAACTGTGTATGGAATGTAGTTAAGGAAAGCAAAATGACTGATTGTTACAGAATAAAAAAGAAAGGAAAAAAAAATCCTAGGACAAAATCTGAATGTATGTATAAAAAGTTGTAGAAGGTTTGTAGAAAGGAATTTTATGTATGGTCAAGTTGGCTAAGATTGGAATGAGTTTATTTAAGTTTTTAAAGAATGAATTATAGGGCTTCCCTGGTGGCACAGTGGTTGAGAGTCCGCCTGCCCATGCAGGGGACACGGGTTCATGCCCGGTCCGGGAAGATCCCACCTGCTGCGGAGTGGCTAGGCCCGTGAGCCATGGCTGCTGAGCCTGCGTGTCCAGAGCCTGTGCTCCGCCACAGGAGAGGCCGGAACAGTGAGAGGCACACGTACCGCAAAAGAAAAAAAAAAAATAAAAGAATGATTATAGAATTGTTTTTCTCTCTGTTAAAAGGACAGAGTATTATTTGACTAATGGTCTGCTCTTGACAAGAGATTGTGAAAGTAATTTTTTTGTTTGTTTTTTATCCTTTTGGAAACTTACATGAAAATCAAGGATGTCTTATCAAAATAATTTAGTCTACTTCACTTTGTCATTAGCAGGTCATTATTATTACTTAAGAAAACTAAGTCTTCTCAATATTAACAGAGCTAAGTTTTGTTCACAACTGTGTAACCTTCTGTATTTGCCTTTAACATCTTCTTTTGTCACTTTGGTTGAATAGATTATGAAGTATTATTTAGTAATAATCCAAGATCCTATTTAGTCAAATGTTCAAACCTTTTGATGCTTTGACAACTTCCCCAAATCAGTCTTTTTGACCTCAAAGTTATTTTGAGGCTTCCCTGAGGGCCTGTGGAAAATCTCAAAGGTTTTGCCTCTCACCTTGTAAAAGAGAGATGCTAAACTAATTAAACTTACTGTATGTTAACTTACATGGAAAACATTGTCAAATATGTGATGACAAACCTACTTATGTTATATTGGTATGGATAAATGTTATTAATATAAGGGTTCTAGAAATGTTATGAAATTCCTAAAAATCTGATATGTCCTGGGATTATATCAGTCATAATTCCAGTTACTATCTTAAAAAATGTTACATGTCACAGAAATAACCCAATTTCCTTTTCAATTCTATTATAATTAACTCTCATTAGATCTTTAACCATTGGCATTTTTAAGTCTTTTATCATCTACAGACAGTTTTTGTTTTACTCTGATGCTTTTACAAAAGTGAGATTCATAGAATGGACCTTACCAAGTACTCTTGGTCACCGACACTGCTACCATATTACAAGGTGTTGAAACTTTGGTGCATATTTTACAACTAAAGAAGGCTCCACATGACATCTGGTCCTGTGCAAATACTGGAGACCTCAAGGTTAAATTGACAAGGAAGAGTAGAAGATCACATTGAAGTAGACTGCTTCATTTCAGGATGTTGGATCAAGAATATTTCTTTCCATTCCTCCTTCCCTCTCTGAAAAATTTTCCTAATACTTACACCATGAAGGTCTTTATGATTCTTTAGTTCACATTTTATCTTGTTCTGGCCTGGAAAGATAATGCCATTGTTTACATATTTAAGGGCATTGTGTGTGTTTAAAGAAACCTCCAAACGACTGTTGGATTTGTCATGATTCTGGTGATTCTGTAGTTCTGCTCACCACAAAATCCTCCCTGATTTCCAATGTCTCAGTTTCTCTGGAAGAAACTCAGCCCTCTCTCTATTATGTCAACCTCTCTAATCCTGGAGGTCCATTTCCCTACCTCTGCTTAACAAGTGCAAACACAGGGAACTTGGAATGCAACCTTGGTACAAAGAAAGGAGCACAAGGCAAGGGTAATCACAATAAAACCACCTGTGTGGTCTATAAACATTTAAATTTCCCATGTAAATGGTAACATACAGTATTTGTATTTCTCTATCTGACTTACTTCACTAAACATAATACCCTCAAGGTCCATCCACATTCTTGTAAATGGCAGAATATCCTTTTTATGGTGGAATAATATTCCAGTGTGTGTGTGTGTGTATAATAACATATATCTATTTATATGTTGATGAACACATGTATCAACACATGCATGCATCTTTTTTTTTTCTGAGCATACACCTACAATTTATTGTGCATAATTTCTAGCATTGAGATTTACACTGAATATTGCTTTTTTTTTAACACCGTTATTGGAGTATAATTGCTTTACAATGCTATGCTAGTTCCTGCTGTATAACAAAGGGAATCAGCTATAGATATACATATATTCCTATATATCCTCCCTGGTGCATCTCTCTTCCACCCTCCGTACCCTACCCCTCTAGGTACACAAAAAACATTAACCTGATTTCCCTGTGTTATGCGGCTGCTTCTGACTAGCTTTCTATTTTATATTTGGTAGTTTATATATGCCCATTCCACTCTCTCACTTCTCCCCAGCTTACTCATCCTGCTCCCTGTATCCTCAAGTCCATTCTCTATGTCTGTGTCTTTATTCACGTCCTACCCCTAGGTTCTTCAGAACTTTTTCTTTTTTTTTAGATTCCATATATATATGTTAGCATAGGTAATTGTTTTTCTCTTTCTGACTTACTTCACTCTGTATGACAAAATGAAGGTCCATCTATGTCATTACAAATAACTCAATTTCATTTCTTTTTATGGTTGAGTAATATTCCATTGTCTATATGTGCCACATAATTATCTATTCATCTGTCGAGGGACACTTAGTTTGCTTCCACGTCCTGGTTATTGTAAATAGTGCTGCAATGAACATTGTCGTGTATATCTGTTTTTGAATTATGGTTTTTTCAGGGTATATGCCCAGTAGTGGGATTGCTGGTTTCTATTGTAGTTCTATTTTGAGTTTTTTAAGGAACCTCCATACTGTTCTCCATAGTGGCTGTATCAAGTTACATTCAAACCAACAGTGCAAGAGGGTTCCTTTTTCTCCATACCTTCTCCAGCATTTATTCTTTGTAGATTTTTTGATAATGGCCATTCAGACCTGTGTGAGGAGATACCTCATTGTAATTTTGGTCTGCATTTCTCTAATGATTAGTGATGTTGAACATCCTTTCTTTTATTTGTTGGCAATCTGTATATCTTCTTTGGAGAAATGTCTATTTAGGTCTTCTGCTCACTTTTTGACTGGAGTGTTTGTTGTTTTTAATATTAAGCTGCTTGAGCTGTTTATATATTTTGGAGATTAATCCTTTGTCTTCTGATTCATTTGCAAATATTTTCTCCCATTTTGAGTATTATCTCTTCATCTTGTCTGTAGTTTCCTTTGCTTTGAAAAAGCATAGTTTCATTAGGTTCCACTTGTTTACTTTTGTTTTTATTTCCATTACTCTAGGAGGTGGATCAAATAAGATCTTGCTGTGATTTATGTCAGAGTATTCTTCCTATGTTTTCCTCTAAGAGTTTTATAGTGTCTGGTATTACATTTAGGTCTCTAATCCATTTTGTGTTTATCTTTGCGTATCAAGTTAAAGAGTGTTCTAATTTCGTTCTTTTTTTTTTTTTTTCGGTACATGGGCTTCTCACTGTTGTGGCCTCTCCCATTGTGGAGCACAGGCTCCAGACACGCAGGCTCAGCAGCCTTGGCTCATGGACCCAGCTGTTCTGTGGCATGTGGGATCTTCCCGGACCAGGGCAAGAACCCATGTCCCCTGCATTGGCAGGCAGACTCTCAACCACTGTGTCACCAGGGAGGCCCTAATTTCGTTCTTTTGCATGTAGCTGTCCAGTTTTCCCAGCACCACTTATTGAAGAGACTGCCTTTTCTCCATTGTATATCCTTGCCTCCTTTGCCATAGATTAGTTGACCATAGGTGCATGGGTTTATCTCTGGGCTTTCTATCCTCTTCCATTGATCTATATTTCTGTTTTTGTGCCAGTACCATGCTGTCTTGATTGCTGTAGCTTTGTAGTATTGTCTGAAGTCAGGGAACCTGATTCCTCCAGCTCCGGTTTTCATTCTCAAGATTACTTTGGCTATTAGAGGTCTTTTGTGTTTCCATACAAATTGTGAGTTTTTTTGCTCTAGTTCTGTGAAAAATGCCACTGGTAGTTTGGTAAGGATTGCACTAAATCTGTAGATTGCTTTCGGTAGTATAGTAATTTTCACAAGGTTGATTCTTCCAATCCAAGAACATGGTATATCTCTCCATCTGTTTGTGTCATCTTTGATTTGTTTCATCAGTGTCTTACAGTTTTCTGCATAAAATTATTTTGTCTCCATAGGTAGGTTAATTCCTAGGTATTTTATTCTTTTTGCTGCAATGGTAAATGTGAGTGTTTCCTTAATTTCTCTTTCAGATTTTTCATCATTAGTGTATAGGAATGCAAGAAATTTATGTGCATTAATTTTGTATCCTGCTACTTTACCAAATTCATTGATTAGCTCTAGTAGTTTCCTAGTAGCATCTTTAAGATTCTCTACATACTGTATCATGTCATCTGCAAACATGACAGTTTTACTTCTTTTCTGATTTGGATTCCTATTATTTCTTTTTCTTCTCAGATTTCTGTGGGTAAAACTTCCAAAACTATGTTGAATACCAGTGGTGAGAGTGGCAACCTTGTGTCCTTCCTGACCTTAGTAGAAATGGTTTCAATTTTTCACCATTGAGAACGATGTTGGCTGTGGGTTTGTCATATATGGCCTTTATTATTTTTAGGTAAATTCCCTCTATGCCTTCTTTCTGGAGGGTTTTTATCATAAATGGGTGTTGAATTTTGTCAAAATGTTTTTCTGCATCTACTAAGATGATCATACTAGTTTTTCTCCTTCAATTTATTATATAGATTATCACATTGATTTGCATATATTGAAGAATACTTGCATTCTTGGGATAAACCCCAATTGATTGTGGTGTATGAACCTTTTATGTGCTGTTGGATTCAGTTTGCTAGTATTTTCTTGAGGATTTTTTCATATATGTTCATCAGCGATATTGGCCTGTAGTTTCTTTTTTTGTGACATCTTTGTTTAGTTTTGGTATCAGGGTGATGGTAGCCTCATAGAATAAGTTTGGGAGTATTCCTTCCTCTGCTATATTTTGGAAGAGTTTGAGAAGGATAGGTGTTAGCTGTTCTCTAAATGTTTGACAGAATTCACCTGTGAAGCCATCTGGTCCTGGGCTTTTGTTGTTGGAAATTATTAATCACAGTTTCAATTTCACTGCTTGTGATTGGTCTGTTTATATTTTCTATTTCTTCCTGGTTCAGTCTCTGAAGGTTGTACTTTTCTAAGAATTTGTGCATTTCTTCCAGGTTGTCCATTTTATTGGCGTATACTTTCTTGTTGTATTCTCTCATGATCCTTTGTATTTCTCCATTGTCAGTTGTTACTTCTCCTTTTTCATTTCTAATTCTATTGATTTGAGTCTTCTCCCTTTTTTTTCTTGATGGTTCTTGTTAATGGTTTATCAATTTTGTTTATCTTCTCAAAGAACTAGCTTTTAGTTTTATGGATCTTTGCTATTGTTTCCTTCATTTGTTTTCATTGATTTCCAATCTGATCTTTATGATTTCTTTCCCTCAACTTACTTTGGGGTTTTTTTGTTCTTTCTCAGATTGTTTTAGGTGTAAGGTTAGGTTGTTTTTTTGAGATTCTTCTTTCTTGAAGTCGTATTGCATTGCTATAAACTTCCCTCTTAGAACTGCTTTTGCTTCATCCCATAAGTTTTGGGTCATTTTATTTTCATTGTCACTTGCTTCTAGGTATTTTTTGATTTCCTCTTTGATTTCTTCAGTGACCTCTTTGTTATTTAGTAGCATATTTTTTAGCCTCCATGTGTTTATATGTTTTACAGTCTTTTATTGTTCCTGTAATTGATGTCTAGTCTCATAGTGTGTTGGTTGGTATAGATACTTGATAAATTTTCAATTTTCTTAAATTTACAAAGGCTTGATTTGTGACCCAAGATACAGTCTATCCTGGAGAATAGTCCATGAGCACTTGAGAAGAAAGTGTATTTTGTTGTTTTTGGATGGAATGTCCTAAAAATATTAAATAAGTCCATCTTGTTTAACGTATCACTTAAAGCTTGTGTTTCCTTATTTATTTTCATTTTTGGTCATCTGTCTATTGTTGAAAATGGGGTGTTAAACTCCCCTATTATTATTGTGTTACTCTCGATTTCCCCTTTTATGGCCATTAGCTACTGCTTTTTGTATTGAGGTTCTCCTATGTTGGGTGCATAAATATTTATAATGGTTATATCTTCTTGGATTGATCCCTTGATCATTATGTAATGTCCCTCTTTGTCTCTTGTAATAGTTCTTTATTTGAAAGTCTATTTTTTCTGGTATGAGGATTGCTCCTGCAGTTTTCTTTTAATTTCCATTTATAGGGAGTATCTTTTTCCATCCCCTCACTTTCAGTCTGTATGTGTCCCTAGGTCTGAAGTGGGTCTCTTCTAGACAGCATATATATGTGTCTTGTTTTTGTATCCATTCAGGCAGTCTATGTCTTTTGGATGGAACATTTAAGGTAATTATCAATATGTATGTTCCTATTACCATTTTCTTAATTGTTTTATGTTTGTTTTTGTACATCTTTTCCTTCTCTAGTATTTCCTGTCTAGAGAAGATCCTTTTGAATTTGTTGTAAAGCTGTTTTGGTAGTGTTGAATTCTCCTAGCTTTTGCTTGTCCATAAAGGTTTTAATTTCTCCATCGAATCTGAATGAGATCCTTGTTTTGTAATCTTGGTTATAGGTTTTTCCCTTTCATCACTTTAAATATGTCCTTCCATTCCCCTCTGGCTTACAGAGTTTCTGCTGAAAGATCAGCTAATAACCTTATGGGGATTCCCTTGTATGTTATGTGTTGCCTTTCCCTTGCTGTTTTTAAAATTTTTTCTTTGTGTTTAATTTTTGATAGTTTGAATAATGTGTGTCTCAGTGTGTTTCTCCTTGGATTTATCCTGTATGGGACGCTCTGTGCTTCCTGGACTTGATTGACTACTTCCTTTCCATATATTAAGGAAGTTTTCAACTTAACCTCTTCAAATATTTTCTCAGTCCCTTTCTTTTTGTCCTCTTCTTGGACTCCTATAATTCGAATATTGGTGCATTGAATGTTGCCCCAGAAGTCTCTAAGAATGGCATCAATTCTTTTAATTCTTTTTTCTTTATTCTGCTCTGTGGTAGTTATTTCCACTATTTTATCTTCCAGCTCACTTATCCTTTCTTCCACCTCAGTTATTCTGCTTTTGATTCCTCTAGAGAATTTTTAATTTCATTTATGGTATTGTTCATCATTGTTTGTTGTTTAGTACTTCTAGGTCTTTTTAAACATTTTTTAAAAAAATTTCTCCATTCTATTTCCAAGATTTTGGATCATCCTTAGTATCATTACTCTGAATTATTTTTCAGGTAGACTATTTCCTCTTCATTTGTTTGGTCTGGTGGGTTTTTAGCTTGCTCCTTCCTCTGCTGTGTATTTCTTTGTCTTCTCATTTTGCTTAATTTACTCTGTTTGGGGTCTCCTTTTTGCAGGCTGAAGATTTGTAGTCCCTGTTGTTGTTGTGTTCTTCTCCCAGTGGGTAAGGTTGGTTCAGTGTTTTCTGTAGGTTTCCTGGTGGAGGGGACTGGAGCCTGTGTTCTGGTGGATGAGGCTGCACCTTGTCTTTCTGGTGGGCAGAACCATATCCCATGGTGTGTTTTGGGGTGTCTGTGAACTTATTATGATTTTAGTCAGCCTCTCTGCTAATGGGTGGGTTTGTGTTTCTGTCTTGCTAATTGTTTGGCATAGGGTATCCAACACCGTAGCTTGTTGGTTGTTGAGTGGAGCTGGGTCTTTACATTGAGATGGAGATCTCTGGGAGAACTTTCACCTTTTCATATTATGTGGAGCTGGGATATCTCTGGTGAACCTATGTCCTGAACTTGGCTCTCCCACTTCAGAGGCTCAGGCCTTATACTTGGCCAGAGCATCAAGACCCTGTCAGCCACATGCCTTAGAAGAAAAGGGAGAAAATAAAAGAAAAAAAGAAGATAAATAAATAAAGTTTTTTAAATTAAAAAAACATATTAAAAATAAAAAGTTATAAAAAAAAGAAAGAAAGAAGAGAACAACCAAACCAAAAAGCAAATACAGCAATGCTAAAAAGCACTAAAAACTACACTAAAAAAAGAAGAAGAAATGGACAGGTAGAACCCTAGGACAAATGGCAAAAGCAAAGGTACACAGACAAAAATCACACAAAGAAACATACACATATACACTCACAGAAAGAGAAAATGGAAAAAATATATATAAAAAAGAAGGAAGAGAGCAACCAAATCAGTAAACAAATCTACCAATGATACTAAGCTCTTAATACTAAACTAAGATAAACATAAAACCAGAAACGAATTAGATGCAGAGAGCAAACCCCAAGTCTAAAGTTGCTCCCAAAGTCCACTGCCTCAATTTTGGGATGATTTGTTGTCTTTTCAGGTATTCCAGAGATGCAAGGTACATCAAGTTGTCTGTGGAGATTTAATCCACTGCTCCTGAGGCTGCTGGGAGAAATTTCCATTTCTCTTCTTTGTTTACACCGCTCCTGGGGTTCAGCTTTGCATTTGACACTGCCTCTGCTTGTATGTTGCCTCAGCGTGTCTGTTCCCCTCCCAGAGAAGACAGGATTAAAGTAGCAACTGATTAGGGGGCTCTGGCTCACTCAGGCAGGGAGTAGGGAGGTGTTCAGAATGCGGGTGAGCCTGCGATGGCAGAGGCCGGTATGACGTTACACCAGCCTGAGGAGCACCCTTTGTTTTCCCGTGGAAGTTGTCCCTGGATCATAGGACCCTGACAGTGTCAGGCTTCACAGGCTCCTGGGAGGGGAGGTGTGGATAGTAACCTGTGCTTGCACACAAGATTCTTGGTGGCAACAGCAGCAGGCTTAGCATCTCATTCCCGTCTCTTGGTGTCTGTGCTGATGGCTGCAGCTCCTGCCTATTTCTGAAGCTCATTTAGGCAGTTCTCTGTATCCCTTCTCCTTGCGCTCCTGGAAACAATGGTCTCTTGCCTCTTAGGCAGTTCCAGACTTTTCCCCGGATTCTTTCCCATCTAGCTGTGGTGCTCTAGCTCCCTTCAGATTGTGTTCATGCAGACAACCCCAGTCCTCTTCCTGGGATCTGACCTCTGAAGCCTGAGCCTCAGCTCCCAGCCCTCAACCACCTCAGTTGGTGAGCAGACAAGCCTCTCAGGCTGGTGTGTGCTGGTCAGAACAGATCCTCTGTGCAGGAATCTTTCTGCTTTGGTCTCTGCACCCCTGTTGCTGCACTCTCCTCTGTGGCTCTGAAGATTCCACCCACCCTCTTCTCCACCAGGGAAGGGGCTTCCTAGTGTGTGGAAACAATTCCTCCTTCACAGCTCCCTCCCAGAGGTGCCAGTCCTGTCCTTATTCTTTTGCCTCTGTTTTACCTTTTTCTTTTTTTTTTTTCCCAACCCATGGATGCAGGGAGTTTCTTGCCTTTTGAGAAGTCTGATGTCTTCTGCCAGCATTCAGTAGGTGTTCTGTACGAGTTGTTCCACATGTAGATGTAGGGTTTTTTTGTTGTTGTTGTTGTTGTTGTTTTTTGGTTTTTGGGTTTTTTGTGTGTGTGTGTGGTACGCGGGCCTCTCACTGTTGTGGCCTCTCCCATTGTGCAGCACAGGCTCTGGGTGCACAGGCTCAGTAGCCATGGCTCATGGGCATAGCCACTCCATGGCATGTGGGATCTTCCCGGACTGGGGCACAAACCCACATCCCCTGCATCGGCAGACAGACTCTCAACCACTGCACCACCAGGGAAGCCCTAGATGTAGTTTTGATGTGTTTGTGGGTAGGAAGGTGATCTCCACCTCTTACTCTTTCTCCATCTTGAAGGTGCCTCCATGTATCTTTTTGAAACAGTGTTTTGTTTTTTTTTTTACTTTTTTCAAATATACACCCAGGAGTTTAATTGCTAAATCTTACAGAAGTTCTATTTTTAGTTTTTTTTTTTTGTGTGTGTGGAAACTCCATACTTTTTCCATAGTGACTGCACCAATTTATGTTCTCACCAACAGTACACAATTGTTACATTTTCGCCACATCCTCTCCAATATTTGTCATCTGTAGACTTTTCAATGAAAGCAAAAGTCAGGTGTGACAGGTGTGAGGTTATATCTCAAAATAAATCTATATAACAAAACACAAATGGACTCACAGATGGAAACAAACTAGTGGTTACCATTGGGGAGAAAGGGAGGGACAGGATGGGGTATGGAAACAAGAGATACAAGCTACCATATATAAAATAGATAAGCAATAAGGATATATTGTATGGTACAGGGAAATATAGCCATTATTTTATAATAAGTTTAAATTTGTTTAATCTATAAAAGCATTGAATCACTATGCAGTATATTGAAAATAATATAATATTCTAAATCAGCTATACTCCAATTTAAAAATACCCTGGCCTCCACTGTCATCTTTCCAGCCCCAAGTTATAGACTCAATTGGGGATTTTCAGGAAGCATTCATGAGTCAAAATTAGTTTCCACTCTCATATCCCTACTCCCCTGGTTAGGAGTAAGTGAAAATGGGGCTGTAGTCAGAAATGTCTCCTCACTCTTGAAGATATTGCAGAATCTGTTGCTAAAACAATAGCTGCCTCACAAAAATCCCTGGACTCTCTGGTCAGATTTTTTCTTGATAAAAGAATAGCTTTTTATCATCTTTTAGATGATCAAGGAGGTGTTGTGCTATAGCCAACACCACTTTCTGCACTTGGATTAACTCCTGTGGGAAAGTTGAGATTCAGCTACATAAGATCACTGAACAATCCATTTGGCTTGAGAAAGTGACTCCTTCAGTGAGGTCTTTTTTTTAACATTTAATTCTGATCGGTTTGGGTCTCAGGGACCGTGGCTCTGAAGTGCACTAGACATTGGGAATTATCCTGTTTGTAATAATCAAAGCAGCCTCCTTGGTGTACTGCTCTCTCTCAAAAGCCTTGCATGCATGTTTTCAGCCACTGACCACTAAGCAAATAATCTCTCTAAGACTAGAATGTCAGAAAAGGAATGAAGAGGATGACCTACTTTAAAAATGTGAACCTGAAATTATGACTTGTAAATACCAGACTGAGGTTAGGTAAAAAAACTGCAAGAACTCCAGAGTCACAGCTGGGAGTAGTGCTAATGCCTTAAATTGTTATCACTTCTCTCAGTTAGGCTGAGAGTCTGATCAAAAGGGAGGAATTGTTAAAAATAAGATAAGTCCAAAATGGAGTCAATTATGCTAAGCCCTGCATCACCAAACAAAGACTTAATTATAGTTTCAGCTCTCTTAGAAATGAGATCTTAAAATAATCAATTAGGAATTGCCTGATCAGGACCAACTGTTTAATCTGCCTAATAGACTTCTGCTGTTCCCTAAAGGAAAGTAATTCTGCAAAAACAACAAACTTTTTTTGCCTAGTATAACTTCCTTGTTCCTACTCCTTTATGCCTGTAAAGGTTTGTCATTTTGTTCAGCTCCTGGTGATCTTTTCTACCTGCTAGACTGGGTGCTGCCCAATTTGAATCAATTTTGTTCAAATTAACTCTTAATATTTGTAATATGTCTCCGTTTGTCTTTAGTAGTTCACATACATAGACATACACAGAAACTTTTGAACTCACAAAAAAAATGTTCTGGTCTTTAGGTATTTTGGGAGTGATCACTTTTGGAGTTTCAAACTTTTGTAATCCCACTTAGCAGTACTAAACTTATTTTATCTTAAATTCTTATTATTTATTTCTATAAAACTACTGGGGACTTAGCATATAATACATGGTGGTGAGAAACTGCCTGCCATAGGAGTCCCCACATCACTTCCAGTCCATCGTGACATTATGACAGACTGAACGAAAGCACACCGATTTCCTGTAACTAGACTTGTCACAGGAAAATGGCCAGTTACAGAAAACTCTCAGTCCTTAACACTGAACTTCCTTTTCTAAAATGTTCCTAGACTTCTGGCTTGCCCCCTCCAGCCAACCAAAGACTGCCAGCTACACGTTGAGTCTCCTCCACTTCTACATTCCACATTAATAGATTGTTTGCCATTTCCATATTTCTTCTTTTTACTCTATAAGATTTACTCTCCTTTTTAATACCCTTAATCTCTACTGAAATGAAAGTGATGGTGGATATATTCCTTGATGTTTATGGATAAACATAATTTTATTATTTTATTATGTGTTAATTTTGTGTCAGGCTCAGTTTTGTCTTTGACAATAGTGTAATGTATATTTACTTGCTTCTTTCTCACACAAGAAGGAGGCTTTCTGAGGGTAAGAGTGTATATGTTTCTTATTGTATCCATATTGCCTGACACAGTGTCTGGCTCACTGAGAGACCCAATTGATATTAAGTGGACAAAAGCATGCTGTCTCAATAAAGCTGTTATTTAAAAAAAAAATCTTTAATTTTAATTGTAATATAATATTGGAAATAAAGAACACCCAAATGAGAACAAGCAAAAGCTATATTTTCAGTTTTTAATAGTAAAGAAGACAGCCACCATCACTTGCATTTTGGCAGATACTCAAAGGCAGGCAGAGGAGTGGGAAAACTTTATAGTGGGGAAAAGAGGAAGGTTTCAGAAATGCCCTGAAAGGATGTTGTTGATATGGGGAAGCTATATGAGGATAACTAGAAGCGAAGCATCCTGTGTGATTGCTTGGAAGTGTATATTTGGCTTTCTCAGGTTGGTCCTAACTTGGAAGCAGGACAAAAAAAAGGGAAACTGTCAAGTCCTTGCCATTTTGGGCTAATTGTTACAGAGGTTTTGTTTGGCTTCCTAAACTGATTTCATAATAGTCTGATGTCCTAGAAGTCTGACTTATAGATAGCAGGTTGGCTTCCTGGGTCTGTTACTGTAGATAATTGGTTGGCTCACTGGGTTGGTTGCTGCCAACTGTGGGTCAGAGTTCTATTCCCATATATGGTCTGGCCATTGTCAATTTGTATATTCTGTCTTCAATTCCTAAGAAACATGCTTTTGCTAGTTCATTCTTCTTAAAGAGCAGATCTGTTTTGTCTTATGCAGGTGACAAAATTTTTAGGTATCCTCCTGACCTACCAAGAAAAGTCAAAATTATTTAGCCTGACACATTCCAATCTCAGGGTGTCTTCTCAGCCTTTATAGCCTGCTGTTCTCTTCCATGCTTCTTGCACTGCAAGGAAACTGGGGTCCTTGCTACTGTGAAACATATCCATGCTTTCTTGCTTTTGTGTCTTCAAGTCAGCTCTTTTTCTTTTTCTGATCTCTTTTCCACCCATTCCTCATCTCTGCCAATTCCCATTATGCTATTCTTAAAGGCCAAGTCTAAATATGCTTTCCTCTTCTGAATATTCCATAAAATTTTACTTTAAATAATTTTTCATGGTTTAGCAGTAGGTAAGTATAATATGTATCCATTGCTTTTATCTATGCTAGGGAAATTATCTAAACCTTGAAATTTAATAATGCACCCATAGATACATTTCTTTTTTTTTATCGTGAGACTATAATCTTATATCTTTAAAGAAAAATAGTATTAGATGGGTTTTTTCATAAGTAGTTAAGAGTATTTGGCTTGCCAAATAAACTGATTAAAATATGGAAATGAAGTATGTTAACTTATACATCAGATCACAAGAAATAATTTTTGTTTTTAATGAAAAATATGGAGTACACAAATAAACCACAATCTCAATGAAAAAGACAAACACTATTCTTAAAGACCCATATTACCAGGTGACATTACTCAGCTATTGGTATCTTCATAAATCCCAAGCCCATAATTTGGTCTGAAATAGCACTTGCAATGAATTTAATTGCTAATGTCAACATAACAATTTCAAAGTAAAGTTTTTTACAGATGTGAAAGGAAGTTCTTAAGCTACCAGAATAGAAACTAATTCACCTCCTAAGAAAGATAGTCAGTTGGCTTTAAGCTGGAAAAGATAAGAAAATAAACTGAGAGATTACATGACAGATAATGATGTCACCGCTAGCTTTGAAGTCAACATATAACTATCAGAAAAAAATACATTTGTGAAGCAGTTTTATTCTAAAGAAAAGCAGTTTCATATAAATTGCAGCAGCAATATATATATATATATATATATATATATATATATATATATATATATATATAAGCAATGATGCATTATCCCCAGTAGGATTTATCTAAAGAATGGAAAACTGTATTAACGCTAAAAAATCCATCAGTGTAATTCACCCTATTAACAAGACAAAGAAATAACACCTTATGATCCTCTTAATAGATGCAAAAAAGCATTTGAAAAAATTCAATACCTATTCCTGAAAATGACTTTGCACGGACAGGGAAGAGATGGAACTTCTTCAATGAGGTAAGGGGGCATTTTAAGATAAAACTATAGTTAACATTATACTTAATGGTGAAATATTGAACTCTTTTTTGATAAGATCAGAAGTAAATCAAGGATTCTCATTCTCACAACTTCTATTCAACATTGTACTAGAGATTTGTTTATGTGAAAGATCCTAAGGCATCGATAAACACCTACTAGACCTAATACGTGGATTCAGCAAAGTCATAGGATGCAAGGTTAATTTGTAAAAAAACAACTTTTAAAAATATGATAGTAGCAAACATTTCAAAATCAAAAATAAAATTTAAAAATCCATTTACAATAGTTTAATGAGATATACATTATTTAGAACTTTTTTATTTACAAACAATATGAGCATTCTGTCTTAATGGTCTACATGCATGTTGTATACTGGGCAGTATTTTATACATGTTCTAATTTAATACTGACAATTTTTGAAGTAGATGATTTTGTCTATATCACCCATCCAAATGACACAGCTAGAAAGAAACAGGAATGGAGTTAAACTCCAGGCTGAGAGACTCTAAGTCCGTCTTGTTTTAATGATCTATATATCTATATCTATATCTATATCTATATCTCTATATATGGAAAATATATATAAAGTATGACACTGGTCCACTAATGTTCTAATGAATACTTTTTCCATAGATAGCAGTAGACTCAAAGTAGCTTTGGCAAAATGTATATATTTCAAAGTACTTTTATTCATTATAAATAAATGTTATAGAATAAAAGGGAGACTGATTCACTTAGTGAAAAAGTAAAGCAAAGCAAAAAAGAGGAAAATGATAATAATTACTATAGAAACTTCAATAGGCTTAGTTTTGTTAATGTTTTGAAAAATTAAAAGTATCAATTCACATGAAATTACAATAAAACATTAAGAAATATATGCATTAAAAAATATTGCTGTCTCAGAAATCCTTGGCAGTCCTAACTACTGCTTTGGTGACTTGCTGGAAGGACTCACATAGCTTAACATAAAGTTATACCCATGCCTAAGATTTATTACAGCAATGAATACAGGGCAAGAGTAGCAGGAAAAAAGATAAGGCTAGAAATATCAGGTATAGATCTCTTGTCCTTTAGCATGTATTGCACAAACATCATTTTTCTTCAGTTGTGAACTGCAGGGGCATGTAAGAGATATACTTGCCCAGGAAAGACATTAAGGCAGTTGGTCACAAACCTACCATATGACCAGAGATGGTGCAAACCCCAAGTCAGGCAAAAGGTGCATATCATGAATCTTAATATTTCCTTTCAGCATGCTGACAGCATCTTTCATTTTGACCCACTCCTTGCCAGTATATAGAATAACATCACTATCCAGTGATGTGAGCATTCCCATTGTCTAGTTCTCAAAGTTTGACAGTCATCACCATGGCTATAGCATAGGCAAGAACTGAATGAAACAGGCCTGCTACATTGATTCTTTCCTTGAGATTGCATAAAATCATTCACAGAAGAATGTTGGTAGAATTTTTCTTGGAATTCTGATAAATATTTTTATTGAAAGGGAAGAAAATGTCAGCACAGGACAGATCAGGCTAATAGACCAGCCTGTCTACTATACTAAGGTCATGGGATAACCTTAATGTGGTTTCAATGAATCAGCAACATCACAAGCAAAAACTAAACTCCCATCTACAATAGACCTATTCCTACTAGGCATCAAGCTTCAGGGATGCAGGCTGAGATCATGAGCAGAGCACAGCATAGGAGTCTGAGTTCCTTGTGCATTATTGGGTAGTTTCTTAACATTGATAGCTAGATAGATAAACCATGTGGGTCACCTTCTGAATTCTTGATAAAATAAATGTGTAATAGACGTGTGTCTCATAAGCATTAAAAGAGTTTATACCTACATCTGATGCAGCCTTATATATCCCACTCTAACTCAATACGTACAACATATATTTGCTAAATTGATACATTCTGAGAAAATTAATAGATTGATATGCATAAAATACATGTTTTTTTCAAAAATCCGTTTGATCTGTACATGAAAATGTAAACAGCCTTTAAAATCTTTCCTATTATTACCAAAAGTGGCATCCACTATATGTTCCATAAATAGACATTTAGTTCACACTGTAAGAAGTACCAAAATCAAAACATTGCCATTTGGGGAAAAGAAAAAAAGTTCCACTGCAGATTTTATTTAATGAGCAACAGCTGCAGAGAACAGAATCTCCTACAACTGCATCCAAGCAAAGATTGAAAGATTGAAGGTGGGACTCTGAGACCACATGAACAATTTCCTGCTAAAAACAAAACTAAGGTGAAAACACAGAATGTTATATTTAACATAATGAAAGAAATTCTTAAAGGAAACATGTTATTACACTTGTTATTTACTTACTAGTATATATGAATTTAACACTAGAGAAGTATAATCAATCTAAGTTGTTTGCTTGAGTTAAATTGATTTATTAATTAATTATGGTCCAGTGAGAGATGATGATATTATTTCATATTAAATGTAATTACATGTATAAGAAAAATAGTTAACTCTTATTTCAAATAATTTATATACTTTGGTAAGTAAAGATAGCATAAAATGATGAGGAAACAAAATAAAGAAAACCAACAAAGTAAAATTTTTAAACGTACTTCATGAAGGATATAAATATAATGAGATGAAAAATATAAAGAACTCAATATGTTGAATGGAAGCAATTATATAATACAAAGTACAATATCACATGGGTCAAAATTCATTAATTTATGTGATAAATGTTCATTTAGCCCCTAATATGAGCAAGGCTTTATGTTAGATTATTTGAAATATGCAAAGATGGATGTCGTAGTTCCTGTTCTCAAAGAGTTTCCACTATATTAGGTAAATAAGATAAATATATGTAATTGTAACATGTGGTATATATAACAATACAAGAAAGATTAACAAAAAGACTCATAGGGTTTTAGGAAAGAAATGGAGTGGTTTCTACAGAGATAAAGAAAAATTTTATGAAGGT
The DNA here is from genome assembly GCF_964341445.2 of Mesoplodon mirus. Taxonomy (NCBI): domain Eukaryota; kingdom Metazoa; phylum Chordata; class Mammalia; order Artiodactyla; family Ziphiidae; genus Mesoplodon; species Mesoplodon mirus. The sequence continues at coordinate 113,399,434 of NC_138983.1, read as the reverse complement.
GGTAACATTGGAGCAGGATCTTAGAGGACTAACAAATTCATTCATTTCACAGACATTTCTGGAATATCAATTTTGCATGAGATGAATAAAACTAAATTTTTGTTATCTCTGAGCTCATGGTCAGTAAAAAATTAAGCAAATTGCCCAAGGTGATTGAACTCCTGAGAGCAGAACAAAGATTTGAGTCCAGTTAGCCTTGACTCCAGAGCACCTACTTTTAATTATCTCTAACAAAATATTTGCTAAGAGTTGAGAGACAGCATATGAGAACACAGAAACTGGAGAAACTAGTTATGCTTGTTATTTAAATTACCTATTTTATTAAAAACAAGGATGTCAATGAAAAAATTGGTACAAGACAAATGTTAATATTCAGGAATATTTTTAAACATATATTGAGAGGTAACTTTCTAATTTTGAACATGGAAATATGTTTTCTGACTGCATAATCTGATGAACTGATCTCATGTAGCTTTTGACATGGTTGTATGGAAACAAGGCCAGTGGACCATCAAGAGAGAATTCTGGAGGGAAACCCATATTGAGGAGATTAGCAGCGGTGGAGGACCCAAAAACAAAGAATGAGAACCAATAGATCAGAGGTAGAAACAACACCAGGATAATATTTACAGAAAGGACAGTGAGCAGTGAAAAATGCTGCATATTTTAGTGAGTGGGGAACAGAAAAATATTTGATTTGGAGTTTAGGTGATTACTGATAGTTTGGGTGAGAGCACATTTAGTAAGAAGGCAAAATTGGATAGATTTTTTTATTATCTACTACTGCATAACAAGCTACCCTAAACTTAGTAGCTTAAATATATCATTTTGTTTTTCTCATGATCTTATAGGTCAGGAATTAAGGAAAAACTCAATAGGAGTAGTTGTCTATGATTTACCCACAGGGCATCAGCTGGGCTGCATGAGTCAAGAGGATCCTCTTCTAAGATTGTTTCTTCTCTCACATGCCTGTTGCCTCATGTTCTTTGGTATCTCTCTCTCTCTGCTAGTGATTCCAGGGTAACTATGCTTCTTATACAGAGGCATGCTACCAGAACTTAGAAAGCAGAAGCTGAGGTCAATTAAGGACTATGCCTTGAATTGGTACATTCATTTCTGCCATACTCTATTTCTCAAAGCTGTCAAAAATCAGGCTGTTTAAATAGCCAAATATACTGTGTGACAATATAGAATCTACTGCTTGGTGGAAGACTTACAAGGTCACATTGCAGAATATCATATACCATGTTGAGGCCATCTTTAGAAAATACAGTTGACCAGTAGAGTTAAGGAAATTCTAAGTGAGAGAAGACTATTAGGAATGCTGAGCAGTGTTCTATATGTTTGGTAAACACTGAGTAGCTTATAGTAGTTGCAACGGAAGAAATGGTTAAGAAACTGGTGAAGTATTAGACAGAACTCATATCATGAGACCAGAGCTTTTAGAGAAGCACAAGATTTGTTTGATTTCATTGGTCACAGTTATTTTCAGATAAAATTTTCAGAGAAACATAATCAGACTTTTAGCTTATCATACTTGATATTTTTTTCCATTTGACAGGTTACTCACTCAAATCAGTAAAAGCTGTATGAAAATATTGGAATCAGAGGCCAGTAAGGAGGCTATTGTGGTAATCCACATGAGGAGGTAGTTTGAATTAATATTTAAGCTATAGTAATAGGGAAGAGGGAACAGATTCAATGGATGATGAAGATGTAGAGACTTATGGAGTCAATGTGTAAGGGAAGGCCAAAGAAACTATCAGTGAAATCTTTCTGGGTCTAGGCAAGACTGAAGAGATTGTTATATATTTAACTCAGCAATCAACTGGAAGGATATTTTGGAAGCTTTTCAAAAGACTTCATTTAGGTTTACATAAGCTCCATGGCAATTGCTGGAAGTCAACATACTCCACAAGCAAAATTTTCCTAAAATATTGGCACCAGAAAAGGGTCACATTTAGGATGTGGTGGGATCATCTTTGCAGGGAGAAGGCCCTAAGTATCCCCAGGGAAGAGCAGGCAAGGCCTCCCTTCAGGGCTTTCTTTAGATCTACTGACTCACTCTCCTGATGGTGGTAGGGAAATTGGGTAAGAGAAGACAGGGCCTCTGTGGAAGCCATGGCACAGGATATATGACATCATAAAGTCCCTTATAATCATTATTTATTTTTATTACTTTGTTTCTTCTTAGCACCTGCCATTACATTTTTACTAAAATATAACAAATAAATATGTAGAGAAAGCTCAAAAATAAGGGAGCAGTCACTGATTAGATCCTTATCAAGTAAAATCTTACTCCAAACACTCTTATGCATAATATAGATATTTACTTACAGTATTTATGTAATCATGTGTCAGTTTTATTTCATCCATTAGGTGGTTTACAATTATGTGCCTTTCTAGTCTTCTACATTTCAACTGATGTCAATATTACTGATCAATATAAAATAATAAAACCTCAGGCTTCTATAGAATTTATAAAACTTTATATACACAGATATAAATATATAATATAAAATATGATATATTAATAGAATATTAGGCATTATACATTATTTTAACACACATAAAATATATCTTATATAACATATAATAATACAATGTTAATACTGTTTATGTTATATTGTGTATACTAATAAATTATACTATATTATATTAAATAATTAAAGTTTATTAATTATATATAATATTAATATATTACTATATTCTTTTTAGTATATATTAATATAAAATATAGTATATATTAATATAAATGTTATGTATTACATATGTATATATATACATACACATAATTTTTTATCTTGTCAGTGGCTAGCAGGATGCTTGACACATAGTGGATACTCAGTATATTTTGGTGAATGAATAGTTCAAATAACTTTACTTTCTGAGAAAGTTCTAGTTAATTCTGTATGTTAATACAAACATCAATTCTACAACCCTATTTGGAGACCCTCATCTGTTAAAACAGGAAATGGCAACAAGAGAAGTGTGTAAAAGAGGGTGATTGATTAACAACCTGACATCAACCTTCAAGGTTAGTGGGTCCCCAGAGTTTCCTACTTACCTCTACTACTCCCAATGGCTAACACACCCACCACCCCACAAAAAATCTCTAACTTGTACTTTAAAATTGGACCTCCTCTTGGAGTAATAAGTCTCCAAGTTGGTTGCCTAATTTATACAAATATATTGTTGTCTTTTTCAATTTGCTTTAAATTTACATCTGTTGTTTCAGAGGCAAAAGGTGATATGGAGACTTCTTTTGAGAGTACTGTACAATGATGTAACACTACTGCAATTCTGTTCCTTTGACTTCAATCATTTTCAAAAGTACAGATGGGGGGGAGACCTTCAAGATAGCAAAGGAGTAAGACGTGGAGATCAACTTCCTCACCACAAATACATCAAAAATACATCTACGTGTGGAACACCTCCTACAGAACACCTACTGAATGCTGGCAGAAGACCTCAGACTTCCCAAAAGGCAAAAAAATCCCCACATACCTGGGTAAGGCAAAAGAAAAAAGAAGAAAACAGAGACAAAAGAATAAAGACAGAACCTGCACCTCTGGGATGGAGCTGTGAAGGAGGAAAAGTTTCCACATACTAGGAATCCCCTTCACTGGTAGAGAAGGGGGTTGGACAGAGGGGAAGCTTCAGAGTCATGGAGAGTGCAGCAACAGGGGTGCAGAGGGCAAAGCAGAGAGAGTCTTACACACAGGATCGGTGCTGATTAGCACTCATCAGCCTGAGAGGCTTGTCTGCTCACCTGCCAGGGTGGGTGGGGGCTGGGAGCTGAGGCTCAGGCTCAGAGTTCAGATGCCAGGGAGAGGACTGGGGTTGACTGCGTGAAGACACCTGAAGGGGCTACTGCACCACAGCTAGCCAAGAGGGAGTCCAGGGGAAAGTCTGGAATTTCAAAAGAGGCAAGAGACCATTGTTTTGGCATGCATGAGGAGAAGGGATTCCTTCCTTGTGTGCCCACAGAAACCAGAGCACTGCCTAAGGTAGCTCCAGAGATGGGCATGAGCCACGGCTATCAGCTTGGACCCCAGAGATGGGCATGAAATGCTAAGGCTGCTATGCTGCCACCAAGAATCCTGTGTGCAAGCACAGGTCACTATGCACACCAACCCCCCCACAACAGGAGCCTGTGCAGCCCGCAATGCCAGAGTCCTGTGATCCAGGAAAAACTACCCTGGGAGAACACAAGGCATGACTCAGGTTGTTGCAACATCATGTTGGCTTCTGCCACCACAGGCTCACCCTGCATTCCAATTATGACTATCATACCCCTCCTTCCCCCTGGCCTGAGTGAGCAAGAGTGCCCTAATCAGCCAGTGCTTTAACATTCTCCTGTATGGGCAGGGAACAGATGCTTGAGGGTGACCTACATGGAGAGGTGGGGCCAAAACCAAAGCTGAACTACAGGAGATGTGTGAACAAAGAAAAGAAAGGAAAATTTCTCTGTGCAGCCTCAGGAGCGGTGGATTTAATCCCCACAATTAACCTGATGTACCCTGCATTTGTGGAATACTGGAATAGATAACAAATGTTCTCAAAATTGAGGCAGTGGACTTGGGAAGCAACTGTAGACTTGGGTTTGCTGTCTGCGACTGATTTGCTCTTGATTTTTATGTTTATCTTAGTTTAGTTTTTAGTTCTTGTTATCATTCATGGATGAGTTTATTGGTTTTATTGCTCTTTTCTTTTTTTATTTTAATAATTTTTTAAATTATATTTTTATTTTACTTTTTAAAATTTATTCTTCTTTCTTTATATCTCCCTTTTATTCTGAGCAGTGTGACTGACAGGGTCTTGGTGCTCCAGCTGGTAGTCAGGCCTGAGCCCCTGAGGTGGGAGAGTTGAGTTCAGGACATTTGACCACCAGAGACTTCCTGGCCCCAAGTAATATCAATCAGCGAGAGGTCTCTCAGAGATGTACACCCCAACATTAAGACCCAGGTAAACCCAATGGCCAGCAAGCTCCAGTGTTGGATGCGCTATGCCAAACAACTAGAAAGACAGGAACACAAACCCACCCATTAAAAGAGAGGGTGCCTAAAATAATACTAAGTTCACAGATAGACCAAAAGACACCACCAGACGTGGCCCTGCCTACCAGAAAGAAAAGATCCAGACCCACACAAGAAAACACAGGCAACAGTCACCACCACAAGGAACCCTACAAAGTCATTGTACAAACCTCACCACTGGGGGCAGGCACTGAGAACAACGGGTACTATGAACCTGCAGCCTGTGAAAAGGAGACCACAAACACAGTAAGTTAAACAAAATGTGAAGACAGAAAAATATGCAACAGATGAAGGAGCAAGGTAAAATCCCAACAGAACAAACAAATGAAGAGGAAATAGGCAGTCTACCTGAAAAGAGTTTAGAGTAACGATAGTAAATATGATACAAACTCTCGGAAATAGAATGGAAAAAATACAAGAAACACTTAACACGGACTTAGAACTAAAGAGAAAACAAACAATGATGAACAACACAATAAATGAAATGTAGAATTCTCTAGAAGGAATCAACAGCAGACTATCTGAGGCAGAAGAATGGATAAGTGGCCTGGAAGATAAAATAGTGGAAATAATTATCACAGAGCAAAATAAAGAAAAAAGAATGAAAAGAATTGAGAACAGCTTTGGAGAACTCTGGGACAATATTAAGCTCACCAACATTCGAATTACAGGAGTCCAAGAAGAAAAAGAGAAAAAGAAAGGGACTGAGAAAATATTTGAAGAGATTATAGTTGAAAACCTCCCTAACATAGGAAAGGAAATAGTCAATCAAGTCCAGGAAACACAGAAAGTCTCACATAGGATAAATCCAAGAAGAAACATGCCAAGACACATATTATTCAAACTGTCAAAAATGAAATGCAAAGAAAAAATATTAAAAACAACAAGGGAAAAACAACAAATAACATACAAGGGAATCCCCATAAGGTTAACAGCTTAACTTTTAGCAGAAACTCTACAAGACAGAAGGGACTGGCAGGACATATTTAAAGTGATGTAAGGAAAAAACCTACCACCAAGATTACTCTATCCAACAAGGATCTCATTTAGATTTGACGGAGAAATTAAAATCTTGACAGACAAGCAAAAGCTAAGAGAATTCAGTGCCACAAAGCCAGCTTTCCAACAAATGCAAAATGAACTTCTCTAGGCAGGAAACACAAGAGAAGGAAAAGACCTACAAAACCAGACAACAAACAATTAGGGAAATGGTAATAGGAACATACGTATCGATAATTACCTTAAATGTAAATGGATTAAATATTCCAACCAAAGGACAGAGAATGGCTGAATGGATACAGAAACAAGACCCATATATATGCTGTCTAAAAGAAACCCACTTCAGACATAGGGAAACACACAGACTGAAGGTGAGGGGATGGAAAATGATGCTCACTGCAAATGGAAATTAAAAGAAAGCTGGAGTACCAATTCTCATATCAGACAAAATAGACTTTAAAATGAAGACTATTACAAGAGACAAAGAAGGACACTACATAATGATCAAGGGATCAATCCAAGAAGAAGATATAAACATTGTAAATATTTATGCACCCAACATAGGAGCACCTCAATACATAAGGCAATAGTTAATGTCCATAAAAGGGGAAGTCGACAGTAACAATATAATAGTAGGGGACTTTAACACCTGACGTTCAACAAGAAACATATCATCCAAAATGAAAATAAACAAGGAAACACAAGCTTTAAATGATACATTAAACAAGTTGGACTTATTTGATATCTATTGGACATTCCATCTGAAAACAACAGAATACAATTTCTTTCCAAGTGCTCAAGGAACATTCTCCATGATAGGTCATATCTTGGGTCACAAATTAAGCCTTCGTAAATTTAAGAAAACTGAAATTGTATCAAGTATCTATATCAGGAGAGATGAGCAAAAGCAACTGTATGCCAGTAAAATGGACAACCTGAAAGCAATGGACAAATACTTAAAAAAGCGCAACCTTCAGAGACTAAACAAGGAAGAAATAGAAAATATAAACAGACCAATCACAAGCACGGGAATTAAGACTGTGACTAAAAATCGCCCAACAAACAAAAACCCAGGACCACATGGCTTCACAGGCAAATTCTATAAAATATTTAGAAAACAGCTAACACCTATCCTTCTCAAACTCTTCCAAAATATATCAGAAGGACGAACACTCCAAACTCATTCTACGAGGCCACCATCACCCTGATAACAAAACCAGACAAAGATGTCACAAAAAAAGAAAACCACAGGCCAATATCGCTGGTGAACATAGGTGCAAAAATCCTCAACAAACTACTAGCAAACAGAGTCCAACAGCACATTAAAAGGATCATACACCATGATCAAGTGGGGTTTATCCCAGGAATGCAAGTATTCTTCAGTACATGCAAATCAATCAATGTGATACACCATATTAACAAACTGAAGGATAAAAACCATATGGTAATCTCAGTAGATGTAGAAAAAGCTTTTGACAAAATTCAACACCCATTTATGGTAAAAAATACTCTCTAGAACGTAGGCATAGAGGGAACCTACCTCACCATAATAAAGGCCATATATGAAAAACCCACAGCCAATACCATTCTCAATGGTGAAAAAAAGAAATAATTTCCTCTAAGATCAGGAATAAGACAAAGTTGCCCAGTCTCACAACTATTATTCAACATAGTTTTAGATGTTAGAGCCACAACAATCAGAGAAGAAAAAGAAATAGAAGTAATCCAAAATGGAAAAGAAGAAGTAAAACTCACTGTTTGCAGATGACATGATACTATACATAAAGAATACTAAAGACACTACCAGAAAACTACTAGAGCTAATCAATGAATTTGGTAAAGTAGCAGGACAAAAAATTAATCCACAGAAATCTCTTGCATTCCTATACACTAATGATGAAAAATCTGGAAGAGAAATTAAGGAAACACTCCCATTTACCATTGCAACAAATATAATAAGATGCCTAGGAATAAACCTCCCTAAGGAGACAAAAGACCTGTATGCAGAAAACTGTAAGACACTGATGAAAGAAATTAAAGATGATACAAACAGATTGAGAGATATAGCATGTTCTTGGATTTGAAGAATCAACATTGTGAAAATAACTATACTACACAAAGCAATCTATGGATTCCATGCAATCCCTATCAAACTACCAATGGCATTTTTCACAGAACCAGAACAAAAAAATTCACAATTTGTATGGAAACACAAAAGACCTCGAATAGCTAAAGCTATCTTGAGAAAGAAAAACAGAGCTGGAGAAATCAGGTTCCCTGACTTCAGACTAAACTACAAAGCTACGGAAATCAAGACAGTATGTTACTGGCACAAAAACAGAAATATAGATCAATGGAACATGATAGAAAGCCCAGAGTTAATCCCACACACATATGATCACCTTATCTTTCATAAAGGAGGAAAGAATATGCAGTGAAGAAAAGACAGCCTCTTCAATAAGTAGTTCTGGGAAAACTGGACAGCTACATGTAAAACAATGAAATTAGAACACAGCCTAACATGATACACAAAAACAAATTCAAAATAGGGGCCCTGAACTAAGATGATGGAGTAGAAGGGTGTGGTCTCACTCCCTCTTGTGAGAACACCAGAATCACAACTAGCTGCTGGACATTTTAAAAGACACTGTAACTCACCAAAAAAGATACCCCACATCCAAAGACAAAGAGAAGCCACAATAAGATGGTAGGAGGGGCACAATCACAGTAAAATCAAATCCCATAACTGCTGGGTGGGTGACTCACAGACTGAAGAACACTTATAAAACAGAAGTCCATCCACTGGAGTGAAGGTTCTGAGTCCCACATCAGGCTTCCCAACCTTGGGGTCCGGCAACAGGAGGAGGAATTCCTAGAGAATAAGACTTTGAAGGGTAGTGAGATTTGATTGCAGGATTTCGACAGGACAGGGGAAACAGAGACTCCACACTTGGAGGGCACACACAAAGTAATGTGTGCATCACGACTCAGGGGAAGGAACAGTGACCCCACAGGAGACTGAACCAGGCCTATCTGCTAGTTTTGGAGGGTCTCCTGCAGAGGCAGGAGAGTGGCCCTGGCTCACTGTAAACACAAGGACACTGGCAGCAGAAGTTCTAGGAAGTATCCCTTGGCATGAGCCCTCCCAGAGTCTGCCATTAGCCCCAGAAAAGAGCCCAGGTAGGCTCCAGTATTGGGTTTCCTCAGGCCAATAAACCAACAGGGAGGGAACACAGCCCCACCCATCAGCAGTCAAGTAGATTAAAGTTTTACTGAGCCCTTCCCCCCAGAGCAAAAGCCAGCTTCACCCACCACCAGTCCATCCCATCAGGAAACTTGCAAAAGCCTGTTAGATAGACTCATCTACCAGAGGGAAAACAGAAGAAGCAAGAAGCACTACAATCCTGTAGCCTGTGGAACAAAAACCACATTCACAGAAAGATAGGCAAGACGAAAAGGCAGAGGGCTATGTATGAGATGAAGGAACAAGATAAAACCCCAAAAATACAACAAAATGAAGTGGAGATAGGCAACCTTCCAGAAAAAGAACTCAAAATAATGATAGTGAAGATGATCCAGAAGCTTGGAAAAAGAATGGAGGCAAAGATCAAGAAGATGCAAGAAATGTTTAAGAAGGACCTAAAATAATTAAAGAACAAATAAACAGAGAGGAAAAATACAAACTGAAATGAAAACTACACTAGAAGGAATCAATAACAGAATAACTGAGGCAGAGGAACAGGTAAGTGACCTGGAAGACAGAATGGTGTAATTCACTACTGTGGAATACAATAAAGAAAAAAAAGAATGAAAAGAAATGAAGACACCCTAAGAGACTTCTGGAACAACATTAAATGCAACAACATTCGCATTATAGAGGTCCCAGAAAGAGAAGACAGAGAGAAAGGACCAGATAAAATATTTGAAGAGATTATAGTTGAAAACTTCCCTAACATGGGAAAGGAAATAGCCACCAAAGTCCAGGAAGAGTAGTGAGTCCCATTCAGGCTAAACCCAAGGAAAAACAGGTCAAGACACATAGTAATCAAATTGGTAAAAATTAAAAAGAAAGGAAAATTACTGAAAGCAGCAAGGGCCAAATGACAAATAACATAAAAGGGAACTCCATAAGGTTAACAGCGGATTTCTCAGCAGAAACTCTACAAGCCAGAAGGGAGTGGCATTATATACTTAAAGTGATGAAAGGGAAGAACCTACAACCAAGATTACTCTACCCAGCAAGGATCTCATTCAGATTTGTTGGAGAAATCAAAAGCTTTACAGACAAGCAAAAGCTAAGAGAATTCAGTACCACCAAACCAGCTCTACAACAAACGCTAAAGGAACTTCTCTAAGTGGGAAACACAAGAGAAGAAAACGACCTACACAAACAAACCCAAAAGAATTAAGAAAATGGTCATAGGAACATACATATCAATAATTACCTTAAATGTGAATGGATTAAATACTCCAACCATAAGACACAGGCTTGCTGAATGGATGCAAAAACAAGACCCATATATATTCTGTCTACAAGAGACCCACTTCAGACCTAGTGACACATACAAACTGAAAGTGAGGGGATGGAAAGAGATATTCCATGCAAATGGAAATCAAAAAAAGCTGGAGTAGCAATACTCATATCATATAAAATAGACTTTAAAATGAAGAATATTACAAGAGACAAGGAAGGACACTATGTAATGATCAAAAGGATAAATCCAAGAAGAACATATAACAATTATAAATATATATGCACCCAATATGGGGGCACCTCAAAACACAAGGCAACTGTTCACAGATATAAAAGAGAACATCCACAGTAACACAATAATTGTGGGGAACTTTAAAACCTCACTTAAACTAATGGACAGATCATCCAAAATGAAAATAAATAAGGAAACACAAGCTTTAAATGGCACAATAGAGCAAAGAGATTTGATATTTATAAGACATTCCATCCAAAAACTGCAGATTACAGTTTCTTCTCAAGTGTGCATGGAACATTCTCCAGGATAGATCACATCTTGGGTCAAAAATCAAGCCTCAGTAAATTTAAATAATATCAAGCATTTTTTCTGACCACAATGTTATGAGATTAGAAATGAATTACAGGGAAAAGAAACATAAAAAACAACAACACATGGAGGCTAAACAATACATTACTAAATGACCAAGAGATCACTGAAGAAATCAAAGAGGAAAACAAAAAATACCGAGAGACAAATGATAATGAAAACACAATGACCCAAAAGCTACGGGATGCAGCAAAAGCAGTTCTAAGAGGGAAGTTTATAGCTATACAAGCGTACCTCAAGAAAGAAGAAAAATCTCAAATAAACAATCTAACCTTACACCTGAAGGAACTAGAGAAAGAAGAACAAACAAAACCCAAAGTTAGCAGAAGGACAGAAATCATATAGATCAGAGCAGAAATAAATGAAATAGAAACAAAGAAAACAATAACAATGATCAATAAAACTAAAATCTGGTTCTGGAGAAGATAAACAAAATTGATAAAACATTAGCCAGACTCATCAAGAAAATGAGGCAGAGGAGTCAAATCAATAAAATTAGAAATGAAAAAGGAGAAGTTACAACAGACACCACAGACATATAAAGCATCCTAAGAGACTACTACAAGAAACTCTATGGCAATAAAATGGACAACCTGGAAGAAATTGATACATTCTTACCAAGGTATAACCTTTCCCAACTGAACCAGGAAGAAATAGAAAATATGAACAGACAAATCACAAGTAATGAAGTTGAAACTGTGATTTAAAATCTTCCAACAAACAAAATCCAGGACCAGACAGTTTCAGAGGTGAATTCTATAAAAAATTTAGAGAAGACCTAACACCCATCCTTCTCAAAGTCTTCTAAAAAATTGCAGAGGAAGGAACATTCCCAAACTCATTCTATGGGGCCACCATTACACTGATACCAAAACCAGACAAACATACTACAAAAAAAGAAAATTACAGACCAATATCACTGATGAATATAGACGTAAAAATCCTCAGCAAAATACTAGCAAACAGAATCCAACAACACATTAAAAGAATCATACACCATGATAAAATGGGATTTATCCCAGGGATGCAAGGATTCTTCAATATACACAAAGCAATCAATGTGATACACCATATTAACAAATTGAAGAATAAAAACCATATGACCATCTCAATAGATGCAGAAAAAGCTTTTGACAAAATTCAACACCGATTTATGATAAAAATTTTCCAGAAAGTGGGCATAGAGTGAACCTACCTCAACATAATAAAGGCCATATATGACAAACCCACGGCAAACATCATTCTCAATGGTGAAAAACTGAAAGCATTTCCTCTAAGATCAGGAACAAGATAGGATGTCCACTCTCACCACTATTATTCAACATAGTTATGGAAGTCCTAGCCATGGCAAACAGAGAAGAAAAAGAAATAAAAGAATACAAATTGGAAAAGAAGAAGTAAAACTGTCACTGTTTGCAGTTGACATGATACTATACGTAGACAATCCTAAAGATGCTACCAGAAAACTACTAGAGCTAATCAATGAATTTGGTAAATTTGCAGGATACAAAATTCATGCACAGAAACCTTTTGCATTCCTATTCAATAATGATGAAAAATCTGTAAGATAAATTAAGGAAACACTCCCATTTACCATTTCAACAAAAAGAATAAAATACCTAGGAATAAATCTACTCAGGGAGACCAAAGACATGTATGCAGAAAACTATAAGCCACTGATGAAAGAAATTAAAGATGATACCAACAGATGGAGAGATATACCATGTTCTTGGATTCGAAGAATCAATACTGTGAAAATGCATATACTACCCAAAGCAATCTACTGATTCAATGCAATCCCTATCAAATTACCAATGGCATTCTTTATGGACTAGAACAAAAATTCTTAATATTTGTATTGAGACATAAAATCCCCTAAATAGACATAGCAGTCTTGAGGGGAAAAAATGGAGCTGGAAGAATCAGACTCCCTGACATCAGACTATACTACAAAGCTACAATAATCCAAACAATATGGTACTGGCACAAAAACAGAAACATAGATCAATGGACAAGATAGAAAGCCCAGAAATAAACCCATGCACCTATGGTCAACTAATCTATGACAAAGGAGGCAAGGATATATAATGGAGAAAAGACTGTCTCTTCTACAATTGGTACTGGGAAAACTGGACAGCTACATGTAAAAGAATGAAATTAGAACACTTCTTAACACCATACACAAAAATAAACTCAAAATGGATGAGAGACCTAAATATAAGACCAGACACTATCAAACTCCTAGGGGAAGACATAGGAAGATCACACTTTGACATAAATCACAGCAAGATCTTTCCTGATCCACCCCCTAGAGTAATGGAAATAAAAACAAAAATAAACAAATGGGACCTAATGAAACTTAAAAGCTCTTGCACAGCAAGGAAAACCTTAAATAAGATGAAAAGACAACCCTCCAAATGGGAGAAAATATCTGCAAATGAAGCAACTGACAAAGAATTAATCTCCAAAATATACAAGCAGCTCATGCAGCTCAATACCAAAAAAACAAATAACCCAATCATAAAATGGGAAGAAGACATAAATAGACATTTCTCCAAAGAAGATTTACAGATTGCTAACAAACAGATGAAAGCATCCTCAACATCACTAATCATTAGAAAATGCAAATCAAAATTACGAGTTATCACTTCATACAAGTCAGAATGGCCACGATAAAAAAATCTACAAACAATAAATGCTGGAGAGGGTTTGGAGAAAAGGGAACCCTCTTGCACTCTTGGTGGGAATGTAAATTGATACAGCCACTATGGAGAAGAGTATGGAAGTCCTTAAAAACCTAAAAATAGAACTACCATACGACCCAGCAATGCCATTCCTGGGCATATACCCTGAGAAAACCATAACTGAAAAAGAGACATGTACCACAGTGTTCATTGTAACACTATTTACAATAGCCAGGACATGGAAGCAAGATACGTGCCCATCGACAGATGAATGGATAAAGAAGATGTGGCACATATATAGAATGGAAAATTACTCAGCCATTAAAAGAAATGAAATTGAGTTATTTGTAGTGAGGTGATGGACCTAGAGTCTGTCATACAGAGTGAAGTAAGTCAGAAAGAGAAAAACAAATACCATATGCTAACACATATATATGGAATCTAAAAGAAAAACAGTTCTGATGAGCCTAGGGGCAAAACAGCTATAAAGACATAGATGTAGAGAATGGACTTGAGGACACAGGGGGGAGGAAGTGTAAGCTGGGATGAATTAAGAGAGTAGCATTGATATATATACACTACCAAGTGTAAAATAGATAGCTAGTGGGAAGCAACTGCAAAGCACAGGAAGATCAGCTTGTGCTCTGTGTCCACCTAGAGGGGTGGGATATAGAGGGTGGGAGGGAGATGCAAGAGGGAGGCAATATGATGATATATCTATACATATAGCTGATTCACTTTGTTTTACAGCAGAAATTAACACCACATTGTATAGAAATTATACTCCAATAAAGATGTTAAAAACAAAAAACAAACTGAACAAAAAAAATGTACAAATGGTAAAAGTAATTTAACCCTTTTCAGAAGTGGGGCAACAGTGGCCCAAACCCTGTCATCAAATGGAATTTCACATCATTTTCTTTCTCTGATTCAACTATGCTTCTAATTTCTGTCCAGTGACCCCAAAATGCCATGCATGTGACGTTCCACAGTCTTTGCAAGCCTCTTTAGCCCATAAAAATTCTCCTGTAGCGTTTACACTGAACAAGTGAGAGTTGTAGGATGGATTCAGAAATTACCTTTATTTTTTCTCTCACAGATTGTTAAGATTTACTCTGTAAGACTAAGGCAGGTCTCCAGGTTTCTCTGGGATCTTTTGGACATTAAAAAGTCCTCCAGTCACCTTTTGTTCCAATAATATTCTCATTTTATTTATTGAAATAGCCATTCTTGTGTATTAAGCATGAGTTCTTTGGATATCTTATAACTAAGGATCTCTCATCTTTCCTTAAAATACTCATTTTAAGTTTACTTGAAATGCTTCTCCCCTAGTGAGCCAATTAGAGTTTCTCATTCATTTGCTGGGCATCTTGTGGCCCAGCCTGAGACTCTTTCTGTGATACCTTTAACCCAGTGGCCCTCCCCATTCTTGGAAACATCCTTCCTGGAACCTTGTGTTCTCTGCTTCAATCTTTATTTGTTAGTATATAGACCTGTCAAACAACTGTCAATTTTGACTTCACCTACATTACAGAAACTCTTTTGCCTCTCTCTTTTGTAAGATCCCCTGCTTTGCAGATCTCAGTAGGTTTATGTCATTTTGAGTGGCACATTTCCATCTTAGAACAAATGAATCAGCCTTTTAAAAATTCTTTACTCCAAAATATTTGCACACCATGCCTATAAGAATGCATATTCACTTTTTGTTCTTTCTAGATTATGTATTAAGCTAGGTTCTAGATTTGGAAAACTGTCTGCAATATTACAATATCTACTACCTGGTTATTTAATTTTTGAATATTTGCTATGAGGTGTGTGTGGGGGGGTTGGTATATGTGTATTGTGGGGGAGAACTGTGTATGATTGATTGTATTCTGAAAGGTTTTATGATCGTTTATCTTTACATGATATTCTGAAATTTTCTTATTATGTGACTTAGTGTAGATCATTTTTCACTTACTGTGCTGGAGACTTAGTAGCCTTTTCAATTTAGAAACTCATTTTCTGGGAAAATTTTCTTTTATTTCATCTTTTAAAATTTCTTTCTCCTCCAATTTCTTCCTTCTGTCTCTTTCTGGGTCTGCTCTTGGACAGATATAAAATCCTCTAGACTAACACTCTAGTTTCTTATTTTCTTTCTGACTTCTCATCTCTTTGTTTACCTTATATACTAGAAAGCCTTGTTGCTCAAAGTGTATTTGAGACAGGAAACAACATCATCTGAAAGGCTGTTCAAAATGCATAATCTCAGGTCCAATCCCAGAAATACCTAATCATAATTTGCATTTTGTCAAATTCTCTAAGTGATTTTTACGTGTGCTAAAATTTGAGAAATACTGCTCTAGAGTCATTGTGAATTTGTGCTTCAGTCATTATGCTGAATTTTTAAATTTCTGCTGTCATACTTTCATTTCCCTGTTTTCTTTTTTGTCCTCTGGATATTGCTTTTTATAATAACATTCTTTACTATTCTTTACTATTGTGAATGAGCTATTTTATCTCTTTGTTGATATAATTGTACATTTTGAAGCTGTCCCCCTCTATTTTTTGCATAGTTGCTGTTTCTCTAAATTTCTTTGGTACATTCATTTGTTTTTGCCTCTGTCATTCATGTTAGAGTTGTTTTCCAAATATCTGGTAATTTTCACTGTTCATTTTTAAAGTGAAACAGTGAAGAGCTGAGAGGCAGATATTGAGTTGGTTGAAATGGAGATGAGATGAGTATCTGGCCTAATCATAACAATATGCAAAGTTGTTTTTTTTTTTTTTATCTTAGATCATCAGTCAGTTTCTACAAGACTTATAAACCTGAATGTTGTCAGTGTTCTGGTAAATTTTGGGTAGACAGCTGAGGGGAAATTATCATTGAGAATAAAGATTTTACTTAAGCTTATTTGTATTCAGTAAGACTAAATACCCACCTTCAGCCAGCTTCTTGTCCCTGAGCTCAAAGCCTATGGCATCAACACATGTAGAGACCAAATCTCCCAACTGTTTCATACAGAAGAGGTGGAGAAGGAAATCTCTGCTAGTTGGTGTGTGGGACGTGGCAGTTTAAATGCCCCAAGTATCAATTTTCCTGTGTTTAACATCACCCAGCATCCTCACCTTTGGATGTACTAACTGTCAATTCACAAAACTTTCTGAAGTTTTGGGAGCACCAATCAGCTTCCTTCTTAGTTTTTCTCCTGCAGATACTTAATTTTCAGCATTTTAACTATAATTAAAAAGTTGCTGTTCAAACCTCAGCTTTCCAAAATCATTTTTTTTTAATTTCTCTTGTCTCTGGCATCTTCTCCTCTATCATTTTTTCCTTGTGAATTTATACTTTCCATTTCTAGCGTTTCACATTTCAGTTAAGGGGGTGTGTAATGGGATGGATTTTTTAAAATTATGTGTTCTATGGTTCCTGTTACCTAAGGTGTTTATGTTCTTTTCTTTTGTCTTTGTAGCGATCCTGGCCTGTACTGATTATATTGTGATGAACTAGAAGGAGAGATTTAGGAAAACAACGTGTTTGCCTGAGTTCAAAAAAAGTATTAAAGGTAATCTACTTGAATCTACATTTTCTCACTTCAAGTCCTCTGGTCTTTAGACTATTTTCTATATCTGAAGTGGGTCAGCAAACTACAGCTCACACAGCAAACCCTGTCCACAGTGTGTTTTTGTAAATAAAGTTTTATTGAAACACAGTCAATAAATTTGTTCATTTGTTATCTGTGGCTGCATCCACATTGCAATGGCAGAACTGAATATTTTTCAGAGATGGAACAGTCTAAAATATTTACTATTCAGATATTTACAGAAAAAGTTTGCCAATCACTGCTCTAAATCCTTACATGGATGCTACCCCAATCACCCTGTTCTACTTGCCCTGTATGTACTTTTGCACATAGTCCCACCTTTGGAAAGTACATGTCTCTTTCTCTCTGTACAGTGCCTTTTTTACGAACTGTGTGTGTGTGTGTGTGTGTGTGTGTAACCAGCTCCTTAAGTAATTTTATAAGAGATATAAACTCAGGTTTTATTTATTTATTCCCAAATTACCCAGAGGCATTTTTTTTCACTTTAAGACTCATTTTGGTTCATAAAAATATTTATAACAGTCAAGTTACTTGGTAGATTTTTGAAAAATGTCATTTGGACACTTTCTTCAGCCTTTTGGTCCAAAATGATTGATGATTTCAAAATGTCACCATAAGCTATATGAACACATCTAGATTTGGTCAAAGAGCATCATCATGTCCTTGCTGAAAAATGGAAGCATCTGTCATGTCTGTGTATCTTATTAAATCCTAAGAAATATTGGCCGTGTTAAGCTTGGAAATTCAAACAAATTCTTAGGCTCTATCTCATTCATCTGTTAATTCATTTATGTGTTTATTTTACCCACTCTGAACCCACAAAATGAGTTAATCCAGAAAGGTAATCTAGTGGCACAAGTAGGCAATTCTCCAGCATGAACTTAGCTACTTTAATATTTTTATTATGTTTTTAATTTGTATATTATTAGGAACACTTTTTTTTTTTTTCTTTTTTTTGCTGTATGCGGGCCTCTCACTGTTGTGGCCCCTCCCGTTGCGGAGCACAGGCTCCGGACACGCAGGCCCAGCGGCCATGGCTCACGGGCCCAGCCGCTCCGCGGCATATGGGATCCTCCCAGACCGGGGCACGAACCCGTATCCCCTGCATCGGCAGGCGGACTCTCAACCACTGCGCCACCAGGGAGGCCCAGGAACACTTTTTAATTCAAGGCATGACTGTGATGAAGAATTTTCGTGTGTATAATTCAAACCACAAAAATCATCATTTCCAGAATGATGGAATTTACTGTTGTGCTATCAAAGACACATTCTTTAGAGATTAGCTACTACATGATGAAACCTCACATTCCAGAAACATGATAAAAAAAAAAAGCCAGCAATGTAAGAGTAAGTTTCAAATGAAAAGAACAACGCATTGAAATAATTCTGTTTAGACAAAATGTTGCCAGAAAGACATTTGAGCAGATTCAGGAAGAACAGGCAAATTATATCATACGTAATATTATACAAAGGAAAGACAAGATGGTACAGTGCAAAACACTTGGACTGAACATCAAAGAACCTAATTTCAGTTCTTGTCTCTGAACTACTTTGCTGTGTGATATTTGCTTATCATAGGTATCAGCTTCATCATAAAAAGCTAAAGCACAAACATATACAAAATTGTGGGTTGGATTAGGTAATTTCATGGAGTCCTTCCAGCACTCTTAAATTTTAAGTCTCTTCATACAATTTACTGACAATTCTGTTACATACAATATAATATATAATTATGTAAGCTTAGCATGCAAAGAAAATTCTCACCATGCAGTCTAAGATAATAATGAATGAGAACATTTTCCTTAGTCTGAAAATTTCTGATCAGATCTTGCCTAGTATTGAGCATTCTGAGGCATTAATAAATCCACCTTAATGTTTTATTTCTGTTTGTTTGCCACCAAAATAAAATAATATCTTCTAAAGACTCTCCAATAATCCATGTGTGCCAGATATGATGTGTATACTGATGATCTTCACGTACCTGCACCCGATGGAGTAACAAGCCTAAGAAGCACTTTAATACTTACATTTTTTTTACTTAAGTAGAAGAAATATTGAACTGTAACATTGAAAAATGAGCTCCCCATAAGTTCCCAGGACTGTCATGTGAATTATCAGTACTTTGATGAGATACTTGAACAGATTTTGCTTGGCGGCCTCCAATAACTGATTATTGTCCAGAAAATTAAATTTGGGAAATAAGCAAGAGCAACACTTTACAAGGGGATGAAATATTAAAAGGCAACTGATTATCATGGAAAGAAAGTAATGTGTTCACAATTTCTTCAAGAGACTACTTTACTATCTTCTCTTTTACTTTCACTAGTTACTGAGAACTAGAGAAAATGAACTCTAGTTCAGGCTCAGGTTGTGCATAGCCCTAGACATTTTCCCAGTTTCATCATGTTTCAAAGGGAAATGTTAGCAGAGCAAAACCCTTACATTCAAAATCCTGAGGAGAAGAAAAAAGAAATGTTTCCTAAGTGAAGAGAAATTAGTGAGTCAGCCAAATCAGGAAGCACCTATCACAAGTGCCCCTTTGAACAGAAACCTAAGGGCATGGTTCTCTGATTATATAATATCTCAAGATGAAAAAATCAGAAACTGAGCATCCTTGTCTGAACCAAGTGTCTTCATGGATAGAAATATTTAAATATGTGTATATTAAAATACACTGGAAATCCATTTGAACTGTGTTATGGTATAATAATTTTAAGATAATTTTTAGAGTAGTTTCTGGTTCACAGCAAAATTGAGAGGAAGGTACAGAGATTTCCCATACATGCTCTGCCTCCACACATGTATGACCTCCTCCATTATCGACATTCCCCCCCACACACACACACCAGAGTGGTATATTTGCTATAATTGATGAACCTACAGTGACCCTTCATAATCACCCAAGGTCAATAGTTTGTCTAAGGATTCACTCTTGGTGTTGTACACCCTATGGATTTGGACAAATGTACAATGACATGTATCCATCATTATATTTTCACTGCCTTAAAAATTCTCTGTGCTCCACTTATTCATCCATCATCTGATCCCACTCCCACCTCAACCCCTGGCAACCACTTATCCTTTTATTATCTCAATTTTTTTGTCTTTTCCAGAATGTCATATTATTGGAATCATACAGTATGTAGTCTTTTCAGATTGTCTTCTTCCACTTAGTAATATACATTTAAGGTCCCTCCATTTATTTATTTATTTATTTATTTATTTATTTATTTTTTTGCGGTATGCAGGCCTCTCACTGTTGTGGCCTCTCCCGTTGTGGAACACAGGCTCCGGACATGCAGGCTCAGCTGCCATGGCCCACGGGCCTAGCTGCTCCACAGCACGTGGGATCATCCCAGATCCGGGCACGAACCCACGTCCCCTGCATCGGCAGGCAGACCCTCAACCACTGCACCACCAAGGAAGCCCCCTTTTTTATTTATTTTTCCCTCCATGTCTTTTAACAGCTTGATAGCTCACTTCTTTTTAGTGCAGAATAATATCCCATTGTCTGGACATACCAGTTTATTTGTTTATTTCCATTAATAACACAAGGACATCTTTGTTGCTTCCAAGTTTTGCCAATTATGAATAAATGTGTTATAAACACCTGTGTGCAGGTGTTTGTGTGGACTGAAATACTATTTTGACCAAATTTTGACGTTACATCCTGTCATTCCCAGATGTTTAATTCATCCTGACTACCTGATTCTTAACATTAGGCATTCATTTCAAAGAAAATTTGGTTGACAATATTGCTGTGATTTGAGTTGTGACCACCAAAATATATGTCAAATCCTAACCCCTGGTACCTGTGAATGTGACCATATTTAGAAATGGGGTATTTGAAGATGTAATCTTTTTACTATGAGGTCATACTCTATTAGGGTGAGCCCTAATCCAGTATGATTGTTGTCTTCATAAGAAAAGAAAACAGATACACAAACCCCAACACATATGTAGATTGTCACTTGAAGACAGAAGAGATTGTAGTTATGCAGCTGCAAACCAAGAAATATCAAGAATTGCAGACTACCACCAAAAACTAGGAAGAGATAAGGAAGGATTCTACCCAGAGTCTCAGAGGGATCATGGCTATGCTGACATCTTGATTTCAGATGTATAGACTTCAAACTGTGAGAGAATATATTTCTGCTATTTTAAAATCACTCAGTTTTTAGTATTTTGTTAAAACAGACTAAGTAAATATTGAGTGATTTTTTAAATCTCATTTCTTCCTACAAAATATAAAAGGTTGATTTTCATGAAGGAGAATATATAGAAATCCAAACTTCAAATGATCAGTTTGATTTTTCTTTTGTTTAATAAGCATATTAATCAGTTGCATTTTAAGTCCAAGCTCTCATGCCTTGTCTCCCTAAAACCTGGAAAAAGCCTGGGTTTCACAGTCCAACTTATTCAGGCATTTCTTTCAGATTGGTTTTGTCTGCCTTCTGAAAAACATTATTGTAAAGTATTTCTGAGCTCGTGTGAGGACTAAAAATCCATTATGTAGAGAATAGAAATAAAAGATTTGATTGAGAAAAGAATTGCTGGCAGCAGATTGAATGAATGTGTTACATTAGTCATGCTTAGTTGCTTATGTTTTAGTATGTACAGCTAGATGTCTTTAAATATCAATGTTCTGCAATTTTAAGATATTGAAATCCTTTTAAGAATCATTGCCAAGTATATCTTGAATGAGGTCAGAAATGTATAGTGAATGCATAAGAACAAATAGGAATAAAACAATAGAGTTTGTTGATCAAATATTTGGAACTTTGTTAAATGTAGAAGATGTTACTTGTGGCTCCTAAACTACTTGGATTTTAAGGTTTAAACTGGAATGGGTTCACTTGTTTCAGAACTTTGATCATTCCAACTACTGTGAAAACTCCGTGACCTCTGAGTGGCACAGTGCAAAGGAAAATTCCCTAGAGAAATTTACTGAGCAAAGTAAACCTGCCATAACTTATCACATTTGGGGGCTGAGCAGGAAATCAACATTTGTTGAATAATTATGGCCAATATCATTGAATGATAAATTACTAAATGGAGGGACTCTAATTAGCAAGACACAGATTTTCCCCTCTATTTTAATCTCTATGTGAATATGATGAGATATTTATCAATGTAATTTTATAGATGAAGAAATAAAGGTTCAAGACTTTATGTCCCCAGTGCCTAAAATATAATAGGAGTTCAATCAATGTTTGTGAAAGGAAAGAGGAAAAGAAAAAATAAATTTAAGTAAAAGCATAAAAAGAAGGAAGGAAGAACAGAAAGAAGGAAGAAAGAGATGGAGAGAGAGAAGGAGGGAAAAAGCAAAAAAGGTTAGTTGATTCTTAATAATACCACAAAATTTAAAGTTCCAAGACTCAGAATTAATCAATTTACTTCCCAAATTCTCATTCTTTCCATTTTAACATGTTCATTTGAGGAGGGGGTGTATTAGGTTTTTTAAAAGTCCTATCAACCTTCATTGTTTGCATGTGCTGGGAAAAAGATCTTCCCCTTCTTCCAGGTATCACACAGAATACTGAGGACAGGGATTTGAAGTTAAGATCTTCTTATACCCTTATGTGTTTTATTCTAATATTCTGTGACCTTATTCACATCCAAAAATACAGGATGGAAAGAGAAGAATGAAAATCACTGGAGGAATTAAGAAATATAAATAACAGAATTAACACAAAAGATAATGGTTAAATGGAATTATTCTGTTGCAAGATTTTTATATTTCACATGAAGTGATATAATATTAAATCTAAGTAGATTATGATAAATTAAAGGATCATATTTAACCACAATAACTATTTTAAAAGATAACGCAAGGAGGAATATGTGAAAAGCCAATAGAGGAATAAAAATGGTATAAGACAAAAAATTCAGTTAATTCAAAAGAAGACAAAAAAGTAGAAGGGAAAAGAAAAGATTATATAAGACAAATAAAAACAAATTAAGAACCATTGTGATGAATAAAATAAATTACTTTTATTTACATAACATTAAGTATAAATGTATTAAACACCCAAATTAAAAAGGAGACACTGTCCAACTGGTTGAAAATCCAATGATCAACATTATGTTTTCTATAAGAGGCGAATTTTAAATATAAATACAATTCTGGATGAAATCAAAAGTATGGAAAGATATGCACTATGCAAGTATTAAGCCTATGTAAACATCAGACAAAATAAACTTTAATACAAGCAATATGGCTAAAGACAAAGAGGAGCATTTCATAAAGATACAATGACCAATACAAATAAATGGAACATGCAAAAACCTCAGAAGACTCTCTACTGAAAAGTTGCTTCAAAATATATGAAGTCAAACCAACAGAACTAAAAAGAGAAAGAACAAGAGAAAAAAATTGAGAATTATGTTTGAATTTAATATCTTGCCTTTAGAAACTGAAAAACATTCAGACAAAGATCAACAAGTATGCAGAGGATCTGAACAATACCACCAAATAAATGCCTTGACCCAACTGACAATTATAAGATACTACACCCAACAATTGGAGAATACACATTCTGTACGAGGACATATGGAATCTTCAACAGCATGTATTCTCTGACTATAGTAGAATTTAATTAGAAAACTTCAAAATAAAATATTCAGGGAACTTCCAGTATTTGAAAATTTGAAAACTCACTTCTGCATGATCAGTGATAGATCAACAACAACAACAACAAAAAATCACAAGGAAAATTAGAAAATATTTCAAGTTGAAAAATAATGAAGGAACAATAAAAATTTATTGTATGTAACTAATGCAATGGTCAAACAGAAGTTTTATAATTTTAAAGGGCCATATTTAAAAATAAGAAAGGGCTGGAGGCTTCAAGATGGCGGAAGAGTAAGACGTGGAGATCACCTTCCTCCCCACAAATATATCAGAAATACATCTACATGTGGAACAACTTCTACAGAACACCCACTGAATGCTGGCAGAAGACCTCAGACCTCACAAAAGGAAAGAAACTCCCCACGTACCTGGGTAGGGCAAAAGAAAAAAGAAAAAACAGAGACAAAAGAATAGGGATGGAAACTGCACCTCTGGGAGGGAGCTGTGAAGGAGGAAAGGTTTCCACACACTAGGAAGCCCCTATGTGGGTGGAGACAGTGGGAGGCGAGGGGAGGGGGAGCTTTGGAGCCACGGAGGAGAGCACAGCAACAGGGGTACAGAGGGCAAAGTGGAGAGATTCTCACACCGAGGATCAGTGCTGACCCAGCACTCACCAGTGGAGAGGCATGTCTGCTCACCCCATGGGGTGGGTGGGGCTGGGAGCTGAGGTTCTGGCTTCAGAGATCAGATGCCAGGGTGATGACTGTTGTTGGCTGCATGAACAGAACCTGAAGGGGGTTAGTGTACCACAGCTAAGAGGAAGGGAGTCCAGGAAAAAGTCTGGAGCTGCTGAAGAGGCAAGAAACATTTTCTTGCCTCTTTGTTTTATGGGGTGGGAGGAGAAAGGATTAAGAGTGCTGCTTATGATGGCCATTCTGACTGGTGTGAGATGAAAGGGAACACTCTTGCACTGCTAGTGGGAATGTGAATTGGTACAGCCACTAAGGAGAACAGTATGGAGGTTCCTTAAAAAACTAAAAATAGAACTACCATATGACCCAGCAATCCCACTACTAGGAATATACCCTGAGAAAACCATAATTCAAAAAGAGACATGTACCAAAATGTTCATTGTAGCTCTATTCACAATAGCCCAGAGAGGGAAACAACCTAAGTGTCCATCATCGGATGAATGGATAAAGAAGATGTGGCACATATATACAATGGAATATTACTCAGCCATAAAAAGAAACGAAACTGAGCTATTTATAATGAGGTGGATAGACCTAGAGTCTGTCATACAGAGTGAAGTAAGTCAGAAAGAGAAAGACAAATACCGTATGCTAACACACATATATGGAATTTAAGGAAAAAAAATGTCATGAAGAACCTAGGGGTAAAACAGGAATAAAGACACAGACCTACTGAGAATGGACTTGAGGATATGGGGAGGGGGAATGGTAAGCTGTGACAAAGCAAAAGAGAGGCATGGGCATATATACAGTACCAAACATAAGTTAGATAGATAGTGGGAAGCAGCCGCACAGCACAGGGAGATCAGCTCGGTGCTTTGTGACCACCTGGAGGGGTGGAATAGGGAGAGTGGGAGGGATGGAGGTGTAAGAGGGAAGGGATGTGGGAACAGATGTATATGTATGACTGATTCACATTGTTATAAAGCAAAAACTAATAATAATAAAAAAAAAGAGTGCTGCTTAAAGGAGCTCCAGAGATGGGCGTGAGCTGCGGCTATCAGCATGGACCACAGAGACAGGTATGAGATGCTAAGGCTGCTGCTGCAGCCACCAAGAAGCCTGTGTGCAAGCACAGGTCACTAACCACAACTCACCTCCCAGGGGTCTGTGCAGCCCACCACTGCCAGAGATCCATGATCCAGGGACAAATTCCCTGGTAGAACACATGATGCCTCAGGCTGTTGCAATGTCACACTGACCTCCACTGCAGCAGGCTCGCCCCACAGTCTGTACCTCTCCCAACACCCGCCTGAGTGAGCTGGAGCCCCTTAATCAGCTGCTCCTTTAACCCCGTCCTTTCTGAGCAAATAACAGATGCCCTTAGGTGACCTACATGCAGAGGCAGGGCCAAATCGAAAGCTGAACCCCAGGGGCTGTGGGAACAAAGAAGAGAAAGGGAAATCTCTCCCAGCAGCCTCAGGAGCAGCAGATTAATTATCCACAATCAACATGATATACCCTGCATCTGTGGAATATCTGAATAAATAACGAATCATCCCAAATTGAGGAGGTGGAATTTGAGAGCAGCAATATATATATATATATATATATATATATATATATATATATATATATATATATATATATATATATATATATATATATATATATATATATATATAATTTCCCCCTTTTCTCTATTTGTGACTGTGTATGCACATGCTTCTGTGTGTGATTTTGTCTGTATAGCTTTGATTTTACCACTTATCCTAGGTTTCGGTTTGTCCATTTTTCTTCTTCCTTTTTTTTTTTATTATAGTATTTAGCACTTGTTATCAAAGGTGGATGTGATTGTTAGTTTGGCTGCTCTCTTTTTTCTTTCTTTGTTTTTTTATTATTTTAAATTTTTTTCAATAATTGTTTTTTATTTTAATAACTTTATTTTATTTTATCATTTTCTTTTTTCTTTATTTTTTTCTCCATTTTATTCTGAGCCATGTGGATAACAGGCTCTTGGTGCTCCAGCCAGGTGTCAGGGATGTGCCTGTGAGGTGGGAGAGTCAAGTTCAGGATTGGTTTACCAGAGACCTCCCAGCTCCATGTAATATCAAATGGTGAAAATCTCCCAGAGATCTCCGTCTCAATGCCAAGACCCAACTACACACAAGGACAAGCAAGCTACAATGCTGGACCTCCTATGCCAAACAACTAGCAAGACAGGAACACAACACCCCAACAGCAGAGAGGCTGCCTAAAACACAATAGGGCCAAAGACACACCAAAACACACCACCAGTCACAGACCTGCCCACCAGAAAAACAAGGTTTTGCCTCATCCACCAGAACACAGGCACTAATCTCCTCCACCAGAAAGTATACACAACCCACTGAACCAATTTTAGCCACTTGGGGCAGACACCAAAAACAACAGGAACTACAAACCTGCACCTGCAAAAAGGAGACCCCAAACAAAGTAAGTTAAGAAAACTGAGAATTCAGAGAAACACACAGCAGATGAAGGAGCAAGGTAAAAACCCACCCGATGTAACAAATGAAGAGGAAATAGGCAGCCTACCTGAAAAAGAATTAAGAATAATTATAGTAAATATGATCCAAAATCTTGGAAATAGAATGAAGAAAATACAAGGAACATTTAACAAGGAACTAGAAGAACAAAAAAGGAAACAAACAATGATGAACAACAAATTAAATGAAATTAAAAATTCTCTACAAGGGATCAAATGCAGAAAAACTCAGGCAGAAGAACGGATAAGTGACCTGGAAGATAAAATAGTGGAAATAACTACTGCAGAGCAGAATAAAGGAAAAAGAATGAAAAGAATTGAGGACAGTCTCAGAGACCACTGGGACAACATTAAATGCAACAACTTTCGAATTATAGGGGTCTCAGAAGAAGAAGAGAAAAAGAAAGGGACTGAGAAAATATTTGATGAAATTATAGTTGAAAACTTACCTAATAAAGGAAAGGAAATAGTTAATCAAGTCCAAGAGGCACAGAGAATCCCATACATGATAAAATCAAGCAGAAACACACCAAGACATATATTGATCAAACTATCAAAAATTAAATAAAGGAAAAATATTAAAAGCAGCAAGGGGAAAACAACAAATAACATACAAGGGAATGCCCATAAGGTTAACAGCTGATCGTTCAGCAGAAACTCTGCAAGCCAGAAGGGAGTAGCAGGACACATTTAAAGTGATGAAAGGAAAAAAAACTACAACCAAGATTACAATACTCAGCAAGGATCTCATTCAGATTTAATGGAGAAAATAATACCTTTACAGACAAGCAAAAGCTAACAGAATTCAGAACCACCAAATCAGCTTTACAACAAATGCTAAAGGAAATTCTCTAGGCAGAAAACAAGAGAAGGAAAAGACTTACAATTGCAAACCCAAAACAATTAAGAAAATGGTAATTGGAACATAGAAATTGATAACTACCTTAAATATAAATGGATTAAATGCTCCAACCAAAAGACATAGACTGGCAGAATGGATAAAAAAAACAAGACCTATATATATGCTGTCTACAACAGACCCACTTCACACCTAGGGACACATACATACTGAAAGTGAGGGGATGGAAAAAAATATTCCGTGCAAATGGAAATCAAAAGAAAGCTGGAGTAGCAATTCTCATATCAGACAATTTAGACTTTAAATCAAAGACTATTACAAGAGACAAAAAAGGACACTACATAATGATCAAGGGCTCAATCCATGAAGAAGATATAACAATTGTAATTATTTATGCACCCAACATAGAAGCACCTCTATATGTAAGGCAAATATTAACAGCCATAAAAGGGGAAATAGACAGTAATACAATCATAGTAGGGGACTTTAACACCCCACATTTACCAATGGACAGATCATCCTAAATGAAAATATATAAGGAGACACAAGCTTTAAATGATACATTAAACAAGATGGACTTAATTGATATTTATAGAACATTCCATCCAAAAACAACAGAATACACTTTCTTCTCATGGAACATTCTCCAGGATAGATCATATCATGCGTCATAAATAAAGCCTTTATTAATTTAAGAAAGTTGAAATCATAACAAGCATCTTTTCCGACAACAATGCTGTTAGACCAGATATTAATTACAGGAAAAAAATCTGTAAAAAATACAAACACATGAGGGCTAAACAATACAGTACTTAATAACTAAGAGATCACTGAAGAAATCAAAGAGAAAATCAGAAGATACCTAGAAACAAATGAAAATGAAAACATGACAACCCAAAACCTATAGGATGCAGGAAAAGCTGTTCTAAGAGGAAAGTTTATAGCAATACAATCCTACCTTAAGAAACAAGAAACATCTCAAATAAACAACCTAACCTTGCACCTAAAACAATTAGAGAAAGAAGAACAAAAAAAACCCCAAAGTTAGCAGATGGAAAGAAATCATAAAGATCAGATCAGAAATTAATGAAAAAGAAATGGAGGAAATGGTAGCAAAGATCAATAAAACTAAAAGCTGGTTCTTTGAGAACATAAAAATAATTGATAAACCAATAGCAAGACTCATCAAGAAAAAAGGGAGAAGACTCAAATCAATAGAATTAGAAATGAAAAAGGAGAAGTAATAACTGACACTGCAGAAATACAAAGGATCATGAGAGATTACTGCAAGCAACTCTATGCCAATAAAATGGACTAGGTGAAAGAAATGAACAAATTCTTAGAAAGGTATAACCCTCTAAGACTGAACCAGGAAGAAATAGAAAATATAATCAGAACAATCTCGAGTAATGAAATTGAAACTGTGATTAAAAATCTTCTAAGAGACAAAAGTCCAGGACCAGATGGCTTCACAGGGGAATTCTGTTGGACATTTAGAGAAGAGATAACACCCATCCTTCTCAAACTCTTCTAAAAAATTGCAGAGGAAGGGACACTCCCAAACACATTCTATGAGGCCATCATCACGCTGATACCTAAAGCAGAGAAATATATGACAAAAAAAGAAAATTACAGACCAATATCACTGATGAATATAGACGCAAAAATCCTCAAAAAATACTAGCAAACAGAATCCAACAACACATTAAAAGGATCATAAACCATGATCAAGTGGGATTTATCTCAGGGATGCAAGGATTCTTCAATATACACAAATCAATCAATGTGATACACCATATAAACTAATTGAAGAAAAAAATTCATATGATCATCTCAATACACGCAGAGAAAGCTTTCAACAAAAGCCAACACCAATTTATGATAAAAACCCTCCAGAAAGTAGGCATAGTGGGAACTTACCTCAACATAATAAAGACCATATATGACAAACCCACAGGCAACATTGTCCTCAATGGTGAAAAGCTGAAATTATTTCCACTAAGATCAGGAAAAAGACAAGGTTGCCCCTCTCACCACTATGATTCCACATAGTTTTGGAAGTTTTAGCCACAGCAATCAGAGATGAAAAAGAAATAAAAGGAATCCAAATTGGAGAACAAATAAAACTGTCACTGTTTGCAGATGACATGATACTTTACATAGAGAATCCTAAAGATGCTATTAGAAAACTGCTAGAGCTAATCAATGAATTTGGTAAAGTTGTAGAATACAAAATTAATGCACAGATATCTCTTGCATTCCTATTCAATAATGATGAAAAATCTGAAAGTGAAATTAAGAAAATGCTCCCATTTACCATTGCAACAAAAATAATAATATACCTAGGAATAAACCTACCTAAGGAGACAAAACACCTGTATGCAGAAAATTATAAGACACTGATGAAGGAAATTAAAGATGATACAAATAGATGGAGAGATATACCATGTTCTTGGACTGGAAGAATCAACATTGTGAAAATGACTACTACCCAAAGCAATTGACAGATTTAATGTAATCCCTATCAAACTACTACTGGCATTTTTAACAGAAGTAGAACAAAAAATTTCAAAATTTGTTTGGATAAACAAAAGACCCCGAATAGTAAAAGCAGTCTTGAGAAAGAAAAACAGAGCTGGAGGAATCAGGCTCCTTGACTTCAGACTATGCTACAAAGCTACAGTAATCAAGACAGTATGTTACTGGCACAAAAACAGAAATATAGATCTATGGAACATGATAGAAAGCCCAGAGACAAACCCACACACATATGGTCACCTTATCTTTGATAAAGGAGGCAAAAATATAAAATGGAGAAAAGATAGCTTCTTCAATAACTGGTGGTGGGAAAACTGGAGAGCTGCATGTAAAAGAATGAAATTAGAACACTCCCTAAAACCATACACAAAAATAAAATCAAAATGGATTAAAGAGCTAAATGTAAGTCCAGATACTATCAAACTCTTACAGGAAAACATAGGCAGAACACTCTATGACATAAATCACAGCAAGATCCTTTTTGACTCACCTCCCAGAGAAATGGAAATAAAAACAAAAATAAACAAATGGGACCTAATGAAACTTAAAAACTTTGGCACAGCAAAGGATACCACAAACAAGATGAAAAGACAACCCTCAGAATGGGAGAAAATATTTGCCAATGAAGTAACTGACAAAGGATAAATCTCCAAAATTTACAAGCAGGGCAAGCAGCTCAATATCAAAAAAGCAAACAACCCAATCCAAAACTGGGCAGAAGAGCTAAATAAACAGTTTTCCAAAGAAGATATACAGATTGTCAACAAACACATGAAAGAAAGCTCAACATCATTAATCATTAGAGAAATGCAAATCAAAACTACTATGAAGTATCATCTCACATCAGTCAGAATGGCCATCATCAAAAAATCTACAAACAATAAATTCTGGAGAGGGTGTGGAGAAAAGGGAACCCTCTTGTACTGTTGGTGGGAATGTAAATTGATACAGCCACTATGGAGAACAGTATGGAGTTCCTGAAAAGGCTAAAAATAGAACTACCATATGACCCAGAAATCTCACTATTGGGCATGTACCCTAGAAATCATAATTCAAAAAGCGTCATGTACCACAATGTTCATTACAGAGCTATTCACAATAGCCAGGACATGGAGGCTACCTTAGTGTCCATCAACAGATGAATGGATAAAGAAGATGTGGCACATATATACAATGGAATATTACTCAGCCATAAAAAGAAAGGAAATTGAGTTATTTGTAGTGAGGTAGATGGACCTAGAGTCTGTCATACAGAGTGAAGTAAGTCAGAAAGTGAAAAAAAAAATAATATGCTAACACATATATATGGAATCAAAAAAAAATGTCATGAAGAACCTATGGGCAAGATGGGAATAAAGACAAAGACCTACTAGAGAATGGACCTGAGGACATGGGGAGAGTGAAGGGTAATCTGGGAGAAAGTGAGAGAGTGGCATGAACATATATACACTACCAAATGTAAAAGAGATAGCAAGTGGGAAGCAGCCACATAGCACAGGGAGATCAGCTCCATGCTTTGTGAACACCTAGCAGGTTGGGATATGGAGGGTGGGAGGGAGGGAGACGCAAGAGGGAAGAGATATGGGGATATATGTATATGTAGAACTGATTCACCTTGTGATACAGCCGAAACTAATACACCATTGTAAAGCAATTATAATCCAATAAAGATGTTAAAAAAAAGAAATGAAAAATAAATAAGTAAATAAAAACAAGAAAGTTTAAAAATAACTATCTAAGTTTTTTCCAAAGAGAAATTAGTAAAAGATGATCAAATTAAACTCAAAGTAAGTTAAAAGGAGAAACTTATCCTTATAAATGCAGAAATCAGTGAAATAGAAAAAAGAACCAAAGACAGAAGTGAATTTAAAAAATTCACTTAATATTTAAAAAAATATTAAAACGAATACTCTTATAGAAAATTCTAAAGAAAAAAAATGAGAGGAAAACATATTACCAATCTCAGGAATGAAGTAGCCTATGCGACTGAAGCTCATATGGTTTTGGAACAAGAAACATGATGAACCTTCTATACTAATAAATTTGATCATTAACATGAACAAATTCCTTTAAAAATTGACTCAACAAAAAGATGTTGGAATAAGTTTATAAAGAAACGAAGAAGTAAAGTTATCAAAAATTTTCCCATAATAGAACCACCAAGCTCAGATGGTTTTACTGATGAAGTGTAAAATGTAAGGGAAAAAACATCACCAGTTGTACATAAACTTTCAGACTGTATAGGAAAAGGAACATGTCACAACTGTTCTTATGTGGCTTGTATAACCCTGATACCAAAACTTGATAAGACTTTAGAAGGTAAAATTCTCTCTAAAAATATAGCTTTAGACATTTGTAAGAAAATAGTAGCAACTAAAATACAATCATTACAAAGAGGAGTTAGTAAGAATGTAAAAAATTACAAGATTTGTTTAAAACTCAAAACAATTCAAGGTTAATTACCACATTAAAAGAATAAAGGTGAAAAGCACATGCCAATTCATTTCAATGGAAGGAGAATAAAACGTTTGAAAAAATGCTATGCCTATCAGGATTTTTCTTTTAAGTTGAAGGAGGGAAAATTATCTTAGGAAACTAGGAAGAAAAGGAAAGTTTTGGTCCAATAAAGGGAATCAAAGAATTATATCTAGGAGAAATAATTATCGGTGAAGTATTGAATGTGCTTCAGTAATATCTGGAACAACGTAAGGTTGTTAGTATTCAGCAATTCTGTTTAAATATTGCACCAGAAGTTCTATCTGGTATAAATGGGTAAGAAAAAAAAAGAAATTAAAAGCTTAAAGTTTGGGTAGTAGGAAATAAAACTGCACTATTCACAAATGGCACAATCGATTATGCAAAAAATCCTAAAGAATATACAAAACAACTACTTGAATCAATCAATAAATCTAGCACATTATAGGAGAAATATTTATTGTATTTCTAATTATTAACAGCAAATAATTGAAAAATAAAATTACAAATTCCATGAATATCAGCTTCAAAAATAAAGTATAAAATTAACAAGAGATGTTCAAGATTGCTACAGTGCAGACTATAAATCATTATCAAAATAAAGAAGAAATAAATTAATGCAGCAATATACCATGTTTTTGGATTAAAATGTTCAGTGTTGTTAAGATGTCAATTTCCCCCTAATCTATCTACAGCGTCTATAATCTCTGTCATAATCATAGCAGATTTTGTAACAGAAGTGAATAAGTTGATTTAAAATTTATATAGAAATGCAAAAGATTTAAAGTAGACAAAAATAACTTGGAAAATAATAATAAAGGTCAAGGATTCATAATACATACCTTCACTACATAAATTTAGAGCAACAGTAATCCAGATGTGTGATATCTGCATAAAGAGAGCCAATCTGATGAATTAAACTCAATAATGATTATAAAATAGACCCACACATATAAAGAAATTTGGTTATTTGCATTAAATCCACTGACTTATGAAATACATTATTTTCAATGAATGATGCTGGAAGAACTGGACATCCATATGTGAAAAGAAAAGAAAGTCATCACTCCATCATATCCATAAACAAGATTCATTTGAGATGGATCATATATTTAAACAAACAAGTCAAATCTATAAGTATTCCAAATGAAAACATAGGAGAATATTTTTACCACCTTGGGTTAACAAAGGATTATTACACAGGACAGAGAAACCAATAGCTAAAGAAAATTGATAAAACAGACTTTGTCAAAATAAAAAACTTCTCATCAAAACATATCAATAAGAGACAAGGCAAAGACTGGAGAGAATACTGGATGGTCATATCTCATAAAATATTTGAATTAAGAGTATAAAGTACCGCTACAACTTGGTAAAAATTTTTTAAAGTTCAGTATATAAATCAACAAAGGACTTGAACAGACACTTCACAAAAGAAGCTACTAAAAATGGTCAATGACACATTTAAAAGTGCTCAATATTTTTGATTTTTAGGGAAATTAAAATTAAAATCACAATGAGATATCATTATGCATACCCTGGAATGATTAATATCAGGATGTACATGATTACTGGTGGTGGTATAAAATAATACAACTTCTTTGGGGAGAGATAGCTTCTTTTAAAGTTGAATATTCATCTGCTTATGGCCCAACAATTACATTCTTAGGTGTTTGTATAAGGAAATAAAAGCTTTATAAATATCAGATAATAGTCATGGTATCTTAATTCACAATAGCCAATAAACATAAATGTATATTAAAATGGGGTTGAATAAACAAATAGTGGTGTATTCATTCCATAAAATACTATTCAGGAATAAAGAGAATGAACTACTGTTACATACAACTACATCAATGAACCTGGGTCATTATGCTGAATGAAAGAAGTTGAATCTTAAAGAATACATATTATTTGATTCCATTTACATAACATTCTAATTGTGGCAAAACTAATCCTTCTAAAATAGTCTGTGTCTCGATAGGGGTGTTGGCTATAGAGATGTAACTTACCTCTTTAAACTCTAAAACTCTTACTCTAAAATCTCAGTGAATTGTAAATTTAAGATTTATTCATTTCACCTGGATGTCAGTTTTACCTCAAAAAAGTAGTTGTAAACAAATATTGACTCTCATTAATAATTTTGCTTTTCACAATGATATGGGCTAGAAAAGCTGAAACTAAGTTCTGTGTCTAGAAACTAACTTCTGAAACTAGCTTCTTCTAATCTTAAGCAAATGGATAAATACATTGAGAAAAATGGAAGTACATTTTCTCACTGTTTTAGTGGTACAAATGTAGAAATGGCAACAACTAGAATGTATCTACTCTTATCGGATTGAAATTGGAGATAGTATGAAATTATGGATGTATATGAAGATATAGAAATAATATACACTTTTATGTGTGCATATGCATATATCTGTTGGCTCTCTTGTATAAGAAAACCTAGAAGCAGTGATACAACCATAGTAATGAGCACATTAGGGACCCAGATCTTGTTCTGTATGTATTATTCAATACAAAAAGGAACCAGACTCTTTGTAAAAATGCTTGATTCCAAGTCTGAGGAAGGAAAAGTTCAAGATGAGCCTGGATCATCTTATGCCAGAAAGTAAGAATTGAAGAATCAAAGGGACATGGCAAAATGACACTGAAGCCTTCTTAAAGCACTTCCACTGGTCAAATCTGGGAAATTTTTAGCAGTAAAATAAATAACTGGAGCAATAGACTATAAACCATCAAATAAAACAAGAATCAATGAGTCCATACTGATTAAAAAATGAATAAATAAACTAATGAAAGGGGCAAGAAAGCTATCCCTCATAATAGAATGCCAACTAATTAATATAGAAATAATAATGTAATTTGAAATGTGTCAATTGATGCTAAAAACAGTGGATGGAAATTTTATGAGAATTAAATACTTACATTATATCAAAGCATCTTCCCACATATTGTTGTATGGAGACATTATTGTAATTAAGTGACAAAATTGACATGGCTGATATTGGGGTGAACTGGCATGTGCCTCCTGATGTGATTATTTGGGAAGGACAGAGAGCATGTCTTCATCAGTGCCCCTGCCACAATATGAATCTAATTATAAGGAAAACTCAGATAATCACAAATTCACATATATTCTTTTTAAAAAATATCTACTCTTCAAAAAATCAAGATCAAGGAACACAAATGAAGCTGAGGACTTGTTCCATATGAAAAAGGACTAAAGAGACATGCAATTAAATCCTAAAGGTGATCATAGATTAGATTTTGGACCAGGAAAAAGAATTGAGCTATAGACATTATTGTGTTAAGTAATAAACTGTGTATATGGAAAGTTGTTTAGATGATAATGTATCAGTGTTAAATTTCCTAATTTTGATAACTCTTTTGTTTTATAAGTGTGTTTGATTTTAGGAAACAGACAAAAATGTATTTAAGAGTAGTTAGGACCATGATTGTTAAGAAAATTCTTACACACATACACATAAAGAGTCGGTAAATCTGGACAGGTATATCTGTAGGAGTTCCTTGTTTTATTCATGTAACTTCTCTGTAATTTTGAAATACCAAAGTAAAAAGAAACAGAAAAAGTAAAAGAACTTAGAAGACTTCTGCAAAAGTAGATTGATAAATTTAAAGCTACAACTGGTTGACAGATGGAGCTGATTACTCAGGAGTCTGGATTTTTATAGGAGGGTTATCTTTTTCTTGAGTAGTTACTTCTGTGTGATATAATCTGAGCAATTTCAAGGAGACTCACAATAAGGATCCCAAAATCTACACGGTTGTTATATTCATCTAACTACAAACCAGCTTTCACTGCAAATAGCAAATCCTTTAGTTTAAAAAGGATTTGCTATTTGCAGTGAAAGCCTGTTTGTAGTTAGCCAGATGACTACCCCACATCCTACTCTCCTAAAATAATTAGGTCACTTGTAAACATTACCTCTGTTATTTCCCACAACTTTCCGTATCTTTATGTCATACTCAGAATACTCTATGCCGTCAAATATCCTGAACTTCTTCCTGCCTCAGAGAAAAGTTGTTCCTTTTTCTAAATTTGACTTTCTTGTTTCCTAGGTTACTTTTCCTTGAATACCAATCTCATCCTTCCTGGCCTCCTAAACAAGGATCTCATTGTATCACACTGTCAAGAAGCTCTCCATCCTCTCCTTTCCTTTCACATTTATCTTTACTTTTATTTCTATTGACACATTTTCCACATGTATATATGTGTGTGTTTGTATATTCATACACCCTTACCTTAAAAAATAGCCAAAACCCCAAACCCAAAACCCAAATTCTCTTGAATGTGTAAAATGTGTTGTCTCTTTGAATGATCTTTTCTTATACCTCTACCTTTCAGCACTGTAACCTCCCCAGTCCTTACAGAGTTGGGGTTTTTAAGCTTTTATTTTTCTAGAGAAGTGTTAAGTTTTCAACAAAAATCAAACGAAGATGCAGAGATTTCCATATAACCTGTGCCCACAGTCATCAATAGCCTCCCTTGTTAGCAACTTCACTTATCAAAAGGGTACATTTTTTACCAAGGGTGAACCTACATTGACACGTCATATCCACCCAAGGTCATTGATACTATTATTCTTTTTTCTTGCAAACCAAGAATGGTTTTCTTTTGACTTAAGCTTGAAATTAATGTATATATGTATAAGATACACTTTTTGTATGTCAGAAAGCTGCAGAAATTTTTGTTTGACATTAATATCACTATGTCGTAGATGTCTGAAGCAAGCCCAATTGTTTTTTTCTTGTATATTATTCATTCTTTTCTATCTGCATGACTATATAGCTCTTTCTTTATCCCTAAAATTAAGAA
Source organism: Mesoplodon mirus (assembly GCF_964341445.2). Taxonomy (NCBI): domain Eukaryota; kingdom Metazoa; phylum Chordata; class Mammalia; order Artiodactyla; family Ziphiidae; genus Mesoplodon; species Mesoplodon mirus. The sequence continues at coordinate 113,361,542 of NC_138983.1, read as the reverse complement.
ATATTATCAGGATATACCCTGCACTCATCCTTAAGGTCCTTGAGATATCTTTTCACTCATAAGATGTAATCTTTATTTCAGAAAATGTTTTTCTATTATATAATCAAAATTATGTTTCTAGTTTTGTTAAAAATGCCCTTGGTCTTTTGATAGGGATTGCATTAAATCTGTAGATTATCTTGGGTAGTATGGTCATTTTAACAATATTAATTCTTCCAATCCATGAACATGGTACACCTCTCCATCTCTTTGTGCTGTCTTTAATTTCTTTCATCAGTGTCTTATAGTTTTCTGAGTATAGTTCCTTTACCTCCTTAGGTAGGATTGTTCCTAAGTATTTTATTTTTTTTTGATATGATTGTAAATGGGATAGTTTACTTAATTTCACCTTCTGACAGTTTGTTTTTATTGTATAGAAATGCAACAGATTTCTATGCATTAACTTTGTATACTGCAACTTTACTGAATTCACTGGTGAGCTCTAGTAGTCTTTTTGTGGCACTTTTAGGATTTTCTATGTATACTATCACATCATCTGCAAACAGTGGCAGTTTACTTCTTCCTTTCCCAGTTGGATTCCTTTTATTTATTTTTGTGTGTGTGTGTCTGATTGCTGTGGCTAGGACTTCCAATACTATGATTAATAAAATTGATGAAAATGGGTATCCTTGTCTTTTCCCTGATATTAAAGGAAATGATTTCAGCTTTTTATCTGTGGGTATGATTTTAGCTGTGGGCTTGTCATATATGGCTATGGCCTTTATCACACTGAGTTATATTTCCTCTATGCCAACATTCTAGAGAATTTTCATAATAAATGGATGTTGAATTTTTGTCAAAAGATTTTCTGCAGAGAGAAAATCATATAGTTCTTATTCTTCAATTTGTTAATGCGGTGTATCACATTGATAGATTTGTGGATATTGAAAAATCCTTACATTCCAAGGATAAATCTAACTTGATCATGGTGTATGATCCTTTTAATGTATTACTGGAATCAATTTGCTAATATTTTCTTGAGTATTTTTGCATCTATGTTCATCAGGGATATTGGACTGTAATATTAATTTTTTGTTATATCTTTGTTTGATTTTGATATCAGGGTGATGATAACCTCATAGAATGCATTCAGAAGCATTCCTTCCTCTGCAATTTTTTGGAGTAGTTTGAGAAAGATCGGTTTTAACTCTTCTCTACTACAGGTTTTCTGGTATGTGGTTACCATGAGGTTTATATATAGCAATCTCTCTCTCTCTCTCTCTCTCTCTCTCTCTCTCTCTCTCTCTCTCTCTATATATATATATATATATATATATATATATATATATATATATATATAATGAGGTTTATATATAGCAATCTCTCTCTCTCTCTCTCTCTCTATATATATATATATATATTAATATACACACAATATACATATACATATATACAATATACATATATACAATATATATACATATACATTGTATACATATATACAATATACAATATACATATATACAATATACATATATATATATATATATATATATATATACTTGATTGTTTTAAATTGCTGATCTCTTTATTCCAAATGCATTTTAACAATCCTACTTTTGTGCTCTCTTCCCCTCACAATTATTGTTTCTGACATCATATTTTACATCTAATTGTTTTGTGTACTCAACTGCTAACTGTGGATATAGCTGATTTTATTACTTTTGTCTTTTAAGCTTGCCTTAACCAGTGTGCTTTTTCCTTTCATAACTTTAATGTTTCTAGTTGTGGCCTTTTCTTTTTTGTTTAAAGTTTATTTAACATTTCTTTAATTTGGTTTGATGTGCTGAACATCTTTAGCTTTTGCTTATCTATAAAGCTTTTGCTCTCTCCATCAAATCTGAATGAGAGCCTTGCCAAGTAGAAATTCTTGTGAATAGTAGGCTTTTCACTTTCATCATTTTAAATATATCATGTCATGCCCTTACAGCCTGCCATGTTTCTGCTGGAAAGTCAAATAATAGCCTTATAGGAGTTCCCTAGTATGTAACTTGTTACTTTTCCCTTGCAGCTTTTGATATTCTCTTTATTTTTAGGTTTTTTTCCATTTTAAATACAATGTGTCTTAGTTGTTTCTCTTGGGTTGATCTTATATTGGGCTCTGTACTTCCTGGACTGTTTCCTTTCCCAAGTTAAGAAAGTTTTCAGCTGTTTTGTCTTCAATTATATTCTCAGCCCCTTTCTCTCTCTTCTCCTTCTGGGGCATTTATAATGTGAATAATAATGCACTTGATGTTCCCTCATAGGTCTCTTAAACTGACCTCATTTCTTTTCATTCTCCTTTCTTTTTTTTCCTGTTCAGAATCAGTTATTTCCACTACTCTGTCTTCCAGCTCATTGATCTGTTCCTCTGTGTCATTTAGTCTACTGTTGATTCCTTCTAGTGTATTTTTCATTTCAGTTATTGTATTCTACATCTCTGTTTGATTGTTCTTTATACATTCTAACTCTTTGTTAAAAACTTCTAACTTCTTGGTCTGTGCATCCATTCACTTCCCAAGTTTTTTGAACATCTTTATAATCACTAACCTGACTCTTTCTTTGGTAGATTGGTTATCTTCACCTCACTTAGTTTTTCTTCTGTAGTTTTGTGTTGTTCCTTCTTCTGGAACATGTTCTTCTGTTGTCTCATTTTGCTTAAGTTGCTGTTTTTTCTATATATGTATCTGGTAGGTTGGTTGTTTTCCTTTTTTTAAGATTTTTTTGATGTGGACCATTTTTAAAGTCTTTATTGGAGTTGTTACAATATTACTTGTTTTATGTTTTAGTTTTTTGGCCATGAGGAATGTGGCATCTTAGCTCCCCAACCAGGGATTGAACCTGCACCCCTGCATTAGAAGGCAAAGTCTTAACCACTGGACTGCCAGGGAAGTCCCTGGTTATGTTTTCTGTTCTTAGACAAGTGATGTTTTGTAGAAAATGTCCTATGTATCCCAGCATCTCTTATCATTAGAGCTATATGCTCTAGGATTTCCCCCTATGAGGACTACATGGGTCTTTCTGTTGTAGTTAGTTAACTTTGTGGGCAGTCTGGTAGGCTTTGTTGGCCACCAGTCCAGTTGGTTGCCAGGCCCTGACTTGTGTGAAGGCTGCTGGCTACTGGTTGGTGGGACCAGGTCAAGAGGCAGTTGACTACGGGACCTGGGGTACTCTGGAACTAGTGGTGACTTAGTGGTAGGTGGAGTCAACATCCAGGAGACCCTGAGTTTGTTCTCTGCCCACTGGTAGCTGAAACTAGTTTCTTGAGCTAGTGGTGGTCTATTGGTTAGCCAAGTCCTGGAGTCTGGTTGCAGGGTCCAGGGATCCTAAAACTGGTTTCAGATCAATGGTGGCTGGAAACAGTTTTTGAAACAGTTGGCTATGGTGTCTGGGTTGTCTTGAGGTTGTGTTGGCCTACTAATGGGCAGGTCCAGGTCCAAGCCAGTTCCAGGACAGGAACTGGCCTGCTAGTTGGGCCAGGTCTTTAGGCTATGGGGCTGTGATTTTCTTGCTGCTAGTGCATGCCCTCTGTTGGGTAAGACTGGGCCCAAGGCTAGAGCAGTCTCATTGGTGGACAGGGCAAAGGCCATGGGATTCTGAGGTTAGTGCCTGACCACTGGGAGCTGGGCCTCAGAGTCTCTGGCTGGAGGGCCTTGAGGGTGTCATGTCTAGTACCTGCACAGTGACGCATGGGGCAGGGTCCTTGGCCCTCTGGTGGGATGACACTTGCCAGTGTCAGGGTCCACATGGTAAAAGGAATTCCCTTAAATGGCTGCCACCTGTGTCTCTGGACATAGGGTGAGCTGCTGTTGCCTACTGCCTCTCTGGGAGGCCCTCCAGTATCAAGAAATAGATCTGACTCTGGGTCCTTTCAAATTATTGGTTCTGTCCTGGCTCCCAGAGTGTGTGAGATTTTGTGTGCACACTTTAAGAGTGATTTCTCTTTCTTCAGCCTTCTGAGAATCCAGAAAGTAAGTCCAGCTGGCCTTTGAAGCCAAATGTTCTGGGGTTTAACTTTCCAGTTCAGGAACCCTGTGCTGAGGAGCCTGGTGTGGGGCTTGAACCTCTCACTCATTTGAGAGAAACTCTGCAATAGTATTTATTCTCATGAATCACTATATTTTACATCTATAATTTATATAATATTATACATTGACTATACTTCAATAAAAAAGTAATTATTCTCCTATTTGTTGTTCACCCACCCAAGTTATAGGACTTGAATATATTGTTACTCTTTCCCTCCTAGTTTTCTTGCTGTGGTTCCTTCCTTATATCTTTAGTTGTAGAAGATATTTTCTCGTAGGTTCTGATCTTTGTCATGAATCATTGTTCTGTAAATCATTGTGATTTTGGTGTGCCTGTGAGAGGAGGTGAGTTCAGATTCTTTCTATTCCACCATGTTGCCATTGACCCTCTAGCTCTTTTTTTCCCCTCAGTTTTTATATTATTTGGGATTAATAGAGTTAGTTGGATCATTTTTCATGATTCTATTTTATTTACACCCTTCTCTTATTTATTATACCACATTTAAAAATTTTCTTTAATTTAGTGATTTCTTTATGATGTCCAATATACACATGTAACTTATCAAAAGTTTGCTTTCAAATGATAGCATACCATTTCTTATACAGTTTAAAAACCATACATAAACATACTGCCAAGTCATCCCTCCCATTACATGTGCTATTTTTGTCACACATTTTACTTTTTAATAGTTTATAAACTCGAAGGTACATTATTACTATTTTTTAAACACTGTGTGGTCATCTCAAGTGATTTTAAAAAATAATATCTTTCATATATATATTCATGTTTACCATTTCTGAAGCTATTATTTGTGTGGTTTCATGTTTCTCTCTGGTTTTATATTCCTTCTGTGTGAAGAACTTCTTCCTTGAATATTTATTATAGCACAATGAATTTTCTTAGTTTTCTTTGTCTGGACATATATTTATATCACCTTAAGTTTTCAAAGACATTTTCATTAGCATAGAATTCTGGGTTATCAGTTTTTGTTTGTCAGCTTATTTGTTATATTTTTTTGCAACAGTTTAAAGGTGCTACTTCATTGTCTTCTGTCTTGCATAGTTTCTGACAAATAATCTACTATAATCCTGGTGTATGTTTTTTAAATGGTAGTATTTTTCTCTGATTTCCTTCACGGTATTTTTCTACAGCTCTGTATACTTTGCTCTGTTTTACTGAGTTTGTTTTCTTTTTTGTAATTCTAATTTGTTATTTTGTGTATAGTTCTTCAAGTTCACTGATTCTTTCTTCAGCTTCCTTGAATCTAATAATAAGCTTCTCAAAGGACTTTTTCATCAGTAAGTTCTTTTAATTTCTTATATTTTAACTTGACTCTTTTTTATAGTTTCTGTAACTATTTAAAAAAATTTAATCTAGCCATGCCTGCTGTCTATCTTTTGACTAAATACCTTAATATATTAACCATAGAATGTTCAAAGTCCTGGTTTGATAGTTCCACCTTTTTATCTTCCCTGAATTATTTTATTTCCTTTTGTCTCTGAAAAATGTGTGGGTTTTTTTTCTTGTTTTATTGTGAATCTTGTAAATTTTGGTCACATAATTGACATCATATGAACAGTATTAGAGGCTGAGGCAAATGATATTAACACCTGCAAATACTATTCTATCATGCAGTTAGTATGCAATGTTGAGTCAGTTTTGTCAGGATTTGAACTAAGTTTGTTTGTGTGGTTGCTCTGGCTACTTTCACTGTAATGTAGGCTTCAAATTCCTCCAATGTATTTCAAGTATTGGGAACCTAGTGGTGAAGGGCTTTTCTCAGTATTTGTATCCCACCTTCAGATTTCAGCCAATATTGAACATCTTTGCTTCATGGGGTTCTCGCTCCATGTTCTAACCCTACAAGAATCCACTGACTATTTAACAAGGGCTTACTAGGTTGGTTGTGAAAGTGTGGGAAGGGAGAGTTCTCTGTTATTATTGTCCAACTTCAGTCTTATATAATAAGCCTAGTGTGTCTGGATCTTGGAGGTGAGAATTTCATAACATCCCTGCCACTCTTCTCCAAGGCAGACAGATATTGCTTTATATCTGGGGTGGACCTTGTCTGAGGGTATTCTTTCACTTACTCTTTCCCCAGCAACAACAGCTATTTAACTATTCCTTGGAGGTGATATAGTTTGCAGTCTTTCCCCAAATGCTTAAACATTTTGCTCCATGTGAGATAATAAACTGTGCAGGGGAAGTGAAGCTACATGCCTTTCCTGCAGCACAGACTAATCCCTTCTATATCAATCAGAATTTGATAAGAGAAGTAAATCACTAGAATATACATATGGATTTATTACTGAAATTTGACCTTAATCAATTGTGAGAGCTGGTTAAGCAGTTCCTGTAGGTCTTTTACTCTAATACTGGAACTTGAAATCCATAGGGCAGGCAATTGGTAAGAAAAGATGAATATAATGTGAGAAAATCAAGACACAATCTGGAACCTCTAAGCCCAAACCCTGTCAAGTTTTGTTGTTTCTGAATTTGATGGTATGGAGATTCAGGGAAGGGTAAAGAAGTATCATTCTGTAAAGCTGAATTAGTCTATTATCAGCAATGTGCATAAAGTACAAGTGGCTAATTCCCTCCCACCCCCCAAATCTCCCAATAATACCTCTTGTAGCTCACTGTAACTGGAAATATACAGAAATAGTAATTGAGGGAAAAGTAATTCATCCTCATTAAAGTGATACCTTAAATATCCTCACACCATCTTCAGCTTCTGCACCCCATGGTAAGCTCTTTCTGCTCTGCCCACACCTTGCACTTAATTTTTCCATAAGTATCCAGGGTCATTTCTCAGGGTCATGGAAAAGAGCATGGGAATGAATATGAAATTCACTTGTGTCTAGGATCCAAACAGTTCAGTTCAAACTGAATGAACAAAAAGTTCTTTCAGATGTATGACTTAAACTTGCCTAAGATAGTGTAGGGAAAATTTGGATTAAAAACTGTTCTTATGAGGAAAAATATGGGTGGAATTTTAAGTTGACTACAAACTAAATATAAGAAGACATCTTGATGTGACTGTGAAAATAAACCAATGCATGCTTTAGTTACTTTAGCAGAATAATATTTTCATCAGCAGATATTGACAATTAGGAATGAGGTAAGGAAGAGGCAACCAAGACATCTATAAACAATGCCTTAGAAAAACAATATTATAGCAAGGAAGAATAGTATACCTGGGTGAGACACAGATGGCAAAATAGAAGGACATGGAGCTCACCTACTCCCACAAATATATCAAAAATACATATAAATATGGAACAATTCTCACAGAATACTTACTGAATACAGGTGGAAGAAATATAACCAAAGCTGCAAGAAAGATCACCACATAACCTGATAAGATTAAAAACAATAATAATAATAAAAGGAATTGATATGGGACCTGCCCCCTGGGAGAGAGCTGTGAAAGAAGAAAAGTTCCATCATCCTGGGAACACCCTTCACCAGCTGGGAGATCATCTTGGAAAGATAGGCAGTTTCAGAGACACTGAGAAGGGTGTAGAAGCCAGCTTGCAGCAGGCAGAACATAGAGAGACTAGCACAGATGGTCCTGGCCACCTCGCTGCACTCCCCAGCCTGAGACAAGCAACAGCTGGTATGTTCAGGGCTGTGAAAACCACAGAGAAAACAGGAGGCCCTATTCAACATCCAGCACCAGGTTTTGTCGTCACAACATCAATCAGACCCCTATCAATGGGATAATAGCCAGTACACATTGAGTAAAGACATGGCAGGCATCCATAAAAAAGCAGTCCTTGCATTAAAAAATTCGAGTCACACATGTTACTCAGGGATGCTCCCACATAAAAACAGCCCTTCAAGACCACAATAGATAACTGGTTCTCCTAAATTCATAGAGTCAGAGAAATATAAGTAAAATGAAGAAGCAGAAGAGCCACACCCAGTTAAGAGAACAAGAGAAATCCCCTGAAAGAACAAACAATGAAACAGACCTCTCTGGCCTACCAGACCTGGAGTTCAAAAAGGAGGTAATAAAAATACTGAGGAAATAAGAAAGGCTATTTATAAAAATGCATATCACTGTAACAAGGAAAATATAAAGAGGAGCTAGTTAAAATTATGAAATGCATTTGCTGAGATGAAAGCCAAACTAAAGGCAATAAATAGCAAGCTAAACAATGCAGAAGAACAAATAAGTGATCTGGAAGAGAGAATAATGGAAATCACCCAATCAGAACAGCAGCAAGAAAACCAAATTAAAAAAAAAATGAAAGCAATATAAAAAACATATGGGGTAATATAAAGCATACCAATCTATGCATAATAGGGATGCCAGAAGGAGAAGAGAGATAAAAGGGGATTGAAAATGTATTTGAAGAAATTATGGCTGAAAATTCCCAAACCTAAAGAAGAAAACAGATATCCAGATACAGGAAAGACAGAAGGTGTCAAAAAAGATGAATGCAAACAGACCTATAAAAAACATATTACAATTAAAATGGCTAAAGTTAAAGATCAAGAAGATTTTAAAGGTAGCAAGAGATAAAGAGTTAGTTACAAAGGGAATTCCCATAAGGCAATCATCTGATTTCTCTACAGAAATGTTGTAGGACAGAGGGAGTGCCAAGATATATTCAAACTCATAAAAGGGAAAACCTGCAACCGAGGAAATTCTACCCAGCAATATTATAATTTAGAATAGAAACAGATAAAGAAATTCTCAGACAAGCAAAAATTTTAAAAATGCAGCTATCTTAAATCTATCCTAAAGGAAATATTGAAAGACCTCTAAAGAGAAAAGAAGCAAGGATATACAGGAAAGAGAAAACCACATTTGGAAAGTAAATTACTAAATAAGCCAGTACATAGATTTTAAAACAATCAAATAAAAATTGTTAAACAGATGATAACTACAATTAACAGCAAAGGGATAAACATGAAGATGTAAAAGAGGACATCAAAATCATAAAATGTGGAAGAGAATAGTGAGAAAAATGGAGATTTTTTTCTTAGAATGTGTTTGAGCCTATATGACTGACTACAAGTCTAAAGCAAGTGGATATAGTAACAGGTTAACATACTTGAAAAACAGGGTAATCACAAATCAAATATATATAATAAATTCAGAAAAAACAAAAAGAAGGTAACAATCATAATACAAAAGAAAACCATAACCATAATACAAAAGAAAACACAAAAGGAAAAAAAATAGGAACAAAGAAGAAATAAAAATCAACTGGAAAACAAGGTCTAAAATAACAATAAATACATATCTATCAATAATTACCTTGAAGGACAATGGACTAAATGCTCTTATCAAGCAGAGGGAGCTTAGCTCAGTGCTCTGTGATGACCTAGACAGGTGGGATGGGGGGTGGGAGGAAGGTCCAAGAGGTAGGGGGTATATGTATACATATAGCTGATTCACTTCGTTGTACAGCAAAAACTAACACAACACTGAAAAGCAATTATACTCCAATAAAATAATTTAAAAGAAGATATAAAGTGGCAGCGTGGATAAAGTAAACAATAACCTACAATATGCTTCCAATAAGAGACTCACTTCAGGGCAAAAGACATACTTAGACTGAAAGAGAGGGGATGAAAAAGATATTCAAGCAAATGGAAATGACAAGAAAGTGGGGTTAGCAATACTCATATCAGAGAAAATAGACTTTAAATCAAAGGCATTAAAGAAAGATAAAGAACACTATATAATGAGAAATATATCAATATAAGAGGATATTAAACTTGTTAACATATAGGCACCCAATACAGGAGCACCAAAATATATAAAACAAATACTAACAGACATAAAAGGAGTAATTGACAGGTATACAATAATGGTAGGAAACTTTAACACCCTACTGAAATCAATGAAGAGATCTTTCAGGCAGAAAATCAGTGAGGCAACAGAGGTCCTAAATGACACAATATAACAGTTACACTTAATTTATATATTCAGGAAATTACATTCCAAAAAAAAAAAAAAAGAATACACATCCTTTTCCACTGCACATGGAACATTCTCTAGTATAGACCACATACTAGGACACAAAACAAACCTCAACAAATTTAAGAGGATAGAAATTACTTCAAGCATCTTTTCTGACCACAACAGCATGAAATGAGAAATCAACCACAGAAAGAGAAATAAGGAAAAAAATGATTACATAGAGACTAAACAACAGGCAACTAAAAACCCAATGGGTCAATGGTGACATCAAAAAGGACATTAAAAAATACCTTGAGACAAAAGACATTGAAAATACAGTCACACAAAATCTATGGGATGCAGCTAAAGCAGTCTTAAGAGGGAATTTCATAGTGATACAGGTTTCCTCAAAAAACAAGAAAAATCTCAAATAAACAACTTAAACTACCACCTGAAAGTATTAGAAAAACAAAAAGAAAACCTAAAGTTAGCAGAAGGAAGCCACCATCATCCTGGCACTAAAACCAGACAGACACTACAAAAAAAAAATTACAGGCCAATAACTTTGATGAATATAAAGGCAAAATTCACAACAATGTATTAGCAAACTGAATCCAACAAAACATAATAAAGGTCTTACACAATGATCAAGTGGGGTTCCTCTGAGGGTCATATGGGATGGTTTAATATTGCAAATCAATCAATGTGATGTACCACATCAACAAAAGAAAAGACAAAACCCACAAGATCCTCTCAAAAATGCAAAAAAAAATCATTTAATAAAATTCAACATCCATTCATGATAAAAACTCTTACCAAAGTTGGTATAGAGGGAATATATCTCAACATTATAAAAGCTATTCATGACAAACCCACAGCCAACCTAATACTCAATGGTGAAAAGCTAAAAGTCTTCTCATTAAAATCTAGAAGAAGATAAGAATGTTCAGTTTCACCACTTCTATTCAATATAGTATTGGAAGTCCTAGCCATAGCAATCAGAGAAGAAAAAGAAATTAAAGATATCCAAACTGAAAGAGAAGGGGTAAAATTGTCATTATATGCAGGTGACATGATACTATATATAGAAAACCCTAAATATTCCACACAAGACCTACTAGAACTGATAAATGAGTTCAGCAAGGTATCAGGGTAGAAGATTAACAAACAGAAATCTGTTGCATTTCTTTACACTAACAATGAAATATCAGAAAGGGAAATTAAAAAAAAAAATCTCTTTTAAAATTGCATCCAAAAAAATAAAATACTTAAGGATAAACCTGACCAAAGAGATGAAAGACTTATACAATGAGAACTATAAAACATTGATAATGGAAATTGAAGATGATTCAAAGAAGTGAAAAGATATCCCATGATCTTGGATTGGAAGAATTAATACTATTAAAATGGCCATACTCCCCAAGGCAATCCATAGATTTAATGTGATCTCTATCAAATTACCATGACATTTTTCACAGAATTAGAACAAATAATCCTAAAATTTATATAGAACCATAAAAGATCCAGAATTTCCAAAGCAATTCTGAGGGAAAAGAATAAAGGTGGAGGCATAACCCTCCCAGACTTCGGACAATATTACAAAGCTACAGTAATCAAAAGAGTGTGGTATTGACACAAAAACAGACATGAATCAATGGAACAGAATAGACAGCCCCAAAATAAACCCATGAATGTTTGGGCAATTAATCTACAACAAAGGAGGCAAAAACATACAATGGATAAAAGACAGCCTCTTCAGCCATTGGTGTTGGGAAAGCTGGACAGTTGCATGTAAATCGATATAGTTAGAACATTGTCTTATACCAAACACAAAAATAAACTCAAAATGGCTTAAAGACTTAAATATGCATCATGCCATCATAATACTCCTAGAAGGGAACATAGGCAAAACATTCTCTGGCAAAAATCATCACAATGTTTTCTTAGGTTAGTCTCCCAAAGTAATAGAAATAAAAGCAAAGTTAAACAAATGGGACCTAATAAAACTCATAAGCTTTTGCACAGCAAAGGAAACCATAAACGACAAAAACACAAACTACAGAATGGGAGAAAATATTTGCAACAGATGCGACCAACAAGGAATTAAGTTCCAAAATATAAAAACAGCTCATACAAATTCATAACAAAAAAACAACCCAATGAAAAAATGCACAGAAGACCTAAATAGACATTTCTCTTTAGAAGACATAACAATGGCCAATAGATGCATGAATAGATGCCCAACATAGCTAATTTTTAGAGAAATACAAATCAAAACTACAATGAAGTATCACCTCACAGCAGTCAGAATGGCCATCATTAAAACATCTACAAATAATAAATTCTCAATAGGGTGTAAAGGAAAGTGAACCCTTCTATTCTGTTGGTAGAAATGTAAATTTGTGCAGCTACTACAGAAAACTGTATGGAGGTTCCTTAAAAAACTAAAAATAGAGCTGCCATATGATCCAGCAATCCCACTCCTGGGCCTATATCCAGAGAAAATTCTAATTCAAAATTATACATCCACCCCTTTGTTCATAGCAGCACTATTTACAATAGCCAGGACATGGAAGCAACCTAATTGTCCATCAACACATGAATGGATAAAGAAGATGTGATATCTATACCTATATATCTATATCTATATCTATATCTATCTATATCTATATCTATTTATCTATCTATATATGTATGTATGTATATATATATATATGTGTGTGTGTGTGTGTGTGTGTGTATATACACACAGTGGAATACTACTCAGTCATAAAAAGGATAAAATGATGTCATTTGCAGCAACATGGATGGACTTAGAGATTCTCATACTAAGTGAAGCAAGTCAGACAAAGACAAATATATGATATAACTTGTTTGTGGAATTTAAAATATGATACAAATGAACTTATTTACAAAACAGATACAGACTGACAGACATAGAAATCAAACTTATGGTTACCAAAGGGGAAAGGAGGGGGATACATTAGGGGTTTGGGATTAGCAGGTACAAACCACTATATACAAAATAGATAAATGACAAGTTCCTACTGTATAGCACAGGGAACTATATTCAATATCTTGTAAAAAAACTATAATGGAAAATAATATGAAAAAGAATATTAAAATATATATGCTAATCACTTTGTTGTATACCAGAAACTGACACAACATTGTAGTATAAATGTATAAGTATAAATCATGTATACTTCAATTTTAAAAAAACTATTAAAAGAAAGAATATTATACTTGGAGAAAAGGAGGTTTGGGAGAGTCTCTAATATCTGAGGCTTGTCACATGGAAGATGGAGCATACTGCTTTATGTAATCCCGTAGGAGAGAAAAATGACCAAAGGACAGAGGCAATGTTGATTCAATATAACATAGAATGAAAAATAATCATTTAAGATCACTTCCATGAGAATCCTTGGAACATGAAACTGGAAGAGGTGGTTAAGAAATAGATCAGTGATTATAAAATATGCCTGCACAATAGTGTCAAACAGGAATGTAATCAAATGTAAAAATGTCAAGACCCTACATCCCAGATATTCTGACTTAATAGATGTAGGATTGGGCATAGCCATCAGTATTTTTTAAAAAATCTTCCTAGAAGAATCTAATATACTGTCAAGGCCAAGGATCAGTGGATCAAATGGTTTCCAAGACCCAATAAAACTCTAGTTCTGGAATATTGTAACTAGACTGAATTTCTATTTTAAAGGTGGAAAGATAAAATAGAATTGCATTCTATTTACCATAGTCATCTTGTGAGGTTTCCAACCATAAAGACTAATCAATATAACTGCCTTTTTCTGGCCCATTTTCTGCAGTGGTCCTATTCCAGAACTGTGCTTTCATTTACTTAACTGAGTAGCAATTTCTGTCCCAATTAATCCAATTCTCTAGCTCTTAATGGTTTCTCTAATCCAGAATATTTTTTATCCCTGTGCTTGTCAGTCATTCACTTTTTTGTTTTATATATTCTTTTGAAGAATACTGTTTTTTCTGGCTCAGTTACCTATATATGCACACTACTGTATATGGCTAAATCCTTAACAACTAAGCATTCCCAAACTTTGATTTCTGTGTCAGTCATAAACCACTTTAATTTGAGCAAACAGGGATCCTTCTAGAAGATACTTCTAGTGATAAAGACATAATAACGACTTTTATTGGATTTTCACAATTTTATCCAAATACCCAGTATTTTGACTATGGTCAACAAGGCCCTAATGCTCTATCATCTTCCTTATGCTCAGTAATTACCTCTTGCCACAGGCCCCATCATTTACTCTACTCTAGGTCCATGGGCCTTCTTGCTCTTCTTCTTGCTTACCAGGAACACTCTTTCTCTTTAAGATCATTGTTCATGCTGCTCTCTGATTTCTGCACACTTACTGAAAAGCTACATAACATTTTCCCACTCATTTTCTTTAACCAAATGTCATTCCCTCAGATATGCCTTCCTTGAGCAACCTAAATTTATTACCTTCCTATATTTCTTTTCAAACACTTATCACTGCATGACATAATTTAATTTTTTTGCCTATTTCTTTCCATCGTCCTCCAACTAATATGAAAGCTCCATGAGGGCACAGGTTCTTTTTTTTTTAATAGATCTCTATTGGAGTATAATTGCTTCACAATACTGTGTTAGTTTCTGCTGCACAAGAAAGCGAATCAGCCATATGCATACACATGTCCCCATATCCCCTCCCTTTTGCCCCTCCCTCCCATTACCTCTATCCCACCCCTCTAGGTCATTGCAAAGCACCAAGCCGATCCCCCTGTGCTAAGCTGCTGCTTCCCACCAGTTAACTATTTTACATTCGGTAGTGTATATATGTCGATGCTACTCTCATTTCACCGAGGAGACATACAGATGGCCAAGAGGCACATGAAAAGATGCTAAACATCACTAATTATTAGAGAAATGCAGATCAAAACTACACTGAGGTATCACCTCACGCCGGTCAGAATGGCCATTACCAAAAAAGCTAGAAACAATAAATGCTGGTAAGGGTGTGGTGAAAAGGGAACACTCCCGCACTGTTGGTGGGAATGTAAATTGATACAGCCACTGTAGAGAACAGTATGGAGGTTCCTTAAAAAACTAAAAATAGAACTACCATAGCAATCGGCTTTGAATACTGGTTTATCCCCAGTGTTCATATCAGTGTCTCACATAATAGGTGTTCAGTAAATATTTGTCAAATGGATAAGTGAAAGAATGATTAATGGGGAAATTTTTTTCTTGGAGATTATGACTTGCCAGTCAATCTAGGTGGTAGAGTTAAGTCTGGAGTGTCTAGGACTCCTGCTTTATTCTATACTAAGATTGTGGGTCACAGAAAAGAGTCAATACAAGGAGAGATAAGAGGATGGAGAGTTAGCCTAGTGGAGCTTTAGATTTTCATTATTTTAGTGATGGTTGCAAAAATATGTACTAGTTAATTTAAGTCATAATGAAATACACAAGAGAGCCATCATGGACAGCTATAGAGGCATACAAAACTATAAGTAATGAGATATAATTTCTAGACCATGCACAACAAAGGTGCATGCTGTGCATTGCTATACTTTCAAGGTAGAATATTACCTTGGTTTTCACAAAGCATATCCCTACAGCAATAAACATAGTAATTCAATTTTCAGTTCCATGTAATTACTGGGTAATATACTTAATTGATATACTCTAATTTCAGTTCTGTTAAATGTAACAAATCTCTAGTGTGAAATAATTTTAATTAACAATCAACATAAAAATAGTAATCATATTAGAGTAATTTTATATTCTGTATAGATCTTACAGTTTAGCTCAACCTATAATTAAAGCTTACATTACAAATATGAATGGTTTGTATACATAAGCAGTTTGAGTTTAAAACAGCTGCCCTTACAAATACATTGTAAAGATATATTTTTCAAGTGAACTTGATTTCAAATTTCTCTGAAGGAAACATTTGGAAAAATAAAATGTTTGAGTTGGCAGAATTCTCCAATTGTTTATAAAATTTTCAACACTGCTGCTGTATATAAAAGGCATTACCCATGCCAGTTTTAGTTTAGTTTCCAGACTCTCGCTTAATGCTTCCCATACCCCTATGTTGATAGCACAAAACTCTGCCTTAGGCAAACGCCTCATTGTTCTCTATGCAGCAAAATCAAATATTAATTCTAACATGAGTTAATATAATCTGAATTACTTGCTTCCACTCATTACCAAATTGTGTTTAATTTAGAATCATATGAAATTCCTTAAAACATAAAGGAAATCTAAATGGACAAAGAACTTACATAATCAAATATCCTCAAGTATATGTAAGTCAAGCATACTTGAAAATGTAATATAATAGTTTTGATAAGTAAGTAAAAGAAGAAAATAAAAGAAAAAGTAATGAGAAAAAGTCCTCTTAAAAAGATGAGCTTGAAAAGTTGAGCTCTCATTGTATATTGGAGCAAAATGTAGATGGGAAGATAAATTATGACACCAAACCCAAGGCAAAAGTACTAAAGCTGATGACCTCTTTTTAAATAGTGAAATATAATTTTTCTAATATTTTAAGTTTAGTTTAAGTAGCAGTTTTGCCAGAGGTGTCATGTGGAGAGAAAGAGAGAGATAGAGATATGTAGATATACATGCACCATATTTACAAGAGAGCAGAAATGAGTCAGTTGGGGACAAGGAAACTAGATACCAATTTTTTTTAATTAATTAATTAATTAATTTAATAATCAATTATTTATTTTTCTTTTGTCTCCATTACTCATTGAGTGAAAGGGCTATACTCTTCTCACTTATCCTATATAGTCATTTGCTTTTTCTTCTGGAGTTTCTGAAGTATTTGATACATCTCTTTAGACCTGATATTTTGTTATATTTTTGGTTGATAATCTCTTGAGAAATAGCTTCTTAGATAACTTCAACATCATTTTTCATAACTACCTATTTTAAGTGGAACTTCAAGTTTTCTGAGCCTTAGCCTCTTAATCTGTAAAATGGTATTAATAATATCTGTCCTACATATGTCCCAAGGCTATTTTTAGAGTTCAACAGGAATTGAATAAGGAAAGTTTGTGTCTGTAAAGTCTTGAGGAGGCCAGTGAGCCAGTTGTTTGGTTTTCTGTCTCGTCATCCATCTCATTTTGACTAATGGGCATGGAGAATCAAATTTTACCAAAAGCCAGACTTTGTCTTGGCAACATATGTAGATTTAACCATGATCTTGTCTTCCTTCATGATCCATGGCTGATTCCAACATTCACACATCAGTGCTGCAGCCAGTCCCAAGCTATCCACCTCTCTCTAGGATATATTAGTTATTTTTCTTCAAATCATTTTCTAAGTTATTTTCACAGTCCTCAAGGAGAAGATATGTAATATCCTATAAATTGCTGTGCATTAAATTAAAAAATTAATACACTTTATTTTAGAGCAGTTTTAGAGTTATAGAAAAATTAAACAGAAAGTACCTAGTTCTTATATAACTTCCACAGTTTCCACTGTTATTAATATCTTTCATTAGTGTAGTACATTTGTTTTAATTGATTAATCAATATTGGTACATTGTTATTAACTAAGGTCCATAGTTTACATTAGGGTTAGGTTTAGGGTGTACATCAAATGGGTTTTGAAAAATCTATAACATGTATTCACCATTATATTGTCATACAGAATAGTTCAACTGCTTTAAAAGTCCTGTGTACTCAATCTATTCACTTCTCCCTTACCCCTGTTACCCTTCCAACCACTTTTCCCACTGTTTCTATAGTTTTGCCTTTTCCAGAATGTCACATAGTTGGATTCAAACACTATGTAGCCTCTTCAGACTGTTTTTGTTGTTGTTGTTGTTTTCATTTGGCAATATGCATTAAGTTTCCTTGTGTCTTTCTGTGGTTTGGCAGTTCATTTCTTTTAAACACTGTATAATATTCTATTATATGAATATAACACAGTTTCTTTATCCACTCACTTATGGAAGGACATTTTGGTTGTTTCCAATTTGAGACAATTATAAATAAATAAAGCTGCTATAAATGTTCATGTACAGGTTTTCTGTGGGCATACATTTCCACACATTTGGATAAATACCAAAAGATATGATTGCTGGATTATATAAGAGTATGTTTAGCTTTGTAAGAAACCGCTAAACTGTCTTCCAAAGTGGCTATATATACCATTCCTTCCTGCAATCGATTAGAGTTCCATTGCTCTATATCCTCTTTAACATTTAGTGTTGTCAGTGTTTTGGATTTAAGCCACTCAAATACGTGTGCAGTAGTATCTCATTGCTTTAATTTTTAATTCCTCAATAATGTATAATGCTGAGCATCTGTTCATATTCTTGCTTGACTTATATATCTTTTTTTTTTTTTTTTTTTTTTTTTTTTTGCTGAGTTGTTTGTTAAGGTGTTTTGTCCAGTTATTTAACTGGGCTGTTTGTTTTTCTTTTATTATTCTTTTAAGAAATTTTTGTATATTTTGAATAATAGTCCTTTACCAGATTTGTCTTTTGCAATTATTTCTTCCCAGTCTGTGGCTTATATTTTTAAACTCTTAATTCACTGAATTTCATTCAAGCAAAACACAGTCCTCTAAGTGAAACATCAAACAGAAACACTTATTGAATGTGTCAGGCATTGTGCTAAAGAAATAATGCTGAATAAAACAATCTTAGCATTCAAGAAGCCCAGAATACAGGACAGAGTTGGAAAAAATGAATAGATGATTACTCCACAATGTATGTTATGACAGGGATGATAAAGAGGACATATTCTGGATAAACATAAAAAACCATAGAGAATCAGGTGAGGTCTGTTGGAATAAATTCCTTCAGATCTGACATTTAAAGTATGTTAGTGAGTAAGGAAAAGACTGCAGAAAAAGTGGACATTCTGAGGCAAGGCATGGACAAGAGAAATACCATGGTTTGTGAAGGGCACCATAAACATTTTGTTGCTTAAATATTGGAGTGAGGGGATGAAGCTGGAGAGCTTAGATGGAATTAGATCGTGGAATCTCTCATATTCCCAACTAAAAAGACTGGAATTTATCTAAAAAGTGATAAACAAGAACATTTGAAGAAAATTATACCCTGAATAAAACTAGAGTTCTGTGATTAAAAAGGAAGTGCAGAGAGAAATAAAGCCTAGGTAACAAATGATATCTGCCACTACACTATAACGTATTTGTACATAATGGATTGCAATCAAAAACAAGGAAATGACTGCTTCCATTGAGGGCAGGGGCAGGATTTTTAAATATAGTTTCAGTATTAAGGAATATGCAGAATTCACCAGCAGAGCCTGGATATTGAACCAAGCAAACAATATGCAAAGAAACGAGAAAACAAGTAATGATACATAAATTATAACATGACAAGGAGGCAACAAGTCCTGTGTGAGGATGGATTTTCCTCACTAGCTTTTTGAAACAAGTCCTAGTGGTCAATTATATGAAAATGTCTCAATTTTTATATGCAGTTCTCTCTTAATGATGTGAATATAAAATGATCATAGTAGTTATCCTTTTTTATGTATTGTATTATTATGTTTTGTAAAAGTTCAAGTCAACTCCAGAGGACATCTTCTTAGGTTTCCAAGATGACTAAGCTAAAGAAATGAGTTTGCATTTCTTTAGCTTAGCCAAGACTTTTCCACCAAGGTACACCTTCACTGGGTAGCTCACTGACCTAAAGATTGTTCATTTAAATGTGCTTAAGTGCATCAGAAATTATAATTTGGTCTCATTAAAAGCTCATCTTAGCTAAACTCCCACTTAGAACAAGAAAACTGGAAGGAGCATTGTTTTCACTCTAACAACTAGAAAAAACAGACTAAAATATCACACATTTTCTTAAACCCATAAGAAAGCTAGTGTTGCATGGCAATAAAGTAGACTTGAAATCTAAAGAAAAGTAGTTCTTTCCTGGAAGAAATAGGACATGAACCCAGGATTACCTGAGACAGAGCATGGAGGAAAATAGGCCAGGTGCCATAAAAAGCAGTAAGAATTTAACTACATTTTTAATACATTCCTAAAGGTAGAGTGCAGGCTAGCATAAGAGCTTGAGATAATGGAACTCTTGGAAGCCACAGAGACACAGGAATTTCCTTCACAGTCACAGGTTCTTCTTCACAAACCATCACTGGGTGCTCGCTAGAAAGATCTGGACCAGGTAAGAGGCCCGGGTGAGGTATGTCTAGAAAGACAGTTTGTCAGTTTCTTATAAAGTTAAACAATACAACTGAACAATCTCAGTCCTAAGTATTTACCCAAGATAAATTAACACTTTTATTCACACAATATATTTTATGTGAATCTTAATAGTTGCTTTATTCAAACTAACCCAAACTGGAAATGACCTAAATATCCATCAAATAGTGAATAGATAAACAAATTGTGATGCATCTGTAAAATGCAATAGTAGTCAATAACAGAAGGAAACATATTTCTGATACATTCAACACCATGGATGAATCTCACATTCACTATATACTAAGTACAAGAAGGCAGAATGGAAAAGGTACATACTAAAACAATTTTATTTATATTACATTCTGAAGAGGAAAATATAGTGATAGAAAACAGATCAGAGCTCTCTATAGGTTAGGGTGGAGTTAAGGTTTGACTTCAAAAGGGCATGGATGAATTTTTTTGAGGTGATGAAACCAAATTATTCTGTATTTTGATTGCATTAGCGTTTCCATGAATGTATGCATTTGTCCACATCATAGAACTATACACTAAAAAGGGTGAATTTTGCTGTATGTAAATTACATCCTAATGAAAATAACATAATATAATGAAACCTCCTCTTCTTTTATAAATTGAGTATTGTCCCTGGCTTGATGAGCGAGAAGAGAAGCATGAAAAGCAATTTTAGATTTAGAGGTCAATGAAATACCAGTGTAACTATTTTCATCATAATTCTGCTCTCTTTTCTTTAAAACTAAGCTGTAAATAGCTGAACAGTCTATTTGGAAAGCTCAATTCAAAATAGCAAGTTGAATTGGTTGGGAATGCAATTTAGGCTTATATATTTAAATTTGCAGCAATATTCTAGAAATACTGAGTAAAATACAAAATACTTTAAACAAAATATTACATATTTAAAACAAAAAGAATAAAAATTCTATACTAGTCTTTAATTAGCTTTTTAATTTTAGGACCAATAAAAGATTTTGAGTAAGTGCTACTACCATGTAATTTTAGATAAAAATTTTCATTCTAGTAACATAATGTAAAATTCAAACGAAAAAGTTTGTGTGTGTGTGTGCATGTGTATGTGCATACATGTGTGTGCATGTGTGATTAGCTTACATTTCCCTAAACTGCTAACTGGGAAAATATCTCTACTACAGATTAAATTTGCTGTGAAATGCAAACACAGACAGTGCCCTTTGGTCTCCTGAAAAATAGATGCTTATGCTACATATAATTTTCTCTTGATTATTATTTGCATGAAGGCAATGAAACCAGGATTGTTGTTATGAGTGAGAAAAAATGTAAAGGTTTTAATAATGTTCTTTCTGCCCAAATATTGAAGAAAACAGTAAAATGAATATTTTTGTCGCTAGTTGAGTACAAAGGAACAATCTAGCCCACCTGAAATCACAGATGTCATATGGGGAGCAATTGTACTTTGCACAGTGTATAACTACTTGGCAGACTCTTCCAGAAGCAGTTGGTGAAAATAACAGTTCTTGAACTGCCTTGAGGGCTGTCATATGCCTTAGTGGTTGTTGAATTAATGGTCTGCTCAGCTCTCCTGACCCCAAATTCTTTAGTTTGCTTAGAGTACCAAGCTAAATGAATAAATGAATAAAAATGAAATTAAAGTAAAATCATTTTATTTCAGCAGTCTCATGAAATTAAATCACCACCATTCCCAGATTTGATATTTTGTGATTGGTGTGTCATAGAGTAAAATAACTGAAAGTGAACAATTTATCTTGCTATTTAACGTGATCAGGGCCGTCTCTTTGAAGCCTCATTTATTGAGCAGGCACTGTATGCCCTCCATTGCAATAGGCTCTAGCGTACATAAATTGAAAAAGGCATGGACCCCGTGTTCAAGAACTGAAGGCAAGACAGACATGCAACAGAATTGATGCATCACTGTCCAGTGAAGTTTTATATATATGTGAACATGAAGCCAAGAGATACAAGGAAAGGAAAACTAAATCTCCATCAAAGGAAAACTAATCTCCTCTGTGTAACCTGAAAAAGTTACACAGAGGTTGGATATAATTGATTTGAGTGCTAAAGAATAAATATGAGTTTGCCAGATGGAGAAAAAGAAAAAGGCATTTCAGTCAGACAAAAACAATTATATGGGAAGGGAAAATATGTGCTGGAAAAATGGTGAAATATTAGTAATAAATAAGGAGAAATGTATTGAAGAAGTTACAGGATACAAGATATATTTAGATATAGATAAAATTGAGAAATATTGTTTATATTTATTGTAGATATTGCTCTTTTTTTGCAAGGTGCAGAGAACCCTAAATAGACAAACTGAGGGAATGATAAAAAGAAATTTATTTGTATGTAAGGACAGAAAACACAATATAGCCAGACCTCATGTGTACTACAAGTTCCATAGGAATCTGTATGCTCTCTTTATTGCTCAGTGACCACATGGCCCTCATTCCTGATTTTTTCTCTGTTTATTCCATTATTCTCTTTTGATACACACTGTTACTTTCTTACTGCTATGTTGCAGTAACAAATTAACCCTGAAATTTTAGTGGTTTAATACAGTAATAACTTATTATTGACTCAATAAAATGATGACATTCAGGGAATCTTCCTCTATTTGGGGGCACTGAAATCAGAAATATATAGCCTTCAGGTCATAATGTCAGGGGAGCAAAGTCTGAATGAACACATAGAATACTATTAAGGACGAGGCCTATATAATTTTCACTCACATCACATTATCTGTAACCCAGTCAGTTAATCTAACATCCAGGAAGTTTGGAGAATGGGTTT
Source organism: Mesoplodon mirus (assembly GCF_964341445.2). Classification (NCBI taxonomy): domain Eukaryota; kingdom Metazoa; phylum Chordata; class Mammalia; order Artiodactyla; family Ziphiidae; genus Mesoplodon; species Mesoplodon mirus. The sequence goes on along the minus strand of NC_138983.1, from coordinate 113,338,578 downwards.
ATATAAAGAAAATAAAATAATATTTGATAAAGAGTACATACCTTTGTTGCTGTCAAAATTGTAATCTCCATGATATTTATAGGTGATACCATTGCCTTTATATTACTTGCAATTTAGATAAAGTTCTCTTTAGAACTTTAGTTCTAAAGTTCTCTCTGTTTTCTCATATTCACTATTATTGTCTCTGCTGCAGTAATTGATCCCAAAGCTATAATTGATATTCATAACCTCCTTCTTTTACTGGCTATTCTAGGTGCTACTCACCCTCAGTCAACAATTCTGCTGATCTAGGGGTTCAGATCTTCATCCATGGTGGGATAACTCAGATTTTCAACATGGTTACCATACCCTTTCAGACCATACTTGCTGTAATTGTCCACCTAAATTTATCACTGAGCATGAGAGTATCAAGAGGAACCTCAGTGCGTCCTGATTTCAGACACACTCCTCCCTATGCCAGTAGCATAGCAGCAACACTTTCACCTCAATATAGTAAGTCAACTACTTCTGCTAGAGTAGTAATTCCTTTCTTTCCCTGATAGTCCACTGGCATAGCAGTGGACAAAATAACCAGTGGCACATAGACCTCCAGGCTTAAGAGAACCGTATTGTGTGCTCTGGTAGAAATGCCCTCCCTCTAAAACTGGAACTCTAGTTAAGTTTGGAGGAAAAGTGGTAAAAATTATCCAAGTAAGTCAATAGTATTCACTGATTGTGAAAAGTATGTACTCCTACTTTTACTCTCAGAGACATCTGTTCTACTCTTGAGGATATAGTACCATATAATAGCTGTTGGCTTAAACTTGAATTCCACAAGGATTCATCCCAAAGAGCTCAATTCAGGTGTATCTTTTATGAAGGCATTCTAATGTTCTATCAGGAAATAGTTTCTAAATGATGAAGTATAATATAGGACAAATGGATCTCATGTTCCTATATTTAACTATTTATTTCACTGTCAAATAGGCTCATTAACACAAAACTATGTTACGATAATTCCATGATCATAAATTTGATACTTTGTGAGCCTGAAATAGTGACTCTAGCTGAGACAGTGAAGATAAACCTATATCCAGAAAGCATGTTAACCATGTTCTTGCATGCAGCGTCTGAAATAAGGAAGAAAATGAGAATTATGTCATAAGAAAATGGTCATTCTAAAATTTGTTTATTTTATTTTATTGTCATTGGTAGCATGTTTCAAAAGATTGCTAAAGACAGATATTCTTTAATCCTAAGAGTTGTTGGTTGGATGTTATTCCTATCAAACAATCGTATCCTCTAATAGAGCTTCTCATTTCATCTTGTAAACTAGTTCATTTGATTCTCATTGGCTGCTACCAAAGATCCATTTGTTAGACATCTACTACGTGTAAAGCACTTCGGTAGGTGCATGATCTGAAAAGCTCACAATTTATTGGCAGAGATAAGAGACAATAGCAATAATACAAGACAAATTCATAGAAGAATAAATAGTATTATGGAAGCACTGATATGAGAATAATTTATTTTATATAGGAAATTAGGAAATGATCACAGAAGTGACAATTGGGTTGGGCAATGAAGAATGAGTTGAACCAAGTCATAAAAAGCTATAGGAGCAAAGATATGGAGGAATGAAAGTTTGTGATATGAAAGCTTGTGATATATTTGGGAAAGGGAGAATAACTCAGGGTTAGAATTCAGTAGGAATAGAAGTAGTAGGGAATATAGGACCAGAAAAAATACATTAAATGACATATTATTAATATCTAATGCTTGTGAAAATATGTGACTATCTGGATGTTCTTGAAAGAAAAGAAGTATGGAAAAAAGTGGCATGAAATCCTCGAGAGTTTTTGAGCCAGTTTACAAAACTTTGAGTGGAATGATAAAGAAGTGAAAAAGAATTGAGAGCAAATAAAACATTTTTGAGAACACAAGTAACATAATTACTGAAGAAGGGACAAGAGAGTGGAATCAGGGAAAACAACTACCAATTAATTAGATTAGGCCAGATAACACATTAAAAAACATATGAAGTATAGAATAGCAAAAGGCAAGGATATAAGATAACGGATGTGATACTATCTTATAGTAAAACAAATGTGAATTGCTGATAATAGCAGATATTATAAGTGACTCACCCATCTCCCCACAGTCTTTACCATCTCCCTGCACTCTGGAGCAAATTCCAACTGCCAACGCCTCTGATTCTTTGCTGCCAAATTTTCCATGACCTCCAGAGCCTGTTCTGCCTTCTAGATGGTTAGGCTAGAGGTACCGGTGAATCAGTAGTCTTTAGGATCCCTTAAACAATAGCCGATGGAACTATATGAATGATTACCTCCATCTCCCTTGTCCCCTGAGTGGGATAATTCTCAAGTCTTGTTCTTCTCTGTCTCCCTCAATTCTTCAATAAGTTTAAGTTCCAGGTGCTCACATGGTAACATACTTCTTATTGGTTTTACTCCCTTCCTTGTATTATCTATGTTCTCTCCAACACTGTTCCCAGAATCACTCCCCAAATATACTACTTGCATTCTAATTATTTTTTTCAAGACCTTCTTGTAGGAGAACCCAAATTAAGACAGTTTTGCTGGAAGTAGTCCTACACATCCTCAGATTGAAACACTAACAAGGAATCTGTTTCTAGGAATATATCACCAATGATTCAATTGAAGTGGCTAGAGATAATTCCTGGCACACTTTAACATCACAATTACTAGTGCTCTTACCTGAGAAGAATTAAGACAAAATATGAATAAAGTGGAATGCACTGGTGTATTGCTTCTTATTGCATCCATAACAAGTTACTACAAATTTAGTGACTTAAAACAACACAAATTTATTAGCTTTGAGTTCTAAAGAAGACCAGTACAGATCTCAATAGACTATCAGGTGTCAGTAAGTCTGTGTTCCCTCTGGAGGTTCTAAGGGAGCATCCACTTTCTTGCTTTTTCAGCTTTTAAGAGGCAACCTACATTCCTTTGCTTCCTGTTACCTTCAAAACCAGTAATGTTGCCTGTCTCTCACTATTCTTCCATAGCCACATTTTCCTTTGACCCTACATGTCCTGCTTTTAAGAACCCATGTGATTGGGAAAGGAGTAGGGGAGGGATAAATTAGGAGTTTGGGATTAAAATATACACACTACTATATATAAAATAGATAATCAACAAGGATCTACTGTATAGCACAGAGAACTATACTCAATATCTTATAATAACCTGTAATGGGAAAGAACCTAAAAAAGAGTATATATATATATATATATATATATATATATATATATATATATATATATATCTGAATCACTGTGCTGTACACCTGAAACTAACACAACATTGTAAATCAACTATATTTCAATAAAGATTTTTTAAAAATGCATGTAGTTATACTGTTTCTACACTGATAATCTAAAATAATATTACCATCTGAAGGTCATTAACTTAATCACATATTCAAATTCCATTTTTCCACATAAACTAACATTCACAAGTTCTGGGAATTAAGTTGGGGACATTTGGAGGACATTATTCTGTCTACCCCACCTGGCTTGTGGAAAAAAACATTTAAGAGATATGTGGACAATGGTACTTACAAAGACTGTGTGGTTTGTTCGTTTGAGTTAACTGCTATCAAAGCGTAGAAGGAAAAAAATTATAGATTCAGGTCAGGTATTAACAACTCAATGTTAAATGTGAAAAACAGAAGCTATCTATGGTTACATTTAAAGAGACAGTTATATCCTGCAGGCAGAAGGCAGACTGAGCTGAAAATGAGACTGGAATCTTATTGTGGTAGAAACAGAGTTGAATTTATATCACCAATAGGTTTTGTGGGAAAGATAAAGATGTGATAGTCAAAGGGTGAGCAAAGGTATAGGAGAGGAACATAGGTGTGGACATGCTTTAAAACTTTGAACAATCAAATTACTCTAAAGTTTCTGGTTCTGCAGGAAAGAGTAGGCCATGTGGGTTTGAATTATTTTATTCTGAAAGTCCTCCAGGAAAAGAAATTTTCCTGGAATACAAATGGGAACCAATTGTCTTATGGTGGCAAAATGGTAATAAATTGCTACTAATGAAATAGCTGGTATTCAGCGTCTGTGAATGGCATGGCTCAAATAGAGGACAATGCAGACTGTTTTATATATTCAAGTGATATTTGAAAACAAGACAGAACAAAACTTAAGTAAGTCCAGTGACAAGCAATAAAAATGATTAAATTCATAGAATTAAGCTCCCAAGATTAATGAAGTAAGAATTGTTTATCAAAAGAAAAAAAAAAAAAAAAGGAAGGGCCCAGGATAACATTATCTCAAAGATCTAAAAGTATATATTGGGTTCATTGTTCATTCTCAGAATTGCTTTGGCTATTAGGGGTCTTTGTGTTTCCACACAAATTGTAAAAATTTTTTGTTCTAATTCTGTGAAGAATGCCACTGGTAATTTCCTAGGGATTGCATTGAATCTGTAGATTGCTTTGGGTAGTATAGTCATTTTCACAATATTCATTCTTCCAATCAAAGAACATGGCATATTTTGCCATCTGTTTATGCCATCTTTGGTTCTTTTAATCAGTGTTTTATACTTTTCTGAGTACAGATCTTTTGCTAAGTAAGTTTATTCTTGGATATTTTATTATTTCCATTGTGATGGTAAATGGGATTTTTCCTTAACTTATCTTTCTGATTTTCTGTTGTTAGTGTATAGGAATGAAAGAGATTTCTGTGCATTAATTTTTTATCCTGAAACCATACCAAATTCATGGATTAGTTCTAGTAGCTTTCTGGTCACATCTTTAGGATTTTCTGTGTATAATATCATGTCATCTACAAACAGTTTTACTTCTTTTTTTCCAATTTTTTTTATTTCTTTTTCTTCTCTGATTGCCATGGCTAGGACTTCTAAAACTATGTTGAGTAAGAGTGGCAATAGTAGACAACCTTGTCTAGTTCCTGATCTTAGTGGAAATGCTTTCAGGTTTTCACCATTGAGAATGATGTTTGCTGTTTGTTTGTCATATATGGTCTTTATTATGTTGAGGTATGTTCTCTCTATGCTCATTTTCTGGAGAGTTTTTATTATAAACAGGTGTAGAATTTTGTCAAAAGCTTTTTCTGCATCTATTGAGATGATCATATGGTTTTTATTCCTTAATTTGTTAGTATGGTGTATCACATTGATTGCTTTGCATACACTGAAGAATCCTTGCATTCCTGGGATAAATCCTACTTGATCATGGTGTATGATGCTTTTAATGTGTGCTTGGGTTCTGTTTGCTGGTATTTTGTTGAGGATTTTTACATCTATGTTCATCAGTGATATTGGTCTACCAGGCCCCCTGACTTCAAACTATACTACAAAGTTACAGTAAGGTACTGGCACAAAACAAAAATATATATCAATGGTACAGGATAGAAAGCTCAGAGATAAACCCATGCACATATGGTCACCTAATTTATGACAAAGGAGGCAAGAACATACAATGGAGAAAAGACAGCCTCTTCAATAAGTGGTGCTGGGAAAACTGGATAGCTAGATGTAAAATAATGAAATTAGAACACTCCCTAACACCATATACAAAAATAAACTCAAAATGGATTAAAGACCTAAATGTAAGACCAGGCACTATAAAACTCTTAGGGGAAAACATAGGCAAAACATTCTTTGACATAAACCACAGCAACTTCTTTTTTGACCCACCTCCTAAAGAAATGAAAATAAAACAAAAATAGACATATGGGACCTAATTAAAATTAAAAGCTTTTACACAGCAAAGGAAACCATAAACAAGATGAAAAGACAACTCTCAGGTTGGGAGAAAATATTTTCAAATGAAGCAATGGACAAAGGATTAACCTCCAAAATATACAAGCATCTAATGGAGCTCAATATCAAAAAAAATAAATAACCCAATTATAAAAATGGGTGGACGTCCTAAACAGACATTTCACCAAAGAAGACATACAGATGGTCAAGAGGCACATGAAAAGGTGCTCAAAATACCTAGGAATAAACCTGTCTAAGGAGGCAAAATACTTGTAGTCAGAAAACTATAAAACAGTGATGAAAGAAATCAAAGATGACATAAGCACATGGAGAAATATACCATGTTCTTGGATTGGAAGAATCAATATTATGAAAATGACTATATTTTCTAAAGCAATCTACAGGTTGAATGCAATACCTATCAAACAACCAATGGCATTCTTCAGAGAATTAGAACAAAGAATCTTATAATTCGTATGGAAACACAAAAGACCCCAAATAGCCAAAACGATCTTGAGAAAGAAAAACGGAGTTAGAGGAATCAGGCTCCCTGACTTCAAACTATACTACAAAGCTATAGTAATCAAGGCAGTATGATACTGGCATAAAAACAGAAATATAGATCAATGATACAGGGTAGAATGCCCAGAGATAAACTGATGCACATATGGGCACCTAACTTATGACGAAGGAGCCAAGAACATACAATGGAGAAAAGACAGCCTCTTCAATAAGTGGTGCTGGGAAAACTGGACAGCTACATGTAAAAGAATGAAATTAGAACACTACCTGACATTGTACACAAAAATAAACTCCAAATGGATTAAAGACTTAAATATAAGACCAGACAATATAAAATTTTTAGAGGAAAACATAGGAAAAACACTCTTTGACATAAAGCACAGCAAAATCTTTTTTGATCCACCTCCTAGAATAAGGGAAATAAAAACAAAAATAAACAAATGGGACTTAATTAAACTTAAAAGCTGTTGCACAGCAAAGGAAACCATAAACAAGACAGAAAGACAACCCTCAGAATGGAAGAAAATATTTGCAAATGAAACAACAGACAAAGGATTAATCTCCAAAATACACAAACAGCTCATGGAGCTCAATACCAAAAAAAACCCCAAACAATCCAATTAAAAAATGGACAGAAGACGTAAATAGACATTTCACCAAAGAAGCCATACAGATGGCCAAGAGGCACATGAAAAGATGCTCAACACCACTAATTACATGAGAAATGCAAATCAAAACTACAATGAGGTATCACCTCATGCCAATCAGAATGGCCATTATCAACAAAGCTAGAAACAATAAATGCTGGAAAGGCTGTGGGGAAAAGGAACCCTTCTTACACTGTTGGTGGGAATGAAAATTGATACAGCCACTATGGAAAACAGTATGGATGTTCCTTAGAAAACTAAAAATAGAACTACCATATGACCCAGAAATCCCACTGCTGGGCACATATGTTGAGAAAAACATAATGCAAAAAGAGACATGCACCACAATGTTCATTGCAGCACTATTTACTATAGTCAGAACATGGAGCCAACATAAATGTCCACTGACAGATGAATGGTTAAAGAAGATGTGGCACAGGGGCTTCCCTGGTGGTGCAGTGGTTGAGAATCTGCCTGCTAATGCAGGGGACACAGGTTCGAGCCCTGGTCTGGGAGGATCCCACATGCTGCGGAGCAACTAAGCCCATGAGCCACAACTACTGAGCCTGCACATCTGGAGCCTGTGCTCCACAACAAGAGGCCACAATAGTGAGAGGCCCATGCACCACAATGAACAGTGGCCCCTGCTTGCCACAACTAGAGAAAGCCCTTGCACAGAAACAAAGACCCAACACAGCAAAAATAAATTAATTAATTAATAAACTCCTACTGCCAACATCTTCTTAAAAAAACAAAAAAGAAGAAGATGTGGCACATATATACAATGGAATATTATTCAGCCATATAAAGAAACAAAATTATTTGTAGTGAAGTGGATGGGCCTAGAGACTGTCATACAGAGTGAAGAAAGTCAGAAAGAGAAAAAAAATACTGTATACTAACGCATATATATGGAATCTAAAAGGAAAAAAAATATACTAATGAACCTAGTTGCAGGGCAGGAATAAAGTGGTATATCTAGAGAATGGATTTGATGACATGGGGTGGGAGAGTGAAGCTGGGACGAAGTGAGAGTAACATTGACATATATACACTACCAGATGTAAAGTAGTTGGCTGATGGTGAGCAGCAGCATAGCACAGGGAGATCGGCTCGGTGCTTTACTATGACTTAGGGGGGTGGGATAAGGAGGATGGGAGGGAGGCTCAAGAGGGAGGGGGTATGGGGACACAAGTATGCATATGGCTGATTCGCTTTTTTGTGCAACAGAAACTAACACAGTATTGTGAAGCAATTATACTCCAATAAAGATCTATTAAAAATCTACAAACAATAAATGCTGGAAAGTGTGTGGAGAAAAGGGAACACTTTGCACTGTTAGTAAGAATGTAAATTGATACAGCCACTGTGGACAGCAGTATGGAGGTTCCATATAAAACTAAGAGTAGAACTACCATATGACCCAGCAATCCCACTACTGGGCATATACCCTGAGAAAACCATAATTCAAAGGGACACATATACCCCAGTGTTCATTGCAGCCCTATTTGCAATCACCAAGGTATGGAAACAACGTAAATGCCTAATGACAGAGGAATGGAAAAAGAAGATGTGGTATATATGTACAATGGAATATTACTCAGCCATAAAAAAGGAATGAAAGTGGGTCATTTGTAGACATGTGGGTGGACCTAGAATCTGCCATACAGAGTGAAGTAAGTCAGAAAGAGAAAACCAAATATCGTATATTAATGCATATATGTGGAATCTAGAAAAATGGTACAGATGAACCTATTTGCAGGGCAGGAATAGAGATGTAGATGTAGAGGATGGACATGTGGGCACAGAGGGGGAAGGGGAGGGTGGGAAGAATTGGGAGATTAGGACTGACATATATACACTACCATGCATAAAATAGATAGCTAGCTGGAATATGCTCTAAAGCACAGGAAGCTCAGCTCGGTGCTCTGTGATGACCTAGATAGGTGAGATGAGGTGGGTGGGAGGGAGGTGCAAGAGAGAGGGAATATAGGTATACACATAGCTGATTCACTTCATTGTACAACAGAAACTAATACAACATTGTAAAGGAATTATACTCCAATAAAATAAAAGTATGCTAAGGGTTATTTATTAAGTGAGTGTGCTGATCAACTGAGATCTATTTGAACAACAGAAAATGAAAAGTAAATTTCTCTAAGAATTTTCTTAGATATAAGTTGAATATGATTACTAAAATTATTCATTTGTCAAATAAACAAAAAAGATATGGTGAGGCACGTTTTGCCTGGACACCTTTCACAATTGCTTAAATGGATAGATTAGACGTTTACCCAATTGGAGACATGAGAATGGATTCATGGCTTTCAAATTCTAAGACTTTTTTTTAACAGTAGAAGATGATTTGGATCAGATATCAGATTTCCAAATCCAAAGTGAAGGGAAACATTGATCCATTATTAATTTCATAAATATATTGGTTGATATATTTCACCAGTGATGGTGAAAAAATCAAGATACATTGGCCAAACTCTTGAGTTTTATTTCACCTCTTCTTTGACCTTCTAATTGGGATTTAGGGATATTGAAGCTATTTATATTAGAACATTAAAAATGAAAACAAATGGTTTATTGTAACAGTGATCTGTGTATTTTGTATTTGTGGGTATTGAATAGTTCAGATTTAAACCTGAAGAGAATGCTCTTGTTGAAAGGTAAGAAATAGCTAGGGTAGGGGGTCTGCTGTTGGTATGTAGAAAACTGTCAAGAGTAAATCTCTCACTCCTAATTTATTGTGAACTGTGGTTATTTGGACAGCCAGAGGGAGGCAGGAGATAAAAGACCCTACACTAAGAAACAAGCTATAAGAATATCAACGGAGAGACCGCATCAGTGAAATATGATGAACAAACTTATAGGCATAGTTTATGTGAAAAGATTCTCCATATAATAGAGACTGTGAGTATTATGGGAACATTATAAGCTGTAGGATAACTGTAAGATAATGTGATATTGTAGATTATTGTGATTTGTATGTTGTATGTGTATATGTGTGAATAGATATTTATTTTATTTTTATATGACAAAAGGAAAGAACTTATATGAATTGTATGCTTATTATACTTCCTATTGTGTACTTTGAATGGATCTTTTACCCATGCTGATTGTGTAATAGCATGCCTAAACCAGTTGGAAAATATTGGTTAACTGACAAAAAAAGATTTTCCACAGTTGGATACATTACTTCATACATTTGTTAATATTTCCTCAAATCTCAATAGAAACATCTTTAAGTATTGAGAAATTCTAAAGAGCATGGTGTTAGATAAATTTTTGCAAAAATCTAATTTTTACTTGAAAGAGCCAGTTTTCTCATTTGCAGAAAATACTATCAGATGTTTTCCTAAGGTGATAGGTTTGCTTCATCTTTTGTCTTTTTGGGTTTCTTTTAGAATATATCAGCAAAATATTCAATTCTGAATAATCATAATTTGTCAGTCTGTTGTATCTTCAAGTAAAATGGTGCTTTATGAAAAAAGACACTAGTTCAGCTAGCAACTGAAACCGTCACACAAGGGCTTTACTTAGAGACAAACATCAGAAGAACTTTATGCACATTCCTCATTTTGTCACACAGAATATTAAAGTGACATATATACTCAAGGGTCAATATTAATAGAACTAATAGTTTTATCATTTTATCAAGGACATTTATAAGTAAAATTGGTTTCTTTGCACGTGTGTGTGTGTGTGTGTGTACGTGCACATGTTGCATGGCAATGAGGAATACAATGTCTGAAATTTTGTTGCCACTGCTTTGATTTATGATGTCACCAGCAGCTGTATCCACCATTGTTTCTGCACTATCAGCAAATGTGAAAACGTCAGCACAGTAAAAAGGACACAGAATGTTTTAGTGTTATTACAAAAATCACTGTGACCTTGAGGAGTCTCTGAATGATTTCCAATGCCTCAAGTGGACTATGGACACCTGTCAATGTCTGGCCCACTGCCTAAAGTGGGTCTGCAGTAGGGGAAGAGTGTATCTTCAGATTTAAATCTTATTAGTGACTGTGACTGGCCCAGTACATTTGTCCCTGTGCTAAAAAACACATAGAGAAACAGCCAACACTAATGTAGATGCTACACAATGTTACCAGGTTAGAGGCTACCATGCTAGCCTGTACTCTTTCTTTGTTTAAATCTAGTCTCTCCAGATTGAGTGTCTAATCTCTTCATTCTAGACCTCTGACCCCAAGTCTGTTTCTTTGTTTCTTGATCTCAACTTAGTTTTTCTGCCTGGCTATCACATGAATAATATTTTGAGTAAGTTTCCAGTTCATCCTTAAACTGGGATTTCTCTCACCAGTGCACATCCCTCCTAAGTTATCCCCTATTGAAGCATGGCCTAGATTTGTGAACAGGAGATAAGATGAAATGTCCACAGTTTACTAGTGGTAATTTTCCTCCAGGGGAACACAGCATTATTCAATACTTCTAATATATAAGGATTTTATAAATTATTAATTCACCTGACAAATATTTTCAGAGATTATTGACTTTTTGAAATTCAGATACAGTACCTAAGTGGCATTTACCAGCGCCTGTGTATAAGAATCCTATAGATAAAGAAACATACATATATATTACCTATGATACGTACTGGTGATCATGAATTCTCTTTCTAAGGAAACAAACCACTATTTTTCAGGTCCATATTTTCTAATACATACAACCAACCTTATTTCTCTTTCTAAAAGCTAAGAAAATAGTCACTTATTTCCAAAGTTCTAATTTGTCTTAATATTCCATTATTTTGGAACATTGGTTCACCAAAAGTATCTCTGAATTTTATCCTTAAAACAGAAATGCATACTTTTGGACTTGGTGTGTTGGATTCATTTAAACTGTCTTAATTTTCCTATAATATTATTTTATGTAATAAAATCAAATTCCTTTTTATTCCATTTATTTACATAGTTATTTTATCATCATTATTGTTGGTGTTAAAGAAAATTCATGGACCATATACACAGATATGTCATTTCTGACTTACCACTTTGAGGCTAGGTGTCTTTAATCAACAATTCAGTTTTGTTGTATTAAAAATTAAAAAAATATATATCTAAGTTATAGAGTTGTTGATGGAACTCTACTAACAGAAAGCCAGGACTACAGAAAGAATATCACTATGTTAGGTCCCTCTTTCTTTAATCTGGACAGCAAGAAGAAGGCACCAACAGAAGTGCTGCAGTTTTTTTAGGCAATTCATTTGGACTGTAAGTTCTTCAAATTTAAGAACTGTTTTTAATCATCTTTGTATCTTCATCTTTATGTGCCTCTTCAAGGGAAGAAGAGTATTGAAGAAGAGAGAATGTGAATACTGAACTTTTCCCACTAACACATTTGGTACTTTGGTCTTAACAGTTTCATTACAAAAGAGACAAAATAACGATACAATCTGGATAATATCTTTAGACCTCTAATTCCAACACAGAAGTTATTTCAGAAAAACATAATCACCCAACTAGTTCTGAACAATGGTTTTGGTTTTCTTCTAGTCAGAGGCTTCCCTTTCTCTGGACGCTTGTGGGAAAGCAGGGAAAGTCTATGGCTGAACTTTCATCAGTATCCTAATGCCTACTGAAACCTGGGATAACTTTTGTCTGATTTTTAGTCTGTTCCTAAAATACTTATCAAGAATTGTCTGAGAAAAGCCAGTAGAAATTTTCTGAGAAATCTGGAAAAAATCTCACTTCCATCATGTCCCTCATCCTCCACCATGTTTGAGCTCTTTACAGTATGTGTTCCACTTTCCCTGAATTGGTAGACAGTGACAGAATGCCTCTGAAATATTTACTTGGGCCCCTACACATCACTCGGGTGCTGACTTGACTGCTGGCTCCACAAAAGACATGATGAAAAACCTGTCACTTCCTCCTCCCATAATTTCATAACCTTGACAGTTTAGACATTAACAGAGATGGTCCCCAATTTACAAGAGTTGGACTAAAGATTTTTTGACTTTACAACAGTGGGAAAGCCATATGCATTCAGTAGAAACCATACTTCAATTTTGATCTTTTCCCAGGCTAGTGATATGCAGTATGATACTCTCTCATGATACTGGGTGGAGCAATGAGCCACAACTCCCAGTCAGCCATGTGATCAGGATGAGAAAACAGCACACTACAACCATTCTGTACCCATACAACTATTCTATTTTTCACTTTCAGTACAGTATTCAATAAATTACACAAGATATTTAATATTATATTACAAAATAGGCTTTTTGTTAGATAATTTTGCCCAACTATAGGCTGGTGTATGTGTACTGTGCACATTCAAGATAGGCTAGGCTAAGCACTCTAGAGCCCATGAGTCACAAGTACTGAGCCTGCATGCCACAACTACTGAAGCCCGTGTGCCTAGAGCCTGTGCTCCACAACAAAGAGAAGCCACCACAATGAGAAGCCAGCATGCTGCAGTGAAGAGTAGCCCCACTCACCACAACTAGATAAAGCCTGCATGCAGCGATGAAGACCCGATGCAGCCTAAAATAAATAAATAAATAAATTTATTACAAATAAAAGATAGGCTAGACTAAGCTATGATGTATGGTAGCTTAGGTGTATTAAATGCATTTCCAACTTAATGATATTTTCAACTTAATGATGAGTTTATTGGGACATAACCCCATCCTAAGTTGAAAAGGTCTGTATTATTATTTGAATAATGACAGTTTGGAACTTTAAAATTTTTTGTCCAGGAAACAAAATTCAGGCAAAAATTTCTCAAACCATGGTCCTTGAATTACTTGAACAGAATCACATGGAATATTTATTAAAAAAATACAGATTCCTGAGCCTATCCAGATTCCATAAATCAGTGTCTTTGAGGGTATCTCTGAAGAATTTGCTTTTTTCACAGGAAACCCAGGTGGTTGTTTTTCCAACATAAAGTTTAAAACCACTGCTCTGTCCTGTATTCCTGAGGCTGAGATTTGGGGGTTTGTAGACAAAGGGACATTAAATTTCTCTTTTATAGAAGGGATCAAGGGTAAATATTTTCCCAAAATCTGTTTAAGGTGTGTGTGTGTGTGTGTGTGTGTGTGTGTTTTCAAATGGAAAATACAAATATTAATCTTATGTGATATTCTGAAGTTAGACAATGTATCAAAATCTTGACTTATGAAAGTAAGAGAGGAAGCAGAATTAATCTACCTTATCCATTCTAACTGCATTTTGTCACCCAGATTACTCTTTTTTGGTTAAGTTCATTTATATCCCTTGAACCTGTCTCTCATTAGGGAATGAGAGGAGGAGACTGAAGAAAAAAGAAAGAAAAAAGCCTAAAGATTGTATAAAGTGGTTTGTCCCCCTTAAATTTAGAGATACTGAATTAAACAGGCTAAGAAAAGAGCAGAAACACAGATTGTTTAAAAAGTATATTAATAATAAAATAAAATAAATGTCCATATCAATACAATAAGAAACTTCTCTGATGCCCCTCACAGTATCAGAAGTTGTAATGAAATTCTGGCAAAGATGTAATGAGCTTTCTAGGAAATGACTAAATAGAGAAAATACAGAGGAAAAGAAGAATTATATTATAAACCATGTAGAATATCCCAATATGACAGCCAGCAGGCAACTTCAAATAGATTAATAAATATTTTGAACTGATATTAAGACAAAAGGATATGACATTACATTAAAAAATATGGTAATGTTACAAAAGCAATAGCATTTATTGCAATGTATTTCCCAGAGTACATTCTGTATATTAAAATATAGATTTACACTGTTATCAAAATTATTACATACAATAAATGCATTACAGATTAGCTCACATAATAAGAGACTTAGTTTTCTTTCCTCCTATTACCCTTATTCCAACCTGAACTTTCTATTTGTATATGTGTACATATTTTCAACATTGGTATTGAATCTGAGTAGGACTCTGTGGGGCTCCTGGGCATGAAAGCCTTTCTGTTTCCCCCTCTACCCATTGTTTCTTGTTTGTAGGAAATAGGTTTCAGCCTCCATGACCTTCCCTGAGTTCCAAAGGGCAGGTTCAAACAGTTGCTAAGCAGGGAAGGGAGGGGATGAAGAGACAAAGGAGGAGCAGCCAAGAAACAACAGTGAAGCTTTGGGACAGGCTCCTGGTTCTGCCTCAAGGGATACACATATCAATATCTTTGAGGTATTCTGAAGAACCAAAACTCCTAACAAATGGAAGAATTTAACTACTTGGTGAAGCATTCTTTATTCCAGAGAGGAAGTTACAGTTTGAAAACCTCAAGAGCCACAGAAACTCATCAGTAGACCACCTGAGGCCAGGTTAAAGGAATGCAGGCCCTGCACACACCCTGATCCTTATCAGTAACCCTGCTTTTGAACCATCGCTATAAAACTCCTCACCAAATCCCCCCAAGTTGGACACACAGTCTTGAGAGCATTAGCCCACTGTGTCCACTTTTGCCTGGAAAAGCAATAAAGCTATTATTTCCACTTCACCCAAAACTCTGTCTCCAAGATTCGATTTGACACCAGTGCACAGAGACTGAGTTTTCAGCAACTGTATTAATAAGGAACACATTAGTATTTCCTATGCCAAATGCTAGTGATGCTAAGGACACTCTCCTCCCCTAAGGTTGCTCTCAGGAAAATGTGCAACATAAGATATTCAGTCTGTAATATGATGACTTTAAGTAAATATATACTTCTCTAAAATGAAAGTAAACATTTTAGGTGTGAGCTTACATTATAAAAGTCTTTGTATGCAAATAAAATAATTTCAGAGACCCTGGGACAAATGGGTAAAATGATATAAAATATTAGTCCACAAACACTTCAGACTTTGAAACTGTCAATGTTAGAGATTTGAAAGGATGTCTGCATTTCAACAGGAAAATCTATGCCATAATAAACTACATATTCACAATCTTCAAGTGAAAGTTTCAAATGTTTAAATTCTGTTGGCACCAGTTAAATTACAAAATAAGTGAGTCTATTGTTAACATCTATTATATGGACATGTTTTATTACTAAACTCTAGTTTGTGTGCCCAAAGCAGAGTGAGGTCAAACAAACCAAACATTGGCATTTGGATCAGAGAAAGGTTTATTGCAGGGCCAAGCAAGGAGAACAGGTAGCTCATGCTCAAAACAAACAAACAAAAAATCCCTGATGGTTTTTGGGGAGAAGTTTTTATAGGCAAAATTTCGGGTGAGGGCTGCATGGTGTGTGATTTTCTTCTGATTGTTTGGTGGTGAGGTAATAAGGTGGTGTTCCAGGAATCTTTTGTCAGCCTGAGGTTACCATCCTCCACCGGGGTGGGGGCTCAGAACTCAAAGAAACATTGTTATGTATATCCCTTGAGAAGAAACCCGAACCCTGTCCCAGGGCTGCACTACTGTTTCTTGACTGCTCCTCCTTTGCTTTTCTGCATTCCCTCCCTTCCCTGATAAGCAAGAGGGAATATGCCCTTTGGAACTCAAGGAAGGTCAGGGAGGTTGAAGTCTATTTCCTACAAACAAGGAATGGTGACACAAAAAGGATTTGTACCTGGGAGGGCCCCAACAGGGTCCTGTTCCATTTCAGTTTCATTCACAATTGTAAATCCAGGCACCTGCTACAGTTTCTGGTACTTAACGTAAGATCAAATATTTGTTAAGCATCGAATAAAAACATGTTTATTTATTAAATTTTAGTTTCAGGTACATTTTGTTATTTGGTCTTCAAAAACTCAGTGAGGTTTTATGCAGCACATTATATATAGTGCAATTTTAATTTTCAAAAATAGCTATATTTTTAACTTTATTGCTTGAGAACTTTCTTTTGGATTTGTCTTTCTTTGAGAAGACCCATTAGTTTAATGCAAATTACTTCTTCTTCTTTAGTGTCAGTGGCAGATTATCTCCTTTAGCGATAAAACTTTCATCTAGATAAGGAAACTTAAACATGAAGAGGGGAAGTAACTTTGCCAGGTCACCCAGCAGTTAATGATGGAGTAAGAATTTGACCTAGGCAGTCAAAGTTTTATCCCTGCCCAAGATTTAGATGACATAAAATCATCAGAAGAGTACAGCTGCATGTCATTTTAGGGAAAAAGAAATTCTAGAAAGGGAAGAAAATAGTATTTATAATGTTAACATAGCTAATCCAACAGAGCATTCGAGGACAGTGAGGGCTAAGAAAAGTCCCTACAAAACTGAGTATAAGGTCATTTTGCAAGAAGTTAGGATGGGAGTGCAAGGAAGAGGAAGACAATGAGAATAAATTATTTCAAAATTATTTTTGATAGTTAAAGAAAGGAAAGTTAACCAGGTCAAAGGAAGACCTTTTAAAAATACAGGTAAAAAGTGGATGTATAGGGTCAGAAAAGCTAGTAGTGAGGGAGAGATGGAAAAACACAAGAGAGAGACACAAGAGAAAGTAAAGCATTGATAGAACGGTTTATCAGAGGAGCAGAACAAGGGCACACATGGAGGTGGTATTACATAGAATAGATCATTTGTCTGCATCCACCATTTAATCATTAGATATCTATAAATTTCATTTATGCACCATGGAGTCAGTTAGGAAAGAGTAATAAATATCATTGTGAATAGTGTAAAGTGGTAGAGTCATGAAAAATCAGCTAATTTAATCATAACCCTAAACACTTATCTCACTGACTAGAAGAGGTATTGAAACCGTTTTTAGCATAATGTTTTTTGATGGTTTTTATGGGGGCAAGGATTCTCAGTCTGTTATCCACATAGAAAATTAGATGAATCAGTGCTCCCAAAATGTAATATTAAGATTCACACCACACAGAGAGTGTGTATGTTTAACCTTTACCAAAATAGCTTGAGGGAAAGAATTTTTTTCAATACTTCACTTAAAAGCCATTGAAAATGCACCCTTCTCAAAAGGTAATTGATTCAAGTAATATTGCTGAACTAAAGAGTGGCAAGTATGTAGGTTTACACTAGAGTCAGTACTCAATGTTATGTTACAATTTTTTATTTTTTTAGATAAAACTGAGTGAATTTGAGTTAATTTAATTTAATATTTGTCTTTGTAGCATGAATACCCTAAGAGATCTAGAAGTATTGAGAAAGAAGGACACTATACAATACTTACATGCTGTTTCAAAAAATAAAAGAGAATGTTATATTTGCTCTACCTCATGTATAAATGAGGTAGAGCATTTTGTTCTATAATGAACAAAAGTTCCCTAATAAAGACAATGAAACTAGAAAGGGAGAGGGTTTGTCAAATTGAAATGCAGGAGATATAAGAATTCATCACTTGAAAAGGGCATTAAAAATCTAACCTGTCATTAATACAAAATTTTCTCTCCAGGGCCCATTTCAACATTCATTAAACACCTCCTATGTGACAGCCTTTAGGTTTGCAAAGATAGATAAGATATTTCCTATGCTCAAGAGAATTACAGTATAGAAGTAAAAAGATCAAGGAAATAAATTGTTTGTAGGTAATTAATAAAAAAAATATTTTTTTTCCAGTAATACAGCAAAAACAGAGGAGGGAGTGAATAACCATAATATTTTGAGTTGGAGAAGGCCTCAGGGAGAAAGTAATCCTAAAGTGGGTGTATAAAATGTATTATAAAAGTTTACCAGGAAGACATAGCAAAAGGAAGGTATCAACAAATATTTGAGACATTAAATAAAATGATGTGTATATAGAAAGTATTTTAATACTTCTGAATGGTAACACACTTGTATGTACCTACAGTAGTAAAGACATGAGGAAGGTTGATGGGTAATGTGACTGGAAATGTGGGTAGGGGGGCAGATCAAGTGAGGTCTGTATGTCAGGCCAAAATATTCCAATTTCAAACTGGAAGCATCAAGAAGTAGGGAAGAGAATTAAGTGGTAAGTCATATGACCAGATTTGGTTTTAGATAGTTCATGGTAGTAGAACATGTACAGTGTGACCAGATTAAGAACAGGGAGGTTATGTAGGAAGCCATTATAACAGTCCAGACAAAATAGAAGGAAAGAAGAATTGAGTTGAGAGACATGCTTGTGGTAGAATTCCAAGAAATATTCTAAGATTGGATGTAGGGTTAAAGGATGGGTTGAAGATAATACTTGATAAGTGGCACAGGGCACTTAGTTAATACTAATATTTAAGTAATGCTTTATCCTTGGATAGATGGTTTTAGCCATTGGTGCTCAGGGTTCTAAGACTGTGAGCTGACTCTAATGCATGTAAACCATTATGTGACAGTTTTTAGACACTCAGGATGTATTTACTTTATAATGATCATGTCCCAGGTGCCCATGATTAGTGAACATTGTCTTCTTCATAGACCCTTAGCTGCCACATAAATCAGCAGTATATGTGCTTCAGTGAGCATTTGTATATAACTTAAAAATTAATTGCTCCAGTTGTTCAGATAATTCTGCAGAAGGATGAATTAAATTCAAGTTGCTCTGTGGTTTATTTGGCAGAAGAGAGGGAAACTGAACTCTATTAATTTATGTAAAGTAGGACATATATGTTCATTTTATAATTATAATAATCATAACTAAGAAAAAATCTCCTTGATGTTTTGCTCTACAACACTATACAAAATTAACTCCATCATATCAAAACAATATCCTTGGACTGTTTTACAAATGAAAATGTTATAAAGAATGAGGGTCATTTTTGTCCATATTCCTTTCATTGAGGGATCCACACAACAGTTTATTTGACAGTTTGCCTCTCTGTGCTTATATCATCTTCAGGATGAACTTTATAGAAAATAATGACTTGGTTCTCACTTAAAACCATTTGTATAACATCCCTGGGACCAAATTGTACTGAATTCTTGGCTCAGGTATTTTGGCTGCTGAAAAGAAAAGAAAATGATCCAAGAAGCTTTGAAATTTTATTGGTGACATTTTCTATTTTGAATGCTCAATCTCAGGTTTTTTAAAGGAAAGATGTCTCATCTTAATTTCTATTTGTATTTCTGATGACTTCTAACTAATCCTATTTGTATCCCATCATGGAAAAGGTGGAACTCACTGTTCATAAGTTGACAAAGTTTGTATCATTGGCAAACCCAATCATTGGAAAATTAGTGATATGACATACAAACAAGAAATCATAAAATAACCTGGATATTATATCAAAATTTTTCCAAGTTTATTGAGGTTTAATTTACACAAACTCAAAACTATCCATTTTAAACATACAGTTGTTGAGTTGTGAAAATTTTATAATGTTGGGTAAATACTACCATTTCTCTCATTCTAAAAATTTATTTTCTGTCTATTTGCAGTTAATTCCCTCACTAAACTCCTGGCCCTAGGCAAACAATGACTTATTTTTGCTTACAATAGTTTGACTTTTCCAGAATTTTGTATAAGTGGGTTTATCTAATAGCATTATGTATTCAAGATTTATCCTTATTGTGGTTGTGTCTATTGCTGAGTTGTATTACACAGTATGGGTAAACCATAATTTGTTTATACATTCAATAATTTTTAGACATTTGGATTTTTAAAAGAATTTAGTTATTGAGAATATGTTACAGTGGTCTAATAGGGGATGTTATGATAGAAACAATAGTAGCAGCAGTGTGAGTAAGGAATGCAGGTGGCTTTTAGAAGCTGAGAAAGCAGATCTTTCCTGGAAGACTCCAGAAGGAATGCAGTCCTGCCAACACCATAATTTTAGACTCTGTCCTTCAGAACTGTAAAGAATAAATTTGTGCTGTCTTAAGCCACTTTCTGGTAATTTGTTACGATAGCAGTGGACTAATACAGATTTTGGTTTGTCAATGTTTTAGTGTGGAAAGATGTCTTTATTTCTCTTGGTGGTGGAAAAGTGGAGTCATACAGTAAGTGTATAGGTATTATTTCAAATAATCAAATTACCTTAAAACACACTGTGTGCCAAGGGGAGGAAAATTGTATGTCCAGGATTATTCTGTGTGACTTGTCACTGAAATTAACTTTAACAGTATAAATTAATTTTTGTGACTAAAAATATGAGCATGGGAGTCAAACATAACTACATTTTACTATCTTAGTAATTATCTAATGTGGAGAAAGCTACATATCCTCTTTAGTCTTCAATTTTCTTATCAATCTCCTTCAATTTTCCTTATCCTTCAGTATTAACATAAGTGAGAATTTGCATATAAACAGAATGGTAGAATCAGGCACATTGTTCACATTCAATATTATGATTACCAATATTTGTCAATTCCAGCAAAGATAGTCCTTAGCATCTTGTCTATGTGCCTGCCTTTCCCAGATGGCCAACTGAAATTATGACATAATGTGAGTGTGAGCAGAGTTAATTATAAAAAAAAATTTGTAAGTTTAGATTCATTTATGATCTGTCCAATTCAGGTAAAATAATACAACTTTTAAACAAAAGCATATTTGAAGTTGAATTTGTTAGTATAAGAGAATAAGAGCATGTAAGCAATAAATTAAATTACCACAATTAAAGAATTGATATTATTCTTAGGTTATTTAAGAAATACTAGAAATATGTGTGTGCATGAATGTGAGTGAAAGAGATGTAAATCTGTTCAATCCTCTGAATCTAAGCATCAATATTTATAAATACAGGGAAATTGGATATCTATAGTTACATTTATAACCATACTCTAATCTATAGCTAATCTATTTCTATATATCTCAAAACAAAAGCCTACTTCATAGATGGTGGTGTGTTCTTCCACAATGTCTGGCTATCTCTTTTCGTATTGCCCTCAGCTACTGATCACTATTGTCCCAATCCATTAATTCCTTAGAGGTTGCAAAATGGTGATTTCCTAATTCTATCAATCATTATTTATTATTTATTGTCTTTAGTTAGTGTCATGAATAGTAATTTTGCTTATCAACTCTATGATTGTCTTGAAGTGATTATGAACATGAATGCCAAGAAAAATACTTTATAGTTTTCCAAATATTTAGATGATTTACTTGCATCCTCTTAAAGTGACACCCCCCTCATCTTGATGCCTAATGTGAAATTAGCATTCTATATCCAGCCTTTATATGGATAGTGTGTGGGAAAATTGCAAAGAAACCATCTTTGGGAAAAAAATAAAACACAATTTTCATTACAATAGGAAAGAGCAGAGGTTAATTTTATTAAGCAGTTACTTAATTTAAGCAATAATGAGTAAAAAATGTTTCACATATTGTGTTTTCTACTTCAGTGGTAAGAAAAATTTCAGGTATGTAGAAAGATAAGAAGTCAATAATTTTTAAAATTTTCTGAATTATAATGCCTAAAAAAAATAATTATTAAGTAACTGCAACAACAACAAAAAAACCCAAACACACAAAAACTCCCAAGCCTTAATTTATCCTGTTTCAACATTAACATTCTAAACCATGTTTCATGTATCTAATTCAAAATCAGAATTTTATATAAACAAAAATTCTGAAGACCTTTGATGTTTATTGCTTAGAATATGAGTTCTTTTATGGAGTTATGTAACATTCAAGTAGCCATAGTAGAGACAAACTCAAAGCTAGGAAAATTAAATTGTGAGGAATAGAAACACCTCAAAATAATACATACAATAATGACTATGCATAGGATTAATCACATGGAATAAATCTTAATTGATATTTTCAATAAGTATATCTTTTAATGAATTAATGGATCTAGGAGATACCCATCAATGCTGTTAAATCATAAGTGAATATTTTATGAGAACTGTACAATAATTAATTTTAGCTGAGTCCTATGTTCCTAGAAAACAATGAGGGTTAGGAAATCTTACTACCTCTACCTCTTTTTATTTGGGGAAGTGGCTTACTGCAAAGAATCACTCTTCCATATATGACTTAAACAAGTCTCAGAAATGACTCCCTTTTTTACTGAAGACTAGGCCATACACAGACCCTCTAAGTTCCCATTCTTTGTCTCATGAATGATTAGCTGATCTCTTTGTCCCCACTGACCAATCTGATCAAAATTATTGATAATTTTATTTGACCAAACTTTATTCAGGTTTCTTTCCCATGCTGCCATTAGGGCTTTGAGCTCTCTTCAGCCAGGCCCAGCATCAAAAGAAAATTTTAAAAAGTGAGAATGTGAGCATGAGAGAGCCAAAACCAAAACCACTGGAAAGAGAGGAAAGGAAGGAAGGAAGGAAGGAAGGAAAGAAGGGGGAGGGAGAGAGGAAGGGAAGGAGAAAGGAAAAAAGAAAACCACAAAGGGAAACAACTGCTCAACTGTTTGATACCACCACACATACACATACATCTGGTTATTTCTAGCTTTATTTACTTTACTCAATAAAAGAAAAGCCCTTCTGCTTTATCTTTGAGACAACTTCAGATCTTATAGTCAGAGTTTTCTTTTTATTACAGTAGTCCCCTTTATCCTATTCCAACAGTCCCTCTCACCTTTTACAATAGTGCCTCACCTTCTATTGCAATGGTCTTTTCCAACAGTCTCTCCTTACCAAAGTTCATATTAGAGTTTGCTATTTATAATGGGTGGATTGCTCTGACACTACCTTATCACTAAGAGTAGAAAAATCAGGCTGTATAAAACACCTGGTATAATGCAATAGGAAGTACACACCACCACTTCTGAAGTATTCTACCCCCCCACCGCCTCAAAAAAAAAAAATTAAACCTGAATCTAACCAAGCTTCTAGCTCCAACTACCCAATATAGGAAATAAAAAAGATAGAAGAACAATTTTTTTTTTAAACCACAAGGATGCAAAGCACCAAATCAAGACCATGCGGGATTCTACAGGACAAATGACACAGTTCCTTTAATGAACTAATATCCTGAAACAAATAGGAAAAGGAAAGGGAAATTTTAGGTTAAGAGAGCCTTAAAAGCTATATTTAGAAGAGTGCTTAGACTTTCTTTGGATCCTGAGTTTAACTATCTATAAAAAGATATTTTGAGACAATCAGGGAAAATTGAACATGAACAAAGTATTAGAGACTATTAAAGAATTATTGTATAATTTTGTTGGGTCTGATTATTGCAGTTATATTTTTGAAATAACCTCATTTATTAGAGATACATGCTGAAATATTTTTGAAGGTGAAATGGTATGATGTTTGATATTTGCTTTAAAATATTCAGTGAAAATAAAAATATGGGAGGCATAGATGAAACAAGATAAACAAATGCTGCTTTTTGTGATCAATTGTGGGATGGGTATATAAAGGTCCTCTTTACTATTCTTTATAATTTGTGTGTGTTCAAAAATTTTTATAATAAATGCTTAAAATGATGGTTAAGGACTTCTGTTTTCAGTTCTGTCATGTAAAGGGCTTAGAATTTTTCACTCTTGTCCTTTCAACAAGAAAAAAGCTAAACAAACTGAAAATTGACAACTTTTTGGATAACTCTGGAGAGGCACTCAAATACACAGAATCAAGCCAAAATCAGTTTATTTGGAGCAGACCCCAGTGGGACCATAAACCCTTAAAAGGTAATTTTGATGAATTGTTACAGGCTGGATATGGACTAACATGACAATGAGAAACTCCTGGGGGTTAAGCCTGAGGGGACAACCACGTATTCATTTCCTCCAGAAACCTCACAAGATTCTCATGGTGAAAATCCAAAATCAAAACAAACAAACAAACAAACAAACAAAATCCCCTTGACTTTCTGTCAAGAAGAAAAGAAAATTAACCATTTGAAATATCCTCAGAGCATTCTCCATAACAATGGCCTACTCTCTAAGGAAAAGGACTATGAAATCCTTATCCAACCTAGGGAAGGACAATCATCCCGTTCCAGTCCTAGCTAGCCTTCCTACCTCACCTACAGGGAGAAAAAAAAAAAAAATGTTAAGAAACACTTCTGAAGGTTGCAGCTCTGGGACCCAAACCCCTAAAAACCTGAAATTTAATCATAAAATTATAGGATACGAGTCTTCCCACATACTTTACCACCACATCAATAGAACTTCAGTATAATAATGGTGGGTTACAGTTGCAGGAACTGTGTGACACAGACTCTACTTAAGAAGGAGATCTTTGTTCCTCTTTGCCAAAAATAACAAGATAAAGACAAGGACAGTAGAAGGAACTGAGCCTCTGACACCTATAGCTACAACAAACATTAAACATAACCCAATTTCTAACAGGATTATCAAAACCTCACATTGTAGGCCTACTTACCACAGTTCCTGTTACCTGATACATCATGTCTGGTTTTCAACGAAAAAAGTATAAGGCATGCTAAAAGGCAAGAAAAAACAAAGTTAGAAGACTTTACCCAGCACATGATTTGCCTATTTTGATTTAAAGACTTTAGCAAAGTAGTGACAAAAGATATGATTAATAAATATTTACAATATTCTGAGTGACAATTTATAGTCTTGTTTCTTTTAATTTCAAAACATTTCTAGGACACGCTCACTGACATATGTATGAATATGTGAGATTTGATTTTGTAGTTAAATAACCATAATTTTTAAAACCAGTCCTTTTTATAAATGTGTAGTATTTCTACCTAAAACCATATCAATTAGATAGATTCTTTAATTTTGTTGGCAAAAAATGTCTGAACCTCTATTTCTAAGGAAAATAATATTTTTTTCTGTAAATAAAAGTTTTCTCTAAATAAAAACAAAAAGAGAACGAAGGCCTTGACTATATGACTCATTCAGTGACAAAACTCTTATTGACTTGTTGAAGAAATAACATCTGACAAGGTTAACACAGCAATTTATTCCAAAGGTGAACAGTATTTCAGTAACTGTAGAAATGTTTCAAAGAAAAAAAAATAGAAGAAAAAGAGTCACTATGGATATCTGAACAACTTTAACTGCCATGGACAACATAACAGATGAAGGATATACATAGAGGGAAATTATGTATTTAGAGGGAAAGGCTAAAATGTTGAAACAAGAGCTAGATTATAGAGGGTTGGACTCAAAAGGGGGAAGAAATAAAAGTCGTGAAATGTAAAGCTTAATGTATTAAAGTAAATCAATTGGAGTGATTTAATAATTATTATATTTCTTCCTTTTTTTTTTTCTTTTGGCTGCATTGGGTCTTCGTTGCTGCACGCAGGCTTTCTCTAGTTGCAGTGAGTGGGGTCTACTCTTCTTTGCTGTGCACAGGCTTCTCATTGTGGTGGCTTCTCTTGCTGCAGAGCACAGGCTCTAGGCATGCGAGCTTCAGTAGTTGTGGCACACAGGTTTAGTTGCTCTATGGCATGTGGGATCTTCCTGGACCAAGGCTCCAACCCGTGTCCCCTGAATTGGCAGGCAGATTCTTAACCACAGTGACACCAGGGAAGTCCAATAATTATTATATTTCTTGATGTTATACTAGTGTTTTATTGTTAATAAGCAATATTCAGAAAATAACAATGTTTCCTTCAGATAATTCATGAGGGAAGGGGTCAGAAATAGGTAGGGATATAGATGAAGCAGCGCTGGTTAAGAGTAGATAATCATTAAAGCTTTGTGTGATGGAAATATGAGATTTCATAATACCCTGCTGCTTACATTTTTATTTGCTCAAAGTTTTCCTCAATAAAATGTTTCATATTTTTCCTTTGACCTTGAAAATATAAATGTATTTTTACTGTTCTACCTACCATCAGAATATCAAGATCTTTCATTTATATATTTATTGTTTATTTGCTCAACATCAACCATGTGCTGGATCTAAAAGCCTGGATTTATCTCACTTTTCCCCATTCCAACCAAGAAGTTAGAGAAGGAGTAAAAAGACTGATAGAGTTTATCATCAGATCCTGAAGAATGCCAGAACAATGAAAATCATGATGAATTTGCAGCAATTGTACAATATTCCCCAAACTTAATAGAGAACAAATGAATAATCAGTAAACTGTCAGAATAATCAACAATTTGTTTTCAAAAATTTGCAAACCAGAGCCATCTGCATGGAGCCTGTGCTGCTCAGTAAGAGGAAGAATTTCACATACTGGAATAATCATCTCATCATAAGTTCAAAATATTTCTGTTTACTGTGAAAAAAACTGTTCAACTTTTACAACTTGGTTAAGATTTTCTTTTTATTACAGATGCTTTGTATTGAAAAAATGACAAATAAAATTCACTTTGTTGTTAGCAAAGGAAAGGAAGTAGGTAAGAAATTTGGCCGGAAGTTGTGGCATTTGGCTCTTAGCCCAGCTAGCAAATTCTCTTCTTTATCAAGGTCATCAATCAGCATTTCCTGGGAGTCTGCTAAAGATGATACAGTGTTTTAAATGCCCTGGTGAGATACAGTTCAAGCAGAAAACACTGATACCAATAATACAGACTAGTTATTGATGATGTCATGGTCACATATTTAACTCTGTTAAAATTTAATGTAGATATATGAATGTTTGGTTCAGGGTCCGTGAATTTTGCTGCCTAAAAGAGATCCACTCTCCATATAAGCCTTATCTAGAGCACCAATCAGAAATTCATTGGAAATTACTTCTGTTATGCAAAATACTTTATTCACTTTTGAGAATTCCCATTTTTCTCAACACCACCGTTAAATCCAACTAGCTTCCAAAAGCTGTTGAACCAACTGATTCTTTCATAATGCTTCCTCCTTATATCTCTGCTTTGGTGTATACCCACATTATGTCTCAAGTAGACTATTGAAGTAACAAATAACTTTTCTGTCTTGTTCCAACCTTACTCTATGTGAGAATGACCTATCTAAACAGTTATATGATCGTGATACTCCTTAACTAAATTCTTCAATAGTTGTTTATTGTCTTAGGAAAATATATGAATTTTTAAACCTGGTATGTTTCTTCCCCTCATCTCCTACTATACCTTCACACCTATTTCTAGCTTTTCAAAACTACCATTCTTTGTGCTATTGTCATAATTTTCTTTTATCCTCACATATTCAACTTTTCAAACAAGTTACGTTCTATTAATTTTTAGAACAATTCTCCTCAGGGCCCTTGATTTGGAAGCTTTAAATCACCTACTCTCCCTGAACTATCCCAGGTAAACACATTTTCCTTTGTATTCCCAGTACTTATGCCTTCATTTTCTATATGGCTTTGTGTGTAATAATCTGGAATATGTTAGAAACTCATTAAATGTTTAAGCAAGTTAATAGTTTATAATAATAATACTGTTTTCAAGATAGGTTTCCTTTTTAATTCTGTCCTTTGCTCTGATTTCATATTAATCTTGAGGATGTAAATCATTGAATCAAATTACTCCCATTGTGGAAATTTTCAAACACTTTTCATTGCCAACTGAATAAACTCCAAATGTCTCTTCCAGTAGTTCATTTTATACCTTATTTGAAAAGCGCCTTTTAAAATATTGTGTTACCCCAATCAGGTAGAAATAATTGCTACCTGTTCCTTAAATACCCCATGCCATCTCTGTCTCCACATCTTTGCTCATGCATTCCTTAAACCTTTAGTATTTTTCATTATTTAAAAATACAGAATTTGCACCTATAAAAGAGTATAGGCAATCTTATGATATCTAATTTTATTTCACTTTGCATTCTATCTTTAATTTTCTTATTTCCCTATTGGATTAGTTGAAAGCAAGAACTGTATGTTATTAATTTTTATCTCTCCTAATGTCTTATATATCACAGCTGGTGAGTAATACTTTGTTGTGTGAAAAATGAATTAATGAGTGAATAATACATTGATTAGTATATGTGTAAGAGTGTGTGTATACCAAGTTGACTTTTGTGACTTAATTATGAAGGTTCTGTCTTGCATTACCTGAGCCTATATTTTTTATAGGCAATAAACTGAGGATTTTAGCTATCTATTATATAAATAATTGTATAATAATTAACAGGCAGTCTAGCCATTGTAATAGCTAAAAGCAATTATTTCAAATCTTTTAAAAATAAAATAATGGAAAAGCAGAAGCTATAGCAATGCAGAAAAAAACTGAAAGGATTAGAGAAAACACATTTATTATAGAAGTTCGACATATGTTTTTTTTTTTTTTTCCAAATACTGTCTTTTCTACCCTCTAAGTCTTAAGCAAAACTATAAGGAAGAAACAGAAAAAAGGAAAAAAAAAAAGAGCACAGAATATATTGAAAAACTTTCTGACAAGAAGAGGGAAATTGACTTAGATCAATCAGACCCAGCTCCCAGAAGGCATGAAAACTTAACACAACAGTACTTCTAATTAGACTATTTTTAGAGTATGTTAACACCTCTTTAATCTGATTAGACTCTGACCTTAACATGTTAGGCATTTTAAAAATTACCTTGAGAATAGTGGAAAGTTTCCTCTTTTATAACTTAAGTATTTCTCTGATTTAGTGAAATATCAAATGCCACCAGTTCATTTAAAATTCAATGTTCACAGTCTGTATCTACCACTACATTTAGCTATGTCAGAAATGTATCCATGGGATCAGAGAAAAGATGGACATGTGACTATAACAATGTAAACCACCATTATAAGTAATTATAAAACCATCTCATACTACAGGATCATTACTGAAAGAAAATTTTATATACAGGCATGATAAATAAATCCTTTCTTTAGGTCAATGAAGTACTGTTTAATGAAAAGCCTTAAACCATACAATTCATTTATAAATTCTATTTCTAGGAATTGAAAGTAAATAAATAAAAATAAATATAAAGATTTGGTTAAAGGGATGGTTATTGCAGCACTGTTCATTAGGAAAAAAATCCAGTAAGCAACTGTTCAACAATAATTAATACTACATTGAATACTATGCGGTCATTAAGATATTGAGTAGACATATTTACTCACCTGGGTAGTTATTCACAAATGCAAAAGAATAGATATAACAATGATATGGTTATAAATTGTATAGTGTAGAGGTTAAAAATAGGGTTCAGGCCCTGGTTTCAGCAGCACATCAGGCCCTCAATCCTTGTTTTGTTATTTACGGTTATATCATCTATGCAAGTTGTTTAGTATTTCTGGGTCTACGTTTCTTTGAGTGCAAATGATTTGCCTAGTAAAATGGTTTTAGGTACCTAATTTATCATGAAAGATTTTTATTTAAATTTTAGGTACAACCAAAAAAGTTAAAAAAACTACTCCTCCCCCTTTCCCCTCATACCTACAGCTCTATTTTGTTTCTAGTTTGCAGTACCTACTCCCCGAGATATGAAGTAATGAGGTGATGCTCAAAATTCACATACTCACTTCATTGTGTTACTTCTCACTATGTATTTGGGAACTATAATGAAAGC
This sequence comes from Mesoplodon mirus, assembly GCF_964341445.2. Lineage (NCBI taxonomy): Eukaryota > Metazoa > Chordata > Mammalia > Artiodactyla > Ziphiidae > Mesoplodon > Mesoplodon mirus. Next base: position 113,308,521 of record NC_138983.1, on the reverse strand, counting down.
AAAATGATTTCAGTGTATTCTTATCCTAGGCTATGCAAACATTAGTGATACTGGATTTAACAAGAAGAAATCTTTCAAGTTTTGAAAATGATACACTTATTATTAAATTTCAAATGTGCTATCTTATAGTAATAACATTAAATTGCCTTTTCACCATGTTTATCTTCCTCTCACAAAACAAGAAAAATATATTCTAAAGAATCTATGCCTTAGCCTAACTGCCTAATTATTTTTCTAAAGCACTCTGATTCAAGTATCATGCTTAACCTTCTCTTTACCTTCTAAATCTGGCGTTTCTGGACTGCTGAAATGGTTAATAATGCACTGTCATGCTTCCCCATAGAAACTGCTGTCTCCAATTTCTTATTCCTTTTTGCCTTGTGAATTAGTTTCCACACAAATACAAATTACCACACATATAACAAATTACCACACATATAGTGGCTTAAATTATACAAGTGAATCGTCTTACAGTTCTGGAAGTCAGAATTCCAAAATGGGTTTCACTTGGCTAAAATCAAGGTGTCAATAGGACTGGCTTTGTCCCAGAGGCTCTAGGGGAAAATCCATTTCCTTAACTTTAACAGTTTTTAAGAACCATCTCTTTTCCTTGGATCACAGCTTCTTTCTTCATCTTCAAAGCCACCAGGGTAACATCTTCAAATCTTTATCTCTCTTTCTTTCTTTCCCACACACACACACACACACACACACACACACACACACCTTTCTGATTCCAACCTCACTGTTTCCCTTATAAGGGCCCCTGTGCCCTTGTGATTACATTGAATCCTCTTGGATAATCCAGGATAATCTCCATCACAAACTCCTTAACATTTAGCATGTAAAGTAACATATTCACAGGTTCCTGGGATTAGGACTTCGACATTTTTAGAATGTCTTTGATTCTACCTACAATGCTTTCCTTCTAAAGAATCCTTTACCACCAGAATAATTTTGTTTTCTGATAACTACATTCACTTCTTAATATCCTTTAGTGATTCTCCATCAATTTCTGGATAAAATCCAAAATCTTACAATGCAGGACTCTTTTCAGCAGATCTGCATTTCCATCCTTAACTTGCACCAGTAGTTCACTCATATCTTTTATTGCATCCATACTGACATCATCCTGCGCCCTCCTTCCTACACATGGCCTCTTGCCTTGGTCCAGGTAGGAGACAAAGACAAGAATAAAGGAATCAGTGACATGATGAACAGAGAAAAGAGGAGGCTTTAGTGGTATATTTAGGAAGTAGTTTTATCTTTGCTTTATGATCTCTTAATTATGGGGTAGTTTGAGCTAAGGGACATAAGACAGGAAACCGGGAAAGCAAAATTCTCAACAAAGAACAGGGTTTTGGGTAAAGATCATGAGTTCAATTTTCAACACACAAATATGTAGAAAATATATAGTACATGCTAGAATAAGAGAATTATTGTTTCATGGATCTTTGTACAAAATTCAAGACTACCTTTTATGTCAATGACTTGGTGTGTATTTTAACTACTTATATTTTTAAATTACACATTTTTATAAACAAGATAAACATCTGACAATACAAGGAGTTACTGTCATCTAAAAATACTCCCATTTAATGGCCTATAGGTGTTCCTTCTTAGCTGTTCTGCACAGTCTTGAAGGACCAATGGAAATTATAAATGATGAAATAATTTTTGATTTGTGTGGAAGTGTCAAGCATCTTGTCAGCTGTAAAAGACAGTTGGCCCACAATCTTTAGATGTTAGTCTATTCAGTGCTTTTGATTTCATTCCAGGGTCAGGCTATGAATAGCTAACTTGGTGAGATTTGTCTTTAGTTCGCTTGCAAAGCTTTATTTGATGCTGATTCATAAATTATACTTGCTGCATTACAGAATCTCATTATCGTTCATTAGAAAATGCCTACTAAATAGAAGTTAGTATTACATGTCAGGCACTGCCTGTGGGATGAAAGTGTCAGTGAAAGCAATGACATTGCAGTTTATTGGAACAGAGAAGCAAGAAAATGCAGGCTCTATTCCTCTTGTCCTTGATATGTAGCATAATATAAGTCTTGTAATACAAGTTCAAACTTAGGCTAATATGTGATTAATAAATAAGAACAATTAGTAAACTCTTAAGTAAGAAGATGTTTAGTATATCTCAGCCCTCCACAAAGGGCTGTGACTAGTACAGTGCCTGACACATAATAAATGATTGATAAGTAAATGTGAATAGCAACTTTAATTATTTCCATGAGTGAAGCCACTTACATTTGTTAATCAGACATTTGTAAATCCTCATAAGGGGGTATTAAATACTTTTTACATAGCAATTCTTACGAAGATTTATAATGTTTATGAAGAATTTCCTTCACACACACATGCACATACACACCCAATTCAATAAGACAAAGATTCAACACCTGTCTGTAACTTTTCCCCTATTTCACTAGTATAATGCTTGCAAGATACCTTAAGTTTACAGAGATAGAAAACACAGTCCCTTACCTCAAGGAGCTTATGGTACACAAGGAATGATAGAGAAAATATAATGATAAATATAACGACAAGCCAAACTGTTTCTTTCTTTTTTATTTTTTAAATTAATTAATTAATTAATTTTATTTTTAAAACATCTTTATTGGAGTATAATTGCTTTACAATGTATCTAATAGTCAAGTCACTAATTCCAGATACATTTATATCATTTTAATATGTAAATATCTAGGAAATGAGTGTTAATATAAATCAAAACAATGCTTTTCACTAAAATATTTGAAACCAACTTTTTAAATGAAATAGTATTAGTTAGAAATAGGAGCATTTAGATTTTTGAGAAGCCAGTTCTGAAGAAGTTTTAGAACAATTAGAAGCTAATGATTCAGAAAACACAAGACATTAATTACAGCTTGACCGAACTCTGCATGTAACCTATGGCCTTTTTGGTGTCACTACAATTCCTAGTTCTTAAGTCAAAGGGCACTATAATCCAAATACAAAGAAAGAATGGAGATGATAGGATAATAGAGTCTATGTGTAAGAGAGCTAGACAGATTTTTAAAATATATGCCTTGAGGACATGGGGAGGGGGAAGGGTAAGCTGGGACGAAGTGAGAGAGTGGCATGGACTTATATATACTACCAAACGTAAAATAGATAGCTAGTGGGAAGCAGCCACATAGCACAGGGAGATCAGCTCAGTGCTTTGTGTCCACCTAGAGGGGTGGGTTAGAAAAGGTGGGAGGGAGACACAAGAGGGAGGAGATATGAGGATATATGCATATGTATAGCTGATTCATTTTGTTATAAAGCAGAAACTAACACACGATTGTAAAGCAATTATACTTCAATAAACATGTTTAAAAAAAAAGCCCAAATTTTTAGGTCACAGGGTAAGGTGATGGGGAGGGGCAGAGGTGTCCACAAATACTAAGTTATGTAAAGAAGCAGTAGAGTTATAAATGGAGATAAATATATATTTCTTAACTTTTTCTTGGAAATTTTCAAATCAAGTAGAAATTTCTGACTGGATTGTCAAAATATAATTTATATGAATGACTAAGAGAAAAGAGAGTAAGTTCATATAAACTCAAGCAAGGGTTCCTGCACTGATGTTATTTTCCCAGATCTAGTATACACTGAAGATAAAAGAATCTGAGACAATCTAGCCAATTTAGAGAAAAGAATGCAGAAATAGTTGACCTGACCAGATTTCCACAGGGAGCCATAATAAATGAAACAGCTGCAGAATCAATATGCTGAAAAGACCATCATCATGATAGACCTATGTAGTTTATTTATGAAATTAAATTGTGGAAAGACAGGAAAAGTAAAGTTGAATTTCATTATTCTCTGAGTATGTTAAGTGACTATTAAAATGACATTAGAGAGAGAAGAAGAGGAAGTCATAAACATTTGGCTGCCAAAGAGTTTTATTCTTTTTTCTGAAGAAATATTTCATAATTACATGTTATTTAATATGGGCAAACAAAAGGATCATTGAAAAGGAGAAGAACAGAATGTTTTAGGATTTTTTAAAAGTATCTTCCTTTAGAACTCTTAGCCAGGATTCTCCAGAGAAACAGAATTATCACCATGATCTTTCTATAAGATAATGAAGAAGATTTAAATAACAGTTGTAGATAAATAAAATATAAATTATCTTTCCATCTTTAAAACCTGATTTGTCCACTATTTGCTTCACTGTTTTCTGATGGCTTACAGAGGATAAATTTTTAGTTCTTTTATTTTCTGAAGGAGGACTGAAAATGGATGAGCTTTTTAGCTAGTATTAATAAACTCCAGGAAATTGCCGTATTCAATGACAAATGAGTCACTCTGCAAATGAGGGAAATGTTCCAATAGCTTTTCCTTCATTACTAATTACATATTTATATGAAAGAAAGTGGTGTTTTTTAATAAAGAAAATATATTAAATTTATAGTAGTTGTCAAACATATTGTCACTGAGACCAAGCAAAGAGAGACTGCATAAAGCAGTACATTCATATTGAAGAAAAACACTATACTTTGTCATGACTTTACTAACATTCTTCTTTACGCAGCTAGATTTTAATATTATTGTACTAATTTACTAAGTATATTTTTTTCCCATTTCAAAGTGAACTTCTTCAAGATTTTCAATTTGCAAGTTTAGTGCTTAAAACAAGCATTTTAGTTATTTAAGGCACTTGTTCTGTGTGTTGTTTTATAATATTGCTGTACTTGTGATCCACTTGCTTCATCCATGGTCAAGTATTATAATAATAAATATAGCAAAATGCTTAGAGCAGCTTAAAACTGACTTGCTGCTGCTGAATTCTAATTTATTTTTAGGGTTTCCAAGAAACCAATTTGTTCAACCATGCTCAACTCCGCATTTGATAAGTAATGTCAAGTCAGAGAATAACTTTATAAAAATTTTCAACATCATAAGTACATTTCAGAGGAAACAATCTTGATGGCTGCTGCTCTAAGTCAGGCTTTAAATATGCATCAAGACTGAAATATGTTCAAAAAGTAAGAATTCTTTGAGATCATGCTTTTGCTGCCTCTGGAAAAAAATACATTGCCAACACTGGTAACTATTTTTCTGTGGGAATTGGGAGAATTGAAAAGAAAAATGCACAGTAGCTTCATTAAAGACTTTGTAGAAATTGGCTCTTCCTTCACTTAAAGAAGTGGAAACATTTTAATATATTATTGCAAATGAATAGCTTAGACATTGCAATGGTAATTAGAGCCAGGTTGTAATGTGCTACATTTTAAAGCCTTTGCAATTCAGCCTCACTTCCATGGACAATTGAATATTCACTGCTTATTTTCCCTCAGGGTGATCAATTGCTAAGGGAAATATCTTCCACATTTTCCCATGAATAGGAATGATTCATATCTGCTTCCATGAATTTCTATTACATTTTGATAAAATTGGCAGCCTTGTCTATTGCACATTTCTAAATGGGAGTTCATTACTGAAAGGATTTTCCCACTAATTGGTTTGGTTTAGAAATCACCAAACTCCCATCTGTATATCTAGTGGCCTATGCATCACAATTACAAAATAACTAAAAATTTTAACTTTGCTTTGTAAAGTATTAACTTTAAATATAAAAATACTTTGTTAAAATATAAACTTTAAAATGAAGTATTTTATTTTTCCATTCAATGATATGAAATGTCAAAGTAATTTAGTATAATATTAGTGTAACTCATATAACTTTGTTAGTCCTAAAGGAAAACTGTATTAGGTTACTTTACTTTACTATCCATGGATAAAATGGGTGACAAGCAGAAGTCTATTATTATATTACAGGATACACTCTTTGTTCCTAAGGTTTTCAGCATGAAAGATACTAGAATAAAAGGTACCTATTTTTTCACCAAGATGTGAAGGTGAGTTACTTTTAATGTCCCATGCAGGTGTTTAGGAAACTACCAAGGATTCTATCTGAGATCTTCAAATTGTAAAATCTTATCCAATACAACATATTCCCCCCCACCAGTACTCAATAAATCTTAGTGATGATGAACAATATGGTGGGTCAAACTTCAGAACTGCTATAAAATCTAATTTTGCTCTCAGTCTGAGCATGAAATTCTGGCCCCCTGAATTTTTACCCATAAAAAGATGTTTTAGGTATTGGACCCTGTGTCACAATCATTCCCAATATTGTATAGCTCCAAGTTTTCAAACAGTTAAGTTTTATAATTTACTCAAAATGTTTGCACAACACTGAATGCATATAACTTTATAAATAAGGCAATGTATTTTGAAGTTGCACACTCAAAAAGGGGAATGCATTCTTACAAATTAAGCAATTACTGCCTTGGATTGTATGCTCTACAGTGATTGTAGTTAGGTCTTTATCTGCCTATTTTATTCGATTTTGAATAATCCATTTCTAGAAAGCGTCTGGCACTTATAAAGCATTCCATGAAAGTTTATTCATGGAAGAAGAAAAGTTATACATGCATGAAACCAACATTATTCACATTTCATTTTAAATGGAAATTTAAAGGGATTAAGGCAAAAGACTTTTAAATAGACACAATTATAATATCCAGCTTAAGAAAATGATATGAGCAATTTTGGAGTAACATCCTTTAATACACCATAAAATTCCACTTCTTTGGCAAACATTTTAAAATCAGTAGTGTAAGAGCTGGGATCTTGTTTCTCTTAGCTACAAATACTCACTTGTACATTTCATCACTGAGCACTAAAAAGTAGAAAAGGAAAGTGTACACATGAGCTGGGGGTAGCTGATGGCCAAATACATTTTAGAAATCATACACAATTTATCTCTCTCCCAGATAGTCTTGCAGCAAAATAATATGTTCATCTGTGTAACCCAGTGCACTTCAAACTTATTTGGTGATGAAATATTTTATTCAAAGGAGACCTATTAATATCTGGTAGAACTAGCATTCTAAAGCACATAGTTTTAGGAAATGTAATATTATTGCATAATTACAACTATTGCCCCAAATATCTTACAGATTTAATGCAGCTGTACTCAAGATATAAGGAAGTTTTGGAGGTAGCATAGGGTTTTATTTCAATTTCAACAAAAATATATGTACATACATGTATACTGGTGCATAGAAAGTGAGAGAATTAATTGTTATCATATAAAAACCAATTTTTGCATGTTTTGACTTTTTAAAAACTATTAAAGGGTGTGGAAATTTACCATATATACTTGTGTCATCTATTGAGATGATCATAAGGTTTTCTTTTTGACTTATTAACAAGAAGGATTAGATTTTTTGAATATTTAAGCATTATTCCATTTTCTACTTGGTAATGGTTAATCTACTGCATTTAATTTGCTAAAATTTTACTTGAGATTTTGCATCTTTATGAATGAGATTTATTTCAAGTTTTATGCACAATATATATATAGTATTGTTGTATCAGGGTTATGCTATAAAATATTAAAGTATTGGGAAATTTTCCTTTTTTCCTTAACTTCTGAAAGAGTCAAATAGGACAGAATTAATTGTTTGAAGTTGACAATAAACTCAACTATGAAGCCTCTGGGAGCACTTCTGTTAGTAGTTTTTGACAATTATCTCAAAAATTTTCCAAGGCTCTTAGTCTATTTAACTTACTACATCATTTTGTGGTGATTTAGGTAACATATTTCCTAAAGCAGTGGTCCCCAACATTTTGGCACCAGGGACCGGTTTCGTGGAAGACAATTTTTCCACGGATGGGGTGGGGGAAGATGGTTCAGGCAGTAATGCTAGTGATGGGGAGCAATAGAGAGCAGCAGATGAAGCTTTGATAGCTTGCTCACTGCTCACCTCCTGCTGTGCGAGGATTCCTAACAGGCCACGGACCTGTATCAGTCCATGGCCTGAGGGTTAGGGACCCCTGTCCTAGAGCATCATTTCAACCAGATTCAATTTTATTAGCATCATAAAATACAAAGTATCATTACATTTCTTTGCTCATACTAAATTTTGTACAATGACTCTATTTTTCATTTACATTAACAATTGGTTTATATATTTTATTATTTATAGGAAAGAGATTCATGACTGTATTTAACAATGTAAAATTTTATTCCATTTTCTACTTAGATAATTACATGTTTTACTATTTAAGTTATTACAATTTATTTTCTTACATTGATTTTGTGACTGTCTTTCAAACTTTAGATTTTATTTCTGATTCAATTTATTTTAATATTATATTACCATATAATCAAATTGTTTAAGAAGAGGAACTCTCTTCTGACAACATGCTTTTCCACAATTCATAAGCTTGATAATGTAGTACTATTAATATCTACATAATTTTATTTAGAGTTCATTGTATGGAAATATAAAATAGTTTTAAGAAATGTTTCCTGCTAGTGGAAGTATGGATACCTTTTATTTATTGTAGTCATGTCTACCATCTATTCCCATGTTGCCTACAGTGAACATATATTATTTTTCCAGGAACATTTTTTTTTCTAGTTAAGATGGTCTGTAAGTTCATGATTGTAAGTAAGCCCTTTGCTCCCAATACAAAGCAATAAGATGACTATGAAAATATGATACACAAAAAGAAAATATTAAAAGAATATATCCTGATTCAAAAAGAAGATAATTATCTGCATGGAGTAGAAGAGAGGAGAATAAGGATGAAGCCTCTGGCCTGCTGGAAGTAGGAGGTTTGGCCATGATTTGGCTTCATGAGCACTTCAAGGATTAAAATCATTGCATATGAGGTAGGAAACAGAAGAAAGTGAATTTGGGCACCTACAAAATACTTATCCTGACTATATGGTATTCAGAGGAAAGTAAATTATAGTAAACATTAAGTACTATCTTACACCCATCAATCTGGATAAAGAAAAAAAAAACAAAATAAATCTGACAATTTCAACTACTAGTAGAGAAATCAGAACATTCCTATGTTTCTGGTAATGGTTTTGATAGCTAATATATACTTACACTTAACGTGTCGTAGACCTTGTTTCAAATGTTTTATACAAATAATCTATTTAATCTTTATTGAAACCCAATCAGATAGATATAATTGTTATATTCACTTGACAGATGAGAAAATTAAGTCACAGAGAGGTATCTTGCTAAAGTCATATAGGTAGTTCTCAGAGAGTCTGACTCCAAAATCCATGTAATCCACAGAACATAAAATAGTACAATTACTTTGGAAAGCAGATTGAAAAATTATAGTCAAGTTGAAGATGTATATATCAAAGACCATATATTTCCACTTTTGGATGTCATTCCTACAGTTTACAGTTGGAATCAAAAAGGTGAGTGCATCAAGGACACTTGCAACATTAGTTATAATATTAGTAGACACATATAGTATTTATTTTGCACTTAGCACAATTCTTATATTTATTAACTATTTTATTCTCCACAAAAATCCTATGAGGGAGGTACTATTAATATTTCCAATTTAAAAATAAAGAGAATGAGATGCAAATAAGTGTGTGTAAAACAGCAAAATATTGAAACTACCTAAATGTTCGTTAATAAGAGAACAGATTTTTAAGCCTGATATATTCAAAGAAGGCTTAAAGCAGTTATACAATGAACAACTTATATATATATATATACAAAGACATAAATCTAAAAAAAAATAACAAAATTTTTAAAGTTTATTGATGCTAGTATATTTTTAAAGGTAGGAAAACATAAGTATAATATTCAACATGAAGATACAAGACTTTCCTTTGTATTGGGGAGGAAGAAAATGCGATTGAGAGTTGTCTCCCAAGGGCTGCCAATATACATATTTGTTTCATTTTTTGAACAACAAATATCAAGATATTTTTTAAAAAGGTGAGTAGTGAGTACACTACTGTTCTTTATGAATTTACATATTTTCCACAGGATTTATATATTTTATACTAAAATATGTGACACTAAATTGAAATTATATCCATCATGTAATAATCAACTTGACATTAACTTTATTAAACTTATTAAAAGTTTACTTGTGCATAAGAACAAATTATCATAAAAATAGCTAGTAGTATTTACCATTTATTAAGATTTTATTTTCTGAAGCTGTATAAGTTTTTATACTATTTACTCATTGGGTAAATATTGTTGAAATTGATTGGTAAAGACAAAACTATTAAGGGATTGAACTGGGATTAAGTGTGTCTAGTACCCACTTTGACTAGGCTATACTACCTCTCTAAAACTACTAAAGACTGCAGAGCTCCCAGGGTCCTTAAAAGGAGAAGCTGTTTCTGTGACCTTCTTTTCTGGAGAAGAGTACAGAGCAACTGAATCACCTGGGCATGAGCCCAGTGCCAAAACCCACACGTTTTGATTGGTTATTGTACCTCCTCCTCTTACTGGGATCTGGGTTGTGTCAGAATTTTGGAATTGGCAATGGAAAAGTGATGTCATGTACTGGAGAGAGGAAAAGTTCAAAAAACTAATGAGTAGGAAAGATTTCATATAGTTCAGCACAAGTTTCTGAACCAGGCTGTGTAGAATTGTCCTAAAAATGACACAACCTATGCATAAATTGTTACTTTCTCAGTTATTATAGTAAAGCTTCTCAGCTAAGATTGCTTTTTTCTTTTCTTTAATAGAATTACTCTTCAGATCACTAAATCTAAAATTTCAATATTTTTCTTTGTAATTCACCTTTCTATAACTTTTGAAATTATATGTAATAAATTGTGTTTTATATATTATGTTTTCAACTGTTAGGACATTACGAATGAAAGTCTAGCTCTACAAGTCAACATTTAATCAAGTACAAGTAATATAATGGGACTTTCACAGTAACTTCATATTTCTGATTACGTTTACAAACCGGCTTCAGTAAACTGCTTTTGTTTGCTATGATATTATAGGTTCCCAATTTTGTGATGTTAAATACAGTTGTAAAATAGAGATGCATGTCCCTGTGTTTTCACATATATAGACGTGTACACATAAGTGACTATGAAATCCAGATTTTCCTTTTTCCCTCTGTGACTGCCCATATAAGTATGTTTCAGATATTACATGGAGGATGTATCACAAAACACTTCATGAGTGTCAATGTATAAATACACTGCAAAAGATATTATTTTACCAGCTCTTTTCCTTTTAAAAATCAGGGTCTATACATATTTCTCTATCATACATATAATAGAAAGTCATGCTTGAATCCTCCCATACCTGTTACATGTTTATTAACCTTTATAGTATTTGTCACTAAAAGAGCTTTAATTCTTATTCTTCTCCATATTGAACATTTTCAGGAATTCAGAAAGCAATTGTACAAAATTTAAGCTACTGATATATAGGTAGTCTCTTCACCTCATTTGTAATCAATTTTCTCATAGATAAAGTCCGGTTTAGAATGTCTTTAAAGTTAATTTCAGATACACAATCACATCTTTTTTTCATTAGTTCTAATAATACATATGTTTCAATCCTTACACACACAATATTCCCATATATATTTTCCCATGATATTCATCCCACACCAATGTCCTGATATCACATTATCTTCCTAAGTTCCAATGAAGTATTGCCATGTAACAAAATACCCTAAAACTTAGTGTTTTAAAACAGCAAGAATTATTTGGTCATTATTCTGCAGGCTGGGCAGGATTCAGTGGAAATGCGCCTCTGCTTTACATGATTTGCTGAGGTAGCTATTGTTCGTCTTATAAACACATTCAGTGGGGAGCAGCTTAGTGGATGCCCCTCGCCACCTTCTAAAGCACAAATTAAAATGACCTCCCAAAAAGGGTTTCTTGGAAAAAGAAACTTACATTTAGCATGAATTACATTACATTTAGTAAGAAAGTTCTGAGAGAATCTTTAGAAAGAAGGAAAAGATATAAAAGTTGCAGAAATTATCAAGGACAGGTTAGAAAATGGAAAGGCTTGAAGGGCTAGAGATAAACGTTGCTCATTTAAAGTCTGCCTACTTGCCTGAATATCACTTATGGAAATTGTGCACCTATATATGAAACTGCCAGTTACTTCTGAACTAATATATCAGAACCCAAGACTAATTTCTCTTGAATCTTCTATGTCCCAGGGTTGAAAGCAGCTAGATTGCAAGTTCTTTCAAACCCTAAGAGAAATACTTCATTAAAAGTGTGTGAAAAAGAGAGCAGCTGAACTGTCATTTTCTGTGGCATTAACTTAGAAAACAGCTCATTTCCATATACTTTTTCCGGCCCTGTAGATGTTTTAGATACTTAACTTTAACACGTGCTAAATCATTGCACCCTGCAATACAATTTTCTCATTATACATGTGCAAAGACCTTTTTTTTTTTTTTTTTTTTTTTTTTAACAGAGCATCAAACTAGCATTTTCCCCCAGGAGAAAATTTAAATTCAGTTTTCACTTAAGCAGATAATTGTACAATTGAACGAGGGAGCTCTGTATCAGTAAGCCTCCTTTAGACTGAGGCTGCATGAGCTCTGTGTGCATCTATCTCACTACATCTCATTTTGACTCTCTGGCACTTAGGTAATGTTGAAGTAAAGAATGTGAACAGTCTTCCTTCAGCTCAAATAATGAGTCAGTGGATCAGTCAGATGAATGCCCATAGCATTATTTATTATCCTGTGACAGTTATGTTTTTGAATAAATCACATGGCTTTATTGGTCTATGACTAGTAACTTTTCAAGGGAAATTTCCCAGCCTTCAAGAAAGGGTACATAGGGCAACTCTAAGTGATTCTGGAAACATAAGATAAATCTTATTTGCATAATTTAGTCATGCATTTTTTGAGTACCTACTGAGTATTCTTATTTGTCTAAAGGAATATGTAAATTATATTTATCACAACTCAGAGTTGAAAATTAATTGAAGATATTACTGTCAATTTTTAAAAAATGCACAATGTATAAGCTGTGAGTTGAATTTATTCAGTGTCTTACTGAGGACTACCGCCCAGGAGACAACCTCCCAAATAGCTCTGAGAAACTGTTCTGAAGACTTAAGGAGGGAATTCAGTATATATGTGATTTTGGTGAAGGGTACATGTAAACAAACATGTCTCAGTAGAAGGTTGCTGCTACTCATTAGGAACAGGTATCTTGGCTAATGGTTTTAGTGCTTTTCTAAGTATGGGAAGATGAAAGAATTGGAGTTCACAAACTTTCTCCTGAAAATAACTATCTGAAGGCCTCGTCTGCCAGTTTCCCCAGAGTACAGAGTGCCTCATTCCTGATCTCCACCTTGAACTCCTCTCAGACTGTGCTGAAGGTCAGTGATTGCAGTGGCTCAATCCTTGTGGAAATGAATTGGAAAGTACATTCTTTAATTGGCAAAACAAACCCACATAAATTAATGTAGAGCAATAATCAAGGATTGAATTTAACATTAAAATAATGATTGTAATAAATTTGAATTTTAAAGACCAGTGATCAAAGAAGAAAAGTTTGAGAATTCCTGAGAGCTTAAAAGATTTAAATTAAATGAGATGTACAAACTTGGAAAGGAGAAGGAAATGTGGCAAGCATCATGGGCAAAAGCAGTAATAATTTGCATTGATTTAAAAAGGAAAATAAAGTCTATTATTTGAAATAAATAATGCAAATACTGATTAATAGACTAATTGTATGCTAGTTATGATTTTTTTTTTCAGTACGTGGGCCTCTCACCATTGTGGCCTCTCCCACTGTGGAACTGAAGCTCCGGATGGGCAGGCTCAGTGGCCATGTCTCACGGGCCCAGCCACTCCACGGCATGTGGGATCCTCCCGGACCGGGGCACGAACCCGTGTCCCCTGCATCAGCAGGCAGACTCTCAACCACTGTGCCACCAGGGAAGCCTATGATTTATTTTTAAATTAATATTAATAATTTATTAATTTCATTTAACCAAGATTTATTGAGCATCTATTAAATGTCAAGAAACAAGCTAGAAAAAGAAATAAATAGACACTATTGACATTTACTGATACACAGACCTCAGAAAGAGATGGTTTTAAAGGTTCTGAGAATAAGTTCATATCAAATATGAGCTGTTCTGAAGGGTTCAAGTAGAGAAGATGAATACAAAACGAGATATATACCTGCAGAGCTTGGAATAGATGTCAAGACTGGAGATGCAGACTTAAAAAAATAGCAGCATAAAAGAGTCATAGTTATTGCAGGAATAAATGAGAACACCTCGGGAATATTAGACCAATTCAAAATGCTTATAGACCCAGACCCTATTGAAATAAGAAAATAAATAAAGTAGAGACAGACTTTAAAGTAGATTTTCATAAAACAACAGATGTGCTTATGAAATCTCTCAGCGTATGGTCAAAATATCTTGAAAATAGGTATTTTCATTACCTGTTTTTCTCATTACCAGAAACATCATAGAATATAATAGTAGTTTGAGAGTGCAAGAGAACAAAATTTGTCACTCCAAAATGTCTCTTTGGCATGTGGATTATTTCAAGCTGAAAACAATAAAGGTGCAAAAGACTCAGAAAGAAACAATGACCTTCCCCCTTAAATCACTAAAGAATTTAGATAAAAACACTGGCCCCGGAGGAATGGAGCTATCACCAGAGATATCTGCAAAGAATATTGGCCAACTGTGTCTGATGGCAGGGAGGACAGGACCTAGAGATCAGAGTCCACTCCATGCCCCATTGTCTCTGCATGGCCCTCCAAACATTTGTTTACCAAACACTTGTTTTTCTATCTTCCTGTGAATTGTCTTCCTCCCCTTTGAAGCCCCAAGCCACTGACCCCAACACCCTCTTTTGTCTTTAGCTAAAGATGGTATTTAAGGTGAAAGTTCCAGCCATTTACTCCTGTTAATTTGTTCCATGTCAATTTAATTCTTAGCCGTGTCAGAAGAACCTAGAAGGGTAGAGGAAAATGTCTTTCTCCCTGACAAGTAGAAGATGGAGTTGAATGGTAGTTTTATTGTTTTGTATTATGCTGTGTGTGTGATGTTGCATTGATTTTAGGAGGGAAGCTTAGGATGTTTAATTAATGAGAGGAAGCCTATGGAAAGTATGCAAGGTGTGGAAAGAGCACCTAGAGACAAAGGTTACAAATGACCAAATTAGCCTGGATATAAAGAAGAGAGAAAATTCTTCTTCTATTAAAGGTTATAAAATATAGTATTCTTTTAGATATTTTAATTTACATAAACATGAGACAGTTTAAAATTTTTGAATTCCTGCTTTCAACTATACTCTTCCTGCTAAATGACAGTCCCCTTAAAAAATTTAGCTCAATTTTAGCACTTTCTAGTTAACTTGTTATTAAATTCTTAAATTTTATTTTGGTAACTGATCATTCAACATTATCACTCGAATTTCTCTAAATTTTTTTGTTCGTTCATTTTTTTTCATTTACTCTCCAAGAGAAGGACCCCTGGTAGCTCTATCAGATTGGAAGTGGGGTACAGTATACTCTAACTACCTTCACTGTCTCTTCCCTGAGCTCTACCTCTGTTGTTAGGCTGAGGAGAAGGGCTGTGGAGACAAAGGCATCCTTATCTTTTGGCTTATAGGCCTGTGGTCAAGGTTCAGTTCTCTCCTAGTTTGTCCTGAACTTGCCCCAATCCATGTTATTATCAAGTCCACAATTTCATCTTCCTTCCAAGGTTTCCAACTCCATAACTTAAAGGCAAATTTGTCATATATAGTTAGATCTCTTGAAATCCAGGATATGGAGGGAATGTCCTTGTTCTCCATATACTTCTTCATGCCTTTTCTCTCCAGGTTTTTGCTCCCTATTCCATCATCAAAGGGCAAATCAACATGTCTAAAGGTTAAATGATTTTCTACCTGGAAAAAAAATGCTGATGTCCTTTTTTTGCAGGACTCCACATTTTACAAGTGATTTCTTTGTGTCCTTTCTCTCTTTATTTGTGGAGGGGAAGCAGACTCTTTCCCTCTGTATAGATAGTGAAGGAAGAAGCTTCTTGTAAAGAACACTGCACTTTATGAAAAGACCCACATGACTCTCCTCAATTTCTAAATTTCCTTAGCAGGGTTTTGTGAGGCAATAGTTCTTGTATGGTTTCTCTGATGGCACCTTTTAGTAATCCCTATGAGAGATGATCAGTCCAATGGTTGATGGTCCTCTGAGTTTAGAATATGGAATACTTAGGGATTTTTGTTCTTAACTTTGGAGCTTAGCACCATTTTTAAGACAACAAGAAAATTCCACTCAGAACACAATTTCTATTTACATAGGGATAAGTAAAGATATAAGTTTTGAGGTGGAAGGAAGAAATCAAGAGTGTATGTATCACATTTTATTTCTGTGGGAAATAAAAGTCAAGTTTATAATAGGAATAGAGATAGCCAGCTTAAGTTAAGAAGTGAAAGTATAATAACTACTGGAAAATGGAGAAAGAGTGACACATAAAATTAACACTGGGCACTTTAGAGATCCATCTATATTGGGAAGTTTTATTCTTGGATGAATCCAGTCAGCATATTTATATATTTTTCCCAAATAAGGTAGGTTCAGTGTCCAGGTTTGATTCTGAGTTGAAGATCCAAAGAACAGATGTGGCAAAAGGCCATGGGGATCAAGAGAATTGAAGAAACTTAGTATGCTTCATATCACTGATTTCTTTTTCTTTTTTTTTTTTAATTGGGGTATAATTGCTTTATAATGTTGCATTAGTTTCTGCTGTACAGCAAAGTGAATCAGTTATATGTATACATATATCCCCTCTTTTTTGCATTTCCTTACCGTTTAGGTCACCACAGAGTATTTAGTAGAGTTCTCTGTGTTATACAGTAGGTTCTCATTAGTTATCTATTTTATACATAGTATCAATCCCAATCTCCCAATTCATCCAATCCCCCTTCCCTCCTTGGTATCCATACATTTGTTTCTATGTCTGTATGTCTATTTATTTCTGCTTTGCAAATAGGTTCATTTGTACCATTTTTCTAGATTCCACATATATGCGTTAATATAAAATATTTGTTTTTCTCTTTCTTTCTTAGTACATCTTTTTGAAAGGGGTTTTGGAAAAACAAATCTTGGGATCCAGTTGTCTTGAAAAACTGAACAGATCTTAGAGTCAAGAAAAGAATCTTGTGTTAATCCAGTGCATTCAAATTGAAAAAGAAGAAGAGCCATGGGTGGAGATAAGCACATTCAGAATTATGAAAAGGGAGTCAAAACAAGATATATGAGTTAGCAAATAATGCAGAATAAATGAAGGATAGTTAGCTGGAATTTCAGAAGCTAAATAGTGGTTCCATGACCTGGGAAATAGAGAAGGATGAGATAGCCTGACTAAAAAGTAATTTCTTATTTACTGTTAGACATACTGCGTTTGATCCCCACATAGAACTTCCAGGTGGGCATGGCTAGTTGGATATAGGAGTCCTAAGTTTAGGGAGACATCAAGATTGGATTTGGGAATCTAAGCATGTAGATAATAAAGATTTGAGAGTAGAATTTGAGAGTAGATGAGATTTCCCAAGAAAGCATGGAAGTAAGAATATCAGTGGGTGAAGGATGGAACACTAATTCATAAGAGGGAGATCGGAGGAATAAAAAACTTGATGGATAATTAAGAATAAAGGACAAAGAGGAAATGGGAGAATCAAGATAATGAAGGTTCAGATTTGTGAACCTGTCTAGAATAATTGTGACACTTTCAAGACATAATTTTCTTAGTTCATTAACCTTAAGGTGCTAATTAAAATATTAGCTTGATTAACATCAAACTAGTAGTTTGATGCCTCAACTAAATTTTTATCTTTTCAAAATAGTTTCTTTTCTTCCTTGTTATGTAAAACTTACTAATAATAATTAATGACCAAATATTTAAAATTAAAAATATTAAGTATTGATTATACTGGACTTATGAGTATCTAATGATTTTTCAGAGTGTCTTAAATGTTAACTTATCATTTTGAGTATAAAATAAGAGAGCTAGAGAGTAAAATAGACATATAAAGGAAATATTTTTCATGCTTCAAACTTAATTTGTAAGATTATTATTGTGGGAACCAGTTCCGTTTTCTAAATGAATGCCTGCCTTCAGACAAGGTAAATAATTTAGAAGGGAAAATTTATTTTGGTAATCCACTTATAGCTCATACAAAACTTATATTCTGCTAAAGGTTACATTTCATCTCAATGACCTAATATCTCCTTATAATTTACCAGAATATTCTGATCCTGCCCCTCCTGCTGTCATTATGCTGATTGTTTCCTGGTTCTAGACATCACACAGATCCCATGGCCCATATCCCTCTATGACCTAGTGACGTCCTCTATTGGAATGAGTATAAAAAGAAGCAGTTTTGGTTTCTCTGTCCATAGTTGCTCAGATTCAGACTTTAAAGTACTATCTTTATAAACAGTAGTTATATCTCCTTAGCTATTTGTTTGGATTTGCTTGGACTCTACAAGTCCTATTTGAGATAGCAGGACTTACCAATATTAACTCTCCTTCACTGTGTCCTCTGCCCAAATCCCAGACATAGCTGTTTGGAATTGGTTTGTCCCTGTCCTCTGAGATAGCAGAGTTGGATTTATTTAAATTGCTCTGACCTTTGGAATAGGGTGGGGTAAACGGAAGTTCTTTAAGATTAAGCTGGCTTCAGAAAATCTTACTTCAAAGCACTGCAAAAAACAAAACAAAACAAACAAACCTCTCTGGCTCTGGCTAAAAATTGCCTTAATAATAAAATTAACTCATTTAGTTCTCAACAGCTCCATGAAGTAGAACTATCCCTCTTATTTTCACATTTTGGATGTAGTGACTAAGCCACTATCACTCTTATTTTCCCATTTTGGATGTAGTGACTAACCCACAGAGGCCCAATGTCATGGAGGTAGTGAGTAATAGAGTTGGGGCACAGGACTTGATCTTTTTTCCAGCATGTTATGCTTCCCCCTGTACAGTAGGTCTCAACAAAGATTGAAGGAAAAAGTGGAAAAGAATGAAGTCTTAGGGCAGAGTTTTGTGTCCCCTTACATGTGACTGTCCATTAACGACCATAATACTGTGCTCATCAGGTTTCTGACAAGCTAAGAGAGAGCTAATGCTTTCCCAGGTCTCTGAATCACTGGGCTGACAGAGAGAAATGGACTGTCATCCTGCCTTCTTCCAGATGGCCTATGTTTGCTGCTGCATTTCTTAGAGTAAAGCAGGGGTGGGCCACCAAATCTTTGTCTCAGTCCAACTGCATTGTGCTGAAATCATGTAGAATTCTTTTTTAATATGACAATCATTTAACTATTAGTGTTGACCCTCAATATTGTGACTATTCTGTTTTTCTGAGCCATTTTAGATATTGTAGTGTAAGGTTGAAAAAGGCTGCTTCAAGGTCTCCCAGAGAGATTTCTTCATATCTGAGAATCTCTATTAAAAGTTCTTAGTGACATGAGTGACAGCATCAGAGCTGGTTTCTGAGAGATTTATCTGGCAGTAGTTTATAAGATGTGTTGAAAGAGAGCAATATAGATTTTAAAAATATTTTGCTCATTTATGTACGACAAACACTGGTATCAAATTCCCTTCTTTTATTTATTTTTTTTTCTTTTCTTTTTTTTGCGGTACGCGGGCGTCTCACTGTTGTGGCCTCTCCTGCTGCGGAGCACAAGCTCCGGACGTGCAGGCTCAGCGGCCATGGCTCACAGGCCCAGCCTCTCTGCAGCATGTGGGATCTTCCCGGACCGGGGCACGAACTCACGTCCCCTGCATCGGCAGGCAGACTCTCAACAACTGCACCACCAGGGAAGCCCTCAAATTCCCTTCTTTCTGAGCTAATTCTGGTAATAGGAACTTTATAGAATTTGCCTTAATAGCTCCAGGAAATATTTGGTTGTAAGAGAAAAATCTGGTTGGTTAACTCTGTTGACTTATTTAAGTAATACCAATCACTCAAGAAACGCACCTAATAATGTCATACTGAATGTTTAGTGTTTGATACTTTCAGCATCGACTTCTCTCTGGGTGTAAAATCATCTTGGGATAATATTCTTCATAGACTTAATCTAGCCTTAAACCCTTATATGCCTTTTGATCCATGCATTTGCATTTTCTGACAAAGAGGTACAATAAAGAACATTACAAAGGCTAATAAAAAGACCATAATGATTGAAGACATTCCTTGGTAAAAAGAGACTGTCCTCAGAAAACAACAGAGCCACAAATCTACAGTGAAATTAGATGCATCATATTGGTTCTCTATGCATAACAACAGTAACACAGTATTTTAGATATGTAAACTAATTCAATGACACTAGAGCAACCTGGTAGTTTTAGAGCTGACAATGTTAAGCCTTTTATGGTTTTAAAATTCATTTAATGTCCTCTTAGAACTATAAAATTGCAATATTTCTACTTGAATTGTAGGTCTCTGAAAAAATAGGAGGAATATTTAACAAACATACTTCTTTACAATTTTTGAAAATAACATTTTATGATTGCAATAGAAAAAAGCCTTTGGAAACTTTCCCCTCTCTTTTCATAGGCTGCTGCCAAGAGGAAATGAATAAGGTCTGAGATATTCACAAACAACCGGTGTGGATGGGGAAGCCCACTTTGAGAGCCAGAAATTTATTCTATTTTCTGTATTTGAACCAATCTCAACAAAAGCTGTTCTCAACTCTATCTATTACAGTGTCTTACTGCTTCACTAGATATTGAAATAAATTCTCTATCCCTTCTTTCTTCATTCTCCCTGTCTTGCTCTTACTTGTTTCCTATTCTAGGACCTGGGGATACTGATGTGTGAAACATGTCTTGGACCCTCAACCTCTCCTCAATGGCTCATCACAGGGGGAAGTTCTGGGACATATGAGCAGGTCAGGAATGGAGTATTTGTATGATACATGCTTCCCACAAAGGCCTTATCTACTGGTAGACATGCAACCTCCCAAAGGAGACCGTATTGGGTGAGAAAAACTGAGTTTCAGAAATATCTTCCTGTTAGGTAGAAAACTTTTTTCTCCATTCAGGGAAGGAGCTGCTATTTGAGAAAGCTAAATATATTTTGTTGCACCAGATCCCCCTCCAATCATTCTCTTGAACACACAGAATGAAAAAAAAATGAGCCTTTCTGGCTCTGACCTCCTCCACACCTAATGTATGTGATATATAGCTTACAGGAGTTTTAAATACTATTATAATGGTCCTGATATAATTCTCTAGGAATACAAACAAACAAATATGATTATAATCATACTTCCTTTACAACTTTTAATTGGCTGTATCAATAATATATTTGTAATGACCCATGTCCATCTAATTTCCATGTCAGACATTCTGTTTATCTTAAGGCCCACCTGTAACCTCTTATATTCATGGAAAATAATGGTGCTCCCTGTGTCTGCTCTGTGATTCCAGTGGCACTCCCCTCTTACTCTTATCCAAGCTAATTCTTAAGTGATTGGGTTACTGACCTTACTCTATATTGAGGTCTACCCCTCTTTTCTCAGGCTGCACCTCCCACTCTAGTTAGCTTTTTCCTTCTCCACCGGACCTGCTCCTTACCTTGTACTTCTAACATGTTCAATTTTCAGTTCCCTGGTAGACGTGTTTTCTAATTTTCTTCATCCTTTAGCCAGTTTTCAATGTCGTATAACATCATTGCCATAAAGATGTGAGACAGTGAGCTGGCAGCATGGCATGAATTTACAGCTCATGCAAATGGCTTGTATCTGACAGTCTAATTGGTGGTTAAACAAAGGAAGATCACTTGGAAAAAATAATGAGGGTACAGGAAAATAAAGAAAGGTCAAGGCCTCCCTTTTGATTACATCATTCCATATTTCCTGAAGTTTAACCCTGAACTTTAACACTGAATTTTCCTTCGTTTTCTCTACTTAATGTCTTTCTTCTCTCCCAGTGGCCCCCCAACACTAATTTGCAGTTGTAATATTGCTAGTACACTTCAACCTGGACTATAATATGAAATTTCACACTTGGAGTAACATACCAAGTGATGAGCAGTAAATGCACAAGAACAGGAGCTGAGGAGTAGGTTTACCCTGATGTTGTTGATAAAATATCTGGAGGCATTCCACCCACATCAGTAAATCCATTTGGTCCATATAAGTAGAATCACTGTCATAACAAGGGGGCCTACCAGGCTGCCTGTCCTCCTCTAATCTCTACTTTTTCTCCTGTCAAAACAACTAGAAATGTGATGACATAGGAGTTCCCAAATCTGTTCTAGGAACAACCTACTTAACTGTTCCTAATGATTTGGCTCTCTTCCACTTCATTGTGCTAGGTTAGATTCACACGCAACAACAACTAAAACAAAAAGCTGACTTGTCAGAGTATAAAGAGGAAAACACAGCGATTTAGAAGTTTACATGATTTTACTATTTTTTTTCAGGGGGAAAAAGAAATTACAAAAATGGAATCTTATAAAGTTAATTGTGAGTCAGGGGCTAATATATGGTCAGACAGTTTGAGACCCAAAGTTAAATCGACAACAGTGTTAACTTATCCCAGAAGGGAAGAAAGCACTGAAAAGCAGATCTAGAGGATAATCATACAGCAAGGGCAGAGGGGACACAAAGATCAGCCAGGGAAACCTCACTTTGAGGACCCAAAGAAGACATGAGATACTATAGAAGTGGTCGGGGTTCCTAAAGGACCAAATATTGCTATAACTGCTTCACAGTGCTGTCATTTATACCCACTTCAGATAAGGCCTTTCTGACTACAGTTATTGTGTAAATACAATCCCCCCAAAAGCCCACAAAGCTGTTTTACTTTTGTCTCAAAAAGTCATGTTTGAAATAAATCCTAAGAAATCAGCATGATTTTTAGGGAAGAAAGGAAATTAAGCTGCTTCAGCCTTCACACTCTGACATGTTAAGGTGATTCATTTCCATTAAATACTGCATATTATATACCTATCATATGCATCTTTATATTTATAGCAATTTATTTATATTGATATACACAGAGAGGGGTACTGTGCAAAATACCTCAGAAAAGAAAAAATCATTTCACGATCCCCCTTATTGCTTATTCTCTGGAAGTTTTTATAGACCTACTTCTGGTTTTTCATACTTGAAGTGATAGGCCAGCTTTCCTGAGTAACACCACGATCAATGTGAACATGAGTGCTTAACAGCTCACACAGGCAAAAATCACACACACAAAAATAAATAAATAAATTTATACTGACAAGCTCACTCTTTCAGTGTTAATTTTTAAGTTCCCTTTATACATATGATGAGCTTCCAGATTCAGATCTGATTTTTCATTTTTATGAGTTTTTCACTTTTTTGACTGGTATCAGAGTGAAAGTTTTTTTTTTGTTTGTTTTTTTATTAGTTTGTTTGTTTGCTTGGAATTTTCCCCCTCCTTGCAAAATGTCAAAGCAGGAAAATTTTAAGAACTACAGAAAATGCCTGGCATTTAAGTCAGAACTGGTATGACCTAAATCCAACTTTCACCAATTACTAATTTGCAGTCTGTTGCAAGTTATTTAACCTCAGGCTTGTATCTGTGTAAAGGAGATAACAACACCTACCAAACAAGTTTGATGCGAGGACTAAATGATATAATACATGTAAGGCATATAACTGATATGTAATCAGGATTAAATAAATACAAGTTATTTATTATTGTCACAGATTATATGAATTAGTCTCCATATCTTGAGAGGTTTTCCTACATAAAATTGTTAAGATTTGAATAAATAATAAATGAGGAATTTAAATTATATGTTTTATTCTTTAACAAAGTATTTGTTAAGCATCACATCTTGTGGTGTCATACCCTGGAGATAAAATGAATAATCCTATCATCCAATAGCTCAAAGCTAAGTGGGGAAGACAGGAACCGAAATAAATAATTACAACAGAGACTTATACACAAACCAGTATATGTATAAGGCATACTTGTGACTGACATGAAGGTGGCTCAGCTCTGTCTTCACAGATAAAGACACTTGCCTGATTCTTAAAGATGAGTATTTGGTCTCTAGATATGAGTGAATCCACATGGATGTATCTGAAACACAGAACTGCCTCACAGTCATATGTGTAGACTTAACGAACTATAAATGATACAGAATGTATAAATCAGTCATTGACAGTGAACAGATCCAAAATGCTGGTGTGGCCTTGATTTATAGAACTAGTTCACCTTTTTGGTGGTCACTTACATATCCCCTTTTCCTGATCCACTGCTGCAGATATTGAAATTGACTCTCTACGTTCAGCCTCCTTGACACTTACCCATTCTATCTATGAATTGAATCATGAAAGCAGCTATGAATGCCCTTGCAGTTGCTTGCTCTAAGAATTCATTTTTCTTCCTTCAAATAATAACGTTTCAGCTGCTTTGGGGAAACTACTACTTTCCCACTGTTGATTATGCATTTTTGGTGGTATTGCCTAGGGTTTATTGGCCATAGTGAGTGAGTTCAAAGAAAGGTTTCAACATATTGATTTATTTACTGGATGTGTTCACAAATCAATGGATGAATACAAACTTCACTAAATAGGCATATTTTCATGGCCATCAGGATTGCTCCAGGCATTGGCCATTCATTTAATCCAGTCCCATAAGTGTGTTCCTCAGAACAATTTCTAGATGTGTTAGATAACAATACTCACTCTGTGGTGGGAGGTAAGAGAATGTGAGGCTTGCTGCTGCAGCTGCCATTTTACATCCATTTTACACCATCCTGAGAGCTAGCCCAGGGAACAAGGGGTAGTATAAAAGAGAAATCCTAATGATTAGAATTCTAGCTTCCAATTTAACTGAACTGTTTGTTTACATTAGCCAATGATACACCAGGCTTATTAATCCAATTTAAGTTGTCAATCATTTAGAGCAGAAAGAATCCTAATAGGTATCATCTTTTAGTCAACTAGTTGAAAGTCTTCATTTGTATATCTGTGACCTATCACTTCCCAAATTTTGAGATCTTCTCAGTTTGTAGAAAGTCAGTCTATTTTTATCAACTTTCCACCTGTTTCAAAATATCAGGACAATTCAGGAATCATCATCCAAGTAACAGAGAGAATTTAAATGTAATGCTTTCTGATTCCTGTTGCTGCTTTGTTTTTTTCCTTCATTTTATTCCTTTTCCTCTGGTTCAGAAAGCCAATTTCCATCCCCATGGATCTCCCAATGGCTTTCAGTTCCTCAGTTTCTTATGTCATCTTATTTTTTACCACTTTTAGATTTTATAGATGTGTGCAGCTAGCATGCAGAAATAAATTCTTAGATTCCATACCTTTAGGTAACTACTAACCTGATTCATAACTTCTCAGAGCAACCATTTCTAATTATCATTGTACTAAAGTTTAAAATTATTTTGATAGAGTAAATTATTAAAAAATAATCTAGAACGTATTACAACTTACCAATGATAGGACTTATAAGATTACCACAAATTAGATATGAATAAACAATATTCAAAATTATAAATATACATAACCTTAAAAATGTATTGTGCATACTTTAATTTCTAATTTATTTTTTTTTCTGAATCAGAAAGTGCTTCAGTGTAATCAATGAACATCAGTTAGCATTTTACTACTAATTTATAATGGGATTCTTAATAAAGAATTTTGGTTGACTGCCTGATAGATAAGTAAAATTTTATGTATATAAATTGTGCTACAATCCAGTTTTAAATAAATTCAAATATGCATAAAATATTAGTTAATAGTTATTCCTCTTGTTTCTCCTGCATCATTTTTTTTTCAATAAGTGGCTTAAGGAAAAATGAAACTTGTTAACTAAGGATTAAAAATAGCTATATGTTCTCATCCAGTTTACAAATAAGTGCTTCTAATTCAATTCCAACCTTAAACATTTCTTTTTTTGATCCATCCTATGTAATAGTTACATACTTTCCAAGTATATTTCTTTTATCTTAATGCTAGTAGATAATGTGCTCTCTTATACATCTTTGTAATTGTTCATTAGCTGCAAGCACTGTGCTTTGACTTTTATGTCCTTGAAACTATGAAATAGTGTTCCTATAATTCAGTTTGTCCTAATATTTCTACTTTAAATAGAATGTCTTATGAAACTGAGATCTGAGCATTTTTAAAAATTCTGAGCTGGGGATATCAGTTTAGTCAGAACAGTGTCAAATGTGGAAGCCAAACAACATAATTGGTACTTTGGGGCTGAGATCGATGTGACATTCTCTTGAACGTATTTTAATGCTTATGCATATTTAAATTAAAATTTTAACCTCCTGACATTCAAACCAACAAGCCATTCACCATCCAACTATAGAGCCATGTCTGACAAATAAGATGACATACAGCAAAAATCACTAGTCTTGAATCTATGCTTATTGCACAGGAAACTTCCAAAAGGTCCAGCTTGCTAACATTTTGACAGTGGATTTTGATATAAGCACAGCTTTTCTGGTTGCTTATACAGCAAGAATTTACTTCAAATATTTGTCTATATACTAAATGGCTGCTAGTTAGAAATGGTGGTATGGTGTATATTCAAGCCATGACATCTTTTAAGTTTTATTATTTTACTTTTTGTATGTATGGTAAGCAGTTTTCTGGTTATGCCACATAATACAATTTCTTGCTTCCAGGAAAACTGGATGAGATAGGAGTCCGTACTACACACACTCTACCCCTCCTTATCAATACCCACCTGTCCAGAAATAGTATTTGTGATCTTATCTCTTTTTGCACTACTCTGTCAGCTTCAAAGTAGCAAGGCTCCTGCAGAGAAGTGTGTCTGTGAACATGGCCAGAACCAGGTTGGCAGGTCAGATACCACAGTTTGTTTTACACCACATGCTCTTGTCACAACTCATTTTGGTGCCATGGATCTGCAAGTATGTTTCAGTTGAAGAGTCTAAGGTCAAATGAAAGTGACACTCCCATGCACAGCTGGGTCTCAGTGGGAGAAAGGATCATCATTCAATCATTCAATGCTATTTCAAATTTATAATTTCATTTTGCATTTGTCATAGTGCCAGCTTTAGAGTAAAATGCCAAAGTAAAAATTTTCATGTTCAATAGCAGACACGAATAAAAAATATTGTATCTGACTGAATCTGTACTTGCTGTGAACAGTTGACGTTTAAATTGGGAAGGTACCAGGGGCCTTTGGCTTCATTCCATAATTGTCAAGTTCCATGGCATTGAGAAAGTTATTTCAATTCCAAGAAACAGGAGTTAGCATCCTCAGATCCAATTCTGCTACTCAAAACCAAAATACACCAATGTTTATGTCAGTGAAATACAGAAGACCCTTCTTGCCAATTGCTTTTGTGTTTATTAATTTCAAGTCCCAGATGAACAACCCAGATCAGTTTTGCCACCCACATTACAAAGAGCATAGCAAATTCATAGTCTTTCTTCAAAGACCAGAAATAATTCTGAAATATTATTAAACTCACAGTGTCCTTGTGAGGGAGATAGGAAGAGACAGAGTATTTTCTCTAATTTCAAGTTCAGGAAAGCAAGGAACACAAAAGTTAGGTGGCTGATCTCCATTTATTCAAATAAATTTATTCAGGAGTAGAGCCAGAAATAAAGATCAAGTCTCCTGGCCCATGTGAGGCCCCATGCTGCCTCACAGCTGTCAAAACCCTCATTTTCCTGGAAAATGCTAAAAAGCGTTCCCTTACTACAACATTAAATTCAGACATACTGCCATCTACTGACCCACCAAGGAATGTAGTGCTTTCCCTTCAGAATGACATCTCCAAGATGCCAATGGACTATGTCTACTGGACAATTTAGGAGAATGGTGTAAGAGGTAAGTGAATTTATGACATTTCTTTCCCTATCAATGGATTAGTATACTGGCATTCTTAAATTTTATATAGCAGTGCAACAAGGCACCTTGTTGTTTGTATGTGGAACATCTTGAAATCACCTGTTCCTCGCTGTGCCCTTATTTTGACATACTCTTCTAGGGAATTCGTTAGTCTAAAACAGCTTATCTTTTTATATAAAACATTTTGAGGAATGCCATACCATTTTTATTTTGTCCGTATTGTCTTATACCAGTGTCTTATGAAATGTGCTAGTTATCCTACATGTTGCCAAAGAAGGAATGATAGAAACCAAGCTAAACAGCTACAGTCCTGTTGCAGAAAATACCATAAAATGAAGAAAATATCATAAAATGTCCTAAAGGTGTTCTAATAATAGAACAGGATCCCAAATATATTTTTGACAAGATTCCCTTTGTACAGGGCCAAACTCTTATTTTCTCAAAAATGTATGTCAGTAGCTTTTTTTTACTGTATCAACCTTTCACAGCTTGCCTGCATTCTCCCTAGGATAAAAATAACATTTTTCAGGTTCAATCAAGTTGCTGTTTTCACACACAATTGTTGTGTTCATCTCATTATCATAGCTGAATTAAAGTTATGACGTTTGTCTCTCACTGTTGCTCATCATTGTATTTATTTCGTTGCCTCGAAGAAAACAGAAAACATTTCTTTGCCTCGAGTCTACATATTTGGAATAGATATTTGTTTTTGATTAGGAAGACTGCACAACAACTTCTTAATACAGAACCAACTTTTATAAGCCTAGTTCACACAGTATCAGAGAGACATGTATGCCACTCTGGTTACCTGTCAACATCCTGCTTTAAGATCTTAAGAGAAAATTCTTTCCTCTGATGGTGGTTCACAGACAACATGCTTAAGAAACCTTGAATATAGAACTTATTTCTATTCTTTCCAAATATGAGCTTATGCTCACAATAATTTAATTGTTTTTATAAAGTAATTGGTTTGATCTTCACAATTAATCATGAAGAACTTACCTTTTCAAGCTCACAGTTTGAAACTCAATCTGAAGAAGACCATTCATTTAATTTGGAATAAATATCTATATTTGTCCATCCAAATCTTTACAGAACTATCTTAATTTGTGGTCAACTTAGGCAGAAATGAGAAAGGGTATTGTCACCACATTTTTGAAACATCAGAAGGGTGTCAAAAGGTCACAAAAGAGGTAGAGATTACAAGTAGAGGTATATTAAGAATGAAAATATAAAGGAGTGTTACTGTTTCACTAAAATCAGAACACTGTGGAATTTTAATTGAAAAGTCTACAGAGAGAAAACTCCAGCACAGAAATCTGGCCCTAACGTGCTTAGTCCTTATTGAAAGCCTATTAGATGTTGGAAGATAAGAGTGAGTTCAGGAAAAGTTTAGAGGGAAAATGAGAAGACAAGAGGTGATGAGGAGAGAGGGAAGGACTTTAAACATGTTTGGGATGAACTTAGACAAGGACCCAGATATTTGGAGGGTTTATATGAAGTAAGCTGAACCACCAAACTTTCTGAGAAACAGTAACAACAACAAAATATTTTTTTTAGTTTTCTTCTATTTAAAGCACATGCACCTATAGCAAACTTTCACAAAATGATTTTATATACTCGTTTCTGTTTACAACATAGTGACAATATATCATACTGTAGGAGTAGTTATGCTTTAAAAGTGTTTATAGAAACTTTATTTCCCAGATACCAGAAAGGTGAATTAGTTCAATGGTGCTATTCACACATCCTATGTTATTTACCCTTTAATTTTTTTTCAATTCTTATATTTTTGATCATCTGTTTTAAAACAAAATTATAACATCATTTTCTTAAATGAAGAGCACAAGAACAATTTCAACTGAGATTTCAGGCCTTTGTACAAATTGGCAGGGTTTATTTTAAATAGAAAATTATGTAATCAGCTCTAGTTTCCCACCTAGGTGAGACAGAAGGGACAGAGGACAAATGTGGCATTCCAGCTGAGATGAGGAAGCTGCTGATAGTTCAGAGGCAAAGTAGCTTGTTCCACAGAACAAGTACCAGAAGGCAAAGGTCTGCAAAAAAAAGAAATGTCTGGCAATATGCAGAAGGTCTGTCTCAAATTTTTCAGTACAGGACTAATCTGCACATATGTGTGAGAAAGATAATTCTATCTGAAGCTGAGGAAAGAATAGTCTGGAAAAATTAGGGAGAACAATTTTTGGAGACTATACAGAACCAGGAATATTGCCTGTTTCTACTATCCAAAAGAGTCCATTTATCAAGAGGATACAATAATCATAAATATTTATACATATAGTAACAGAGATTCAAAATACATGAAGCAAAAGTACATAGAACTTCAAAGAGAAATAGATAGATCCACAAATATACTGGAGAGTTCAACATCTCATTCTCAATAATTGATAGAAGTAATGCCAGTTCTATACAACCTTCCAAAAATTGAAGAGGAGGGAATACTTTTCTAATCACTCAATGATGACAACATTACTCTGTCAGCAAACCAGAAAAACTTTACAAGGAAAGAAAACTAAGGACCAATATTTCTCATGAACATAGATACAATCATTCATAATCAAATCTAAATAAATGGAATCCAACAATATGTAAAAAGGTCAATGCTTCATTATCAAGTACAGATTATTTCAGAAAATGCAAGGCTACTTAACATTTGAAAATTTATCAGTGTAATTTACCATATTTACAGATGAAAAAAGAAAAATCATAAATTCAATAAATAGAGCAAAAAAACACTTGACCAAATCCACATCCATTTCTGATTAAAAAAAAACCTCTCAATATATGAGGAAAAGACAACTTGATTTTTAAAAATCTGAAAAAAAACCCTACATATAAAATCATACTTGGTGTTATGAGATTTATTGCTTTTCCCCTAAGAGCAAGGACAAGAAAATTTCATTATGCCTACTCAGCACCGTAATGAAGGTTCTAGCCAATGTACTAAGACAAGAACAATAAATAACCACATTCAGAATGGAAAGAAAGAAGTCACTTTATTTGCAGACAACATGATTATCTTATGTAGAAAATCCAATAGCATCTATACACACATCAAAAAAAGGTATTCAAACTAATAAATGAGTTTAGGAAATTAGCAAGATGCAAGAACATAGAATAAATACATTATATTTTATATTCTATCAACATACAATAATAAATTTTAAAAACACTATTTGTTATAACTTTTAAAATATTTATAAAGTACTTATGGATAAATATGATGAAAGATGTGAAGACCATGACACAGAAAACTACAAAGCATTGATGAGAGAAATTAAAGAAGACATAAATAAATGGACAGACAGTCCATGTTCATAGATCAGAAGACTCAATATTATTAAGATATTGCTTCTTCACAAATTGGTCCATATTCAATCCAATTTGAGCCAAAACTCAGCAGGTTGTTCTACAGTAATTGGAAATATAATTCTAACTTTTCATATAGAAATTAAGGTGTCTAGAAAAGTTAAAACAACTTTGAAAACTAACATAATTGGAAGACTTAGACAACCTGACTTTAATACAGATTATACAATATACAATATTATTATCATATATTAATATTATAAAATTTACAATATTATTATTATTTTGCAATAATCAAGACAGTATGACATTGGCATCAAGATATACAAATAGATCAATGAAACAGATTAAATAATCCAAAAAATTGATTTTCAGGAAAAATGCAAAGACAATTCAGTGGAGAAAGAATAGTGTTTTTTTTTTTTTAAATAATGCTGGAAATTGGATATCTACATGCAAAAAATAATGAAATTTAATACTTCATACAAAAAGTAGTTCAAAATGGATCACAGAGTTATGTGTAAATTTAAAACTATTAAAGATCCTAGAAGAAAGTAGGAGGTTTTTTTTTTTTTTTTTTTTTTTTTTTTTTTTGCCTTGGGTTAGGAAGGATTTCTTACATAAAAAACTAAAAGCACAACTACATACAAGAAAAATTGATAAATCCTATGTCATCAAAATTAAGTACATTTTCTTATAAAAAGACGCTGTAAAGAGAATGAAAAGGAAAGCCATAGGCCAGGGGAAAGTATTTGCAACTCATAAAGTTGGCAAAGGTTTTGTGTCTAGGGTATATAAGAAACTTTCAAAATAAGAAACAAAATCACACCGAATCTTGGGCAAAAGTTTTGAACAGACTTCAAAAAACATGTATGGATGATCTCACTTCCTCCTCCCACATTCTCCCCCCCACCATAAACACAAAGAAGGGTTCATGTGAGCACACATGGAGATGGTAACCACCTGCAAGTCAAGAGAAGAGGCCTTGGAATGAAACCTACTTTGCCAGTGCCTTGATCTGGGACTTCCCAGCATCCAGAACTGTGAGAAATAAATTTCTGTTGTTTAGGGAAAAAAGTATGTGAATACTAAATAAGCACAGGAAAAGGTGCTCAAATTATTAATCATTAGGGAAATGAAAACTACAATAAGATATCTCTACACATCATTTAGAATGTTTACAATTAAATTACTGACTCAACCAAATGTTGTGAAGGATGTGGAGACATTCATTTTACTCATAAGTACGTACAAAAGATAAATGAAAGAATATGTCCATAAAAGAGCTTGTTCATAGCAATGTTATACATAACATTATTATCTGTTATACATAATAGATAAAAATTGAAAATAACCCAAATTTCCACCAATAGGTGAATGAATGAACAAATTGTAGCAAACGAACTGCTGCTCAGCAATAAAAAGAATTAAAAAAAACCTTTATTTTATGTCATTTATACTTTTAATAAAAAGGAAAGCAGTGAGTAGCAGGAGATAAATTGGCTAGCTTGGACTGAAAGATTTGCACAAAAAATGGTCCCAATTATTCCCTTTCTTGTATCCATGTATTTTGCATGTATCTGAGGATGTTGTATTTCCTCTAAACAGAGATGAAGCCTCCAGAAGATAGAATATTATTCAGCACTAAAAAGAAATGAGCCATCAAGCCATGAAAAGCTTCAATGCATACTACTAAGTGAAAATAGCCAATTATACATACAGTATGATTCCAACTACATGACATTCTGGAAAAAGCAAAACTATGGAGGCAGTAAAAAGTGGTTGCCAGAGGTTGCAGCAGAAAGGAGCCTAAGTAGAGCACAGAAACTTTTTCTACTGAACTAATTTCATAAGATAACCGTTCTTTATTTACCTGAGCAGTGTATTACAAACCTGGTAAACAGTGTTTCTGGAAGTTGAGAAATGAAAGAAAATAGTAGATTAAGCATTAAAAATATTTACTGATTTGAGATGTACAAGAAATCTGAACAGAGAGATTCCAGAGCTGTTGCAGTGACTCATTAGAAGTACAACTGATCTTAAATTCTATTTTTCCTCTCTTCCTTTCTGATCAATAAAATTCCATTTGGTGCCCTGTTTTGGTAAGATACTCAGCTACCCTTGGTGTTCTCAAACTCTCTGGGCAGTAAACCTGCTGACTGTTGTTAGGATGGAAGGGGCAATGAGCCAGAAGTTTTGAGGGTATAGATATTTTACATAACAGCTTTTTTTCACATGAAATGTCATAGACACTAGTTGGCTGCATGGTTTATTAGGGAAAGTACTTGAAAATGAGTCTTAAGAGGTTTGGAGGGCAAGTTGGGTAATTCCTCAATGCATGTAAAGATTTTAATTTTTGCTTTTTAACAATAAACCTTGAAAAATACATGAATTGGAGGGTATCAGTTTAGATGATCTCTAAAATACTCTTTAGCTCTCTAAATCTTAGAGGCTTCCTAGAAGTGAATCTAGAATCTTAAAACACTAATCTGACCACAGTTTGAGAAAGGAGAGAAGAAATTAATTTTTAGTGAATCCATACATTCTTGGAATTGTGTTCATTGCAATTGTATGGAGAGGGTAGTTACTGTATCTCCAAGCAAGATCAATACTGCCCAGAAAATGCTAGAAGGCAATAGAGCTGACAAAAAATAAATTTAAAGTTTCTTAGTTTGGAATTATAATTGTTTAATTGTTTACTCATAGATAAAATATTTGTCTAATAAATAATTTAATAAAATTTACTTTGATATTTACATTAATTTTAAGCAAATTAAATGTTACTGGCATTAAAATATCCTTTTAGATTAATTTGTAGATTAAAATATTTCTAATATAGTAGCCCTTTAAATATACATTGACAAGAAACCAGTTTGTAGTAATGAATTTTTTTTAATAATTTTAATTTAACTTATTTTGCTTTCCTTAGATTATAACATGTTGTTGAATTAGTTTTCAGTACACTTTGAGAATGGAGTTATTTTCATTGTTCCCCAAAATTTACCCAAAGAAATATATTAAAAGAATGAATTATCTTCCCCTGAAATCTCAATAGATGACAAATTTACAACAAAGTTCTTTAAATGAGCATTTTATTCTGCTTTCAGGAGGAAAAGAAAAACATTTCAGAATTAAAGAGGAAAATATTCCAAAGAACAATTTGTAATGTCCAAATTTACATGAAGTCTGGTTGAGTTGAGGAGCAGAAGTATACGTGAACTGGGCTACTTCTTAGAGTTTACTTCTATGACCAACTTTTATAATACTGTGGCTACCTGAACTTAACTAAGTCAGATCCTACAGAGGCCCTATAAGGCAACACCACTCAGAGTAGGATCATTCATTGAAAAAAAAATTGCCTGAGGGCTCTGGATGCTACCTGATTATAGTTTTTTGGGTATACTGCTAGAATACTTTTAGACCAAATTTACTAGACCATAAAATGACAAGATCAAATGAAAATAATATTAAAAAGCCTTCCATTTCTTACATACAACTCTTCTAGAAATTTGAGAATACAATGATTGTTAAATATATAGATTAAGACAAATCTACCTGCTGCATGGCAGAGGGGTAAGTGGTCACTTTTCCAGTCTCTGGACTTAGAAATCAGACTAGGGTTATATATATATATTTTTTCTGAATACTGGTTTGGCAAGAATTAACGGACAGCTGTCATTTACATGGAAGAGCAGAAGAACCCAACATGCCTTTTTATTATTAATCAACATTTCTCTGGCAGCCAAATCTACAGTATCTGCATCAGAATTATCAACTGCACTATTATTGTATTTTCTGCTCTAAGTGTCCCTGATACCATTTATTGACATTCTTTATGCTGTTGGAATAACAACTCATTTTAATGTTTGCCTAGGCTAAAAATTAATTAGGAAAACAAATTCTGTAAAAGACAACAAGCCAATCTTGCATTCCTAAAGCAATTATTACTCTAGTAGCTCCCTCAATATGCCTCCTGGAAACACTCAACTAACAGATTTAGCTAGCCATTGTTGATTTTTGTTTCTAATGTAGGCTAGATACTTTTACAAACATTGATTCATTTGTACATGTAAAATTGAACACTTTACTCTATATCAATCACTAGATGAGGCACTGGGAAGAAAGGTTGTTAAGACATAGCCACCTTGCCTCTGAATATAATTTAGTGTGGTCAAAGCATCTGGAGAGTATAGAGAAGTTAAAGCAGAATTTCAATATGGGTTTATAAAAGTTTGAAAGAAGATACCATGGTAACACATACTAGATGTTATTGGAGAGGACTCAAAAGTACATGCTATTGGAGTGTGCAAGTTTACACAGTTTTGACCTAATCCAGAAGTAAACCATGCATGGCTTTTGAAAGCAAGTAATTGCCTGATTAAATTTGTCTCAGGATGATTATTCTAGTTGTAGTGTGAAGAGTGGTAAGACTGACTGCAAAAAAAACCCTATAAGGAGTATGTTGAAATAGATTAGATAAGGTACTTTGAGATCCTGGAACAAGGTGTGGAGAAAAGCAGGAGGAATAAAAAAAGAAGGCAGGGGGAAACTTACCTCAAGGCAGGTGCTAATGTCCACTATTACCTTGGTGTATGATATTATTTTAGTTACTATCCTGAGTGAGGGATTGAAGTAGTTTCAGAGGCAGCTTTGTGTTCTTCCCCAGTGTAATTGCTCTTACCCCAAAGACTAAGGAATCATTACAGTACACCAACTGTTAAGTATTTTAACTATGTATGTGGGAAACAGAAAAATAACCACTGGATGGATACACAGACCCAAGAGATACACTGTAGTTAGAACTTTGCCAAGATTGTGTACATTACCTAGATCTGTAGGACCCAACTATTACCAGGAGGACCATGATGATACTTTGAGTCTCCAGGGATCAATTCCAATTCAAATGGGTGTCCAATAGTCCTTGAAATATTTGAAGAGTACCATTTTCTCAGTCTATTGCTGATCCTGAATAACTGCTATAGATCCCATAGAAGAAGAAATGAGGGGATTATTGAATATACTTCTGTCTTGTCACAGAGTACTTTGTCCTGGCAACCTGGTTTCCTTTTCAGTCAGTGGATTCCAGATTTGAAAACAGGCTCAAGGTGAGAAACTTGTTGAGAAACTATGCAAGGGATCATGACTTTTTTTATGAGAAAACTTCCCTCAGCCAGTGGTCATCCCTCTTAGATTTCTTCTGCTGGTACAAGCTGAGAAGAACCATTGTTGACTGCCTGTCTCTTTTGACCATAGGGCTACCATGTTTAAAACCCTTTGTAGGGTTCTTAGCTTCTCCTCTAACTTGCTAGGTAGTAAGGTGATTGTAGTAGCCTATTAGATTTAGTAATTAACCCCACCACATCATTATTATTGTTTTAAACAGCGAATATTCTCTTCTTTTTACCTCCTTGATAAAATATTTTCATAGATTTTTTTTTTTTTTTTAGTGTGGTCACCCCATGATGAATCTCTAATTTTTATTTATTTATAAATGTCTTTATTTTATTTATTCTTTGAAGACAATGTTTTATCATGAATATATTAATAATTATAAAATGGGAGTTATTTTCTCTCAGTACTTTTTAAGATATTGTTTCTTTGTTTTCTAGTTTCCACTATTGCTGATAAAAAGTTTAGCTTATTGGGCTTCCCTGGTGGTGCAGTAGTTGAGAGTCTGCCTGCCAATGCAGGGGACATGGGTTCGTGCCCCAGACTGGGAGGATCCCACATGCCATGGAGTGGCTAGGCCCATGAGACATGGCTGCTGAGCCTGTGTGTCCAGAGCCTGTGCTCCGCAATGGGACAGGCCACAACAGTGAGAGGCTCGTGTACTGCAAAAAAAAAAAAAAAAAAAAAAAAAAAATTAGCTTATTATTTCACATTTGAAGAAAATACAACTTTTTATATGGCTGCTTTTCAATTTTTCCTTGGTTTTCAGCTTTTTAACCAAACCAACAATGGGTCTCTGTGTGTGTGTGTATGTTTATTCTAATTTGGGCTTACTTTGAAAGCTATTTTAAATGGGTCTTGATGCTCTTTTATTTTAAGGCTTTCTAAAAATAATTGCCTTTTATTTTCTTTGAATATTGCTTCTTTACAAACCTCTGTTGCAGTTCTTCTAAGACAAATTACAAAAAGTTTTGAACTTTTCACCCTATTGTCTTTGGCTCTCATGATGTTTATTGTGTTTTTCATTTTTTGTGCTCTTTGGGTTTCAATTGGGGAATTTCTTGCTGAACTACCTTCTAGTTCACTAATCCTTTATTTTGTGGTGTCTAAACTGCTATTGAAACTTCTATTACTTTCTTAATTTCAGTTACTGTATATTTTAATTCTAGGATATATTTTTATATACTCCAGTTCTCTGATTAAATTCTGCATTTTCTTCTCTATTTTTCAAATGTATTATAGTTATATTGAAGTTTTGTGTCTCATAATTATGAAAACCAAATCTCTTTTGGGTGTTTACACTTGTCTTTGTATTTTTCTTTTCTTTTTTGGTTATTTTGTTTTATTTCCTTCCATGACAAATATATTTTTTAAAACTGAACTTTGTAGATAAAAAGTATTGTAATGATAGTGAACAGTAGGATCTTCCTCCAAAAGAAATTTTTTGTGACTTTTGCATTTCACTGGAGTATGATGAGATTGCCTTCATATAGTGTAGTGTGGATTTCAAGTTTTGTAAGCCCTGTTTTAGTTCTATTTCACCTTTAAGCATGGTCCTTATGTTTTGCAGTGTAACTCTTATTGCTAAGGGTAGCCCTTTGAGGTTCACAACTGAGAACCTCAGTTGAGGCTACCCTTTGAGGTGTTTTCCTGAACCTGTCCTTTTTTGAAATGAGACCTTTAAAATTGCTTTCTTAGTACTATGGAATGAGTGGATTTTCTGCCTTATTCCTCAGTGTCCCACTTCAAACTTGTGCACCCTAGGAGTTGGCAAATGATCCAGGCAAAATTGCATACAGAATTTGAACTTAATTCTCTGCAGTCATTGCACTCTGCTCCAGGATCATTTTCTCTCAAGTTGTGGTTGACTTGGTTTCCCTGAGCTCTGTGTTCCTTCCATCACAGTAAGATTTTCATAACTCATCTTTTTCTTCATCTTTCATCCTCACCACTGAGAATCAGCAAATAAATGGTCAGGAGACATAGAGGCAAATGTGGGGTTCCCTTTGATGCAATTTATTTTTCTCTTAGGTCTGGGCTCCACAAACCTTGGCAGTACGGATTGTTCTCTTAAGAATTCAAACAATTCTTAGCTTAGCTGTTTGTTCTGTTTTTATTTTCTCTCCAGGTTTTACATTTAGTTTATTCAAGAGAATTTTTTTTTTCATCTAAACTGTTAACTTTATTTATTTATTTTTATTGAAACAGAGTGCATTTAAAAAATTTAATAAATGTCATACACATGCAAACAAAAAAGCCACAATTTGAACTAAAGAATCTCTGCTCAATCATAAAGTTAAACTATTCACATTTTAAAATTTACTTATTTATTTAAATTAATTAATTAATTAATTATTTTTTTTACAGTAGGTCCTTGTTGGTTATCTATTTTAAATATAGCAGTGTGTACATGTCAATCCCACACTGCCAATCTATCCCTCCCCCACACCCTTCACCCCTGTAACCATAAGTTCCTTCTCTAAGTCTGTGAGTCTGTTCCTGTTTTGAAAATAATTTCATTTGCATCAAAAAAGATAAAATACCTAGTAATAAACCTATCTAAAGACAGAAAAGACCTGTACTCTGAAAACCCTAAGACACTGATGAAAGAAATCAAGATGACACAAACTGATGGAAAGATATACCATGCTCTTGGATTGGAAGAATCAATATTGTTAAAATGACTACACTAACCAAGGCACTCTAAAGATTCAATGCAATTCCTATCAAATTACCAGTAGTATTTTTCACAGAACTAGATAAAAAAATCTTAAAATTTGTATGTAGACACAAAAGAACCCAAATAGCCAAAGCAATCTTGAGAAAGAAAATGGAGCTGGAAGAATCAGGCTCCCTGACTTCAGACTATACTATAAAGCTACAGTCATCAAAGCAGTATGGTACTGGCACAAAACCAGAAATATAGATCAATGGAACAGGATAGAAAGCTCAGAAATAAACCCATGCACCTGTGGCCAAGTAATCTACCACAAAAGAGACAGGATTATACAATGGAGGAAAGGCAATCTCTGCAATAAAAGGTGCTGGGAAAACTGGACAGTTACGTGTAAAAAATGAAATTAGAACACTCCCTAACACTATACACATAAATAAGCTCAAAATGGATTAAAGGCCTAAATGTAACACCAGATACTATAAAACTCTTTGAGGAAAACATAGGCAGAACACTCTTTGACATAAATCACAGCAATATCTTTATCCTTCTTCCTCCCAGAGTAATGGAAATAAAAACAGTAATAAACAAATGGACCTAATTAAATACAAAATCTTTTGCATAGCAAAGTAAACCACAAACAAAAAGAAAAGACAACCCACAGAATGGGAGAAAATAATTGCAAATGATGAGACTGGGAGGGGACTAGTCTCCAAAATTTACAAACCACTCATGTAGCTTAATATCAAAGAATCAAACAACTCAATCCAAAAATGGGCAGAAGACCTAAATAGACATTTCTCCAAAGAAGACATACAGATGCCCAAGAGGCACATGAAAAGATGTTCAACAATGCTAATTCTTAGAGTAATGCAAATCAAAACTACAATGAGGTATCAACTCGCACCAGTCAGAATGGCCATCATCAATAAATCTACAAACAATAAATGCTGAAGAGGGTGTGGAGAAAGAGAACCCTCCTACTCTGTTGGTGGGAATGTAGATTGATACAGCCATTATGGAGAACAGTATTGAGGATACTCAAAAAAATAAAAATAGAACTACCATATGACCCAGCATCCCCAACTCCTGGGCATATATCCAGAGAAAAACATGGTTCAAAGGATACATGCACACCAATATTTATTGCAGCATTGTTTACAGTAGCCAAGACATGGAAGCAGCCTAAATGTGGGTTGGCAGATGGATGGATAAAGAAGGTTGGTACATATAAACAATGGAATATTATTCAGCCATTAAAAAGAATGAAGTAATGCCATTTGCAGCAACATTGATGGACCTGGAGATTATCATACTAAGTGAAGTAAGTCAGGTAGAGATGGACAAATGTCACATTTGCTCAAATGTGGAATCAAAAGAATTTCTTTGATGGTTGCTACTCCCTCATAGACAGAAGCAAAATTTCCAACTCTGGTTTTAAGGATATAAACTGTAATAGTGTTTGCTTCCAATTTAATATCTTACTAGTCTAGACATATTCACTATCTTTGTGTTTTGTAATCAAAATACCAAACTATAAAGATATTATGAGAAATGTTAAAACTGCCCACATTTTGAGTTGTGGTTCTAGCAAAATGCCAGAGAAATTTCATATTTGATGACCTCCAAAGACAGAGGTTCATCTATTCTTGATCAATGAGGAAATGTTTAAAGGCAAAGCTACAAGAAGAAATATAATAACTTCAGGAAAATAGCTGGAATAATTCCTATGTTGTCTGCAATATAAAAGGGAGTCTTCCTATACTCCTGTGTAGGCTTTAGGATATACTACAGAGCTCATTCCAATATCACAGTATATATATATATATATATATATATATATATATATATACACATATATATATATATATATACCTTAAGCACAATATTTTTAATGATTTGAAGTGAAAGATAAGGAGACTGATGTGACTGGAAAGTCTAGTAACAACTGTTGATATTCATTTATTTCTTTCATAGTTTCCTCAGACTCACCGACTTATAGGTCAACATATTATTCTTACTGCAGGAGGAACAGAAGATTATTTTTTCAGTGTTTGATTTCTTAATGATAGAGTTTCTTCACCTTTCTTGTCCCAAAGAAAGCTTTGGGAGAGTGTGGTATGCATCCGTATTAGAGTTAGATGACCATAGACAGAGATCAGCAAATTTCCCTGGGACTGTGAAAAACAGAAACAGTTTGAATTTGGAGAGTAATAAGGATGGGTCATCAGACCATGTCTTGCCTATGAAAAGGGTTGAAAGAACCAAGTCGAGTATGGAGGGAATGTAAGTTAGATGCAATATTCCTCTCTGAGCAATGCCAAAATAGAGAGCCTGAATTTCCCTGGAAAGATGTAAAGTTAGAATCAGAAGGAAATCATTGTATTAAACAAGAAAAAGACAGGAGAAAACAGGAGGATGGGAGACAATGCTGAAAACATGTAGAGTTGAAAGCAGGATAGTCAAGGAACCTGCCACAGGCTGTGTGCAGAAACTTGCAGCTTTATTTATATTTACTGTAGTGTTGTTTCTCCACTGTGTGCTCTATGCAGGCCATGTATGAAGATGTATATGTGTAAGGGGTCAGACTGAATGTCAGTGCTTACACTGGCTTCTTGAAAAGACCTACCTAATACCCTAACATCATAGAGGCCTGAACTGGGTGTTGTATGTGGCTTAAGCACTATGACATATTTAGCAGATGTCACTCATTTTTTACTGGTCTATTCCTGCTAAGACTCAATACACTTCCAATATGCATTTATTTTCCTAATTTTCCATCTCTCCTCATACTTCCTACCTGCTTTCCTCCTCATTTTTTTTCTAAAATCACCAGCCTTTTTAAGATAGAGGAAAGAGCAAAGAGTTAACTTAGGAATAGTGTTAAAAAAGTGAAATGGAAGGGAAATTCAAGATAGTCACATTCAACCCTCTACCACACACAAGGACCACCTCTGCCACAACTTATAACATTTTCATATAGCTTTTACTGAAACATACAATCATAAGAATCTTGCGACTTAAGAGTCAGCTTATTCTATTCATGATCAGTTGCAATTTTTAGAAAAAATTCTTATAGTGAGCTGAAATATATCACTCTCTAGACTTAGGCTAGTTACCCCAACTAACTCAAATTTATTTTTAACATGTATTTTCTAGTAAGGTATAGAAACTACTTTTCCTGAAATTAGTTTTACTTGTCTTTCCACTAGTCATATGTTTCCAAAACTAGCATTTTTCTAGTTTTTAGTGGAAACATCAGTCACTACCATTGAGAGGTCAGTGGCATCCTTGGTGTTGCAAGATCTTGAGTGAATTTAGACTCATTAAAAACAAAAACAAAAACTTTTTTTACCAACCAGAAAGTTTGGTTAACACTCAACTACATCTACTTCACAGAGCAGAGGACTCAGCAGTAATCAATGATGAATTCTGTTTACCTGTCTGATTTGACTCCTGTTATAATTGACTCTGAGCTTTCCCATAGCTCCTTGCTGTTTTTATAGTCTTTAGTGTGGCACAACATTGATTTTCTTTCTCCCCCACCTGAAAAACTATGAAACACTAAATAGATCAAATTGAAAATATTAATAAAGAAAAAAATTTGAAGACAGTAATAGTTTATCTAGAATGAAGTTGCCATTGTTTCAGTAAACATTTCTAAATTCAAGAATCAGAAAGAAGACAAGTTTTAATCTCCTCAGGGCTTTCACTGTCCAGTAATATAATGTCAGATCCATAATA
Organism: Mesoplodon mirus; assembly: GCF_964341445.2. Lineage (NCBI taxonomy): Eukaryota > Metazoa > Chordata > Mammalia > Artiodactyla > Ziphiidae > Mesoplodon > Mesoplodon mirus. The sequence continues at coordinate 113,265,931 of NC_138983.1, read as the reverse complement.
GGTGTTGCCTCTGTTTCAGAGACATAAGACCTTAGTTTAAATATAGGTTTTGCCACTGTATTACTGTGTGACTTTAGGCAAACAACTTGACTCATGAAATTCAATTTTCTCATCTATAAAGTAGCACTAATAAAAATAAGTAAAATATTGAATATATAATCAATAAAGCATTATTTAAACTTTAGATATTATTTTTATCTCATTATACTTTGAGCTTCTTGAGAGTAGCAATTGATATTACTCTCCTTTGTATTGTAGAGGCCAGAAATCCTGAAATGCATAATTAAATGCTCATTAAAAGTTTGTTGGAAAAAAAGCAATAATAGCTATGATGTTTCCTTTCACTCCCTTTTATTTGGTAGGTAAACAAGTTCCAGTAAATAGAAGATAAAGTAAGACTTTTATGGACAAATATTAGCACAAAGCTCGAAAAATTTTGTATTATTAACAAGATTAAAAATCACTTTACATGAAGGCACTGTGAGATTTTTTTAATATATATAATTTTCTTAATAAAAAATAAAATAAATAATTTTAAATAGTCATTCCCCAGGTAAAGTGGACTTTTTTAAAAAATATTTATTTTATTTATTATTACTATTTTTATACAGCAGCCTCTTATTAGTTATCTATTTTATACATATTAGTGTATAAATGTCAATCCTAATCTCCCAATTCATCCCACAACCACCACCTTCCCCCCCAAGTGGAACTTTCTTGAATTTCCATAATACTATATTAAGGAAAAGAGTGGGTGCTCAGTCAACATTTATTTGTTGAAAAATGGATATATATCCTAGCATCCCCAAACCAAGGAAACATTCAAATGTCTCCTGTAATTTTAATGAATTTACATTTTAATGTTTATTCATAATCTCTGGAATTCAAAATAAGAAAAAACAATTAGAATGGATGTCTCATGATAGCTGAACAACATGTTCTGAGGACCATCAGATTTCAGGGACATTGTAATCTGACAAAGTTCTTTCACATGACTACCATAAGCACCTTGAATATTTTATAGAAAGAACCTAGTTATTTAGTCTTATTACAATAAGAAAAATATTGCTAATACAAATGGACTGTCCATCTGCATCTTTCTGAAATTAAGTGCTGTAAATATAAATATAGAACCTGCCTCTTTAAATCTTTATTCAATGCTATCTGAGCTCTCAAAAATTACTCAGTGAACATAGAGAAAGCACCCTCAGGTTAGTTGTTTCAGCCTGATAAAGTAACCGTTTATCAATAAAATATCTACCTCTTTAGTCACCAATAACTAGAGGCATTGCCTATTCTGCTTCACAGTAAGACATAAGAAATAAAGAGAAAATGCTCACAAAAGACTCTTGTTAGTTGCGACCTCCTGCAGATGTCTGCAATTTGGGTTAAACTGGTGACCTCAAGCCTATTTGGAAGTAGAAAATACTTTAGGGGGGAGGATAAATTTGAGTTGGAACTTAAAGAAAAAAAATTAAGCGGAGGGATCCAGAGTGGGAATAAGGCATCTTAAGCAGTGGGAAGAGCATAAATACAGACCTGGAAGAGAAAATGTCACTGTGAAAAGAAAACAGGGAATATGGAGTAAAAATTAATGGAAAATTAGGTAATGAAAGTAAATTGGAGTAAAGTTATGGGTGTCCATGAAGTTCAGCCAAGGAGTGTGAATACAGATAATTGGACAGTGAGTTGACACTGTAATGCAACATTTGAAGTGGCCAAAAAGGAACTTGCAATTCCTACAACTAAGCCCTATTGCAACTTCTTCTAGCGCTGAATATACTGTTTTCCTGAGCAGTATGTTATCTTTTCTAGATTAAAATTCCTTTTAAAAATTTAGATTACCAATACAGCTTCACAGAGTATTTTGTCACTTTAAATTTAAAAATGTAGAAAAATGTCCATGCATAAGGAAATATTTCAGCTAAAAGAGAGGTAAAGTCAAATGCTGTTCACGATTATGATATGGTGGTTGATGATACAACCTGCCACCTACATTCAGCTTTTAGAGCCTTAGAGATGATCACATATTCAAATAAGCTGGCCTGTTCTGAATAATATTTTTCTTATGATCTAACAAACAGTTGACATTTACATAACATTTAATTCAACAAACATCCCTTTTTTTAATATACAGATTCAATTTAGAGATATTTGTCTCTGAAGATCTTTTTGGAACAAAATATCTATTTGTTCCCATTAGTGCATTGCATAACAATTTGAGCTCCTCTTCACAACTTCTCACTGTGTTCTTTTCTCATGCAACTTTCTTCCTTTCTGGGTACAGGATTGTTCTGCTTCTTGGAGGGGTGACTCTGGAATCACTTTCTGTCAACTCATATAGGCAATTAACTCATGGATAAACTACTTTTGACACAGCCAGTGTCAGCATTTTTTCCATGCTTGCATATTTTTGTTTCAAGACAAGTGTTCTGTTTCCTTGTCTTAAACTGAGATGACTATGACGATAACACTTTTCACTATACTAATTTGAATAATAATCCACTGGTGATACCCAAGTTCATTGGTTTAACCAATAGTCTAATGATTTAACCCAAGGTGCACACAGTAGTGAACCTTGCAGCAGCACCCAGCACCTTGAAATACAAATGTTCTCTTACTTTTCTGAACATTAATCTCCCAGAAAGCATTTCTTTTGTGCATTACCCTGTAATTAAATTTGAATTTTATTGCAAAGAATTTTGATTGCCTGATTGTGCAATACCTGGTGAATAACTGAGGGAAGCCTTCTGAAACTGTACAGAGAATATAACCTGTCTTGAACATAATTGAAAAAATGTTGCTGCCACTTCTCTATCACAGAATTCCATTTGTCAGAAGCATTGTGATGGCTTCTAAGTACCAGCACAGTTGGGGCAAAAGTGGGGCACTACAGTAGAAGAAACATAGATCCAACTGTCAAGAAAACTGAGTTCTAGCCTCAAGTCTGTTGCTTAGGATTTTGTGTACCTGGCTTATTCCCTTAATCCTGGTTTTTCCTCTCTAAAATGAGAGTGATAAAATCTGACCCACGAACTTCACAAGATTCTTATCAGATCAAGCTGTTTAAAACCTTGCAAAATGCAATTCAACTGAATAGTATTGTTATTCCATTATTATGGTATGCACTCTCAAGATGATTGAGAAAGGCTGAAATTGGCCCCCATGTATAAGAAGCTAACCTAGAGAAAGGCTGTAAGTAATAATACTGAAGGGTCTGTTTGCCATTCATTCAGGCTCAGGTCTCAGGAATTTAATTCTTTGATAAAGAAGCAAATTAGATTCTTGGCTTATAATATAACAAAAATGTTTCTATCTTGCCATTACCACACTCCAAACATCTAGAAAGCAACATTTTTGATACTTCACTAGCAAACTTAAAACCATGTCAACTGATGGCATAGTATAATAAAAATGACAATGGATTATATCATGGGACTGAAAGATAAAACTTTGGCTCAATAAATATTTACTATAAGCATAATAACTGATAGTGAGATGTTGTGGTGTATTAGAAAATTTGCACAACTTAGAGTCAGAGGTTATAGAACTAGCTTTGCCCAGCTGTGGAACCATGTAACAACCCATCATGTGTGACTTAATTCTTTGGTCCTTAGTGATCTAAACTATAAAATGAGGATAAAAACTGTTAAGTTATTGGAATGTATTGGACATAGAAAATAATAAAATATGTGTGAGTATTTGCAATATATGAGGACACAAGCAAATATAAAATTACAGCAGTAGTAGTGTCTGCAAGAAAACAGGAAGGCAAGGCAAGAATTGGTAAGATTATAGGGTATCACAAATTCCTCCAATTCTGGAAGAGAATTAAACTAATTCTCTCCTAATGACATATGAAAACAAATGACCTTTCATTCACATAAAGGTCTTTAACAAAGAATGGTGATTTCCCTGGTGACACAGTGGTTAAGAATCTGCCTGTCCAGGCAGGGGACATGGGTTTGAGCCCTGGTCTGGGAATATCCCACATGCCATGGAGCAACTAAGCCCACATGCCACAACTACTGGAGCCTGCGTGCCTAGAACTTGTGCTCCACAACAGCCACCACAATGAGAAGCCCGTGCAGCACAACGAAGAGTAACCCCTGCTCACTGCAACTAGAGAGAGCCTGTACACAGCAATAAAGACCCAATGAAGCCAAAAATAAATAAATAAATAAAGATTTACTAAAAAAATAAAAATAAAAAAAAATAAAAACATGATCTACACAGGATCCAACCAGTAATTTAAAAAACAGGAAAGAAAGAAGAAAGAACGGAGGAAGTGACTGCATAAAGGTCAACAGTGAGAACACCTGTCATCCATAATGTCAATCCTGTTCAAGTTATCTGGAATTCTTTTGTCCCCATCCCCAAATCTGGATTAGAAAGATTTTACTAAGTTTTTGTGTAATATTAAAACAAATTTACTGTAAATAACTTTTATCTTATAAAATATTAACTGTAATGCAGAAAGTCACTCAGGATTAAAGATAATATATTTGAGTACACTAAGCTAAAGTGAAAATGTAAACAATATAGCTAAAATTAAACAAAGTCAATCTGAGAGATAGTGTCTCGAAAGAAATTAATCAAAAAGAAATAAAAAGCTGTCATTGAAGTGCTTAGAAATGTAGTGATGACACTATCAAAATAAGTAAAGCACAAAAATGAATTGATTTAAAGCATCTATTGGTAACTCAATCTGTAGAAATTTGACATCTGCTTTTACATAGATATTAATGATATTGTAGGTTTAGGTACTTTGATCTATCTTTTTACTTCTTCATGCTGTATTTTATTTTTATTTGATATCAATATAAAATGTTTTTGCTTATTCTCAATGAAATAGGAATAAGCCATTGAAGGCATCAGTTTGAGGCAGGATGTAGATGGGCCCCCCCAGAATAAGCAATGGGAGATTCGTTCCCTGTGAACCGATACTCCAAGATGAGAATAGCAGAGCAATTGAGAGAAGAGGCTGGGCCCTGCACAGATAGAAGGGACCACATATTCCTCATTATTGATGTCAAGGGAACCTTCCTGACTAGAAAGCTCCTTGGAGGTCAAAAAGGGAGGTCATAGTAAGTGATACCAACTACCTATAGACATCTTCGGTGGAATCCATCTTGGCTGAGAGATGCACGTGCACACATGGTAGGATCCTGAGATATACCAAATATGGCTCTGAACCAGGCAAATCAAAGTGATTGGCCAAAGGAAGCCTGGAAAAAATGTCCCATATAGGTGATTCAAACTACCACAGGGTCATGACTCTCACTCTGAGTCCTCCCTTGAATGCCTATCCACACATACTCTACCTTTTTTTTTCTCCTAATAAACTACTTTATTTTCTTCACTACTTTCCATCTTTGTGGGAGTTCTCTTCAGCAAAGCTGAAGGGCCAGGGCCTTGTCACTGACCACTGGTCTAGTGGCTAGGATTTGGTGCTCTCAGTTCTGCAACCCGACCTCAATTTCTGGCCGGGAACCAAAACCCTGCTTCAAGCAGTTGTAGGCCGAGACCACCTGAGATCAAGTTCATGTTAATATAAGCTTCAAAGATAAACATTTATTTGGAATTTTTAAAATTACTTAGATATTCATCTAACAAATATCAAACATTCAGATATTTTGAAATATCCAGATCACTGGATATAGATTTTAACCTCTGTGTGATTAATATTTAGTGGTTGCCATGTATTAATATTAATTGATATAGCCACATGACCAGTCGCTAAGAACACCTTTCAAGAATAATATCCTTGAAAGATTTGAAAGGTTGACATAAGAAAAAAGTGGACAGTTGACTCATTCTCCTTTTCAGAACTGTTACTGTATTCCTATAATTAAACATGCTGAATCAACAGATTCGTGAATACTTTCTCTCATGGATAAATATCACAGAAAATTTTCATTTCGCCAGATAAGTATCCATTTAAAAAACTTCTCTTGTAGCAAACATAAAGCTATTATAAACTTCAACAAAAAAAGTTTGTATAAATAAATGTTAGTGAAAATTCAGAAAAACAAATTGTTCATGAATTTCAAGGAAAACATGCACTGATAAGCAAACCAGTCATCAAAGTCAAATGCAGCGGTGGTTAAGGAAACTTCTCTAGTTGAAATCACAACGTTGAGGATCAACAGATTCCTTGATTGACAGCTCCTTTAGATTGTATGTATATAATATCAGAGTAATTAGTTGAAAAGTGAAAAATCACAACTACTAAGTTTTTCGTTGATCATGAGATTAAAAATTTTGACAGATTTTTCAGTTCACATTTTTAGAATGAGGATTATGCCCACACAAAAGTAAGAAAATATTAAAAATGAGAATAACAGTTGACAACTAATAGTAGTAGATTAAAAGGAAAGTAATGAATCTCAGTTTTATTTCTGATTTCAATTAGAGTCTGGATATGTGTAGATATTCATAAGGGTTGAATCAATTTATAGGTTTCAATAAGCCCAAATACTCTAAGTGAATTGTATTTGCCATCACACCAATCAATAGTCTTGAAAGCACTATGAATATCCTATTTCTTGTTAATTTACCTTTCCCAACAGTGAAGGAAATGAAAGAGGAAGTTCTATAGAACTCTGCATAAGTAAATGAAGATTTCATTCCATTATCATCCAATCCACTACTGGTCAGAGAATTTCAGTGCTTGTCATGAAATAAACCAAACTGAATTTGCTTGGGTTCCTAGTTGCAAGCTATAGGAAATAAATCTAGATGATTTAATCAGTCGCCCAAAATGTGGGAGAATGAGACTCAGAAAATAGCAAGGAAAAAGGGAGGACTGGTGTTGAAATACAGCACACTGAGACCATCGATGTTGTCACTGCTGAATATCAGAGGCACAGACTGCACCTACATAGTTGAGAACCCTGAACACCAGGCGTTTTCTCTGTCACTTCTGTGAAAGACGTTCCCTCCTTCTTTGAGACACCTAAACATAATTAAAATGCAAGGTAAGCATAGTGGATTGGTAAAATCACATGCTCAAGCCATTCACTTCTGCATTGGTGACTCAGAAAACGAGTGTCTGTCTTTTCAGTGTCCGTGGTGAGAAGCAGCCTTTGCCTGACATTAAGACTCATAGAGTGTGTGTGGAATGCTTCACCATGGGGAAAAGAAAAAGTCTATTTTTTGGGCAGATAAGTAAACAAAAAGAGACAAATGCTCACTAAACCACAGATAAAATTGGGGAAGGTGGCATGTTACAGTGGATAATGGGCTTTGGCATCAGACTGAACAGCATGAATTTTGGCTCCCTCACTTCTGAAATATATAACCTCCAATGTATCACTTATTCTTTCTGAACATCTGCTAGATTGTAATTTCCACGAGGGTAAGGACAATGTCTGACTTTTTTATGTGGTATTTTTTAGTAGCTAGAATGATGCCTGGCAATGAGACAAAGCTTTAAAATAGCTGATTGAATGACAAGGTCAAATCCTACTATTACATATGCTGACATCTGCATGTAACATTCCTTCTAAACACTTACACATTTTATATATTTTTGTGATTATTTGACTAGTGTATTTCACCACCACAACCAGACTAATCTCCATGGAAATCAGGGACAATTACATTTACTTCTGACTGTCTCGACTGTGCAGATTGGAGTCTGACACTTAATAATTATTATTTGCTAAATAATGAATGAATGTATGAATGAATGAGACAATATAATTTTTCATCTGCAAATTGGATATACTATCCAGTTAATGTGAGGAGTCAATGAAAATAAAGAGTCAAACTGTAAGTACTTATTCATGTTTTTTGTTTGTTTGTTTGTTTGTTTCTGGACAAAACAAACTCTAGGGTTATAGTTAGTTCTAAAATTCTAAAACTTACTCATTTAATTCAGGCAATAGTGAACAATTATGCAGTTGTATATTATTAATACATTTTATCCTAATTTGTTTACATATTTGTCTCCTTTAACATGCTGAGAGCTCCTCAAATGCAGAGAATGTCTCATTTCTTTTTTTTAATCAGTCAATACCTAGTAGTTCCTTATCCACAGGACATAAATTTTATTGAAAAAAATTATATAAGATTGAATGACTGTGTGACAATGGACTTTAATCATTTCCAAGATTAATCTCAGAATCAGTAACATCACTTTCTGTATTATGAAAACATATAGATATTATAAATGCAGAAAAGACCCTGACAAGAGCTCCCTTCCTCTTTATCCATGTTTGCCTGTGAGAGTCAATGTTTAACAAGATGGTTGTAGTAACATATGCTTCTAATTGTTGAGGTTGCATTCCCTTAAGAAAATCTTTTTATTTGAAGAATAGAAAGAATTTTGATAAAAACTAGTAAAATCAGGTCTTAAGAGAATACCAGGTCTAGTTCATCAAGGCAGAATAACAGAAAGGGACATAACAAACAATAAAACGAAATCTAGTGCAAGATGGTTGTGGAGCAAAGTTGACAGGAGCAAGATAATACTTATTAGGCATGGCTAAGAAATCCAACTAAAGAAGAACAAGTACGAAAGGGAAGATTACGTATGTATGTACATATATACATATACATATGTATATATGTAATATATGTAATATTATATGTATATATGTCATATGAAATATATACATATGTATATATGTAATACATGTGTGTTTATATATATACAAAATTGATATTTTTAAAACAAGGAAATTTCCTACAAGTGAAAAAGCACATATTAAACCTCAATATTAAAAAAGTTGTATTGAATTATCAGTAAAATAAATCAAAAATTGCATCCATGTGCAAAACCTTGTGGATAAATTATAAGATAAAGGAATACTAGGGCTGTAATGTACATGATGACTATAGTTAACACTGCTCTATGATATGTAAGAAAGTTAAGAGAGGCAATCCTAAGAGTTCTCATCACAAGGAGATTTTTTTTTCCTTTTTTCTTTTCTTCCTTCTTTTTTCTTATTGTATCTATATGAGATGATAGATGTTAGCTAAACAAGTTGTGGTAAACATTTCAATATATAAACATATATAAACATTACAATATATGTAAATCAAACTATCATGCCATGTTCCTTAAATTTATACAGTGATTTAAGCCAATTTTTCACTAATAAAACTGGGGAAAAAACTTGTAGATAAAGAGAAAATCTTAAAAGCATACAGGGGTTGGGTGGGGAACTGGGCATATCATAAGGGTGAGAAACAAAATGACTTTGGATTGCTTAATAGCAATTCTGGATCCTATAGGAAAATAGAGACAATGTCCTCTAAATTCTGAGGAAAATTATTTTCTAACCTAGCATGCTCTGCCAGTACCAAATACCATTAAAACTGGAAAATAGATTGAAAGCATTTTAAAATAATCAAGGACTTTAACATTTAATCTTCCAAGTACCCTTTCCTGAGGAGTTTTAGAAAATATGCTAGTGGAAAATAAAACAAGAGGAAGATGTGGGATCCAGAAAGCAGGGCCTCAGTTGTAGAAGGATGGTTAAAGAAAGTCCCACAAAAACTGCTTCACAGCAGGCTTAGGAGCAACCAGTCCAGACCAGAGCAGAAGAGGAAGAAATCCAAGATTTTAAAAATAAATTAATTAAAGAAAAAATTCAGATAAAACAAATATATTACTTGGTGTGTTTTAGCATTGGAAAAATTATGGCTGTGTGGAAATTATTGCTTTTGGAACAAGTAATGGTAGAAAAATAGAAAATTATGTAAATAAAAGAAATAAGGCAATGATTGAGGAAGGGGAATGTGAGTGAAAAAAAAACATAATCTATATTTTTTGGCTTCACAAGAATATGTATTTACCCAAGGAGAATAGTCCAAGAGCCTACTACTGATTTAACCAATTATATTGTAAGTATGCTGGGAAGATAAGAGTAGGAAAATAAGAAGGAAGTTGTATAAAGCAGTTAAAGCCTCAGCTACCATAATGGGAAATCAGTAATATATGCCTAAAATTAAAAATTCAAAAGAAGTTATAAAGCTATATTGTCCAGAAATATAAATGTAAATATCAGAAAATATACATAAAAGAATCAAAAGTAACTGTCATTAGAAACAGAGAGAAATTGAAAGACAAGGAAGGGTGGGATTGGGAAATTGTTTTGAATATGATGTTTATAGAAATATTTGATTTTTATAAATAATATGACATTGTTATAATAACTATAAAATAAAAAACAAGTAATCTCAGGAAAGACCAAGAATAATTGCAATAAGAAAAATTAAGATGCAATATTAGACATGAAGAGACATTTTATTTATAAATAATTTATACATATTTATAATAATTTATATTTATAAATTATATGATAATTTATCTAGAAAATCCATGGCAGTCAAGTGAAAAATTCTTGGAACTAATAAAAACATAAAGTGAATTAAGCAAAACAAGACAAACATGTAAGAGTTAATAGCTTGACTATACATATGTTTAAATATTATAGTGATATATTGGCTGTTTTACTACCTAACCCACTCTCCATGCCTACTGGCACCCTCGTTTCCTCTGAGGGAATCATTTCTCTATGTAATGTAGTTTTTGTTGGAAATAATCCCAGGAACCCAACTCCACTTGTGGAAATCTAAGGGACCAAAATCTTTCCTTCTCAACTCCTTGGAATAGAGAGGGGATGGGTATCCCATCTCAGCTTAGTCTATTGGACTCTCCAGGATTTTGAATGTTGAGCTCATGACTCAAGTTCAGAAAAAAAAAAAACTTGGATTGGATTTATTTTAGTAGCAGAGTACATACTTGTTTGTGCTTGGATAGCACAGTGTTCCCTTTTTCTTAGCACTCCAGAATTTCTTTCAATGTTGTCTATTGATAAACTTCCAGGCTCCTGTTTTTTTGTTTGTTTGTTTGTTTTGTTTGTTTGTGTTTGTTTTTGAGCCTCCACCAAGCTTAGAAAATGTCTTTATTGCATATTTTGTCCAGAGTTTTGTTGCTTGCAACCTAGAATCCTAATATGAGCACCTGGGGATAAATATAACAAGAAATGTTTATAATTTGTATAAAATGGCAAAGCTTGGGCTTCCCTGGTGGCACAGTGGTTGAGAGTTCACCTGTCAATGCAGGGGACATGGGTTCATGCCCCGGTCTGGGAAGATCCCACATGCCATGGAGCGGCTGGGCCCATGAGCCATGGCCGCTGAGCCTGCGTGTCCGAAGCCTGTGCTCCTCAACGGGAGAGGCCACAACAGTGAGTGGCCCCCATAGCACAAAAAAAAAAAAAAAAAAGGCAAAGCTTTACTGAAGAATTTAAAGAAGGCTCAATAATAATAAATTACAAGAGAAGTGGAATATCTAAATACATATCTATAAATTCAATGCAATCCCAATGAAAATTTCTAAAGGAGTGCGTGTAGAACTTGAACTGATTCTCAAGTTCAACAGGAAACTAAAATGTTCAAGAACACACAAAACAATTTTGAAAATGAAAGACAATGATAAAGCTATATGAAGTTATATTATTAAAACACAAATAAATCAATTTGAACTGAATAAGGAGTCTATATAGTCAGATCTTTGTAAACAAAGGAAACTTTTCAAACCAATGGGAAAAGAATAAATTACTTGAACAAGTAGGTAACCAAGTTGAAAAAATATTTATGAAGTTATATTAATCTTTCATAATACAAAGAAAAACAATTTTTAAAGGTCAAACATTCATAGCCAGAAGAAGAAAATATTCTTATATTTTAGAATGGTGAAGGACTTGTTAAGCTAGATATAAAAACTGAAACCCATAAGGAAGAAAGACTTACATAACATAAACTTCTGTAGGAGGAAAAGCACCACAGTCAAAAGTAAAAGATAAATGATAATTTGAAAACATTTATAACAAACCAAAGTTAACATCCAGAATATATGTTAAAAACTTCCATAAACTGTTAAAAAAATATACTCAGAAATTGGATAAAATATGTGAAAAAGTTTTCCACAAAGAAATAAAAAAATGTATGTAAGGAAATAAAAACATGATCAACACTGACAGTTATCAGAAAAATACAACTTAAACCAGCTCAGAGATATCTCTTTTTATGTCCTCCACTCTAGAAATATTTAAAAACTTTAAATAAACAATACTGGAAACAATGAAGAGAAACAGGCACACAAAATATTAGAGATGATGATCCAAATTGACATAGCCTTCCAGGAGGACATGTTGGCATTGTTTATTGCAAGTTTAAATGTATTTATTTTAATCAGTCAATTCCACTTCTAGTTTTCTATCCTTCAGAAAGAGTTACATATTTGTATGTATAATGACATTCATGAAATGTTGTTTCTGAGAATTAAAAACAGGAAAAAATCCAATATCCCTTAATAGAGCATTAGTTGAAAGGAATGTTACCACATTGGTTATTGGGAGAAAATGCATCCAGAATTGTGGGACAGGTTCAAGGCAAGATGTCAGATTCTAGAGAGAGAAATGCAATCCTTTGGTAACCAGGTTATAACCTGAATAACTAGAAGTACCTGACCTCTTGACTGAACCAGGGCCTGACTGTTGTTATAGCCATACACTATGGCAGAAACTTGACTTCCAGATCTGTTGTGTCTTTTCTGCATTAATGATTAGAGGGGTATCAGTTGTTCCCCTGGAATGATTAGGTGCTATTGTCTAAGCCTTGTGATTATAGCTAAATGACATGACAAAACAGTGGTTTCTAACCTTGACTTGCCACATCACCATTCAACTGGCATTATTTCCTTCAAGTATTATGGTGTAAATAATTTCAATATCCTGCAAAAAGTCAGTTCCACCTGGAAAACTGGCCTGCAAAGGATCAGTCTTGTACAATTGTCAAAGAAGACAATTTTTCAGGAATTTTGTGAGTTGGTCGTTAAACTGTTGGTAGTTTGAAATGAGCAAGAATAAGAATATTTCCACCTCATAAGTCAGTGAAGGTAAAAATCAGGGCTTAGAATTTTTTTTTCCCCATTGAGCTGGTTGTTAAACACTTATCATATAACTGCTCTTATTTCTAACTTCTCATTATGAAATACTATTAAACACTTACAAGAATAAGGCAGAGCTAAAAAAAAAAGCAGAGCTGTTTTTACTGATATAAAATAATTTCTAATATACAATAATAATTTGAAAAGGTATTCTTATAGAACAATAAGATTTTTGTAGAAAAGAAAATTATATATAAGTGTTTAGGTAGATTTGAAAATGCATAGAATTCAATCTACAAGAACACACATGGAGTAGCTGTCCAAGGTTAGTTGTGGAGGATCCTGGCAGGGTAGGATTTCTACTAACTGTCTATACAGAATATAAAATCTATGAAATATATTAGTTGGAAAATTTGCAATGAGACTATATCAATATGTTCTATGTAAATGTTTTAAAATTAAAGTTAAATGACAGGGAAAATACTGCTAAAAAATTATTAATGTGTTAATATTTTTAACACTAAGAAATTTCTAACAAAAATAAATATAATGAAGAAACCAATTAAAAAAAACTAATGCAGAGCAAGAGCACACAAGATAATAACTTACCATAGTGACAAATAATCATAGTCAGAAATGGAAGAAAATAAAATTAAAATTGTCAAATATTCAAAATTTTTAAATTTTCAAGTTATTGTTGAATATAAAAAGTATGCCATCGGTACAGTAAGATGAAAATTCTCCTATAATACTGTGAGAATAACTGACTGATAATTGATATATTCTTGAAACAATTTTATCTATATATAACTTTACATATGAAATAATTTATATAATCTTATCAATATATATCAATATATAAAGGCATAAACTTTAGCTTTGTCATTACAGATTTCTGAATATATATTAGGGAAATTTTCCCAGATTCAAAAAGGTTTTTTTTGTTTTGTTTTGTTTTGTTTTGTTTGTTTGTTTTTGCGGTACATGGACCTCTCACTGTTGTGGCCTCTCCCATTGTGGAGCACAGGCTCTGGATGCGCAGGCTCAGGGGCCATGGCTCACGGGCCCAGCCGCTCCACGGCATGTGGGATCTTCCCGGACTGGGCCATGGACCCATGTCCCCTGAATCGGCAGGTGGACTCTCAACCACTGCACCACCAGGGAAGCCCTCAAAAAGTATTTTTGATTAAGTATTGTCACTATAAGTTTATATATACAATTAAAATATTGTTTGCATATACAAAATGCTCAATGAAAGGATATGGAAACATTCTGTAATTTGCTCACCTATTAAGTTATATTGGTATTTATTTTATAAAAATTGTGAAGATTAGAAAAGATAATTTTTACTTGGTAGGGCATAATAACTGACTACTGTTATTTTTTAAATGTTCAAAATTAAAAATTAAAAAAATGAGGTACATATCATGTGAGGCACCTCCCTTAATTCCTCCCCCCAATTTTCCTTTATCTAGCTAACTTCTACTCATCATTCAGAACCAACTTCATTGCCATTTTCTTAGAGGAGCTTTCTCTGTCCTCTTTCTAAGTTTCCTTTGTTATATATTCAGATGACACAGCTCTCATTTGTAATTATAGTTGTAATTTATTGTTTTGAAATTACAGATCATCCTTGACTTATGATGGGATAACATCCCAACAAACTCATTTTTAACTAGAAAGTATTAAGTCAAAAATGCATGTAATAGGGCTTCCCTGGTGGCGCAGTGGTTGAGAGTCTGCCTGCCAATGCAGGGGACACGGGTTCATGCCCTGGTCTGGGAAGATCCCACATGTCACAGAGTGGCTAGGCCCATGAGACAAGGCCGCTGAGCCTGTGTGTGCAGAGCCTGTGCTCTGCAATGGGAGAGGCCACAACAGTGAAAGGCCCGTGTACCACAAAAAAAATAAAAATAAAATAATTAAAAAATGCATGTAATACACCTAACCTACTGAACACTATAGCTTAGCCCAACCTATCTTAAACGTGCTTATAACACTTACATTAGCCTACAGTTGGGCAAACACATCTAAAACAAAGTCTATTTTATTATAAAATGTTGAATATCTCATGTAATTTATTGAATGCTGTACTCAAAGTGAAAAACAGAATCGTTGTATGTGTACAGAATGGTTGTAAGTGTGTCAGTTTTTTACCCTTATGATGGTGTGGCTGAGTTCACTCTGGCTGGCTACCCTGCCCAGCATCATGAGAGTACAGTACTGCATATCACTAACCTGAGAAAAGGTCAAAAGTCAAAATTCAAAGCACAGTTTCTACTGAATCCATATTGCTTTCGCACCATTGTAGTGTTGAAAAATCATAAGTCTAACCATCATAAGTTGAGGGCATCTGTATTTAATTGTACCTTTTACAAGAAATATAAAATAGACGTACAGAAGAAGCTGTTTTTGTCTTATATTTAAGTGTATTTCCAGCTTCTAAAGATGGTACATTGGTAGATACTCCAAAATAAACTGAATAAATAAAAATTATCCATAGATTTTTTGATTTCTTGATTGATATTAAAAATAAAAAAACAGAAGAAAATGCTCCAAAATGATACCAGTGATTATCTGTGTTGATATTATATATATATATTTTTGTGTTTTCATATTTATGTTTCTATGCATAAATTGTTAGCCTTATCAAGTGACTCTCAACTATATAATGAGAAAGTCAATTATTATTTTTTTAATTGTGGCAATAGGAGTTGGTATGTCAAGAATAACTTAATGGAATTTTTCAAATTATTACTGGCTAAAGTAGAAATTGAATGAAAAATTGAAGGAATTTATCCAAAATAATCTTAACGTATATAACTCTAAGCACAATCTTTCCATTTCATTTCATCTTGTACATATTATTTTACATTTAGAATGTGTTTTTTTAACTGAAAATAAGTTATAATCTGGAAACAGGAATCAATAAATCTGGTCTCCTTACCTGGTTTTGCTGCTAATTTCTGGTCTAGGACAAATCATTTAGCTATTCAGAGCCAAACTATTTGTAATCTATAATATGAGAATATTGGACTGTATTTTTTTCATCTTTAATATTTTCCTTTCCCAACTTCCCAGATTTACAGAAAGGATTGGTTGAGCTTAAGAATGGGACTCAGGAAATCCCAATAATAGATTCCATTAATCCATATCTATGTCTATATGGAGAAAAAAAGAAAAGATTAAGTTTATGTGAGTTACCATGACTCATTAAAAGAGCACTAAACATGACAGGAACTGACATTTCCAGGTTCCTGGTGAACAGACACAGATTGACAACCAGAAAGTTTATGATTATAGTCTCCACAAATAAGTAGGTATAGCTTTCAACTTTATATACATCAGACAGTAACTGCCTCATGATTTTAGTGACTTAAATTACTTTCAGAGAGCATGACAACCAAAATAGACATGTGTTTTCCTATAGTTCTGTTTTACTTGATATGTCTTGTTTATAAAGCAGATTGTATTAGTTATGTATGATATTCTAATACAGCAATACTAAAAGTGGTCATAAATTTCCCAGATGAGCACAGATAATTCCTTAAAAGTAAAAGAAATACACTTTACATTCTACATATTTAATTCAATTTACATTTTATTTCACATTTTTTCTCAAGAGGAAATATCTACACCTTACTGAAAGCATCAAAACCCAACTCAACTAAAACCTTGGCTTATCAACTGCCCTAAAGGATCACCCACAGATAATTATTGTCTGACTAACTTGGCCATGTTTTCTATCCATTTTTTTTTGTTTGTTTTTTTTGTGGTATGCTGGCCTCTCACTGTTGTGGCTTCTCCCGTTGCGGAGCACAGGCTCCGGACGTGCAGGCTCAGTGACCATGGCTCACAGGC
Organism: Mesoplodon mirus; assembly: GCF_964341445.2. NCBI lineage: Eukaryota > Metazoa > Chordata > Mammalia > Artiodactyla > Ziphiidae > Mesoplodon > Mesoplodon mirus. The sequence continues at coordinate 113,249,163 of NC_138983.1, read as the reverse complement.
CCAGCTTCTCCATGGCATGTGGAATCTTCCTGGACTGGGGCATGAACCCGTGTCCCCTGCATCAGCAGGTGGACTCCCAACCACTGCGCCACCAGGGAAGCCCATGTTTTCTATTCTTGAAGGTAAGTTTAGCTAATTGGCATTCTTCTGTCCACTCTGCTAATGATATCAGGGCCACAAACAGGGACTATCTTTCTATCTTGGTTATGATCAGATTAAAAAAATAATCTTAGTAATATATTTTTTAAATTATTCTATCTATGAGTTAAGTTACAGTATGAAGAACACTGGAAATTTAGGTATTAAAGGAACTTGATATTTCTATTGCAATTAAGGAAAGAAAAAGAATGAGTAACAAAAGAAAGCATAAATACCTACTAATAATAAAGAAGCGATTTTAAAGCTAGTTTAGAAAATGAGAAGACTGCTTGCAACTGATGGGGTACAGAAGTAACCACGGTGATCTTACTAAGATCCCTAAAGTTGTGGTATATTGAGTGTTTTTGTTGAAATATGGTAATAAGAAAATATTTTTATTTTTATTTTTTTATGTTAAGGCACCATCAGATTCACTATTCTGAAGCCATGGTCTAAACAATAAGGATGACCAGTTTGCAAATTTTCCTCTTAGCTTACCACAGCTAAAGGAATAAAAATAATTGTCAATGTAATATTGCTTGACAAAATTATTACTTCTATACAGAAGAAGGCTGTACCTCCAGATCTCAAAGGGAAATATTTCCTCCCTCCTATGGTGGAAAAAAGCAGGGTCATAGATTTTTTAGGCTTTTTTAAAAAAATATTTTTCCCTGTGATTGTCTAATAATTTTAGAAGATATACATATTTAGATTATTTGGTCATTGTTGATGAATTAGAAATATCAATTAAATAGAAATACTCTAAAATATAAAATAATTTATTTATATGTTTATTATTAAAAATGTCCCCAATAAAATATAATGTTTTAATTTAATGCTATAAAAGTGTAAGTAATCATTTTTTTTTAAGTAAAGCATTTGGAAACCTCTCTTAAGTAAATAATTCTACTCAACAAGATATTCTTTCTTACTGAAGAGAATACATCTGATTAAAAGTTTATATTAAAATAATTGTGAGGGGGGCTTCTCTGGTGGCACAGTGGCTGGGAATCCACCTGCCAGCACAGGGGACATGGGTTCAAGCCCTGGTCCAGGAAGAACCCACATGCCGAGGAACAACTAAACCCATGCACAACAACTACTGAGCCTGTGCTCTAGCACCCATGAGCCACAACTACTGAGCCCATATGCCACAACTGTGGAAGCCCGCAGGCCTAGAGCCTGTGCTTCACAACAAGAGAAGCCACTGCAATGAGAAGACTGCACACCACAACAAAGAGTAACACCTGCTCGCTGCAACTAGAGAAAGCCCACACGCAGCAACAAAGACCCAACGCAGCCAAAAATAAATAAATAAATAATAAAATAAATTTTAAAAAAATTGTGAGACTGTCTCCTCCTCTTATCATACCAGCTCTGTCCACCTTCTCTTTATTCCAGGTCTCATGGTGTCTATCAACCTTTTGTGTATCCAATCTTTCCTGATGGACTAAAAATCAAACTCACATTGAATAAATGTGTCTGTATAGGGGTTGCTCCAGTGTCTCTTGGAACATAATTTGTTCCCTGGGAGTAGGTAAGTATTATTATTTGAATGTTTTTGTCTCATCAAAATTCATATGTTGAAATATTAACCCCCATATGGGATGGTATGGAGGTAGGGTCTGAGACAGGGGCCTCACAAGTAAAATTAGTGCCCTTATAAGAGATCAGAGAGTAAGCTCACTCTTTCTGCCATGTGAGGATGCACCAGGAAGCCAGCATCTGCAACCTGGAAGGGGCTCCTAAATAGAACCCAACCATCCTGGAACAATGATATCCAATTTCCAAACCCCAGAACTGTGAGTAATCAATTTTTGTTGTTGATAAGTCACCCAGTTTAAGGTATTTGGTTATAGTAGGCTAAGTTGTCGAAGATAGTAACAAAGACTTACAAGGAAATATTATTACTATATATATATATATATATATATATATATATATATATATACTATAATATATAAATATTACTATATATATATTACTATATATATATAAATATTATTACTATATATATATTATTACTTATATATTACTACTATATATAAGGCTAACATTTATTGAACACTTGTTAAAATGTCAGGCTCTATGCTAAGTGCTTTATGTGCACTCTTTTAATCCACTCTGAAACCCCATGGAATAGGATATTTTTGGGGGTTTTTTGAATTTTATTTAATTTATTTTTTATACAGCAGGTTCTTATTAGTTATCCATTTTATACATATTAGTGTGTATATGTCAATCCCAATCTCCCAATTCATCACAACACCACCACCACCCTTCACCACTTTCGCCCCTTGGTGTCCATATATTTGTTCTCTACATTGGTGTCTCAATTTCTGCCCTGCAAACCAGTTCATCTTTACCATTTTTCTAGGTTCCACATATATGCTTTAATGTACTATATTTGTTTTTCTTTCTGACTTACTTCACTCTGTATGACAGTCTCTAGATTCATCTACATCTTTACAAATGGCCCAATTTCGTTCCTTTTTATGGCTGAGTAATATTTCATTGTATATATGTACCATATCTTCTTTATCCATTCATCTGTCGATGGGCATTTATGTTGCTTGCATGACCTGGTTATGGTAAATAGTTCTGCAATGAACATTGGGGTGCATGTGCCATTTTGAATTATGGTTTTCTCTGGGTATATGCCCAGTAGTGGGATTGCTGGGTGATATGGTAATTCTATTTTTAGTTCTTTAAGGAATGTCCATACTGTTCTCCATAGTGGCCCTATCAATTTATATTCTCAATAACAGTGTAAGAGGCTTCCCGTTTCTCCACACCATCTTCAGCATTTGTTGTTTGTAGATTTTCTGATGATGCCCATTCTAACTGGTGTGAAGTGATACCTCACTGTAGTTTTGATTTACTTTTCACTAATAATTATTGACGTTGAGCAGCTTTTCATGTGCATCTTGGGCATCTGAATGTCTTTTTTGGAGAAATGTCTATTTAGGTCTTCTGCCCATTTGTGAATTGGGTTGTTTGATTTTTTAATATTGAGCTGCATCAGTTGCTTATATATTTTGGAAGGTGATCCCTTGTTTGTTGATTCATTTGCAAATATTTTCTCCCATTCTGAGGGTTGTCTTTTCATCTTGTTTGTAGTTTGCTTTGCTTTGCAAAAGCTTCTAAGTTTCATTAGGTCCCATTTGTTTATTTTTTTTTTTATTTCCATTACTCTAGGAGGTGGATCAAAAAAGATCTTGCTGTAATTTATGTCAAAGAGAGTTCTTCCTATGTTTTCCTGTAAGAGTTTTATAGTGTCGGGTCTTACATTTAGGTCTCTAATCAATTTTGAGTTTATTTTTGTGTATGGTGTTAAGGAGTGTTCTAATTTCATTCTTTTACATGTAGCTGCCCTGTTTCCAAGCAAAACTTATTGAAGAGACTGACTTTTCTCCATTGTATATCCTTGCCTCCTTTGCCACAGATTCATTGACCATAGGTGCATGGGTTTATCTCTGGGTTATCTATTCTGTTCCATTGATCTATATCTCTATTTTTGTGCCAGTACCATATTGTCTTGATTACTGTAGCTTTGTGCTATAGTCTGAAGCCAAGGAGTCTGATTCCTCCAGCTCGGATTTTTTCCCTCAAGACTGTGTTGGCTATTCAGGGTATTTTTTGTCTCCATAAAAATTTTAAGATTTTTTGTTCTAGTTCTGTAAAAAATGCCATTGGTAATTTGATAGGGATTGAATGGAATCTGTAGATTGCTATGGATAGTATAGTCATTTTCACAATATTGATTTTTCCAATCCAAGAACATTGTATATCTCTCCATCAGATTGTATCATCTTTCATTTCTTTCATCAGTGTCATAGTTTTCAACATAGAGGTATTTTGTCTCCCTAGGTATGTTTATTCCTATGTATTTTATTCTTCTGCTTGCAATGGTAAATGGGAGTGTATCCTTAGTTTCTCTTTCAGATTTTTCATCATTAGTATATAGGAATGCAAGAGATTTCTGTGCATTAATTTTGTGTCCTACAACTTTACCAAATTCATTGATTAGCTCTAGTAGTTTTCTGGTGGCATCTTTAGGATTCTCTATGTATAGTATCATGTCACCTGCAAACAGTAAGAGTTTTACTTCTTCTTTTCCAATTTGTATTCCTTTTATTTATTTTTCTTCTCTGATTGCCATGGTTAGGACTTCCAAAACTATGTAGAAAAATAGTGGTGAGAGTGGACATCCTTGTTCTGTTCCTGATCTTAGAGGAAACGTTTACAGTTTTTCACCATTGAGAATGATGTTTGCTATGGGTTTGTCATATATGGCCTTTATTATGTTGAGGTAGGTTCATTCTATGCCCACTTTCTGGAGAGTTTTTATCATAAATAAGTGTTGAATTTTGTCAAAAGCTTTTTCTGCATCTATTGAGATGATCATATGCTTTTTATTTTTCAATTTGTTAACATGGTGTATCACATTGATTGATTTGCATATACTGAACAATCTTTGCATCACTGGGATTAATCCCCCTTGGTCATGGTGTATGATCCTTTTAATGTGTTGTTGGATTCTGTTTGCTAGTATTTTGTTGAGTGTTTTTGCATCTATATTCATCAGTGATATTGGTCTGTAATTTTCTTCTTTTTGTAGTATCTTTGTCTGGTTTTTGTATCAGGGTATTGGTGGCCTCATAATGAGTTTGGGAGTGTTCCTTCCTCTGCAATTTTTTGGAAGAGTTTGAGAAGAATGGGTGTTAGCTCTTCTCTAAATGTCTGGTAGAATTCCCCTGTGAAGTCATCTGGTCCTGGATTTTTGTTTCTTGAAGATTTTTGTTTATTTGTTTGTTTGTTTTTGTTTTGTTTTGTTTTGTTTGTGGTATGCGGGCTTCTCACTGTTGTGGCCTCTCCCATTGCAGAGCACAGGTTCCGGACGTGCAGGCTCAGCAGCCATGGCTTATGGGCCCAGCTGCTCCATGGCATGTGGGATCCTCCCAGACTGGGGCACAAACCTGTGTCCCCTGCGTCGGCAGGCAGACGCTCAACCACTGTGCCACCAGGGAAGCCCTCTTGAAGATTTTAAATCAGTTTCAATTTCATTACTTGTGATTGGTCTGTTCATATTTTCTGTTTCTTCCTGGTTCAGTCTTGGAAGGTTATACCTTTCTAAGAATTTATCCATTTCTTCCAGGTTGTCCATTTTATTGACATAGAGTTGCTTGTAGTAGTCTCTTAGGATGCTTTGTATTTCTTCAGTGTCTGTTGGAACTTCTCCTTTCTCATTTTTAATTTTATTGATTTGAGTCCTCTCCCTCTTTTTCTTGATGAGTCTGGCTAATGGTTTATCAATTTTGTTTATCTCACATAACCAGCTTTTAGTTTTATTGATCATTGTTTTTGTTTCTATTTCATTTATTTCTGCTCTGAACTTTACAATTACTTTCCTTCTTCTAACTTTGGGTTTCCTTTGCTCTTCTTTCTCTAATTCCCTTAGGTGTAAGGTTAGATTGTTTATTTGAGATTTTTCTTGTTTCTTGAAGTAGGCTTGTATTGCTATAAACTTCCTTTTAGAACTGTTTTGCTGCATCCCATAGGTTTTGGATCATCGTGTTTTCATTGTCTTCTGTCTCCAGGTATTTTTTGATTTCCTCTTTGATTTCTTCAGTCTTCTCTGGCAATTAAGTAGTGTATTGCTTAGCCTCCATGTGTTTGTATTTTTTACAAATTTTTTCCTGTAATTGATTTCTAATCTCATAGCATTCTGGTCAGAAAAGATGCTTGATATGATTTCAATTTTCTTAAATTTACTGAGGCTTGATTTGTGACCCAAGATGTGATCTATCCTGGAGAATGTTCCATGCACACTTGAGAGGAATATGCAATCTGCTGTTTTCGGATGGAATGTCCTATAAATATCAGTTAAATCTATCTGGTCTATTGTGTCATTTAAAGTTTGTGTTTCCTTATTAATTTTCTGTTTGGATGATTTGTCCATTGGTGTAAGTGAGGTGTTAAAGTCCCCCACTATTATTATGTTACTGTTGATTTCTTCTTTTATAGCTGTTAGCAGTTGCCTTATATATTGAGGTGTTCCTATGTTGGGAGCATATATATTTATAATTGTTATATCTTCTTCTTGGAATGATTGTTTGATCATTATGTAGTGTCCTTCTTTGTCTCTTGTAATATTCTTTATTTTAAAGTCAATTTTATCTGATATGAGTATTGCTACTTCAGCTTTCTTTTAATTTCCATTTGCATGGAATATCTTTTTCCATCCCCTCACTTTCAGTCTGTATGTGTCCCTACATCTGAAGTGGGTCTCTTGTAGACAGCATAATTATGGGTCTTGTTTTTGTATCTATTCATACAGCCTGTGTCTTTTTGTTGGAGCATTTAATCCATTCATGTTTAAGGTAATTATCGATATGTATATTCCTGTTACCATTTCCTTAATTGTTTTGGGTTTGTTTGTTTAGGTCCTTTTCTTCTCTTGTGTTTCCCACTTAGAGAAGTTCCTTTAGCATTTGTTGTACAGCTGGTTTGGTGGTGCTGAATTATCTTAGCTTTTACTTGTCTGTAAAGCTTTTGATTTCTCCATCGAATCTGAATGAGATCCTTGCTGGGTAGAGTAATCTTGGTTGTAAGTTCTTCCCTTTCATCACTTTAAATATGTCATGACATTCCCTTTTGACTTGAAGAGGTTCTGCTGAGAAATCAGCTGTTAACCTTATGGGAGTTCCCCTGTATGTTATTTGTCATTTTTCCCTTGCTGCTTTCAATAATTTTTCTTTCTCTTTAATTTTTGCCAGTTTGATTACTATGTGTCTTGACTTGTTTCTCCTTGGGTTTATCCTGTATGTGACTCTCTGTGCTTCCTGGACTTGGGTAGCTATTTCCTTTCCTATGTTAGGGAAGTTTTCGACTATAATCTCTTTAAATTTTTTCTCGGGTCCTTTCTCTTCTCCTTCTGCAACCCCTGTAATGTAAATGTTGTTATGTTTAATGTTGCCCCAGAAGTCTCTTATGCTGTCTTCATTTATCTTCGTTCTTTTTTCTTTATTCTGTTCTGCAGCAGTTAATTCCACCATTCTGTCTTCCACATCACTTGTGTATTCTTCTGCCTCAGTTATTCTGCTATTGATTCTTTCTAGTGTATTTTTCATTTCAGTTATTGTATTGTTCATCTCTGTTTTTTGTTCTTTAATTCTTATAGGCCTTTGTTAAACATTTCTTGCATCTTCTCTACCTTTGCCTACATTCTTTTTCAGAGGTCCTGGATCATCTTCACTATCATTATTCTGAATTCTTTTTCTGGAAGGTTGCCTATGTCCACTTCATTCCATTGTTTTTCTGAGGTTTTATCTTGTTCGTTCATATGGTACATAGCCCTCTGCCTTTTCATCTTGTCTATCTTTCTGTGAATGCGGTTTTTATGCCACAGACTGAAGGATTGAAATTCTTCTTGCTTCTGCTGTCTGCCCTCTGGTGGATGAGGCTATCAAGGAGGCCTGAGAAAGTTAACTGATGGGAGGGACTGGTGGTGGGTAGAGCTGGCTGTTGCTCTGGTCGGCAGTGCTCAGTAAAAGTTTAATCCACTTGTCTGCTGATAGGTGGGACTGAGTTCCCTCTCTGTTGGTTGTTTGGCCTTAGGCAACCCAACACTGGAGCCTACCCAAGCTCTTTGGTAGGGCTAATGATGGACTCTGGGAGGGCTCACACCAAGGAGTACTTCCCAGAATTTCTGCTGCCAGTGTCTTTGTCCTCTTGGTGAGACACAGTCACCCCTCACCTCTGCAGGAGACCCTGGAACACTAGCAGGTTGGTCTGGTTCTGTCCCCTATGGGGTCACTGCTCCTTTCCCTGGGTCCCAATGTGCACACTCTTTCATGTGTGTCCTCCAAGAGTGGAGTGTCTTTTTCACCCAGTCATGTTGAAGTCCTGCAATCAAATCCTGGTAGCCTTTAAAGTCTGATTCTCTAGGAATTCCTCCTCCCATTGCCAGACCCCCAGGTTGGGAAGTCTGACATGGAGCTCAGAACCTTCAATCCAGTGTGTGGACTTCTGTGGCATAAGTGTTCTCCAGTTTGTTAGTCACCCTCCCAGCAGTTATGGGATTTGATTTTATTGTGATTGCACCCCTCCTACCATCTCATTGTGACTTCTCCTTTGTCTTTGGATGTGGGGTATGTTTTTTGGTGTGTCCCAGTGTCTTCCTGTAGATGATTGTTCAGCAGTTAGTGTGATTCCAGTGGTCTTGCAAGAGGGAGTGAGAACACGTCCTTCTACTCCTCCATGTTGAACCAACCTCCCTAGGATCTATTATTAATTATCCCCAAATTAGAGATAAGAATGGATCTTAGATAGGTCACACAGCTGCTAAGTCAGAGAGTTGAGACTCTAACTAATTCCAGAGCACTGTGTAAAACTGACTCATGTGTATTGAAATTCTAACCACTGCTTTCTCTCCTTTCTGTTTTAGGAAAGGAATTTTCTGTTTCTGTGCTTTATCTTTACATTTCTCTTTTAACTTTTATTTGCTCCAGAAAGGGGCCTCATTTTGCCTAAGGGAGAACCATGATTACATATTGATAATAATCACATGAGAGATTTTATAAGTCATATCACTAAATATGTTTTCATAGTCCAGAGATCTTATAAATCACATGTAGGCAAACACAGAAAAATGGTTAAGATTCAGCTTGTTAGGGTGACGTAACTGTGACATCTCCATTTCCCTAGAAACAAGTTGAGATTAGAAAGCACAGAGAATAGTAATAATGAGTTCTTTCTTGGAGATAAATATTTGAATTTTGTTAGATCTTCTCAAAGATAATCTGAAAGTAAAGTATTTCTCTAATGCAGATAGAAGAACAAAACAATAGCAAAAACTAATTTTGATTTATTACTTTACCTAAGAAATCAACCTCTAAAACGCATGCACTGGTGATGCTAGTTGACTATACCACTGTTAGAGGAGAAAATGTAGCATATTCAACCAAAGTTGTATACGTAATAGAAAAATATGACTTATGTGAAGAAAGAAGCTGACAGAGGAAAGGAGGAAGATTTTTAAAATATCATCTCATCATTCCATTCTTACATGTTTTTAATGGGAATGTTCGTTGTAATCAGGATCTCTCATTATCAGGAAATAATAGTTCGGGGATTAACATACACACACTACTATATATAAAATAGATAAGTAACAACTGTATATTACAGGGAACTATACTCAATATTTAGTAAAACCCTATAAGGGAAAATAATCTAAAAAGGAAAATATATATATTTTGAGATTCCTCAAAAACTTTAAAACAGAACTACAATATGATCCAGCAATCCAGCTTCTGAGTATATATCTGAAGGAAATGAAATTGCAATCTTGAAGATATATATATATATATATATATTCAAGGTATACCTGCACCCTCATATTCATTGCAGTATTATTCATAATAGCTAAGAAATGGAAACAACATGTGTCCATTGACAGATGAATGGATAAAGAAGGTGGTGTGTGTGTGTGTGTGTGTATACATACATATACAATAGAATGGTACTCAACTATTAAAAAGAAAAGCCTGCCATTTATGAAAACATGAATGAATCTTAAGGGAATGGACCTTACTAAGTGAAATAAGTCACACAGAGAAAGACAAATACTGTTAGATCTCACCCATATTTGGATTCAAAAACCCAAACTCATAGAAAGAAAGAACAGATTGGTGGTTGCCAGGGCCTATGGTGTGGGAGAAATGGAGAGATATTAGTCAAAGGATACAAACTTCCAGTCAGAATATGAATAAGTTCTGGAAATCTGATGTATAGCATTGTGACTATAGTTAACAACACTGTATGTTATACTTGAAGTTGATAAAAAGTAGATCTTAAATGTTTTCACCACACACAGAGACACAAAGGTAATTCTGTGAAGTGATGGATGTGTTAACTAACCTTATTGTGGTATTTAATAATATATACATATACTGAATAATTATACTGTACACCTCAAACTTACACAATGCCATATATCAATCATATCTCAATAAACCTTGAAAAATTATACTTCAATATATCTAGGGAAAAATCCCTATTTTATCCCTTACATTGATACCAGAATTGTCTTTTTAAAATGCAAAACTTATTATGTTTTTCTTACTTTTAAATCTGCCAGTGAATAAACTATGCATATATGATAAACTCCAAATTCTTTGGCAGGGAATATCAAACTCTCCATGATTTACTCCTGCTCTAAAATGCAATAAATGTATCATTTCCCTTCCTTCTGGCAGCCAAACCTTCTTTCCTGGCTACAGTTATGGGCACATGACCCAAACTGAGCTATCATAAAACTCATTATACCCATATATGTTGATTGGTAGAGAAATTGGTATATAACCCAAAGTCTATTAGTGTTATCTCCTAAAAACTTCTAAATCCAAGTAGGGAAAGATCATTCTTTTCAACTTTAGTCATGTGGATAAAGAACACTGAGTATAGGACTGAGGTCTATTTTCAAAGACCCTATCCTTCACATCACTATTACATTGCAGTAGAGAAAGAAGAAACTGAACAGAGAGGAGTAAAAATAAGAAGTGGACAGCATAGTTTAAGTCCCTGGTTACAGCTGTCCCTAACCTTGGCTTCCATCTACCCTATTACACTCTGTTCTTCCATTTTGTCACATGGTCTAATGCTTCCTGTTTTATTTTAAACTGCTGCATTGGGTGTTTTCATATGTGACCAAAGAGTTTTGACTAATGCAAACTGCCTGGCTTTAGTCCTTTCCTCCCTGGCTTTAGTCATTTGTGTCACAACTTTGAAGACCTGCTTCATATCCACAGCTGCAACTTTATCCCAGGACTCTTTTTTGAAATGATCCTAAGGTCAGAGTCAAAGGCCTAGCATATCCTTTTTCCTTCCTTAATTTCATTCTTGTCTTACCTAAGGCTTGACTATTTCATTTTTCTGAATCTCAACAGGTAGACTGCAAAAAGCTTTGGAATTCAACAATGAGATATTCCAAGAACACTGAGAGGTTATGATGTCACCAAATAAAAATAAATTTCGTTGGACAAAGTCAACTCCTGGTAAAGTGGGCATTTCTGAGACAAGGTAAGCAACGGTTTGTCCACTGAAGGATTATAGGGAAGGACGAAGAGTTTAGACAATGAAAATTGACTCATAATAGCCCCAAATAGCTTATAGTAAACAATCATTATCATTTTGTGATACTGGTGAAATACTGTAGTCAGAAAGACTGAGTGTTTGCTTGAATCCTTTGACAAATAATTTAATCTTGTTGAGTTTCAGTTTTCTTCCTTATTATTGGGTATGAATAATTTATATGGCTTTATCATAGTTATGGTGTGATGATGAAATAATTAATGAATGGATAAACTCTGAAAATTAGATAGAGCTTTGCAAATGAGAGTCTTAAAAACGTAATAGCATAAGCCAAAAGAGTAAGTCTCAGATGGCAGACCAGCAGATGCTGAGACAGCCTAGTGGGACAAGAGACTCTTTAACCCACCACCAACAGTCACACCCAATAGGGGCTATATTTTCTATTTACTTACCTATTAGCACTGCCAGAAGTTAAAATAGTACTACTTTCCAAATAATTTAACTTTCTGAGGATAACAGAGAAAAATATCATTTCTTGTTTTCAAGTCCTGGATTCAATAAGTAATATAAATATGCCACTTTTGAAAGACATGGCAATTTCACTGATACTGCTAAAAATTAAACAAGAAAAAAATATTATATAGGATCTTCTTTAAGACTTTTTATTTGTTTATTTGGCTAATACTGCAAGGATTCAAGATATTAGATTTATTAAACAACATAGTAAGAACACCCAATTTCAGCATTGTGACAGGCCCATTGATAAAACCTACCCAGGCAGAAAACCAAGTTGGGGAAATTGACAGTTCATTATTCTTCTTCTCCTGATGTAAAGGAAATATCCTTAGAAACTTGAATCCATCCGTCCTCTTTTAAGCAGAGAGTACATTACTCTTTTTTCCTTTATTAAAAGGAGCACAAATTGAAAATTCATAGATTGATTTCCTCTATTCAGTCTTGGTTTGAAACTTAACTTCCTACACATTTTAGCAGGCATTTTTTGAGTCTGAATCTCCTGGTAATACCTTCTAAATGTAGCTCTGACCTTATGACAGCAAAGAAAGCAGTTCCAACCTGGTAAAAACTTATAGAAAATACTTATAAATACAAGAAAATGGCAAAGACAATTATTTTTTCATCACTAAATTCTAAGATTTGCAGATTTAGCATTATAGTAGTCCTTTGTTGTAAATATAAAGTCATATAATCAGCAGTTCCATTTTTTGTTACTTCTATGCCTTCCTGCAGGATTTGTGGAGCACATACTGTGTGTGAGGCATTGAGCTGGGAATAGACATATAAATACACCATGACACTAAATTAAAAAAAAATCAAATTTGACTTCTCTAAAGTATAGAGTGTGGCAGGAATTATGGAGTTTGACTTCTGAGTGTAGGTCATAAAAGACATTGTTGGTACATAAATAGAAGATGGCAGAGTAGAAAGACTCTGAGCTCACCTCTCACAGTCACACGAAAATTACAATTATTTACATAATAACTATTGATGAAAAAGACTGGAACCTATCAGAAAAGATATTCTATAACTAAAATTATAAAGAAGGAACTACAACAAGATGGGTAGGAGGGGTGGAGTTGTGGTATAGTCAAGAGTCATACTTCCAGATGGGTGATCCACAAAAGGTAGAAAAATTAGAATTGCAGAGGTACTCCCTAGTGAGAAAGGAGTCTGGGCCCCACATTGGACTCCCAAGACTGGAGTTCCTGTATTGGGAAGATGAGCCCCCAGAATATTTGTCTTTGTAGGCCACTGAGATTTATGTTTAGGAGACCCAGACTGACGTGGGAAATAGAGACTCCACTCTTAAAGGGTTCATGCAAAATCTCACATGCTCTGTGACCCAGGGCAGAAGCAGTAATTTGAAAGGAACCTGGGTCAGACCTACCTGTTGATATTGGAGAACCTCGTAGAGGGGTGGGAGGCAACTGGAGCTCGCCCTGGGGACATTAGACACTGTAGCAGCCATTTTTGGTAGCTCATTCTACCACATGGACACTGGCAAGCACCATTTAGGAATCCTCCCTGTAGCTTATAAGCCTAGGACCCAGCTCTGCACCTACCCACCAGCCTGTACACACCAGTACTGGGCAGCCTCAGGCCAATAACTAAATGGTAAGGGACACAGCCCTGTCTACCAGCAGATAGGCTGCCTTAAGACCCCCTGAGCCCACAGCCACCCCTGGACACAGCTCTACTTATCAGAGGACCAAGGATCTGAACCCACACACCAATGCACAGGCATTAGACCTGAGACACCAGGGTCTTGCAGCTAGAGACCTAGAGATCCAGCTGTACTTACCAGTGGGCAGGTACCAGCCCCAGAATGTCCTGGCCTGCAGCCCCATCCACCAGTGAGCCTGCTCTAGACATGGGAATAGCCTCACTCACCAGTGTGCAGACACCAGCCTTAAGTCAACCATAGTCCTTCAGTCTGCTGAGGCAGGACCCAATCTTCCTACAAGCAGGTCAGCAACAGTCCTGGGACCTAATCTCTTGACCTTGACTCCACCCACCAATGAGCCAGCACTATCTTCAGGACCTCCCAGAGTTCTATAGGCAGCCACCTTATGAAAGGTCCCATCAACCAGTGGCTGGCAGCATTCACACAAGGCAGGGCTGGGCAATCAACTGGACGGGGGCAGGCATGTCTAAGAGACCACCCACAGTAAAACTTCAACCTGCCTCAACAGAGGGACCCTGCAGCCACATAGGAAGCATACCTAGAGCATATAGATCTGGTGACCCAAGCAGAGTGTGCTATTGAGACACATAGGACATCTTCTACAGAAGGCCACTTCTCCAAGTCAGCAAATGTAACCAACGTTACATATATATATATATATATATATATATATATATATGGCTCATGGTAATCACAAACCAAAAATCTATAATATATACACACAAAAAAGATAAAGGGATCCAAGCATAACACTAAAGATAGTCATCAAATCACAAGAGAAGAGAACAAAAGAAAGGAACAAAAAAGAACAACAAAAACAACACCCAAAAATTAACAAAATGTCAATAAAAACATATATATCAATCATTAAATTAAGTGTAAATGTACTATATTTTCCAATTGAAAGACATAGAGTGGCTGAATGGAAATAAAAACAAGGGCTGTATATATGTGGCCTATAAGAGATTCACTTCAGATCTAAAGACACACATACACACTGAAAATGAGGAAATAAAAAAGGTCTTCCATGCAAATGGAAATCAAAAGAAAGTCAGGGTAGCAATACATGTATCAGACAACATAGACTTTAAAACTAAGACTACAGGGGAGACCTTCAAGATGGTGGAGGAGTAAGACATGGAGATAACCTCCCTCCCCATAAATACATCAAAAATACATCTACATGTGGAACAACTCCTACAGAACACCTATTGAATGCTGGCAGAAGACCTCAGACTTCCCAAAAGGCAAGAAAATCCCTACATACCTGGATAGAGCAAAAGAAAAAAGAACAAACAGAGACAAAATAATAGGGACGGGATCTGCACCTCTGGGAGGGAACTGTGACTGTGGAAGAGTTTCCACACACTAGGGATCCCCTTCACCTGTGGGGACAGGATGTGGAGGGGAAGCTTCAGAGCGACAAAGGAGAGCACAGCAACAGAGGTGCAGAGGGCAAAGCAGAGAGATTTGTATGGGAGGATCAGGGATCCTCCCATACAGAGGATCAGTGCTGACCAGTCCTCACCAGCCTGAGAGGCTTGTCTGCTCACCCACCAGGGCGAGTGGGGACTGGAAGCTGAGGCTCGGGCTTCAGAGATCAGACCTCAGGGAGAGGACTAGGGTTGGCTGCTTAAACACAGCCTAAAAGGGCTAGTGTGCCACAGCTAACCAGGAAGGTGTCCAGGAAAGTCTGGTCCTGCTGGAGAGAAGAGACCTTTGTTTTGGAGTGTGTGAATAGAGGGAATTCCTTCCCCGTGTGCTCACAGAAAGCAGAGCACCACCTAAATGAGCTCCAGAGAAGGGAGCAAGCTGAGGTTATCAGCTTGGACCCCAGAGGCGGGCATGAACTGCTAATGGTGCTGCCTCTGACACCAAGAATCCTGTGTGCAAGTGCAGGTCACTATCCATACACCCCTGGGAGCCTGTGTAACATGACACTGGCAGGGTCCTGTGATCCAGGGACAACTTCCCCAGGAGAACACACAGCATGTTTCAGGCTGTTACAATGTCACTCCTGCCTCTGCTGCCTCAGGCTTGACCTTCATTCCAATTATGACTACTATACACCTCCCTTCCCCTGGCCTGAGTGAGCAAGAGAGCCTTAATCAGTCACTGCTTTAAGCCCCTCCTTTCGGGGCATGGAACATACTCCTGAGGGCAGCCTACACGCAAAGTGGGGAAAAAGCCAAAGCTGAAACTCAGGAGCTGTGTGAAAAAAAAAGATGAGAAAGGAAATTTTCTCTGTGCAGCCTCAGGAGCAGCAGATTAAATCCCCACAATCAATTTGATAAACCCTGTATCTGAAGAATACCTGAATAGACAATGAATGTTCCCAAAATTGAGGTGCTGGACTTTGGAAACAACTGTACACTTGGAATTTGCTTTCTGTTTCTAATTTGTTTCTGGTTTTATGTTTATCTTAGTTTAGTATTTAGAGCTTATTATAACTGGTGGATTTGTTTATTAGTTTGGTGATATCTTCCATTTTTTAAATTTCTTTCCCCTTCTTCTCTTTTTGTGAGTGTGTATGTATATGCTTCTTTCTGTGATTTTCTCTGTAAAGGTTTGCTTTAACTATTAGTTTTAGGGTCCTGTCTGTTCATTTTCATTTTTTTTTGTTTATGTTTTTGTTTAATTGTTATAGTCTTTTTCTCTCTCTCTTCCTTTCCTTCTGAGCTGTGTGGCTGGCAAGATCTTGGTGCTCCAGCTAGGTGTTGGGTCTGAGTCTCCAAGGTGGGAGGGCCAAGTCCAGGACTTTAGACCACCAGAAACCTCCTATCCCCATGTAATATCAATCACTGAGAGCTCTCCCAAAGATCTTTGTCTCAATGCTAAGACCCAACTCCACTGAAAGGCCCACAAGCTCCAGTGCTTTATGTCCCATGCCAAACAACAATCAAGACAGGAACACAACCCCATCCATTAGCAGAGAGGCTGACTAAAGTCATAGTAAGTTACAGACACTCAAAAACACAATGATGGACGTGGCCTTGACCACCAGAAGGAAAAGATACAGCCCCACAAAGAGGAATACAGGCACCAGTCCGCTCCACATGGAAGCCTACAAAAGTAATTGAACCAAACTCACCCTCAGGGGGAAGACACCAAAAATAATGGGAAACACAAACATGAAGGTTGGGAAAATGAGACCCGAATCACAGAAAGTTAAACAAAATGAAAAAACAGGGAAATATGCAGCAGATGATGGAGCAAGGGAAAAACCACTAAAACAAACAAATGAAAATGAAATAGGCAGTGTACCAGAAAAAGAATTAAGAGTAGTAATACTAAAGATGATCCAAAATCCAGGAAATAGAGGGAGAAAATACAAGAAACGTTTAACAAGGACCTAGAAGAACTAAAGAGCAAAAAAATAAGGGTGAATAAAACAATAAATAAACTTAAAAATTCACTAGAAGGAATCAATAGCTGAATAACTGAGGCAGAAGAACAGATAAGCGACCTGGAAGATAAAATAGTGGAAATAATTACCACAGAGCAGAATAAAGAAAAAAGAATGAAAAGAATTGAGGACAGTTTCAGAGATCTGGGACAACATTAAATGGACCAACACTCGAATTATAATGGTACCAGAAAAAGAAGAGAAAAAAGAAGGTTCTGAGAAAATATTTGAAGAGCTTATAATTGAAAACTTCCTTAATATGGGAAAGGAAATAGTCAATCAAGTCCAGGAAGTACAAAGAGTCCCATACAGGATAAGTCCAAGGAGAAACATGCCAAGACACTTACTAATCATAGTATCAAAAATTAAATACAAAGAAAAAATATTAAAAGCAGAAAGGGAAAAGCAACAAAAAAAATACAAGGGAATCCCGATAAGGTTAACAGCTGATCTTTCAGCAGAAACTCTGCAAGCCAGAAGGGAGTAGCAGGACATAATTAAAGTGATGAAAGGGAAAAAACTACAACCGAAGTTACTCTACCCAGCAAGGATCTCATTCAGATTTGATAGAGAAATTAAAAGCTTTACAGACAAGGAAAAGTTAAGAGAATTCAACACCACTAAACCAGCTTTACAACAAGTACAAAAGGAACTTCTTTATGCAGGAAATACAAGAGAAGGAAAATACCTACAAAAACAAACCCAAAACAATTAAGAAAATGTAATAATAACATATTGATAATTACCTTAGTGTAAATGGATTAAATGTGCCAACCAAAATACACAGACTGGCTGAATGGATATATAAACAAGACCCATATATATGCTGTCTACAAGAGACCTACTTCAGACCTAGGGACACATACAGACTGAAAGTGAGGGGAAGGAAAAAGATATTCCACAAAAATGGAAATCAAAGGAAAACTGGAGTAGCAACACTCATATCAACAAAATAGACATTAAGTTAAATACTATTACAAGAGACAAAGAAGGACACTACATAATGATCAAGGGATCAAACCAAGAAGAAGATGTAATAATTGTAAAACTTTACTCACCCAACATAGGAGCACATCAATACATAAGGCAAAGGCTAACAGCCATAAAACAGGAAATCAACAGTAACACAATAATAGAAGGGGACTTTAACACCCCACTTTCACCAATGGACAGACCATCCACAATGAAAATAAATAAGGAAACAAAAGCTTTAAAATACACATTAGAATAGATACTTAATTTATATTTTTAAGACATTCTATTCAAAAATAAAAAATACATGTTCTTCACAAGTGCTCATGGAACGTTCTCCAGGATAGATCATATCTTGGGTCACAAATCAAGCCTTGGAAAATTTAAGAAAGTTGAAATCGTATCAAGAATCTTTTCCGACCACTACACAATGAGACTAAATAACAATTACAGGAAAACAATTGTAAAAAATACAAACACATTGACGCTAAACAATATGCTACTAAATAATCAAGAGATCACTGAAGAAATCAAGGAGGAAATCAAAAAATGCCTAGAAACAAATGAAAATGAAAACACGATGACCCAAAACCTATGGTATGCACCAAAAGCATTTCTAAGGGGGAACATTATAACAATAAAATGCTACCTGAAGAAACAAGAAAAATCTCAAATAACCAACTTAACCTTACACCTAAAGCAATTAGAGAAAGAAGAACAAAAAAACCCCACATAATGTTCTAAATAAATGGACAGATATCATGTTTAAATAAATAAAAAAATAAAAGGAAACTGAAAAAAAAAAACAAAAACCCAAACTTAGCAGAAGGGAAGAAATCATAAAGATCAGATGAGAAATAAATGAAAAAGAAATGAAGGAAACAATAACAAAGATCAATAAAATTAAAAGCTGGTTCTTTGAGAAAATAAAATTGATAAACCATTAGCCAGACTCATTATGAAAAAAAGTGAGAAGATGCAAAATCAACAAGATTATAAATGAAAAATGAGAAGCAAAAACTGACTCTGCATAAATTCAAAAGATCATGAAAAATTACTACAAGCAGCTATATGCCAATAAAATGGGCAATCTGGAAGAAATGGACAAATTCTTAGAAAAGTACAAACTTCCAAGACTGAACCAGGAAAAATTAGAAAATATGAACAGACAAATTACAAGCACTGAAATGGAAAATGTAATTAAATATATTCCAACAAACAAAAGCCCAGGACCAGCTGGTTTCACAGGCAAATTCTATCAAACATCTAGAGAAGAGCTAACACCTATTCTTCTCAAACTCTTCCAAAATATAGCAGAGGGAGGAACACACCTGAACACATTCTACGAGGCCACCATAACCCTGATACCAAAACCAGACAAATATGTCACAAAAAAAGAAAACTACAGACCAATATCACTGATGAACATAGATGTAAAAAGCCTCAACAAAATATTAGCAAACAGAATCCAACAGCACATTAAAAGGATGATACACCATGCTCAAGTGGGGTTTATACCAGGAATGCAAGGATTCTTCAAAATATGCCAATCAATAAATGTGATACACCATATCAACAAACTGAAGGATAAAAACCGTATGATATTCTAAATGTCTGCAGAAAAAGCTTTCAACCAAGTTCAACACCAATTTATGATAAAAACTCTCCAGAAGGTGGGCATAGACGGAACCTACCTCAACATAATAAAGGCCATATATGAAAAACAGAGAAAACATCAAACTCGATGGTGAAAAGCTGAAAGCATTTCCTCTAAGATTAAGAACAAGACAATAATGTCCACTCTTGCCACTGTTATTTAACATAGTACTGGAATTCCTAGCCACAGAAACCAGGCAAGAAAAAGGAATAAAAGGAATCCAAATTGGAAAGGAAAAAGTATAACAGTCATTGCTTGCAGATGGAATGTTACTATACATAGTTAACATTGCAAGAAAAAGAATAAAATATCTAGGAATAAACCTACCTAAGGAGACAAAAGACCTGCATGCAGAAAATTATAAGACACTGATGAAAGAAATTAAAGATGATACAAATAGATGGAGAGATATACCATGTTCTTGGATTGGAAAAATCAACATTGTGAAAATGAATCTACTACCCAAAGCAATCTACAGATTCAATGCAATCCCTATCACACTACCAATGGCAGAAATAGGACAAAAAATTTCACAATTTGCACGGAAACACAAAAGACCCCGAATAGCAAAAGCAATCTTGAGAACGAAAAATGGAGCTGGAGGAATCAGACTCCCTGACTTCAGACTATACTACAAAGATACAATAATCAAGATAGTATGGTACTGGCACAAAAACAGAAAGATAGATCAATGGAACAGGATAGAAAGCCCAGAGATAAACCACGCACATATGGTTACCTTATATTTGATAAAGGGGGCAAGAATATACAGTGGAGAAAAGACAGCATCTTCAATAAGTGGTGCTGGGAAAACTGGACAGGGACATGTAAAAGTATGAGATTAGAACACTCCATAACACCATACACAAAAATAAACTCAAAATGGATTAAAGACCTAAATGTAAGGACAGACACTATCAAACTCTTAGAGGAACACATAGGTAGAGCACTCTATGACATAAATCGCAGCAATATCCTTTTTAACCACCCTCCTAGAGAAATTGAAATAAAAACAAAAGTAAACAAATGGGACCTAATGAAACCTAAAAGCTTCTGCACAGGCAAGGAAACCATAATCCAGAGCAAAAGACAACCCTCAGAATGGGAGAAAATATTTGAAAATGAAGCAACTGACAAAGGATTAATCTCCAAGATTTACAAGCAGCTCATGCAGCTCAATAAAAAAAAAAAAATAACCCAATCCAAAAATGGGCAGCATACCTAAATAGACATTTCTCCAAAGAAGATATACAGATTGCCAACAAACACATGAAAGAATGCTCAACATCATTAGAGAAATGTAAGTCAAAACTACAATGTGATATCATCTCACAGTGGTCAGAATGACCATCATCAAAAAATCTAGAAACAATAAATGCTGGAGAGGGTGTGGAGAAAAGGGAACCCTCTTCCACTGTTTGTGGGAATGTAAATTGATACAGCCACTATAGATAACAGTATGGAGGTTACTTAAAAAACCAAAAATAGAACTACCATATGACACAGCAATCCCACTACTGGGCATATACTCTGAGAAAACCATAATTCAAAAAGAGTCATGTACCAAAATGTTCATTGCAGCTCTGTTTACAATAGCCAGGACATGGAACCAACCTAAGTGTCCATCATCGGATGAATGGATAAAGAAGTTGTGGCACATATATACAATGGAATATTACTCAGCCATAAAAATAAACGAATTTGAGATATTTGTAGTGAGGTGGATGGACCTAAAGTCTGTCATACAGAGTGAAGTAAGTCAGAAAGAGAAAAACAAATACCATATACTAACACATATATATGGAATTAAAGGGGGAAAAAAAGGTCACAAAGAACCTAGGGGTAAGACAGGAATTAAGACACAGACTTACTAGAGAATGGAGTTGAAGATATGAGGATGGGGAAGGGTAAGCTGTGACAAAGTGAGAGAATGGCATGGACAAATATACACTACCAAATATAAAATAGATAGCTACTGGGAAGCAGCTGCATAACACAGGGAGGTCAGCTCGGTGGTTTGT
Source organism: Mesoplodon mirus (assembly GCF_964341445.2). NCBI lineage: Eukaryota > Metazoa > Chordata > Mammalia > Artiodactyla > Ziphiidae > Mesoplodon > Mesoplodon mirus. The sequence goes on along the minus strand of NC_138983.1, from coordinate 113,227,669 downwards.
GACCACCTAGAGGGGTGGGATAGGCAGGGTCGGAGGGAGGGAGATGCAAGAGGGAAGAGATATGGGAACATGTGTATGTGTATAGCTGATTCACTTTGTTATAGAGCAGAAACTAACACACAATTGTAAAGCAATTATACTCCAATAAAGATGTTAAAAAAAAAGAAAATCCCAAATATAACACCAGAAAACTGAGAGCTCATCAATGAATTTGGCAAAGTTGCAGAATACAAAATTTATTTACAGAAATCTGTTGCATTTCTGTACACTAACAATGAACAATTAGAAAAAGAAATTAAGGAAAAAATCTCTTTTACCATCACATCAAAAAGAATAGAATACCTAGGAATAAACCTACCTAAGGAGATAAAAGACCTGTACTCAGAAAACTATAACACTGATGGAAGAAACTGAAGATTACACAAAAAAATCGAAAAATATATCATGTTCATGCACTGGAAGAATTAATATTGTTAAAATGACCATACTACTCAAGGCAATCTAAAGATTCAATGAACTCCCTATGAAAATATTCCTGACATATTTCACAGGCAAGAACAAATAATACTAAAATTTGTATGGACCCAGAAAGCACCCCAAATATCCAAAGCAATCTTGAGAAAAAAATAAATAAATAGAGTTTGAGGTATCATGCTCCCTGGCTTAGACTATAATACTAAGCTATAGTTATCAAAACAGCATAGTACTGGCACAAAAACGAACACACAGATCATTGAAATAGAACAGAGCCCAGAAATAAACATACAAACTTATGGTCAGTTAATCTAAAACAAAGGAGACAACATTATACAAAGGGGAAAACACAGTTTCTTCAATAAGTAATGCTGGGAAAACTGAACATTTACATGTAAAACAGTGGAATTAGAACATTTTCTCACACCAAATAAAAAAGTAATTTCAAAATGAATTAAAGGCCTAAATGTAAGACCTAAAACCTTGAAACTCCTGGAATAAAACATTGGCAGAACACTCTCTGACATAAAGTGTAGCAATTTTTTAAATCTGTTTCCTAAGGCAGGAGTCCCTAACCCCCAGGCTGTGGACCAGTACAAGTCCACAGCCTGTTAGGAACTGGGCTGCACAGCAGGAGGTGAGTGGTGGACAAACGAGAGAACCTTCATCTGCCACTACCCATCACTCCTCATCACTCACATTACCACCTGAACCATTGCTTGCATCACGCCTGAACCATCACTCTCATTAACGCCTGAACAAACCCCTGCCCCACCATCCATGGAGCAATTTTCTTCCATGAAACCAGTCCCTGGTGGTAAAAAGGTTGGGGACGGCTGTCCTAAGACAAAAGAAATAAAAGCAAAAATAAAGAAATGGGACCTAATTAGACTTAAAAGGTTTTGCACAGTGAAGGAAACCATGGACAAAATGAGACGACAACCTACTGAATGGGAAAAATTATTTGTACATGATGTGACCAATAAGAGCTTAATAACCAAAATATACAAACAGCTCATACAACTCAGTATAAAAAAATCAAACAACCCAGTTAATAATTAGGCAGAAGACCTGAGTAGAAAACATACAGATGGCTAACAGGCACATGAAAAGATGTTCAACATAGCTAATTATCAGAGAAATGCAAATTAAAGCCACAATGAGATATCTCCTCTCACCTGTCAGAATGGCTATCATCAAAAAGACAACAAATAAGTGTTGGTGAGGATGTGGATAAAAGCGAAACTTAGTACACTCCTTTAGGGTAATAAATTGGTAAACCACTGTGGAAAACAATGTGAAGTTTCCTCAGAGAACCAAAAATGCAACCTCTATATCATCCAGCAACCCCACTCCTGGCTATATATCTGAAGAAAATAAAACAGTAATTTGAAAATATACACATACGTCAATGTTTATAGCAGCCTTATTTGCAGTAACCAAGATATGGAGACAACTTGTCCAACAACATATGAATGGATAAAGAAGATATGATATATGTATATATACATACATACACAATGGAGTACTACTTAGCCATAAAAAATAATGACATTTTGCCATTTGTAAAACATGGATGAACTTGGAGGGTATTATGCTAAATGAAATAAGTCAGACAGAGAAAGACAAATACTCTATGTTACCACTGATATGTGGGGCCCCCAAAACAGAACAAGCTAGTGAATATAACAGAAAGGACTCAGACTCACAGATATAGGGAAAAACTAGCAGTTTTCAGTGGGACAAGCAGTATAAGGGCAAGGCATTAAGAAGTACAGACTACTATGTATAAGATAAATAAACTACCAGGTTATAATGTACAGCATAGGGAAGATAACAAATATTTTTTAATAGCTATTGAAGGAATATAATCTATAAAAGTTTTGAAACAATATGTTGTACAGTTAGGACTAATATATTGTAAATCAGTGATACCTCAATATAAATAAATAAATAAGAAAATATTTAAAAATATGTTTACCAAAAAAAAATACTACATTCTTGTCCCGAAGTTGACTTTAATTAGTTTCCTAAGGCTGGGCAAGTCACTTTTCCTGTGTCATCCATTCATTCAACACTTTTTTCTTGAAGGCTTCCTTGTGGATCATGATGGACTGTGGAAGAAACACACCTGGCCCTAGCCTTCATGGAGCTGATCTTATAGAGGGTAAGACAGAGACTAAAGAATTGACTGAAGAGAGAAATAAATACATACACAGATTGTGTAAAGTGTAATAAAAAGCATTTGATGTGAAAGAATATTTGAGATTTGGATTCCTGGTTTATTTCACCAGTCCTAGAAGACTTATCTGAGGAAGCAAAATTTAAGCTCATACCCATAGTATGACTGAACATTATGTGCAAAGAGCAAAAGGGAAAGTATAACAGGCTTGAGGTTCTTAGTATGGCTGGAATGCAGTCAAAGGGGAGAAGGGTAGAGTGGAACTTAAGAGCTAGACACAGCCCAGATCATCTGAGGTCTTATAAACATGCTAAGAATTTTGATATGTATCCTAAGTGAAATGAGAAAATTACCAAAAAATATTAAGGAGAAGAATGGCATAATCAAATTTGTATTTTTGAACTTTACTGGGACTGCAGTATACACAGTGAATTGGTAGAATAAGATGCAGCAGTTAGAAAAAAGAGACTAGATTGTACACACTGAAATATAGATAGATCTCTAAAAACCGTAATACTGAGTGAAAAAGAAAAGACAAAATGCATTCCATAGTGAAATGTCATTTATATAATGATGGTCTGATCACAACACAAATTTTGGATACATATTAAACACCTTAAATTGTTGCTCTTGAAAGACTGCATAGGAATGGTGACAGAGGGAGGGGTTAAGGGAATAAATAACTGAATAAAACAAAACAGGGGCCTCACATGGACCAGTGATGATAGAAAATTATGAGTATGATTAACAGGAAACCCTGTAACTTAGTTCCTCCTTTGGCATGCACATAGGGAGTAGTATTTGAGATGAATCTTAGTGGATGAGTAGGGTTTAGATAGAAAAGATGAAAAGTGTTATTTCTGGAACAGCATGAATAAAGCAAATATTTGCAAAATGCAGTGAATGTTTGAGAAGAGAGTTTCAGTTTAGTTTGGCTAGAATATAATTTTAATAATAGTAAAGGGGAGAGGAAAAAGATTGAAAATAGGTTGAGTGTAGATATTGATAACTTTGCAGCCCTAAGGAGTTGAACTTCTGTTTAGTGATAAATTGTACACCATTGTTTGTAAACAAGAAAGTGATTGAAAATTTAAGAGTGTGTTACATTTAAAAATTGCATAGGACAGATTGAATAGGGAGAGGGTAGGGGAGGAATTGAATGTAAAGACACCAGGTAAAAGATTCACAAAGTAGTCTAGGAAAACTTAACCAGACAGAAAACTAACATAGAAGTCCAAGATAAAGATTATAAGGACTTAACCATGCATTTCCAGGAATAATTGGAAAAATCAGAAGTGAGAGTGTGGAAATACCATTATCAGGCTTGGCTACAAACAGGAGGTGTTGAGGTGAGGAAAGGGACAAAGCCAAAAAACTCATAACCAAGGGAATTGTGATCTCTTTAACAGAAAAGAGAATTAAAATATGTAGATTGAAATTCAATTTTGCACATGTTGACTATGTAGTGCTAGAAGAATATCCAGGTAAAGGTATTTAAAGGATAAGGGAAATACAAGATGAGAGTTAATGAACCAGAGGACAAATATGAGAGATAATAAAGAGTAATTGGTAAGATCACTGGAGTACATCAAACTTGCTTTTAAATTGGTGGTGATGGGACTTACCTGGTGGCACAGTGGTTCAGAATCCTCCTGCAAATGCAGGGGACCCTGGTTAGATCCTTGGTCCTGGAAGATTCCACATGCTGCAGAACAACTGAGCCCATGCACCACAACTACTGAGTCTGTGCTATAGAGCCCACAAACCAAAACTACTCAAGCCAGTGCACCACAACTACTGAAGCCCGTGTGCCTAGAGCCCATGCTCCACACAAGAGAAGCCACCGCAATGAGAAGCCCATGCAGCAATGAAGAGTAGCACCCTCACCACAACTAGAGAAAGCCTGCACATAGCAACAAAAAACCTAACGCAGTCAAAAAATATAAATAAATAAATAAATATAAATAAATAAACATATATATATATATATAAATTTAAATAAGTAAATAAATTGGTGGTGACAATTTTGCATTGTGTGTTATAAACACACAATTTTGCATTGTGTGTTATAAACACACAATTTTGCATTGTGTGTTATAAAAATTGCCTTTTATAAACTTTTTCAGTTTATCCACTTAATATATAAAGGTTGTTTTAGCACCTATTAAATGTAGGACAACACCAGGAGCTGAAGATGAAGGAGTGAAGAATGAAACAGTCACTTTTATAGTTGGAGGTTTTTGCATTCAGTATTTATTGAGCACCTCCTTCACTGTGCAGAAGGACTGGGCAGGGTAGATGAATAAAATATGCCCTGTGCTGTGTCATGAGTACAAGTAGAATGTTAGGGACATCAAGGGAAAGGAGACCCTAGAGAGAATACTGGAGCTGGACTTTGAGGAATGATTAGAAGTCCATCAAACAAAGTATATTCATATATATTAACAGTTCCTTTAATTCCAATCTCAACTCTATGAGTGTCAAATAAATAGCACATGTTAGAGGTAAGCTTTTTGGGGTATATTTTGAGCTATCCAGCAAGATGAGTAAAAGGCTAGTTTGGTAGTTCTGTCAATCCTTGTGTTCCTCTTCCTAATTTCACTGATTTGTTTGAAGTATGTCTTTTTATTTAGCTCTTGGTGGAAGAACAAAGGTATTCCTTGAGAATATTGATTTTTCAAGAGTGTGAAGGGTGTGTTGTGTTTGCCAAACAAAATACATGATTTCTAACACATTATGACTAATTCAGGCAAATATATTATTTAAAGATAAGTCTTCATTTCATTCTGTCTCTATAGAGGTGGATTCAGTAAACAGGTTAAAGCAAACATCCTCTGTCAACTAATTTTTCAATGTTTTAACGAGTGGCAGACATTCCTTTTTGACAAAAAAAGCTTTCATTCTTTCAGACGCCAATGAATACAAATGCACAAGAAAAACTTTTTTACTTAGATTCATAGTGTTTGATATTCATATACTCTAAAGGATTTAAATTTTAGCTGAATTTAAAACTAATAGTCAACATTTAAAAATTAAGTCTTACTCCCCAAATTAAGTGCTTTAGTTTGCATACCATGCATTGTGCTTCCTAAGAAAACAGGCATTTTATTTTCCACTTAACTATCTACTTCCTCCTGTTGATCAGTGTTGGTAGGTCATCAGAAATGAGTCAATATTTTTAAGGAACCTCCATACTGTTTTCCACAGTGGTTGTATCAGTTTACATTCCCACCAATAGTGCAGGAGGGTTATGTTTTCACCACGCACTTTCAAGCTACTGGGCATATATCCTGAGAAATACATAATTCAAGAAGAGACATGTACCACAGTTCATTGCAGCACTATTTACAATAGCCAGGATATGGAAGCAACCTAAATGTCCATTGACAGATGAATTGATAGAGAAGATGTGGCACATATATACAATGGAATATTACTCAGCCATAAAAAGAAGCAAGACTGAGTTATTTGTAGTGAGGTGGGTAGACCTAGAGTCTGTCATACAGAGTGAAGTAAGTCTGAAGAGAAAACAAATGCCATATGCTAACATATATATGGAATCTTAAAAAAAAAAAAGTATGGATGAACCTTGTTGCAGGGCAGGAATAAAGATGTGGACATAGAGAATAGACTTGAGGATACGGGGTGGGGGGGGGAAGCTGGGGCAAAGTGAGAATACCTTTGACATATATACACTACCGAATGTAAAATAGTTAGCTAGTGGGAAGCAGCAGCATAGCACAGGGAGATCAGCTCAGTGCTTTGCGATAACCTAGAGGGGTGGGATAGGAAGGATGGGAGAGAGGCTCAAGAGAGAGGGGATATGGGGACATATGTATGCATATGACTGATTCACTTTGTTGTACAACAGAAACTAACACAGGATTGTGAAGCAATTATACTCCAATAAAGATCTACTAAAAAAAATGAGTCAAGGACACCCTGCTTTGGTATCCATGCAAATAGGATTCAATTATGTCCAATGAGTTTCCAAAACTTGCATAAGTCATTAATTTGAAAAACATGAAAATCAATGCCAGGGAATTTGGAGATGATGTCAAAGACATTTTAAAATTAATCCCATTTAATCTTCTATTGTTAATACTCAGAAAATTCCTAATGCAGCTAATTTTAACCTTGAACCATAATTTATACAATAAAAACACAACTTGTAAAAAAAAAGCACAACTTGTTAACTTCATTATTTTATTTCTAGTATAATTTTGACTAAAATTTAACATTTCTTTAGATTAAAATATAACTATATTAGACAGCAAATGTGAATCAAATTAAATATGCCAGTAAAGTATGCCTAAGTTATCTCATTAAATGCTTTACTCCCCTCCAATTCATGTTTTGTTTGTGAACATATAAGTGGAGGCTCATTCTCTACATGCATGGGGCAATTTCTTCCATTTATTTGGAAAAGGTTTAGCTGTACCTATCCGCACAATTACATAATTATTTATCTTATGCCTTCAAATATTTTAAAATTTTATTTATCAGTATCAAAGGCCAGTTGATCATCCATTAAATTCAAGGCCCTATACAAGTCATTGGGTATTGAAACATGTCAGCAATCTATGAACTTGATAAGCTCATAATATGTAAAATATATTTTTTTGTATTAACAATTATCACTATAGCGAATTGATCACTTATGATGCTAAGTGTTTATTTCTTCCTTTTTATAGATGAAATAATCAATTATCTTTATTACACACATTCTCTTCTCCCATCTTTTTTATAATCACTCTTACATTAGTCTCTCTGTCCTATCACTCCACCAAAAATGCTCTTGTCTATATTAACAGTGATCTCCACCTTACCAAATCTACTGTTGAGTTGTCAAGCCTCATCTTTCTTGACCCAGCTACAGCATATGACACAGTTTATAATACTCCTTTCTTTAAAATACTTTATTCAGTTCACTTATATTCCAAGCCTACATATTTTCCTGAGTTTTTCGGTAATCCTCTGGCTGAGTCTTCCTCATCTCCCTTACTACTAACTGTTAAGATGATGCAGTTCTTTCCGTTCCTAAACCTTTTTGTTTGTTTGTTTCTCTTTCTATATTCACCCCCTTGGTTATTTTATTTACTATTATAGTATACATACATATACATATATACATTTGATGATTCTCAGATTCATATCTCTACTCTTGAACTCCAGCTGTGTATATCAACTATATATTTAATATCTCCACTTTTCTGTCTAGTAGAAGTTTCAGCCTTACCATGTTCATAGTAAGCTTTTGTTGTTTTCTTTTACCTTCCTCTCAAAGAAGCCCTCCAGTTGTCTCCTTTGTCAGTAATTGACAACTTGATCCTTCTATTTCATCCAGTAAATTCCTTGAAAACATCCTTGACGCTAAGATTTCTCTCAAATGTCACATCTAATCAATCTATTAGCTATACCTGCCTTTAAAAAAACATGCAAAATCTGAACTTTTCTTATCTCCTCTATTTCTACATATCTGGTCTAAAATGGAATCATCTTTCTTCAAGATTTTTGTTTGTTTGTTTGCTTGCTTTTTGTTTTTGTTTTTGTTTTGCAGTACACGGGCCTCTCACTGCTGTGGCCTCTCCCACCATGGAGCATAGGCTCCAGACGTGTAGGCCCAGTGGCCATGGCTCATGGGCCCAGCCGCTCCATGCCATGTGGGATCCTCCCAGACCAGGGCACGAACCCATGACCCCTGCACTGGCAGGCGGACTCCCAACCACTGTGTCACCAGGGAGGCCCTTTCTTCAGGATTTTTGCAGTTTGTTTCACTCTACTTTCATCTCCATCCTTTATTATGTTCTACTTTCAAATCAGTTAAGAGTTATTCTTCTAAAATTTAGTTGGATGATGTTGCTGATCTACTTAAAAGCCTCAGGTGGCTCCAGAGTTCATTCAGTTAAAACCAAAGCCCCTGCAGTGACTTCAACTTCTCCCACTCTGCCTCAACATCACTCTTCTCCAACCTCACACCAGGCTCACTCCTACCAGATATATACCACCTGTGTATTGACTCTGTCCTTTCTCCCTGGAATGCTTATCCCCAGATATCAACATGCTCTACTGCTTACTTCCTTCAAGTCTCTGCTCAATGTCTGGCTGAACCAAAGTCAAAGATAAATGAAGCCAGCAGTAGTTAAAGTGGTAAGGATATACTTTAATCAGTAAAAGACTATTGCAGTAGGGAATGGAGTCTAGAGTGAACTGAAATCAGCTTTGATTTTTACAGAGTTGACTGAGCGTTTCAAAGGGAGAATGGGGGCAAAGGTGTTGATGGTGGTGAAAGGGGCCTCAGTAGAGTCAAGGAAGTTAAAAATTACAAAAAAAAAATGGAAGGAGGGGTCAGTCTATGTGAAACTCCTCTGGGTTCACTAACTGATGTTTCTAGAGTTTAGACTCCCACTCGCTCACAGAGGCTGGAAAACAGGGTCACACTCTTCAGGTGTTGGTTGGAAGGAGGAGTAAATTCTTTTGGTAACATTGAGTTTTCTTAGGCAGGCACCTTAAGAGGGGCTAGAATCACCAAAATGATTAGGTCTTGAGACTGTTAGAAGGTATGTTAGTGTTTCGCTTAAGGTTTTAGAGGCCAAGGTTGAGGCTTAGTCAAGAAGGGGGCTCAGAGGAACCTGGCTAGAGTTTGGAGAATAAGATAATCTTACCACCAGTGCTGTCTTTAGTATAGGGATGATTATTATCCACTACTGAAGCAAGATACTTCTGAAAATTCTACTCCCTAAAGTTTCTACCTGGAAACTCTCTCAAGGAATGGGAAATCATTGGACTCACCTCATTTTTCTCCAGCAAGTCAAAGATCACTGTCCTTAAGTTTCAGATGTCCTATCTTGAAACTATTATTTTGTATACCCTGTGTTTGTGTATATTTGTCTCAGGGAGGAGGGTAAATCCAGTTCCTGTTAGTCCTTCTTTGTTCTATTCCTTGTTCTTAAATCTCTATCATGTGATATTAATATAGCCAGTTCAGCATTCTTTTGATTTGGCATTTGCATGATATATTATTCCACCCTTTGGTTTTTTGCTTCTATACCTGTAAACCTCACCCATGCCTAAGCCCCGCCCCCACAATCAAGGCCTTTTCCTGGCTTTTGTTTTTTCTCCTCTTTTTTGCTGTTGTGGTTCTGTTTTACTTTCTGGTTGTTGTTTCATCTATTTTTTTTCTTTTTTCTAATATATCTGTTAGTTTTCTAATTTTATTTTATTTTTTACTCTTTGTTATTGTTCTGCTCCATTTTTTTTTTCCTGCCACCCCATGTGGTTTGTGAGATCTTGGTTTACGAGATGGGAGTCAAGCCTGGGGCACCTGCTGTGGGAGCTCAGAGTCCAAACCACAGGACTAAGAGAGAACCTTGGACCCCAGGAACTATTCATCAGAGTGAGGTCTCCTGGAGGTCCTCTTTTCAACAGCAAGACCCAGCTCTACCCCACAGCCTACCCAACAGGAAGCCTCAGGCCAAAAAAACAGTAAGACAGGAACACAATCACACCCGTCAAAAAAAAAAAAAATGAGATGACAAAAAAATACGTAACAGATGAAGGAGCAAGGTAAAAACCTACAAGACCAAATATATGAAGAATAAATATGCAACCTACCTGAAAAATAACTCAGTGGAATGATAGTTAAGATGATCCAGAATCTCAGAAATACAGTGGAGGCGCGAATCAAGAAAATACAAGAAATGTTTAACAAAGATGTAGAAGAACTAAAGAACAAACAGAGATGAACAACAAAAAAACTGAAATGAAAAGTACACTAGAAGGTATCAATAACAGAATAACTGAGGCAGAAGGACAATGACGTGAGCTGGAAGACAGAATCGTGGAAATAACTGCCTTGGAACAGAATAAAGAAAAAAGGATGAAAAGAATTGAAGACAGCCTAAGAGACCTCTGGGACAACATTAAACACACCAATATTTGAATTATAGGGGTCTCAGAAGAAGAAGAGAAAAAGAAATGGTCTGAGAAAATATTCAAAGAGATTAAAGTGAAAAACTTCCTTAACATGGGAAAGGAAATATTCACCCAACTCCAGGAAGTGCAGAGTCACAAATAGGATAAACCCTAGGAGAAACACACCAAGATACATAATAATCAAACTAACAAAAATTAAATTCAAAGAAAGAATAATAAAAGCAGCAAGGGAAAAGCAAAAAATAACATACAAAGGAACCCCATAAGGTTATCAGCTTATTTTTCAGCTGAAACTCTGCAGGCCAGAAGGGAGAGGCAGGATAAACTTATAATGATGAAAGGGGGAAAACTACAACCAAGATTACTCTACCCAGCAAGGATTTCATTCAGATTCGACAGAGAAATCAAAAGCTTTACAGACAAGCAAAAGCTAAGAGAATTCAGCACCAAACCATCAAGTGCTAAAGGAACTTCTCTAGGCGGGAAACACAAGAGAAGAAAAAGACCCACAAAAACAAACCCAAAACAATTAAGAAAATGGTAATAGGAACATAAAAATCAATAATAACCTTGAATATAAATGTATTAAATGCTCCAACTAAAAGACACAGACTGATGGAATGGATACAAAACAAGACCCATATGTATGCTGTCTAAAGAGACCCAATTCAGACATAGGGACACACACAGACTGAAAGTGACAGGATGGAAAAAGATATTTCATGCAAATGGAAATCACAAGAAAGCTGGAGTAGCAATACTTGTATCAGATAAAATAGACTATAAAATAAGGACTGTTACAAGAGATAAGGAAAGACACTACATAGTGATCAAGTGATCTATCTAAGAAGAAGACTTAACAACTATAAATATTTATGAACCCAACATAGGAGCACATCAATACATAAGGCAAATGCTAACAGCCATAAAAGGGGAAATTGACAGTAACACAATAATAGTAGGGGACTTTAAAACCGCACTTACAACAATGGACAGATCGTCCAAACATAAAATAAATAAACAAACAAAAGCTTTAAATGACACTATAAACCAGATAGATTTAATTGATATATAGGGCATGCTACCTGAAATTGGCAGAATACACTTTCTTCTCAAGTGCACATGGAATATTCGACAGGATAGGTCACATCTTGAGTCACAAATCAAGTTTCAGAAAATTTAAGAAAATTGAAATTGTTTCAAGCATCTTTTTGGACCACAATGCTTGAAAACAACAATAACAAAGATCAATAAAACTAAAAGTTAGTTCACTGAGAAGGTAAACAAAATTGATAAGCCTTTAGCCAGCTCATCAAGAAAAAAAGGGAGAGGATGCAAATCAATAAAATTAGAAATGAAAAAGGAGAAATCACAAATGACACTGCAGAAATAGAAAGGACTATAAGAGACTAATACAAACAACTATATGCCAATAAATTGGACAACCATGAAGAAATGGACAAATTATTGGAAAGGTACAATTTTCCAAGACTGAACCCAGAAGAATTAGAAAATATAAACAGACTTATCACAAGTAATGAAATTGAAACTGTAATTTAAAATCTTCCAAAAAAAAAGCACAGGACCAGGTGGCTTCACAGGTGAATTCTATCATACATTTAGAGAAAAGCTAAGACCTATCCTTCTCAACTCTTCCAAAAATTGCAGAGGGAGGAATACTCCCTAATTCATTCTATGAGGCCACTATCACCCTGATACCAAGAGCAGACAAAGATATCACAAAAAAAGAAAATTACAGACAAATATCACTGATAAATATACATGCAAATATCCTCAACAAAATACTAGCAAACAGAATGTAGCAATACATTAAAAGGGTCATACACCATGATCAAGTGGAGTTTATCCCAGGAATGCAAGGATTCTTCAATATATGCAAATCAATCAATGTGTCACACCATATTAACAAATTAAGAAATAAAAACCATACGATCATCTCTAGATGCAGAAAAAGCTTTTGACAAAATTCAACGCCTCTTTATGATAAAAACTCTCCAGAAAGTGGGTATAGAAGGAACATACCTCAACATAATGATGGCCATATATGAGAAACCCACAGGAAACATCATTCTCAATGGTGAAAAAATGAAAGCATTTCCACTAAGATTAGGAACAAGATAAGGATGTCTGGCCAATCTCACCACTGTTATTCAACATATTTTTTGAAGTCATAGCCACAAAAATCTGAGAATAAAAAGAAATGAAAGGAATACAAATTGGAAAAGAAGTAAAACTGTCACTGTTTGCAGATGACATGATACTATACATAGATACTCCTAAAGATATCACCAGAAAAATACTAGAGCTAATCAATGAATTTGGTAAATTTGCAGGATATAAAATTAATGCACAGAAATCTCTTGCTTTCCTATACACAAATAACAAAACATCAGAAAGAGAAATTAAGGAAACAATCCCATTTTCCACTGCAACAAAGAGAATAAAACACCTGGGAATAAACCTACCTAAGGAAGCAAAAGACTTGTACTTAGAAAACTCTAAAACACTGATGAAAAAAATCAAAGATGATATAAATACATGGAGAAATACACCATGTTCTTGGACTGGAAGAATCAATATTGTGAAAATAACTATACTACCCAAAACAATCTACAGATTCAATGCAATCCCTATCAAACTACCAATGGCATTCTTCACAGAATTAGAGGAAAAAAAATTACAATTCATATGGAAACACAAAAGACCCCAAATAGCCAAAGCGGTCTTGAGAAAGAAAAATGGAGCTGGAGGAATCAGGCTCCCTGACTTCAAACTATACTACAAAGCTACAGTAATCAAGACAGTATGTACTGGCACAAAAAATGAAATATAGATCAATGGTACAGGCCTGAAAGCCCAGAGATAAAACCACTCACATATGGTCACCTAATTTATGACAAAGGAGGCAAGAACATACAATGGAGGAAAGACAGCCTCTTCAATAAGTGGTGCTGGGAAAACGGGACAGGTACATGTAAAAGAGTGAAATTAGAACACTACCTAACACCATACATAAAAATAAACTCAAAATGGATTACAGACCTAAATGTAAGACCGGACACTATAAAACTGTTAGAGGAAAACATAGGCAAAACACACTTTTATATATACCACAGCATGATCTGTTTTGATCCCCTTCCTAGAGTAATGAAAATAAAAACAAAAATAAACAAATGGGACCTAATTAAACTTAAAAGCTTTTCCACAGAAAAGGAAACCATAAAAAAGATGAAAACACAACCCTCAGAATGGGAGAAAATATTTGCACATGAAACAACAGACAAAGGATTAATCTCCAAAATATACAAACAGTTCATGGAGCTCAATACCATAAAAACAAACAACCCAATTAAAAAATAGGCAGAAGATGTAAATAGTCTTTTCACCAAAGAAGACTTACGGATGGCCAACAGGCACATGAAAAGATGCTCAACATCATTAATCATTAGAGAAATACAAATCCAAACTACAATGAGGTATCACCTCACACCACTCAGAATGGCCATCAACAAAAAATCTACAAACAATAAATGCTGGAGAGAATGTAGAGAAAATGAACCCTTTTACACTGTTGGTGGGAATGTGAATTGATACAGCCACTATGGAGAACAGTATGGAGGTTCCTTAAAAAACTAAACATAGAACTACCATATGACCCAGCAATCCCACTACTGGTCATATACCCTGAGAAAACCATAATTCAAAAGGACCCATGTACCCCAGTGTTCATTGCAACACTATTTGCAATAGCCAGGACATGAAAACAGCCTAAATATCCAATGACAGATGAATGGATAAAGAAGATGTGGTACATATATACAATGGAATATCACTCAGCCATAAAAAAGGAACAAAATTGGGTCATTTGTAGACATGTGGATGGACCTAGAGTCTGTCATACAGAGTGAAGTAAGCCAGAAAGAAAAAAAAACAAATATCATATATTTATGCATATATGTGGAATCTAGAAAAATGGTACAGATGAACCTATTTACAGAGCAGGAATAGAGACATAGATGTAGAGAATGGACATGTGGACACAGGGGGTGAAGGGGAGGGTGGGACAAATTGGGAGATTAGATTTGACATAAATACACTACCATGGGGCTTCCCTGGTGGCGCAGTGGTTGAGAGTCCGCCTGCCGATGCAGGTGACACATGTTCGTGCCCCGGTCCGGGAAGATCCCACATGCCATGGAGCAGCTGGGCCTGTGAGCCATGGCCGCTGAGCCTGCACGTCCAGAGCCTGTGTTCTGCAATGGGAGAGGCCACAACAGTGAGAGGTCCGTGTACCGCAAAAAAAAAAAAATACACTACCATATGTAAAATAGATAGCTAGTGGGAAATTGCTGTATGGCACAGGGAGCTCAGTTTGGTGCTCTGTGACGACCTAGATGAGTGGGACTGGGACGGGTGGGAGGGAGGTCCTAGAGGAGTGGGGATATAGGTATACATATAGCTGATTCACTTCATTGTACAGCAGAAACTAACACAACATAGTAAAGCAATTATACTCCAATAAATAAATAAAATAAAATTCGTCTCTTGTAGATAGTATATAGCTGTTACATATTTGCCCCCCGCCAATCTGGCAATTTTTGCCTTTTAATTTACATGTTTTAAACCCTGTTGGTATTTTTGAATATATATTTGTCATTTTTTTCTAGTCATTTTCTACTTGCTCCATGAATTCTGTGTAGTTGTTCATTTTTTTCTGCCTTGTTTTGAATCAGTTAACTTTTATTCAATGGTTTCATTTTATTTCTACTCTAGGCTTATTAGTTATACCACTGCTTATTTTTCTTTTTTTAGTTATTGCCCTAGGGTTTACAATATACATCTTTAGTTTATTACTACCCAACTTTAAAAGGACATTATACTACCTTATTCACAATATAGAAAACTTACTTTTTTAACTCTGTCTCCCATTGTTTTCATTGAGTGTGATATCATTTTTATTTACGTTCATTAAGAACATCTCATTATTGTACTATTTGCAACTTAAATAATCAAATATCATTTCAAATAATTAGGGAGAGGAAAATATATTTTATATTTACCTTCATTTTAATCATTTTTGAAGTCATTATTTGTGTAGATTCAAATATCTGGTACACTCTTTGCTCTGCCTAAATAACATATATTCACATGTACATTATGCAAGTCTGCTGACAACTCTATTAGATTTTTTTTATCTTAAAAGTATGTATTTCACTTTCATTTAAAAATAATTAGGGCTTCCCTGGTGGCGCAGTGGTTGAGAGTCCGCCTGCCGATGCAGGGGACGCGGGTTCGTGCCCCGATCCCGGAAGATCCCACATGCCGCAGAGCGGCTGGGCCCGCGAGCCATGGCCGCGGAGCCTGTGTGTCCAGAGCCTGTGCTCCGCAACGGGAGAGGCCACAGCAGTGAGAGGCCCGCGTACAGCAAAAAAAAAAAAAAAAAAAAAAAAAAAAAAATTAATAGACTTTATTTTTAGAACAGTTTTATATTTCAAGAACAATTGCAAAAATACTACAGTGAGTTCTTATATATCCCATACCCAGTTTCTCCTCATTAACATGTTACATTACTGTAGTATATTGGGTACAATTAATGAACCAGTATCAATACAGTATTATTAAACAAAGTCCATAGTTTATTCATATTTTCTTACTTTTTACCTAATGTCCTTTTCTGTTTCAGGATTCATTACAGAATATCCAGAATATTGCATTTCATTTAGTTGTCATATCCCCTTGGTTGTGACTTTTTTTCAGATTTTTCTTGTTTTTGATGACTTAAAAGTTTTAAGGAATATTGGTCTCTTTTTTTCTTCTATGGGAAGTAAAATACTTTTGTTTCAGAATATGAATATATATATATATATATATATATATATATATATATATATATATATATATATATGAAGTGTATATATATACACTTCATATATATATGAAGTATATATCACATATTTTATTTCAGAATATATACATAAATATAATGAAGTAAGCACTCTAAACATTTAACATTAAAGTATTTGAATATGAAAAGCAATATCTTTATTCATTTGAAACATACTGAAAATTATACATAGTGTAGTTGATAGAGCATGTATTAAAGTTGATAGGATAATATATGTTGGGTGATATAATTTGTCTTTAACGATGGAATGAAATAAACCTAGAGTTATGCCTTTCAACATTCCTTATATAATCCCTGAGAAACTACTATACAAAGGATGCTAAATAATGTTTACCATTTAAAGTTATGATATATAGTATATGCTCTCAAGTCCTTCACACATAGTCTAAAAGAGGAAATATACATAGACCTATGATTATAACAGAGTATAGTGATTCCACATTAGAAGTTAAGTACAAAATATAGTGACAACCCAAAGGAGGAAGTAACCAACTGTATTTGAGGTGAAAAATTCAAGATTAAACTTTAAGGTCTTGAAGGATAGATAGTTGGTTATTAGGCATAAAGTGAATGAGTATTTAAAGCAGAAGATGCAGCTTGTATGGAGTGAAGTACAATGTGTTTGAAAAATTATAGGCAGTTTGTTAGAACCATATTAGTGAATTTGGATTTTAACACCATTAGGTGTTGAGGTATTGAATAATTTTAGTAGGGAATCACATAGTTGATTTACTCTTCAGGAAGTCCACTAATGGAAGATGACTAGGAGGTAAAAGATACTAGAAAGGAGAGCTCCCAGGAGCCAAGTATAGTATTCCAATGAAAAGATGTAAAAAAGCCTGAACTAGAGCCCTGGTGCTGGGAATCAACAAGTGAAGATAGATGTGAAGCTCCTTAAAGCTCCTTAAAAGATAAAACTGACAGGACTCAGTACTTTATTAATTGTGTAAAGCTGAAAAAAGTAATCTAAGATAACACCCAATTTTGTCCCAAACTGAATAGTTGGTAGTTCTAATAATTAAGAGAAGGGACCTGGGAGAAGTAAAAGGGGGAGGAAGAAGAGACATAAGAGGGAAAATAATGAGTTAGATTTTTGATGTGAAACACTCAGCTCATGTGAGGTTGACTTTGTGTATACAAGCCTGAAGATATGATGCAGAGTCAGGATTAAACATATAGCCTTAAACTCTTACAGAAATTACCTATTTCAGTCTCCTATCTGATGTGCTCATATTCTCTACCTTAGCTCAGTTTACCTTACCTATGTAGGTGAGCATTTGCTATCTAGTTTCAGTCCCAATGCTGTTGAATGGCTAGAGCTAGAAGACACAATAGCACATTGGAAAGTGATTTTTGAAACACTTTTTTTTTTCAAAGTTGGAGAAGGGAGAACATCACTAGACTCTCTGTTCATCCATTCTTTCTAATTTCATCCACCAGTGACACCTGAAGCTCTGAGGAATAGGGGTGTCAGGATTTATTAAGCATAAGAAGGCATGATTCTATGACAGCTCTATATCAACTTTTAGCAGGTATGTTGCTGCCCTGTAAGCTGGAGCTACACACGATTTCGTTCTCTCCCAAGTAGAAAGCAGATTAAGGAATTTTCAGACTTGGGCAAATGGTCAGGTTGATTACAACATTCGGTTTCCATGCCGGTCTCTCATTGTTGTGACCTAAGTTGCTGGCCAACATTCCCTTGCTGCAACTCTGGATTCCTGATCTTCTTCCTGTATCCTCCTCTTTCAGTTTCTATGAATTTCCAGATGTTTTGTTTTCTGCTTTGTTTCTCTGAGTTTGTGTGTTCTATATTCATGCCATTCTTCCCTAAACTGACCTTGAGAACATGGTGCTCACCCATACCTAGTCTCCACTGTAGTACTCAGATACTGCCTAGCAGACAAGCGCTCACTAGGTCAGTTCCCTACTCAGACCACACCCCATGATATGACTATGATATCAATTCTAACAGAAGCTGAAACTAGATGGTAGTGAAGAATGGGAATATTGGTGCAGTAATGTCAGTTGTTAGAGTCACAATTGTTTCTGGGTCACCACATTTCTATTTCATTTTTCATATTGCCCATGGAAGTAGTCAGTTCTACTTCTTTTGCCTAATATATGATTTTCCAGAAAAAAAATCTACTACATCTAAGAGAAATTATCTGCAGAAGTCATCGTATGAGTTGAGAGAGGTCTGACCCCTAAGGGAATACATTCCAAGTTATATTAATAAAATTGTAAATATAAAATGTGGAAATCCATAAACCCAGAAGTTTGATTTGGTATAGTAATATCATCAGAGTCAACTGTGGGTATATATTATACTGTATTACTAGTTAAATTATAAAATTTTCCTGAACATACTTGCAATGCAGTGTATTACCTTCTTACTCAGACATTCCTCTCACTTAACTTCTTTCTATGTCCATCATATTTAGCTTTTCCTAAAGTTTTTGGATTTCCTAGTGTCCCTCTTCCTAAATTTTGCTCCAAATTAAATATAAGATGCAACACGTATTCCATATTTGAGGTCATTTATTTCAAAAACATATATAATTAAATTATAGTATTACAAAGTGTTGATGTATTTAATAGTTTTAATAGTATTAATAGCTTTAGTATTATCATGTAATTTTCAAAGCATGTTCATACCTTTTCTTTTGTTTGATTCTCACAATGAAAAAAGTGAAATCTAGAGAATTAGAGAACACTAGGTCTACTAGGGCTGAATTTTCTGGGGAAAGACATCTGTTAGGTGTGTTTCCTGGAAGTCTAAGCCTAGCTGCCTGGAATAAACATACTTGGCTATTCTCTTTTCCTTTCCCCATAATAGGGTCAGTGAGGTGAGATCTTATTTATAGAGGAAAATGGTTCCAGGTAATTGAGTAGGTGGTTATAGTGGAGTTTGTTTGTAAACTTAGCCAAAGGTTTCACGTTTTATTCTCGAAGAGAGAGAGGGGGATACAGAGAGAGAGAGAGGGAGGGAGATTGATTTCTTTCATTATTTCTTCCTACCTATATCTTCCTACCCCAAAAATTGACATTATCTTTCCCTTAAACCATATTCTAATTTGATTCAGATATTAATTAATGTTTTCTTTTTATAAATTTCAATCAATTCTCATATGTGCTTTTTAAGGGGCTGTTTTTGTATTGTGACTGATTTATATGTGTTACTAATTATTGTGATGAATAACCTGTCAAAAACCATTCATATACAATACATGCCAGGCAAGCAAGACATTTTTTAAGTAAAAGGAAATCTGAGCAATCAATAACATTTAGTGGCTTATGTAATATTTGGATGAAGACTGTGTGTGTGTATGTATGTGTGTGTGTCTTATACACATATGCATACATATACATACACATACACATGCATATGTACACACATATACATAAATGTATATGTGTATTAATCTAAAGCCCTGAAACTATAATTACCTGTTAAATCATTTGGCTTATGAAATTCTTTATGCATTATTATGCCTCTAATTCTAAAATCTCAACATCAGTGAAGTATAAATAAGCAAGAGAGTATTCAGTAACACAACTTAGCAGTCAGGGGTTGGATGGCATTGAATGTCAGTGGAATGTCATTCCAGCAACATCTGGAAAAGTCCTATTCTTTGATCCTATGTCACAAGTAGACAATACTGTTTATGGAAAATTCAATCTCAAACAAGAAGTTTGACAAAAGAGAGAAATAAAAATGATCCACTTACCACTGACATATTCCTGATAGTCTTTTTTATTTTTTTTGTAATTTTTTGTAATTACAAAAAAAATTTTTTTGTAATGTAATTAAAAACATTACATATGCCTGACACACAATTGTAACTCAATAAATTAGAGTGAGGGAGGAGAGTTAAATTAGAGTTATTGTATTTATTGTAACTCAGTAAATTAGAGTTAAATTAGAGGAGAGTTAAAGAGAGAAATAAGGGCTTCCCTGGTGGCGCAGTGGTTGAGAGTCCGCCTGCCGATGCAGGGGACACGGGTTCGTGCCCCAGTCTGGGAGGATCCCACATGCCATGGAGCAGCTGGACCCGTGAGCCATGGCCACTGAGCCTGCGTGTCCGGAGCCTGTGCTCTGCAACGGGAGAGGCCGCAGCAGTGAGAGACCCGTGTACCACACACACACACACACAAAAAGAGAGAGAGATAAAAATGATCCACTTACCACTGACATATTCCTGATAGTCTTTTTATATACAAATGTAACATATGAAAAATATTACACATGCCTGACACACAGCAAATGTGTATGGTCAGCCCACTCAGGATGGCTGTTCTCTCACTCTCTCTACATGTCCTGCCCAACCAGTGCCTGCTTCACCTATACACTACTCACAGGACTGATCTTTCTACCTCCTTGTCCCAGGCCCCAGCTAGTGATTGTTCTTATCAAAGGGGTGGCAAGGGACATCGCCCTCTGCTGTTTTCCCTGGTAACTAATAAGCCAACCTGACCTAACTCCCCCTAAAACTGGCAATCTCCTCTTCCACCTGGGAGCAAAAACTGCTGCCATGTACTGCTGGCCATTCATTGCACACAGTAGGGTGTTGCTCCAAGACTTTGCTTCAGGCAGATAAGAGGCCCCATCTATTAAACCAGTGATGTCTCTGTTGCTGACTCTGGGCTCTTTCTTCAGTCTTAAAGCTGGGCAAGTGCAGTCCTTAGAGGCCTGTGGTGTGCAGCCCAACAAGGAGCACAAGACTGTGAGTTAGATGAAGGTAAAATCTCAGTTTCAATGTTTATCAATTATACAACTTTGGGCAATTTATTTAATCCATCTAATGTCTTATTTTTTTCTTCTGGAAAATGATATTAATAATGTCAGCCTCACAGATTTATTATAAAAATGAAATATTGAACATAAGTCATTACAATCTTTGGGTCACAAAGTGTCTCTTCCATCATCATCATCATCACTATCACCATTATCAGTATTTTTTACCTTTCATTTTTGATTAGGTATAGTCAGAAATCAGTTAAAAATGAAGAATACCAACACTGAGATACCTAAAAAGGGCATTATTAGAAAGCAAGATCAAGTTGCCATGCCAGAGTCAGAAACATGGGAAGATTAGGATATAATGTAATCAAGGAGGTAGAAAAAGACAGATTAGGAATGTGGGTGAACACTGTTGGAGAAGGTAAAGAGAAAATAAAGCGGGGACTCCACAAACTATAGGCAATGGCCATTGGGAGGCATAAGGCTTACATATCTAAAGTATTTATATGCAAAGACTATAATTTCCTTTTTGGTTCAGGCATATAACTTCAGTTTCTTTGTCTGCCTTCCTAACTAGCTAAGTAAATTTTAGAATCAGTAATATGAAATTACAATAAGGGTAGGAAAAATAATTCCAGGAAATAGGAGGGAAGGATACTGTAATGAATGAAGACATCTTGTTCATTCAGTAGTGTTCTACATTACATGTTACAATACTAATATGTAAACTCTAGGTGCTAGTACTTAAACTTAAGGTTTGGAAGAGAGGTGTACATTTTATTAATATTCACATATATTATTCATATATATATGAAAATGCCTCACATACTACTCATGTATTCATTTTGGCCTATTTGTATGCAAATGTAATATCTAAAGCTTGCAAATATATATGATATAATACATAGACATATTCCTTGAAAATAACCATACGGCCTGTTCTTTTCATTGACAATATGGAGCGAATAAGGCATTGAATTGAGTAGGCTGTTTTCTCTGAACAAAAAGACACCAGTACATATTTCCAAATCCACACGTTGGTGAATAAATAATTTAGATAGTTCTATGTTAGCCAAAAAATGGCCATAGTTCTAACCATTCAATACCAGGCCTCCTAGAGTTAATCTCTAGGACATTACTTCTATCATGTATTCCTATGAAAACTTAGCACTGAGCCAGGCACTTTACAGTTGTGTGATTAAGGGAGAAATGTACCCTCAAAGTAGGAAAATAGTACAATTCAGCCAAGGTAAGAATTTTTCCTTTTTCTGTACATCTTTCTTTTGAAAGTATAAGCTGTATAAAGGTGCCTTTAACTGCCACTATATACCCTGATTCTGATGCACACTTAATGGAAAGTAAAAATTAACTGGAAAATTCAATCTACTCAACAGCCACCTTTCTTCCCATGGAGAGTAAGTCCCATACAAAGTGACTTATTATTTTCATTATATACAAGTGACTATATCTATAAACATACTTTCTTTCTGTTAATAAAAGGATGTTAGAATCCCAAAAGAATCTAAGGTCATTGCTTTTAATAAATACAGCAGCCTGTAATGATCTATTTATAGATTTATCAGTGATTATAAAATGGTTAAAAGCTTTGTTCAAATCACACGAAGCGTGAAAATAAGCCATCTTAAGATTCACTTTTATAAATTGGAAAAAGAATCATGAGAAGTTTTCACAACATTTGGAATGTTAGTAATCACTAAATAAAGCTGAATCATTTGGCTTTTACCAGATTAGAAACATATTTTTTAACTCAGGAAATATTGAGTAAAAGTATTCCAAACACCATATTCATTTCTCAATGGAACACTATATCAAGTCGAACTGTTATTAATTGTACAAGATGATATGTTGATGTTAAAAATAAAAAAAAAATCTTGGGTGTTCACAATGAGAGAAAATGAAGCTGCAATTACGTCTTTATAGTGAGTTTACATCTTCTTTCACAGTATTGAAGAAATAGGAACTAGGAAAATAATTGTCTTGAATGATAATATTCCTCTTGTGAAAAGATCAAACTAACATGAAGTAATTGATACAATTAAATTTCCCATGGTTTTGCTTTGAAATTTGAAAATCTCAACTCATAAGCAGCTTGTAAATAAATAATCCAGAAATCTGTTCACCTCCACAGCATACACCAAAGAAATACACCTCATTTTGAAAGCAAAACATTTTTTTTTATGTCCTACAAAAGGTTAAACCTTTAAGCAGTGTAATGGATCACTGTGGGAAGCTTTACTCAGAGATGCATAAAATGAATGCATTTTTATCAAAAAGGTGTTTATGAAATCTCCTTCAGCCTGAATGTACATCTATGTAGGTTATTAAGAAGTCAAAGCATCTAATGGACCACTGGCATGAAGCTAAGTTTTAGTCAGCATTTTCTATTCTATGCTCCACAAATCACCATAAATCCAGGAAGAAGTCAATTGTTAACACCTCTAAACTCTACCATTGCACAATAGAGAAATGCAGTCACGGAAGAGTCTCACATTTAGGTGAGTAAATTAAAAAGGTTTAGTTTAGATAAGATTTAGATTTAACAACTCCTTCCACACAAACTGAAACTTATCACACTATCTCAGAGTCCATTTTATAACATTAGAAACTTCATTTCAGCAATTTTAACAAGAGCTTCTGCAAATTAGAAAGATGTTTTAACCAAGTTGCCTAGAAGCAAGAAAGGAGATTGGAAACTTATATGTTCTCTCAGAGTATTTTGATTAAGGTTGTAAATATTTATTAATCATTTATTTAGTGGTTTGCAACATTTGCATTTATTCATTTGGGGGAATGATAAACTGAACAATGTGTGAGTCAGGAGTTTCCTTTTTGTAGTCTGTTGAAAAATGACCAACCTGAATATAAAAGGAGAACTTGGCCAGAGCAAACAGATGGCAGGAAACAACCTGACTGTCCCTCCATTGATTAATCTAAAGTTTTAATATGGGACAAGGTTCTGGAGGCAGCAATATTGAAGGCTTCCTGGCTTAGCCTCTGGCATTTCTTTTGAGGAAAGAAGAACAGTTGTGTCCCCATGCTAGTGCTTACTTCTCAAGAAAGAATGTAGGGAGACTAAATGATGTTGGCAGTACCCACCCCAACCTCCACCTACTTTATGTATGTATAGTGCTTATTTAAGGGTGTTTGCAATTCCATCAAAAATGTGGGAGTGTCTGCTACTTGTGATGGCTATTAAAAAGCTATGATGTTAATGTTACAGAAAGAGCATGAAACTAAATCCAAAGTTACTTAAATTCATACACCTACAACCAAATAAAATTTAATACGTTCTCATAGAATTCCTAAAGCAATGGTTCTAAACCCTGGCAACAAGTTGAGATCACCTTGAATACTTACCTAAACTATCAATGTCCAATGCCCTTCTTGCAACAATTCTGAAATCACTTGTCTGAAAGAGAAGCCCAGCAGCAGTCATTTAAAAGCTCCCTGTGGAAAAAGGATTTGACCTGAGCTCTCTTGAGCATTACATAGAATGAACAAAGTTCCAGACCTTATAGAATATGTGGTGCACCTGAATGTCTTTAACCTTCATTCTATTTTCTCCCTCTTCTTGTTCTTTACACAGGAAATAAACACCTGAGAAATGTATGTGGAATTTCATAAAATTTTGATCTTCCCTCCTGATAACTATGTTTTTATTTATGTCTGAATAGTCAGAAAGAAAACAAATAGATTTTCTTATTATTCTCTGCAATATCTGAATTTAAGTACAGAATGGAAACTTTGCAGTAGTAAGTGACAACATTAGCTGCAAAACACCATGCTTTTCTCAGGCACATAATCTCAGCAATTAAATGCATCTATCCAAGTTTACACCAATTTCAGGAGGTCCATCTTTATTTCTTAGGGTTTCTTTGTACAATCTTACAAAAATTGTTCATTAAAAATAACCTTTGTTCCAAAAATCTGCTATAAATATCCTATGATATTTCATATCTCTGGCCTGGTGGGATAATGAAGACGCTAATAATAAGAAGGATGTCTGCCCACCACTGAGGGATATTTGAAGCCACAAATATCTGAAGGGATATCCGATTTACTTTGAGAATTTTTTCTTAAAGAATGCAAGAGCATGCATGCTATGGAATTTTACCTATCAGCATAACTATATGAATTTATATTGTAAGATATGCTTTACCTATTGGAAAATAAACCATCAGAATGCTCATATATGGCCTGAATTAGAAGATACTTGTATGGGTGTGAATGTTAGAGGGAAGGTGATCTGTTTTGCTGGGAAATTGACCCTATTTTCACTAAGAAATGTTCAACTTTATTTTGATAATACGTTTTGCTTAGAATTTTACTTTACCTGATATTAATTCAGTCATTAAATCATTTCTATGCTTATTGTTTGCATAATATGTCCTTTTTCATCAATTTACATTCAACATCTCTGTGCATTTATATTTAACATGCCTCATTAATATCATAAAGTTGGAGATTGCCTTTTTATTCATTCTTATAATTTCTGCCATTTAATTGAGGTATTAGTCTATTAACATTTGTTAAGATTTTGTGTAATTATTGATATGATTGGATTTAGTTTTAATATTTGTTTTGTTTCTATCCAGTGTTTTTCTTTCCTTTTTTTCTCCTTTCCTGACTTATTTCAATTAATTGATGGGGATAGTGTTGGCAGGAATGAGATAATTTCATTTTAATTTATCCATTATCTTTTAGATATATTTGTTTGCATAATACGTTAGTGATTGTTAAAAAATTACAGTTACTTAGAGTTAATAATGTGACACCTCAAGTAAAATATAGAAAATTTGCAACCTATAGGTTTGTTTATCACCCCACCATCCTTTTACAGTTATCATTATAAATATTACCCCTACTGCTGTCTTAAAATCCAAAACTAAAATCTTAACAATGTTTTTCTTTGTACATTATATATATTATAAATAAATTAAAGGATAAAAATGAATCTTTATATTTACCCATATATTTACTATTTTCAAAGGTCTTCATTCCTTTCTGCAGATCCATTTTCCTTATGATTGTCTATCTCTTCAGCCTGAAGAACTACCTTGAGCATTTCTTGTAGAGAAGGTATTCATTTTATTTACCTAAAAAATCTTGATTTTGCTTTATTGTTGAGAAACATTTTTGCTGAACATAAGATTCTGTATTAACAGTATTTTTTTCTCCCTCACTTTAAAGACATTGTTCCATCATACTCTGGCCTTCATGCTTTCTATTGACAAATGTGTAGTCATTCAAATTGTTATTCTGAGGCAACACAACATTTTTCCCTTGCTGCTTTCAAGGGTTTCTCTTTATCTTTAGTTATCCACAGTTTAACTATGATATGCCTAGATATATGTGGCTTTATTTAGATAAATACTCCCTTGTTTTCACTGAACTTCATGGATCTGTAAATTGATATTTTCACTAAATTTGGAAACATTTAGACTTTATTTCTTAAAAAATTTCTCTAACTTTTTCCCTTTCTAATCTACTTTTGGAGACCCAATTACATGTATGTTATACGTTTTTGTATGGTTCCACAGATACCTAAGTGTCTGTTAATTTTTTTATCAAATTTTTTTCACTGTACATGACATTGGATAATTTCTTTTGATCCATCTTCAAGCTTACTAAACATTTATCTGTCATCTCTGTTCTATTGTTAACTAAGTCCTGAACTTGCTTTTTGTAATTTCAGATAAATATTTAGCAAATCTAGAACTTGGTTCAATTTTATTTTTTTCTATTTCCCAGCTGAGATTTTTCTTTGTTCATCATGAACATATTTTCCTTGACTTCCCTGAACATAAACATGATAACTCTTTTAAAACCTTTGCTAATTCCAGTATCTAGGTGGTCTCAAAGTTTCTGTCCATTGTTTGTCTTTTCTCTTGAGAAGATATGTTTCCTTATTTGTTCATCTATTGAGTAATTTTTTTTTTTTTTTGCAGTACATGGGACTCTCACTGCTGTGGCCTCTCCCGTTGCATAGCACAGGCTCCAGATGAGCAGGATCAGCGGCCATGGATCACGGGCTTAGCTGCTCTGTGGCATGTGGGATCTTCCTGGACCGGGGCATGAACCTGTGTCCCCTGCATTGGCAGGTGGACTCTCAACCACTGCGCCACCAGGGAAGCCCTATTGAGTAATTTTGAATTATATCTTGGACATAGTGAATTATATGCCGTACAAAACTCTAAATTCTTTTATGTTTCTCCAAAGTATGTTATTATTATTTTTAAAATAAACAGTTTATGGGGCTGAACTAAAACTGCAAATTTTGGTTTCCCTGTGGTAGGTGGCAGCTTAAATATTATATTTGCTCTTTTACCCTTAGCTGGTCTGTTTATAGTCTGCACTTCCCATGAAAAGTTCAACGTTCAGGGAAAAGTTTCTACATGTAATTTGGGGTGTTCCCTGCAGTCGTATACTTTCTAGAATTTACCCCTATAATTCCAGGGACTGGTTATCCTAAAACCTATTCTCTAGTTCTTCAAGGCAGAAATATTGAAGGATTCTACCAAAATTTTAGCTGGTCCTCATGGCACTGATTGGAACATGGCTAAAACTTGTAAAAGATGTAAATTCATTTATTCTTTTTCTTTCTTTCAAATGCCAACTTCACTTCAGCTGCTATTTGCATTTCTATATGGCTTTAGATAGATAGGTTTAAAAAATATATATTTTCCCAGATTTTTAAAAATTGAGATATAATTGACATATAACATATTTGTTTTAGGTGTAAACATAGTAATTTGATATATGTATACACTGGGAGATGATTATTACAATAAGTTTGGTTAACATCACGCAGTTATAATTTTTTTCTTGTGATGAGAACTTACTCTCTTAGCAACTTTCAAGTATACAATATTTTTTTCTCAGGTTTTATGGTTGTTTCTGTAGGAAGTTAGTTCAGCTGTAGCTGCTTTTCCATATCTGGGAGTTTATGTTAAGGATAATGTGTCAATTAATCAGAGAGCAGGAACATAAAGCATATAAAAAATTGAATTGGATAGGAATGAAATAAATTAAACTTTAAGAATCATGTATTTGTGAGGCCCTTTCACAAGTTTCTCAGAAAGAACTACTTAAGAGTTTTCAGTTTATCTGGGATCATATTATCATTATGAAAATAAAGCAATGGGTTTGGGGCCTTGTTATAGAGTAAAACTAATGATAAAATTATTATCCATAATTGGCACTATTAATGAGTTGTAGTCTTCCTTTTGCCTCTGCATGCATGTATACTAGGTTCACTTAAATCAGAGAAAGAAAAGGGTATCACCGGACAATTATCATAAGTGAGAACAAAATTGTAGTTATGTAAGCAGTGATTGTATTGGAAATGACCATTTCCCTATCAGTTTGCCCTATAATTAAGGTAAATTTTCTTTTAATTTACTGTTTATACAAATCTTTTTACCTCACTCTTCAAAAAGAAAGATAGAATATTTCAAGACTTATTTTAAAGGAAGATATACTTACCATATCAACGACTACCATTGTTAGTACATTCCTGAACACAATATTACTATTTAAAAACCACATCCTCAAGTAATATAAAAAAGAAAATAAAGAAAAATATTAGCTAATTGATAACAAAACAAAAAAGATTGTTTTTAATTAATTTATTTATTTTTTAACATATTTATTGGAGTATAATTGCTTAACAATGTTGTGTTAGTTTCTGCTGTATAACAAAGTGAATCAGCTATATGTATACATATATCCCCATAACCCATCACTCTTCAATCTCCCTCTTACCCTCCCTATCCCACACCTCTAGGTGATCACAAAGTACCAAGCTGATCTCCCTGTGCTATGAAGCTTCCCACTCGCTATCTATTTTACATTTGGTAGTGTATAAATGTCAGTGATACCCTCTCACTTCGTCCCAGCTTACCTTTCCCCCTCCCCGTGTCCTCAAGTCCATTCTCTACTTCAGTGTTTTTATTCCTGTCCTGCACCAAGGTTCAGGATTTTATTTGGTCTTTGGGGCTATATCACAAGCTTGACCAAAAACTGAGCCAATATCTTTATCTAGTGCTGCTTTCATCCTTAGGAACACTCTAATTTTATATATATATATATATATTCATTTATTTAACATCTTTATTAGAGTATAATTGCTTTACAATGGTGTGTTAGTTTCTGCTTTGTAACAAAATGAATCAGTTATACATATACCTGTGTTCCCATATCTCTTCGCTCTTGCAACTCCTTCCCTCCCACCATCGCTAACCCACCACTCTGGGTGGTCACAAAGCACCAACCTGATCTCCCTGTGTTATGTGGCTACTTCCCACTAGCTATCTATGTTACTTTTGGTAGTGTATATATGTCCATGCCATTCTCTCACTTTGTCCCAACTTACCCTTCCCCCTCCTCGTATCCTAAAGTCCATTCTCTAGTAGGTCTGGGTCTTTATTCCCCTCTTGCCCCTAGGTTCTTCAGGATCATTTTTGTTTTGTTTTGTTTTTTAGATTTCATGTATATGTGTTAGCATACTGTATTTGTTTTCATCTTTCTGACTTACTTTACTCTGTATGATAGACTCTAGGTCCATCCACCTCACTACAAATGACTCATTTTCATTTCTTTCAATGGCTGAGAAATATTCCATAGTATATATGTGCCTCATCTTCTTTATCCATTCATCTGTTGATGGACACTTAGCTTGCTTCCATGTCCCGGCTATTGTAAATAGAGCTGCAATGAATATTGTGGTACATGACTTTTTTGAATTATGGTTTTCAAAGGATATATGCCCAGTACTGTGATTGCTGGGTCATATGGTAGTTCTACTTTTAGTTTTTTCAGGAACGTCCATACTGTTCTCTGTAGTGGCTGTATCAATTTATATTCCCACCAACAGTGCAAGAGGGTTCCCATTTCTCCACACCCTCTCCAGCATTTATTGTTCCTAGATTTTTTGATGATGGCCATTCTAACTGATGAGGTGATATCTCATTATAGCTTTACTTGCATTTCTCTAATGATTAATGAGTTGAACATTCTTTCATGTGTTTGTTGGCAAGCTGTATATCTTCTTTGGAGAAATGTCTATTTAGTTCTTCTGTAATTTTTGGATTGGGTTGTTTGTTTTCTTCATATTGAGCTGCATGACCTGCTTGTAAATTTTGAAGATTAATCCTTTGTCAGTTGCTTCATTTGCAAATAATTTCTCCCATTCTGATGGCTGTCTTTTCGTCTTGTTTATGATTTCCTTTGCTGTGCAAAAGATTTTAAGTTTCATTAGGTCCCACTGGTTTATTTTTGTTTTTATTAACATTTCTCTAGGAGGTGGGTCACAAAGTATCTTGCTGAGG
Source organism: Mesoplodon mirus (assembly GCF_964341445.2). Lineage (NCBI taxonomy): Eukaryota > Metazoa > Chordata > Mammalia > Artiodactyla > Ziphiidae > Mesoplodon > Mesoplodon mirus. The sequence goes on along the minus strand of NC_138983.1, from coordinate 113,197,061 downwards.
TTTATGTCATAAAGTGTTCTTCCTATGTTTTCTTCTGAGAGTTTGATAGTGTCTGACCTTACATTTAGGTCTTTAATCCATTTTGAGTTTATTTTTGTGTAAGATGTTAGAGAGTATTCTAATTCATTCTTTTTCATGTTTCTGTCCAGTTTTCCAAGCATCACTAATTGAAGATGCTGTCTTTTCTCCACTGTATATTCTTGCCTCCTTTATCAAAGATAAGGTGACCATATGTGTGTGAGTTTATCTCTGGGCTTTCTATCCTGTTCCATTGATCTATATTTCTGTTTTTGTGCCAGTACCATACTGTCTTGATTACTGTGGCTTTGTAGTATAGTCTGAAGTCAGGGAGCCTGATTCCTCCAGCTCCGTTTTCCTTTCTCAAGATTGCTTTTGCTATACAGGGTCTTTTGTGTTTCCATAAAGATTGTTAAATTTTTTGTTCCAGTTCTGTGAAAACTGCCATTGGTAATTTGATAGGGATTGCACTGTATCTGTAGATTGCTTTGGGTAGTATAGCCATTTTGACAATGTTGATTCTTCCAGTCCAAGAAGATGGCATATTTCTCCATCTGTTTGTATCATCTTTAATTTCCTTCATCAATGTCTTATAATTTTCTGCAGAAGTGTCTTTTGTCTCCTTAGGTAGGTTTATTCCTAGATATTTTATTCTTTTTGTTGCCATAGTAAATGAGAGTGTTTTCTTAATTTCACTTTCAGGATTTTCATCATTATTGAATAGGAATGCATGAGACTGTTTTGCATTAATTTTGTATCCTGCTATTTTATCAAGTTCATTGATTAGCTCTAGTAGATTTCTGGTAGCATCTCTAGGATTCTCTATATATAGTATCATGTCATCTGCAATCTGTGACAGCTTTAATTTTTCTTTTCCTATTTAGATTCCTTTTATTTATTTTTCTTCTCTGATTGCTGTGGCTAGAACTTCCAAAACATTTTCGTATAACAGTGTGTAGAGTGTGCAACCTTGTCTTTTTCCTGATCTTAGTGAAAATGGTTTCAGTTTTTCACCATTGAAGATGATGTTGGCTGTGGGTTTATCATATACGGCCTTTATTATGTTGAGGAAAGTTCCCTTTATGCCTACTTTCTGGAGGGTTCTTATCATAAATGGTGTTCAATTTTGTTAAAAGTTTTCTCTGCATTTATTGAGATGATCACCTGGCTTTTTTCCTTCAATTTGTTAATATGGAGTATCACATTGATTGATTTGCATATATTGAAGAATCCTTGCATTTCTGGGATAAACTCCACTTGACCATGGTGTATGATCCTTTTAATGTGTTGTTGGATTCTGTTTGCTAGTATTTTGTTGAGGATTTTTGCATCTATTTTCATCAGTGATATTTGCCTGTAGTTTTCCTTCTTTGTGACATCTTTGTCTCGTTTTGGTATCAGGGTGATGGTGGCCTCGTAGAATGAGTTTAGGAGTGTTCCTCCCTCTGCTATATTTTAGAAGAGTTTGAGAAGAATAGGTGTTAGCTCTTATCTAAATGTTTGACAGAATTCTCCTGTGAAGCCCTCTGGTCCTGGGCTTTTGTTTATTGGAAGACTTTTCATCGCAGTTTCATTTTCAGTGCTTGTGATTGGTCTATTCATATTTTTCTCTTTCTTCCTGGTTCAGTCTCGGAAGGCTGTGCATTTCTAAGAATTTGTCCATTTCTTCCAGGTTGTCCATTTTACTGGCATATAGTTGTTTCTAGTAATCTCTCAAGATCTTTTGTATATCTGCAATGTCAGTTGTTACTTCTCCGTTTACATTTCTAATTCTACTGATTTGAGTCTTCTATGTTTTTTTCATGATGAGTTTGGCTAATGGTTTATCAATTTTGTTTATCTTCTCAAAGAACCAGCTTTTAGGTTTATTGATCTCTGTTATTGTTTCCTTCATTTCTTTTTCATTTATTTCTGATCTGATCTTTATGATTCCTTTCCTTCTGATAACTTTGGTGCTTTTCTTGCTTTTCTTTCTCTAATTGCTTTAGGTGTAAGGTTAGGTTGTTTATTTGAGATGTTTCTTGTTTCATAAGGTAGGACTGTATTGCTATAAACTTCCCTCTTAGAACTGCTTTTGCTGCATCCCATAGGTTTGGGGTCATCGTGTTTTCATTGTCCTTTGTGTCTAGGTATTTTTTGATTTCCTCTTTGATTTCTTCAGTGATCTCTTGGTTATTAAGTAGTGTATTGTTTAGCCTCCATGTATTGGTATTTTTTACAGGCTTTTTTCTGTAAAAATTTTAACTGATATTTAATTTAATTTAATTTAATTTAATTGATATCTAGTCTCATAGCATTGTGGTCACAAAAGATACTTGATATGATTTCAATTTTCTTAAATTTACCAAGGCTTGATTTGTGATCCTAGATATGATCTATCCTGGAGAATGTTCCATGAGCACGTAAGAAGAATGTGTATTGTTTTGGGATGGAATGTCCTATAAATATCAATTAAATCCATCTTGCTATTTTTTAATTTTATTTATTTATTTTTGACTGTATTGGGTCTTCCTTTCTGTGCGAGGGCTTTCTCTAGTTGTGGCAAGTGGGGGCCACTCTTCATTGCGGTGCGCGGGCCTCTCACTGTCGCGGCCTCTCTTGTTGCAGAGCACAGGCTCCAGACGCGCAGGCTCAGTAGTTGTGGCTCACGGGCCCAGTTGCTCCGCGGCACGTGGGATCCCCCCAGACCAGGGCTCGAACCCGTATCCCCTGCATCGGCAGGCAGATTCTCAACCACTGCGCCACCAGGGAAGCCCCAAATCCATCTTGTTTAGTGTATCATTTAAAGCTTGTGTTCCATATTTATTTTCATTTTGGATGATTTGTCCATTGGTGAAAGTCAGGTGTTAATGTCCCCTATTATGTTTGTGTTACTGTCAATTTCCCCTTTTACAGCTGTTAGTATTTTCCTTATGTATTGAGGTGCTCCTATGTTTGGTGCATAAATATTTACAATTGTTATATCTTCTTCTTGGATTGATCCCTTTATCATTATACAGTGTCCTTATTTGTCTCTTGTAATAGTCTTTGTTTTAAAGTCTATTTTGTCTGATATGAGAATTGCCACTCTAGCTTTCTTTTGATTTCCACTTACATGGAATATCTTTTTCCATCCCTTCACTTTCAGTCTGTATGTGTCCCTAGGTCTGAAGTGGGTCTCTTGTAGACAGCATATATATTGGTCTTGTTTTTGTATCCATTCAACCAGTCTATATCTTTTGGTTGGATCATTTAATCCATTTACATTTAAAGTAATTATCGATGTGTATGTTCCTATTACCATTTTCTTAATTGTTTTTGGTTTGTTATTGTAGGTCTTTTCCTTCTCTTGTGTTTCCTGCCTAGAGAAGTACCTTTAGCATTTGTTGTAGAGCTGGTGTGGTGATGCTGAATGCTCTTAGATATTGCTTGTGTGTAAATGTCTTAATTTCTCCATCAAATCTGAATGAGATCCTTTCTGGGTAGAGTAAACCTGGTGGTAGATTTTTCTCCTTCATCACTTTAAATATTTTCTGCCACTCCTTTCTGGCTTTCAGAGTTTCTGATGAAAGATCAGCTGTTAACTTTAAGGGGTTTCCCTTGTGTGTTATTTTTTGTTTTTCATTTCCTGCTTTTCTTATTTTTTTCTTTGTATTTACTTTTTGATAGTTTGATTAGTATGTCTTGGCATGTTTCTCCTTGGATTTATCCTGTATGGGACTCTCTGTGCTTCCTGGACTTGATTAACTATTTCCTTTCCCATATTAGGGAAATTTTCAACTCTAATCTCTTTATGTTTTTTCTCAGTCCCTTTCTTTTTCTCTTCTTCATCTGGGACCCTTATAATTCGAATGTTGCTGCATTTAGTGTTGTCACAGTGGTCTCTGAAACTGTCCTCAACTCTTTTCATTGGATTTTCTTTTTTTTGCTCTGCAGTAGTTATTTCCACTATTTTATCTTCCAGGTCACTTATACGTTCTTCTGCCTGAGTTATTCTGCTATTGATCCCTAGTAGAGAATTTTTAATTTCATTTATTGTGTTGTTCATCACTATTTGTTTGCTCTTTAATTCTTCTATGTCCTGGTTAAACGTTTCTTGTATTTTCTCCATTCTTTTTCCAAGATTTTGGATCATCTTTACTATAATTTTTCTGAATTCTGTTTCAGGTAGACTGCCTATTTCCTCTTTATTTGTTAGGTCTGGTGGGTTTTTCCCTTGCTCCTTTGTCTGCTGTGTGTTTCTTTGTCTTCTCATTTTGCTTAACTTACTGTGTTTGGGTTCTCCTTTGGCAGTCTCCAGGTTCATAGTTCCAGGGTTTTTTTGGTGTCAGTCCCCAGTGGCTAACTTTGGTTCACTGGCTTTTGTAGGCTTCCTGGTAGAGGGGACTAGTGTCTGGTGGAAAAGGCTGGATATTTTCTTTCTCGTGGGCAGTTCCACATCTGGTGGTGTGTTTTGGGGTGTCTGTGGCCTTATTATGATTTTAGATAGCCTCTCTGCTAATGGATGGTGTTGTGTTCCTTTCTTGCTAGCTGTTTGGCATAGGGTGTCCAGCACCGTATCTTGCTTGTCATTGAGTGGAGCTGGGTCTTGGCATTTATATGAAGATCTCTGGGAGGTTTTTGCCGTTTGATATTACATGGAGCTGGGAGGTCTCTGGTGGACCAATGTTCTGGACTTGGCTCTCCCACCTCAGGGGCCCAGCCCTGACACCTGGTCAGAGTACCAACAGCCTGTTATCCACATGAATCAGAATCAAAGGGAGAAAAAGAGAAAGAAAGTAACAAGAAGATAAAATAAAATAAAATAAAAAGTTATTAAAATAAAAAATATTATTAATACTTTTTAAAAGTAATTTAAAAAAAGAAAGATGAAAAGAATAGAGCGACCTAACCAAAAAACAAATCCACCAGTGATAACAAGTGCTAAAAACTATACTAAAAAAAAAAAAAAAAGACAGACAGAACCCTACGCAAATGGTAAAAACAAAGCTATACAGACAAAATCACTCACAGAAGCATATACATACACACTCACAAAAAGAGAATAAGGGGAAAAATGTATATATCATTGCTCCCAAATTCCACCTCCTCAGTTTGGGATGATTAATTTTCTACTCAGGTATTCCACAGATGCAGGGTACGTCAAGTTGATTGTGGAGATTTAATCATCTGCTCCTGAGGCTGCTGGGGGAAATTTTCATTTCTCTTCTTTGTTCACACAGCTCCTGGGGTTGAGCTTTGGATTTGGCCCTGCCTCTGTGTGTAGGTCACCTGAGGGTGTCTGTTCTTCACTCAGACAGGACGGGGTTAAAGGAGCAGCTGATTCAGGGGCTCTGGCTCACTCAGTCCCAGGGAGGGAGGGGTACAGAGTTCAGGACAAGCCTGTGACATTAGAAGCCAGCATGACATTGCACCAGCCTGAGACGCGCCATCCATTCTCCTGGGGAAGTTGTCCCTGGATCATGGGATCCTGGCAATGACAGGCTACACAGGCTTCTGACAGGGGAGGTGTGGATAGTGACCTGTGCTCACACACAGGCTTCTTGGTGGCGACAGCAGCAGCCTTAGCATCTCATGCCTGTCTCTGCGGTCCATGCTGTTAGCCACGGCTCATGCCCATCTCTGGAGCTCCTTTAAGCAATGATTTTAATCCCCTCTGCTTGCACACCAGGAAACAAGGAGGCAAGAAAAAGTCTCTTGCCTCTTCAGCAGCTCCAGACTTTTTCCCCATCTCCCTCCCGGCTAGCTGTGGCACACTAGCCCCTTCAGGCTGTGTTCACACAGCCAACCCCAGTCCTCCCCCTGGAATCTGACCTCTGAAGCCCAAGCCTCAGCTCCTAGCTCCAACCCACCCTGGCGGGTGAGCATACAAGCCTCTCAGGCTGTTGAGTGCTGGCCAACAGCAAACCTCTGTGTGGGAATCTCTCCACTTTGCCCCACGCACCCCTGTTGCTGTGCTCTCCTCTGTGGCTCTGAAGCTTCCTCCTTCCGGCTCCCACAGTCTCTGCCCCCCACAGTCTCCGCCCATGAAGGGGCTTCCTACTGTGTAGAAACATTTCCTCCTGCACTGCTCCCTCCCACTGGTTCAGGTTCCATCCTTATTCTTTTGTCTCTGTTTTTTTTCTTTTTTCTCTTGCCCTACCCAGGTAATGTGGGGAGTTTCTTTCCTTTTGGGAAGTTTGAGGTCTTCTGCCAGTAGGTGTTCTGTAGGAGTTGTTCCACATGTAGATGTATTTCTGATGTATTTGTGGGGAGGAAGGTGATCTCCATGTCTTCCTCTTCCACCATCTTCTAGCCATCTCATTAATTATTGAACAGAAACTATAAAATAAGAAATGAACATAAGTTTTAAAATAAGTGAGAATCCAATAAGATATCCATTCACATTAGGCTCTGATGGTGGTACATAAAGAAAATTTCCTTTAATTAATCAGATGGTGATTAAAATTGTGGAAAAAAATAAAAAAAATAGAATGGCATAGAACTTGAGTGGTAATTTGTAATAATCTAATTCACAAGATCTTTCTTAAGTTCCAATAATGATTGCGGTAGGCAGAATAATAGTCCCCCAAGGATGTCCATAACCTCATTCCCAGGTAATGTTACATTACCTGGCAAAGGAAATTATGATTTCAGTTGGAATTAAGGCTGCCAATTGGATGATCTTAAAATAGGGGATCATCCTCAATTATCTAGGTGGGCACAATATTTTCACAATAGATTTGTATTAAACATGAAGTTTTCCAATTCTTTTTTCATTCAAGGGAATATCTTTTTTTTTTATTTTTGGTATTTTCCTCACTCACCTCATATAACGTACTTATCTTAACAACTATTTATTGAATTCCTACTGAGGATTAGCACTGTGCTATTGGAAGAGACAAGCTGTGAAATCATTTCTGTTTTATGTTAAAATAGCAACAAGCAAAGGCATCAAATGTAGACTTGTTGATAGTGATGTGTGGGATCCATTGACATGTTTGGGGTGTATGACTGTCCAAAATGTGATCCTTTGAAGAGTCATTAGAAGATGAGACATGAGTCATAAAAGACCAAAATAATGTATAAACTGAGACAGACTGATGCATGGGAAAGATTATAAAGATCATTCTAATGAAAAACTGTATGCATGATGTACAAGGTAAGTGGGGGAAATGGCATGTGCAAAGGGTCCTAAGAAACATGCTGAGAATTGCAAGGAGTTCAATTTGACTGAAGTGACATGGGTAATGGGAGAAAGTTGCAGAAGCTGAGTCAGGAGAGCAAGAATGTAAAGAGCCTTATAGACCAACTGAGAGAATTTTGGACCTTAGGAAATGAAGACCTATTGCAGCCTTAGATCCAGGAGACACTGTATTGAGTTCAGTCAGAAATACAGATGCAACACTAAGTATTTTAACATAGAGAACTTATCATAAGGAATTGGTTCCACAGGTGTTGGATAGCTGAATGAATAAGTGGGAACACTAAAGTAATTCAAAGATAAAAACAAATGTATTCTAGAGATGATAACAACTTCAGGAAGAAACTACCATTTGTATGACTTTTAAAATACATAAAATAAGTTAGAATGTAGAAATTCAAATTAGGGAGGGGCATTTGAATTTGGGAATCAGAATTCTGAGGAGAGGGCATGATCTAGCTGCTGTTGTACCTTAAGTGGGCACATTGAGCCAGATAGTAAGTGGAAAGAAGCTGGACACTGAAAGAGACTGACACACTGTTATTAGGGCAAAGTACTGTTACTGGGACAATCCTGGCCTGACCAGAAGCAAATTTCCATCTTCCTATTAGTAGAACTTTATAACAGGGAATCAACTGGCAAAGGAGATATGCAGTTTGCAGGGTTCCAAACCCCAATTCATAAAGCTGAGTATGGAAGGGTGGATTTAGTGCTAAGGGACAAGAGCTAAATAATTGGCACAATATACTTCTTAGCCCACTCAACCTCCAAATACTATGCTATATGGAAATTATGGAAGTCTCAACCATATGGTTTCCATCTCTGGATAATGTTAATTTCTCCTTTAATTCTATCACAATCCTACCTGAATAGTCTCTAACCTAAAGGTTAATTTACATTAGGTAGCTAACAACAGCAATATTTATATTCAATAATAAGGGGAAGAAAGATTATATATGTATTCCTAACAAACAGTAAGACTCTGTTCACTTGTTACTGTCCTGATTTCTGTAAAAGTCACAGGACACAGTTTATAAACTCCTTCCATATCTCACACACTCTCTGACCTCAATCAATTTCTCAGCTTGTAGTGTTCTTTATTGAGTCTGATGACTCGAACTTATACTTCTGAGATGTTTGAATTTTCTGTGGTCTTTTCTTTAGATTTTTGTGGGTTTCAAAATATTTTTACTATTGAACATCTGTTCCTTACCAGAAGCTATATTTTAAGTAGTAGCATGACAGCAAGTAAGGCACTGTGTAAGTGTACAGTTGTCTAGGCTGGCTTTTCAGGCAGGAAGGACAATCCAAATGCAGATTTCATGTCCCAATGAGGGTAAATTGCTACCTCCTCCATGAAGGAAGAGGTCTAACCTGCAGCTAGGTGTCTGCCTGGTGAGGAAATGGTGCCATTTAGGGGGTCATCTCTTTGGTTTTGATCAGGCACTTCACAATAACAGTAGCAGAGTAAGTCATAGCGAGGGAAATTCCATGTTATTGGAACCATGTATAGTTCTCATGTTCTTCCACCAGGATGTCTGGGAAAGAGACTGATGTCTTAATGATTATTGAGAGTCTCTCCTGCATGTAATTGATCCTTTGTGGGGAGGATTTACATGGATCAAAAACACTTCCATGCTTTGTGTACATTCCAAGAGGTCATCTGCATACCTCTTTCCTTGACCTCCTGGTTATCAGTCTTCTAATTCTGATCTTTCCAAGTTCCTGACCATCTGACCAAACTATTAGCCACTGTCCTTAAACCAGTCTCTGCACACCTCTCAGTGTACACAAAGACAACAAAATATACTGTTAGATGTTCTGACCCTGAGAGGGATTCCCTTCACCTCTGTCTCTTGGGAACACTCCTGATAGGGGCTGTAATGCTATAGCTGTTCACTCCCAGCTAGTACCAAGAACTTGCCTAGTCCTACATTTATGCTCTATAAAGATCACTCTGGCACAGTTAAGAATGGATTGTAGGTGACTTCCGGGTAAGATGGCGGAAGAGTAAGACGCGGAGATCACCTTCCTCCCCACGGATACACCAGAAATACAGCTACACGTGGAACAACTCCTACAGAACACCTACTGAACGCTGGCAGAAGACCCCAGACCTCCCAAAAGGCAAGAAACTCCCCACATACCTGGGTAGGGCAAAGCGGAGAGATCCCCACACAGAGGATCGGTGCCGAGCGGCACTCACCAGCCCTAGAGGCTTCTCTGCTCGCCCGCCGGGGCGCGCAACACTGGAAGCTGAGGCTCGGGCTTCGGTCAGAGCGCAGGGAGAGGCTGGGGCTGGCGGCGAGAACTCAGCGTGAAGGGGGCTAATGTGCCACAGCTAGCCGGGAGGGAGTCCGGGAAAACTCTGGAGCTGCCGAAGAGGCAAGAGACTTTTTCTTCCCTCTTGGTTTCCTGGTGCGTGAGGAGAGGGGATTAAGAGCGCTGCTTAAAGGGGCTCCACAGACGGGCGCGAGTCGCGACTGAAAGCGCGGAGCCCAGTGACGGGCGTGGGACGCTGGGGCTGCTGCTGCCACCGCCAAGAAGCCTGTGTGCGAGCGCAGGTCACTGCCCACACCGCCCTTCCGGGAGCCTGTGCAGCCCGCCACTGCCGGGGTCCCGGGATCCAGGGGCGGCTTCCCTGGGAGAACGCACGGTGCCTCGGGCTGGTGCAACGTCACGCCGACCTCTGCCGCTGCAGGCTCGCCCCGCACTCCGTGCCCCTCCCTCCCTCCCGTCCTAAGTGAGCCAGAGTCCCCGAAGAGGCTGCTCCTTTAACCCTGTCCTGTCTGAGCAAAGAACAGATGCCCTCCAGCGACCTACACGCAGAGGCAGGGCCAAATCCAAAGCTGAGACCCAGGAGCTGTGAGAACAAATAAGAGAAAGGGAAACCTCTCCCAGCAGCCTCAGAAGCAGTGGATTAAAGCTCCACAATCAACTTGATGTACCCTGCATCTGTGGAATACATGAATAGACAACACATCATCCCAAATTGAGGAGCCCGGAGTCAGTGCTGTGCCTCTGAGGTGGGAGAGCCAACTTCAGGACACTGTTCCACAAGAGACCTCCCAGCTCCACATAATATCAAACGGCGAAAATCTTCCAGAGATCTCCATCTCAACACCAGCACCCAACTTCACTCAACGACCAGCAAGCTACAGTGCTGGACACCCTAAGCCAAACAACTAGCAAGACAGGAACACAACGCCACCCATTAGCAGAGAGGTGGCCTAAAATCATAAAAAGTCCACAGACACCCCAAAACACACCACCAGACGTGGACCTGCCCACCAGAAAGACAAGATCCAGCCTCATCCACCAGAACACAGGCACTAGTCTCCTCCACCAGGAAGCCTACACAACCCACTAAACCAACCTTAGTCACTGGGCACAGAAACCAAAAACAACAGGAACTACGAACATGCAGCCTGCAAAAAGGAGACCCCAAACACAGGAACATAAGCAAAATGAGAAGACAGAAAAACACACAGCAGGAGAAGGAGCAAGATAAAAACCCACCAGACCTAACAAATGAAGAGGTAATAGGCAGTCTACCTGAAAAAGAATTCAGAATAATGATGGTAAAGATGATCCAAGATTCTATTTCCCAGATCCAAAATCTTGGAAATAGAATAGACAAAATGCAAGAAACAGTTAACAAGGACCTAGAAGAACTAAAGATGAATCAAGCATCGATTAAAAACACAATAAATGAAATAAAAAATACTCTAGACGGGATCAATAGCAGAATAACTGAGGCAGAAGAACGGATAAGTGAGGTGGAAGATAAAATAGTGGAAATAACTGCTGCAGAGCAAAATAAAGAAAAAAGAATGAAAAGAACAGAGGACAGTCTCAGAGACCTCTGGGACAACATTAAACGCACCAACATTCGAATTATAGGGGTTCCAGAAGAAGAAGAGAAAAAGAAAGGGACTGAGAAAATATTTGAAGAGATTATAGTTGAAAACTTCCCTAATATGGGAAAGGAAATAGTTAATCAAGTCCAGGAGGCACAGAGAGTCCCATACAGAATAAATCCAAGGAGAAATACGCCAAGACACATATTAATCAAACTGTCAAAAATTAAACACAAAGAAATCATATTAAAAGCAGCAAGGCAAAAACAACAAATAACACACAAGGGAATCCCCATCAGGATAACAGCTGATCTCTCAGCAGAAACTCTACAAGCCAGAAGGGAGTGGCAGGACATAATTAAAGTGATGAAGGAGAAAAACCTGCAACCAAGATTACTCTACCCAGCAAGGATCTCATTCAGATTTGATGGAGAAATTAAAACGTTTACAGACAAGCAAAAGCTGAGAGAGTTCAGCACCACCAAACCAGCTTTACAACAAATGCTAAAGGAACATCTCTAGGCAAGGAACACAACAGAAGTAAAAGACCTACAATAACGAACCCAAAACAATTAAGAAAATGGGAATAGGAACATACATATCGATAATTACCTTAAATGTAAATGGACTAAATGCTCCCACCAAAAGACACAGAGTGGCTGAATGGATACAAAAACAAGACCCATATATATGCTGTCTACAAGAGATCCATCTTCAGACCTAGAGACACATACAGACTGAAAGTAAGGGGATGGAAAAAGATATTCCATGCAAATGGAAATCAAAAGAAAGCTGGAGTAGCAATTCTCATATCAGACAAAATAGACTTTAAAATAAAGACTACTAGAAGAGACAAAGAAGGACACTACATAATGATCAAGGGATCGATCCAATAAGAAGATATAACAATTGTAAATATTTATGCACCCAACATAGGAGCACCTCAATACATAAGGCAAATACTAACAGCCATAAAAGGAGAAATCGACAGTAACACACTCATAGTAGGGGACTTTAACACCCCACTTTCACCAATGGACAGATCATCCAAAATGAAAATAAATAAGGAAACACAAGCTTTAAATGATACATTAAACAAGATGGACTTAATTGATATTTATAGGACATTCCATCCAAAAATAACAGAATACACATTTTTCTCAAGTGCTCATGGAACATTCTCCAGGATAGATCATATCTTGGGTCACAAATCAAGCCTTGGTAAATTTAAGAAAATTGAAATTGTATCAAGTATCTTTTCCGACCACAATGTTATGAGACTAGATATCAATTACAGGAAAAGAGCTGTAAAAAATACAAACACATGGAGGCTAAACAATACAGTACTTAATAACAAAGTGATCACTGAAGAAATCAAAGAGGAAATTAAAAAATACCTAGAAACAAATGACAATGGACACACGACGACCCAAAACCTATGGGATGCAGCAAAAGCAGTTCTAAGAGGGAAGTTTATAGCAGTACAATCCCACCTTAAGAAACAGGAAACATCTCGAATAAACAACCTAACCTTGCACCTAAAGCAATTAGAGAAAGAAGAACAAAAACTTCCCAAAGTTAGCAGTAGGAAAGAAATCATAAAAATCAGATCAGAAATAAATGAAAAATAAATGAAGGAAACGATAGCAAAGATCAATCAAACTAAAAGCTGGTTCTTTGAGAAGATAAACAAAATTGATAAACTATTAGCCAGACTCATCAAGAAAAAAAGGGAGAAGACTCAAATCAATAGAATTAGAAATGAAAAAGGAGAAGTAACAACTGACACTGCAGAAATACAAAAGATCATGAGAGATTACTATAAGCAACTCTATGCCAATAAAATGGACAACCTGGAAGAAATGGACAAATTCTTAGAAATGCACAACCTGCCAAGACTGAATCAGGAAGAAATAGAAAATATGAACAGACCAATCACAAGCACTGAAATTGAAACTGTGATAAAACATCTTCCAACAAACAAAAGCCCAGGACCAGATGGCTTCACAGGCGAATTCTATCAAGCATTTAGAGAAGAGCTAACACCTATCCTTCTGAAACTCTTCCAAAATATAGCAGAGGGAGGAACACTCCCAAACTCATTCTACGAGGCCACCATCACCTTGATACCAAAACCAGACAAGGATGCCACAAAGAAAGAAAACTACAGGCCAATATCACTGATGAACATAGATGCAAAAATCCTCAACAAACTACTATCAAACAGTATCCAACAGCACATTAAAAGGATCATACACCATGATCAAGTGGGGTTTATTCCAGGAATGCAAGGATTCTTCAATATACGCAAATCAATCAACGTGATACACCATATTAACAAATTGAAGGAGAAAAACCATATGATCATCTCAATAGATGCAGAGAAAGCTTTCGACAAAATTCAACACCCATTTATGATAAAAACCCTGCAGAAAGTAGGCATAGAGGGAACTTTCCTCAACATAATAAAGGCCATATAGGACAAACCCACAGCCAGCATCGTCCTCAATGGTGAAAAACTGAAACCATTTCCACTAAGATCAGGAACAAGACAAGGTTGCCCACTCTCACCACTCTTATTCTACATAGTTTTGGAAGTTTTAGCCACAGCAATCAGAGAAGAAAAGGAAATAAAAGGACCCCAAATTGGAAAAGAAGAAGTAAAGCTGTCACTGTTTGCAGATGACATGATACTATACATAGAGAATCCTAAAGATGCTACCAGAAAACTACTAGAGTTAATCAATGAATTTGGTAAAGTAGCAGGATACAAAATTAATGCACAGAAATCTCTGGCATTTCTGTATGCTAATGATGAAAAGTCTGAAAGTGAAATCAAGAAAACACTCCCATTTACCATTGCAACAAAAAGAATAAAATACCTAGGAATAAATCTACCTAAGGAGACAAAAGATCTGTATACAGAAAATTATAAGACACTGATGAAAGAAATTAAAGATGATACAAATAGATGGAGAGATGTACCATGTTCTTGGATTGGAAGAATCAACATTGTGAAAATGACTCTACTACCCAAAGCAATCTACAGGTTCAATGCAATCCCTATCAAACTACCACTGGCATTTTTCAAAGAACTAGAACAAAAAATTTCACAATTTGTATGGAAACACAAAAGACCCCGAATAGCCAAAGCAATCTTGAGAACGAAAAATGGAGCTGGAGGAATCAGGCTCCCTGACTTCAGACTATACTACAAAGCTACAGTAATCAAGACAGTATGGTACTGGCACAAAAACAGAAAGATAGATCAATGGAACAGGATAGAAAGCCCAGAGATAAACCCACGGACATATGGTCACCTTATCTTTGATAAAGGAGGCAGGAATGTACAGTGGAGAAAGGACAGTCTCTTCAATAAGTGGTGCTGGGAAAACTGGATAGGGACATGTAAAAGTATGAGATTAGATCACTCCCTAACACCATACACAAAAATAAGCTCAAAATGGATTAAAGACCTAAATGTAAGGCCAGACACTATAAAACTCTTAGAGGAAAACATAGGCAGAACACTCTATGACATAAATCACAGCAAGATCCTTTTTGACCCACCTCCTAGAGAAATGGAAATAAAGACAAAAATAAACACATGGGACCTAATGAAACTTCAAAGCTTTTGCACAGCAAAGAAACCATAAACAAGACCAAAAGACAACCCTCAGAATGGGAGAAAATATTTGCAAATGTAGCAACTGACAAAGGATTAATCTCCAAAATTTATAAGCAGCTCATGCAGCTCAATAACAAAAAAACAAACAACCCAATCCAAAAATGGGCAGAAGACCTAAATAGACATTTCTCCACAGAAGATATACAGACTGCCAACAAACACATGAAAGGATGCTCAACATCTCTTCTCATTAGAGAAATGCAAATCAAAACTACAATGAGATATCATCTCACACCAGTCAGAATGGCCATCATCAAGAAATCTAGAAACAATAAATGCTGGAGAGGGTGTGGAAAAAAGGGAACACTCTTGCACTGCTGGTGGGAATGTGAATTTGTACAGCTGCTGTGGAGAACGGTATGGAGGTTCCTTAAAAAACTACAAATAGAACTACCATATGACCCAGCAATCCCACTACTGGGCATATACCCTGAGAAAACCATAATTCAAAAAGAGACATGTACCAAAATGTTCATAGCAGCCCTATTTACAATAGCCCGGAGATGGAAACAACCTAAGTGTCCATCATCGGATGAATGGATAAAGAAGATGTGGCACATATATACAATGGAATATTACTCAGCCATAAAAAGAAACGAAACTGAGCTATTTATAATGAGGTGGATAGACCTAGAGTCTGTCATACAGAGTGAAGTAAGTCAGAAAGAGAGACAAATACTGTATGCTAACACATATATATGGAATTTAAGAAAAAAAATTGTCATGAAGAACATAGGGGTAAGACAGGAATAAAGACACAGACCTACTAGAGAATGGACTTGAGGATATGGGGAGGGGGAAGGGTAAGCTGTGACAAAGTGAAAGAGAGGCATGGACATATATACACTACCAAACGTGAGGTAGATAGCTAGTGGGAAGCAGCCGCATAGCACAGGGAGATCAGCTCGGTACTTTGTGACTGCCTGGAGGGGTGGGATAGGGAGGGTGGGAGGGAGACGCAAAAGGGAGGGGATATGGAAACATATGTATATGTATAACTGATTAAATTTGTTATAAAGCAAAAAAATAAAATAAAATTACCTCAATCTAAAAAAAAAAAAAAAAAAGAATGGATTGTAGGCAATTACTTGCACTTTCAGTGTGTTAGATGATGGTATCTTGAATCAAGAATATGGTAAAGAGGATTTAAATATGCATCATGAGATGAAGATCTTGAGAATGAAGAATTCTGTATATATTTGATACTGCCTACCTGATTATTAGTACTTAGAGTGTGGCGGGTCAGTCTAATTTGCCTTATAAACTTCCTCCAACATAATATCAAGTGCTTTATATATTGATCAGCACAGAAAATTCTTACTTTGGATGGAATCTCCTTTTAAGTTTCTCCCAGTACTCGGAGCAAAACTGCCATTAAAAATTTTAACTGCTCTGAAGAACAGTTTTTACTTTGTTTCCTTTCTCTTTCAAGACATGACTTACTTCCTGGTTTTTATACTCCGTACAAAAGCCCAAATTTACCTAATCTATACATTCCATTGTTGTGTAGGCTTTAACATATAAATCTAAATAATTGAATTATTCCTGAATAATCTGAAGCCTGGGGTAATTGAAAGGGGATGCATATGAGCTATCTTTTGCCACAATAACATTGTGTAATTATCACAATACCTCAGTGGCATGGAACATTAGAATTTATGGCATATGTCTAGACTGATCAGAGAGGTAGCTCTGCTGATCTTGGATGAGCTCACTCAAATATCCAAGGGTTGGCCAGGGCAAATAGGATCTCTGGGATCTGCTCCATGTGTCTCTCATCCTTCATCAGAATAGTCCAGACAAGTTCTCTTGGATATGAAAGGCGTGCAAGAGAGAGAAGGAGAGCAAGCTCAATTTCATGTGCACTTTTCTGTCTTCTGCTTGCATCGTTTGCTAAACTATCAATAGCCAAAGCAATTCTCAGAGCTGAGCCCTGAATCGGAGTTGGAGGCAGGGATTGCAGTGTTACCCATCAAAGGATATGGACAGAAGAAGGAGCCAGAAGAGCTACTTCTGCTATTGACCACTAGGCATAGGTGTTAGTGGCATGTCATAAAAGTTTTCTTTCTCACTCAGGAGACCCTACATCTGGGTAAACTGACAGGGCCAGGGAAGCTGAAGCAACTCATGATAACTTAGGAGTCCACACAAGAAGTCCAGAAAGTAGGATTCAATTGGGTGAGACTCTCATTGATCTCAGGAAGACTGCCAACCTACAGCTGCCCCATATTATTTAAGGACCAGGATCTAGAATTCGAAACAGATGAGGCATTCTTAAACAGAAGAACCTTTGAGCGCAGGAAGCTCCTATTTAATTAATTTGGATAAATATTCTGATTTCCATATGTATTATAATTTATGCTTTTTATTTATTCTTAAATTTTCTAGACAAGTTTTTTTTTTTAATCATCCAACTTGATCTGGTTAATCTAAGGAGAAGGTATTTGTTTTTGGATAATTAAGTGTGATGGTGACAGCATATACTCAGCTAGCCATCTGGGAAAACATAGTAGAATTGGGGTAGTTAGGAGTACATAGTGGAAAGTTTCTAATGCAAGTTGTTTGCCAGTAAGAGTATTTTTTTCTCAACTACCATTGAGCTATATTAAAAGTAATTAGTTTGTTTACTTAAAAATTTTTATAGTTTGTAACCTTAAAAAGGAATTATGAGGCTAATTTTTCAAGAAAAATATTAGTGAGTAGACTGTGATAAAGAAGATATAATTCTAATTTGCATGAAGTTTAGTTGTTAAACTTTTACCACTGGGAAATGTGTTCTTATTTTTTGATGATGTTAAAATTTTTGTGAGATCAACCTGGCAGCTCCAGGAAGGACATATCATTCAGATAGAACAGAATCAGAATAATGAAGTTTTCATATAAGTACAGAAAGAAGATTGATATCTAAATCAATGTGGCTATAGTTAAACAGGAAATATGGACTGACTCTACAAAAACAGAATTAACTGTAGTTAATTAAGTTAATAGTTCACACTCACAGCTGAATCTGAAAATTGCAATGCACAGTTATTGAAAGATTTCTTCAAAGACTTTCAAGAGTAGTTATCTCTACTGAAGTGGAAGAGTTTTTTAAAAGAAGAAAAAAAATATTTCCTAACACTGGCTCATGAGTTCATTTTTCTCTTCTGCCAAAATATGCACTGAATACATTTAGTAGAATTTAATCTCCTGCCTATATTTGATTTTTTCAAAGAAAAATGGAAATAATTTTAATTAGGCAATGTAATCACCATAATAATTGCAATATATTAGAATTACATAGCTCCCAGCACTCCAGATTATTTCATACACTCCCAATAGTCTTATCTTGTGCTGGACCATAGCAGACATGACAATTATTTTTCAATATAATAGAAAATTATAGATATGTGTGTTTTATGACTATGCTATATGTGTTGAGAACTTGTGTTCTAATCATAGGTTTGACTTGTTAACTGAAATAGTACAATCCTCCTGCCTTTCCTGATGAGAATTTAGCAATTAACTTCATTTTTGTCTGAACTTGAGCTTTGACTTTACTGGTTGTAAAATAGGGTAATCCTTTTTGTCTGATCTAGGGAAAAATTTGTAAAAAGATTTTAAGATTTTAATGCGTGGTATGTAGATTTTCAGCCAAACTCCTCTAAAGGAATGTAATTGCTTCTTCATGTCTAGCCTTTGTTTTTTTCTGTTACAATTGCTAGAAATAGTCACACTCACAATGAAATATAATTGGATAATTATTTTTTGAAGATTTATAAAAATCTCTCACCAGTTTGTCTTAAAGATTATTGTGGTCTACAAACATTTCAAGCCATCATTTTAAATGTCAAGCTGCTAATGTTTCCAGTGAGTTGAGTGATTAGTTATATCGGCTACCCGATAGCAGTTTTACTCTGCAGAAACCACCTCAAGAGCTTATTTGTAGGAGGCAAGAATCCTCTCTCCTGGGAACACGCTGCAAAACCTAGAGGTAAAGGCTGAAACTATTTTCCCAAGGGATATATATGAGAGCCAAAGCTCTTTTTCTCCCAAGTCCTTTCCAAGTTCTGAGGCACAAAATAGAAAAAAAAAAAAAAACCACAGAAAAAAATGTATTATGATTGTCTTGTTTCCATTAGTCTGTTCAATACCTGTGATTTTTTTTCTGGTGTGACACCAAACCAAAAACATTTGGGGGGGGGAAATAATATTCGAAGATGGAAATTTTATGTGAACTATTTAATATAAATGACAAAGAACAGTATGAGAATTTTGCATGTTAATACCAGTATCCATAAGTCCATGTCCTACTCCCTGCTATTCCTTAAAGCCACATTTACAAACATTTAAGAATTCTAAGATTAGATCGAGCAAATAATTTTAGCACTAGCTGATTCACATAAAAATATCCATTTGCCTCTGAAAATGTTTTTGGTTTGGATATCTTTCATAGAGCAATCACACCAACTCAATGGTAACAAAACAATTTGGTTGAGAGGATGTGACCTGAGGAATTCCTCAGAAGTTCAATCTTTTAAAGAAATGTAAATAAATATATAGGTATATAACAGTCTCAGAGATTAATGTCATTGAAATAATTGCATTTCCTCATTTACATAGACTTACATTTAGTGTTATTCTGTTGTTTTTGTTCAAACAAATTAAGATCTTCAGTTCTCTTACTATTAATGACTTATTCTTCCAGTGATTATTTTACAATTCATTTTCCTCCCTAGTTTCATGTTATGCCATTGTAGCACTAAGCAACTAATTTTATTTTTTCAATCATACTTCCTCCGTTCACGTCCTATCCAGAGGAGACACATGTGAAGAGATAAGAGGCTACTATGGTCTGGTGGATGCTGACATCTTGGCTTGCCTGCTAGCTGTGTATGACCTTTCTTAGTCTCAGCTGTCTTTTGTGTAATTGGATGTACTGACAGTTCAGAGATTTTATGAAAGATACAAGACACTGTACTTTGGAACATACTTTTTGAAAACCTATGGAAGTGAAAGGTGGGGTATTCTTAATGTGTTTCATGTCAATGCAAGCTAAATGGCTGTGTCTGAGACCTCTTTTTCTGGTGACCTTGTCTTTTTAAAATTTATGTATTTATTTATTTATTTATTTATTTATGGCTGTGTTGGGTCTTCATTGCTGCATGAAGGCTTTCTCCAGTTGCAGGGAGCCAGGGCTACTCTTCATTGCGGTGCTTGGACTTCTCATTGCAGTGGCTTCTCTTGTGGAACATGGGCTCTAGGCTGGCAGGCTTCAGTAGTTGTGGCACACAGGCTCAGTAGTTGTGGCTCATGGCTTAGTTGCTCCATGGCATGTGGGATCTTCCCAGACCAGTGCTCGAACCTGTGTCTCCTGCATTGGCAGGCAGATTCTTAACTATTGCATTACCAGAGAAGCCTGGTGATCTTGTCTTAATATTAAAAATCAGTTATTATTAAATCAGCTTAAGGAAGAAACTTTATAAAATGTAGGTGGGTCTTATGTTAAGGAAAGTTTAGAAATTGCCATTACTTACTTCCTACCCCAGAATACACACTAGCTACAATTTAAAATGCGTTTTTTTGTTTGTTTGCTTTTCCTTCTAGACGTCCTCCTAAAAAAGAAGCAAAGTACATTTCTGTCCAAGAGTACAGTGATATTTGCATTGCATGCATGCATGCACACACATACACACACACTCACATTTCCCTGTGATCCAAAGAACTTACAATCTAATGGTCAGTAGGGCAGATTTTTTTTCATTTGGGTGAAGGGTCCACCTGGTGTATGTTGATCTGTAGGAGTCGCGTGGCATCTGTTTCATCTCCATGTGAACATTAGTTTGAACTAGACATCCATAATGTGTATCAAGGTGTTATAAAGAAACTGTATGTGCCCTTTCATTATGTCCTGTTTATTTCTATAATTTATTAAACAAGAAAGCCAAATACTGGCAGTTGTGTCTGATTCCACCTGGTACCTAAACTGATGCTCTGCCAAATGTGTCATCTTGTATATATGCATTAGGATCAAGGTCAGTAGCATACAACAGATGATTTCTTAAATGTGCTAATACTTATCAACTGACTTTGGAAAGCATAGCCAAGTTATCCTTCATTAAGTATTCTATCCTTAAACAGTGTGGCATAAAATAGGTTGAACAGACCAGTTCCCTCACATAACCTGCCACGTTCCATTGGAGGTTGACAACAGATCATATAGGGCACCTGGCCAGTTCCCACGCAGTCCAGCATGTTGACTAACAGCTGCCATATTTTACATTTGTGAGATGTCATTTAGCGATACCTACCCATAAAGGGAAACCTGTATAAAATTACTTGAATCTAGTACAAAATTCCAAATAATCTAACTATTGAAATCTTTAAATGTTTTAATCATGTAAATTTTCATAATAAAATTGAATATTGGTTCATAAAATTCATTCATATGATTGCTTACTATTTTGTCATATTTTCTTGATATAAATCTGCTGATTTGAGCCTATAAAATCTACAGCACTATATAAAGGAGCATGCCCAGTTTGTAGAGGTACAATAACCACCACATTAAGAAACATTCTTAACATTTTTCCATAAAGTTTGAACACCTCTGAGCATATGGAGGAAAACTGAAGGACAGCAGCCTCAGATGGTTCAGCTGCTTGTCCAGATGGTGAGAAACACATGTAGCTGACTGCAGTCAGCTGCCCTTCACAGCCATGGCTGAAGAGAATGTTCCAGGCCTCAGTCTCTAACATATTATTATCATTTATGTATTTAAGAAGAATCTCTTAGGTGTATGTAAACGTCCTCATAAACCCTCCCTTTTCTGAGAACTACATTTGGGTATTCACATACAGTAAGATATTAAGGAAGCTACTGCTTTTGAGCATGAGTTTGCATTGAGAACATGCTATCATAAATAAAATAGAAACTATTCAAAGGTGCATTAATCCCAAGCTTTCATATGAATAATCTTACAAAGACCATAATAATAATAATGGTGATAATATTTCTTGATATGTACTCAACTTTATAGTGTATAATACAGTCACACTATTTTATGTGTGAAATAAAGCAAATGCTAGCTTAGAAAATAGAAACTATTATTTTTACAAATCTGAGATTGAAACTATTTCAATTTCCTATTACTGCTCAAAATGTTATTAGAAATATACAATTATATAGAAATATTTGTATCAGTCTTTTGTAGTTGAGGGCTTTCCTCACACATATTTCCCCACATATCTTTGTGTAAAGAAATGTGGATGTGACTAATCAAAATACTAGCTCTAGCCAATATTTATTGAGCACTTCTTTGGTGTCATGCCTTGTTATAATGGCTTTGTTTATTATATTAATCCATTTAAATATATGATATATATTTAAGATAAGCTGTCTATGAGTTTATTTAAATATATGCTAAATAAGTGAGCTACTTATTTAGCTATTCTTTGCTACTTCCTAGATATAATATTTTATTGTTCTAAATACATTTGTTAACCTGTGTAAATAAATGCTCATATGTATGTATGTGTTCACATTTGCACATCAGGTTAAACTAATTATTTGTTTAGTTACAGTTTTCAAGTATTTAAAATTTAAGAAAGTTCATGTTTAGAACTACTATTGAAAAAAGGGAAGTATAATGAAGAGCTTCCTCGAAGAATTACAATCTAGATAAAAGACAAAACACATTTACTCCTATAATTAACATTTAAAAATATCAGTATGTTGTCACAATCTCACTAGTATCACTACTGTTAGAACTATTTGCAAATGCAGAGGTAAAATGACCATTTACCTGTGACACGTTTGTATCTCATTAATAGAAATCTATATTAATTAGGATTTCCTTTTCTAAATATTGCTATTACCTCATTTGTTATCAGGACCCACCTCCATTTTCTAAATGAAATTTAGGGTTTAGTTCTAATCCTTACTTTCAACAATTGTCTTGATCATTTCAATATTTATGTCAATGACACTTCACAACCATTGTCTTTCTTGATCCCACTGACCACCCTGTATCAATAGGATTACATTCAAGACTTCATTATCTAATTGTATTATGCTATTCCTAAGTTCTCAAATTTGTTATTGGTGTCTTATACCACAATGCCCTCAATATCCACCTCTTCCATAACTTCTTACTCCACCTTTAAACTAGGGACCACTTCACGTATATGTGTATATCTTCATTGTACATTTTCTCCTATGCTTCATTACCATTTTCTAACTACATACTGGATATTTCCACCTAGATAACTTGTGGCCCTTTCATTTATCTGAAGTTTAACTCAAGCTTCCCTCTCAAAAATAGGAGCTTTATTTCAAAATTCTCTAAGTGTTTTACCTCTGTACTAGGTCATCTTAGATTATTTTGAGAGTTCTTGTGCAGTCTTCATACTCAAAAACAATCACTAGTTCACAACTTCCTTCATGATAACCCTTGCATCTTTGTCATTCTCTAAGTTGCAACATCACCATCTGAGTTCAGTATCACTTTGTCTGACTTATTTCATTAACATTCTAATAGGTCTCTAGTCTCTCCATCTACAATCTATTTGGCACTCTGTTGGAAATTTAATCTTCTTAATATACTTTTCCACTGAAGAAAACCTTCAGTGACCTTCTACTCTAGCCAGACTGATTTATTCACTGTATCTTCAGCATACCATGTATTTTGTTCATATGTAGGCCTGTCATTGGTTAGATCATTTCACTATCCCTAGTGCCCTTTCCTTTTCTCTTTATCCATTTATATTTTATTTATCTTTTATTCCTCAATTGAGGTCCATTTCCTCATGTCACAGTTCATTAAACTTTTTCTTCTTTAAATAATGTGTTATCCATGGAGTTACCAGGCAAGTGTTCCATGTGTCTTACACCTATTAGAGCAGAGAGGTTGAAGGGCTCTCACTTCTGTTGAGCATCGACTACCTAATGTCAGAGCTATGATTCAATCAAGCACATTCTATTTTCATTATTCCACAGAAGCCACCTATTTAATATATTCAATAAGTTAATTTGGTGTTGAAGATATATATTGCCATGTGTTATAGACTGAATTTTGTCTCCACAAAATTCATATGATAAAGTCCTAACCCCCCATATATCAGAATGTGACAGTATTTGGAGATGGGACCTTTAAAAAGGTAATTAACATAAAATGAGGCCATTTGATTGGACCCTAATCCACCCTGACTGGTGTCCTTATAAGAAAGAGAGATTAGAAAACAGACAACACAGAGACTGAGGGGCAACCATGTGAGGACACAGGGAGAAGCTGATCAGGAAGGAGTCCTAAGAATCAAACCAAACTGTTATATCTTAATCTTAGACTTTTAGCTTCCAGAGCTGTGAAGAAATAAGTTCCTATCGTTAGTGCCATCCAGTCTGTGGTATTTGTTATGGCAGCCCTAGCACATATATATATATATATATATATATATATATATATATATATATATATATATATATATACCTTGCATAATTACTTACATTTGATATTCATTTATTTGAGGTTCTATGAAAAATATTATCTATTATAGTCCACTCATGTGTTAACATAAATATATATAAATGTCAATATAATAACATGCCATTGAAAATCAAACTTTGAAGGGAAGTTAATAACATCGAATTTGGTGGGCATGCATCAAGCTTTTTAAAGAATATCTAAATGATTGTAAACAGTTAAACCTCACATCCAAATATGACCCTGAAAATTAGCATCTAAAGTGAAACAGAAATATATTCAGTACTTTAAATCTACATCATTAAATTTTGCTTGGTATTATATTTAATTCCTTTCCCCTTAGAAGCAATAATTAAATTCCTTCAGTCTTTTATATTCTGTTGAATTTAAATGCACCTAAACTGCCACAAATGCTCAGCAAAATCCTTTCCTGAGTTTATTCAAAATCTAAACTAGACAGAATAAAAATTGTTAGATTGATGGTTCAGTTTCTTCCTGAAATAACGATTTTCATAGTCACTGTGTAGGTTAGAAATGTACAGATGTACTTTTTCTTCCAAGGCTACAACTACTGCTGTGAGAATTTGTATAAATGCTCAACATGTCAAAAGAAATTTAAGTGAAAACACATATAGCCACTACTGAGGTTGACACAGAGGTTGACCCATTATCAGAATAAGTAACACCTGGAGTAGCAATTTTAAATATAGAGTTTTAAAATCCATTGGACTTCAATTAATCTTATTTCTATAAAAGTTATTATTTTTTTACAACTGTAAATTTTATTCTTTTTATGATTGTGAATACAAGTTTAAAAATATGCTTCTGGGCTTCCCTGGTGGCGCAGTGGTTGAGAGTCCGCCTGCCGCTGCAGGGGACACGGGTTTGTGCCCCGGTCTGGGAAGATCCCACATGCCGTGGAGCGGCTGGGCCCGTGAGCCATGGCCGTTGGGCCTGCGCGTCCGGAGCCTATGCTCCGCAATGGGAAAGGCCACAACAGTGAGAGGCCCACATACCGCAAAAAAAAATAATAATAATAAAAATAAAAATAAAAATATGCTTCTAAAATTGGACTTTGCTTTGATGAGAATACAAAAAAATTAATTGCAACTTTATTTCAGCTTTCCTCTGTTTATGTAGCTGTATTCTCATCTTTATTCTCACAAAGCAAAACTTATAAGGATTCCAAGGTGTTATAGGTCGGATTCCCTGAGAAAAATGTCTCTGAGACGGAAATTTGTGTGTAGAAGTTTAATGGATTAACACTTATAGGACAGTAAAGAAAGCAGTATGAAGCAGTGACAGGAGTTGAACTGAGATGTAGTCACAACAATGACCTTAGCTGAACACTTGGAAAGCTCTGGAGCCAAGAAGGCCATGTAGACTCCTTCCAAACTGGAAAGAGGGCTGGATCTTCTACCTCTAATTTGTACAGATATTGGATATATATACCTGTGAAAGGAGGCAGGAATTTGGATGAATTGACCCTCTTTAGCTGATGGCAATTCTGGAGAAAGACTCAGCTAAGACCTATCAACTGTTAACATTTCCATCAAGTGGAGGAATGAATTCCTTTGTCATGATGGTGAGACATCATGCTTACAAACCACAGCATTCTCTATAGAAAAATTTTAATTTGATTCTATATGTATTGGCCAAGTGTGTTCAGGTAAATAATTTTATTCTTTATGAGTCTTTGTAACTGAGACTATTAATACCATTCAGCCTTCCTCACAATAGTTTTGTTAGTTTCACTGGAGCCAATACAAGTGAAAATTCTTTGGGTCATAAAAGATCAGAGCTAACATATATATTAGAAATTATCTAAGTCTATTTCTTTGTTGTACAGCTAAAGAATTAAAGCCTAATATGGACTCATACATTACTGTATATCTGACACAGTTCTAGCACTTTATACTTATTACCTCATCTAATCCTTACTATGACCCTATGAGAAAATAGACAAATAGGGGTCATGTTACTTGACCAAAGTCATGCAGTTGGGGGCAGGAGACATCACTGACTATATCTTGCCCCAGTGGCTGTGCTTTCAACCACTATACTATATTGCTTCTGGTGAGACAGCAGTTAATGGAAGATTAGTAGTTGAGTCTCAAACTTTCTGTCATGTAGTTTATTTAACCTATACCTGGAGGTCATGGTAAACTATAAAGCAGAGAAAGCAAACTGGCAACTGGGGAGCATAATATACCTTGTCATGTTTGTTTGTTATTTTTTTCAATATTTTGAAAGATTGTTTTAGTCTGTCCAGGGTTTTATAATGTAATGTGACAACATAGATCTTATGTTTAGTACCTCATCAAGAAGTTAGCACCTATAATCTTATACTACATATAAATTGACTTAATGCACTTATGTTCCCAGCCTGGCCATTTAGGTACTGCAGTTTGCAACCCAAGGTTATGCATATATAGATGATGATGATGATGATGATGATGATGATGATGATGATGATGATGATGAAGGAGAAGGAGAAATAGTAGAAGGAGGAGTAGGAGGAGTAGGAGGAGAAGGAGTTGGGGAAGAAGGAGAGGAGGAGAGAATATAAAAGGAGGAGGGAGGAGGGGAGGCAAAGGTGAAGAATAAGTTATTGTTTATAATAATATAAAGAATATTTAGTACCTATTAAAGTATAGTCTTTCATTATTTAATATTCCCTTGGTCTCCTCTGAGGAATCTCATTAGGTATACAATTTTAGAAAAGCACCACACTATTTTCTTCCAGACAGATGTAATCTGCTTAAATGAATTAATATTCTCACATAGACTTTGAAGGGAGCAAAAAGTTTGCATACTAATACAAATGGATATGTGCTATTGAGTGCAGAAAGAGGGTAGGGTAGGAAGGCATCTTACAAATTATTAAAATATAAATATTTTCTTTCCATATTTAATCAGGAGAGAAATGCCTTTGAAAATCAGAGACACATTATTGTTTTATTTTTTAAGAATTACTTTAAACAGAAAGGAAGAGATTTTTCCATGAAGATAAAAATTGAGACCTTTTGAAAAACATGTCTCTATTGAGCATCTTCTTTCTGACAGTCATCATATTACATGTTGAGGATATAGAAGTAAAAGCCAGACATTTTCTTTTTTTACTTTTATACAACTTTTAAAGGTTACACTCAATTTCCAGTTATTACAAAGTATTGGCTGTATTTCCCATGTTGTACAGTACATCATTGTAGCTTATCTTACAATAGTTTGTACCTCCCACTCCCCCATCCCTATAATGCCCATTCCCCATCTTCCAACTGGTAACCACCAGTTGTTCTCTATATCTATGAGTCTACTTCTTTACTGTTATATTCACTAGTTTGTTATATTTTTTAGATTTCACATATAAGTGATATCATACAGTATTTGTCATTCTCTGTCTGACTTATTTCACTTTGCATAATCCCTTCCAAGTCCATCCATGCTTCTGCAAATGGCAAAACTTCATTCTTGTTTATGGCTGAATAGTATTCCATTGTATATATACCATGACTTCTTTATCCATTCATCTGCTGATAGACATTTAGGTTGCTTCCATATCTTGGCAATTGTAAATAATGCTTCTATGAACATAGAAGTGATGTATCTTTTCAAATTAAGGGTTTAGATTTTTTCAGATAAATACACAAAGTGGAATTGCTGGAACATATGGTAGTTCTACTTTTAGTGTTTTGAGAAACTTACATACTATTTTCCACAGTGGCTGCACCTATTTATATTCCCACCAACAGTGTACAAGGGTGTCCTTTTCTCCATATAGTTACCAAAGTTTGTTATTTGTGTTCTTTTGGATGATAACCATTCTGACAGGTGTGAGGTGATATCTCATTGGGGTTTTGATTTGCATTTCCCCTATGATTAGTGATATTGAGCATCTTTTCATGTGCCTGTTGGCCATAGGCATTTTCTCTTTGGAAAAATACCTATTCAGTTCTTCTGCCCATGTTTTAATCAGGTTTTTTATTTTTTTTTATTTTGAGTTGTATGAGCTGTCTATATATGTAGGATATTAATCCCTTATCGATCATATCATATGCAAATATTTTCTCCCATTCAGTAGGTTGACTTTTGTTTTGTCAGTGGTTTCCTTTGCTGTTCAAAAGCTTTTAAGTTTAATTAGGTCCCATTAATTTATTTTTGCTTTTACTTCCTTTACTTTAAGAGACAGATCCAAAAAAGAATTGATGCAATTTATGTCAAAGAGCATAGTTTATAGTAATATACACTTACCTCAGGAAACAAGAAAAATCTCAAATAAACAACCTAACCTTACAGTTAAAGGAACTAGAAAAAGAATAACAAAGAAAACTTAAAGTTAGTAGAAGGAAAAAACCCATACAAATCATAGCAGAAATAAATGAAATAGAGACTAAAAAAAAAAAAAATAGAAAAGATCAATTAAACCAAAATTTGGTTCTTTGAAAAAATAAACAAAATTGATAAACCTCTAGCCAGACTCATGAAGAAAAAAATGGAGAAGGCCCAAATCAATAAAATTAAAAATGAAAAACGAGAAGTTACAACCAACACCACAGATATACAAAGGATCATAAGAGATTACTATGAACAACTATATGCCAATAAAATGGGCAACCTAGAAGAAATAGACAAATTCTTAGAAACGTACAATCTCCCAAGACTGAATCAGGAAGAATAGAAAACACAAACAGACCAATTACCAGTAATGAAATTGAAACAATAATTTAAAAGATTCCAACAAACAAAAGGCCAGGACCAGATGGCTTCACAGGTGAATTCTACCAAACATTTAGGGAAGAGTTAACACCTATCCTTCTGAAACCATTCTAAAAAATTTCAGAGAAAGGAACACTTTCAAACTCATTCTATAATGCCAGCATCACCCTAATACCAAAACCAGAAAAAGATATCACACAAAAGGAAATTACAGGCCAACATCACTGCTGAAAATAGATGCAAAAATCTTCAATGAAATACTGGCAAACCAAATCCAACACCACATTAAAAGCATTATTGTGCATCATGATCAAGTGTGATTTACCCCAGGGATGCAAGGATTTTTCAATATCTGCAAATCAATCAATGTGATATACCACATTAAGAAATTAAAGAATAAAAACCATATGATCATCTCAATAGATGCAGAAAACACTTTTGACAAAATCAACATCCATTTATGATAAAAACTCTCCAGAAAGTGGGTATGGAGGAAAGATACCTCAACATAATAAAGGCCATACATGACAAGCACACACCTAACATCATACTCAACAGTGAAAAACTGGAACTATTTCTTCTAAGATCAAGAACAAGACAAAGATGTCCACTCTTGCCACTTTTATTCAACACAGTTTT
Source organism: Mesoplodon mirus (assembly GCF_964341445.2). Classification (NCBI taxonomy): domain Eukaryota; kingdom Metazoa; phylum Chordata; class Mammalia; order Artiodactyla; family Ziphiidae; genus Mesoplodon; species Mesoplodon mirus. Next base: position 113,167,518 of record NC_138983.1, on the reverse strand, counting down.
AGAAGTCCTAACCACAGCAATCAGACAAGAAAAAGAAATAAAAATAATCCAAATTGGAAAGAAAGAAGTAAAACTGCCACTGTTTGCAGATGGCATGCTACTGTACATAGAAAATCCTAAAGATGACACCAGAAAATGACTAGAACTCACCAATGAATTCAGTAAAAGTTGCAGGATACAAAATTAATATATAGAAATCTGTTACATCTCTATAAACTAACAATGGTGTTTCAGACAGAGAAATTAAGGAAACAATCTCCAGGAATAAAATACCTAGGAATGAACCTACATAAGGAGGCAAAAGACCTTGTACCCTGAAAACTATAAGACACTGATGAAAGAAATCAAAGATGATACAAACAGATGGAAAGATACACCATGTTCTTGTATTAGAAGAATCAATATTGTTAAAATGACCATACTACCCAAGGCAATCTACAGATTCAATGTAATCTCTATCAAAATACAAATGACATTTTTCACAGAACAAGAACACATAATTGTAAATGTTACATGGAAACACAAAAGACCCAAATAGCCAAAGCAATCTTGAGAAAGAAAAACGGAGCTGGAGGAACCAGGCTCCCTGACTTCAGACTATAGCACAAAGACTATGTCGCAAAAAACTGATAACTATACAGTTATCAAAACAGTATTATACTGGCACAAAAACAGACACATAGATCAATGGAACAGGATAGAAAGCCCAGAAATAAACCCACACACCTATGGTCAATTAATCTACGACAAAGGAGGCAAGAATATACAATGGATAAAAGACAGCCTCTTCAACAAATGGTGCTGGGAAAACTGGAGAACTACATGTAAAAGAATGAAATTAGAGCATTCTCTAACACCATATACAAAAATAAACTCAAAATGCATTAAAGACCTAAAGGAAGACCAACTTAGGGGAAAATAATAGGCAGAACACTCTGACATAAATTGCAGCAATGTTTTTTTGGATCCATCTCCTAAAGTAAAGGAAATAAAAGCAAAAATAAACAAATGGGACATTTTCAATCATGTAATAAATGCTAAAAGAGGCTGCAACAGATGGTGTAATTATTACATAATTAAAAATTATAAGTCTCCGATGATCAGGGAAGGCTCCCTGTATGAGGTGAGGTGAAATCTAAACTAATTTTTAACTATTAGTAATTGATCAGTTAAAGAGAGTGGACAGGTTATGTCAGGGATCAGGAATAGCATATCAGTTCGTAAAGGAATATGAAAAATCTAAATAGCCTATACAGATATAAATACATTTGAGATTGCTAACAGAAAGGCAAGTAATAACTTGGAGCTGTCAACAGCCATGGTGCCCCATGAGTATCCATGGAAATGAAGTCCACACAAAGGAGAGCAGAGCTGAGAAGTAGAAAGAGAGCAATCTCTGACAGTCCTATTGCTGACCCTCTAACCAGCTGTGCCTGAATCTAGCTTTCACTATTTTTGAGACTCTTCATTTCCAGGCTCTATAAATTCCCTTTTTTGCTTAAGCTAGTGAGAGGCAGGTTACACTTGCAATTAAGAACCTTGCTTAATAAAAGCTATTTGCCTTCTTGCATTTGATTTAAAACATGTTGAGAGATCCATGTTTTATTCTCATGTGAGTCTTCATGCTTCCGAGAACAACACCTTGCACTGTTCATGCATTAACCCTACACCCCATAATGGACACTCACATCCCCACACACATTTTCCTGAACACCTATGACAGAATAACTGACCAGAGCAGCTGTGCTTCAAGATGAAGTAAAAAGGACACAAAGGAAAGGAGAAGAGAAAAAGACTCAAAAAGAAATAGCAGTGGAAAATTCTATAAATATCTAAGCTGTTCACATAAGTAATATAGCCTGGTCCCTGATCAAGAGATTGTTTTTAATCTGCCAATATTGTGACCATTTACGCTCAGGTAGTCCTAATTTCTAAAGCTAATTACACAGTCTAGATATTTTGCCTTCTGATTCATCTCTCGTGTAATTTTCCAAATGGTTTATTTGGCAACATGTAAGTTTACTGCTGTAGGGGGCCCAGACAGCAAAGTGATAAGTGTTTTAATAATCTGTTCTTCTGTCCAGTGAAATGTGATGAGGTATCTTTGTGGATGAAAAGAGAACAACTAAAGATTTAGTTATTAAATGAAGCAATGAAAAATATTCTGTACAGTTGAGTTAAATTTGGGCATACTAAGAAAACATATTCGTATTTTTAGAAATAAGATTATTGAATCAGGAAATTTTCAATTAGTCTAACCTCACATTTTTTAAATTAAAAATACTTTTAATTCTGTACTTTTGCCAAAAAGGCAATTATATCCTGGAAATAATAGTCTTAAAACCAGCTAGTGTACTCTTTTTGTGTACTATGTTAGAATAACAAGCACTTCTACAAACTGTTAATATGAGATTTTCCTCTGTAGGTTAATTAAAAATCAAATAATACAAAGTATAGAATTTGGGAATAAGGTGACACCATAAACAGGTATTTGCTTTCCTGTCCTCAAATTATCACAAAATGAGTGACAGAAGGCTATCATCATCATTGTTGTCATCTTCAGCATATATTAAACTCTTCCTTTTGTGCCAATAATTATACTAAATACCTATATACACATTAGCTTAAAATTACCAGGTGTGCTAGGTAATATTATTATTCTCCCTTTTTATGTGGCAAAACTAAGGTTATGTAAGTTCAATAACTTATCTAAGGCAACATAGCTAGTAAGTGGTAGAGTCCAGCTCCAAACACATTTCTATTTTTCTCCCTAACCAAGTTTTTAACATCACATTAACATATCAAATCTGTTTTGAAAACAAGAAACATGGCATCTACGTATAAGGAATTGCTTATATATGTAACACAGACACATTTTGAGATAAGGCAGGAAGAACTATCAACTTTCACTAACCTGTTAATACTCCATACTCAGAGGCAATAGGCAATGGAGGCAGGTGGCCACAGAAAGCAGAGAACTCACTGGGAAATTCCTCCTGGTCTTAGTTATTACATTTAGCAGAAGCTGGGCAGATAAACAAACAAAAAGTTACCGTGTTTGGATTTTTCTTTAAGAAAATGTCCCCTGCCTCCCCTTTCCCACCCACTCAGTTATATATAAGTAAAAAAAAAAAAAAAAAAACAAAAACAAAAACAAAAAACAGATATTACATATCCAGTTTTATTATTTAAAATATTTGACTTAAAAATTAACTTGTCTTGGGCTTCCCTGGTGGCACAGTGGTTGAGAGTCCACCTGCCAATGCAGGGGACACACGTTCGTGCCCCAGTCTGGGAAGATCCCACATGCCGCAGAGCAGCTAGGCCCATGAGCCATGGCTGCTGAGCCTGCGCGTCCGGAGCCTGTGCTCCGCAATGGGAGAGGCCACAACAGTGAGAGGCCTGCATACCACAAAAGAAAAAAAAATTAACTTGTCTTGAAAATCTTGTTTTGTATTGAATTAGTCAGCAGTTGACACAATAATGCTATGTACCAAAGTGACCACCACAAAATTCAGTAAAATAATAATAAGTATGTATTACCTAATTTACAGATCTGGAGATTTGCTATTTATCTGCTATTTAGCTAAGGCAACTTTGCTTCACGTGCCTTATTCACAGGCCCAGGCTGGAGGGATAGCAGCTGTGTGGGCATGGTCTTTTTATGTAAAAGGTCAGATGCTGCCAGGCTGCTAAAGAAACACATGACACCCCTTAATGTCAAAGTTCAGAATTTGTATCTTGTCAATTCCACCTACACTCCATTGGTCATAAAAGTCACATGGCCAAGCTTAAAATAGATCAGTGAAGCAGCTGAAAGAGATGGGAGTAAATATTAGATGACTAATATTGAGTTCAAGCTATATCATTGACTCATTGCAAACTAAATAAACAAACAAAATCATCCTCAGTTTCTCAGTCACCCTCTTCTTTGTTGATTCTATATATTTTGTATGGTAACCTTGTACCTGGAATCCCTTTAACCTCTCTTTCTGCCTGATAAGTTCTTACTCTGTAAGATCATGCTCAAATGTCATCTCATCTGCAAAGACTTTCCTTGTAACCTGTATGTGTAAACTGATATTTATATGTATTGCTATTAAAGGAGACTAGCACAGAGATGCACATTTTAATGATTTAAAGCAGGTTTTTTTTTCTTTCTTTCTTTCTTTCTTTCTCTTCCTCCCTTTCTTCCTTCTTTCTTTTCTTTCTCATTCTCTCTCTCTTTTTCCCTTCTTCCCCCCTCCTTTATCTTTCAATCTTTCCTTTAATATCTTGAAATAGACACTGATACTGCTCACTAATGTTTCTTCATTCTGGTCACATGGTAGAACTACAATTAATCCTCCATCCCTAGAAGTTAAGCATGGCCATGACACTCTTGTTGCCCAATGAACTCTGTACAAAAGATCAGTGCCTCTTTCAGGCAGATGACTTTAGAGCTGATGCACAATTCCCCATCTTTCAATGTCACAGTGGCCAACAACAAATCCAGTTGATGGGGCTTCCCCCACTCCACATGAGTAGAACATGAAACAGCATCCCCCACTGACCTATGGCATAGAAGTACACGACTACAAAATATACCTCTGTTATTTTAAGACACTCAGATACTGGGTCAGCACCACAGCATAACCTAGACTATACTGATTGATACAAGCTATTCTTCAAAGACATATTCTTATCAAAATTTCTTTTCACATTATGATAGTCTATTTCCATAAGGACACTGTAAGCCTTGGTGCTCATATAGCACTGTGAATACATAAATAGAGTTTGAAATACATAAAATGGCAGGTCCTTGAGAATATTTTTTTTTAGTTTTTAAAATTATCAAATGTATATAATCACTAATATATAAAACCCCCTTCAAATTAAGATAAATTTTAAGTGAATTAATCATTAGAAATATTAATTATCTTGTGAATATTTTAATATAATGTTTTTAGGTAACCAATTCTATATAAATTTGTTTTTAAGTCAACTGAGTTTAGCTGAAAGGGCTTGTTATTCCAATTTCTTGCTAATGCTTCTATACTCTGTTGGGAAGCAGATAGCCATTTTACAATTAGTTGACTTCACCTCAACAATTCATCTATCCTAAGATAGTAAGTAAATCTACTGTTATATTTGTTTTGAAGTGGTTTAGAGCTGGTAATCCCCAGATTCATTATAAAATATACTGATTATTCCAAATAGTACAAAGTACAGTCTGGTAAATATTTAAGCATATCTTAATGTCCAGAATACTGAGTTGCCCCTAATTAAAATAGAATACATTTAGATTTAAGCTTTCATATATGCATATGATTACTTCTTACAGAATATCAGAAGAAGCAATAAAAGAAAATATGTATTGAAGTAAATGTATGTTCAGGGGAAAAAACTATCTCAAGAATGAAAGCTAGTATCTGGAGAATGGATACAGTACCACATAAATTGCAAAAGTTTCAAAAGCCAAAATGCTATATTGTATTTGCAAGGTTATAGGATGTTAATTTGCAGGACTGAGCACATTGCCTTAATGTGCAGTGATTTTCAGTAACTTCCCTTCAAAAAAAAAATCCTGCATGTACTTGCCTTAAGGCATAAATATGATTTTAGAGGACAGTGCCTACTTTGTTAGGTATTAGTAGTATGGGAATGTGTAAGTCTTTTAACTGCACTGAAGAACTACTTTGTCTTGAAAGTGGGAAATCAAGAAAACACCACCCAGAACTCATAATTACTAAATCTGTTTTTAATTTCTTAAAGAAAGAGAATGTGAATAAAGTCAATATCTCTAGTTGAATTACCTGAGATAATGTATGGAACTATATAGCACTGTGCTAGCATATCATGGATGTTTTCACTAGGTTTGTGAAGAACTTTGTTAAGTGCTACTAGTTTGAACTTGTTTACTTATTTTTTCTAATTAGATATAAACTTTTAGAGTGAAAAAAGCACATTTGACTGAACTCTAATACCCACACCTAGGGAGATGACTAATATCTATTTTGGTTAAGTGAATTGGAGAATGAATGGATAAGTAAATAAAAACGTGAATTCATGGCATTAATCAAATACTACTTGCCAGGAAGGCAATAGAATTAGACCAGGGTGAGTGAATAAAGTTCTTGGGAAGCATCTGATAAAATCCGATTTTAAGTACTTAAAAGGCCATCTGCCTAATGAGGATCATTACTTCTCTTGGCTGTTGCTTGTTGATTGAAGTATAGTCATAATAGTTTGTTTTAAATATATTGGATATCTGTAGAGAGGGGAGATCAAGATGGCAGAGCAGGAGAATGCTGAGTTCACCTCTCCTCACAAACATATCACAACTATATCTACAGGTGGAGCAACTCTCCCTGAAAACAACCTGGAGACTGGCAGAAAGGTTTCTACAACAAAGGATGTAAAGAAAGATCCACCTAGGGTTGGGTAGGAATGGAGGAGAGGTGATCAGGTTGAGACCCACACCGCTAGCAGGGGTCACAGAAGAGGAGGACTATATCACAGGTTTGGGGATCCTCCCTGGATAGAGTGAGGGTTTCAAGCCACATACTGGGCTCCCCAGCCCCAGGGTCTTAGACCTGGAAAACAAGTCCTCTTAGCTGGTGTGAAAACCAGAAGGACTTACCAGAGGGCTCTAAGAAATGAGGATTACCAGAGGGCTGTAAGAAACCAGGACTTTGCTCATGAAGAATACACACACACACTTGCTTAATCCTGGCAACAAAGCAGAGAAAACAGATTAACAATGGTCTGGGCCTCTGGCTTGTTTCCTGCAACCACTTCAGTGTGCACCCCAGTCTCACCAGGCGCCTGCTCCAGTCCCCTTGTTCCAGCACAGCTCTCCATGAGTGTGAAGGCTGCTGTTGCCAAGGAAAGTGCACACCCTTTTAGAACTGACTCTGTGTGGACTTGACCCTGCCTATGAACAGGATCTAGGCAGCCATTACCAACATGCATGCAGGGAAGCAGCAAATTAAAAACAGCCTGGGGCTCTGACCTACTTCTTGCTGTGACCATCCCACTTGCTCCAGTCTACTCTCCACTGGGACAGAGGTGTCTTGCCAAGAAGAATGCAGCCATTTGAGAAGGATAGAGCCATCTCAGACCAAGCTCTGCCCTGAGCAGGGCGAGGGCAACCACTGCCAGCATGCATGTGGGAGGGGTGGCTTGGGAGTTATCTTAGGCTCTGACTGTTTTGCCAGGCACACATTCTGGCCCCTCTTGCTCCAGGGTTGATCTCCACTGGAGTGGAGCTGCCACTGCCAGGGAGGGTGTGTGCAGTTGGAGGGAGTGGTGTCAGCTCGTACTTGACCCTGCCTCTGAACTGTGCGAGGGTGGCTGTTGCTAGTGTGAAGGCAGTGTATTGGAAATGCCCTGGGGCTTCTGACTGGCTTGCCAGGACTGTCTAATACATACCCCACCTCACTCTGGGAACCCCCTCCATCACCTCTTGCTCCAGCACTGTTTCTCACTAAGGCAGTGGTACTATTGCTGGGCGGGTGGTGGGGAGGGAGAGTATGCATGTTTAGAGAGAATGGAACCACCAATTCTCAGGGCTTCTGCTCCAGCACCTCGGGCCCTGACTCCACCCCCAAAGGAGTAGTGACTGCCATTGAGTACAGATGAAGCCCTGGCTCACACCTGAATCTGACTATAGCTTTTCTATCTCCAGCCTTACTTTCCTCCAAGGTCGTAGCTGCCAAGAAAACCTGAGGGAAGACATAACCCATGCTCACATCAGAACCAACTCTCTCACCAAAGCCACTGGGTACACACACATAATAGGGATGTTCCCACACAAGGATATCCCTCAAGAATTGGATAGGTAACTCTTTCACCTAATTTCAGAGATAAACAAAATGTATAAGCCTTTAGCCAAGCTCATAAAGAATGAGACAGTAGACACAAAATAAACAAAATAAGAAATGAAAGAAGAGAAATTACAACCAACGTCCCAAAGATACAAACAATCATAAGTTATATGCCAACAAATTGGCATAGAAGAAATGGATAAATTACTAGAAACATACAGTCTTCCAAAAGTGAATCAGGAAAAAATAGATAATCTGAACAGACCACTCACTAGTAGTGAAATTGAATTTGTGATAAAAACAATTCTCAGCAAACAAATGTCCAGGACCAGATGGTTTCACATGGTAAGTCTAGTGAACATATAAAGAATTATGGGCTAACACCTATCCTTCTCAAAGTCTTTTAAAAAACTGAAGAGGAGGGAACACTCACATATTCATTCTACAAGGCCACAATTGACCTGATTCCAAAACCAGACAAAAACACTACAAAAAAAGAAAAAGAAAATTACAGGCTAATATTTCTGATGAATATAGATGCAAAAATCCTCAACAAAATATTAGCAAACTGAATTCAACAATATATAAAATGGATCATACACCATGATCAAGTGGGATTTATTACAGGGATGCAAGAATGGTTCAATATCTGCAAATCAATAAATATGATATACCACATTAACAAAAGGAAGGATAATAATCACATAATTATCTCAATAGATGTAGAAAAAGCATTTGACAAAATTCAACATTCATTTATAATAAAAACTGTCATCAAAGTGGGAATGGAGGGAATATATCTCAACATAACAAAGGACATATATGACAAACCAACAGCTAACATCATGCTCATTGTTGAAAAACTGAAATCTTCTCTTCTAAAATCAGGAACAGGAAAAGGATGCCCACCCTTGCTAAATCCTCTTAACATAATATTGGAAGTCCTCACCACAGCAATCAGGTAAGAAATAGAAATAAAAGAAATCCATATTGGAAGGAAAGAAGCAAAACTGTCACTATTTTCAGATGACCTGATATTGTATATAAAAAATTCTAAAGTCTCCAACCAAAAACTATTAGAACTAACAAATGAATTCAGTAAAGTTGTATGACACAAGATTAATATACAGAAATCTTTTGCTTACCTGTATACTAATAATGAACTAACAGAAAGAGAAATCAAGAAGCAATTCTCTTTCAAAAGCATCAAAAAGAATAAAACACATAGGAATAAAATTAACCAAGAAGATGAAAGGCCTATACTCTGAAAATTATAATACATTGATGAACAAAATTGAAGATGACACACAGAAATGGAAAGATATACCATGTCCATGGACTGGAAGAATTAATATTGTTGACATATCCATACTCTCCAAAGCAATCAACAGATTTAATGCAGTTTCTGTCAAAATACCCAGGATATATTTTACAGAAGTAGAACAAATAATCCTGAAATTTATATGCAACCTCAAAAGACACCAAATAGCCAGAGCAATCTTCAGAAAAACAGAATAAAGCTGTAAGTATCACCCTCCCTGATTTAAGACTATAGTACAAAGTTACAATAATCAAAACAGTATGGTACTGGCACAAGAACACACACATAGACCAATGGGAAAGAGTATAGAGCCCCAAAATAAACCCATTAACATATGATCAATTAATCTAAGACACCGAGACATTGTAAATATACAATGGTGAAAAGACAGTCTCTCCAATAAGTGATATTGAGGAAGCTAGATAGCTACATGTAAAAGAATGAAATTAGAACATTTTATCACACCATATACAAAGATAAACTCAAAGTGGATTAAAGACCTAAATGGAAGACCTGAAATCATAAAACTCCTAGAAGAAAACAGGCAGAACACTCTTTGACATAAGCTGTAGCAATATTTTTTTCAGATTTGTCTCCTAAGACAAAGGAAAGAAACACTACACACACACATACACAAACACACACACACAAATAAATGGGACCTAATTAAACTAAAAGATCTTGCAGAGCAAAGGCAGCCATTGACAAAACAAAAAGACAATCTACTGAATGGGACAAAAGATTTGCAAATGATAAGTTTGATAATGGGTTTGTATCTAAAATATATAAACAGGTCATATTAAAAAAGCTCAGTATCACAAATCAAACAACACATTTAAAACATGGGCAGGAGACCTGAATAAACATTTTTCCAAGAAGACATACAGATAGCCAACAGACACACGAAAAGGTGTTCAACATCACTAATCATCAGAGAAATGCAAATCAAAACCACAATGAGATATCACTTCACACCCATCAGAATGGATATCATCAAAAAGACCGCATATAACAAATATTGGCAAGGTTATGGAGAAAAGGAAACCCTAGTACACTATTGGTAGCAATGTAAATTGGTGCAGCCACTGAAGAAAACCATATGAAGGTTTTTCAAAAAGTGAAAATAGAACTGCCAAATGATTCAACAAATTTTATTTCTGGGTAATTTACCAAAGAAAACAAAAACACTAATTTGAAAAGGTATATGCACACCCATGTTCATTGCATTATTCTTTTTAGGAGCATGAATATAGAAACAACTTCAGTGTCCATCAAGAGATGAATGGAAAGAAGTGATATATATATACATAATGGTGTATATATATAATTATATATATATATGTATACACACATGTATGTACGTATATATATATATAATGGTATATATGTACATATATATAATTATATATATAATGGAATATTACTCAGCCATAAAAAAGAATTAAATTTACAGGTTGTAACAACATGGATATGCCTGGAGGGTATTATGCTTAAGTGAAATAAGTCACAGAAAGAGAAATACAGTATGTTATCACTTATATGTGGAATCTAAAAATAAAAGAAATAAATAAGTATAACAAAACATAAACAGACTCACAGATTAGGGAAAAAACTAGTGGCTACCAGTGGGAAGGATACGGGGAGGGGCAAGGTATGGGTAGGGGTTCATAGTTACAAACTACTATGTGTAAAATAAATAAGCAACAGTATACTTGTACAGCACAGATAATATAATATATATTTTAGAATAACTATAAATGGGATATAATCTATAAAAATATTGAATCACTATGTTGTACACCTGAAACTAATAAAATACTGTAATAAAATTTTTATAATTAATAAAAATTAACATAATGATTATGTAAAGAATAGCAATTTAATCTAAATTCAAATATATGGTTGTATAGAGACTATACGACTCACTTATGAGACCTTCAAATATTATTGTCCAAATAAATGATTTTGATAAAATACTTGTTTCTTATCACATTCTATATTTGTAACTATTTCCTTCTGGGACCTCCTAACCTTATTCAGAGTAAAAGCTAAATATATTTTAAACAATCTACATGGTTGTATCAGTCAGTTTTCTCCAGAGAAACAGAACCGATAGAATATAGATAAATATATGGAAAGAGATTATTATGAGGGATTCACTGACATGATTGTGGAAGCTGAGAAGTCCAATGGTCCACTCTCTGAAAACTTGAGTCCCAGGAAAGTTGCTGGTGTGGTCCAATCCCAAAGGCCTGAGAAACGAGGGGTGGTAATTTAAGTGCAGTACAAATTTGCAGGCCCCAGAACAAGAAGCACCAATCACCAAAGGCAGGAAAGATGGATGTTCCAGCTCAAGAAGAAAATAAATTCACCCTTCCTCTGCCTTTTTGTTCTATTTAGTACCTCAACAGATTGGATAATGTCCACTTGTATTGTTAAGGGTGATTTTTTTGCTCAGTCCATTGACTCAAATGGTAATCTTTTTTTTTTTTTAATTGACGTATAGTTGATTAACAATGTTTCAGGTGTACAGGAAAGAGATTCAGTTATATATATATATATATATATATATATATATATATATATATATATATATATATTCTTTTTCAGATTCTTTTCCATTATAGGTTATTATAGGATATTTTTTATAGTTCCTTGTGTTATACAATAGGTCCTTGTTGTTTATCTATTTTATTCAAATGCTACTCTTTTCTGGAAGCACCCTCACAGACACACCCAGAAATAAAGTTTACCAGCTATCTGTGTATGCCAGTTGACACATAAACTATCACAATGACCCAATATAATTGGTAAAATTCCCCAAGTCCCCCCCTTAACTCTAACATTTTCCTATTCCCTTTCTGACCCAACTTTCCAGACTCTATTGCTGTCCAAGAATTCCTCAGGCATGCTTCCCTCTTGCCTTGGAGATTTTGTCCTTGTTATTCTTCATGAGATATCTGATCTTCCCCCAAATACCCATCAACTACTTTAAGTCTATACTTAGATGTCAACCTCTCTGTAATAGGTCAAACCCTATTTAAAATTGCAACTTCCACTATACCTCCTTCTTATATTTTTAATCAATCTATTACTTTCTAATATGTTATAAATATATTATAAAATCATCTGACCCCCCCACACTAGAATGTAAGCTCTTAAAGGCAGGAAATTTTTGTCTATTCTAGTCACCATTGGATCTTCAAGACTGAGAAGAGTGTCTGCACATAAATATTTGAAGAATGCAGGAATGATTTTGATAAGTACTTTACTTGTGAACATTTTGCCCATAAGTGGTTTAGAAAAAAAAATCACATTCTAATCAACCCTTTAATGTAAATATAGAAAAAAAACTAACAATTTTGTAATCATATATGACTAATGGTCAAATAAATACTCAGAATATTTTGATTAATTTTCATTTTCATTAGTTTCTAAAAGACTAGAAACATAATGATTAAATAGAGCAATACCTTAGATGTAAAATTTCTAAATTAAATCAGTATAAGTATTATCCATGCACTACTGAAGAGCACAGGCTCTGTGAGAAATTGGATTTGAATCGTGGTTCTTCTACCACCTAGAATTTCAGCATAGAGTGGGATTTTCTGAAATGTTGGAAATGTTCAATATCTGGTCTGTCCAATACCACAGTTACTAACCACATGTGACTACTGAGTACTTGAATTTTGAGTAGTATGACTGAGGATCTGAATTTTTAATTTGATTTAATTAATTTATATGTGCATTTATATCATTACATGTGGTTAACAACTACTCTATTAACCACCTCAAGTTCAGATATAGGATTTCAGATATTTTTTATCTTCTCTAATATTCATTTTTACCACATGCAAATGAGATTTAAAATAACTGTTAGTACTAACATAGGAATTAAATAAAATAAAAATATTAAAGTCACATTGTACTGCTCGACACATATTGGGTGCTCATGAGGATGCTGCTGTTGTGACTGTTATTTCCTAATTATTATGATGGTTTTACTGAAATCTTAGAGCTTGTTGTTCCCTGACTCCTTGGATTTTCTGACTCTAGTTTTTGTGAGGTGACCAGTGAGAACTTGACCCCTTGATTAAGGCTACTTTAACCTTATGTTCTCAGTGCTCTATTAGTTTTAGTTAATGGTTCAATTTAAAACTCTGAGAAAAAAGTATAAAGGAAATTCTTTAAAAAGAAAGTAGGCTAATTACTGGGAAAGGACTTCAAGCAGAGTGGTTTGCTTATTACAAATATTCCACAGCATTGTTCCAGTTTGTTTGTTTGATTGTCCATGCCCCCATCAGTATCTGCATCCTCTATCTTCCATGTGCTAACTTTAGTTGAGAAGATATATCATTTCTACTTTTTATAGTATTTATTATAAAAACAGTAAGTCCATATGCTTTATAAAATGATTTATGTCTCACACATAAATACTAATTTCCTCATGCTGAGGACATTTCCATTTATATCCCGATTTGGAATGATATCTAGGTGAAGATACTTAAAACGCCTAACGAGTTTCTGATTCTGAGAGAGCCATTTAATCTTATTTACGTTAATGTAATATATCTCTTGAGAAAACAATAAAGTTTTTTTTTTAAAATAAAGACTATGGTTTGAGAATCACTTTATAATACCATTTTGAAAAAAATTTCCTCAAATTCAATGATTTTTTTCTTCCACAAATTCATTTATATATATATATATATATATATATATATATATATATATATATATATATATATGTCCACTTCATAGCTCATAGTTTCTGATTGGTAATAGTTTGATGGCATGTTGTTAAACAAGATTAATTTTAATAACATAAAGTCATAAAAGAAATGCCCCAATCTGAATTAATATAACAGAAATAAAAGGCATCCTCTTTCAACAAATTTGTTTAACAAGCTTTTGTCTTTAAATCTATCCTCTCTTCCTATTTTACACCTAGAGATACAGGCAGAGTCTCATTTATTAAGCTGATTGTTTTAAATATGGAAGCTATTTTTGCAGATTCCTCAACATCAGACAGTTAAGTTAAACACACATATACATAAACAATACATATTTGATGTTGGTCTTTTGGATGTCTGTTCAATCAATGCCATCCTTTGATTAATAGACACATATGCACACACACACAGTGGCCCCTACAACCATGTTTATATCATATTTGTAGACTAGTTATTAGCTCATAGTATTCAACCTTCATTAAATTGTATTTAATAAGTGAGTAAACTGATTCTGACCTCCTGGACACAGCTGACTGGACCAAGATACTTAGCTAAAGTTGGTTGATCATTTTTAAAGATTGTAATTTTAATCACTAACTTGGATACCCTGCTGTAAGGTCATCATTTTAGTTTCACTCCTGGGGCAGCTATTTGGTATGATGTACACTAAAAAGTAAAATTATCTTAAGTGAAGAGAGGAAGAATGAAGATGATATAAAGCAAGAGAATAGTTCCATGAGCTAGTTCTGTATTCCTCCAACACATTTCATTTTGCCTTGTGCTAGTTCTTATGGAATCTTGTATTTGTTACCAAAGATAAGACAAAGATATTACCTCTAACTTTTGGAAAACAAAGTCATCCCCAGTGATGTCATACTTCATTTGGCCCTTTAAAAAATAACACTGTCACTGTTCTTTCCATTAGTGCCCTCTTCCTGCCCTCCTCCATGTGTGCTCACCTATATTTTTATGGGGTTCATGATTTATTTAACCTCTAAAATCTTGTATAACTTGAAGGTGCAATAAATGTTGAACCATTTGGAATCATTAACCAAATATAATAAAGGCTGAATTAAATGAAACAAAAGATAAATATACTGAAATATACTATTATTGAACTAAATGTATTAATGCATTTGGAGTTCTCTCTCAGGCCTATCAACACTGGGGGCTTACCCACAAAACAGCGGGATGGCATAAGTCCTGAGACCTCTAAGACCTGCAAACATCTGCCAGAGGACACATTTCTGCCCACCAGTGGGCCAGCAGCCACTGAAGAAGGCAGGGCCTGGCAGCCAACTGGGCCCAGGCTTGCTTACCAGCACACTCACAATAGTTGGCCCTGCCACAGCAAGAGGGCTCACACACTCTGCAAATATGCCATCCCTAGAGCATACAGCTCTGGTGACCAGAGGAAAGTGTGCTACTGGGCATCATATGATGTCTCCCACATAAAACTACTTCTTCAATATGAGGAACAGTAAATTACCTGCCTAACACAGAGAAATAAACAAAGAATTAAACAAAATGAGGAAATAGAGGAATATGTTCCAAGTAAAGAAGTAAACCAAGGGGAGATAAGCAATATACTCAATAAAGAGTTCAAGGTAATGATTATAAAGATGTTCAATGAACATGGGAGATGCATGGGTGAACATAGTGACAAGTTTAACAAAGAGTTAAAAAATATAAGAAGAACTATAATGGAACTGAAGAATACAGTAAGTGAAATAAAAAACACACTATAAAGAATCAACAGATTAGATGACAAAAAGGAACAGATCAGTGAACACTCAAGCTAAACAGGACAAAAAAAACCAACACTTTTTTAAAAGCAGGATGGTTTAAGAGATCTCTTAGACAACATCATGAATAATAACATTTGCATTATAGGGGTCCCAGAAGGAGAAGAGAGAGATAAAGGAGTAGAGAATTTTTTGAAGATATAATGGCTGAAAAGTTTCTTAAACTAGGAAAGGAAAGAGAAATCCATGTATAGGAATCACAGAGAGTCCCAAACAATCTCAGACCTAAGAGATCTAAACAAGAAATGTTATAATTAAAATGGCAAAAAAAAAAAAAAAGATAGAGAGAGGCTTAAAAGCAGCAAGACAAAAGCGGCTAGTTACATACAAGGAAACTGCCATAATAATAAAATATGACTTTTCAGGAGAAAATCTGTAGATCAGAAGAGAGTGGCATGATATATTCAAAGTAATACGGAAAAACCTATAACCATGAATACTCTACCTGGCAAGATTATCATTCATATTTAAAGGAGAGATAAAGAGTTTTACCAATGAACAAAAGCTAAAAGAAACTAGCACCACTAAATCAACTTTACCAGAAAAGTTAAAGGGACTTCTCTAAGCATAAAAGACAGCAACTAGAAATATGAAATTATGGAAGAAAAAATTCTTATTGGTAAAGGAAAATATACAGTAAAGGTAGTAGATCAACCATTATTAAATCTAGTAGAAAGTTTAAAAGACAAAAGTAGTAAAATCATGTATATACACAGAAAGCAGTTAAGGAACACACAAAACAAAATGATGTAAAATATAATGTGAAAAGCATTAAATGTGAGGAAGAATAAAAATTCAATGTTGTTAGAATGCATTCAAACGTAAGAGATCACCAAATTAAAATAATCATATATGTATATATATATGTAGCTATATAAGAACCTCATGGTAGCAACAAACCAATAACTTATAATACATACATGCACACAAAAAGAGAAAAAATCCAAATGCAACACTAGAATCATCAATTCACAAAGAAAGAGAGGAAAAGAACTACAAAAACAACCAGAAAGCAACTAACAAAATGGAAATATGTACATACCCATCAATAATTACTTAAATGTAAATGGATGTAATGCTCCAATCAAAAGAGATACAGTGGATATTGCATCCCTTGCATCTCTGGGATAAATCCAACTTGATCAACGTATATTTGCTAGTATTTTGTTGAGCATTTTTGCATCTATGTTCATCAGTGATACTGGCCTTCAATTTTCTTTGTGATATCTTTGTCTGGTTTTGGTATCAAGGTAATGGTGGCCTCATAGAATGAGTTCATAACTATTCCTTCCTGTGCAATTTTTTTGGAATAGCTTCAGAAGGATAGATTTTAAGTCTTCTTTAAATCTTTGGTAGAATTCAATTGTGAAGCCATCTGGTTCTGAAATTTTGTTTTTTGGGAGTTTTTAAACTACTGATTCAATTTCATTACTGATAATTGGTATGTTCATATTTTTTATTTCTTCCTGGTTCAGTCTTGGGAAAGGAATTTGTCCATTTCTTCTGGGCTGTCCATTTTATTGACATATATTTGCTCTTGGTATCCCCTTATGATTATTTGTATTTCTGTGGTGTCAGTTTAACTTCTCCCTTTTCATTTCTGATTTTATTGATTTGGGTCCTCTCTCATTTTTCTTGATGAGTCTGCCTAAGGATTTATCAATTTGGTTTATCTTTTCAAAGAATGATCTTTAGTTTCATTGATCTTTTGTTTTTAGTCTCCATTTCATTTATTTCTTTTCTGATTTATATGGTTTCTTTCCTTCTACTAACTTCAGGTTTTCTTTGTCCGTTTTTTTTCTAGTAGCTTTAGGTGTAAGGTTAAGTTGTTTATTTGAGGTTTTTCTTGTTTCCTGGGGTAAGCTTGTATTGCTATAACCTTCCCTCTTAGAACTGCATTTTCTGTGTCCCACAGATTTTGGATCATTGTATTTTCATTTTCATTTGTCTCTAGGTATTCTTTTATTTCCTCTTTGATTTCTTCAATGATCCACTTGTTGTTTAGTAGCATATTGTCTAGCCTCCACATGTTTGTGTTTTTTGCAGTTGTTTTCTTGTAGTTGATTTCTAGTCTCATGCTGTTGTGGTGGGAAAAGTTACTTGATATGATTTCAATTTTCTTAAATTTACTAGAACTTGTTTTGTGGTCTAACATGTGATCTATCCTGGAGAATATTCCATGTGAACTTAAAAAGAATGTATATTCTGCTGCTTTTGGATGGAATGCTCTATATGTATCATTTAAGTCCATTTGGTCTATTGTGTTATTTAAGGACTGTATTTCTGTATTGATTCTCTGTTTGGATGATCTGTCCATTGGTGTAAGTGGGGCATTAAAGTTCCCCATTATTATTGTGTTTTTATTATTATATTGTGCTTATTATTGTGTGTTTTTATTATTGTGATTTCTCCTTTTATGTCTGTTAATATTTGCCTCAGATATTGAGGTGCTCCTTTGTTGAATGGGTATATATTTACAAAAATAAAAACACACGGTCATCTCAACAGATGCAGAAAAACTTTAGATAAAACTCAACATACAGGGCTTCCCTGGTGGTGCAGTGTTTGAGAGCCCACCTGCTGATGCAGGGGACATGGGTTCATGCCCCGGTCCGGGAAGATCCCACATGCCGGGGAGTGGCTGGGCCCATGAGTCATGGCATCTGGGCCTGTGCATCCGGAGCCTGTGCTCCACAACGGGAGAGGCCACAACAGTGAGAGGTCTGCATACCGAAAAAAAAAATCAACATCCATTTATGATAAATGCTCTCCAGAAAGTGGACATAGAGGGAACATAACTCAACATAATAAAGGCCATATATGTCAAACCCAAAGCTAACATCATACTCAATAGTGAAAAGCTGAAAGCATTTCCTCTGAGATCAGGGAAAGGACAAGGATGCCCACTTACATGACTTTTATTCAACATAGTTTTGGAAGTCCTAGCCACAGCAATCAGAGAAGAAAAAGAAATAAAAGGAATCCAGTTTGGAATGGAAGAATTAAAAGTGTCATTGTTTGCAGATTGCACAGTAGTGTATACAGAAAATCCTAAAGGTGCCACCAGGAAACTGCTAACACTCATCAGTGAATATGGTAAAGTTGTAGGAAAGAAAATTAATATGGAGAAATCTGTTGCATTTCAATACACTAACAGCAAAATTTCACTAAGAGAAATTAAGGAAACAATCCCACTTACCATCACATCAAAAATAATAAAATACTTAGGAATAAACCTACCTAAGGAGGCAAAAGAACTGTACTCCAAAAACTACAAGATGCTGATGAAAGAAATTGAAGATGACACAAACAGAAGGAAAGATATACCATGTTCTTGGATTGGAAAAATCAATATTGTTAAAATGACAATACTACCTAAGGTAATCTACAGATTCAATGCAATCCCTATCAGAATATCAATGGCATTTTTTACAGAACTAGAACAAATTATTCTAAAACACATAGGTCAATGACACAAAAAACAGAGTCCAGAAATTACTTACCCATATGTGGTCAATTAATGTAAGAAAAATGAGACAAAAGTATACACTGAGTAAAAAACAGCCTATTCAATAAATGGTATTGAGAAAATTGGACAGCTACAAGAAAAGAATCAAACTGGACTACTTTCTCACTCTATATACAAAAATAAACTCAAAATGGACTTAAAGCTTAAGTGTAACAGCTAAAAACATAAAACTCCTATAAGAAGACATAGGCAGCACATTCTAGACATAGGTCTTAGCACTATGTTTACATCTCCTCCAGCAAGGAAAAAAAAAGCAAAAATAAACAAATAAGGTTACATGAAACTCAGAAATCTTTGCAGAGTGAAGGAAACTTTCAACAAACAAAAAGGAGCCTACTGTATGGGATAAAATATTTGTAAATGATATATCCAGTAAGGATTAATATCCAAATTACACAAAGAACACATACAACTTAATTATACAAAGAACTCAAACAATTCAAATAAAAATTGAGGAGAGGTCCTGAGTAGACATTTGTCCAAAGGCACATAGATGGTCAACACACACATGAAAAGATGTTCAACATCACTAATTATTAGGGAAATACAGGTCAAAATCACAATAAGATATTGCCTCACATGTGACAAGATGTCTATTATCAAAAACACAGAAAATAATAGATGTCAGAGAGAATGTGGAAGAAGGGAATCCTCATGCACTGTTGGTGACATTCTAAATTGGTAAAGCCACTATGGAAAACTCTATGGAAGTTCCTCAAAAAACTGAAAATAGAACTGCCATGCAATTTAGCAATTTTACTTCTGGTTACTTACTCGAAGCAAAAGAAAACACTAACTTGAAAAGACATATACACATCAATGTTCCTTGCATCATTTTAAATATAGTGGGCATGATGTGGAAGCTACCTAAGTGGCCATCAATAAATGAATAGATAAAAAAGATGTGATACCATATGTTAACACACATCTATGGAATCTAAAAATTAAAAAAAGGATCTGAAAAACCTAGGGGCAGGACAGGAATAAAGATGTGGATATAGAAAATGGACTTGAGGACACAGGGAGAGGAAGGGTAAGCTGGGATAAAGTGAGAGAGTGGCATGGACAATATTCACTACCAAATGTAGAATAGAGAGCTAGTAGGAAGCAGCTGCATAGCACAGGGAGATCAGCTCGGTGATTTGTGACTACCTAGAGTGGTGGGATAAGGAGGGTGGAAAGGAGAGGCAAGAGGGAGGAGATATGGGGATATATGTATATGTATGGCTGATTCAGTTTGTTATAAAACAGCAAATAACACACCATTGTAAAACAATTATACTCCAATAAAAATGTTAAAAAATTAAAAAATTAAAAAAAATAATAATAGCAATAGCAAAAAAAAAAAAAAATGTGGTATAGAACTAGTCCAGAAGGTGGTGGAGGAGTAGATGTGGAGATCACCTTCCTCACCACAAATACATCAAAAATATATCTACATGTGGAACAACTCCTACAGAACACCTACTGAATGCTGGCAGAAGACCTCAGACTTCCCAAAAGGCAAGAAAATACCCATGTACATGGGTAGGGCAAAAGAACAAAGAAGAAAAAACAAAAGAATAGGGATGGGACCCACATCTCCGGGAGGCAGCTGTGAAGGAGGAAAGTTTCCACACACTAGGAAGCCCCTTCACTGGCAGATACAGGAGGTGAGAGGGGAGAAGCTTTGGAGCAACAGAGGAGAGTGCAGGAACAGGGGTGCAGAGGGCAAAGCAGAAAGGTTCCTGTACAGAGGATCAGTGCCTACCAGCACTCACCAGCCTGAGAGGCTTGACTGCTCACCTGCTGGGGTGTGTTGGGGCTGGGAGCTGAGGCTCGGTCTTTGGAGGTCAGATCCCATGGAGAGGACTGGGGTTGGCTGCATGAACACAGCCTGAAGGGGACTAGTGCACCACAGCTAGCCAGGAGGGAGTCTGGAGAAAAGTCTGGACCTGGCTAAGAGGCAAGAGAACATTATTTTAGGGTGCACGAGGAGAGAAGATTCCTTCTCTGTCTGCCCACAGAAGGCAGAGCACCACCTAAACAAGCTCTAGAAATGGGTGCAAGGTGCAGCTATCAGCTTGGACCCCAGAGACGGCATGAAACACTAAGACTGCTGCTGCAGACACAAAGAATCCTGTGTGCGTGCACAGGTCACTATCCACACCCTCGCCCCCAGAGAGTCTGCAGCCCACCATTGGCAGGGTCCCGAGATGCAGGGACAACTTCCCCGGGGAACACACAGCATGCTTCAGGCTGTTGCAATGTCACGCCGGCCTCTGCCACTGCAGGCTCGCCCCACATTCCAATTATAACAACCATACCCCTCCCTGCCCCTGACATGAGTGATCCAGAGCCCCCTTCAGCCGCTGCTTTAACCCTGTCCTGTCTGGGTGGGAACAGAAGGCTGAGGGCAACAAATACACAGAGCTGGGGCCAAAACCAAAGCTGAACCCCAGGAGCTGTGCGAACAAAGAAGACAAAGGGAAATTTCTCCATGCAGCCTCAGGAGCAGTGGATTAAATACACACAATCAACTTGAGGTAAACTACATCTGTGGAATACCTGAACAGAAAACAAATCCACCCAAAATTGAGGTGGTGGATTTTGGGAGCAACTGTAGACTTGGGGTTTGCTGTCTGCAACCGAATTGTTTCTGATTTTTATGTTTAACTTAGTATAGTTTATACCACTTGTTATCATTGGTAGATTTGTTTATTGGTTTGGTTGCTCTCTTCTTTTTTAAATTACTTTTTAATTATTTTATTTTAATAATTTTGAATTTTTAATTAATTTATGTATATATTTACTTATTTGTTCTTTTTTCTCCCTTTTCTTTTAAGCTTTGTGGCTGACAGGTTCTTGTTGCTCTGGCCTTGTGTCAGGCGTGAGCCTCTGAGGTGGGAGAGCTGAGTTTAGGATACCAGACCACCAGAGACCTCCCAGCCCCAAGTAATATCAATCAGCAAGAGCTCTCCCAGTGATCTCTGTCTCAAAGTTCAAAGACACCCCAAAACAGACCACTGGCCACAGGCCTATCCACCAGAAAGACAAGATCCAGCCCCACTCACAAGAACACAGGCACCAGTACTCTCCCCACTCCCTCAAAGCCTACACAAGCCATGGAACAAACCTTACCTACTGGGGGCAGAAACCAAAAACAATGGGAACTACAAACCTGCAGCCTGTGTAAAGGAGACCCCAAACACACTAAGTTAAAGTAAATGGGAAGACAGAGAAATATGCAGCAGATGAAAGACCAAGGTATAAACCCACCAGACCAAAGAAATGAAGAGAAAATAGGCAGTCTACCTGAAAAAGAATTCAGAGTAATGATAGTAAAGATGATCCAAAATCTTGGAAATAGAATGGAGAAAATACAAAGAATGTTTAACAAGGACCTAGAAGAACTAAAGAGCAAACAAACAATGATGAATAACACAATAAATGAAATTAAAAATCTCTAGAATGGCTCAATAGCAGAATAACTGAGGCAGAAGAACAGATGAGTGGGAGGGGAGAATCCCAGGTCCTGTCTGGAGTCAAGTGGTTCCAGGAACTTGTAGGTGAAGTCCCAGATCTGAGGACCATGTCCTCAGGTCACAGAGCATGAGACCCCGGCAGTGTCAGGACTCAAGGTGGGCAGGGGACAAGCTGTTGAGGAAGGCCCCTGTGAGGCCTGAGAACACACCTCAAGACGAGACCTCCATGTGGCTGACAGGGTCTTGATGCTCTGGCAGGCTGTCAGGTCTGAGTCACTGAGGTGGGAGAGCTGAATTCAGGACATTGGACCACCAGAGGCCTCCTGGCCCCATGTAATATCAATCAGCAAGAGCTCTTCCAGAGATCTCTGTCTCAACACTAAGACCCAGCTACACTCAATGACCAGCAAGCTCCAGTGCAGGACACCCCATGCCAAACAACTAGCAAGACAGGAAAACCAGCCACCCATTAGCACAGAGGCCGACTAAAATCACAATAAGGTCACAGACACCCCAAAGTGCACCACCAGACACAGTCATGCCCACTAGAAAGACAAGATCCACCAGAACACAGGCACCAGTACCCTCCAACAGGAAGCCTACACAAGCCACTGAACAAAACTTACCCACTGGAGGCAGACACCAAAAACAATGGGAACTACGGACCTGCAGCATATGAAAAGGAGAAACCAAACACAGTAAATTAAGCAAAATGAGAAGATAGAGAAATATGCAGCAAATGAAGGAGCAAAGTGAAAACACACCAGACAAAAAAATGAAGAAGAAATAGGCAATCCACCTGAAAAAGAATTCAGAATAATGATAGTAAAGATGATCCAAAATCTTGGAAATATCATGGAGAAAATACAAGAAACGTTTAACAAGGACTTAGAAGAACTAAAGAGCAAACAATGATGAATAACACAATAAATGAACTTAAAAATTCGCTAGAAGGAATCAATAGCAGAATAACTAAGGCAGAAGAGCACATAAGTGACCTGGAAGATAAAACTACCACAGAGCAGAATAAAGAAAAAAGAAGGAAAATAATTGAGGACAGTCTCAGAGACCTCTGGGACAACATTAAATGCACCAACATTTGAATTATATGTGTCCCAGAAGAAGAAGAGAAAAAGAAAGGGATGGAGAAAATATTTGAAGAGATTATAGTTGAAAACTTCCCTAAAATGGGAAACGAAATAGTCAATCAAGTCCAGGAAGTGCAGAGAGTCCCATACAGGATAAACCAAGGAAAAACACACTAAGACACACATTAATCAAACCATCAAAAATTAAATACAAAGAAAAAATATTAAAAGCATAAGGGAAAAGCAACAAATAACATACAAGGGAATCCCTATAAGGTTAAGGCTGATCTTTCAGCAGAAGCTCTGCAAGCCAGAAGGGAGTGGCAGGACATATTTAAAGTGATAAAAGGAAAAAAACTACAACCATGTAGTATGCACATGGCTGATTCACTTTGTTATCCAGCAGAAACTAACACAGCACTGTAAAGCAAATATACTCCAATAAAGAAGTTAAAAAAAAAGATGTAGTATATATACACATGGAATATTATTCAGCCATAGAAAAGAAATCTGGCCATTTACAACAACATGTCTAGGCCTATAGGCTATTATGTGAAGTGAATTAATTCAAAGAAAGGGAAATAACACATGATCTCACTCATATGAGGAATCTTAAGAAAAATTCGAACAAACAAAATGAAAACAGATTCATAGACACAGAGAATAAATGGGTGGTTGCCAGAAGGGAGGGTGGGGGGGGATTGGAAAAATTATTGAAGGGTTTAATTTCAAAGGAACAAACCTCCAGTTATATAATAAATCTGTACTGAGAATATAATATAGAATGCAGGGAATATGGTCAATAATATTGTAATAATTCTGTATGTATAAAGATGGTTGCTAATCCTATCATGGTGATCATTTCATGATGTGTACAGATGTCAAATCATTATGTAGTACACCTGAAATGAACACATTGTACATCAGCTATATTTCAATTAAAAAATAAATGTATTAATGCAACTTTCACTTAGTAGAAACTGGCTAGATGTTCGTCAAAACTGCTTCCTCTCATTTTGGCACATGTACTAGATTACATTATCACCCTCCTTTACATGTAAAAGGGGTCGTGTGACTAAAATTTAACCAACAGAATGCAAGCAGGACTGATGTGTATCACCTGTTGGTCTGGGCTATGAAAGCCTTTCATGTGTGTTTCTTCATGTTCTTTCCCTTTTGGCTGACTGAGATGGAGAAAACTGCAGCAATCTTGGAAGTCACATGTTAAAGTTGACAGAGGGACTTCCCTGGTGGTCCAGTGGTTAAGATTCCCTGTTTTCACTGCAGGGAGCATGAGTTAGATCTCTGGTCAGGGAACTAAGGTCCTGATGCTGCATGGCATGGCCAAAATATTTTTAAAACTAGTTGACACAGTTGCAAGATTGAAAGAACCTGGATTTCTGCATTAATGTGTGGAGGAGAGTTGCTGCCAGTTAAGATCTTTGGATTTTTTGTGGGTGAGAAATAAATGCCTATTTTGTTAACCCACTGAATTTGTGGAGTTCATCTGTCACTGCACTAGCATTTCTCTAAAATGTACATGGGAACTAGCCTACTTCCTTTGATTGTGATATTGGATGGGAAAAGGTGATAATACAGAAGGAAATCAGGGGTACAACCCTACCAGAAGAAATCCAGGTGCCTTCCTGCATTATAGTCTTACAGAATACAGAGGCTTCAGCATAAATATTAAGCTCAGAAGACTGAGATAATTAGTGCTCACAAAAGGGAGACAAGAAAGCTGTGAAATGCACCTGACACTGAATAGTAGGAGGAAGACTCATTGCAGCTGTCATTGAACTGATTATCTGAAGGCAAAGCAATGCTATTTTCTGCAAACAGTATATAATACTTAGGGAACAGCAATTAGAATCATGAATCCTTACATAAGTGAATGGGGTCTGATGGTGTTTACTCAATTTTAAATTGCTGGGGTAGTGATAGAAAAATAAGCCCTGCAAAGCACTTTGGAAATTTTACTTTTAGAACATTAATGACAGACTTAACATAAGAAGCTGAATAAAGCAAAAGAGAACTGAGGAAGAAAATCTCGCAGCTTGTATTTATGAGGGTTCTCCCTCAAGGTCTCCCCCTTCATCTGTTTCCATAGTAACTCCATGTTTCCACAAGTTTTACAAATGGCATTCACTTAATGTCAAAACACTTAATGAAAAATTTTACTATGTATAGTAAATGAACTACCTAATAGAGCATTTTATACTCAAATTTTCTTATGCATTTTGACAAGACCTAAGCACTAATACATAGCAATAATCATAGAAAAATCATGGTTTATAATAGCTAACATGGAATGCTTCTTTTTACACAATTACCATGCAGCCCCATATCAGTAATACATTTTACTAACTATGCCTGGACAACTCTGTGGCAAATTTTATGGTGTCACAGCACTAAATTTGTTTTGTAACCGCACTCCGTTTTTATTTTTCATTTCTTCCTCTTTTTTCTTTTCTTGTCACCTAAATTGAACTTAGAAAACTTAGTGGAAATTCTCTCTGAGGACCAGGCAACTGGGCATTTTATAATAAACCTTTAGTAGGTATAATTAATTTAAATCTCTTCAAAATATGAGCAGCATTTAGTCAGACATGTAAACCTGCCAATAATACAGAGAAAACAGGTGGAAATATTGCACCACAGGATTCTAAAAATAATCAGTCCCACCCATAAAAATACAAATAATTGTCTTGGATAATCATGTATCAAGCAGTGTAATTAAGTATCTGGTTTTAACTCAAAATGTTACTCGTCAGACTCTAGATATCACTAATATATATGGAGTCCACTCTTAGAATAACATTGGATTTGAAATGTGTGTGGGGGGGTAAACTTAAGGAGAAAATCCAGTCTGACAAGTTAATGATGCCCAATGGAGCTACTTTTTATCTCTAGAATATCTTCTAATTCAGCATCACAGTAATTTAAAAGAGGTGTTCAGAGGGGGAGGCAGTCAGGGGAAAGAGGAAGAATGGCTGTATTGAGTAGGAAAGAATGATCTTAAAGACCACGGTGGATTTCTTCTTCTGTAATTTGAAGGGACTTAACATACAATAACTCAAGATATACTACTTTCAATTCATTTCACTCTAACAATTATTTACTGAGAACTGACTCTAAGGCAGATATTGTTGCCCCTGCTATGTGAAAGGAATAAGACAAAGACAAGTAAGGCAATAGGATGTTCTCTGAAAAAGCTAATGAGTTATTGGGGTTGTGCACTGTTGATTCAGATATGGCATATAAGAAGAAGTAAATATAGTGTTTGACAAAATAGGTTTATATTCTAGAGGATTTAGAGGAACAAGAGTCACAATCTCTTACGAGGATCAAGAAAAGTTTCAATAAAGGAAATGACTGTAAAGTGGCCCTAAAATACTAGAGGAATTAGACAGCCATCACTACATGAAGGAGATATTCCATGTAGAAAGATTAGTATTAACAAAACCTTTAATTATTTCTTCTGTAGTAACTGATCCAATGCACATGGGGCATTCATTTTTGCACATTGGGACTTTGCCATGCTGTCCATATTTGAGGTAGATACTGAGTTGACCTACACCAATCACATTCTTTCTTCTCATATTATAGTATTTTTAAATGAGACAGACAGATACTGGGAGCTGCTGGTAACCAAGTCAATGTTAGTAGTCTAGGGGGTGACAATGACACTCTCCTTGACCCAACTCTAGTCAGGCTCCTCTAAACCCTCAAGGTCCCAACCTCGGGCTCTGTCCTAGCCAGTTTAGTTCAGTTTTAGTAAGAATTCTGCTGAATCTCTTTAGCAGAAATTACCCAACCTTGATATCTAATTAAATTCCTTTTCTACCTCCCTGAATAGCTTATCACCCTGGCCTGCCTTCAGCAAGAATTCTGTTGAATCGGTCTAACAAGAATTCCCTTAGCCATGATGTTCCTCCTAATAATTTCTATCCACTGACCTCCACCCTGCTCCTTGGCTATAAATCTCCACTTGTCCTTATATTCAGAGTTGAGCCTGATCTCTCTCCCTTACGGCAAAACCACACTGAAGTCGTCCCCCTGAATGAAACCTGCCTTACCATATTTTACGAGGGGCCCCATGTACGAGGGTAATGATTAGTTTTTTTTAACATGAGTAGGTTTTCATTAACTAGAGATGTCTTGTGAATTTCTGGTACTGAATCTGAAGAGCTGACCTGGTTCCCAAACTTTATGAGATTTGTTTTATTTGTATTCATTTTTGTTTTATGCTGTTATTGTTATACTTCCTTAGATACCTGAGATAGTCCTTTTGTGCTTAAATTAGTTCCAATTTGTATCTAAAATAGAAAACAGATTTTAACTAATCCTTGGCAATGTTCAAAAAACAGTTTTGTTTTAAAAGATCACAAGATACATTTTTGTGGCTCAAATGTATGTTGGAGACATTTTGACAAATATTTTATTACAACATTAAAGAGTTGATGCTTCCTTCAGCAAGACATGAAAAGGCCAGTGAAGACTTTCAAGTAGGATAATGGTATGCGTGGAACTAAACTTTAAGGAAGATAATTTGCAGTGTGGTTTAGTCAAATAGCAAACTACAAGTTAGAAGACTGGCTATGAGTCTATGTCATTGGTTCAGGTAGCTAGGGTTTACAGGGAAGTTACACGTATTTCAGCAGAATTTGCAGAACAAAACACTAGGGAACACTTCACATGATATTCTATGTGAATGGTACCCTTAAAATTGTGCAATACACAACTTTCTCAACTATGTGTGACAGCCCATAGAATATGAAATAGAGTCATAGTGATGATGTTTAAAGGAGAGAAAAGATATGAAATATTTTACCAAGATAAGATTTGAAGGTATTGGAAACATTTAGAAATAGCTAATGTATAACTGGGAAGGGGCAAAGTTACATCCAAATTTTAAATCCAAGTAACTTGGAGAATGATAGCAACATTTGTACAAAAGCAGAAGGCAGAAAGAAAAGTTCAGTCAGGAATTGGGAGTGCAAAATGAAATTTAAGATGATGTTGTTATTTATATAAACGAGTCTAAGATGACTGCATGAATCCTAATGGAGATAACCAACAGAAATTTTAGATTTGAAAGTAATTGAAATGAAGATAATACTTGTAGCCACATAAATTGGTGAGATTACAATAAACAAGAGAAAAATGGTAAAAGATCAAAAGTAAAATTTTTAGATAATGCTTAAGTTCAGATCATAAATAAACTATCTGGAAAAGGAAATGAAGAAAGGGAATAGGTAGAAGAACACAGAATTCAAAGGATGAGTTTCAATATGACAAACAGGGCAATGAATGTCAAATTATATAGAAAGATCAGGAAGGGAGAAGATTCAATAACAGCATTTGAATTAAATGATTGAGAAGGCATTGCTTAGAGTTATCATCAACATATTTGTGGTCAAAAGTAGGAAAAAGAATATAGAAACCTGTAAAGATTGTTGATAAAAAGACACTGGTTTTTAGTTAAATGTTTGTAGAGAGGTAAGCAAATGTATGAGAGTAGAAAGATAATATAAGGAAATTAAAGATTCAAGAGTAGGAGAAATTGATGGAACAAGGTGTCTCATAGGAGATGGAAAGGGGGAGAAGATCAATGCCAAGAAAGAGATTGGATTTAGTTCACAAGAGAGCTGAATACCATCATGATAGAAGTACGAGTGAAGAGAAATCATAAAAATACAGTGACATTGTATAATAGAATGCATAAAAGTTGAGAAAGTGCACATAGAATTCAGATACCTCTTGATTTTCTCAATGAAATAAAAGAAGATAACAGCTGAAATTGAAGGGTTAATGGTAATGAGAGGACAAACTTGGAACATTCACAGGGGCAAATTATTATCTTTTTATTATCACAAAGAAAGCTGAGGGTGATTCATTGAAAACTTTCTCATTTGCTTCCAGGACTTCAGTACACAGAGATTTGGAAAATAAGGATACATTTTAAATTCTAATTATTTCTCCTTTTGCTTCTGCTTCTAAAAATTATCCAGCTCTCTTTCTCAGCAAGGTGTACCTGTTGTGTCTTTTATTCCATTTATTTCTCCAACTCTGAGATCCAGATTCAAAAATAAATCATTTTGCACTGTGAAATTTTCCTTTATCCTACAAGCAGAGATTTTGAATATTTGAAAACAATATTTATTTATCATATTGTTTTATAAAATAATAATGTCAGCAATAATAATAATTCCTAAAATGTACTGAGCACTTACTATCTTCTGGAAATTAGACAAATCATTTTACTTCTAACCATCATATAAGCTTCATAAAATCCTTTGAGCTAGATGCTATGATTCTTCCCATTTTACATGTGGGGAGATTGCAGTGCAGAGTGATCTGCCCAAGATTTCACAGAAACGAGTGGTGACACCAGGATGCAAACCTATAAATGATGAATCCAGAATTCATATTAACCATTTTTTCTTCTTTCCTTCATCCTCAAACTTCTTGAAAAAAAAAAAGTTCTACTTTCACTGCTTCCATTTACTTTCTACACAATACCTTAACCCACTGTTTCTCAAGGTAGGGTCCATAAACTGCTCTCAACAGAATCCCCTGGGGCACTTACTGAAAATACAGATCCCTGGATCCCCTCTACACAGGGTGATTGAGGATCTAGCAACTTTACTTTAATATATTTACCAAGTCACTCTTAGATGCTTTTAAGTTTGAGAACATCTTACTTCAACACTTGCAATTTGGTTTTGCTACCAATTCTAATCTTCTATAATATATGCTTGAACAAGTGAACCCTTTTTTAATTACTTCTGAAAAACATTCTTAGGCTCCCCCAAACTCCTTAATATTTCATTCAATTGCTCAAGCTTGGCCTCTGCCTTACTTCCCAGAATCATAATTTCTTGCTGCTGCTTCTCTCACTCTCCGTTCTGTGTTTTAAAGTGTAAACACATCAAACTACTTGCCATCCCTGCCCCCAGTATGAGCTTTTGCTTGTTTCACAAACTCTATTCAAACAGCTTCTTTTTCTTTCCTTACCTTTCTCTCATTCCTCAAGGTCCAGCTCAAATATTGTGTATATTCACAGTATATAGACATCCCACATCCTCCATGAAGTCAGTTTATCCTCCATGGTACTAAAGCATTATTTTATGTCACTAACATAGTTGTACTCTATGAGAGTTAGTTGTATTTTCATATAAATACTTAACATATACATATAAAATACTCTATGACAGTTAGTTGTCTTATTTTATAAGATTGTGAGATGTTTGAGGACAGAAAAATGCACATCTCTAGTACAATCTAGTAGACAAGAGGAATTGGGGTAATGAGTGGGTAATAGGACCAATTCAGCATCACTTGAGACATGCCATTCGGACCCTGACCTCTCCTAAGGCAGAGATAGCTAGAGGAGTGTTGTGATGGTCTGTGAAAAAGACAAGATTGGAAATCATCTGGTGACTCAAAGGGAACAGAGAATTTAGAACCCAAAATGCACCTTTATCACAAAGTCTCAAAACTGGAGGTCTGCATATTAATCTGAGCAAAAGCCTTTACATCTAAAGAAGTAAAATGAAGAAAATGAATGAAGGAATCTATCAATTGTCAAACATAAAATTAAATGTACTTGACATTTTCCAACTTGGTATGAATATCTGCGTGACATTTTCAGAACTATTCCAAAATGGGCATAGAAGGATGAAGCTATATGTGTCCGATGAACTGAAGAGAGATTTTTAAAGAAAAATTATGCACTCATTTTCCATTATGGTCTGGCACTTTAGAATAATGAAAACTTTCACTAAACCAGAAACATATGAATTACAATCACAGTGTCTGTAGTAATTTCATTTTTGCTACCAATACAATTCTTGGATTTGAGTTAGCATAAAACAAATCCTTAGAATGAATTAGGAAGCAGCAGTTTGGTGTGTGTGTGTGTGTGTGTGTGTGTGTGTGTGCATGTGTGTGTGTGGAAAACTTACTAATACAGTTAACCATGATGTCTTTTCCCCTTCAAATCCTGTGGGGAGAGAATATAATACATTGATCTGGTCAAGAAAATCAACAAATTATTACAGGGGGGTAGGTCATTTTAAATACCCAGGCCATGCATGGATTTGGGATAATTGCATCTTTGTAATTATCTACAGTTTATTTTATTTATTTATTTATTTTTAGTTTTTAACATCTTTATTGGAGTATACTCATCTTACAATGTTCTGTTAGCCTCTGCTGTATAACAAAATGAATCAGCTATACATATACATATATCCCCATATCTCCTCCCTCCTGGACCTC
This sequence comes from Mesoplodon mirus, assembly GCF_964341445.2. NCBI lineage: Eukaryota > Metazoa > Chordata > Mammalia > Artiodactyla > Ziphiidae > Mesoplodon > Mesoplodon mirus. The sequence continues at coordinate 113,135,484 of NC_138983.1, read as the reverse complement.
TCTCCCACCCTCCCTATCCTACCCCTCCAGGTGGTCACAAAGCACCAAACTGATCTCCCTGGGCTATGCAGCTGCTTCCCACTAGCTATCTATTTTACATTTGGTAATATATATATATATTTATATATATATATATATATATATATATATATATATATGTCAATGTTACACTTTCACTTCATCCCAGTTTAGCCTTCCAACGTCCCACTGCCCCATGTCCTCAGGTCCATTATCTACCTCTGCATCTTTATTCCTGTCTGTCCCTAGTTTCTTCAGAACCATTATTTTTTTTTAGATTCCATATATATGTGTTAGCATACAGTATTTGTTTTCTTTTTCTAACTTACTTCACTCTGTATGACAGACTATAGGTGCATCCACCTCAGTACAAATAACTCAGTTTCGTTTCTTTTTATGGCCAAGTAATATTCCATTGTACATATGTGCCACATCTTCTTTATCCATTCATCTGTTGATGGACACTTAGGTTGCTTCCATGTCCTGGGTATTGTAAATAGAGATGCAAGGAATATTGTGGTACATGACTCTTTTTGAATTATTGTTTTCTCAGGGTGTATGCCCAGTAGTGGGATTGCTGTGTCATATGGTAGTTCTATTTTTAGTTTTTTAAGGAACCTCCAAACTGTTCTCCATAGTGGTTGTATCAATTTACATTCCCACCAACCATGCAAGAGGGTTCCTCCACACCCTCTCCAGCATTTATTGTTTGTAACTTTTTGATGATGGCCATTCAGACTGATGTGAGGTGATACCTCTTTGTGGTTTTTATTTGCATTTGTCTAATGATTAGTGATGTTGAGCATTCTTTCATGTGTTTGTTGGCAATCTGTATATCTTCTTCAGAGAAAAGTCTATTTAGGTCTTGTGTCCATTTTTGGATTGGTTATCGTTTTCTGTTTGTTTGTTTTTTGTTTGTTTGTTTGTTTTATTGAGCTACATAAGCTGCTTGTATATTTTGGAGATTAATCCTTTGTCAGTTTCTTCACTTGCAAATATCTTCTCCCATTCTAACGATTGTCTTTTCATCTGTTTATAGTGTACTTTGTTGTGCAAAAGCTTTTAAGTTTCATTACGTCCCATTTGTTTAATTTTGTTTTTATTTCCATTTCTCTAGGAGGTGGGTCAAAAATGATCTTGCTGTGGTTTATGTCATAGAGTGTTCTGCCTATGTTTTCCTCTAAGAGTTTTATAGTGTCTGGCTTTACATTTAGGACTTTAATCCATTTTGAGTTTATTTTTGTGTAAGGTGTTAGAGAGTATTCTAATTCATTCTTTTTCATGTTTCTGTCCAGTTTTCCAAGCATCACTAATTGAAGATGCTGTCTTTTCTCCACTGTATATTCTTGCCTGCTTTGTCAAAGATAAGGTGACCATATGTGAGTGGCTTTATTTCTGGACTTTCTATCCTGTTCCATTGATCTATATTTCTGTTTTTGTGCCAGCACCATACTGTCTTGATTACTGTAGCTTTGTAGTATAGTCTGAAGTCAGGGAGCCTGATTCCTCCAGCTCCATTTTTCGTTCTCAAGATCACGTTGGCTATTCGGGGTCTTTTGTGTCTCCATACAAATTTTGTTGTTGTTGTTGTTGTTCTAGTTCTGTAAAAATGTCATTGGTAGTTTTATAGGGATTGCATTGAGTCTGTAGATTGCTTTGGGTAGTATAGTTCTTTTCCCAATATTGATTCTTCCAATCCAAGAACATGGTGTATCTCTCCATCTGTTTGTGTCATCTTTGATTTCCTTCATCAGTGTCTTATAGCTTTCTGAGTACAGGTTTTTTACCTCCTTAGGTAGGTTTATTCCTAGGTATTTTATTCTTTTTGTTGCAGTGGTAAATGGGAGTGTTTCCTTAATTTCTATTTCAGATTTTTGATCATTAGAGTACAGGAATGCAAGAGATTTCTGTGCATTAATTTTGTACCCTGCTACTTTACCAAATTCATTGACTAGTTCTAGTAGTTTTCTGGTAACATCTTTAGGATTCTCTATGTGTAGTATTATATCAACTGCATTGACAGTTTTATGTCTTCTTTTCAAATTTACATTCCTTTTATTTCTTTTTCTTCTCTGATTGCTGTGGATAAAACTTCCAAAACTATGTTGAATAATAGCAGTGAGAGTGTGCAACCTTGTCAAGTTCCTGATTTTAGAGGAAATGGTCTGAGTTTTTCACCACTGAGAATGATGTTGACTGTGGGTTTGTCATATATGGCCTTTATTGTGTTGAGGTAGGTTCCCTCTATGTCCAATTTCTGGAGTTTTTTATTCTAAATGGGTGTTGAATTTTGTCGAAGGCTTTCCTGCATCTATTGAGATTATCATATGGTTTTTATCCTTCAGTTAATATGGTGTATCACCTTGATTGATTTGTGTATATTGAAGAATCATTGCATTACTTAGATAAACCTCACTTGATCATGGTGTATGATCCTTTTACTGTGTTGTTGGATTCTGTTTGCTAGTATTTTATTGAGGATTTTTGCATATATGTTTATCAGTGATATTTGTCTGTAGTTTTCTTTTTTTGTCTGGTTTTGGTATCAGGGTGATGGTGGCCTCATAGAATAAGTCTGGGAGTGTTCTGCCCTCTGCTATATTTTGGAAGATTTAAGAATGATAGGTCTTAGCTATTCTCTAAATGTTTGTTAGAATTTGCCTTTGAAGCCATCTTGTCCTGGGATTTTGTTTTTTGGAAGATTTTTAATCACAGTTTCAATTTCAGTGCTCTGATTGGTCTGTTTATATTTTCAATTTCTTCCTGGTTCAGTCTTGGAAGTTTGTAGTTTTCTAAGAATTTGTCCATTAATTTCAGGTTGTCCATTTTATTGGCTTATGGTTACTTGTAGTAATCCTTCATGATCCTTTGTATTTCTGTGGTGCCAGTTGTTACTTCTTTTTCATTTCTAATTCTGTTGATTTGAGTCTTCTTTTTTTTCTTGATTAGTCTGGGTAATGGCTTATCAATTTTTTTATCTTCTCAAACAACCACCTTTTAGTTATATTGATCTTTGTTATTGTTTTCTTCATTTCTTTTTCATTTATTTCTCATCTGATCTTTATGATTTCTTTCCTCCTTCTAACTTTGGGGTTTTCTTGTTCTTCTTTTTCTAATTGCTTTAGGTGTAAGTTTAGGTTGTTTATTTGAGACTTTCCTTGTTTCTTTAGGTTGGATTGTATTGCTATACACTTCCCTCTTAGAACAGCTTTTGCTTCATCTCATAGGTCTTGGGTTATCATGTTTTCATTGTCATTTGTTTCTTTGTATTTTTTTATTTTCTCTTTGGTTTGTTCCCCCTGATTTGTCCTCTTGGTTATTTAGTAACATAATGTTTAGCCTCCATGTTTTTGTATTTTTTACAGTTTTTTTTCCCCTGTAATTTGTATCTAGTCTCATAGCATTTGGGTTGGAAAAGATACTTGATACAATTTCAATTTTCTTAAATTTACTGAGGCTTGGCTTGTGACCCACGATATGATCTATCCTGGAGAATGTTCCATGAACACTTGAGAAGAAAGTGTATTCTGTTGTTTTGGATGGAATGTCCTATAAATATCAATTAAGTCTCTCTGGTCTAATATGTCATTTAAAGCTTGTGTTTCCTTATTTATTTTCATTTTGGATTATCTGTCCATTAGTGAAAGGGAGGTGTTAAAATCCCATACTATTATTATGTTACTGATGATTTCCCCTTTTATGGCTGTTAGCCTTTGCCTTATGTATTGAGGTGCTCCTATGTCGGGTGCATAAATATTTACTATTGTTATATCTTCTTCTTGGATTGATCCCTTAAACATTATGTAGTGTCTTTCTTTGTCTCTTGTTATAGTCTTTATTTTAAAGTCTAGCTTACCTTATATGAGAATTGTTACTCCATCCTTCTTTTGATTTCCATTTGCATAGAATATCTTTTTCCCTCCCCTCACTTTCAGTCTGTATGTGTCCCTAGGTCTGAAGTAGGTCTGTTGTAGACAGCATATATACGGGTTTTGTTTTTGTATCCATTCAGCCAGTCTGTCTTTTGGTTGGAGCATTTAATCCATTTACATTTAATGTAATTATCAAAATGTATGTTCCTATTACCATTTTCTTAATTGTCTGGGGTTTGTTATTGTAGGTCTTTTCCTTGTCTTGTGTTTCCTGCTTAGAGAAGTTCCTTTAGCGCTTGTTGTAAAGTTGGTTTGGTGGTGCTGAATTCTCTTAACCTTTGCTTGTTTGTAAAAGATTTAATTTCTCCATTGAATCTGAATAAGATGCTTCCTGGGTAGAGTAATCTTGGTTGTAGGTTTTTCCCCTTTTCCCTTTAAATATATCCTGTCACTCCCTTCGGGCTTACAGAGTTTCTGCTGAAAGAGCAGCTGTTAACCTTATGGGGTTTCCCTCATATGTTATTTGTTTCTTTTCCCTTGTTGCTTTTAATATTTTTTCTTTGTATTTAATTTTTGATAGTTGATTAATATGTGTCTTGGCATCTTTGTCTTTGGATTTATCCTGTATTGGACTCTCTGCACTTCCTGTTCTTGATTGACTATTTCCTTAACCATGTTAGGGAAGTTTTCAACTATGATGTCTTCAAATATTTTCTCTGTCCTTTTCTTTTTCTCTTCCTCTGGGACACATATAATTCGAATGTTGGTGTGTTTAACATTGTCCCAGAAGTCTCTGAGTCTGTCCTCAATTATTTTCATTCTTTTTTCTTTATTTGCTCTGCAGCAGTTATTTCCACTACTTTACTTTCCAGGTCACTTATGCCTTTTTCGGCCTCAGTTATTCTGCTATTGATTCCTTCTAGAGTATTTTTCATTTCATTTATTGTGTTGTCCATCATTGTTTGTTTGCTCTTTAGTTCTTCTAGTTCCTTGTTAAATGTTTCTCGTATTTTCTCCATTCTATTTCAGACATTTTGGATCATATTTACTATTATTACTCTGAATTCTTTTTCAGGTAGACCGCTTGTTTTCTCTTCATTTGTTTGGTCTGGTGGGTTTTTACCTTGCTCCTTCATCTGCTGTATATTTCTCTGGGTTCTCATTTTGTTTAACTTAGTGTGTTTGGGGTCTCCTTTTCACAGGCTGCAGGTTCGTAGTTCCCATTATTTTTGGTTTCTGCCCCCAGTGGGTGTGGCTTGTTCAGTGGCTTGTGTAGGTTTCCTGGCAGAGGGGACTGTTTCCTGTGTTCTAGTAGGTGGGCTGTATATTTTCCTTCTGGTGAGCAAGCCCACATCAGGATGTGTGTTTTTCAATGTCTGTGATCTTAGTATGACTTTAGGCAGCCTCTCTGCTAATGGATGGGATTGTGTTCCTGTCCTGTTAGTTGTTTGGTATAGGGTGTCCAGCACTGGAGCTTGCTGACTGTTTGGTGGAGCTGGGTCTCAGTGTTGAGACAAAGATCTCTAGACGAACTCTTGCCAACTGATATTTCATGAAGTCAGGACGTTTCTAGTGGTCCAATGTCCTGGACTCAGCCCTCCCACCTTGAAGTCTCAGACCCAACACCCAGCCAAACACACCAAGACCCTGCCAGCCACACTGCTCAGAAGAAAAGGAAGAGAAAAACAAAATAAAACAAAACAAAAAAATGGATGGACAGAACCACAGGACAAATCTATACAGACAAAAATCACACAAAGAATCATACACATACACTCACAAAAAGAAAAAAAGGAAAAAAAATGTATATATATATATATATATATATATATATATATATATGTACACACATACACATATATAAGGAAGAGAGCAACCAAACCAAGAAACTAATCCACCAATGATAATAAGCATTAAATACTATAGATAAATGTAAAACTGGAAACAAATTAGACACAGAAGGCAAACCCCAAGTCTATAGTTGCTCCCAATGTCCACCACTTCAATTTTGGGAACATTCATCGCCTATTCAGTTATTCTTCAAATGCAGGGTTTATCAAGTTGATTGTGGGGATTTAATCTGCTGTATCTAGTCTGCACAGAGAAATTATCCTTTCTCTTCTTTGTTCCCACAACTCCTAGGGTTCAGCTTTGGTTTTGGTGCCACTACTTCATGTAGGCCGATCTCAGGCATCTGTTTCCTGCCCAGACAGGAGGGGTTTAAAGCAGAGGCTGATTAGGTGACTCTTACTCACTAAGACCACGGAGAGCTGGGCGAACTGGAATGCAGGGCGAGCCTGAGGCATCAGAGGCTGGCATGACATTGCAACAGCCTGAGGTATGCCGTGTGTTCTCCCAGGGAAGTTGTCCCTGGATCTCAGGACCCTGGCAGTGGCATGATGCACAGGCCCCTGGGAGGGTGTGAATAGTGACCTGCAGTTGCACACAGGATTTTTGGTGGCAGCAGCAGAAGCCTTAGCATTTTATGCTCATCTCTGGTGTCCGAGCTGATAGCTGCAACTCATGCCCATGCTGGCTCTTGCTTAGATGGAGCTCTGCCTTCTGTTGGCACACTGGGAAGGAATCCCCTCTCCTCATGCACCCTGAAACAAAGGTCTCTTGCCTCTCCAGCAGGTCCAGACATTTTCCTGGACTCCATTCTGTCTAGCTGTGGTGCACTGGCCCCCTCAGTCTGTCTTCACACAGCCAACCCCAGTCCTCTCCCTGGGATCTGACCTCCAAAGCCTGAGTCTCAGCTCTCAGTCCCCACCCGCCCTGGAGGGTGAGCAGACAAACCTCTCAGGCTGCTGAGTGCTGGTTGGCACTGATCCTCTGTGTGGGAATCTCTCCACTTTGCTCCCTGTACCTCTGTTTCTGTGCTCCTTTGTGGCTCTGAAGCTTCCCCGCATCCACCCCCCATCTCCACCAGTGAAGGGTCTTCCTAGTGTGTGGAAATATTTCCTCCTTCACAGCTCCCTCCCAGAGGTGCGGGTCCCATCCTTATTATTTTGTCTCTGAGTTTTTGTTTTCTTTTGCCCTACCCACGTACGTGGGGATTTTTTTGCCTTTTGGGAAGTCTGAGGTCTTCTGCCAGTGTTCAGTAAGTGTTCTGTAGGAGGTGTTCCACATGTAGATGTATTTTTGGTGTATTTAGGAGGAGGAAGATGATCTCCACTTCTTACTCCTCCGCCATCTTGAAGGCCTCTTACAGTTCATATTAAGTCCCATATTTAGTAGCTGATTTGAAGATATTTTTATCTTTCTTTAAGATAAAAATATTATTTTCTTCTTTAAGCAAAACCTCTTTTAAATCCTAATCTTCATAATCAAGTAAGATGCTTTCCTATCTGTTACTGTACCAACTTTTGCTTTTTAATCCTACAATATATGGATTTTGATGCCTTTATCATTGCCAAATCAGGAAAATGCATATATTTTAGGCCTTGAAAGAAACAAAAATATCAAAGTAAGTCAAAAGGAAATCTGAAAGTCCTGTCTTTTCCTTTCCCACTCCTATCCTTGGGAGTTAGTATCTACTATTTAATAGATAGTCAACAATAAATTTGTGTATAATGATTAAAAGAAAACAAAAGAACCATAAGAAAAAATTATGAAATAAGAGTAAGTCTGAAAAATAAACCAGTAGAATTTTAGAAATAAAAATATATAGTCAGTGAAATTAAAAATGCAATAGATGCATTAAACTGTTAGTTAGACACAGCTGATCTTTTATTTCTATCTAGACTTTAAAATGTCCTCTTAAATGTTATTGTTCATTTCTGAGATTACTATTTAAAAATCATATTAAATATATAGAAGGAAAGGAAAAAAACTAACCTTTAGTAAATATGCTCCATGTGCCCAAGGTTTTCACAGTTGTTTCATAACAACCTAACTTCAGCCCTGTAGAGTGTATTTTATGTATTGACATTTTACAGCAGAGGAACCTGAGGCTACAATATATTAACACACTTGTTGTGGTTCACTTCAGTTTGCCAGTCCTGGGCCAACTGTTCTAGTCGTTCTTTGCTTTTGGCTTGGGCTCTCATGGCTTCAGTTGCCACTTAAATCCCAAATTTATATTTCTAGCCCTAGACATATTTTAAGCTCAAGAGAAACATACTCAATTGTTAATGATCACAGTCTCAGGAATATCACATTGCTACCTCAAACTCTGTGCCAATCTCTTCTTCCCCACCTCCTTCCTGCACCTCCACACTCCCTGCCCAATACATACCCCATACCTCTTGGGCCCAATTTCACTTCTACTTATACCTTCCTTTCTCATTTCATCTCTCACTTCTTCAAAAGGTCATTCATGACCTCCAAACGAGGCAGTCCTCTGATATAGGTTTGTCTAGTTCATTCATTTGTTCATTAATTTCTTCAATAAAGAGTTACTATAAGAGCAGTATATCAAAATGGTTAAGAGCACAAAATCTGAAGCTACAAGCTTGTAGAATTTTAACTTCTCTTTACCTCAGTTTCTCCATCTGTAAAGTGGGAAATATTGTGAAGCTTGCCTCAAAGACATTTAGGGGGTTAATAAATGAGTCTGAATATAAAAGTGTCCAACAAACAGTATGGGACATGTTAGCTTTTTAATGTTATTACTATTTGCCTGATAACGTATGAGACACTCAGATGTGATGGAGAACAAAAATAGGCTAGGTTCCTGCTCTTATGGAACTTTTAATCAAAAGGAAGAAAGGAGATTTTTTTAAAGTATAAATAATGGTTTACTGCTATGAAAGAAAACTACAGGCCACATGAAGTCTATGATGGGGTTATCCAATGTAAGCAAAGGCTTTTCTGAGAAAGTGACATTTATCCTGAGATTTGAAGGTTGAATAGAATTCAGTCAAGTAGAGGAGGTAGGAAATGGTAAAAAAAAGAGAGGAATAGGGCTTCCCTGGTGGCACAGTGGTTGAGAGTCCGCCTGCCAATGCAGGGGACATGGGTTCATGCCCTGGTCCAGGAAGATCCCACATGCCACGGAGCGGCTGGGCCCGTGAGTCATGGCTGCTGAATCTGCATGTCTGGAGCCTGTGCTCCGGAACGGGAGAGGCCACAGCAGTGAGAGGCCTGGGTACCACAAAAAAAAAAAAGAGAGGAATAGCCTAAGGAGTTCCTCTACTCTGTCCCTCACAGTACTTGTGATGCTTTATTCTCATTACTTGTGTGGTACCTTCACCCCTGTCCCCATTTCCAAAAAAACTTGAATATATAACTCAATGATTATAGGACTTTTGCTGTTTTCTTCTATTCTTAATTCCTATTAAATGTATTATAACCCATCAATTGATCAAATAGGTATCAAAATCTGTAATCAAATAGCTAATTAAATAAGTATTTAGAAGGAGAACTGTCTGTGAAAGAGGATGGAGATATACTTTTATATACTTTTCATGTAAATTATAATGTATGTGCTTTAAATTGGGCATATTACCAACTCAAAGCTGCACTGATGTACCTCTAACAGCTCCATTTATTATAGCAGCATAGATCTTTCCCCAGAGGCATTTCAACTATCTGCTGCAGGCTGATATTATCTTCTTTCTGACCAAACTAGCATACGACCTTATTTATTTATAGATAAATATCCAGGCTGGGAAATATGCCAGCAATTTTCATTATCAGCCAAAGAAAAAATATCAGCAAAGTCTAAATTCTAAATTGAATCAGCTAAGAAAAGATTCCAATTGTTTTCTTTGTCCCCAAAGAAATGAACCTCATTCAGCTAAGATACAGAATAAAAGAGTGGGATACAATTTATTTCATGGCATATTAGTAGATAATAGCAGGGTTCTATTTCTGTTCCTTGGTGGTTGTGTGGGCTTATTTACACTCATCCTTGGAAAATGAAAAGTGTCCTTGAAAAGAGTGTGCAGTTCCTGGATCCAAAACTTTTGGCCCTGGAATCCCCACCCCTCACTAACATTGTTTCTCCCAGTGAGGATAGTCATGTTCCTGGCTTTCTGGGAGTTAGAAGCCTAGCTCCTATGTAGTAAAACGGGTTGGAATACAAAAAACTGGTACTGATGAACCTAGTGGCAGGGCAGGAATAAAGACAAAGACATAGAGAATGGACTTGAGGACACGGTGGGGAGGGGGAACTAGGATGAAGTGAGAGTAGCATTGACATATATACACTATTGAATATAAAATAGCTAGTGGAAAGCAGCAGCATAGCACAGGTGGATCAGCTCAGTGCTTTGTGATGACCTAGAGACGTGGGATAGGGAGGGGGGAGGGATGCTCAAGAGGGAGGGGATATGGGGCTATATGCACGCATATGACTGATTCACTTTGTTGTACAACAGAAACTAACACAGTATTGTGAAGCAATTATACTCCAATAAAGATCTATTAAAAAAAAGAAGAAAGAAAACTGGTTGGGGAACTGGGACCAAAATCCTACCATCAGCATTCATTAAAATCTGTTCAACAGCAGATAGGTTGAATAATCATTTGAAGCTGAAGAGACATGATGGTTTGCTTTTACATTAGAGGAAATTAAGAAGGGTAGGATGCAGATATTAAGAAACTACTGTTTCATTTTATAAAGCAAATCTGTGAATGTGATTAGATTGCTACTAAGAAGAAAATCAATATTTTCTGGAAGATTCCTAAGTTCTTTGTCAAGAATATGGTTCTGAGTTTCTGCCCTAAAGTGTAGATGTTTGTTTAAACACTGAAGCTTCCATCTGTTCTATCTTGATTTAAATATGCAGTTTTTAAAAATAAAACCACAAGGCAATGTGCATTGGAAGTACAAAATCTCTCTACTTATCACCCAAGTAAAACATGAATTAAAGCAACAAGCCTGGGGCTTTCCTGGTGGTGCAGTGGTTGAGAATCCGCCTGCCAATGCAGGGGACACGGGTTCGTGCCCCGGTCCAGGAAGATCCCACATGCTATGGAGCAGCTGGGCCCGTGAGCCATGGCCGCTGAGCCTGCGTGTCCAGAGCCTGTGCTCCGCAATGGGAGAGGCCACAACAGTGAGAAGTCACAACAGTGAAAGGCCGGCATATCGGGGGGGAAAAAAAAAGCCTGGAATGATAAGATTTTTATACAATGACAGTGTCACTTTATCTGAGAAAGTTTTATTTAAAATGTGCCTAACATTTTCAAAACAATTATGTGGCCCAAAATTATTCATAGAGATGACTCTGATCTCAGATAATATTATCTAGGAAGACACATGAAAAACAAATTAACTTGCACAGGCATGTTTGCAGTCAGATCTTCTCTCTCAAATAATAGGGTAAACAAAAGAGACTTTGCTGTGGAAAATCACATTTTCTTCAAGAATATGTATAGCATTTGATAGAATTCAATTCTGGAAGAATATGAAAGAAATAAATCCAAAGCAGTTGTCAAAATCCTTCAGTTACATAAAATTACACCTTTAAAATATATTTTTTTTCCCATGAAAAGCAGTATATCCTTTAAAACTTATGTAGGGATCTCTGGTAGAAGTTGATTGTTTTTTAAAATATTTCTCTAATTTTCCATGACTGCTGAGTTGCATTTGAGGTAGTATTTTTTACACTATTTGAATGAATTTATTACTTGTTTGAATAAAAAAATAATTCATAGGATTAGCCTAGCACAGGATAAATTACCCCATGTGTGTGTCTCTGTGAGGTGTGTGTGTGAAGTGTGTGTGTGTGTGTATGTGTGTAGCATGTATGTTTTTATCATAAGTTAATCATTGTTAAAATTTTATTTAAGAGATAAAAAAAATTATCTTTAGAGATCATGTTAAGCTTCTATTCAAATAAGCACTCTTAACTCTAAATTTGTGCTCCTGTCATATTCTTTTTGTAATTTGGGGTCACAGATCTATTAAAGAATCTGATGAAAGACATAGGCTCTCTCCATGAATACCTATAAGCAAATACAATTTTATATGTAATTACAGATACTTCATGTGTTCTCTCAATGCCATCTTTGGACTTTAGTAAGAAAATTTCTCTTGACACATTTTTTGTTTTTCCTTTTCAAAGGGATTCCTTTTTTTTTTTTTTTTTTTTTTTTTTTTTTTGCGGTACGCGGGCCTCTCACTGCTGTGGCCTCTCCCGTTGCTGAGCACAGGCTCCGGACGCGCAGGCTCAGCGGCCATGGCTCACGGGCCCAGCCTCTCCGCGGCATGTGGGATCTTCCCGGATTGGGGCACAAACCCACGTCTCCTGCATCGGCAGGCGGACTCTCAACCACTGCGCCACTTGGGAAGCCCAAAGGGATTCTTTTTAATTAAGATTTTAAATCATAAAAATTTCCTCTGGAAAAGACCTTAGAGATTAGCTAATCCAGTTCCCTTAAAGCCCAGAGAGGTAAGGTGATTTCCCCAAGGATACACTGCCAATAAGTAGCAGGGTTAGACTGGAATGCAAGTCTTCTGGCTATTTGTCCAATGCAATTTCAATTAAGGTAGGCATTCGAGTTGTAAGAATATGTTGCCAATGCTGAGTAAAGGACTAACAAAGAAAAAAAAAAAAAAAACTGAAGCAGACTTAAAACAGCAAATATCCTGACAGCTGTTAAGAACCATCCTTCTGAATAAGTTATTTCCCCCTGTGATTACACAAACACCAATATAAATAAAGGGCCTACTTCTTGCTTTACTGCACAAATCCTGTAGGGCTAATCCAAGCACAGAGCTTCTATTAGCATCAAGGGACTTTAGTTTTGGGGCCAGCTCTGTGGGGATGCTAAGCAAGACAAGATGCAGTCCAATGCTTTTGAGATGAAAACTGGAAACAAATTACTATATGACACTTAGTTGAATAATAAGAAAAATGCACCCCACCCCTACACACTACTAAATTTCTCTGACAATCTCCCTTAATCTCCAGACACTTGAGTCTCATTCTTTCACAATGTTGTTTCTATCACAACCATGAAATCTTGGTTATTTCATCTCAGGGAAACTTGGATACAATTTGTTAAATGGTAATTGTGTTACCTATACTATTGATTTGGGCACTTATCCCACAAGGAGCTTGGTTAGTGATGAAGCTTGCTTGAGCTGCATTGTCTGACATTACTCTTATCAGTACATTGCAGTAAAAGCTTTCCTCTTTTTTCAAAGATAAGTACAAATATTTCTTATAAAGTTAATGTTCCTGAGTCAGGGTGGTAGCTATGGGACTGCAAGTTACTTGGCCATTGTACAACAGATCAATTTCAAGCATGGGAACTTTTAAATAAATAATGGCAGGTCAAATACAAAGTAAGATTCTTTAATAATAAAAAGATCCTCACTTTCCTTTCAATTTAATCAAATTAGATAAGATGACAAATAAAGCATCTTTAGATATCCCTCAAAACTGTGCAAAACAATTGAAACAAGTGAAATCTAAATATCGTGTTTCTCAAATTTTAAATGGGAGAATTACCTAGGGATCTTGTTCAAAATTAGATTCTGAATCAGTGGGTCTGGGGTGGGATTGTATATTCTGTATTTCTAACATGCTTACAGGGATGGCTGACAACACTGAGTAGCAGGGTTTAAGATAGCTGTGAGCTAAGATAACCAATGATGAAAATTTGTTTTAATAAACACTAATGCTTACCAAGTACCTACTGTGTGCTAGGAACTTTAGCTATATTACATTCAACACTTACAAACCTGCTGAAGAAGGTGTCATTGACCCTTTTACAGCTAACAAGGAATGGGACTTACAAAGATATACACTATGAATAAAATAAAAAAATATAAATGGTTACAACTTGGGTCTGAATTTAGCATTTAAGGCTCAAAATCTTTTCCTTTATTTGTTCATTAAACAAATATGAATAGAATACCTACACATGCATGACTTCAAGTATAAGGAGAAGAGCAGTACACAGGACAAAGGGTCTGAACTCAAAGAGTTGATGTTATAGCAGAGAAGAAAAAATTAAAGCAACAAATTCAACAATTAGTTAATTATGATTTGTTAAGACCTGTGAAAGTTCAAGGTGTCCTGAAAGATTATAAAAGGGAAGACTGGCATAATCTGGAATAAAGTTAAAAAAAAAAAAGACTCTCCAAAGAAATGCATTTTGAATTGACTTCAGAAAGATTAGTACAAATTAATTAGGTGATTGGAGGGGGGTCAGCATGCAGGCAGCAGAACAGGCCTATCCAGGCAGATGAATACTATGTGCAAAGCCCCAGGGAGAAAAAACAGTGCAGTTAAAGATAAAGGGCTTGAGATAGGGCTGGTGAAAAAAGGTATGGACCAGATTATGTGATGCCTTCAAAGCCATGTTTACGATTTTGTTAACAATGGAGGTCTTTATCTACAAATAAAGGAAAGCCTAGGAGAGTTTTAAATAAAGACCAAGCATGATCGAGTTCATGCTTTTTAAAGAACACTCTGTTGCCAGGGTAGAGAATAAATTGGAGAAGAGTAAAAACAAGCTCAGGAAGATCCATTAGGATTCCAGTTGAACTAGGCAGTAACAGTGAGATGTCAAGATGGAAAGAGAGTTTTATTTAATTAGTGATGGCCTGGATATGGCCGACATTACCTATTATAATTGTGGTGCTCCAAGGACAATGGTGCTTCAAGGACAAAGGAGGACCCTGCCTGAAATTTTCAGCGTTACACCCCCTACCGGACTCTTAATCGCCCTCCCCACCATTTTGCGATGGTTACGAAATTCCTGAGCTCACCGGGGCGATGCCCAACTGGGCAATGGGACCTGTTCCACTTCCACCGTATAGAAGGAAGGTATATGTGCCTCGACCAATCAGGAGACGAAATTTTCACCTCAGACCATTCGTTTGTTTTCTGGCTATAAAAACTGATCATTAGCAGATGTTTGGGCTCGACTCTTCCAGCCTGCTAGGATGTCGGCCTGCTGTCCTGGCAGTGACTCTTCCCTCTAATAAATTCTATCTTCTTTACATTCTGCCTTGTGCCTGGAAATTCTTTTCCAACCTGCGTTCAGACCACGACAATAATCATGACTACTGATATGCTTCCATTGTTTAATAATTTGCAAAGGAAAGCAGCCCTTTCAGCTGCAGTACTATAGTGTTTTCAGTTTTTGTAGATTGTTCGTATAACATTAAAAATAAAAACAAAGACAAAAAGCAACCACTCATGACTTAGAGACTGCTATAACATTAGGAGTACAAATCTTGTGATTTCTGGGAAGTCAAAGATCACAAGAAATGCATTACCATAGGTATTAGTTTCTGGTTGTTGCTGTAACAAATTACCACAAACGAAGTGGCTTAAAACAACACATATTTATTATCCTACTAAGATGGGATGGCAGGGCTGTGTTCTTTCTGAGTCTCTATGGGTAGAATGCATTCCTTTGCCTTTTCTAGCTTCTAGAGTCCACCTGTATTCCTTGGCTCTTGGCCCCTTTCTCATATCACTCTGACCTCTGTTTCTATTTTAAGATCTCCCTCTCTGACTCCAACTCTCTGTTTCACGTTTATAAAGATCCTCTGATTTTATGGGCTCACCCAGATAATCCAGGATTATCTCCCCATCTCAGAATCCTGAATTTTTTTTAAAGACACCAATTGTACTTGAACATTTGTTACTTTATTTTTTTTTAATTTATTTATTTATTTATTTATTTTTGGCTGTGTTGGGTCTTCGTTTCTGTGCCAGGGCTTTCTCTAGTTGTGGCAAGAGGGGTCCACTCTTCAACATGGTGCGTGGGCCTCTCACTATCGCAGCCTCTCTTCTTGTGGGGAGCAGGCTCAGTAGTTGTGGCTCACAGGCCTAGTTGCTCCACGGCATGTGGGATCTTCCCAGGCCAGGGCACGAACCCGTGTCCCCTGCATTAACAGCCAAATTCTCAACCACTGCACCACAGGGAAAGACCAGAATCCTGAATTTAATCACATCTGCAAAGTATCTTTTATAATGTAAACATACATATTCCTGAGTTTTAGGAATTAGAACAGGGACATTTTTGGCTTGAGGGGGGAGGGGTGGCATTATTCTCTCTACTACAGTAAATAGTGAATTATCTTGTCATTTATAAGCATTATGCAAGATACAGTTTCTATAGAACTTAAAATATATAAACATGGATAATTAGCTTCAAGTCTATACTTTATCTGGATTGTATTAACAAATGTCAATCAGTTATCATAATGAACCAGAAAAGTCCCTAAGTATTGTATAAGACTAAAGTGAGTAAAAATGACATATGCCTTAAAAGCATGATGGAATTCAATAAATGGTTTCGTGAAATGAGTATGTTCAGTTAGAGAAAGACCCAGGTTCATGTCCTTTCATTTTCTGTCTCATTTGAAATATGGGAATAATATTTCCCCTGTCCTCTCCTCTCCTCTTCCCTCTGCTACCTTTTCTTCTCCCCTTCCCTGTCTCTCTCTCTCAGTCTCTCTGAATTTAACAAATACCACACTGAATTAAGCCCGATTCATTGCTAATGTTCCTTTTTCTCTGAACGTTAGCCTCTTCTTATCACCCATCACCCAATCTCAAAATTTCAGTCATTTTTGATCTACATTCACCTTATCTCTCTGACTTTTTGAAAGAAACCATTTTAACTTAAGTAAAACATACAAGAGGTGAGCAAATTGAAGAAAACAGTGTAATTGTTTTTGACAAAGTGAACACCATCATGTGACTACTACCCAGCTCAAGATGTATATATATTGTTTGGAGAAAATTAACAAATTTATAATATTACTTCTTAACTCATTATCTTGGTATTGACTTTTGTAAAAATTCTCAAGTCTATTACAGTTTTCAAGATTGAAGTCTTGCACAATTTTATTATAATTATTCCTAGGTAATTTTATATGTTTTGAAGATATTGAAAATTGTATTTCTTTAGCTTTTTTCTGTATTTTATGCTAGTGTATAGAAACACCACTAATTTTTACATTGACCTTGAGTCCAAAAACCTTGCTAAATTAACTTATCAAGTCTAAAGTTTATTTGTAAAGTTTTTGGATTTCCTCCATACACAAACATGCTATTTATGTATAATAATTTATTTTAGTCTAATCTGTAATTTATCTTTCTTACTTTATTAAACTGGTTGTGATCTCTAGTATAGTCAAATATAACTGGTAACAGGATGCATTTGTGTTGCATCCAAATCTTGGAAGAAAGCTTTTAATAGTTATCAATTCAATGTACTGTTTTTTTCTGAGCTTTTTCTATCTATTACGAGTGTAGACTGTTATAATTTTTTTTCTGTTTATACTCAGAATATAATATATTCTTCTTATTTTTTATGTTAATATGATGAATTGCATTGATTGAATTTTGAATGTTAAAAAAATAACACAAATCTGAACCTGGAACAAATATCATTGGTTATTATGTAACATCCCTTCTAAAACACACTGATATGACTCCAACAAATGAAAAACACCTCCCATTATTTCCTTTGCTTTGAATTTTGGGCTGGCTCTATGACTTGACTTGATTTTGACCATTAGTATATGGTGGTAGAGATAATGTATAACTTCTGGGGCTAGGTAGTAAGAAGCCTTTACATTTCTCTCAGGAATAACTATATCTAGGGAAGTCTGCTGACATGTAAGAAGTCATACAGCACTGATACTGCCAGACCCTGAGGAAGGCCAGGTTAATAATGTGAGAAGGCTGCATAAAGAGTGAGTTACACCCAACCAATCTCCAGCTATCCCAGACCTCCCAACACAGACATTAGGCACGAGAGTGAAGAAGCCTTCAGAAGCTCCAGTCAGAGCTGCCATCTGACTACACTTGTAGACAAGAACCCAGGGAAACACTCGCCAGATGAAGCCATTCAACCCACAGACCTGTGAGAGACAATAATAGTTTGTTTAAACTACATCTTAAGGGTAGTTTGTTGTTGTTGTTTTTCTGAAGCAATAGGTAAATGGAACAAATGACTTTGATCTTCAACTTATACATTTAGGATTTTTGCATTTATATTCATGAGACAGATTGGTCTGCTATTTTCTTTCTTGTGATGCTTGTGTCAAATTTTATTTAGTCTTGCTTTAAAAAGTGAGTAGGTATATATTTTATCTGGGTTTGTGTATTATGAGTGATACATACACTTTAAGTATCTGGAGTTCACTAGTGAAGGAATCTCAGCATGGAGAGTTCTTTGTAGAATATATTTCAGTAAAAATTAATTTCATTAATATATAGTATATTTTAGATTTATGTTTCTTCTAATGTCCATTTTATCTAAACTTTCAAATGTATTAGCCAAAATTTGTTCAAAATAACTCTCTTTTTATCTGTCTAATATCTGTAGAACGTGTAGTATCCCTGATACAAATAATATTGATAGGTTTTTTTTTTTTTTCATTTCCCTTTTCTTTCTGACCATTTTTCAGGGGCTAGATGGAAGGAAGCAAGGAGGTTGAAAATTGAAAATATATTTTGATTACTTACAACTTCTGTGTGTCAATACACTTAATATCTCTGCTTATTATAAGAAGCATAGAATTGGATTTTAATTTTTAAAATTGACAATATTTATGTTTTAATAGGAATATTTAGTTCATTTATATTTAAAGTAATCTCTTTTATTTGGATTTAAATCTCCCATTTTACTATTAATTTTCTATTTGTGCCAGCTACTCTAATTATTTTTTATCCTATCTTGATGTCTTGAATTATCAGTGTTACTATCACATTGATTAATATTACTTGCCCCCTCTATTAGATTTTTAGTTATACATTTTTACTATAAATATATTTTACTTTTAAGTAGTTTCTCTACAGATTTCAACATGTACCATTGACTTATTAGAGCTATTATAAATTAGAATTCATCATTTCACAGACAATGCAATATCCTTGCTGTATCTCCTTTTACCTCCTTTTATACCTTTAATATTTTACCTCCTATTAATCTCCTCCTTTCTTTTGTGTTATTTTATATGATTTAATTCTACATATATTTTAGACCAGAAAATATTATTATTTTGTTTTTTCATAGCCAATAGGCATTTAAATTTACAAATGTATGTATTTTCAATAAAATCTTTAGTCCTTTCTTTTTTCTGATTTCTATCAGGGATTTATTTCCTTCTGCCTCATAAGTTGATCTTAGCATTTTCTTTGCTGCTGGTCTGTTGTCAAGGAGTTATCTAAATTTTATCCTTAAACGTTCTTGTTTTATTTTTAGATTTTAATATATTTTCAGATGATATAGAATACAGCTTGGCACTTATTTTATTCCAGGAATTTGAAGATATCATTCTGATGTAGTTTTCATAATTTCTGTAAAAACACATATGAAATTGTTATTGTTTCCTTAAAGGTAGTGTACCCCCTCCCATTTTTTGCTGATCTAAATGGATTTTCCTTCTGCTTTTGGTTTTCAACATTTTCACTATTATGTGCCTAGTATGGTTATTTATATTTATCCTCATTGGTGATTATACCTTCTTGCGTTGGTGATTTAATGTATTTCTTCAGTTTCGAAAACTTGTCAGTCATTACCTCTTCAAATATTGCTCTGATATGTTTTCTTTTTCTTCTCTACGTGGAAATTTCACTGAATATTTTTTAGATCATTTAGTTGTGTAACATATGACTCAATCTTTTATGTGTTTTCTATTCTTTTCTCTCTTCTTGTTTTAATCTGATATTTTCTAGAGATATACCTCCAAATTTAGTAATGTTCTGTTTTGTTATATCTTACTTTCTGTTTAGCCTAAGTCTTAATCCCAATTTCAGTTATCTTATTTTCAGTGATAGAATTTCCATCTGGTTCTATTTTTATCGATATCAGTGGTGAAATTTTTAAATCTTTCTTTACACAAGTTTATCACAGCTATTTTAAAATCTCTTTTTGATAACTATAATATCTGGATCACTGGTGGTTCTTATCCTATTGTCTTTTTTTCCCCTCTAGTGTTTGCTCATTTTATCCTGTTTTTATCAGGAATTGAGAGTCCTGGACATGGTTATGAAAATATGTAAAGACTCTAAATGATGTTACTTTTCTCTAGAGATTATTTAAATTTCTCCAGGAAGACCACTGATTCAGAACTAAATTATACTTTAAGTACTTTTGTGTTGTGTTTTTTTAATAGATCTTTATTGGAGTATAATTGTCTCACAATACCATGTTAGTTTCTGTTGCACAACAAAACGAATCAGCTATATTCATACACATGTCCCCATATCCCCTCCCTCTTGAGCCTCCCTCCCATCCTCCCTATCCCACCCCTCTAGGTCATTGCAAAGCACTGAGCCAATCCCCCTGTGCTATGCTGCTGCTTCCCACAAACCAACTATTTTACATTCAGTAATGTATATATGTTGATGCTATTCTCACTTCACCCTAGCTTCACCCTCCAACCCCATTGTCATCAAGTCCATTCTCTATGCTTACCTCTTTATTCCTGCCCTGCAATAAACAAGAGCAGGAATGAACTAGGTTCATCAGTAGTAATTTTTTTTTAGATTCCATATATATGTGTTAGCAAAAGGTATTTGTTTTTTCTCTTTCTGACTTACTTCACTCTAGTTCCATCCACCTCAATACAAATAACTCAATTTCATTTATTTTTATGGCTGAGTAATTTTCCATTGTATATATGTGCCACATCTTCTTTATATATTCATCTGTTGATGAACATTTAGTTTGGTTCCATATCCTGACTATTGCAAATAGTGCTGCAATGAACATTGTGGTACATGTCTCTTTTTGGATTATGGTTTTCTCAGGGTATATGCTGAGTAGTGGGATTGCTGGGTCATATGGTAGTTCTATTTTTTTTTTCTTTTTTGTGGTACACGGGCCTCTCACTGTTGTGGCCTCTCCCATTGCGGAACACAGGTTCCGGACACACAGGCTCAGCAGCCATGGCTCATGGGCCCAGCCGCTCCATGGCATGGGGGATCTTCCTGGACTGGGGCACGAACCCGTGTCCCCTGCATCGGCAGGCGGACTGTCAACCACTGTGCCACCAGGGAAGCCCTATTTTTTTAGTTTTTTAAGGAACCTCCATACTGTTCTCCATGGTGGTTGTATCAATTTACATCCCCACCAACAGTGTAGGAGGGTTCCCTTTTCACCACACCCGTTCCAGCATTTATTGTTTCTAGCTTTTATTATTAATGGCCATTCTGACTAGCATGAGGTGATATCTCATTGTAGTTTTGACTTGCATTTCTCTAATAATTAGTGATGTTGAGCATCTTTTCATGTGCCTCTTGACCATCTGTAAGTCTCCCTTGGTGAAATGTCTATTTAGGTCTTCTGCCCATTTTCTAACTGGATTGTTTGTTTTTTTTGATATTGAGCTCCATGAGCTGTTTATATATTTTGGAGATCAATCCTTTGTCTTTTGTTTCATTTGCAAATATTTTCTCCCATTCTGAAGGTTGTCTTTTTGTCTTGTTTATGGTTTACTTTGCTGTGCAAAAGCTTTTAAGTTTAATTAATCCCCATTCATTTATTTTTGATTTTATTTCTGTTACTGTAGCAGGTGGGTCAACAAAGATCTTGCTGTAGTTTATGTCAAAGAGTGTTTTTCCTGTTTGCCTCTAAAAGTTTTAGAGTGTCTGGTCTTACATTTAAGTCTTTAATCCATTTGGAGTTTATTTTTGTGTATGGTGCTAGGTAGTGTTCTCATTTCATTCTTTTACATGTAGTTGCCCAGTTTTCCCAGCACCACTTATTGAAGAGACTGTCTTTTTCTCCACTGTGTGCTCTTGCCTCCTTTGTCATAAATTAGCTGCCCATATGAGTGTAGGTTTATCTCTGGGCATTCCATCCTGTACCATTGATCTATATTTATTTTTTTGTGTGTCAGTACCATACTCTCTTGAGTACTGTAGCTTTGTGGTATAGTCTGAAGTCAGGGAGCCTGATTCCTCCAACTCCATTTTTCTTTCTCAAGATTGCTATGGCTTTTCGGGGTGTTTTGTATTTCCATATGAATTGTAAGATTTTTTTGTTCTAATTCTGTGAAGAATGCCATTGGTAGTTTGATAGGGATTGCATTGAATCTGTAGATTGCTTTGGGTAGTATAGTCATTTTCACAATATTGATTCTTCCAATCGAAGAACATGGTATATTTCTCCAACTGTTTATGTCATCTTTGATTTCTTTTATCAGTGTTTTATAGTTGTCTGAGTACAAGTCTTTTACCTCCTTAGGCAGGTTTATTCCTAAGTATTTTATTCTTTTTGTTGCAATGGCAAATGGGAGTGTTTCCTTAATTTCTCTTTCTGATTTTTTGTTGTTGTTGTATAGGAATGCAAGAGATTCCTGTGCATTAATTTTGTATCCTACAACCTTACCAAATTCATTGATAAGTTCTAGTAGTTTTCTGGTGGAATCTTTAGGATTTTCTATATATAGTATCATGTCATTGGCAAACAGTGACAGTTTTACTTCTTCTTTTCCAATTTGTATTCCTTTTATTTCTTTTTCTTCTCTGATTGCCATGACTAGGACTTCAAAACTTATGTAGAATAAGAGTGGTGAGAGTGGACATCATTGTCTTGTTCCTGATCTTAGTGGAAATGCTTTCAGTTTTTCACCATTGAGTATGATGCTTGCTGTGGAGTTGTCATATATGGTCTTTATTATGTTGAGGCAGGTTCCCTCTATGCCCATTTTCTGGAGAGTTTTGTCATAAATGGGTGTTGAATTTTGTCAAAAGCCTTTTCTGCATCTATTGAGATGATCGTATTGTTTTTATTCCTTATTTTGTTAATGTGGTGTATCATATTGATTGATTTGCATATATTTAAGAATCCTTGCATCCCTGGATTAAATCCCACTTGATCATGGTGTATGATCCTTTTAATGTGCTGTTGGATTCTGTTTGCTAGTATTTTGTTGAGGATTTTTGCATGTATGTTTATCAGTGATATTGGTTTATAATTTTCTTTTTTTGTGATATCTTTTTCTGGTTTTGGTATCAGGGTGATGATGGCTTCATAGAATGAATTTGGGAGAGAATGAATTTTGGAGTTTCTCCCTCTGAAATTATTTGGAAGAGTTTGAGAAGGATCGGTGTTAGCTTTCTCTAAATGTTTGATAGAATTCGCCTGTGAAGCCATCTGATCCTGGACTTTTGTTTGTTGGAGGATTTTTAATTATGGTTTCAATTTAATTACTTGTGATAGGTCTGTTTACAGTTTCTAATTCTTCCTGGTTAAGTCTTGGAAAATTGTACTTTTAATTTTATTTATGAGTAAAATGTGTCACTCTGACAAAAACATAAAGATGTTCAATTGGTTTTAAAAATCTTATTTTACCACTTTTTATATACTCATGAATTTGAATGTCTAGCTTTAGTTCAGTTCTTCTTATATTTAATTTTAATGGTTTTCATAACTGAAAGATAACCCCACAAAATATAAAATGACACCAATAAAAATACATTGTTGTATTCACCTACTAAATATGATTCCGCATACTTGCAATTTTCCTTGTCTGAAATTAATTGAAGAAAGAGTGGATTAAGCAGAAGGAGTTAAGGAGTTAATGCTAAGATAAAATCGCTGGGTTAGAAAAATATTAGAAAATATCCAGGGCCATAAAACAGCTCCACTGGGACATAGTTTATTTGCATCTGTATTAAAAAAATATATTTATAAGTTAGCATGTAACTTCCCTATGTCTGGTACCATTAATTAATAGTGAACAGTGAGATGACCTAAGGACATTCACCTAGATAATTCTTAAGTCGTCTTCACCTTGTATAGCATTGAAAATCATGCCATCCAACTCATCCCCTTATCTGCGACCTTCATACACTTTTCCTGACAGTGGTGTATGGTCAAAATATTTGAAGAAAATAAATGAGGTCAAAAAAGTAAAAGCAAATAGAAATCTATAATTTTTTCTCTAATTTTCTGTGATTAGAAATACATAGTAAACTACTGTACCTGAGTATTCATGTCATTACATTTTCAACAACATGAAATAATATTTAAAATATTCTCTTTATTTGGGCTAAAGAAAATTTCACTGTTAAAATATCAAAGATATTCATAAAATCTTGACTAAAGAGGCAGAATATAGAAGTTAGATAGTAACAGTCAATACAATTATGTATGAATCCATGCTCTATTATGCAAGGTCTCAAGTTGAGGCAAAATAGGGGATGGGAAAGGAAATCAGAAATCCTCACTATAGTAATTGTCCCTTTTGCTAAGTTATCCAGGTACATCTTTCAATTTTCCCTTTGTGTAGATAACATCTACATGTTATCTGGCCCAGTGAATTCTGCTTGAAACACTAAACATCTGATTCAAACTAACAGAAAAAGTGAATAAATCTAAGTAGAGAGAATCTGTAAAGCAACTTGTCATTTTCTCACAAGAACTTTTCCTCTTCCTCTCTTTCTTCTCCAACTTCTCTTCCTCCTCCTCCTGTTCTCTTCCTTCTCTTCCTCCTTCTGCAAAATTTCCAATTGATCAAATTTACACTCATGAAAACGTTCACAAATTCACAGACTATTGGAAGTTTGGCATTAAAATATTTAAAGCAAAATCAGACATTTTTCATAAGGATATGGTTGGAAAAATCCACTTCAAACACATTCTTTGTGTCTTTCTAATTTCAAGATTTTGATATTTTACCAGTGAAGTTTTACGAAGTGTTAATATGTTTAAAAGAAGGTTTCATTCCAATAGTTCTTGAAACTTATTCCTAACTCTGAAACACCATCTTCCTTCTAGCCTGCAACCTTATAACATGGGACAGGAATCTTTTTATTTCTGTTTGGGCAATTCTTGCTTTTCATAATGTAGAGCTGAAAGGGAATTTGGAGAATATGTTTCCAAATAACTCACTTTTACCATTGAAAATATTTCTATTTACTATTATGCAAGGCACAATTCTTTTAGTTCTTAGGAGAATACTGGTGTGATGGTTAGTTTAATGTGTCAAATTGGCTAGACTGTAGTCTTAGTAAGTCAATCAAATAGTACACTAGTTTCTGTGAAATATCTTGTAGATGACACTAAAGTTCATAATAGATTCACATTAAGCAAGGGAGATTATCCTGGATAGATGGGGTGGGTAAAATTTAAGGACTTAAGAGAGCTACTGTTTCCCTGAAGAAGAAAAAACTCAGCCTATAGATTGCAGCTTGAGCTTGTGGCCCAGAGTTCCAGCCTACTCTTCCTGACAGCTGGCCTTGTGGTTTTTGGACATACCTGCATGGCTACAACAATCATGTGATCATGTAAGCCAATTCCTTATAATACATCTTTTAATATGTATCTTCTGTTGGTTCTGTTTCTCTGATTGAACGTTACAGATACAAATAATAAAGTAAAATACAGTCACTTTCACAGGTTTACACTCAGATACTGCAAACATACAAATAAATCTCAACACCCTAAAATTTTTCTTCCATTTTTCAGGCTAGTTTTAAAGATACTTCAAAGAATTTACCATGAGCAAGTCCTTAGGTTAAACATTACAGGGGATACATAAGCATCAAAGTTTTATAAGTGTAACAATGTCAACAAAGAGTGAACTGAATGTCATAAAAAAAAAAAACCCACATAACACTGTAACTATAAACATAGAGCAATATGTCCAAACATGGAGAGTCACTGAATGGTCCAGAACAACCCAGGCTTCTAATTGTTATTGTGGGGTATTTGATTGTTTACTGAAAAATACCTTAAGTTAGAGTATTTTCTAGCACTTTCACATGAACAGTTTGTTTGTTTAGGGGATGTATCTGTTTCCCTATTCAGGGATAATTTAAAATTTTTCAATTAATTAACAAATTCAAGTGTATGGTGAAATAAAATATAATCCCTGCATATGCCTAAGGCATTGACCTAAAAATGCATATAATACAATGCACATCTCCCCTTTTCATTTGAATTTTCAAAGGATTTTTGCCTGGAAGATAACTTTTGCATTCTCTTTGATTCGTGACCTTAATGAAAATTTAACAGGCAAATAGAGGTTCCAGTTTAACCTATCTACTAATTAAGCATTACTTTCTTTTATAAAGCAGAGAAATAATCAAACCATTTTAAGAAAAATCAGAGCTTAATAGCATGACTTCTAGAAGATAACAATTGAACAAAATCACCAGATGTCAGATAATATGTGGTATTTTTTGTAGCAAATATTCTAGAAATTTTACAGAATTCAGAAAAATAAAATTTATGAGGCAGAATCTAGAAAGGAGTTTATCCACTAATTCATTTAGTAAATTCTTATTGCTTACTAAGTGTTAGGCATTTTTTGAAACCTGCTGAGCAAGCACAGTTGACCACTACCCTCCTGGAGATTACAGATTGGAGCTAAACAGTTATACAGAAGTCAACAACATGCACATATAAGTAATTATAATAAGTATATGGAATAGAAAAAACACAGAGCAGTCTCATTTAAGGTGACATGTGAGAAATGTGCAGGAGCCAGACTATGGTGCTGTGGGGTGAAGAGGAGATTGGCCAATTTAGAAAAGTGAGAAGACCAACAGATCTGGCAAGTGGAACACAGGGAGGATTATATAAGAGGTGCCTTGGGAAAGAATTCCATCTAGCTTGTTCCCAATTGCCTCTACGAGAACCAATGTTGTGACTAATGTCTATAATCTGTCAAAATTTAATAATTTTTATATCAACTTCCTTAGGAAAAAGGGGAATTGCTGGGTCAAAGCTTCTGATATATCCACAGTCTTCTTTTTACACAATCCTAAGTTGCTTGAGGGGAAGGTTAGTCTAATACCAGCAACAACTGTTAATACCTGATGGGCTTTGTAGATGTTTTATTTTATGCTGAAGAGTGAAATCTTACCCCAAAAAAGTCAAAGTGAAGAAAAAAGAGTCCTTAAATCCTTCTACATTATTTTCTAGAAGGAAAACCAGCTTACAAGTATAACATATAAAATTGGTAATAAACTAATTTCTTCTCAGTCCCTGAATTAGATCCCTCTGACCCATAAATTGGTTGTTGTGCTTATTCTCTCTGAGTCCCACTTAAACATTCTTAACATGTCATGTAGTTACCACAAAACTTCTTAGATGTTTACCCTACTGCTCTCTGTCATCTTCTCAGAGGTGCTGTGTATCTTCTTCTTACAGCTTCTATTTTTTAAACTTCATTTCATTTACATTTGCAGAGTTAATAGGAAAAGTCCTATTATGACTGGATGTGTTCCTCCAAAATTCATACGTTGAAACCTACTCCCCAGTGTAATGATATTAGGAGATGGGGCCATTTGAGAGGTGACTAGTCTTGAGGGTCATAAGAAAGGGATTAGTGACCTCTTAAAAGAGATCCCAGAGGGCTCTCTCACCCTCTGTCATGTGAGAACACAAGGAGAGAACAGCCACCTAACAACCAGGAAGCAAGCACTTACCAGACACGGAATCTTCTGGAGCCTTGATCTTAGACTTCCTAGCCTCCAGAATTGTGAAAAATAAATTTTTGTTGTTTATAAGACATCCAGTCACTGGTATCCTTTTGTAGCAGCCCAAATGGACTAAGGCAAACCCTGAGACAGAATTGCAGCCAGCACATGGTTCTCAAAGAAAAAAAAATCTCCAGATCAGCATCTTGAGAATCATATTGGGACTTGTTAGAGATGTAAATTCCTGAGTCCTACAGCAGAACAAGTGAGTCAGAAACTCTGGGGGTGGGGCTTAGCAATCTGTGTATTAACTAGCCCACCTTTGGTTTATTATGATACACTTGTTAAGGTGATTCTGATGTATGCTAAAGTCTGAGAACCAGTGGCTGGTGACATTACCTGGTACAAACTGCAACTTAAGTTTCATCATGAGAGCACTTGCTTTGGCTTCAAACCACTTTCCAGCTATGTGACACTCGAAGAGCATCTTATCCTCTCTGAACCTCACTATTAAATGGAAATAAAATCTCTAATATTTAAATAAATTAATGTACATAGAGCAAGTAACATAGGGCCTGGCACATACAACCATGTTAATGATGATAATAATGAATGTGCAAATGGAGAATTTTTGTGCTGTATTTTTTGTCTTCAAGTTATCCTTGCCCAGTATTTGATTATTTGATTTCAAGTACTCTTGCCTATAGTTTTTTTTTTTAATCAAGCTTTTGTCTGATACAGAGAGTAATGGTTCAGGGTAATGGGAACAAGTACAACCTCTGAGCGTAGACAGAACAAATAGAAATCTCTGTTCCACTTAGAATTTCCAGATTTAGTGAATAAAAATGCAGGATATCAACTTAAATTTGAGTTTCAGAAAATCAACGAATATTTTGAAGTCTAATTACATTAAGTGGAATATTTGGAACATATTTATATGAAAAAATATCATTATTTATCTGAAATTCAAATTTACTGGGCTGGATATCCTATGTTTTATCAAACAACCCTACATATGACACTTAACACTCTGTGATATTCACGAGTTACTTCTCATGTCAGTTTTGTCGTGTGTAACAAGTAATATTATATTAATGTTATAGCATAGGATTTCTGTGAAGATATAGAATTCATATATAAAAAATAGAATAGTCTTGTAAATAGTAAATATCAGTCTAACACATTATTATTAATTATTTATAAAACCTGTTGGGGTTTTTATTTCACTCCATGATGAAGCCTTTAATTTATCCTTTGGAAAAGAATGCTTCAAATCTTGTGGATCTGGGGATATTGGTTGATGCAGGAACAACTTACACTTTAGTAAAACAACTGGATGTTTTTACAATATAGAATTCTACATAAATGTTTCAACAAAATAAACAAGAAATTAGACTTTATAACTACCATATATAAAAACTTTTCTACATTTATTTCTAAACTTGGCATTCATCATGCAAACTAATCAAAGCTTCTACTAAACTTTTCTAGGAATTTTTTGAATTCTAATGAGTTTCATAATCAGCTTTTTAAGATAACTAGTACCAGGTAAATTCTATTTTTCATAGGAAAAAAAACAACTCAAGATTTTCAGGTTTGCATAGTTTACTTCCTTTAGATGCATCTACTGTGAGAGATGAAAATCCATTCCTGAGTTATTATGTTAAATAATAATTTTTATGCCACATGGATTAAAGTTGGTGGTTTTAGTTTTATTTCTCTGATTTTTCGGGTAGAGAAATTTGTTACTAAGACTCTTTTTATGTTTAAAAGTAATGGAAATATATAAATGTAAAATGTCATACTATAAATGGAGATGCTTATTATTTGGATATATTGTACTTCGTTTTTAATACATTCATTTCTATCTAGTCTGCTTAATAGACTTTGATCTTGTTGAAGTGAAATTTCACATCTTAGAAAATAATTATAAAGGAAACAGCATATTCGATACTAGTAGAAATCTTAATAGCATACAATGTCCATAAGATATATGTTTTTTGTTTGTGTTTTTGTTTTTTCCAGAAGAAATATAGAAGTTAGTGTTTCAAAGGTGTAGGATATATTTTTGGTGATATACATTTCTATGTAGTATAGTATAATGATGAAGAATAACGAAAACTTACTATATTTTATTAAAATAGTAAAACTGCATTCCCTGCAAGTATTACTTCACTTTCCAAATGTTGAGCCAGTGGGCAAGAGTGTTTAAGGGAATCTATAATTTCAACATTTAGCATCAATTTCTCCCCCATATCTTATGTCATGTAAGCTTAATGTAATGCTTTACGTTTACAAAGCTATTTCAAAATATCTAATGAAGGAAGGTGGATTTGGTGCTATTTTAACATAATTTTAAAGGGTCTTTTGTGTAAAGTTCAAAACCTCTAATAATGGTCCTATCTCTGCCTTGCTCCATATTGACCCTCTGCCTTCTTCCTTCCTTTCTCTGTCATACAAGACCAGCCTCAAATTACAGCTACCTCAGGGCCCCCAACACAGAAATATACATTCACACAAGCACAGTTTCCTTTTGGAATCTCATTTTCACCACTCCTCACCTCCTAGCTTGTTCTCCAGCCATACTAATATGTTGGGAATTCATCCAATCCCACTGCTCCCTCCAGGTCATGTTACAGGAAAAGCTTTTTTGAATCTTCTTGTCTCTGAATATACACCTTCCCCTCTACGTTATCCTCTTCCACAAACATCTTTTTCCTTGTTAATGTCTCCTAATTCTCAGACTTCAGCTTGCTTATATATGGTAGGATTAGGAAGTTACCATGACCTGCAAAGTCTAGTGGCCACTTCACACATAGATTACAGTAGCATTCTGCACTTAAGGATGTATGTACACTATTCACATCATCTGTTTACTTGCTTATTTCTCTCACTACTTTTTAGCTTTTCGAGAATGAGGACTGTCCTCTTCATTGTTGTACACCTATACCAATCCATGGTGCAGCATATAATATTTAATTAAATATTGGCTCAGGAAATAAATGATTTCTCCATTTACATACTGGAAAGCTGAGAATAAGAAACTTTTGGTTTATCTAAGAACAACAACATGAAGATTATTCCTGAAGCCTTGTGCTGTAATAGAATCAAGACTGAACTGCATGTAAAGTACATTTCTCTCATTCTTTTTCATTCAGATTTTTTTTTTTCTGATTTTGGTCACAATTCTCTACTTTTTTCAAAATTCCACATCTTGGAAAAAAATTGTCTTCACATATTGTCTCTACATCCTAACCAGTAATGTATTCTTCAGTCTACTGTAATCGGCTTCTGTCTTTCCAATCTACTGAATTTGACCTGTAAACTGTTAGAATGAAACTTTATGTTATCAGATCAACATTCCCACTTTTGAAATCAATCTCTCTTCTCTTGGCGATAGGTATCACACTTTCCTATTTTCTACATCACTGGCTTCTCTTTCTTAGTCTCCTGGGTTGACCTGCTCTCTGCCCAATCTCTAATGAATGTGACATATCTGAGGGTTTTGATCTGAGCCCCTTCCCCTCTATAAGTACCGAGATTCATATGTTCAATTGCCAATTGTCATCTACACTTGGTTGTGTCATGGGCTTCTACATATTAGGAATGTTTCCATGCCCTTGATTCTTACACCATCTTATCCATCTCCATTATTCCAGAAAACTAGAATCTATCCTTTACCTCTTCATTCTTTTTCATACCTTATAATCCATCAGTAAATCCTGTAAGCCCTATCTTTTAAAAATATCATGAGTGCAACAATTTTTTTTCCAACTTACACAGCTACCAACCTGGTCCAAGTCATCATGATATTACACCTGGCCTACTGCAATAGCCTAATAACTGATTTTCTCATTTCCATTGATGCCACTCTTTAATTCATTTCAACATAACAGCTAAGCTAGAGTAAACTTTTAAGAATGTAAATCAGATGATTCCTTCTCCTGCTTAAACCCTCTAATATCTTTAGAGTACTCTTAAAATTCTTAAAAAGGCTTTTCATGGTCGGCCCCTAACCTCCATTCCAGACAGTAGTTTAGATGACTCTCCACTTGACCAGTCTACTTCCTTCAGTTACACTGACTTCTGTGATTTCCTTGAACAGACCAAGTATTTTTCTGGCCTCTGGGTCTTTGATCTTCTTGTTCCCTCTGCCAAGACTGCTCTCTTTCATTCCCTTCACACCATCTGGAATTTCTCCTCCTTGAGGTCTAAGAGATCATCTAACGCCCTATTCACATTGTTTCTATTTTCTTTATCTTGTTTTCTTGGTAACTATCTAATTTTTACTACCTGCTTGTTGTCTGTCTCTCCTCACCACCCACCTGTAAGCACTATCATAACATTTGTCATCTTCATAGTGACACTCCAGTGCATACCTTGTAAGCACTCACTGAATATTTGTTGACTGACTATATGAATGGGTATTACTAAGTATATGTGTGACACTTGTACCTGTTTTATCATCTGTAAAATGAAAGAATCTGGACTTGATCATGTATGAATTACTTTCCAGCTCTCAAATTATTTGAATTTCTAAACATATTAATTGTTGATCAAATGCATGTTTGTATGATGTAATGTGCAAAACACTGAGCAAAATGATTAGAGTTGCAAAGTAAAGTCAAAATCTTCAAGAAAACGGGATTGGAACTGATTTGCTGGGGCACTTGAGCTCTGAGAAATACATTAAGCACCATGCAAACAAGAGGAAAGAACAGCTAGGAATCAAAGCCTCTGAGACCTTTTGTTTGTTTTGTGTGAGTTTTCTCATATTGTCAAGATATGACTTTGTAAAATTTTGGGTATAATATTTAATGGTTGATTTTAAAACTACTAAAATATTTCAGTATAAAACTGTTTAATTTTGTTTAAAAACAAAAAATTCATGGTCCTTGAAAAAACATGCTTCATTTTTTAAAAAAAAACAGGAATGTCCTATTTTTGGTATCATATATCTGAAATTAGTTTGCAATGAAGGATGGAATTCATAATTTAAAACTCAAAATGTTTATCATAAAAAGTTTCAGTTGCAGTTTTAACAGTCACTCATGATTATTTAGCCAACATCCATCTCCACCTACCTCTTTTTCCCTCTTCCTTATTTTCAAAACTCTGATTTGTTCAGTTATCTTCCTTCCTTCACAAGGATATGTGCTTTTGAGTAGGTGGACTGCATCCTTTGACAATGGATCCTGACATTTCCCAGCTGTCTGTAATTATTCCATCTTCCTTGGCAGTGACTGGTTTAGTCATGAGCATTTGACACAATTCCAACTAATGAAATGTGAAAGTCTACCACATGGCTTCTGCTAAACGTTTAATTGCTCAAAAGGAAACCTCCCAAAAAGATGGTCCCTTTTCTTCCAGTGGCTTATTTCTTTTCCTGGGTATAGATGTCTCCAGGAACATTGCAGCCACCTTACAATAACAGGGAAACTAGTCTAAAGATAAGGTTGACACTCCAGGGATGCATAACAAAAAATGCAAAAGAGTCTGGTTCCTTAAGGATGTTCCTTGATAATACAGTGCAATAAATATTTTGCATGCAATTTCAATGTCCATTTTTTATCTGAAATGATACTCTAAAATTGTCTTATAATGATTGTGGCAAATCACATTTAAACATGATAATATGTTTTTTTAATAATGTTTTAATATGGCAATTGAAACTCTGTTTAAATATGGATTCAGTCACATTAGAGGTCAAATCAGAGACCCTTGTTGAAATATCTGATCTTGTTTTCTACAAATAGAAAACACCCCATTTCAACCCTTGTTGAAATATCTGATCTTGTTTTCTACAAATAGAAAACACCCCATCTATTAATGGGGTAATTTTTTGAGTTATTTATTTCTATGAGACAAATGAAGTTATATTGAGCCATTGATACACATCACCTCATTCCATTCGACTTATTACCCAAAATACTGACAAGTAGCTGGACAGGGAGAAGAGGGAAATTTAGAGCAGTGGTATTCAATAAAAATATGAGCCATGTGTGTCACATATGTAATTTTAAGTTATCTAGTAGCCGTATCTAAAAAGTAAAAGAAACAGATAAAAGTAATTTTAATAATATGTTTTATTTAATTGAACATATCCAAAATATTATAATTTCAACATATAATCAATATAAAATTACTAATGAGAAATGTTACATTTCTATTTCATATTTCTTCAATATCCAGTCTATATTTTACCTTTACAGAACATGTCAGTTCAGAAAGTCACCTGTCAAGTGCTCAGTAGCCACACATGGCTAGTACATACAGTCCAGCTTTACAATGATACAATAGAGGAATGATAACTGAACCATAGAGAAATGGAATTGATATCAGGTTGATATGTGGATTAATTCTAACCTATATAGCTATAATAAACAATCAAGAAAACTTGACTACATATCTTAAGAGTGGACCTAACAGGGTTTTATTGATCTGTTGGCAGCTTGCAAATTGGTTCTCAATATATTCATATAATAAAAACTTTTCACTGTTAGTCTCCTTCTTGCTCTGCTCCTGACTTTTGTGTTATGTCATATTTCACTGTATCTTTTGTAGACTGGGGACCAATATCCCACTGATAATCGTCCCCTCCACTATTACAGGCTAGAATTTATTTTCTTAAATGAAGACAGTGGAATAAGGCCCAGAATTTGCATCAGTTGTGAATTACAGAAATGGATCTAGTTAAAGTGGTTCCACCTGGCATATAATGAGCTAACTGCAGAGCTATGTTAATGGATCAAGAAATGCACATTGTGCCTAAGGACTTCTAGGAACTACAAAATAAATGTTGAAAAGCATGTCTATAAAACAGTTTAAGTTGGTGAAGCTTTGTGAGTCATTTCTCTCTTCTTCTTCATACCTCTCTTCCTGTAGTTATTCTCCTGCTGATCTGTCTCCAGTGCTCAAGAATTGCAGTCTTAGCTGTTAATTACAATAATAAAATCTGAAGCAATAGATTATTTTTGTAATGTGCATATCATTGATGGCACTTCCTTGACTAAAGAAAATATGAAAGAACAACAAAGAGGATCCACTACCCAACATAGAACAGGCAGGCAGGCAGTCCCTTTGTACCACAAGTGATTGCCTATTACCTAGACTTAAGAACAGTTACTAAAAATATGGAGAAGTATGCATGAGGTAAATATTCAAAGTTTTCAACATGGTGTCTGGAACAGTCAAAAATGTTACTTTCTTTTCACATGTTTCACATTTTCTAAATGTATTCCTTTATCTAAAATAGAAATGTATGAGGTTTTTTTTTAAAGGAAGAGATAGTAAAAGAAGGGAAGCCAGGAAGGGAGGGATGGAGTTCCACCCTTTCAGCCTGTGCATCCCCTAATAGGAAGCAGCATAGCATAGTGTAAGAGTTCAGCTTCTGGTATTAGACTTGTCTAGCTATGAATCCTTAATTCTCTTATATTACATGATTTACCAGACTTCTCTGTGCCTCAGCTTCTCCATCTGTTAAACAAAGATAATAATAATACTTTCATCAAAGTAGTGTTATAAAGATTAAACAAGATATTGTGTGCAAAGCATTCATAACTCTGTCCATCCAAGGCAAGTGTTTGGTTATTGCCAGTTGTTATTATTACTCGAAGGGATTGTTTTCCAAAAGTACTTCTGCAATACTTTAGGACTCTGGACAAGAAATAGGAACGTATATATTTGACAGCAGTTATTGCTGGCATTCTGTTTCCATTTGCAGAGGGATACAGCTGGAAGCAGTTGCAGCAGAAAATGAGACATCTATATAGAGAGCATAAAAAACAAATGAGCACATGAAAAAACCCATCACTTGGGAAAAAAAAAAAAACTACTTTAAAATTTTCTCTGCCTACCAGCTATGAAAAGAGGTGTAAACTCCCCTTTTTTTTTGGTTGAATTGGGGTCAGAGAGCATAGAAGTTTAGATCTGATCTGAATCCATTCTGCTAGGGAACCTCAATGCATGTGTTCTAAGGAAGAAACCACGAGGAGTCTCATCCCATGGCATTTCCTAGTGGGGGCAAGATTATGAAGGGTCCTGCCTGCATCACACGCTCTCCAAGATCATGTTGCATTTTAATTCAAAATGATATAAACTGCTTCAAATTTCATCAAAAAATGTGCTAAATTTTTTTGCTGCTTCTCTCTATCCTTTCCTCTTATCTTTTATCAACATCCTTATCCTCTCATCTCCCTTCTATCCACATTTGTTGACTTGCTCTGTAAGTAGGCTATTCTGCTCATGATGCTTTACATTGTTGTTTTTTGTTTTGTTTTGTTTTGTTTTGTTTTGTTTTGTTTTGTTTTGTTTGCGGTATGCGGGCCTCTCACTGTTGTGGCCTCTCCCGTTGCGGAGCACAAGCTCCGGACGCGCAGGCTCAGCAACCGTGACTCACAGGCCCAGCTGCTCTGCAGCATGTGGGCTCCTCCCGGATCGGGGCACAAACCCATGTCCCCTGCATCGGCAGGCAGACTCTCAACCACTGCGCCACCAGGGAAGCCCTACATGTTCTTTTGAAACAGTGAGAGCAAGATACTTGCTCCAGAACAAGAACAGATGTTTCAAGTGGGGTCAGTCAGCTCTCATACGGACCTCCTCACAGGGACCAAAGAATGTCATGAATGTCATGCTTGATAGTAATCTTTCTTTGTCTGCTTATCTTTTTGTTTCCATCATTAGCACTACGAAAAAGACTGAAAAAATATTATATCATTTTTTTTGGTCACTGGTGTTTTAATCAAAAAAGGGACTGCATAAAAGAGTTTTAACTCATTTTACGAGCCTCATTTGGGCACTTTCCATGTGCCAGCTGTTATGCTAGTGGGAAGAGAAAGATAAAGGCATGGGCCTCTCAAGTGGCTTAGACTCTAATAGAGGACATAAATAAATACAATGTAATGAACACGGTAAGTGTCACAATAAAGATTCACAGAAAATAGTGATATAGCACAGTTGAGACGAGATTATATATCTGGGAAGGAGTTGGGGATTGGTAATTTTGCTAACCTAAAGAATCCACACTTTACTTGGTGGGTGATGTGAAATCCTGGAGGTGTTCTCTTATTATAAAGAACAAATTTGCTTGCTAACCAAGATAACCAAAAATATTTTTAACATAGAACCAACTCAACTATTTGAAAATTTCAGAAATAAAAAAGTAAAATTGATATACATTCACATAATATGTATACATATATACATAAGTATGTGTATATCAACAATATAATCATTAAAATCAAAAATGACACAATTTGATACGTTTGTGCAAACATGTATGAGCATTTTAGATGTATGTAGTAAGCACTTTAACATGTATACAAAGAGAGTGAATTCAAAGACTGCCATCATGAAGCCATCATGAATACACATTCCAGTCTGCCTTGACCCAGGACTATTTTTGAATCTACTCGTTTGTTCTTTGACCATTCATGGAGCTACATTTTTATCTATGGTGATGTACTACTGAGTACAAGATAATCCCAGCAATAAATGACCACATGCCAGATAATACACACTCATATATAAACACATAATTGTAAAGAGAGTGATAAATTTAATAAAGAGCATGAAAAAGCTATAGTGTGGCTCATTAAGCAGTGGTTGTCCCAATTTGCAAATGGAATAAGTCTGGAAGGATACGGAGAATATGAAATATCATATTCTATACAATAAGGAGTTCATCAGATCAGTGGGCTAAGGTGGGGATTCCAAATAGAGAAGTTTTATGTAAATGCTGAAGATACAACAAGCCAGTGCTCTTGAGAAACTGCATACAACTCTGAAAGACTGCAGTGTCACTTGTGGAGAAATGGGTGCTGCTGGACAAGTTTGGAAGGAAGAGGCTACAAAATTAGGCAGTGATAGGTCAGACAGAAAACTGAATGCCAAACAGGTGACTTTTGAATCTTTCAGTCTTCCTTTTCCCATTACATCTTCACATGTTCCACATGCAAGCCCAAATCAAGGATGCCAGGTCAGAACAAATGGAGGTAAACAACCTATGTGGCAGTCCAGGGCATTGATCATCATAGGCAGTAACATTTGACAGGTTCACTTTCTTATTACCATCACTCTCTACCCTACAAGTATCTTAATCTAGCTCATCTTTTTTTTTTTTTTCTTTTCAGATCACATTGTCTTTTTGATCACATTCAGTTAAATGATCAATGCTATTTTCATAATGGCATCACAAAATATTTATTGATGAATACGGGCATTTTAACTTTGAATTCAATTTGTATTGATATCTTTTAAGAAAATTTAATTTTTTATTAATAAAACTTTATATCACAAATAGAGCTGTAATGGTTTATACCCGTTCCTAAATCATTTTTTTTCACTTAATCACCCAATATATGTTGAATGTCTACTATGGGTACGGCACTGTTGTAGGCTTTTAGAATACAAAGATGAATAAGATAAGGCTTCTCTAAGGAAGTAATGGTCCAATTAGAAAGGAGAAGGCCCCAGAGCTAGGAACTGTAATATCAATCTGAGCTTAATATGCCCTGTGAGAGAGATTCAAGGCTCCCTTATTCAGAAGGACATTGACAAGAATATTTTTATTATGATGGTATTTAATTTGGTATCTAGTGGTTCATATATATCTAGACATTATGTAATTCTTATAGAAAATGCAGGGCTTTAGCACCTGGGATATGAAAGGACATGAAACACAAACACTTTGCAAAATATCTATTTGACAGAAGTGATAGATAAAATTTATCTACTCATAGATTTTGATTGTCTAGGTCCTTGACCTGGAAAATCCAACTGAACTATCCTTATGTATTAATTTATTTAAATGGTTGTTTGTAGAGATGTGGATAGACCTAGAGACTGTCATACAGAGTGAAGTAAGTCAGAAAGAGAACAACGAATATCATATATTAAGGCATATATGTGGAATCTGAAAAAATTGGTATAGACAATCTTATTTGCAAAGCAGAAATAGAGACACAGAGAACAAATGTATGGATACCAAAGGGGAAAGGGGGGAGTAGGATGAATTGGGAGATTGGGATTGACATATATACACAATTGATACTATGTATAAAATAGGAAACTAATGAGAACCTACTGTATAGCAGAGAGAACTCTACTCAGTGCTCTGTGGTGACCTAAATGGGAAGGAAATCCAAAAAAGAGGGGAATACATGTATACATATAGCTGATTCACTTTACTGTACATTAGAAACTAACACAACATTATAAAGCAACTATAGTCCAATAAAATTTTAAAAAATAAATAAAGAGAATCCTTGGAACAAAAAAAAAATAAATGGTTGTGAACAGGAGCTAATTTTTAGAGAAAGCTTCATCAGACAAACTTGAGAGCTCTGCATGTACTGAACTGAGCAGGAGAATTCACGTATTCCAAGATCTGTTCCCACTTGTGTGAACACCACCATTCTTGACTTAGAGGGCTGCTCTCTAATCATGACTGTACAGAACGCTGGGCCAAGGCCAAATATGACTGCAACTGAGCTCTTCTTATCTTCCTGCACTTTTCCAAACATATCCGTTTCTGCATGCTATAAATGTTCTAATTGGAAAACTCCCAAATGTAAGTCTTAACATAAAGAATATCAATGTCTTGCTCACTTAAGAGACCAATGTTAGTGTTTCTTATCTACAAATGGCTCTTTCAGTCTTGTGGCTTCCCCATTTCCTAGAAGCACCAAGTTGCTGCAATAGTTGGGGGTGGGGAGGGCAGGGTAAGCAACATGATGAGTCTGCATGGAACAATTGAATGGGCCAGCCTGAGAAATGGCACATATCACTTCTGGGCAACTTCCACTAGCTATAACATGCACATATGGCCACACTTAATGCCAAAGAAAGCTGATCAAAGCGATCTGGCTGCAGAACCAGTAAGAAGAGGAAACAGGATTATGGTCAATTACTAGATTCAGTCACACAAAATATCCACATATCTTTCTCTAATAATTAATACTGGTATCTTAAGACCACTGTCCACTTAAACATAATCATTAAATAATATTTATACTCAATATACAGAAGATATTTAATTGCTTGTGTAATGAGAAAACAATAATTCTTTTGGATAGCAACTGTTTAGAACCACCCTTTCCTCTACTCTTTTATTGCTTCCTTATGCTGCCAGGAACAGAAACATAATGGCTGTAGCTGAACTGCCACTTTGTCAGCACAAGGGAAAGGAACAGACACCTAAAGAGAATTTCAAACTGATATTCTTAAACCACAGAAGCAATGTCAGCAGCTTCCTATCCCTGTGCTGTCTTTTACATGAGAAAACTGAAACCCCTATGGTCATTTAAATACAAATATATTTTCTAGTTCTGACAGTCACACCAATATCTTCTATAAGAACTAATAGCTACTTTGTAGTTCTGTCTCCTTGGGAGAAATCAGTTAACCTCTGATGATCCCAACACTCTTATTTATTTTTTAAAATTTTATTTTATAAATGTTTTTTTTTACTGAAGTAGAGTTGATTAATAATATCTGGTGATTAGGACATGGACATATTTTTTTGATGGAGTGAGGCATTATTCAGACAGTATAATAATTGATATTTTTATTTTGAAATTGTTTCAAAATGTTTTGTGTATAGAATTTTCATAGTCCACCAAATAAGGATGTCAAGTGTAAAAATGGTTTAATTATGTATTGTTTTCTACTATTAAAAAGAGGACTCAAGGTTACACCTCTCTAAAGGAAAAAAGAAAGTCTCTCTCCCACTGGGTCACAGATCTTTTGCTATTTTAGTGAAATAGAGCATAGATACTGATAGATTTGGTATAGTCATTTAGATATGATGAGTTTTGTGACATTAATGAGTTTGGGTTTATTAAATTTATTGTTTCTACATACACTATAAAGAGATTTTCCATTTTTGTTTTTACTGGAGTATAATTGATTTACAGAATTATATTATTTTTAGGTGTATAACATCGTGATTCAATATTTTTATGTTATATACCATTTAATGTTATTAAAAATGGCTAT
Organism: Mesoplodon mirus; assembly: GCF_964341445.2. NCBI lineage: Eukaryota > Metazoa > Chordata > Mammalia > Artiodactyla > Ziphiidae > Mesoplodon > Mesoplodon mirus. The sequence goes on along the minus strand of NC_138983.1, from coordinate 113,095,292 downwards.
ATTTCTCTGTGCTGTACAATATATCCTTATTTTTTACCAATTTTATACATAGTGGTTTATACCTCTTAATCCTCTACCCCTATTTTTCTCCTCCTCCCATCCCTTTCCCCACTGTTAAACCACTAAAATGGCCATAAAAAATTTATGTCACAGCATTGTTGCTAAACCTATATAAAATGAAAATGTTTAAAAAGTATAAAGGCTACTTTATTACTTTTATTTTTAGTATTGTATTAATTATCACACTTAGCAATGTACATGAGCAATAACCCATCATGCATTGGCTTGTCAAAATTTTAAAATGGGAAAAAACTACGCCAATCATATTATTTCCTTTTTATTCTAATTCTAAAATTATTAAATAATGAAACACCATCTTGTCCTCATACACAGGTGATATAAAATTTACACTTGTGTTGCATATATTCTGCACCATGATATGAAATATTAAGAAACTGTTGTTTTCTTTTCATCCTTTACCTTAAGAGAAAGGACTAGGGTGGGATAGGGAGGGTGGGAGGGAGGGAGACGCAAGAGGGAAGGGATATGGGAACAAATATATATGTATAACTGATCCACTTTGTTATAAAGCAGAAACTAATACACCATTGTGAAGCAATTATACTCCAATAAAGTTGTAAAAAAAAACAAAAAAAAAGAGAAAGGACTAAAATGTGATTTTGAGGGGTTTAGTAACATAATTTTTTTTTGGGGGGGGTATGCGGCCCTCTCACTGTTGTGGCCTCTCCCATTGCAGAGCACAGGCTCCAGATGCGCAGGCTCAGCAGCCATGGCTCACGGGCCTAGTTGCTCCATGGCATGTGGGATCTTCCCGGACCGGGGTACGAAGCCGTGTCCCCTTCATCGGCAGGCGGACTCTCAACCACTGCACCACCAGGGAAGCCCTAGTAACATAATTTTATGTCATATCTACTTTCTTTAAAAAATGGAGAGAAAATCTGGATGAATTTGGGTGTGGCAGTGACTTTTTAGATACAACATCAAAGGAAAGATCCATGAAATAAATAACTGATAAACTGGACTTCATTAAAATAAGAAAATCTGCTTTGCAAAAGACAATGTCAAGAAAATGATAAGAAAAGCCATAGACTGGGAGAAAATATGATAAAGACTGTTATCCAACTATACAAAGAAATCTTAAAACTCAACAATAAGAAAACAAACAACCCAATTATAAAATGGGACAGAGACCTTAACAGACACCTCACTGAAGCAGATATTGAGATGGCAAATAAGCATATGAAAATAAGTTCCACACACAACATCAGGGAAATATAACTTAAAAAAAAAATGACAGACCACTACACACCCACCAGAAAGGCCAAAATCAAGAACACTGACAACACCAAATGCTGGCAAGGATGTGGAGAAACAGGAACTCTCATTCATTGCTGGTAGGAATGCAAAATGATGCATCACTTTGGAAGGCAGTTTGCTTGTTTCTTACAAAACTAAACATACTAATCAAGCAATCACACTCTTTGGTATTTACCTGAAACAGTTTAAAGCTTATGTCTACACAAAACCCTGTACATGGATATTTATAGCTACTTAATTCATAATTCTCAAAACTTGAAAGCAATCTAGATGTCTTTTAGTAGGTGAATGGATAAATAAACTATTATACATCCAGGAAATGAAATATTATTCAGTGCTAAAAAAAAGGTGCTATCAAGCCATCAAAAGACATGGAAGAAGCTTAAATGCATATTACTAAGTGAAAGAAGCTACTCTGAAAATGTTGCATACTATATGATTTCATCTCTATGACATTCTGGAAAAGGCAAAACGATGGAGGCAGTGAAAAGATCAGTGGCTGATAGGGGTGGGGTGAGGGGATGAATAGGCATAGCACAGAGGATTTTTAGGGCAGTCAAAATACTCTGTGTGATACTATATTGGTGGATACAGGTCATTATACATTTGTCCAAACTCATAGAATGTAACTGGTGGGGGATATTGATCATGGAGGAGGCTATGGATGTGTGGGAGAGGTGATATATGGTAAATATCCATACTTTCCTCTCTATTTTCTATGTAACTACTCTAAAAAATTAAGTCTTAAAGAAAAGACAGTATCTATTTTTGTTGTTTTTTTTTATCCTCCAGAAGTGGAATTTGTTTAAGTAATTTGGAAAATCAATTCTTACCTAGTCAAGGGTCGAAAATAATTTGACATCACAAATGGCCTGACAGCTAAAGAAATATTGGGGACTTTATTCCCATGTGTTCTGGGGATAATAATTTCTCAACTAAAATTCTCAAATTGCTATTTGTTTAAAAAATGTATGGTCAAGGGACAATATTATCTCAGGTTTTGGGAGAGCAAAGTGGCCAAATACTAGTATATGGCAGAGGTGGTAGGGAGCTGGAGGAGGAGAAAGAAAACATATTTAACATTATTCTTTAATATTTTCTGAGACTGCTTTTATATTTGATAAAACCTGAATATTAATGATCTTTCTTAATTATTTTTTTAAATACATCCAAAAGCTCAGCTATACTATCTTTGTTTTAGGTTATAATTTAGTCAGCAATTCATATAGCAGTTTATCACTGCCCACATGACCATTCCTTCCATTATTCTGACTCTTCCAACAGCTACTCAAATAACTAGTACTGTATGTAAATGATTATGTTCCATAAGATTTTTTTTTGAAGGTGATGGTATGCTTATTACCTTGATTGAATGGTGGTTTCATGGGTATATGCATATGTCCAAACTCTCATCAAATTTTATACCTTAAATATGCACAGTTTTTTATATATCAATTGTACCTCAATACAGTTGTTAATTTTATAAAAAAGATGTGTGCAGAAATCTTTAGCAGTAAAATGTCATGATACATAAAATGTCTTTTTTTTTTAATCACCATCCAAGTAGAGCTCAGAAGAATATTCAGAATTTAGTAAGCACACCCATAAGACATGGTAGGTTTGGATATTTTGTTGCCTGAACATGTATGCACTAGCCTTTCTTTTCAATGCCCTGTCCTATAACTTGCCACATTTTATTCCATTAATATCCATCAAGTGTCTACTATGTGCCATGTGCTTGTGACTCAGCAGAAGACAAGGAGGCCTTGTGCCTGTCCTCTCAAACTTACCATTCCAGTCTTAACTGAAGTACTCAGTTCTCCAAACATACCATGCCCATCCTACCTCCCATTTCTCAGTCACTTAGAGACAGAAGGCTCATATTCACAGAAAAGAAAGTGAATGGTCTTTGTAAAAGATAAAGCAGCTTTATAAATTCTAGCCTCCAACTCCAAACACTTGCAGTTATCTTTATCTAGATAAAGAGAATTAAGTCATTCCTTTCACCCTTCCCAGCACCCCTCATACCAGCACACACATATAAATACTATAATTGTTAGGAACATTGGCTCAGAGTCAGAAACTCTCTAATCATGCTGCAAGATTGAACATCTTATTTAACAGTCTGAGTCTCAATTTTTTTGGTGTAGCTCCTTTTTAAAATTTTTTATTGATGTATAGTTGTTTTACAATGTTGTGTTAATTTCTGCTGTACAGCAAAGTGATTTAGTTATATATATATGTATATATATATATTCTTTCTATATTCTTTTCCATTACGGTTTATCATAGGATATTAAATATAGTTTACTGTTGCTCTACAGTAAGACCTTGTTGTTTATCCATTCTATATATAATAGCTTATACCTTCTAACCCCAGCCTCCCTCTCCATCTCTTCCCCCATCCCCTTCCCCCTTGGCAACCACGAGTCTGTTCTCTATGTCCCTGAGTCTGTTTCTGTTTCATAGACAGGTTCAACTGTTTCATATTTTAGATTCCACATATAAGTGATATCATATGATATATGTCTTTCTCCTTCTGACTTACTTCATTTAGCATTATACTCTCTAGTTGAATCCATGTTGATGAAAATGGTATTATTTCATTCTTTTTTTATGGCTGAGTAGTATTTCATTGTATATGTGTACCATATCTTCTTTATCCATTCATCTGTCAGTGGACATTTAGGTTGTTTCCATGTCTTGGCTATTGTGAATAATGCTGCTGTGAATATAAGGGTGAATGTAATCTTTTTGAATAATAGTTCTGTCTCAATATATGCCCAGGAGTGGGATTGCTGGATCATACAGTAATTCTATTTTTAGTTTTCTGAGGAACCTTCATACTGTTTTCCACAGTGGCTGCACCAACTTACATTCCCACCATACACTCTACAGCATTTGTTATTTGTGGACTTTTTAAAAATTTAAATATATGTAGCATCTTATTCCTGTGTAATATGTTTCCAGTCTATGTAATCATGCTTACAATTTTCATGATTACAGTCATGGAATACAAACTATTTCCACCCTGATTTTCAAAATGCACTCTCAAGGGTCTTACAGGCATATATTTTTATCCCCCATTTTCTCTTTAGAAGAGTAACTTCTTTTCTTTTATGACAGATTCCTTAGACACTTTCTGTATATCTTTTTTTAATCTTTTTTTTTTGTAGACATTTTAATGACGGCCCTTTTGACCAGTGTGAGGTGGTACCTCATTGTAGTTTTGATTTGCATCTGTCTAATTATTAGTGATGTTGAGCATCTTTTTACATGCCTATTGGTCACCTGTATTCCTTCTTTGGAGAAATGTCTATTTATGTATTCTGCCCATTTTTCAACTGACATATTTTTGTTGTTGTTGAGCTGTATGAGCTGTTTGTATATTTTGAAAATTAAGCCCTTGTCTGTCACATCATTTGCAAACATTTTCTCCCATTCTGTAGGTTGTCTTTTCATTTTGTTTATGATTTCTTTTGCTGTACAAAAGCTTGTAAGTTTGATTAGATCCCATTTGTTTATTTTTGGTTTTATTTCCATTGCCTTGGGAGACTGACCTAAGAAAACATTGCTGCAATTTTTGTCCAAGAATATTTTGCCAATGATGTATTCTAGGATTTTTATGGTGTCATATTTTATGTTTAAGTCTTTAAAGCCATTTTGAGTTTATTTTTGTGTATGGTGTGACGGTGTGCTCTAACTTCATTGATTTACATGTGCCTATGCAACATTCCCAACACCACTTGCTGAAGAAACTGTCTTTTTCCCATTGTATATTCTTGCCTCCTTTGTCAAAGCTTGACTGACTGTAGGTGTGTGAGTTTCTTTCTGGGCTCTCTATTCTGTTCCATTGATTCATACGTCTGCTTTTGTTCCAATACCATGCTGTTTTGACTAATATAGCTTTGTAGTATCATCTGAAGTCAGGGAGGGTTATACCTTCTGCTTTGTTCTTTTTCTTCAGGATTTCTTTGGCAATTCTGGGCCTTTTATGGTTCCATATAAATTTTAGGATTATTTGGTCTAGTTTTGTGAAAATTATCATTGGTAATTTGATAGGGATTGCATTTAATCTGTAAATTGCTTTGGGTAGTATGGCCATTTTAACAACATTAATTCTTCCAATCCAAGAACATGGGATATCTTTCCATTTCTTTGAATCATCTTCAATTTCATTTTTTAATGTTTTCTAGTTCTGAGCAAGCCTTTCACCTCCTAGGTCGAGTTTGTTTGTAAGTATTTTATTTTTGGGGATGTGTTTTTTAAAATAATTGTTTTTTTACATTCCCTTTCTGATATTTAATTGTTAGTGTAAAGAAATGCAACCAATTTCTGGATGTGAATCTTGTAACCTGCTACCTTGCCATATTTATCAATTCTGTAGTTTTTGTGTGGAGTCTTTAGGCTTTTCTATATATATTACGGTGTCATCTGCATAAAGTGACAATTTTACCTCTTGACTTCCAATTTGGTTACCTTTTATTTTTTTAAATTTTTTAATTTTTTGTCTGATTGCTGTGGCTAGAACTTCCAATACTATGTTCAATAGAAGAGATGAGAGTGGGCATCCTTGTCTTGTTCCAGATTTTATCAGGAAGGCTTTCACCTTTTCACCATTGAGCGTTATACTGGCTGTGAGTTTGTCATAAATAACTTTTATTATGTTGAGATATGTTCCCTCTATACCCACTTTCATAAGGGTTTTTATCATGAATATAGGTTGAATATTACCAAATGTCTTTTCTGCATCTACCAAGATGACCATGTGGTTTTTGTCTTTTCTTTTGTTTGTTAGGTGTATCACATTGATTGATTTGTGTATGTTGAATCATACTTGTGAACTTGGGATGAAACCCACTTGGTCAGAGTGTATGATGTTTTTTATGTGTTATTGGAATTGGTTTGCTAATGTTGAGAATTTTTGCATGTATATTCACCAAAGATATTGGCCTGTAATTTTCTTTTTTGGTGGCATCTTTGTCTGGTTCTGGTATCAGGGTGATGGTGGCTTCATAAAATGCCTTTGGGAGTGTTCCTTCCTCTTCAATCTTTTGGAAGAGTTTGAGAAGGACTGGTATAAATCCTCCTTTGTACATTTGGTAGAATTCGCCTGTGAAGCCATCTGGTCCTGGACTTTTGTTTGTAGGGAGTTTTTGTTGTTTTTTTTTTTTAATTACAGATTGTATTTCACTTCTAGTTATCAGTCTGTTCAAATTATCTATTTTTTCTTGATTCAATTTTACTCTCTATTTTATTTCCTCTCTGATCTTTATTGTTTCCTTCCTCTGCTTACTTTAGGTTTTGTTTGTTCTTCTTCTAATTCTTTTAAGTGGTATGTTAGGTTGTTTATTTGAGATTTTTCTAGTTTTCTGAAGAAGACCTGTATCATTATGAACTTTACACTTAAGAACTGCTTTTGCTGCATCCCATAGATTATGTATAATTGTGTTTTCATTGTCATTTGTCTCAAGGTATTTTTAAAATTTCTTCTTTGATTTCATCACTGACCCATTGGTTTTTTAGTAATATGCTGTTTAGTCTACATATAATCATTTTTTTTTCTCATTTCTTCTTCTGTGGTTGATTTCTAGTTTCATGCTATTGTGGTCAGAAAAGATTCTGAGATAATTTCTTAAATTTGTTGAGGCTTGTTTTTGTTTTGTGCCTTAGTATGTGGTCAATCCTAGAGAATGTTCCATGTGAACTTCAAATGAATGTGTATTCTGTTTTTCTTTTCTTTTTTTTTTTTTTGATGTTATGTCCTGAAAATATCAATTAAGTCTAACTATTCTATTTTATCATTTAGGATCTCTGTTGCCTTATTGATTTTCTGTCTAGAAGATCTGTCCATTGATGTGAGTGGGGTGTTAAAGTCTCCTACTGTTATTGTATTCCTGTCAATTTCTCCCTTTATGTCTGTTAGTGTTTGTTTTATGTATTGGGTGCCCTACTATATTAGGTGCATATATGTTGATGAGTGTAAAATCCTCTTCTTGCAATCATCCTTTTACCATTATATAGTGTCCTTCTTTATCTTTCTTTATGACCTTTGTTTTAAAGTCTATTTTGTCTGATATCAGTATAGCAATCCCCACTTTCTTGTCATTTCCATTTGCATGAAATAATTTTTCCATACCCTCACTTTCAATCTATGTGTGTCCTTTATCCTAAAGTTGATATCTTGTATGCAGTATATGGTAGACTCTTATTTCTTTTCTTCCAATCTGCCACCTTTTTTTTTTTTTTTTTTTTTTTTTTTTTTTTTGCGGTACATGGGCTTCTCACTGCTGTGGCCTCTCCTGTTGCAGAGCACAGGCTCTGGACACGCAGGTTCAGCGGCCATGGCTCATGTGCCCAGCCGCTCCGCGGCATGTGGGATCTTCCCGCACCGGGGCATGAACCTGTGTCCCCTGCATCGGCAGGCGGACTCTCAACCACTGCACCACCAGGGAAGCCCCACCCTATGTCTTTTGATTGGAGTGTTTAGTCCATTCACATTTAAGGTAATTATTGCTAGATATGCATTTATTGCCATTTTAAACCTTGTTTTCCAGTTGATTCTGTGTTTCTTCTTTGTTCCTTTCTTTTTCTTTTTGTGGCTTTTTGATTTCCTTTTATTTTATGTTTGTGTTTTCTTATTTTTGGTTTTCGTGAATCTATTGTATGTTTTTGATTTGTGGTTGATTTGTGGTTACCCTGCTTTTTGAGATGATAATCTTACTGGTTAGAGTATTCTAGGTTGCATATTATTCCTTTTAGGATTTTGAATATATCTTGCCACTCCCTTCTGGCCTGAAATGTTTCTGTGGAGAAATCAGCTAATAGGCTTATGCAGGTTTCATTGTAATTAACTCTGTTTTTCTCTTGCTGCCTTTAGAATCCTCTTTATCTTTACCTTTTGCCTTTTAATTATATCTTGGTATAGGTCTGTTTGGGTTCATCTTGTTTGGGACCTCCTATGATCCCTGTACATGGATTTCTGCTCCCTCTTTAGGTTTGGGAGGTTTTCAGCCATAATTTCTTCAAATACATTTTAAATCTCCCTTTCTCTTTCTTCCCCTTCTGGGATCTCTATTATGCATAGATTGGCACACTTTATATTATCTCATAGGTGTCTTATGTTGCTTTTTTTTTTAAATTCAGCTTTCTGTCTGCTGTTTTGATCAGATGATTTCCATTATTCTATCGTCCAGATCACTTATTTCTACTTCTGCATTATTCATTGCCTTTAGCTCAGCTTTCCTCTTGGCAAATGAGTTTTCTAATTTTCCTTGGCTCCCTTTATAGCTTCTAGTTCATTTTTACAGTACTCTGCATTTATATTGATAGCCTTTCTTAATTCCTTCAGTATTTTCATTATTTGTTTTTTGAAATCAGTGTCTATTAGACTGAAGAGGCCTCTTTCACTGTTTGTTCTTTCAGGGGAATTATCTTCGTCTATCAGCTGGAAATGGTTCCTTTGCTTCTTCATTTGATTTATATTTATCTTACTCTATGAGTTTGGGAGAAATGATTATCTACTGTTGTCTTGGAGGTTTATTTATATGTGGGAGAGTCCCTGCATAGCTTGAGTGGGTTTAATATTTTGTGTGTGAGGGTCATTTTTAGTACAGACACCTGCCACCTCTTTCCTCAGCATGTGCTAGCCATTATCTCCTTGATAGGAGGTGTGCAGAGGCAGTGTCTGTTGCCTGCTCCTGGGGCTCTAGGCAGCGATATTGGCTTGCACACACTCCTGGAGCTTGCAATGGCAGCAGAGGGAGCTTAAGATCACTCCTGGAGCCTGCAACAGAGGCAGTGGCTCGTGTCTGCTCCTAGAGCTCATGTAGATGGTGTCCTGTCTCCTGAGAGTGAACACAAGGAAAAAGGCTGCAATGGTGAGTCCCATCCCTCCCATCAGGCACCCCACACATAATGGCGCTTGGTCTTTTAGGTGGGCCTTGGCTTCCTTCGTGTACACCCTCAGTTGTTGTCAGACCAGACTCCAGCCCCTTCAGGCTGTTTCCACACAGCCAACCCCAATCCTCTCCCTAGGTCTGATCTTCAAACCCAAGCTTCAGCACCCAGTCCCTGCCCACACTGGTGGACACACATCTCAGGCTGGGGAGCACTGGGTGGTGGCACTGACCATCTGTGCATGTTTCTCTCTGTTCTGGCTGCTGCAAACCAGTGGCTGCACTCTCCTCCAAGACTCCAAATCTTCCCCTCTGTCTTGGCTGATCTCCCTGCCATTGAGGGGACAACCCAGTGTACAGGAACATTTCCTCTTTCACAGCTCCTTCCCAGGGGTGCAGGTCCCATCCAGCCATCCAGATTCCTTTTTCTCTTTCTTTTTTCTTTTGTCCTACCCAGTTATGTGGAGATTTTCTTGCCCTTTCAGAAGTCTGAGGTCTTCTGCCAGCATTCAGTAGGTATTCTGTAAGAATTGTTAGACATGTAGATGTATTCTTGATGTATTTGTGGGAGAAGGTGAGCTTCACATCCTACTCCTCTAGCATCTTGATCACTCCTGAGTCTCAATTTTTATTATGAAATTGGAATAATAATAGTATCTATTTCACAGGGATCTCAGGAAATTTAAAAAATATGCTTAAGGTCACCTGACTCAAGAATGCTATAGACTAAAAGCTTACAATCAGAATAAATGTACCCCTTAAACTAATTGTACTTCTTGGCTATTAGAGAGCTCAGCATGAAGCAGGAGATAGATGGGCCCCAGGTTGAACAGTTTCTGCCCTGTGGACAGATACTCCAAAATAGCATGGGAGAGGAGCTGAGCCCTGCCCAGCTAAGTTTTATCTCTTATCTGAGCCCTGCCCAGATAAGAGATAAAAGACAACAAATTCTTCATTCTCAAAGTCAAGGAGACTTCCCTGACTACACATGTGCAGAAAGGCTCTTTGAAGGTCAAAAAAGGAGGGGGCACCACCACAGAGCAGATGATGTCAACCTACCCATAGCCCTCTTCAGTAGGATCCATCTTAGCTAAGAGATGTGCACACACACAAGGGAGGACCCTGAGATATACCAAATATGGACTCAGAACCAGGCAAAGCAAGATGATTGGCCAAAGGAAACCCAGAAGAAATGTCCCATAAAAGTGATTCAAACTACTACAAGGGCATGACTCTCTCTCTCTCTGAGCCAGCCCATGTGTCTATCCACACATACTCATTTCCTCCTAATAAACACTCTAATTATTTCATGACTTTTCATCTCTATGTGGTAATTCATTTATACACAGCCTTGTCACTGGTCACTGGTCCCTGTTTCTCTAGTGGCTAGGATTCAGTGCTCTCACTGCTACAACTTGACTTCAGTATCTGGGTGGGGAACCAAAATCCTGCTTCATGCCTCTGCAGGGTGAGGCAACCTGAGATCAAGCATAAGAAAAATGAAAAATACAATAATAATAGTAGAGAGGAAATAAAAAATAAATCAAAATAATGGAATGGAAGGTTGCATGAATTGACTAGATTATGGGAGGAAGTGATGAGCCACTTGTCGAGAAGTGGTAGGATATTCAAACTATGGATATTGAATTTAAGAGAATATTAAACCTATTTATTAAAACCACCAGAAGAAAGTCCTTGAGACTATTCACTTCTCCCTGATTTCACTGGTCAATGGTGAAGGTAAGGAAGGTGATCGTGTTTGAAGAAAGAAGACGGAGTTCTTACAATTGATTTTTATATGACATTTACTGACACTCTTTTGTGATACCTACAGTGGCCTGTCTCTAGGCAAATTTGTATTCTCAATTAAAATGTTTCTTTTGCTAGGAACAGTAAGTTCTTCTGGCAGTATGAAGAGAAAAGAAGGATGATGGTTCAGGAAAAGAGAACTTGTAGCATTTAAAAAAATATATACTTATACAGCTCTAGATAGTCAAAGTATTATCATTAATTTTGTTAATAATAAAAGAGAGACATATATGACAAACCCACAGCCAACATCATTCTCAATGGTGAAAAAGGGAAACCATTTCCTTTAAAATCATGAAGAAGAAAAGGATGTCAACTTTTACCAATATTATTCAACATAGTTTTGGAAGTTTTAGCCACAGCAATCAGAGAAGAAAAAAATAAATAAAAGTAATCCAGATCAGAAAAGAAGTAGTAAAATTGTCACTGTTTACAGATGACATGATACATTATGTAAAGAATCCTAAAGATGCTACTAGAAAATGACTAGAGCTAATCAATGAATTTGGTAAAGTAGCAGGGTACAAAATTAATGCACAGAAATCTCTTGCATTCCTATTCAATAATGATGAAAATACTGAAAGAGAAATTAAGGAAACATTCCCATTTACCATTGCAACAAAAAGAACAAAATACCTAGGAATAAACCTACCTAAGGAGACAAAAGACCTGTATGAAGAAAACTATAAGACACTGATGAAAGAAATTAAAGATGAAACAAACAGATAGAGAGATATACCATGTTCTTGGATTGGAAAAATCAATATTGCAAAAATGACTATACAACTCAAAGCAATCTAGAGATTCAGTGCAATCTCTATCAAACTACCAATAGCATTTTTCACAGAACTAGACAAAAATTTTCACAATTTGTATGAAAACCCAAAATACCCTGAATAGCCAAAGAAATCTTGAGACAGAAAAACAGAACTGGAGGAATCAGGCTCCCCAACTTCAAATTATACTACAAAGCTACAGTAATCAAGACAGTATGGTACTGGCACAAAAACAGAAATACAGGTCAATGGAACAGGATACAGAGATAACTGCCTATATGGTCACCTTATCTTTGATAAAGGAGGCAAGAATATACAATGGGGAAAAGACAGCCTCTTCAATAACTGGTGCTGGGAAAACTGGACAATTACATGTAAAAGAATGAAATTAGAACACTTCCTAACACCATACACAAAAAGTAAACTCAAAATGTATTAAAGACCTAAATGTAAGGTCAGACACTATAAAACTCTTACAGGAAAACATAGGAAGAACACTCTTTGACATAAATCACAGCAAGATCCCTTTTGACCCACCTCCTAGAGAAACGGAAATAAAAACAAAAATAAAGATATGAGACCTAATGAAACTTAAAAGCTTTTGCACAGCAAAGGAAACCATAAACAAGATGAAAAGATAACCTGCAGAATGGGAGAAAATATTTGCAAATGAAACAACTGACAAAGGATTAATCCCTAAAATATACAAGCAGCTCATGCAGCTCAATACCAAAAATCAAACAACCTAATCCAAATGTCTGTTTAGAAGATCTAAACAGACATTTCTCCAAAGAAGATATACAGATTGCCAAAAAACACATGAAAGGATGCTCAACATCACTAATCATTAGAGAAATGCAAATGAAAACCACAATGAGGTATCACCTCACACCAGTCAGAATGGCCATCATAAAAAAGTCTACAAACAATAAATGCTAGAGAGGGTGTGGAGAAAAAGGAACCCTCTTGCACTGTTGGTGGGAATGTAAATTGATACAGCCACTATGGAGAACAGTATGGAGGTTCCTTAAAAAACTAAAAATAGAACTAGCATACGACCCAGTAATCCCACTACTGGGCATATACCTTAAGAAAACCATAATTCAAAGAGTCATGTACCAAAATGTTCATTGCAGCTCTATTTACAATTGCCAGGACATGGAAGCAACCTAAGTGTCCATCGACAGATATATATATATATATATATATATAATATATATATATGTGTGTGTGTGTGTGTGTGTGTGTGTGTGTACACACACACACAAACTGCTTTCTTGTTTCAGGGATTTCAGCTTTATAGTTAAGAATATAGATTTATAGGTTAGACAAGAGTTTTAAAAATTTTTTTATGTAATAATATTTTATTAAAAAAAGGTTTTTAGATCGCCATTTTCCCATAATACCGGAACATTGTTTCTCCGAAATAGAAATCTTTTTTGAGGATTCTCTCTTGTCTAACGAGTTAGACAACATTTTAATTCTGCTCCAGATAGTCCTCAAAAATTACTACTTGACTCTCTGAGTTTAGTTTCTTTATTGATAAAACAAAAGAACAGCGTTTAGCCCTGTTTCATTGTTAGATTATATGTCAAGCATAATTCCTGATGTATAATACACACTTAATACATTGTAAAGTATCTGTATTTTTGTGTCATATTCTATCAGAATGGATATTCAATATTAGCTGATAAATTTCATTTAAACATTACCAAGTTGTGTTTGATTATAGGGTTTGGAAGAACAAGAAAGAAAGGTAACTAGACTTTTATTATAAGGTTAGACAATAGCAGTGCCAGTGGACATTGTTATTTTGTTCATAACATCACCAAATATGCTTCTATTCTTGCTAGCTTAAGAATAGAGTGGGGTTTGATCTTTTGCGTTTTGAGCATATATGTGTTGGTATGGATTTTATTTCTTTAAATTGAAATATAGTTGATTTACAATATTGTGTTAGTTTCTGGTGTACAGCTTCTTGATTCAGTATTCTTGCAGATTATTTATCTTTTACTGTTGTTTTTTTTCTTTTTTAAAAATTTTTATTGAAATATATTTGCTTTACAATGTTGTGTTAGCTTCTGTTGTACAGCAAAGTGCATCAGATATAGGTATACATATATCCCCTCTTTTTGGATTTCCTTCCCATTTAGGACACCATAGAGCATTGAATAGAGTTCCCTTTGCTATACAGTAGGTTCTCATTGGTTATCTATTTTATACATAGTACCAATAGTGTATATATGTCAATCCCAATCTCTCAGTTCATCCCACTCCCCCTTTCCCCATTGGTATCCATATGTTTATTCTCTACATCTATGTCTCTATTTCTGCTTTGTAAATAAGATCATCTATAACAATTTTTTCAGATTCCACATAAATGCATTAATATAAGATATTTGCTTTTGTCTTTCTGACTTTCTTCACTCTGCATGACAGTCTCTAAGCGAATCCACTTCTCTACAAATGACCCAACTTCATTCCTTTTTATGGTTGAGTAATATTTCATTGTCTATATGTACCACATCTTCTTTATCCATTCTTCTGTTGATGTACATTTAGGTTCTTTCCATGTCCTGGCTATTGTAAATAGTGCTGCAATGAATGTTGGTTGCAACGTTGCAACGTTGGTTGCAATGAATATATATATTCATTGCTGCAACGAATATATATATATATATATATATATATATATATATATATATATATATATATATATATATATATATACATATCACATTTTCTTAATCCAGTTATCTGTTGATCCTCCTTTGGGTTGCCACAGTGTCTTGGTTATTATAAATAGTACTGCTATGAACATTGGGGAGCATGTTACTTTTCAAATTAGTGGGTTTATTTTTTTCTGGATATATACCCAGGAGTAGAATTGCTGGATGATATGGTAGCTTATTTTTAGTTTTTTAAGTAACCGCCATACTGTTTTCCATACTGGTTGTACAAATTTACATTAATATGGACTTTATTTTTAACTTAATGTAATAAATCATATTCATAGGTTTCTTAATGTTGAACCATCTTTGCATCCACTAATAAAATATAGTCATGATTTATCAATATTTAATTAGCTATGTGAGCTAAATATAATTTGTTAATATTTTACTTAATACTTTAAAACTATACTCATGGGTGACTCTGGCCTACACTTCTTTGGCCTTGCCTAAGCAGTTAAAAATTATTTTTCCATGTGCTCTAAAAATGCTCCAGTAAGCCTCTTAAAATTCTCCAGGTTTAACTTTAACTCTAGGAATTATCAGCAAATACTCTTCTTAATTGTACATTAACCAAATTAATAGTTCATTGGGTTATCAAACTTTCAAAGCACAATCAAAACTCCCTAAAAATAGATTAATAAAATTTACCAAAATGTTTTCAGCCTTTTTAATGACTCAGAAAACACTTCAATATTTTCCAAGAATCTTACATCAAAGGGGTCCCAATAGAAAACAGATGATGCACTTAAATTAGTATAATTTATGAAGGTTTTCTTTATAAAGTACTTATTAAAATGCTGAGAGTGAGGTGTAGAAGAACCACATGGAACAGTTAAAGATGGCCAGGACTACTAGCAGAGGACAATTTCCTACCTCCAAAGCTCAAAAGGATGAGAGAAGGGAAGGACCAGGAAAAGAGAAAGTCATGTAGAGCAGGCCACTTAGAAAAACTTGTGTGTTAAGAGACACAATCAGCTTGAATTAACCCCTCAGGGAATCCAACTGGAGGCCAGAGAGCACAGGAGCTGTTGGAGTAGTCTACAGTGGTCATCTTCCTGAGATAGTCAGCAGAGCAGAAATGGGGATGAAGTGCATATATGGACTGGCAAAGGAAGATACTCAGCACATCTTTCCAAGGGGTCAGGGACTTCCTGTGTTTTGCTTTTTACTGTATTTCTACTGCCTACAATACTGCCAGTATTTGCTGAATAAATACATGAACAATGAAATTAAAAGAAACATCCAGTGGACATTTGGTTAAAATTAAAATTTACAAAAGCATTCCTACCTGCAAATATTTTTCATTTACATTGCATATAATTACTTAATTACTTTTTTAAAGGATTTATATTAAAATGTCCAATCCAGTAAATTCTTTGTATATAAGTAAACACAAATTAATAAAAATTTATTTTTTGAACGTACTATATCACGTGCTTTCTTAACAGATCTCTAACTAACTGAATCTCTTCTTGTAAAGTTCTCCCTTCCCCCTGGAAACACAGACCCTGTTGCCTATGGCACATCCAACACCAATGGCTGATAGCACCACTTCTGCATCCATAGTTGAATCTGAATTCACCAAGAGTGTGATATTTCCTTGCAAATCCTGTTGTAATTGTTAGTATAAGTATACCATTTAATTTAAATATATTTAAACAGATGATATATAATATGAAAGAGAAGGGTTTTTTTTACGAAAACTAAGTTGAATGCTGGGAAAAGATAATGAAACTGAGTTACAAAATATGATATTGAATTGGATGTAAAAAAATAATAAAACCCAGATGCCTCCACGTAAATATTGCTTTTCAGGTGTATTTTTAAGTGTTTGTTCCATTTTAAAGAGATTTAAGTTAAGATCACTGATGATACAATCTGGGTGTGATTTATGCCAAAAGGTGATATCAAAATCCAATCATAGGAAAACATTCAAAGAAAGTCTATAGAATTCCCAACAAAACCTTCTAACTGAATGGTTACATATTAATAAAAGATATTATATGTGTGTGTGTGTGTGTGTAAAGCATTATTAAATTCTCCTCATTTAACAAGAATTTTTAATTGTGTTCATTAAGAAATCTTCTACTAAAGCTGTATTTTTACATAAAATGAATCAGGAAAACATTACCTGACATAGAATTCCACAGCATGACTGTGTTCATGTTCATATCCATGCTTATTCTTTCAAAACAGATTTACTAAGGACCTACTATATTCACCTCACGTTATAGGTGAAGAATATACAGCCATGAATAAAACAAACAAGTCCTTTTTCCTCTCTAAAACTTGCTTGCTAATAGGAAAGGACAGATAAAAATACATAAATACATACATACATACCTGCATATGTATGCATATAAACAAACAAGCAATGGAAGGAAGAAATGAAGGAAGGAAGGAAGGAACGAAGGAACGAAGGAACGAAGGAAGGAAGGGGAAGAAAAATAATACATTCTTAAATATGGAGATGTTTTATAATAAGGAGTAAAGGGAGTGGGATCTCGTTTAGGGGAAGCCCTCTCTGAGAAGATGGCATCTGAGCACAGACTATTATAGAAAAGGATCCAGTAATGGGCAATATGGGAGCCAAATACAACCAATAAATCAATTATCAATTTGGAATCCATTGGGAGCATTCAAAAAAGAAATGTGAGTGTAATTGTGAGGACAAAACCCTGATTATTGTGAGTTAAGAATAGAGTAGCAAGAAGCAGAAAGAGTGAGCATAGATCATTCTAATGAGAAGCTTCTTGTCAACATGCATATAACACCCTCATTCTACCACCTACTTAGTTGGGAAGATATGAAGAAAGGGGAATCCAAAACACTTCCATAAGTGGAAAGATCTTCTCCCTTTTAAGCCAGGAGGTGCTGGGAAGAACTACACAATCACAAATCAGTAAGCTGATTTATGACTCTGCCACATCCCTTTCTCATTTGTTTGTCTTTTTATGTCCTTAAAGGTGTTAAGTGAGAAAAGGTTTGACCTCACATAAAATTCAGAAGTGACAGGAAGCAAAATCAATTGTATTTTGAAGTAAAACTTAAATTAATGGACAACTATGATCTACTTTTCCTATATAAGGACCTAAAACTATGCATGCGAGTAAACATCCTGTCATTTGATTTGAACATTACATTTCATAGGTATATAGTTCTGCCATATTATAGTGACATACGATGTTTATTAAAAATATAGATTTAGAAAGCTATTCTGATTTGTGTTATTCTGAGAAAGAGGCTCCAAATGGTCATTCTGGCATATTCCCCTGGAAAATACAACTTTAGCTTCAGTTGGTTTTATAACATGGTAAGTTTTCCCTCAGATGTCTGTAAAACGTTGAGGAAATCAGATCATAAGATAAACTATAATGAAAATGGATGACAGCATCTTTTTTCCAACTCTATGGAATATTGCTAAAGTAGGATCCACTCTAATTTTTTCTACTGTCTCGGAATTTTCCAGTAGAAAAATGTCTTGTTATGTATTACAGTGACAGATATCTTTTAGTTCAGGTTGTGTGTTTCTCTTGACATAACATAGAATAAAATAAATCATGACTATATATCTAGTTAGGTTTCCCAGTTGTTTTTTTTCCCTTTAATCAAAACAAATTTAACTACATTTTTAAAAAAGAGCTTAAAAGATCCACTTGAAATGCAGTTTAGAAAGCTTAGTCACATTAAATAAACATACAGATAAAAAAGATAGGAAATTCCTGGGTTTTCAAGCATATGAAATTATAAATTCCTTTGAGACAAAAATTGAAATAATTGCACAAATATGTTAATGGTGTCTAAATAATATCCTAGCACTAATGGGTAATAATAGGCAATTCATAAGTAAACAGTTTCCTCTGAATATTAAATATGGTATATTGGAATAAAACAACAAATTGCTCTGTCAAGCTTTCAAAAATTCTCTTTGTTTTAGAACCAGCTCACAAAGTATTGTCAGTTAAGTACACTGGTTATATTAATAATAAAATACATCAAATTATTCTCAGAATAGTGAGCACAAAACATCACAGTGTACCTCTTTATTGATCAGGAAAGTGTAAAATTATAAATATGATCACATAAGGCATAGAAATATGCAATTTTGCTAGAGTATGAAGGGCACTAGGAGTCATTTATCTAGAGGAAAACAACACGGAATCATGGGAAGTTACAGGTTTTGGAGACAGGCATGGGCTTGAATCTTGGCAATACGACTGTATGACAGCTTGGGTTCCCTCAGAAGGAGACTCTAAAATAGTAATTTTTGTGCAAGCAGTTTATTTGGGAGGTACAGGCATCACTGGTAATGGTGTGAGAAAGTATTCGAGTAGGAATAGGAAACACTAGGTAAGAGGGTGAATTATTAAACCAGCTTTTATAGTGGGTGGCTGGAGATTAATCTCTAGGGATAGCTCTGGGTACTGGTGCAAAACATGTACCTAAGATTCTCCTACTCAGAAAGAAGGAAGCTGAAGTATTTTCTGAGTGCCACTGGTCAAAGATTGTCCCCAGGGGTGTTAATTCCCCAGCACTTCTAGCTGGTATCTGTGGTTGAAGTAAAAGGTCTATAAAACATAGATGGAGGTATTTGCAGTTGGAAGTATATGATCACACTGGAGGGCCCTACTGTTAAGGGTGGGGTACTGAAAGCATCCTGCTAGAGGGATCTTGAACATTCACTGGGTTTCTCTGAGCCTTAGTTTCTCCATTTATGAAACAGAGATTATGGGATCTTCCTCTTTCATTCATTGATATAATAATATAATGACATATGGAAAATACTGTCCACTCAATAAGTGTTACTTACCTCCCCTCACCTTGCCTCCTAGGGCCTTTCCAAAGGATCTTCCAGATGTTATCTTGTGCCATAACTACTGCATTCTTCTCAACACAGTAATACAGCCTTAGGTTAAAATAGATTTTTTTTTGGGGGGGGTACGTGGGCCTCTCACTGTTGTGGCCTCTCCTGTTGTGGAGCACAGGCTCCAGATACGCAGGCTCAGTGGCCATGGTTCACGGGCCCAGCCACTCTGCGGCATGTGGGATCTTCCTGGGCTGGGGCACGAACCCGTGTCCTCTGCATCGGCAGGTGGACTCTCAACCACTGCGCCACCAGGGAAGCCCCTACAATAGATTTTTTAACAGTCATTTTCCATTATTGATGCACAAGAAACCTCAAATTAAAAGATAAAAATACAGTACTATTAAATCAAGCGTTGCATCTTTTTTTCTTTCTATATTAAATACAGGGTGATTGCATTTATTCCTATAAAATTGTTAATTTTGTTTATTATTCTAGCCTTTGATATTATGAATATAAGATTAGATACATCTGCAATTTTTTTATCTCTCCATCTGAGGGTTCCTTTTCTCTAAATTTTCTATGGCTCCTACTTCTCCAATGTGATTCTTCTCACTGGGTTAAATTATCTTAACTGATTCTCTCACTGTTTTCTTCTCTCTTCTAAAAGGTGTAAAATAAGCTAGATAAGTCAGAAATGTATTACATGTTCTAATTTTTACAAACCAATATCACTAGTAGCTTTCCAAGCGAATAAAGTCCCCATCACCACTTTAACTTCTTGTCTGTGCCATGGTTCTTTTCTCTTGGACATCACTGTGATACCAACATAGGACAATAGACAATACTAAACTGGGGGAAAGCTTAAAAATACCTTGAGCCATAGTTCCACTAGGAAGAAGGATTTACAGCCTTGGAAAACTTTCTGAAAGGCAGTTAGTTTACTTCCAAATTTTAGAGGAGTCACTTAAGTGTTGAATCAAATTAACTTAGTTACACTTTTTGATTCATAGTGAAAAACTTCATTCTTTTATCATGTACCATAAATATTTTCAGTGTTATACATGGGATTTTAAAATATCATCATATAGTGCAAAAAGATAAATACAATTCAAATAGTACCATCATTAGTATGAACAGTATTTTAATAAAAAGAATTTTGAAAAGGAAATAAATAAGAGCAAGGTGCAAGAAAATTCAAATTTTTATTAGAGAATAGTTAAGCAAGAGTAATCACACCTACGAGGGAGAACACAGATATGCTTATACCTAGATGCTCTCTTTGGCACTCTATTACCTTGGCAACATCCAAAATTCATAAATATTAGTCACAGTAAGTAACGGGATAGTAAATGGCAATAGATGGTGTGGTCGTCTACTCTCTTGAATCCTAACATATTTGCCTTTAAGGTTGTTAAGTTAAAACTAATTAAACAAGAATAGCTTATTGCTCCTCTGTCATTTGTACTAGCAAAGAGTTTGCAATCATAATTAAGACTCCTGTCAATTAGCTTTACTAAGTTAAATTCTATTACCTATCAGCACTCAGCTTGGGTGAGTCATCATGGCTCCCTAATATATCTAACAAAGAAAACTAGTCCATTAAAAAGAGATGGCACTGGGGCTTCCCTGGTGGCACAGTGGTGGAGAGTCCGCCTGCCGATGCAGGGGACACGGGTTCGTGCCCTGGTCCGGGAAGATCCCACATGTCATGGAGTGGCTAGGCCCGTGAGCCATGGCTGCTGAGCCTGCGCGTCCGGAGCCTGTGCTCTGCAACGGGAGAGGCCACAACAGTGAGAGTCCTGCGTACTGCAAAAAAAAAAAAAAAGAGATGGCACTGAATCAATAACTCAGTTGGCAAGAAAAAGAAAGAGATTCAGCAGGAAATGAGCTGAGAGAAAAAAAATGAGAGAAGAGTTTTGAATAGTGCTTCTTATTAGTGTCAGAGATTTTAGGTTTAATTCTGTCAAAAACCCAAGAACATATTCTGAAGATTACTGCTCCTTTACTTCATGAACATATATGAACATGAAATATATGGTCACACTAATCAATTAATTTCTTAATTTATTCAAGAAGCATTTTGGAAACTTTTAATTTATTTCAAGAAACAATCTTCAAGCATAACACATTTTAAAATTTATAATGTCCTACACTAATCGGTACTAAATACATTATTGTTGAACAAATATATAAAAAGATAGAGTTTTCATTTACATTTGAAAACTATGCTAGTAATCCTGAGAATAAGAATCCAAATTTCTGCATGTTAAAATAATAATAACTTAAAAAAACCTTTGGCATATAGTATTAAAATTTAAGCTGAGTGTACTTCCTTTTTTAATATCAATACAATAAAATCTCCAGGTGTATTACATTATGTTTCTCTGACTACTGATACAATATTAGTAACTAATTAATAATTGTTTAATAAATAATTAATACTAGTTCAATACTAACACAAAATTAATACAAATCTCTATTATATTTCTTTACAAGCTAACTCAGAACAGTATATAATTATGTGTATATGTACAATATATTACCAATAAATATATGCATACAGGTATTTCATAAAAATCGAGTAAACTAGGTGTTACTGATAAAGGCTTCCTCCATTATAGTATGGTCTTTGACCTAACTTCTTTAATCTTTAATGCTGCTAAAAAAAAAAGTCAGAAATTTTCCTTTCCTTTTTTCTAACTGAATCCCCACCTTCTCCATCTCAGCCTATGAGATTCTGATCTTATTTTCAAAAATACATATAAATAGAACACTTCCTCCATGAAGCTTTCCCTTGTCATGTGATTAGAATTGACCTCATTCTCCTTTGAATCCCTTAGTCTTTTAATTATTATTGTTGTCATCACATCTGTAATAAATGCATATGCACACACTGTCTCTCACTAATATGTGAACTCATTTAAGAACAAAGACTGTTGTTCTATGTATAAGTTTTGTAAGATCAAGAAATGTTTTGTTCTGTTTTGTTTTATTGAAGTATAGTTGATTTACAATATTATGCTTGTTTTTTTTTTTTTTGATCAACTTTGAATCACCTAGACGTTTAGCATTTCCCAGATTGTTATAGCCTTCCAGGAATGCTTATTTAATTTTAATATTAATTTAAAGTCCCTTTCAGTATTTAGCACAGTAACTAAACTACTAGGTGTGTAAAAATATTTATTTAATTAACTGCTTCCCTAGTAGCTAGCTAAAACTCTGTAACACAGTGCCATCTGCATTGTGTGGTTTCAGTAATATGCATGATTAATAATGCGACTAAGGATTTTATTTTTTCATAAGGCTTTAAGTTCAGTTGCCTCATTTTAGAATCTATAACTTCAAATTTTTAAAACTTGATTCAGCATTCCTGAAAACAAAAGAAAAACCTGAAGAGCATATTTATTTTGGGAGTTAATCATTGAACCATATCATATTACAATGAGATATTTGTTGTTGTGGCATGAATGCAACTGCATTCTTGGTGAAATAAGTGCTCACAGAATAAGATTAAAGCAGATAACTGGGTTTTTCATGTGATATGCAAAGAATATTTACTCCTGAGAGTGTGCAGCTTAAAAAATATTACATAGTTCAACTTTTACTTTCAAGTGAAATATCTGCTTACTTGATTACATGAGCATAGTTCTGAGTTCCCAGCTTTCTGGGGCATTATTTTCAGTTGAAAATAATTTATAAGAAATAATTTTTAATACTACATTAAATATAGCTGACATGAATTGATTTGATTGTCACCAGCATTATTCACTTAATAAACATTTACCTATCCATTGTTTTAGGTGCTGGCTGGTGAAGAAATGCATCAGCAAAGAATAGAAACACAAGGCCCCTGCTCTCATGGAGCTTCTTTCCTATATGTCAGGGAGAGGTCTCTCATAAGAATAGAGCAGGGTAAGAGGACAAAGAGCGCCAGGGTCAAGGCATGGGGGTGTTCAATTTTGGAAATATTCATCAGGGAAAGCTCATCTGATAAGATGGCATTGGAGTGAAAACCTGAAGAAAGGGAGGGAGAAAATTGTGCAGATATTATGTACAAAAAGGGTGAGACAGGGGTAGGAGAAAACAGAGGTAATTCCAGAAGAGATAACAGCCATGCCATAACTCTGTTGTAGAAGTGGATTGACATATTTGTAAGATAGCAAGGAGGTCATTGTGGCTAGAATGCAAATTGTGGTGGGGTAGAAAATGACAGAATAAAAGATCAGAGCACTAACAGAGAACCAGATCTCTTACAATCATACAGGTCTGGTGACGATCTTTATTTCATTCTGAATGACATAAAAAGACATTGGAAGATTCTAAACTGAGGAGTAGCATGACCTAACTTGTAGTTTCAAAGATCTCTCAGATTTCTCTCTGGAACATGCTTTGTGTTGTGGTAAGGATAGAAGCAATCAATTTTAGAGGGCTATTGGAACTTCTAGGTTGAGAAATGAAGGTGGCTTGGTCGGAGATGGCAGTAATGGAGTTGGTTAGAAATGCTGAATATACTTTCAAGGTAGTTAAAATATTTTTTTCCTTGATGGTCTGAGATTGGAGTGTGAATGAAAAATAAAAATGAATAGAAACTAAAAGGGTTTTGACTTGATCCAGTGGTAGAATGGAGTAGATATCACTAAAACAAGAAATGTGGGAAGAACAGGAGTGTATGACTAGAGATCTGGAGTAGATAAAAGTCATTAACATGGTTATGGTACAGAAATCTTTGAGACTGGATAAGATCTCCAAGGAAGTGAGAGTAGATAGAGAAGACCAGCTGTTCAAGGACTGAGTGTTGGAGGATTACAATATTTAGAGCTTGGCAAGATGGAAAGAATGGAGAAAAGGGGGCAAAGGGTGACCTGTGAAGAGGAGTAAAATCAAAGCTAAATTAAGAAAATGAGTCAACAGCTGATCAACTGTATCAAATGCTGTGGATAACTTGAGTAAGACAGTGACAGATTATTGGTGATTGGATCAGATAAAGTGTAGATTATTAGGTAATACAAAAGTAGTAGTTTCATGGAGAGTGGAAAGGAAAACCTCACTGGAATGAATTCAAAAGACAGGGAGGAGATAAAGTGGATACGGCAATTAGTGACAGGTTTTCAAGGAGTTTTGTAAAAAAAAAAAAAAAGAGGGGGGCAGAGAAATAGAGTAGCAGGTTGTTCAATTGGATGTGTAGTCAACAGATTAGTTTTTGTTTTGTTTTAATATCTCTTATAAATATTAGAATATATTTATACAGTGATGGCCATTATCCAATTCAGGGAAAATGTTAGCAGGCATTTGGTTCTGTCCAAAACATCCATATGACATTTGCTTCATAAGTCATTTTTTTCAAGCCAAAAGGTTCTTGAAATTTGGTCCTGTCCATAGACATTTGGTGGTCCACACCAAAAGGTCTCCTTAAAATTTCATCTTATCCAAAATGTCAAGAACATATTTGGTCCATGCCAAATCGTTTTGGAAAGATCAAATATCAATGACCTTTTGGAATAAACCAAATGCCTTCATGGATATTTTGAACAGGATCAAATATGACCAAATATCAAGGACTTTTTAGCATGAACCAAATGTCTTATGTACTTTTGGACAGGACCAAATGCCCTGCAAGGCAGGGGAAATAATGATAATGCAGAAAAATATAGAGAATTATTTCAGGATCAGGGTTCTCGAGTTAGTGAGACTCTGGGATCCAAAGCTCATTCAGAAGAGCTTGCTGTAAGCAGAAGAACAAATAATCCATCCCTCAAAATAAGAAGGAAGACATGGTATATAATTTCAGATGTAAGTATATTAATAGATTTAGTGGTGGTGTAAGCACATCCAAGTTTCTTCTGATTCCTTCTTCTGCTGCTGCTTTTTTTGTTTTTCTTTTTTGTAAACCAGTAAGATTTGAGACCAGGTCATCAGCTGAGAGTTTTAACTGGGATATATTGGAGGTTTGAGGACATGTGAGATTGTATGAAATAGTTGCCTAAGTAAGTGGGCAAGTGAATTAATTAGAGATAAATCTTCAGAGTGAAATAAGGTGTTGAGGGTCAGATAGAGATGATTTTTCACAGGTGATAATGGAATCAAGGCTTGCAGCCCTGCAGTGAATGTAAAGGAATTATAAGCTCCAGCAAACTGGTAGTAATGGTATAATGGTGGCATCCTAAGCAGACCATTCCTCTGGCAGGATCTTGGCTACACCTTTTCTCCCTTAGGAACCCCAAAAACCTGGTTCTCTGGCATTCAGGTAAACCCTATGATTTACTCAACCCTCTCCCACTAGATGACTTTTAGTTTTTATGATAACCAGAACTGGTTTCTATTATTTGCAATTAACAACCTTATGTTAACTGGTAATCAAGAATTGTGGCAAACATCTGGGCCCCCACAAGGAATTCTATCATAAATTAATAAACCATAGCTATTTGATCGTTTACAAAGTTTGCTTAATCCAATTAACAGGACATCTTTTTCAGCTGGATAATTTCCTAACAGTCTGTGTATGAGTGTCTCTAAAGCTGTGTATATTACAAGGACATCAGGTGGTATATTTAGGAATTTAACCATCACTGTCAGGTATGGAATGAAATTTTAATCAAATCCAACAAGAGAATTTTGTAACTAGGTCAAGAAAGAAACATATTTCCCTCTAATGAGCTGTATCACGCAAACCAGTCCCAAAGATCATACAGGTGGTGGAAGTTTTAGCTATTACTATAAGAGGTAAACACTCCAGAAGAGAACTCCTGAAAACTGAATCACTTGTAGTTTAAAACTGAGAAAAGCAAAGAAGCTAAATTTGATTCAAGCCCACAACTGTAACATAAACAGGAATAATAACAATTTCTGAAGGCTAGACTGACCACCAACAATACTGTTCCCTACATGGATATATCAGTCATTGACTCATAGATCATATGTCCTTTATTGTCCAGGACAGCCCAGATTCACTAAGTTTTTAGCATATTCTCCCATTTTTTCTCTTACACATGAAGAATTTAAAGGGTCTAAAAATTTCTATACTACTTATGTCAAACTATATCTCCAGACAGCCTCTGGAAACCAGAAAAACACATAAAAAATTTTTATCATATTTTTTCATCCAAATTAAGGGTTCAAAAAATATGACTTTTCAATAAAGATATAGTTTATTTAAAATTGCATAGGTACACACTCCACTTTAGTATTCAGTAGTGGTGCTGTCATCAGCTGTCCTTAGTAAAATTCATTCAGTCTCCAGTCATGGTCTCTTAAATCATTCTTGAATGAATATCTGCTTTCAGTCTTCTCTAAGAGGAAGATGATGGACTTTTTCATCCCATCATTTTTTTTTTCACTGACCTTCCAATCCTTTTTTTTTTTTACTTTGTTTATTTAAACAGGAAAGATATTTTTACTTGAAGTGTAATCAGTAGAACATTAACTTGACTTTAGTAATTTTCTTTTATCTTACCTAAGCAAAAATCCTGATAGAAAAAGAGAAAAGTGGGCCCAGGCAAAAATCATAAAATGGAATGTAATTTGACTCTAGTGTGAGGCCAGTCCTCTATCTGTGCTCCTCTACTGTTAGTGGTTTGGGAACAATCACTATTACAACTAAAGCAAAGCTTGACCCTCTCAGAATGTGGTCTCATATTCCAAAATTAAGATATCTCTTTCTCCATCCCATTCTTACCCATTAAAGTTATAATTTCAAGTGACTCTTTAAAATAATAATAATTGCCAATATTTCCTGAGTCTTTACCCTATGTCAGGTACTATTCTAAATGTTTTACATGAACCAGCTCATTTAATGTTAATAACCATCCTGTGAGGTAGGTACAATTATTCCTAGTTTACACATGATGAGTCTGTGTTCTAGTTTACAAAATTGAATGCAGGCAGAAAACACTTTTTATGGTGTTCAAAGTACAGTATTTCAAATACTATTTGCGGTTTAAAAGTTGATGTCTAAGATATGGGGATATATGTACATGTATAGCTGATTCACTTTGTTATAAAGCAGAAATTAACACACCATTGTAAAACAATTATACTCCAATAAAGATGTTAAAAAAAAGGTGGTGTGAATAAATATACTACATGAGTATCTGTCTCAGCTTTTTTACCTAAAATATATGAAGGGAATTTTAAAAAGAGTTAAAAATAAAACTTCTGCTAAGACCTTTTTTATAGAAATAGCAATTATAACATTTTTCTGAACCACTCTTAAAAATATATATTTAAAAAATTTTTCCAATCTTCTGTTGTCAACAAGTTTCCAAGTTTTCAAATACTAGAATGCTATGTTCAGATTTAATTGCCCTTGCAAAGCTCTTTCTGTATAAGGTTTATGTAGTTTGCAAATAGGCTGATATACAGGGAAAATTCACTTTCCAGCCAGCATTTTTCTCTAAATGAGGTCATCTTTCTTTAATTCTCTGAAGATAAAGCCTAAGAAAACTATATTTGGCCGGGCCAACTCAAATGGCAGACCAGAAAGGAAGCTGTAAAACACAGTCTGACAGGGTTGCCACAGCTCATTTTAGTTCTGTGTACCTCCTTCCTACCCACCTGACTTCATGACAAAGAAAGTCCACAGGGAACCTAGGGGGAAAAAAGTGCTGTAGTCTCTGATCATTTGATCTATTCTGTATTAGACTAAGTTAAAATTTATTTTTTACTCCTTTATTAAAACCTTTATCAACAAAATGTGTTCTATATTTCTAATGTACATTTGATTCTGGCAAGAGCTAACCTGATTTTAGCTATTCCCATGATACAATCTCATTTTGACTATAAAAGTTTGAAAGATAAAAAAGGTTTATATTTTTCTCTAAAGGTACATCTGTTCAGCACAAAACATAAAGAGAATCAGCTATTTCACATGATCAGTTTAGACAAATAATTTTTTTAAAGACCTAAATATGAGTATTTTGTGTTTGTATTTATTTTCCATTATTCTCTAAATTAGCTTGTTGTGTGATAGCAAACAATCAAAACACAATGGCTAACTTATTCTTTCTCTTTATGCTAACCTCAGAAAGGAACTATTCATATGAATAGAGAACCATCTATTGTATAGCATGAATCTTTTTGACAACAAACTCCTGGAGTAATATTATCTGGACATCTTATCATGTGGATAGGTAGAGGAACAGTGTTTTTAGTGCATTAGATATGACCTAAGTGAAGGCTTTATATACTTCATTAAATATCACACTTTTTTTTTCTTTTTAAGGGGTTCAAACACAGAAACACAGAAATAGAGGTATTTTCTAAAAGTACAAATGTGAAGAAAAACTCGACATTTTTATGGCAATATTCAAAAAACAAAGATAACTTGTAGCAATGATCCTACCCTATAAAGATAGCTTAGATGTACCTTTTTTTTTTTTTGTGGTATGCGGGCCTCTCAATGTTGTGGCCTCTACTGTTACAGAACACAGGCTCCGGATGCGCAGGCCCAGCGGCCATGACTCATGGGCCCAGCCGCTCTGCGGCATGTGGGATCCTCCAGGACTGGGGCATGAACTTGTGTCCCCTGCATCAGCAGGCAGACTCTCAACCACTGCGCCACCAGGGAAGCCCAGATGTAGCATTTTTTAATGCAATTACCCTGAGTACTTCAAGAAGAAATAAATCACAAAAGGAAAATTTCTTGATGCCAGACTTACTAGTTTCCAAAAGGTTATTATTTATCTTGACTTGTGTTTTTTCAGAGTCACATTGTCGTCTGGATTAAATGCTTGTGTATTATTTGCCTATTCTTTAGGAATGAATGTTTTTTTAAATGATGATTCTATAAAAAGAATGTATGAAATCATTATATCTTAAAAGTCTAAATATGTGGAGGAAAAGTTTGTTTGATTCTATAGTTTGGTGGTAGAAAGAAACCTTTATGAAGTAGCCCTTCAATAGACGCACACATTTAATTTATGACACAACTTCCTTATAAAGAGTGTTTGAATAATCTAAGAAAAATGTGTAAAGTAATTATAAAAACAATTGGGTTTCTCATATTTTTATTGTTTGTAGTATTACCTTACATCCTGAAAACAGATGTTTCTCCTTTCATAATGTACCTTCCTTTTTCTACATTACTTCTCTACAAATGTGAAGGGCTTCTTTCCCTCCTGTTTTTGACTTGGGTAGCAATAAACCTAATCTCCTTTATTCTATCACAAAATCTTTTATTTAAAACCTCTTATTTTTCTAAGAGAACCACTATTAAACTTGAGCAGCAGTGTTAAAGTATAAAGTAAATTTTGGGTGTGGGGTGTTGTGCAGGTTTTGGGTGTGTGTGAACACTCATGCGTTTTTATTCTGTTGCTTTTCTCTTTAACAGAATCACTCTTATTAAAAGAGCTGTGGTCTCAATCCTGTCTGCATATTAGATACACCCAAAGAGTTTATTCAAATGACATGGACCCATCCCAAACAAACCCCAGAATCTCTAGGCATGAAGCCCTGGTGTTGTTATTTTTAAACTGCTCCCCAGGGGATAATAAGGGCAGATAGGTTTGATAACCACTGACCTAGAGACATTAAGCATTCTTAGAAAATCAAAATGATTATAAGTGAAATCACTGATCTACTTGTCACTTATATGTTTGTCTCTAAATCACAGTTAAGCAAGGTAAAATCCATTTTATTAGGATTTGTAATTACAAATCAGCCTCAAAATTTAAGTGCCCATGACTGTAAGCATTCCTATGTGATGGGCTACTATACACCAGTAAATATGTGAAATCATACAGAAGGAATTAATTTCCTATTATTCTTACCTTTATTTTCTCTCATTAATTCTTATAATCTACATGTATACATTAATACATCTGGAGGAATAAATATAGCATTAAAAACATCTTTTAACTTTTTTTCTTTTTTTTGAATGACTTACAGAAAATAAAGTTATATAAGACCTTAGCAGAGTCTCCCTTGGGACAATGACTCCTTAATATGAAAAAAAAAAAACCTTTTTATAATTTGTGCATTAGTATTCTATACCACTGTTGCTAAAGCCATTGTGCTTTTTTGGATAATAACTAAAAGTAAGCATAAATCTTATGAATTAGAAAATATTGTTGAGGTTTTGAAATCTGATTCACCAATCAAAACTCTCTCTCAGCCTCTCAATCCCCACACAATTATTCCTCTCCTCCATCTCTCTCACTCTCTCTTTCATGCATGTGCACACACACACACACACTCCAAAGCACATTTGATTTTCTTTCTTTGATTCTATCTTTCTACTTGGTACTTTTTGCGCCAGGATCCAGTATAGATAATAACTACTCTTTTTACAATATTATTATTTATCTTACTTCAATTAACATAGGTTAAAATTGTCTAAAGGAAAAATAGCTATGAAGAATCAACAGAGTGGAATGGGAAGAATATATGATTAATTCCATGCACTTTAGTTTCACTTTATATGACCATGGGCAAGTCAAGTAAAATTGGTGAATCTCTATTTCTTCATCTCTAAATTGAAGCTAAAATTAAATCTTCCCTGTTTATCTTATAGAAATTGTGGTAAGAACAAATGATATAATTTCCCTGTGAACATCAGTGTGCTGGTGAATTTTTAGTTGTAGTTCAAATTTTGAAAAGAGGTTTAATAATAAAAGCAGCCTAAATTCTAATTTCTTCACTTCTTGAGTGTGTGTGTATATGTGTAAACAATAAGAGCAATTAAAATATTTACATCACCCGTAGCTCATACCTCTAGTATAATTGGGAAAGAGTTTACTGTGATAATAAATTTACATATAACTGGGGATATAAAAACCCCCAAACCACAGGGCAGGCTCAAGAGATTATAGCACAGCAGAGAGTCAGGTAGGACTTGGCTTTAATAAGGGAAAGAGTGGCAAGCTTATGATTTTATAAGAAACACAAAGTAGAGTTTACACCCAGAAGCAGATGGTGCCATACCGAGTGGCTAAAATCTGAAACTTTTGCTCTTCATAAGATACTGTGATTAAACTGAAAAAGCAGTTCAGAGATGGTGAGAAAAAAATATATATGGATATATATATATATATATATATATATATATATATATATACATATATACATGTCTGTGAAAAGACTAAATTTAGAATATGAATAAATTGATAAGAAGACAAGCAATCCAATATAACATGAGCAAAGATTTCAACAACTATTTCATTAAAGAAGATATATTAATGATCAATAAAAACACAGAAAGCCACACAACATCATTGGTCATTGGGAAAATGAAAATTAAAACCACAGTGTGATGCTACTACACACCTGTTAGAATGGCTGAAATTTAAAGGCTTGATAACTATAAGTGTTAATCCAGACATGAAGTCACGATAATTTTCTTACATTGGGAGAAATATAAAATGCTTCAACTACTTGGATTAAAAGTTTTGCAGTTTCTTATAAAATTTAATAACACAGAAATTTCACTCTTAATTTTTAACCAAGAGAAATGAAAAGGCACATAAAGATATACATATGGATGTGCAAAGCACTTTTATCCACAATAATTAAACCCTGGAAATAACCCAAATGTCCATCAACAGGTAAATAGATAAACAAGTTGGAGTATTTCCGTAAAATGAAATACTATTTAGCAATACAGAGGAGGGAGGAACCTACATACACATGCAAAAATATAAATGAATCTCAAAAATAACACATTCAGTGGAAAAAAAGACAGACTCAAAAGGCTACATAGTATATTATTCTATTTATATGAAACTCTAAAAATGGCAAAACTAATCTATAGCAACCAGAAGTGGATTGATGATTGGCTGGGGCTGGAACCAATACAAGGGGAACAGGGAGCTTGGGGGGACTGATAGAAATGTTCTAGATCTTGCATGTGTACATGCATACATTTGTCAAAACACATCAAAATATAAACTTAACATGGATACACTTTATTGTAAGTTGTACCTCAATAAATAAGTTGATTTATAGAATTTTTTTGGAAACAAGGAAGCAGGGTTTTTATTCTGTTATCTAACAAGTTAGAACACAGGCCAAAGACATTTAACCAGAAAAATAAGTCATTTTATAATGCTAAAAAACACAATACACAATAAAGATGTAACAGTTATCAATATCTTAGAACCAAAACACAGCTTTTATAAAGCAGAAATTATAAGAGATGCAAGGAAATATGCAGAATAGCACCAATAATTGGAGTTAACCTGCCACTCTCAGTCTAAGACACATCACATGGACAAAAATAATAAAAGATATTGAAGACTTAAAGTATATAATCAGTGGGATAGATATTATGAATGTATATGAAACATTGTATCCCTATGAGAGACATACACTTTCAAGTCCATACTAAATATCTTAAAAATTGAACATATTTATTAGGGTCATAAAACAAACCTCAATAAGTACTATAAACTGAACATTATAGAAATCTCATTCAAAGAAAGAAACAAAAACCAAAGAAACACATTTCCTAGAAATTTATATGTGTGTATTTGTGTATGCATGTGAGTGTGTGTGTCAGCCTGAGTCAATGGAGTCAAGTCAATGCAAGTCAATGCAAAATTGATATTGCAGACTTTCTAAAAATATAATGCTAAAGATAACACACAAATCATAATCTATGGAATAAAATTAAAGCAGTTATATACAAGATTCATAATTTTAAATATTTAACTCGAGAAGTTAGGAAGAAATAAAAATAACTATGTAACCAGCTATTTTAAAAAAATAAGAGCAAAGAAAGTAAGCAGAAAAGACAAAAAAGAAAAAAAAACGATAAAAGTAGATAGAAAGCAGAACCTGGGTTAGAAATTAAAAAATCCAGTAAAATAATTAAACAGCAAAACTATTTCCTGAAAAAGCCATCGAAC
Source organism: Mesoplodon mirus (assembly GCF_964341445.2). Lineage (NCBI taxonomy): Eukaryota > Metazoa > Chordata > Mammalia > Artiodactyla > Ziphiidae > Mesoplodon > Mesoplodon mirus. The sequence goes on along the minus strand of NC_138983.1, from coordinate 113,062,094 downwards.
TGAACAGATAGGTAGGTAGTAAGCTTAATTTAAAATAAATTCAACTTTAAGGAAAAAATAACAGGAAAATAACCATTGAAAAAGGAGATTTAAAAGTCTATATTGTGCTCATCAATTCAACTGTACTTGAAAACCTAGATGAAATGGGTAATATTATAGAAAATTATAGCTTACCAAAATTGACCCAAGTGTAGAATGAAGTATAAACACGAATTTCTGTAGAAAAAAAATGGAAATTTTCTAAAAACCAACCGCAACACCTGGCTCTGGGAAATTCAGTGGAATTTGATGAAATCTTCAATTACCAGAGAAAAGCAGTGCTCTTTAAACTCTTCTGACCAAAGGAAAATAAATTTTCCAGAAGTGTTTTGTTGGTGACTAACTATAACACTAATACTCAAAACTGACAAATATTGCTAAATATAAATAAGAGAAAAAATTAAAAACCAATATAAATCATAAATGCCAATGTAATTATAAAAATATGTAAAATTATAAATAAAATATGAGCAAATATAACCCAATAGTGTACAATATCACATTACAAAAGAATACATCTTTATCATGTGGGGTTTATTCCAGGATTACAAGGTTGACTCAATATTAAGAAACCCATTAATATATTGCTAAAGTTAAAAATGATTACCACATTCGAAGACATTCAACAAATTCAATACCCAATCGATTAAAAATAAACAAATTTTCTTAATGGAAATAAAGACTGAAGTTCTGCTAAAATCAGGAATAAGACAAGAATGTCTGATAACACTACTTTTTTTTTAAACATCGTTATTGGAGTATAATTACTTTACAATGGTGTGTTAGTTTCTGCTTTATAACAAAGTGAATCAGCTGTACATTTACAACATATCCACATATCACCTCCCTCTTGCATCATCCTGCCACCCTCCCTATCCCACTCCTCTAGCTGGACACAAATCACCAATCTGACCTCCCTGTGTTATGCATCTGCTTCTCACTAGCTATCTATTTTACATTTAGTAGTGTATATACGTCCATACCACTCTCTCACTTCATCCCAGCTAACCCTTCCCGTCCCTGTGTCCTCAAGTCCATTCTCTAAGTCTGTGTCTTTATTCCTATCCTGCCCCTAGGCTTTTCAGAACTTTTTTTTTTTTAGATTACATATATATGTGTTAGCATACGGTATTTGTTTTTCTCTTTCTGACTTACTTCAGTACTTATGACAGTCTCTAGGTCCATCCACCTCAGTACAAATAACTCAATTTTGTTTCTTTTTATGGCTGAGTAATATTCCATTGTATATATGTGGCACATCTTCTTTAACCATTCATCTGTCGATGGACACTTAGGTTGCTTCCATGTCTTGGCTATTGTAAATACAGCTTCAATGAACATTTTGGTACATGACTCTTTTTGAATTATGGTTTTCTCAGTGTATATGCCCAATAGTGGGATTGCTGGGTCATATGGTAGTTCTATTTTTAGTTTTTTAAGGAACCTTCATACTGTTCTCCATAGTGGCTGTATCAATTTACATTCCCACCAACAGTGCAAAAGCGTTCGCTTTTCTCCACACCCTTGCCAGCATTTATTTTTTGTAGATATTTTGATGATGGCCATTCTGGCCTGTGATACCTCATTGTAGTTTTGATTTGCATTTCTCTAATGATTAGTGATGTTGAGCATTCGTTCATGTATTTGTTGGTAATATGTATATCTTCTTTGGAGAAATATCTTTTTAGGTCTTCTGCTCATTTTTGGATTGGGTTGTTTGTTCTTTGATATCGAGCTGCATGAGCTGCTTGTAAATTTTGCAGATTAATCCTTTATCAGTTGCTTCATCTGCAAATATTTCCTCCTATTCTGATTGTTGTCTTTATGTCTTGTTTATGGTTTCCATTGCTGTGTAAAAGCTTTCAAGTTTTATTAGGTCCCATTTGTTTATTTTTGTTTTTATTTACATTTCTCTAGGATGTGGGTCAAAAATGATCTTGCTGTGATTTAGGTCATACAGTGTTCTTCCTATGTTTTCCTGTAAGAGTTTTATAGTGGCTGGCCTTACATTTAGGTCTTTAATACATTTTTAGTTTATTTTTGTGTATGGTGTTAGGAAGTATTCTAATTTCATTCTTTCACATGTAGCTGTCCAGTTTTCCCAGCACTACTTACTGAAGAGGCTGTCTTTTCTCCATTGCATATTCTTGCCTCCTTTATCAAAGATAAGGTGAGTGTATGTGTGTGGGTTTATCTCTGGGCTTTCTATCCTGTTCCATTGATCCATATTTCTGTGATAAGATTACTTTTTAAACCATTTTATTAGTGATTTTAGCCAAAATGATCAGTCAAATGAAAACAATCAAAGCAGCACTGTGTTTTGTATTGGAAAAGAAGTGAAGCAAAAACTCTCTCTACTTTCAGGTGTTATGGCCCTATATCTGGAAAACCCCAAGAGTTCTACCAAACAGCAGAAATGAATTTTCATTATAATTGTTAGTAATTTCATCTTTATATTGAGAAAAATTTGTGTCTCCTTAACAATTATGGTAGTCTTCATTTTGTTCTGTGAAGCCACATAGGATAAGTCTGAATATTCTCTCAGAAGATACTTTCTTACAAATTTGATGAAAAAAAATAATCTCTGCCATTTGCCAAAGTCTGGTCTTTTCCAAGAGGGTGCCTGAATCTTTCAAATCGTTCTTATAATGGTTACCAGACTAGGAAAGCATTTACTGACTGTTTTGTTCAGCATGAACTAAGACCTAACATATTGCTCTAATAAATCTGAGGGTAAACATATAATTTTTCATTCATACTGTTACACTTTTAAGAGTGAAAGGGGGTGTTATTAATAGCTATGCTGGGACAACAGAAATAAAATGAGTCTGTCTTTTTCAAACAGGAATCTATGTGTCTTCCTCTATTAATCTGCATTTCTTTAATGTTTCACCAGCCTTCTTAGTTCATGAGGGGTATGGTATTATAGGAAAAATAATCCCATCTGGCGACTGACTTTCATTTACTTAACAAATGTGTACTGTATATGGGCGAGTATATTATAAATAATAATAACAGCAAAGTGTCACCATTATTGAGGGCAGGCACTTTACATTCAAGTGACAGGCCCTTTACATTCATTACCTTTAGTCCTCACAAGGACACTGTAGGAGATTTAGTAAGGGAACTGAGGTTCAGAGATAACAGCTGACTGCTCAAGCTATAATTGCTGAAAAGTAGTGAGACTAAACTATGCCTGACTTTTTTGTGTGCCTTTTTAAAAACTATGGGATAACTCAAATATTCAAAAATAATAGAGAGTAATACGGTAAGCATTAATGCACCAACCATTTATCTATAATAAATCATAATATTTTGCTGTTTGCCACAGTTATAATTTTTATTAAGAAACAAACATAGACACACTGAATTCCTCCTAAATTATATTTACTACCACCTTCCCTAGAAGTAACCACTAGTCTTTGTTATTTTGTTCCATAAACCTCTATACAGTGTCATTTGTGTTTCGTGACATTATATAAGTGAACTATGCTTTATGCGTTCTTTAGCACTCCATGTTTTTTCAAGTTTATATTTTTACGATTATCCACTTAATACTTGAAGCTGTATTCTACTCATTTTTTCTGTATTTCTCTATTATCTTGTCGAACATTTAAGTTAATTTCAATGTTTAATAATTGTAAATAATGACAAGGTGAATGTCTATGTACGTCTCCTCTTGTAGATGGGACAAAATCACTAAGCTACACACTTCCCTAAGCCTTCCAAGACCTGACACTACCATTTTACACTCTGTCTTGTAGTTCTCGAGTTGGGACTCCCGGCTTCCTTGCCAGATGGCTTCCCCTTAGTTTCTGACAACATGAAAAACTGGCAAAAGATTTGGAAAGGAGGAGAAGAGGTGAAGGGAATATGCTTTCTGCTTTGAGGTGAAGCCTGAGTCTCTCCAGCAGCAGAGGATTTGAGCAGGACTCCAGTCTCAAACTCCTTTCCACTCCCAAGCTCTGGGTAGAAGCAGCTGCTCCACAGGGAGGCTCCAGCAGTCTCAGAACCAGTCATGCTCAGCCCCAGCCACAGGGGTTGGAGTATCAGCCATACCATAACCTCTACTGAAAATTCATAAAGAAAACTTCTCATATTGGATAGAGGTTATTCCAAATACACACAGACCCATAAACTGACATAGACACATTTATGTACTTGTCCCTTACTAATTTCTGCAGTTCTCAATGTTTCTACATGGTCCTTATTAAGAAATAGGTAAATTATTTGAACAAGGAACTATTCAAGATGGAAAATTGTAGGCTTCAGTAAAATAAATGACCTTAAAATTCAATACATCAATTTATGGAAATTTTATTTTCTATTCATTGCCTGAGTGCTAATGAAATACAACAATGAATATTTTTTATTTATTTATGTTACTAACATTTCACACCCCTTGAAAGTATTCCAGAATATTCAGAATATGGCAGGCACACTAATTAAAATGGTAAAGAACATTTTCTGCATGCTGATATTTTAAAAAGACTTCACATCGTGAAATGTGTGTTATTAGCTTTGTAATGGAAAGAATGAGAATTACATTATTATTTAAAAAATGACTGCTGGACTAAAGAGGGCTATTTAGTTTTCTTGAAAAGTAAGCCAATATTGAAATATAAAGTCTAGAGATGACTAGATTTAAATAAAAGCAAAATGCCTTGTGAAAATTATGTTTATAATGGTATTTTATGACATTAACTATGCTATGACAGCTAAAGTCTGAGATGAGCTTTGATGCACAATTATCTACAGTCTAGTGTCTCTCATTAGGCAAGTCCTCACATACCTGTCAATGGCACTATAAGACTTACAAGCAGTAGTAACTAGTCAATAGAGGTTAAATGAGAATGACAGTGAAAATCAGTGATTAGACATAAAAATAATATGAAGGCCGCTATGAGATTTTGGATCTTCTGAAGGGGATTAAAGATGTATGAGTTAGGGCTTCCCTGGTGGCACAGTGGTTGAGAGTCCACCTGCCGATGCAGGGGACACGGGTTCATGTCCCGGTCCGGGAAGATCCCACATGCCATGGAGAAGCTGGACCCGTGAGCCATGGCCGCTAAGCCTGCACGTCCAGAGCCTGTGCTCCACAACGGTAGAGACCACAACAGTGAGAGGCCCGCGTATCGGAAAAAAAAAAATGTATGAGTTAAATTTGTGGCTTAGCAGAAGACATCTCTGTTTCTGCTACTTTGGCAGGAATGTTTTTTCACACATTGGATATTTAATCATCTTTAATCTTTAATCATCTTTAATCCATCCATCTTTAATCATGGATCTTTAATCATAAACATATCTGTTTATAATTTTGTAATATGATCATCGTTCTGTTTTGCATCTGTCTAGCTTTGCTTCATATCTCTCATTACCTAAAGGAACATTAGAAAGTTTTGATATTTAGAACATTTTAGAGGATTCTGGTTGTTTGAATAGGTTTTTTGTTGACATGTAGGGCTTTGGTTATGGTGAATCAGTGTGTGTGTCGGGGGAGGGGCGGGGTTGGAGGGAATGGGGCAGGTAGAAGAAAAAGAAAGAGAAGGTTACTGTGTAGCATGCTAATCCATGTTAGTTTCTTATTGACAGGTAATGATCAGCCTGGATGAACATATATTCTCCCGTGTGTTTAGCAAGAGTAATATGTAAAGGATCATCTATTTATGACAAGGAAAAAAAAAGATGTGGAAGACTTGAAAGAGAAGAACAAAAATTGAATATTTGCAGACTCTGTTCTTTTAATAAACACAGGCTCTTAAAGAACATTTGTTCAGTGGTGAATAAGAGGAGGGCCAGTGAAAGAAATAAAATGGAGGAGAAAATTTCCTGATTTAAGAGTGTCATGGGTTCCAACCCCAGTTCTTCCCTCAAATATCAATGGAATTTTGCAACACGTGACTGCTTAGGGTCAACTTCCCTAATCTGAAATATAAAGCAACTCAGAAATGGTTTCTAAGGTACTCTACTCTGACACTACTACACTGGGGGCACCCAGATATTTCTTTGTGTGTTTGGGCTCAGGATAAGAGTTTCTACATAGGAAATTTGATGAAACTCACATATTTTATACTTTGGCTGAGAAAGGATAAATAACAATCAAATAGGAAAAAATTTAGCTCAGCAAGCTAACTACTAGTTGAAGAGCCCAGAAACAGCAACTTCAATTGACCTCAATGACCTTTTAGTTACATTCTTAACTTCCTTTCAAGTCATTGTAAGGGAAGAAACAGAGAGGCTTAATACTTTACTTAAATCCTAATCAACCTAATTCAAGATGGTATTTGGATTTTCCCGTATGCTTTCTTTCAGCAAAAACTCATGAAATTTTTGAAAAAAATATTTCAGTAGTGATTCATTTCACACTAGATCATAATAACCTAAGCTTAACATTTTAGATGATTTATGAATATAACCAAATGATGTGAGAAAATGAAGAAGAGATTGATGGTTTGGAAATTTCAATGCTAAAACACTTCCAATGAAATACTCTCTCCTAAAGTCTCTCTTATAATGACTGAAAAATAGTAGCTCATGAGAAAGAATTATATTTAAGTTGAGAGTGCTTTAGCTTTTAATAGGAAATCACTACATTTCAAATTAATTTATAAAATGTGTTTTTGAAATGCTTTTCATGCTCTTTAAATTTTATGATAATTTCATTACCATAATCTTTCTTTGCTAATTAATGATTGCAATTTATTTTGGGTGATTAACAGTTCTTTTTAAAAATTCTGGCTAGGGCTTCTGTCACTGTGATGACACAGTGGCTGAGAGTCCATCTGCCGATGCAGGGGACACGGGTTCGTGCCCCAGTCCAGGAGGATCCCACATGCCACAGACTGGCTGAGCCGATGAACCATGGCCGCTGAGCCTGAGTATCCGGAGCCTGTGCTCCGCAACGGGAGAGGCCACAAGCGGTGAGAGGCCCACGTACAGCAAAAGAAAAAAAAAATTCTGGCTAACTTGAGTGTTTTTAAAAATATAGTTATGTTGTCCTGACTACTGTGCAGTGCAATAGTGGAAAATACTGACAATGTCAATCGTAATATCATAAAAGTTAAGATTTAAAATAACCTAACAAGTTTTTTTCCCTACTGGTGTAAAGGGGATTTCTAATAATGTTTTAGTATCTGAACTTAACTCTTTATGATGATGTGGCTACAATTTGAAAAGAGATATTGAACATTAGTTTGAGATGATAATTTGAAACATTTTGCTATAAAAATATCTTACACATACAAAGTAACAACTTTCTAATGAGCCCCCATGTATCCATCGCAGATTATCAACACAATTCCTTTCACCAAGGTTTTTCTTTAAATATGAAAGTTCATATTTAGATCATCATGAAGAAAAAAATAAATAGGATTTTGAAAGAAAGGCAGAACATTCTCTCAGATGTGCTCGGGTTTAGGAAATTAACATAGTGAGCACCACAGAGTGGAAGGAACACCAGACCAGAAACCATGAGACCAGGGTTCTGGGGTTGGGAGTCATTTGACAGTATTGTGGACTTATGTGATTCCTGTAACCTTTCAGTGTTCTTATCTGTATAATGGAGGTAGTATTAGCATCCTACTGACTTCACAGTGTTGTGAAGAAAAATGGAATTCATAGTATTATGGGAGTGCTTAGCAGACTGCATTATATTCATTTACTTATCTGAATACCCCACTAAACAGAAAATTCTTAAACTCAGATATTACATCTGATGCTTCTTTCTATCCCAACACTTTGCCTGAAACACAGTAGGTTTAATAAATAGTTATTGAGTAAAAAAAATACTTTAACCAAATAAGTATTATAAAGCAGGCTATTGAAATTTTAAAAGAGTACCAAATTATCTTCCAAAATAAAAGCTACCATGCTACCACTACTGAGACTTTGATGCTGGAGGGGTCAGCCAGGCTTCCTCATTTGTGAAATTTGTGAACACAAGGTGAGGAAAAAAATATTAGAACTTTAAAATTTTTTCATCCAGACTTTTAAAAAGAAAGTTTTGCTGACATTTAATAATCTGTTTGAATCTTGAATCCTCTCTTTGTATTTCAAATAAACACAAGTTCCATTAGTTTCAGGAAAAGTGGTTATTCCTGAATGTGTGGGTGTCCTTACACTGTCACATACTTTTTGTATATTGCCACACATTACAAACCATTAAATAGACTTATGTATCCTTTTATCGGGTTTAATAAAATTAATCATCCAAAAGTGGATGATTAACTTTAAAATAATTTTACAATCAACTACACATTAAAAACAATTCCTAATAATGAAAATGAAAATAAACAAGAGGAAGAATTGATGCTTCTTTTTGTCCTAAAATTAGTCTTTTGTCAGCCACATTATGAAATGAAAACAATAAATATCTAACCACTCTATGTGGCAAAAAGTTCTAAAATATCTAGGGCACCATTGGAGATATAGATTTATACTCACTAGTATTGATTATGTACCGTTAATATGTAAAAACTTAATCACTTAAGATATTGTTAATCTCTTTTATATATTTATTTATATTTTTATGTATTTATAATGTATGTAGTGTATTAGTATAGCATAATTTTTACATTAGTGGCACTAACATGATTGAGAGATATATATGTTAGGATTGTATATAAAAGTTGTTTTTATTGATAAAGTTAAAAACTTTTAGACCTCTGACAAAAAAGTGATAGTAACAGTTAACATTTATTGGTCACATGCTATATGATACTATAAAATAATTTCCCCATTCTCTTAATCCTTATGAATTTCTATAAATATTATCACTTTATTTTAAAATATATAAAATGTGATACACCATAATCACATTTATACCAATTAGATAAGTTATGACTTATAATAATGAAATTATTATATTATTATTATTTATAATATAATATATATATATTTGTACATAATATATTATAAATATAATATATTTATAATGTAATTATTATTATTCCTGAACACAAAACCTAAGAGAACGAATACTACACGTAACCTATAAGCCACCATTGTGTTCCTCCTTTTGCCTCAGATCCCAGAGATAATTGCCATCATGAAATTTAGTGTTGATAATTACTGTGCCACCTTTAAAACGCATGTGTGTATTTTTAATTACTGTGTTTAGTTTTGTATGCTAGCATGCTATGTGTAGTCTTCTGTGACTTGCCTTTCACTTAAGATTATGTTCCCACAATCATTTCATATATATATAAAACTCATTTATTTAGTGCTATATAATACATGTGATTGTACATTCCAAGAGGGATTTTTTTCCCATTTTCTTCTGTTTCCATTTTCTTCAATTACATTCAGTGTTAATATGAACATTTTTGGATATTTTTCAGTACATAAATGTGACAGTAAATTTATGTTCTACTTCTCATAAAGAAGTGACCAGTGAGTAAGAAATATGCATGTTCAATTTTTCAAAATAATACCAAAGTATTTTCCAAATTGGTTAGACTAATTCACACACTGACTCACAAAGTCATGTGTTTTTATTTTTGCTTATTGAGTGGTTTCTCACAATGGTTTTAATTTCATATCTCTCAGGACTAATGAGCTTTAGTATCCTTTCATATATGTCTCATTTTTTTACCATAAAAATTTTCATAGACTCTTATTAACTTTTAACTTTTAAATTTCTATTGTATCAGTAATTATTGTTAATATTGTTTCTCTGTTTCTTTCTCTCACCCCCACCTCAATTTATTTTACCATTTTACCATGCATTTCAATTTCATCCATTTCAGTCTTCAGCTTTATTATTTACTTCTTATTTCTTTGGGTTTATGATACTATATTATTCTTGTAAAAATAACTTAATTTGACAGACATAAAAGATGACATATTTTATGATTATATTCACATGAAACATATAAAGTAGGTAAGTAGATTGGTGGTTGCCAGGGACTGGGTGGCAGGGAGAATGGCAAGTAAGTTCTTAATGGTGACAAGGTTTCTTTTAGGGTAGTGAAAATAATTTGGAAGTACAGAGAGGAGTGGTTACACAACATTGTGAATACACTGAATGTCACTGGGCTGTTAACTTTTAAATGATTATTTTTTTGTTATCTGGATTTCCTCTTAATAAAAATAACTTAATTTGGACCATTAGTCTATTAATTTTCAATCTTTATGTTTTCTAATATATCCATAGTGATATATCTATGACAATATTTATATTCTGCATTTGTTGTATCATCTCAGTTTTCAATGTATTGGTTTTGGTATAATGTTCTAAATATTTTCAAAAATTATATTATGAGTAATTGTTTGATCAATGTATTTAACTACTGGAACATCCACTAATAAAATGCTCAGTCATTTGCATGCACTAGAACTTCATTTCCTGAAAGGATACTACAAGATTAGTGTCACTTTCCCTGTACAGACATAAAAACTTCCCATCTATAAATGTTTAAAACTAGAAATTTTACATCATCAAATTCCAAAGTTTGATTGTACACACATACAGAAGAAGTTATTGAAAGACCTAAATGAAAAGGGACAATATTGTGGAACTAGATTCCTGTTTTGAGGGAATTTGCATTTTCCTGGCATAAAACTGTAGTCCCACTACCTTAACATAAATTTTAAATGCTATCAACGATGCCTAGGAAATATTTCTCAGCTATTTTCTCAGATCCACTGAATTCATCTTTTACCTAAAGAAGGTTAAAATGTACCAAACATAGTGTAGGTGTTTAATAAATATGCATTGAATTCACTAGGTAATGGAGACAGACTTAGAAAGGATTTCCTACTCTGAAAACTAAACATTGATTGTTCAGGCTTAACCATTAAAACACAAGACCCTTAAAAACAAAAGTAAAAGCAAAAATTTAAAATACCTTAATTTTTTTCTTTCTTCTATACTTGTATTTTTCAAGACATTTAGTTTTCTTGGCAGGAGGGACCATGGGCTTTTAGGATTCCTCATGATGATGACTCAGAAGAATTTATCAGTCTTTGACTCTCACCACAGATCCTTTGTTACAAATGTTGCATTTGACTATGACTAAAGATAGTTTGATCCAAAGTTTGCCTTTACATTTACTCCTTCTGTTGGTTCCTTAAGTGCAAATTTTCTTTATCAGATCATTAATCTCAGTGGGAGCAGTACAAACATTTAGAGGTAGATAATTAAATAACTGGATTTTTTTCTCCATAAGAAGTTTCTAAAACATGGAACTTGATTATGTGTGATTATGAGTCATTCCTCCACAAAGCCAATATTGATATTGGATTGTTCATTGAATGAGAAATGTATAAATTCTATATTAAGTCAACTCAGACTATACTAAAAAGAGAATCATGAAGTTGATTTACTAAATACTCCAAATTCAAAACACTACAGGAAAATTAGATAATATCTATTCAGAGAAAATATTTTTTTTTTATTTTTGAAAAATTTGATGAACTATCATTCATAACCAGGTATATAATTTCATTTATTACTTATTTACATATACATTTTTGCTTATTCAGTGATAAGTATACTGTTCTAATAGAAAATTAAAACTATTGTGAAAATTTCTTATTTGAGAAATCAATTTTTAATTGAAAATCTATAATTAAACTTTGTTAGTTTGTAAAATAATTTTAAGTAATGACTAATAATTATTTTGTTTCTAGCATAACTCAATAAGAAACACAGTTACTATATTCAAGGCACTGTGCTAAACACTGCACTGTCCAGTCAATCCTTATATTCACTTACAGAAAAAAAAAAAAAAACAACAACTTACCTGGAAATATTTTTATTTAATAAAGTCTACATTTTCCAGGGCTTCATGCTTTGCAAACTTGTTTATTTGAGGTCACATAACAAAGAACCATTTTTTGCTATTGCTTGCCATGTTTCATTTGCTTTTTCCAGTGTTTGAAAAGAAAACATTAGCAACACCAGCAAAAGACAACATATATATTGGTAGATTTAATCTCATAGCCATGCACTTACAAAAGCAACTTTCTGGACTAAATGTGTCTAAAAATGAGCCCCAAATGAAAAGCACATGAAAGTGCTATCAACTTTAAGTTTTGGAAAATACCTTAGAAATGATCACACCAAATACTTCCTTCAGTTTACAGATGAAGAAACTCGTCTATATCGTATTATTGGTATAGGCAAAGTCTGTAAAATCTTATGCAATACTCATCCTGTGGCATCAAAAAACTTTTTCTCTTCCTTAGAATGTCTTAGTTTACATTGGGGAAGTATTTTTCCCATGATAATTACAAACATTTAAAATGTGGAGTTTGAATAGAAAGGGAAGCACAACAGCTGATATAATTTTATTAGCACATCATAGAATTATATATGTATGCAGACACATATATACATAAACAGTTGATAGATGATAGGTAGGTAGATAGATAGATAGATAGATAGATAGACAGATAGCTTTCTTTAAGTGATGAAGTTAAGTTGCTTGGAAACAGTTTGGTTCTTTTGGGTCTTCCTTTTAAGCTTTGTAAAGAGAAAACAGGGTGTCCTTTAACTTAGGATTAATTTATCATTCTACTGAAGCAAGACCCTTCTGAGCTTTCTACTTGATGCCCCATGAATATGAGGTTCCACTCTGAGTGGTGGGAATATGCATTATTACAGAACCTGTCTGGGAAATAGGTACTGTTTCCTCTAATCTTTCTGGGTAGTTCTTGCCCTGGTCCCAGGTAACTTCCTTACACAGAGCACACTAATCAGAATTCTGTCAAAGACTCAAGAGAGATCCTCTGCAGATTGCCAACATCCTCTCTCTGTGCAGCTCTCTCCTCTTCACTGTGCCCTGTACTCTAGAAGCCTACAGCTGCAAGGAGATGATTTGGTCTTCCCATCCTTCCTTTCCTCTCCTCAGCTCAGGAAGACAACCAGAGTCCAACAAGGTTCTGTTTTCCCACTCTGTGGCCTGGAAACTTTCTTCTGGCAGTGACCTAGGACAATCCTAGGGCATATGTCATTTGTTTCTTATCTCTCAGGGATCACTATCCTTCATTGTCTGATGCCTAATATTTAGAAAACTGTGGCTTCATGTATTTTGTCTTTTTTTTACTTGTTTCTTATGGGAGGGTAAATCTGATTCTTGTTACTCCATTTTAGATAGGAGTAGAACTCTTCATTCAGATTTTTTAACTCTTCTTATTCTTACAAGTGAACAGCTCAGTACTTAAGAAACATTTACCAAGAAGCTCTTTTGTGCCAGGTTCTGGGAAATGACAATGAGAAAAGCACAACAACTTACCTTAAGAAACACAGAGTTCATTGTGTACAACAGACAAACAAGTAGTTCCTGACAATATTATACATTAAGTGTTCTAAAGTAAGCTTGTACAAAGCTGTATAAGAACATAATATGCATTGCTCCCTTGAGAAAGTAAATTGCTTATATGTTTTTGGATTTAGACATCTAACAGTGCCTGTTACACACCTGTTACTCAATAAATGTTTGAATATTTAAAATATCTGGAGGTTTCCCTCCTGGTAAGCCTTATGATATAACAAATGATATACAACAAACTCTTGAGTTGGCTGAATCCAGTTATGTGTTCAAATAAACCAAACTTTGTAAAGTATATATACATAACTCCATGCCCTTGTTGAGATTATGAGCAATAAAAGTACATTTTGTAAAAAAAAAAAAAAAAAAATACATACTAATCTTTATCCTTCTTCTTCTTTTTTTTTTTTTTTTTTTCCATACACGGAGCACAGGCTCCGGATGCACAGGCCCAGCAACCATGGCTCACGGGCCTAGCCACTCCATGACATGTGAGATCTTCCCGGACCGGGGCACGAACCTGTGTCCCCTGCATCAGCAGGAGGACTCTCAACCACTGTGCCACCAGGGAAGCCCCTCTTTGTCCTTCTTGAAACTAAAATTTTAGGATTTATCTTCTTGATTTTGGGAAGCCTTTCAAAGCTTTATAAACTGTATTTTTCAATTTGACTGAGAGATACAGTGAGCTACTAGTCATTACTTATTATTGAGGTCCTATTGATGAATGAAGGTTTTCTTTTCTTTTTCTCCCCTCAGTTTTCTTTAGAAGTAGAAAGGTCACTCAATATCATTTTTAAGGTCCTCATTCACCACAGTATTCCCTAGAGAAATGTAACTCTCACAGGTAAGATGAAAAATATTTATAAATATCAAGACTCAAGCAAGAAGTCTTATTTTATAGATCTTGATAAATATCTATCTATCTCTCTCTCTCACCAGTCTAACCTTACCCTCTCCTTCCATCCCCCTTTTATTTTGGTCCAGGCAGTCACTTTAGCAGACATACTAAGACTATTTCCAAGAGCAGAAGGGTGGTTTTACCCAAAATTTTCTCTGAAATTTAATGTTTAAAAGTAAGAGGGGTTCCTTAGGCATCATAATCATCCTCATTATAACTTACTGTGATTGCTCACTTACCATGTTCCATGCAAATGCTAAGCATTTTGCATGGATTATTGCATTTAATTCTCATAACAACCTGATGAAGTTGGTATAATTATTATTTTGAACTCAAGGGGTTAATTAAAACATGGAAGTTAAATGGTAAATACAAAATAGAACTGGAATTCAAACTCTCCAGGTGGGCTTCAACATCAATTGCTTAATCTCTAGATTACACTGGCTCCTTTCTAGATCATGGAATCTAAGTCACAGTGTTAAGAAAGTACCAGGGATTTAAGGAATAAACTTTGCTTTAGAACAATGCTAGGATATTTGTCTATTTATCCCAAGTGTAATATCCCTCAGGAGTCTAAACCTGAGTGATGGCACAGGAAGGCAGGGACCCCAATTAGGCAATGCTATATGATTCCTTTCTCCTCCTATAACTCATGTTCCTTGCTGTGTTAAGTCAATTAGAACCTTCTTAAGAGGGTTATATTAGTGAATACCATAATGAGAAAAGAGGAAAATCAACAGAAATGGTTCTACAAGTTGATGAGTCAAAGTCCCTGAAAACTAAAGCAATCAAGCCTAACTACAAGGTAAAATTGATCTAGTGGTATAAGGCTTCAATTTCAACCAAGAAAACTATGTAAGTATTAACTGTTCTACTGCATGAAGATCCAATTTTGGAAGAAAAAAGAAAATGTATGTTTGTCCTCTTTATAGTCACTCTGTAAATAAAAGTGTAATTTTTAACATAAAAAAATACCATTAAAGCAGCTGTGTCTTACCTCTGTTAAGGCCAAATACAATAAATGTGTTTGACTGCTATTCATTTAATAAGTGGAATTTATAAGAACGTGTGTAGTGTTGAGTAGCTGAAATATCAAAGTGATCACAACTTTCAATTGCCTCACTTATAAGGCTGGTACAAAGCAAACTGCATAATTTTATCACAAACTAAGGACAAATGGTTCATTTTTGGTATTATGAAGAAAATTTGACTGACATATTTCAAGAACACTGAATCTTTTTCAATTACCACCCTTTTATTTTTCACTGAGCAATTGTAACACATTAATACAAATCAAATACAAAACGTTACTCTAGCTCTCTGAAATTCTGACATGGAATGTAGTCATACATATTTTCCTGGCCTACCCGTAATATACAAGCAACCATAACTCCCAGAATCTTTACACTAAAGTATATAATAAAAGCAAATCAAACTGGATGAATATACACTGTACCTAGAATCCAGTATCATTAGAAAATCTGAGTTCAAGGCCTGGCTTTACCACTTACTAGGTCTGTGATAATGAATATGTCAACTTTCCTAGTGGGACTCTAGGAGGAAAAGGTGACTTCTATGGTCCCTTACAATACCAGCATTCTACAAAGTCTGAATAATTGGGGCTCATATAATTGAACTTTGCTTATCAAGTTATAACCCAAGTCTATTTGTTGTGACGTATTTCTTAAATATGCTGTGTTTTCAGTAAACAAGACTATAACTGTGAAGCCTATATGGAAATCAAATTTTTGAACCAAACATTTAGCTTGTAGAATTATTACAGTGGATTAATAATCCTCACTGGGAGAACAAGAGTAATTGGGTTGGTGCCTACACTTCCAGGTGGAAACTGATCCTGCCCTGACATTACTGAGCAAAGTAATTAGGAAACTTCTCAACTTGCACAGAATCCACAATCATGTATATGGAGTACAAGAAAAATGAAAAGGTTTTAAATTAAAATTGGCATTTATGATCTCAGAGCTGCTCCTTCTCATGTCCTATAAAGTACATTGATTTTGATACCAGGAGGATAGAGATCTATAATTCCAGAAGGAAGATGTTATTTGGCAACAAACAGGAGAATTAATAGCTTGATCAGAATAAAAGCTTCCCTAAGGCACAGCTGAAGACTCAGGTAAAACCTCTTTTTCTGGTGGGGGGGGGAGGTGTTCAATTTGGTTAGGACAATGTTATTGGAATGAATTTATTTTCATGTATCATAATAAAAGAAGGTAAATCATGAATAGACCATAGAAGAAACAGAAAAAAAGAACAGTGAAATTTCCAAATATAGTCAAGAATCTCAGAGGTTTTGTAGGTTTTGCAGTAGTGTTAATGAGGTTGAATCAGTCCTCTGCTAAGCAAATTATGGTTTTTGCTAGTACCTGAGCTGATTGACAGAGGAGGTGGGCTGACCAGATCAAAGACATACATTCAGGAGTCCTTAGGTCAACAGAAACCTGGGGGCAGCACAGTATCACAACTAAAAGACAGTATATGTGAAATTTCCAAAGAGAGTCAGAGGAAGTTAACTCCATTTGGATGCAAGAAGCAAGGAAACTAAAGAAGCTGTATGAATAACTTGTAAGGAATGTGCCAAATCTATGTTCTTACACTGTTAGCAACCATATCAGTTAAAAGGTAAGGCTTGACTTATAGTGTGAAAATGAGATGTGAAAACAAGACATTGAAAGACTGCCCTGGCGAATCACATATTTATTGAATTAACCATGAGCAAATATATACAGAAAAAGAAATGAAAAGAAATACACAAAAGTATTTTAAAAGTTATTTTGAAGTAATGGGAATAGGAGTTTTTCTACTTGTTTCTGTATTTGCCAAGTTTTTATGTTTCCATACCAAGAGCTTGTAATACAAAAATACAATTTGGAGACTCCCCAGGCAGGCATCCAGGTCCACCACCTTTCCAGTGCTAAGGTGTTTTTAGCTGAGAAGAGAAAGAGAGAGAACAGTGTGGATGAAAGGCTCTTGGTGCTTCAGCCAGGAGTCAGTGCTGTGCCTCTGAGGTGGGGTGACAACTTCAGGACCCTGGTCCACAAGAGACCTCCCAGCTCCATGTAAAATCAAATGGCAGAAATCTCCCAGAGATCTCCATCTCAACACCAACACCCAGCTTCACTCAAAGACCAGCAAGCTACAGTTCTGGACACCATATGCCAAACAATTAGCAAGACAGGAACACAACCCCACCCATTACCACAGAGGCTGCCTAAAATCATATTAAGTCCACAGACACCCCAAAACACACTACCAGACGTGGACCTGCCCACCAGAAAGACAAGATACAGCCTCACTCACCAGAAGAGAGGCACTAGTCCCTTCCACCGGGAAGCCTACACAACCCACTGAACCAACTTTAGCCACTGGGGACAGACACCAAAAACAACGGGAACTATGAACCTGTAGCCTGCAAAAAGGAGACCCCAAACACAGTAAGATAAGCAAAATGAGAAGACAGAAAAACACACAGCAGGAGAAGGAGCAAGATAAAAACCCACCAGACCTAACAAATGAAGAGGTAATAGGCAATCTACATGAAAAAGAATTCAGAATAATGATACTAAAGATGATCCAGAATCTTGGAAATAGAATAGAGAAAATGCAAGAAACATTTAACAAGGTCGTAGAAGAAATAAATATGAAACAAGCATCGACAAACAACACAATAAATGAAATTAAAAATACTCTAGAAGGGATCAATAGCAGAAGGCAAAAGAATGGATAAGTGACCAGGAAGATAAAATAGTGGAAATAACTACTTCAGAGCAGAATAAAGAAAAAAGAATGAAAAGAATTGAGGAGAGTCTCAGAGACCTCTGGGACAAGATTAAATGCACCAACATTCGAATTATAGGGGTTCCAGAAGAAGAAGCAAAAAGAAAGGGCCTGAGAAAATATTTGAAGAGATTATAGTTGAAAACTTCCTTAATATGGGAAAGGACATAGTTAATCAAGTACAGGAAGCACAGAGACTCCCATACAGGATAAATCCAAGGAGAAACATGGCAAGACACATATTAATCAAGCTGTCAAAAATGAAATACAAAGAAAATATATTAAAAGCAGCAAGGGAAAAACAACAAATAACACACAAGGGAATCCTCATAAGGTTAAAAGCTGATCTTTCAGCAGAAACTCTACAAGACAGAAGGAGTGGCAGAACATATTTAAAGTGATGAAGGAGAAAAACCTACAACCAAGATTACTCTACCCAGCAAGGATCTCATTCAGATTTGATGGAGAAATTAAAACGTTTACAGACAAGCAAAAGCTGAGACAGTTCAGCAACACCAAACCAGCTTTACAACAAATGCTGAAGGATATTCTTTAGGCAAGAAACACAACAGAAGGAAAACACCTATAATAACAAACCCAAAACAAGTAAGAAAATGGGAATAGGAACATACATATTGAATACTACCTTAAATGTAAATGGATTAAATGCTCCCAACAAAAGACACAGACTGGCTTAATGGATTCAAAAACAAGACCTATATATATGCTGTCTATAAGAGACCCACTTCAGACCTAGGGACACATACAGACTGAAAGTAAGGTGATGGAAAAACATATCCCATGCAAATGGAAACCAAAAGAAAGCTGGAGTAGCAATTCTCATATCAGACAAAATAGTCATTAAAATAAAGACTATTACAAGAGACAAAGAAGGACACTACATAATGATCACAGGATCAATCCAAGAAGATATAACAATTGTAAATATTTATGCACCCAACATAGGAGCACCACAATACATAACGCATATACTAACAGCTATAAAAGGGGAAATCGACAGTAACACATTCATAGTAGGGGACTTTAACACCCCACTTTCACCAATGGACAGATCATCCAAAATGAAAATACATAAGGAAACACAAGCTTTAAATGATACATTAAAAATGATGGACTTAATTGATATTTATAGGACATTTCATCCAAAAACAACAGAATACACATTTTTCTCAAGTGCTCATGGAATATTCTCCAGGATTGATCATATCTTGGGTCACAAATCAAGCCTTGGTAAATTTAAGAAAATTGAAATTTTATCAAGTATCTTTTCCGACCACAATGCTACAAGACTAGATATCAATTACAGGAAAAGATCTGTAAAAAATACAAACACATGGAGGCTAAACAATACATTACTTAATAACGAAGTGATCACTGAAGAAATCAAAGAGGAAATCAAAAAATAACTAGAAAAAAATGACAATGGAGACACGATGACCCAAAACCTATGGGATGCAGCAAAAGTAGTTCTAAGAGAGAAGTTTATAGCAATACAATCCTACCTTAAGAAACAGGAACCATCTCAAATAAACAACCTAACCTTGCACCTAAAGCAATTAGAGAAAGAAGAACAAAAAAAAAAAAAACCCAAAGTTAGCAGAAGGAAATAAATCATAAAGAGCAGATCAGAAATAAATTAAAAAGAAATGAAGGAAATGATAGCAAAGATCAAAAACTAAAAGCTGGTTCTTTGAGAAGATAAACAAAATTGATAAACCAGTAGCCAGACTCATCAAGAAAAGAAGGGAAAAGACTCAAATCAATAGAATTAGAAATGAAAAAGGAGAAGTAACAACTGACACTGCAGAAATACAAAAGAACATGAGAGATTACTACAAGAAACTCTATGCCAATAAAATGGACAACCTGGAAGAAATGGACAAATTCTTAGAAATGCACAACCTGCCAAGACTGAATCAGGAAGAAATAGAAAATATGAACAGACCAATCACAAGCACTGAAATTGAAACTGTGATAAAACATCTTCCAACAAATAAAAGCCCAGGACCAGATGGCTTCACAGGCGAATTCTATCAAGCATTTAGAGAAGAGCTAACACCTATCCTTCTCAAACTCTTCCAAAATATAGCAGAGGGAGGAACACTCCCAAACTCATTCTACGAGACCACCATCACCCTGATACCAAAACCAGACAAGGATGTCACAAAGAAAGAAAACTACAGGCCAATATCACTGACGAACATAGATGCAAAAATCCTCAACAAAATACTAGCAAACAGAATCCAACAGCACATTAAGAGGATCATACACCATGACCAAGTGGGGTTTATTCCAGGAATGAAAGGATTCTTCAATATACATAAATAAATCAATGTGATACACAATATTAACAAATTAAAGGAGAAAAACCATATGGTCATCTCAATAGATGCAGAGAAACCTTCTGACAAAATTCAACACCCATTTATGATAAAAACCCTCCAGAAATTAGGCATAGAAGGAACTTTCCTCAACATAATAAAGGATATATATGACAAATCCACAGACAACATCATCCTCAATGGTGAAAAACTGAAAGCATTTCCACTAAGATCAGGAACAAGACAAGGCTGCCCACTCTCACCACTCTTATTCAACCTACTTTTGGAAGTTTTAGCCACAGCAATCAGAGAAGAAAAGGAAATAAAAGGAATCCAAATTGGAAAGAAGAAGTAAAGCTGTCACTGTTTGCAGATGACATGATACTATACATAGAGATTCCTAAAGATGCTACCAGAAAACTACTAGAGCTAATCAATGAATTTGGTAAAGTTGCAGGATACAAAATTAATGCACAGAAATCTCTGGCATTTCTATACACTAATGATGAAAAATCTGAAAGTGAAAACAAGAGAACACTCCCATTTACCATTGCAACAAGAAGAATAAAATATCTAGGAATAAACCTACCTAAGGAGACAAAAGACCTGTATGCAGAAAACTATAAGACACTGATGAAAGAAATTAAATATGATACAAATAGATGAAGAGATATACCATGTTCTTGGATTGGGAGAATCAACACTGTGAAAATGACTCCACTACCCAAAGCAATCTACAGATTCAATGCAATCCTTATCAAACTACCAATGGCATTTTTGACAGAACTAGAACAAAAATTTTCACAATTTGTATGGAAACACAAAAGATCCCGAATAGCCAAAGCAATCTTGCAAACAAAAAATGGACCTGGAGGAATCAGGCTCCCTGACTTCAGATTATATTACATATCTAAATAATCAAGACAGTATGGTACTGGCACTGAAACAGAAATATAGATCAATGGAACAGTATAGAAAATCCAGAGATAAACCCATGCACATATGGTCACCTTATCTTTGATAAAGGAGGCAGGAATATACAGTGGATATAGGACAGCCTCATCAATAAGTGGTGCTAGGAAAACTGGACAGGTACATGTAAAAGTATGAGATTGGAACACTCCCTAACACTATACACAAAAATAAACTCAAAATGGATTAAAGACCTAAATGTAAGGCCAGAAAGTATCAAACTCTTAGAGGAAATCATAGGCAGGACACTCTATGACTTTAATCACAGCAAGATCCTTTTTGACCCACCTCTTAGAGAAATGGAAATAAAAAGAAAAATAAACAAATGGGACCTGATGAAACAAAAGCTTTTGCACAGCAAAGGAAACCATAAACAAGACAAAAAGATAACCCTCAGAATGGGAGAAAATATTTGCAAATGAAGCAACTGACAAAGGATTAATCCCCAAAATTTATAAGCAGCTCATGCAGCTCAATAACAACAAAAAAACAAAAACAACCCAATTCCAAAATGGGCAGAAGACCTAAATAAACATTTCTCCAAAGAAGATACACAGATTGCCAACAAACTCATGAAAGATTGCTCAACATCATTAGTCATTAGAGAAATGCAAATCAAAACTACAATGAGATATCATCTCACACCAGTCAGAATGGCCATCCTGAAATAATCTAGAAACAATAAATCCTGGAGAGGGTGTGGAGAAAAGGGAACACTCTTGCAGTGCTCGTGGGAATGTGAATTGGTACAACCACTATGGAGAACAGTATGGAGGTTCCTTAAAAAACTACAAATAGAACTACCACATGACCCAGCAATCCCACTACTGGGCATATACCCTGAGAAAACCATAATTCAAAAAAAGTCATGTACCAAAATGATCATTGCAGCTCTATTTACAAATACCAGGAGATGGAAACAACCTAAGTGTCCATCAACAAATGAATGGATAAAGGAGATGTGTCACATATATACAATGGAATATTACTCGGCCATAAAAAGAAATGAAATTGAGTTTTTTGTAGTGAGGTGGATGGACTTAGAGTCTGTCATACAGAGTGAAGTAAGTCAGAAAGAGAAAGACAAATACCGTATGTTAACACATATATATGGAATCTAAGGGGAAAAAAATGCCATGAAGAACCTAGGGGTAAGACAGGAATAAATACACAGACCTAATAGAGAATGGACCTAAGGATATGGGGAGGGGGAAATGTAAGCCCTGACAAAGTGAGAGAGTGGCATGGAAATATATACACTACCAAACCTAAAATAGATAACTAGTGGGAAGCAGCCGCATAGAACAGGGAGAGCAACTCCGTGCTTTGTGCCCACCTAGAGGGGTGGGATATGGAGAGTGGGAGGGAGGGAGATGAAAGAGGGAAGAGATATGGGAACATATGTATATATATATAACTCTTTCACTTTGTTATGAATTAGAAACTAACACACCATTGTAAAGCAATTATACTCCAATAAAGATGTAAGTAAAAATAAAAAAGAGAGAGGATACAAAAGTAAATAAATAAATAAGTAAAATACACTTTGTTTCTCAAAATATATATGGGCTAATTTTCCAGATAAAGACAGAATCCAAGAACAAAACAAATAAAAGCCATTCTATGATGAACTATGTTAGGATCAAAAACAATTCTTAAGTAAGGAAGAATTCTGAGAATAAAATCATAAAAAATGATACTTGGGAGTTTTCTTTGGACTGTGATGCATCTCAAACTTTCTGAATTTATTGCTGAATTTTTGGATCTGAAAAAGTATACTTCTTAATAATGGCAATTTATTGAGCGTACAGTGTGTGCTCACCAGTTTCCCAAGCACTTGGCATTATTAATATCACTTAATCTTTATCCATACTGGAAGTTAGGGACTAAGTACCCTGGTTTAAAGATGTTAATTTATAGATTCTAAGAGTTTAAGTAATTTGCCCAAGCCATACAACCAATAAGCTATAGAGGCAAGGTTAAAGCCCATGCTTTTTAGGCACATGTCTCCATTTTTAAGGAGATAGTAATGTTTTATCTAATCAAGACTAGCTTGTTTATGGGGAGACCCAGTTTAAATTTCAACAATTTCTCAATTCTCTGTGGTTTGTTCTGAGCAATGCACACGCTAAGGTCTACATATGATTTTCCTTTGCAATTCAAAAAAAATCATATAAGTAGATGATTAGAGGCCCCAAGCAGTTTCATTCTGGGTTCTAAGTTGCATTTCTTTTAAGTTTTTTAGGGGTATTTAACTTCAAAGACTTCTAAAGCAGATCACTGTGGTTTAATAAAATCTTGGTTGTACTTTGAAGCATCCTTTTGAAGCTGAATTCAATTTCTTTATGCTTTTATAATCAAAATTCATAATTTCATTTTATTTTCTGTTATGTCAGTGCATTGATCTTTGGAAGTGCTGCTTATCATTGTATTTTTCTGAGACATTTGAAATTTTGTTCACTTAAAGCTGTTCTTTGAGAAATGTCTGTGATGTCACCATGAGACATCAATGAAAGGTCAATTAACAATTTATTTCCCAAACTCAGTAACTGGAAGAATCAATTCATTTGTAAGTGATGTGACCAAAGTTATAGATTTGAATTTTTTATACTACAGAGGAAACAACATCTGTGTTTTCACTATAATTGTGAAGGTCATGGGTTTCAAAATGAATCAGACAGACCTGGGTTCAAATCTTAGTTTTGTAGTTTATAAATCAAGTGACCTTAGGCACATTTCCTTACTTGTAGACTGAGGGTAATGGCATTGCCTCATATATTAATTATTTTAAGCATTAACTGAGCTAATACATTTAGAGTGATTAGCAAATTGCCTGACACCTAGACTCAGTAAAGGATCAAATACTTTGTCATTATTATTATTGATGATTGATATTTTATATATAATCTCCTCACATGAAATGACACTAAATAAAGCTTTAAGAGTAAAATTGCTGTACACTTCCCCCACTTCTATATCTTCCTTCCACATCCAATGAATGACTTCAAAGTATGGCTGCTTTCCTGGGGCTCGAGTATCAGTTACATTTGACACAATTAGCCTACTTTGAAACCTGAGGAAATGGCCTTCCTGCCTTGGAATGGGGAATAAGAAAGAGGGTATTGTGCTCCTTTGTCAGGAGGACAAAACACTATCCCATCTTCCAAATGTCAAAGTTTTAGGGAAAACTGTTGGGCCAGACATCTAAATGTTAGCAAATACCTGAGTATCAAAAAACTGCAAAAGGGGCAGAGTCAAATGCACAAGCTGGCTGCACCAAAGTAATAAAGATAGGCAACTCATGAGAGTCAAAAGCAGGTCACAGCCTGCAGAATGAAATCAGGAAAAAAAGTAAAAATCCATGCACAAATAGAGCTAAGAAAATATAGAACCATTCTTTGGATTCAGGAGAGATTGTGTAATGTAATGAACTTACTATGAAACAACTAGAGCTTTGAGAATGAACGTATGTATGTATGTGTATATATATATATGTGTGTGTGTGTGTGTTTTGTGTATATATATATATATATATATATATATACACAAAACACACACACACACACATACATTGTGTCAGGCTATATAAATATACATGGAAAGAGAGAGAGAGAGAGAGTGCCTCAGTTATTGTTTACCACAATCTTGTCATATCGATAATATAGACTTCTAGCTTTTAAATGAAAAACATAAGGTTCGTAAGAACAAAAGGTATTGTGCAGCCTCCCAAGTGAAGTGTGAGAACCAGGATTTAAACTTGATTTCTCAGGCTTCAGACCATCATTGTCACTAGAAAGCAAGTGAACAATGAGTAAGCAGCTGCAGTACTGAAGGGCCCTGAAACACTCCTAAGAGGGATAGAGATAAAAACAACAATGTAGATTCTAGAAAGCTGAAGACAAGAGAGAAACTGCTTTTACAATCATAGGCCAGTACTAACTGATTACCGGGTCCTCATATGGAAGGACTGGTCAGGAAATGGGTGGTTCTCAGCCTAATAAGACCCAGCACCCTTTACCACATCAAATATTCCATATAACCTCTTTCTTTTCCTATGCTGAAATAAAATTAGTAGATAATATAATCTAACTACACACTTCATTTTTTAAGAAAATAAATATTATGCTCTTATTGCAACCTACAGGAGAAATAAATAAAAAAAAACATTTAGAAAAATAATATGCATTACATTGTGTAAGTTATCAGGCGTGACTCTCCTAGATAAACTGATGGAATAGTCAGATTCTCGTATCTATATGTAGAGTCACAGGGATGTGACAGCTCTAAACACAGATATAAATGAGTCTTATTCCCAACTTAAATGCCACAAGTGGCTTCCTACTCATGGACAATTTTTGGCAATATTCCAACCCCTCAGAAAAAGTACACTCTGTCTACAATTTGTATTCTGATTGTATCCTTGAACATATAGTATATATCAAAGCCATGAAAAAAAACAAAAACATTGGGCACTTAGTGAAGCAGAATTAGGTTTTAGTCTCAGATAATAAGAAAAGAGTTTGCACCTTCATGTTATATCTGATTTTTAAAATTCAGCAGGTCACATGGAAGTTCTTTGTGGTATGAAATTGTACCAAGAATTGCAGGAATTCTAGCACCCTTGCCAAACACTCCCCTTTACCTCTGCCACCACCAACAGCACCAAATATCAGATGCATCCCTTATAATCATTGTCACAAGCAAAAAGCCATCCACGTGTCTACAAATCACCATCTAAGAGGCCAAAACTGTCATTTTATTTTTATTTCATAAAACAATTCATATAGACTTTAGATGATTTAATTAGTCTAGTGTTTCATTGATCACAAATAGAGAGAAAATGGACTCTGGAGTACACAGTTCTGAATTCAAATCCCAGCTCTGGAGTTCATTATCTTATGATCTTGGGTCAGTTGTTTTACCTTTCCTAAGATTCCTCACTGAGAAATGATAATAATGTAACCATCTCAGACATTTTTTGATGATTATTTAAAATAACACATAGTGCTTGATACAATGACCACATATTATGATTGCTCACTAAATTTTTATTGCTATACTTGAATATCATTAAGCATTATAATATTTGACAATAAAATATTGAAAATATCTTTGGTTAGTATGAAGTGGAAAACTACACAGAGTGTTTGGAGTTGCTTCCTAGCTTAGGCTGGTGGAGTAGTATGGCATGAAGAAGAGGCACTTGAGTCAAAGTAACAGAATAATCAATTTAGGTTAAGAAGTTACAGTGAATCAACTTTGTCTATATTCCATAATTTTAAAAGCCCCATATGACTGGTATAACTTCCTGTACATATGTCCACTTCTCCTCAAGAAGAAAAATTGGTTTTGTACTGAAGCTGCTGTTTTTATTACTTTCATGATTTTAAATTCAAACATTTTGAGAGGGGATTAGAATACATTTTGAAGTAAAGAATTATTTCCAGAAACAGCAGGCGTGGATGTGTAAAATTTATGAACCAGGGACATGCTTATAGACACAGGGAAATACGTAATTATATTTAAACTGTTAAAGCCTTCAAAATAATCCGGCAAAATGTGCTATAAAATTTGTTGTTTTACTTTATAATTGGCTTTAGGATGAATATCACAGACTTTAGTTCTTTTCTCATTCTTATGAAGATTAGAATTTTTTTCCATTCAATGGATATCTTCATTATTACTTTTATTTTAGGTCTTCATTGTAAATAATAAAAAAATAAGAAGTTACTTCAGATGTTAAAATAGATAACTAAACTAGGATATAATGAATAAATAACTGAAATAGTCATATCTGAATAGGTCAAGCTGAATTCTTTAAAATGTACTTTAATAGAATAAGCAATATATGATAAAATTATTTCCATGTTATTATAGTATTAAAATATGTAGAAGAAATAAGTAGCATACAGTCATGATCCTAATAATTCATTTTATTTTTGTTTTAGTATGTAAAAATTCAAATAATCTATGATGGGGAAGTAACATTTTAGTTAAATAAGCTATAAAGAAAATATTTCCTTGAAAATACTTCCCAAATCATCCATATTTGAGATAATACAGTCACCCTAGTTCATTCACAGGAGTGAAGGGTAGTATGTGGGGTTAGGAATGCAAGACTGAATGTTTTTGGAGAATCACAAGGGTGGTTGAGGACAGAAGAAGAGAAGCTCTGCACTTACCTCCTGGGAGTTTGTAATTAAACAAAGCATGTGTCCTAAACTTTGCCATTCAACAAACTGTAAATTTTTTTTTCAATTAACTCTCATTCCTATCACATATTGTTTTATAATCAAAGGCACAGGTATTGAAGGCAATATAAGTGGTTATTTTGTGTCCCAGAGCAGAAGACGTGTAAAACTTATATTTTTACTTTTTTGGAATAATGCAACATTATTTATGATTGTATGTGGAGGATGTAAACATACTAGTTGTATATGATCAATAAAAGAACACAGTCCCACATTACCATGTTTGCCTTGTGTTAAGGCACAAAATAAAATATATTAAGCTTTATTTAGCCATGAAGATTAATAATGCTTAACAAATAAGACAGTCTGTCTGCCTACTTGGTGTTTCTTTTGCCCAACCTTTGAAAACAGGAATAAAAATTATGAAAGGCATTTAGGAAGAGAAATAGGTTGAATCATAAGATAGACTGCTTTTGAACTAAGAATAATATAAAAATGAAAATTAAAACAATTTAACAGCTAGTATTTTTCCTTATTAGAGTGTGATGTGTGATTATTTGGGCATTGTTTTCTCCAGATTTTTTCACATACATGAATTAATGACAAACCAAATTTCTAATGATTTTGAAATCTAACTTCGAAAGTACGAATGTGCTTCCTAAATTACTGAATTAACATCTCAAAAATTTCCTAAAAGCCCTCTATAAGAGGAACAGAAATACATCTCACTATATACACTGCATACTTTAAAGCTGAGTGAGACACATGAAATCCAAGAATGTTATAAAATCCAGGTTTTAAACCCAAAGATCAAGTCCACTCCAATTGTGCACATCAACTGTTCAGGTAACCTAGAAAAAGTATAGCTTTTCACTACAATGAAATGTATTTTATCTTTTATACTTCTGCTGTTGGGAATGATATATTTTCTACCATTGATTCTTAGAGCTGCAAAGGAATTGTAACACTACACAAAAGAAACAAACTCTTTCACTTAGAAGAAAGAAATTTCTTTCACACTATCAGTTCAAACACGCAAGGCACATATAAAGGGACTCTGGCTACCTCTTTGGTTATAGAACTTGGAAACAGGAACCTGCTGTCTCAGTTTGCCTTTACTTCTGACTAACTGTTCAGTCCGGGGAGAACTCAATTAACAAATCTGGGCCTCAGTGCTTCCCATGGAGAAGAAAGAACTTTTAAAAGATCCTTTTAAAACCTAGACAAAGCTCTTTTTTTTTTTTTTGGCACTTTCTATTTACATTATTTTTTCCATGAATTTTGGATATTTCAAGAGAATTTCTCAGAACTTATCAAAATATTAACTATCAGAATCAATCTAGATTTCACCAAATCAGTAACAGCCCAAGATTCTCTTTAGTTTATGACTTTTCTATCCTGCCTATGGAGGATAGCTTACACAAAACAAGTAGTCCTAGGATGTAGGGGAATGGCAGAAAGTGATAAAGAGGCAGTATTTAATGAGGATTGTTAAGTGAATTAAAAAACATCCTGTGGTCACCAAAGTTTTAAACGATAGAATAAAATTAGATTCCCAAATATTGTGAAGAAAATTTGGAGCATGAATTAGAATAGGGAGATAGACTGAAGAAACAATGTCACTAAATGATGTAAGCAAGTGAGGATGATGTCAAAACTAGAGCAGTAAAAGAAGAGGGTCATACAGGTGAGGAGTTCCTGCTTTTCAACAGTCACATGGCAAAGCATAATTATCTGTCCTATTATAGTTAGCCTCAAGCTCAAAAGAATTGTCCCTTCTGACATTTATCATAAAAGATGATATATGTCACAGTGTCTTCTCAAATAATCTGCATGTGATATCATAGAATTGTTTTTCTAGAGACTTTCTTCTATAATCTGGCTCTGAATCTGGTTGGACTTCTTCATCATTCCTTTAACAAACCCAAGGAAGAGGAAATACAATTTATCTATAACTGTAAAAGTTAGCAATGATGCAAGTTCACATCAGTTACCACTGTCTCTAACACATACTGCATGAACCTCTACAGTTGTGTTTCTTTTGGTCTCCTTATTTACTGCTTGTATTATCCAGTCTTACTCATGGTCACATCTCCAACAATAATGTTGGACAGGTCCCAAGAAAATGATCACTGTAGAATTTTATCTGGAATATCAATTCCTTTCTTCTACTCCCCCCCCCCAGTACAGCCTTACCACACTAATCATTCAAGTCTGCATTCAGAGCTTAGCATATTTACTGCCCTGGAGCCCTGAGCATGGAACCCTATAACGTACTTTGGTCTTAAGGAGAATACTCTGGCATATTCCAGCCTGCCATAATCCTGTCAGATTGGGGCTCAAGGATCACTACAATTTTCAACCCTTCAGGATTGGGACACTAGTTCTTTAAAAAATGTTCAAAAACATCTCTGCACAAAAATATATTGAGTTCACCTTGTATCAGTTTGCTGCCTTGCCATCCATGTCTCCCAGTTAACTTCTGCCATATTTTTGATCTTCCGTTTTCTAAAAGGGTCTGACTTTCACAGTTATCATGCACAAATGAGGTCCCAGAATCCCTAAGACTCAGATCTTATTTTCCAGACTAAATATTTGTGCCTTGACCAACTTCCTTGGTATTTGACACTCACCTATGTCAATGTGTCTTTACTATTCCCTTCTAAAAACTAACAAATTATAACAACTTTATTCTGCTATGCAAACATCATAACCTGCTGTCTCTCTAATGGATCTTTGGCATCTGATTGGTTAAGATGGGACAAAAAGCTTCCTTTATGTATTAAGTCTTCCAGAATTGTTTCTTTGAATATTCAAGTTGGAGTTCCACTTGCAGTGGGGACTACCTAAAGTTAATGACTCAACAAAAAATTATTGAGCCCCAATACTGTGCCTTGGATTATTTGAGGCATTAAGAGTTAGAAATGTGAATAAGTTACAGACTGACTTGGCAAAGGATAAAAGCACATAAAAAGTAGTATACAGAATTACACATATATCAGTGAGAACCAACTATTGGGTCAGGAGAGTAGATACCCAACCTTTATGCTCATGGAAGTCTCCTGGATAAGATTACAAACTGAGTTGAATTTGAAAGAATGAGTAGAAGAAAGAACATTCCCATGAGAAAAGACAGCATGGTCATCAATACTAATGCAAGAAATAGCACAGAAGTTATAGAAACCTCTATATGGTGTTACTGGGACATAAAGTGTGAGAGAAGGTGGTAAGTGATGGGACCAGAAAAGACTAAATCAGGGAGAACTACAAGATTATGCTAGGGCATCAACTGAACTTAGTTAAAACAACATCAACAGAAAAAAAAATTTACAGAGATATTGCTTGGTAGGGTTCCTTCGGTTAACAATTATCTGTGGACTCACCCCCTCCCCCGATAACTGTTAGTTTTGGTGAGACAAAACTAGAGCTATAATTTTAAATCTTTTATTTCTATAATTGTCTTTCTGCTGATCAAATCTGAGGTATGATGTTTGGTCTGCTAATAGTGATTACAGTGGATTATAACCTCCCCAAAGGCGCAAAACAAGGTTGTGAACATTTTATGCAATCTGTTTCACTCAGTAATGCAGGACAAACCACAAGAATCCTGAAAGCTGGTCTTACAATATGCTTCTAGTCCTCAAGGAAATTTTTCCAGCTCATTGGGCTGTGAGCATCCTTATAAGGTCCTGAGACAATCATTTAGGAATTGCTGACTGCTTATGACTATGCTCTGGAAATGCAAGCTCTAGCAGATATTGGGCCAAACATATGTAAAAGCTTACCAAATACTTGAAATAATGATATGCAAGAGAAGAAAGACCTCGATGCTAAATCAGCATAGTGATATGAACTATATTGAGCCAGAAGCAAACCAAGGTCAAGCAGTAGCAGAATGAAAAAAGTTTCCTCTCATGACATTTACTAGGCATAAGGATCAGAATATTCCTCTGATACATTATTCATTATGTTAATCCTACTAAAGAACCCATCCTGGATTTACTCTTTCTCATAAAATACTAACTCTTCAGCCTAGAACTTAAGATCATTCTTTACATTCTTTCTGTATATCCATCGTAATTTATTACATGCCAACTGGGTCCTCCCTCTGATCGAACCAAAGTTATTTACTTTCCATTCATCTAAAATATACATGTATGCCTACATGTACAAACACACACACACACAGACACACACACTACTAATTCCCATTACATTGGTATATTGCATGTTTCATAATTTTCATGTATTCATTTGTAAAATCAAATCATGCAAATATGAAAGCTTTAATTGAGCCTCCCTTTTCTATTTGTATTTGAAGTTGTTTTACATTATAGAAAGAACATAAGAAATCTTGGGTTCTATCATCTTCACTTATGAATGTGTCATATTTTATGTATGGGGATGTTATTTTAAACCATATGATCTATTTTTCCCTTCCTATGAAAGGAGACTAACAGTGTGGATTCATGAGAAGATTATGATGAATACTGAATGGGTAAATGAGTGAGAAATTGCTTACTACTGGGATTGGAACATGGAAATGTTGAATAAATCTTAGGTGAATAAGAATGAACTATCTTACAGAAAACTTTGTATTTATTAAATTAATAAGCATTTACTGAGTGTGCCTGTTCTATGCCAGGTACTATGCTAGATGCTGGAGTATGATTCCTGCCCACAAAATGATTCACTTCTTTTGGCCCATTTAGTTAAAAAAAAAAAAGAATCCATGTATATTTATATATGTATACAGATAAAACAGAAAGAGATTTATAATATGAATGAGTTTTTTTTCTTTTGCAATTTCTTTTTTTTTTTTTACTGTTTTTATTGTTTTATTTTTTTAACATCTTTGTTGGAGTATAATTGCTTTACAATGGTGTGTTACTTTCTGTTTTATAACAAAGTGAATCAGCTATGCATATACATATATCCCCATATCTCTTCCCTCTTGCATCTTCCTCCCTCCAACTCCCCTTATCCCAACCCGCTAGGTGGTCACAAAGCACCGAGCTGATCTCACTGTGCCATGTGGCTGCTTCCCAGTAGCTATCGGTTTTACATTTGGTAATGTATATATATCCATGACCCTTTCTCACTTTGTTCCAGCTTATCCTTCCCCCCAACCCCGTGTCCTCAAGTTTATTCTCTAGTAGGTCTGCATCTTTATTCCTCTCTTGCCCCTAGGTTCTTCATGACCACATTGTTTTTTTTTTTTTTTTTAGATTCCATATATATATATATATGTGTGTGTGTGTGTGTGTGTGTGTGTGTTAGCATGTGGTATTTGTTTTTCTCTTTCTGACTTACTTCACTCTGTATGACAGACGCTAGGTCCATCCACCTCACTACAAATAACTCAACTTCGTTTCTTTTTATGGCTGAGTAATATTCCATTGTATATATGTGCCACATCTTCTTGATCCATTCAACTGTAGATGGACACTTAGGTGGCTTCCACATCCTGGCTATTGTAAATAGAGGGGCAATGAATATTGTGGTACATGACTCTTTTTGAATTATGGTTTTCTCAGTGTATATGCCCAGTAGTGGGATTGCTGTGTTGTATGGTAGTTCTATTTTTAGTTTTTTAAGGAACCTCCATACAGTTCTCCATAGTGGCTGTATCAATTTGCATTCCCACCAAAAGTGCAAGACTGTTCCTTTTTCTCCACACCCTCTCCAGCATTTACTGTTTCTAGATTTTTTGATGATGGGCATTCTGACTGGTGTGAGCTGATATCTGCTTTGATTTGCATTTCTCTAATGATTAATGATGTTGAGAATTCTTTCATGTGTTTGTTGGCAATCTGTATATCTTCTTTGGAGAAATGTCTATTTAGGTCTTCTGCTCATTTTTGGATTGCATTATTTGGTTTTTTTTTTGATATTGAGCTGCATGAGCTGCTTGTAAATTTTGGAGATTAATCCTTTTCCAGTTGCTTCATTTGCAAATACTTTCTCCCATTCTGAGGGTTGTCTTCTGGTCTTGTTTATGGTTTCCTTTGCTGTGAAAAAGCTTTGAAGTTTCATTAGGTTCCATTTGTTTATTTTTGTTTTTATTTCCATTTCTCTAGGAGGTGGGTCAAAAAGGATCTTGCTTTGATGTATGTCATAGAGTGCTCTGCCTATATTTTCCTCTAAGAGTTTTATAGTGTCTGACCTTATATTTAGGTCTTTAATCCATTTTGAGTTTATTTTTGTGTATGGTGTTAGGGAGTGTTTTAATTTCATTCTTTTACATGTAGCTGTCCAGTTTTCCCAGCACCACTTATTGAAGGGACTGTCTTTTCTCCATAGTATATACTTGCCTCCTTTATCAAAAATAAGGTAACCATATGTGCGTGGGTTTATCTCTGGCTTTCTATCCTGTTCCATTGATCTAAACTTCTATTTTTTGTGCCAGTACCATACTGTCTTAATTACTGTAGCTTTGTAGTATAGTCTGAAGCCAGGGTTTCCTCTGGCACCGTTTTTTCTTTCTCAAGATTGCTTTAGCTATTTGGGGTCTTTTGTGTTTCCACAGAAATTGTGAAATTTTTTGTTCTAGTTCTGTCAAAAATGCCAGTGGTAGTTTGATAGGGATTGCATTGGATCTGTAGATTGCTTTGGGTAGTAGAGTCATTTTCACAGTGCTGATTCTTCCAATCCAAGAACATGGTATATCTCTCCATCTATTTGTATCATCTTTAATTTCTTTCATCAGTGTCTTATAATTTTCTGCATACAGGTCTTTTGTCTCCTTAGGTAGATTTATTCCTAGATATTTTAGTTTTTAGTTGCAATGGTAAATGGGAGTGTTTTCTTGATTTCAGTTTCAGATTTTTCATCATTAGTGTATAGAAATGCCAGAGATTTCTGTGCATTAATTTTGTATCTTGCTACTTTACCAGATTCATTGATTAGTTCTAGTTGTTTTCTGGTAGCATCTTTAGGATTCTCTATGTATAGTATCATATCATCTGCAAACAGTGATGGCTTTACTTTTTCTTTTCCAATTTGGATTCCTTTTATTTCTTTTGCTTCTCTGATTGCTGTGGCTAAAACTTTGTAAACAATGTTGAATAATAGTGGTGAGAGTGGGCAAACTTGTCTTGTTCCTGATCTTAGTGGAAATGTTTTCAGTTGTTCACCATTGAGGATGATGTTGGCTGTGGGTTTGTCATATATGGTCTTTATTATGTTGAGGTAAGTTCCCTCTATGCCTACTTTCTGGAGGGTTTTTTGTCATAAGTGGGTGTTGAATTTTGTCAAAAGGTTTTTCTGCATCTATTGAGATGATCATATGGTTTTTATTCTTCAATTTGTTAATATGGTGTGTCACATTTATTGATTTGTGTATATTGAAGAATCCTTGCATTCCTGGGATAAACCCCACTTGATCATGGTGTATGATCCTTTTAATGTGTTGTTGGATTCTGTCTGCTAGTATTTTGTTGAGGATTTTTGCATATAGTTTCATCAGTGATACTGACCTGTAGTTTTCTTCCTTTGTGACATCTTTGTCTGATTTTGGTAGCAGGGTGATGATGGTTTCATAGAATGAGTTTGGGAGTGTTCCTCCCTCTTCTATATTTTGGAAGAGTTTGAGAAGGATAGGTATTAGCTCTTCTCTAAATGTTTGATAGAATTCGCCTGTGAAGCCTTCTGGTCCTGGGCTTTTGTTTGTTGGAAGTTTTTTTTTTTTTTTTTTGCAATACACGGGCCTCTCACTGTTGTGGACTCTCCCATTGCGGAGCACAGGCTCCAGACGTGCAGGCTTAGTGGCCATGGCTCATGGGCCTAGCTGCTCCACAGCATGTGGTATCTTCCCAGACTGGTGCATGAACCTGTGTCCCCTGCATCAGCAGGTGAACTCTCAACAACTTCGTCACCAGGGAAGCCCTGTTGGAAGATTTTAATTACAGTTTCAAATTTATTACCTGTGATTTGTTTGTTTATATTTTCTCTATCTTCTTGGTTCAGTCTCAGAAGGTTGTGCTTTTCTAAGAATTTGTTTATTTCTTCCAGGTTGTCCATTTTATTGGCATATAGTTGCTTGTAGTAATTTCTCATGATCCTTTGTATTTCTGCAGGGTCAGTTGTTACTTCTCCTTTTCATTTCTAATTCTATTGATTTGAGTGTTCTCCCTTTTTTCTTGATGAGTCTGGCTAATGGTTTATCAATTTTGTTTATCTTCTCAAAGAACCAGCTTTTAGTTTTATTTATTTTTGCTATTGCTTCCTTCATTTATTTTTCATTTATTTCTCATCTGATCTTTTTGAATGAGTTTTTAAATTGAAATATTTTCAAATTCTGACTCATAGATGCCAAGAATAAATATAAATTGAATACAGTCAAGGAGGAAAAGAACCAGAAGGCTATACAGCTTGCTTTTGATTAAAATTGTTTCACTAAGGAATTGTCTATTATTGTTTGCCACAAACTACCAGCTATTAGAAATTGCAAGTCAACATAAATCTCCTCTATTGCTCTCTTCACCCCACTTCACTCTATTCCAAAGACTACTAGGAATAACATCAAAGAATCTTCTTCCTAGTGGACCATGAAATTAAAGCTCAGCAAACTGAAACAGCCAGTGTGTCTCTTTGTTGTATAAGGGCCAATCTGTGAAGTCAATAAAGAATGCAATGGGCAAAAGTTATGTCTCTAAGAAAATGTTTAAGTCTCGTTATCAGGAGAGCATAATGATAGGAAGAGGCAACCAGATGTAATCAGAGTAAAGCCTTACGTATTTGGGTAGGGTACTCAGAGAGCAGATAGAGGAAAGTATACCAGGAAACTTACCTGCCTTTGCTCACATAATTTTTAAATAATAAAAATGGTTTCTTCCCAGAAAAAGAAAAAAAAAAAAGGTGAAAAAAAGTCTTTTAAATGAAATCTCTATTTTTCTGGTCATAGGGAAATCTCTTCTAATAGTCTCATGACACTAGGGACTTGAAACTGGTATTTGTGGGTAAGATCATGATACCATTTACCATTTTCTTTTCATTTATAAATACAATTTTATAACAATAGAGAACAATAGAGAACTGTTTTATAAAATTTTATTATTTATTAAGTTCTCATCATAGGCCAAGCCATATTCTAATCACTGTATGTGTATGTATTCATTTAATTTTTATAACAACTCTATAATGTAGGCATATAATTATCCTCATTTTATCAAAGTGGAGACTGAGGCACAAGGAGATTAAATAATTAGTCTATAGTCATACAGCTAGTATATGACCAAACCAGTATTTAAACCAATGCAAACTGACTCCAGATGTTTTAAATCACTACCCAGCACCTATTAAGCACTAGGTTATGCAAAGTGTTAAAAATCCACAGAAGAATAAATGTAATATTTGCCCTTTAGATTATGCAGTAGGAGACAGTAGGTAATTTTTAACATATGATAAAATGTAAAATATGCTATCATAGCAGTATATGCTAGGTTAGATGGGGCCACAAAGGAGAGAGCAGTTCATTCTACCTATATAAATGGAGATGGTCAAGAAAATCTTGAGTTAAACATTGAACTAAGTCCTCCTATTAAAATAGGTATGCCTTTAGTAAGAGACAATAAAATTTATTCAGTGTGTCCCTATGTCACATGTTATTCCAAGCTCTTCACATGAATTCGGTCATTTAGTATCTATAAAAATCATATGGGACTTCCCTGGTGGCGCAGTTGTTGGGAGTCTGCCTGTCGATGCAGGGGACACGGGTTCGTGCCCCAGTCCGGGAAGATCCCACATGCCACTGAGTGGCTGGGCCCATGAGCCATGGCCACTGAGCTTGTGCATCCGGAGCTTGTGCTCTGCAATGGGAGAGGCCACAACAGTGAGAGACCCGTGTACCACAAAAAACAAAAAACAAAGCAAACATATGAATTAAGAACTATTTGCCCATTTTACAGCTGAAAAGTTTGAGGTACAGAATGCAAGATTAATTTACCAGAGTATAAAGGGGTGGGGCCTAAATTGAAACCCAAGAGGTCTAATTCCAGAATCTGAGCTCTTAACTACTATTCTCTTAACTACACTTTTAGAACTAAGGGCCTATAAGGTGACTCCATCAAATTTTAATTGGCAACATTGTTCCTGAGGCTTCCTGTAACTGCAAGTTGATCAGGCAGAAGAACAGATCAAAGCTAAAATGTTTATTATCCTTCATGCCAGAATCTATTTTCAAATAGCCTAAAACAGTATTGAGATAAAAGATCAATTGCTGTTTTTCTCTACCATATTATAATAGAGCTGATAGGCAATCATTAACAATCCTAAAAAGAGTCATAAATTAACAAAGAGTGAGAAAGATAATATTTATTGGGGACCTATGATGTTTCAGGTACTGTACACATTTAATTAACCTTATTTAATCCTTCCTTACAAGTAGCTATCATTATGTTGTGTATGACATATTAAATATAAAGATCAAATCGTTTACAAAGGATGTATAGCTAATAAATCCTGAGTTCAAATTCAAGTCGATATGACTCAAAAAATACTTTTATTACTTCATTATACCACACTGCTACTTATCTGGAAGTCTAACCACTGAAAGCATCAGAACAAAGTCCAGAATGGTTCTCCAAAAGTTATCATCATCTGTATTTAAAGTCGTGAATTGAAGCAGTTCTTGTTATATTCTGAAGCATGAAGTGATGGTGCAATCTACCTCCCTGGGAAAGATCTGTCAGGGACAACTCAGCAGCCCAGTACCCTCTTGATCATATGTGTAATGAATTGGACAATGAATTGGGTAATCTACTGTAATGAGTTATCACAATGATGTCACAGAGGTATCACTAATAATTCACAGGTGCTCCAGGTTCAAGTTTGTTTGTATGTTTTGGCTAAAAGTGGCATCTTTGTATCATTGTAAATCTTTGGAGTCAAGATATATGAAGTGTGGCTACATTGTTTATTTCAAATAGGCCAGACACCAGGCTATTTTATAACAATGGACAATTAAGAAAAAATAACTGGGGACAACTAAACTAAAGAGAAACAAAATGAGACTAAAAATAACAAAATAAATCTGTATTACAGAATTTTCCTTCATTAAAAAAGATAGATAGATAAAATTATTTTTTAAATATGCACAGCAATTAAACAAGGGAAGGCATCTTCAGGCAAAAGGTTTATAACTGTGACCATAAAAAAAATGGTAAAACTCATCTATGCCATATTTCAACAATCTCACCCCCACTTCCAGAGACAATGTTGAACAACAACAACAAAAAAAGTTTGACAAAATTCTGAGAGTTTTCATGAATATCCTCCAATTTGTAGAGAAACAGACCAAGGGAACAAATAGGAAATTGTAAAAATAAATAAATAAACATATAAGACAAACCCCTTATCATTAGGACCAACTACATGTTACAGAAGCATCTGTAAATGAATAATAACCAGGACTTGCCATCTTCCAGGGCCATGCTCCCAATCGTGTGTTCTCGTGAAGTACTGTGTGGAGTGACACCCAATAGGATCTCAGAAGAGAAAGCAGATGCCAGGTCAATAGTCAGCCTAGCACTTTTTTCCCCAATCATATACCCTCATACTACTGGACAGTGCCTTGAAAGCAACATCCAGCCCTTGCTCCTACAACTCAAAAGGAAGATGGAAAATTGATGAGATCACAGTTCAGATGGGGATTGTGTCAAGGAGAATTAACCTATAATTTTATCAGAGCAGTAAGACGGTCTAGAATCAGAGCAACCAGATTAAATATAAACAAGATGAAAATAAATGGCATGCCAACTGCACACCTGGCACAGCAAAAATACATCAAAATAAAATATGAGGCAAAAAATATATGAAGAACCAGTCTGGAAGGAAAGATGACTCAAGCAAGAGAAGTAGATATTTTGCAATTGTCTCATCTTAGATAATTTCTCAAAAATATAGATGTAACAAAAATAGATCTCAAGAAAGAAAAAAGATAATAAAATGGGAATGACAAGGTAAGTTGTGGACTAAGGTAAAATGTTGAAAACACAGCATCATGTCTTACCTAAAAAGTAAGTTGGAAACAACAAGAAAGAATAGGTACTTCTAAACATCAAATTAATGATATGGAGAATAGGTAAGGATAAACAGTGATTGCAGAGGCAAAAATAAAAACTACTGTAAAGATGACAATTTCTAGGGTAGATAGACTGGTAAGGTAGACAGACTCAGGATGACTCAACATGAAGAAAATTAATATACAATTGACCCTTGAACAACATGGGTTTGAACTGTACAGGTCCACTTGCACAAGGAATTTTTTCAATAAATATATTGAAAATTTTTTTGATTTGTGACAATTTGAAAAAACTTGTAGACAAATTATATATCCTAGAAATATAAAAAATTAAGAAAAATTTAGATATGTCATGGATGCATAAAATATGTGTAAATACTATTCTATTTTATCATACACTACCATAAAATATACACAAATCTATTATGAAAAGTTAAAATTTATCCAAACTTATTCACATAAACACTTACAGACCATACGCAGCACCTTTTGCAGTTGAGAGAACTGTAAACAAATATAAACATGCAGTATTAAATCATAACTGCATAAAATGCACTGTAATACATATGGTACTACTAAGATAATTTCATAACCTCCTCCTGTTGCTATTGTGGTGAGCTCAAGTGCTATATCTGCTTAAAATTCCATGTGATGCCACGAGCAGTTCCTCTCTCCAATAAATTGCATATCACAGTAAAAATTGATCTTTCGTGGTTCTCACATATTTGTTATGTGTTTAATGCAATTCCATAAACCGTGAATAACACCGTGGGATTCATAGGAAGTGCGACTAGTGATGCTGGAAGTGTTTCCAAGAAGCAGAGAAAAGTTATGGCATGACAAGAAAAAGTTGAATTGCTTGATATGTATTGTAGAATGAGATCTGTAGCTGTGGTTGCCCTCCAATTCAAGATAAATAAATTCATTGTTAAAAAGAAAAAAGAAAAAAAGAAAAAAAGTAAAGAAAAGAAAATTTGTGAAACAGTTGCTGCAGCTACACATCAGCTGTGAAAAGCTTGCCCTTTCTGTGAAATAACCTTTTATCTTATATCAAAAATGCAGCTTTTAGTAGGATTGCTATAAGAAAGGCATACCTATAGACTCTAATATGATTTGAGGAAAAGAAAATCCATTATATGAAAGCTTAGAGCAAAAGGAAAGTGAAGGATCTAAGGCTGGAGAATTAAATGCCAACAAAGGATGGTTTGATAATTTTAGAAAGAGGTTTGGCTTTAAAAAAGTCAAGATAATATGAGAAGCAGCTTCTGCTGATCAAGAGGCAGCAACAGACATTTCCCAGACACCATTAAGAAAATCATTGAGGAGACTGGATATCTGCCTGAACAGGTTTTTCAGACAAAAGTGCCCTATTTGGAAAAAAAAAAATGCCACAAAGAACATTTATCAGTAAGAAAGAGAAGCAAGCACTAGGACTTAAGGCAGGAAGGGATAGGCTAACTCTACTGTTTTGTGCAAATGCAGTTGGGTTTATGATCAGGGATGCCCTTATCTGTAAAGCTGCTAACACTTGAGCCTTGAAGGGAAAAGACGTACACAAGCTGCCAGTCTTTTTTTGTACACCAAGAAGATTTGGACAACCAGAACCATTTTTCTAGATTGGTTCCATGGATGCATTGTCCCTGAAGTTAGGAAATATCTTCCTAGTAAGGGACTGCCTTTTAAAGTTTTTTAATATTGGAAAATGTCCCTGGCCAACCAGAACCCCATGAGTTCAACATCAAAGGCATCAAAGTGATCTACTTGGCCCCAAACACAACGTCTCTAATTCAGCCTCTAGATCAGAGGGTCATAAGGACCTTTAAGGCTCATTACATACGGTACTGTATGGAAAGGACTGTCAACACATGGAAGAGAATCCCAATAGACAGAATGTCATGAAAGTCTGGAAGGATTACACCATCAAACATGCCATTGTTGTTAGAGAAAAAGCCGAAAGCCGTCAAGCTCCAAACAGTAAATTTCTGTTGGAGAAAACTGGGTCTAAATGTTGTCCATGACTTCACAGGATTTACTATAGAGCCAGTCAAGGAAATCATGAACGATATTATGGATGTGTCAAAAAAGGTAGGGGGTAGAGTATTTCAAGATATGGATCTTGGAGAAAATCAAGAGCTAATAGGCATCACACCAGAGAAATTAACAGAAAACCACTTGATGAAGATGAGTGCTTTCAAACCAGATGATGAGGAAGAGATGTAGCAGGAGCAGTGCCAGAAAACAAATTGACGTTAGACAGTCTGGCAGAATGGCTCTGATCATTCAAATCTACTTTTGACTGCTTTTACAACATGGACGCTTCTATGACATGAGCACAGAAACTAAAGCAAATGGTGGAAGAAGCAAATGGTACTGTATGGAATCATTTCTAGAGAAATGAAAAAGAAAAAAAGTCAAAGAAATTTACAATGTATTTCCATAAAGTTACACTGAGTTTGCCTGCCTCTCCTGTCTCCCCTTCTACCTCCTCCACCTCTTCTGCCTCTGCCACTGTGACACAGTAAGATCAACTCTTTCTCTTCCTCCTCCTCCTCAGCCTACTCAATGTGAAGACTATGAGGGTCTTTATGATGATCCACTTCCACTTAATTAATAGTAAATAATCGTCATGCTGTACTGTTAATAAACTTATCTGTTGTGTATGTGTGTGTCTGCATGTGAAAATCTAGTGACTGTGCAGCACGTACTGTAAGAGACATTTTATCTCATCATCATCATTACTAAGTATTCATTGTGTAGAACATGCTACGCAGGACACGAAGTGGAAAGCCTGTTCTTACATAAGCATAAGGTGAATGATATTTAACATAGAATTAATAATGTATCAGTTTCCTTACTGTTTTATAACTTTACTTTCAAATAATTACATTACCTATAATATGCCTCTCTCTTTTTTTTTTTACAGAATCCAGTTTTTTTTTTAATTTTTTGCTTTATAACAAATTTAATCAGTTATACATATACATATGTTTCCATATACCCTCCCTTTTGCGTCTCCCTCCCACCCTCCCTATCCCACCCCTCCAGGCGGTCACAAAGCACCGAGCTGATCTCCCTGTGCTATGCGGCTGCTTCCCACTAGCTATCTACCTTACGTTTGGTAGTGTATATATGTCCATGCCGCTCTTTCACTTTGTCACAGCTTACCCTTCCCCCTCCCCATATCCTCAAGTCCATTCTCTAGTAGGTCTGTGTCTTTATTCCTGTCTTACCCCTATGTTCTTCATGACATTTTTTTTCTTAAATTCCATATATATGTGTTAGCATACAGTATTCGTCTTTCTCTTTCTGACTTACTTCACTCTGTATGACAGACTCTAGGTCTATCCACCTCATTACAAATAGCTCAATTTCATTTCTTTTTATGGCTGAGTAATATCCCATTGTATATATGTGCCACATCTTCTTTATCCATTCATCCGATGATGGACACTTAGGTTGTTTCCATCTCCGGGCTATTGTAAATAGGGCTGCTATGAACATTTTGGTACATGTCTCTTTTTGAATTATGGTTTTCTCAGGGTATATGCCTAGTAGTGGGATTGCTGGGTCATATGGTAGTTCTATTTGTAGTTTTTTAAGGAACCTCCATACCGTTCTCCATAGCGGCTGTACCAATTCACATTCCCACCAGCAGTGCAAGAGTGTTCCCTTTTCTCCACACCC
This sequence comes from Mesoplodon mirus, assembly GCF_964341445.2. Lineage (NCBI taxonomy): Eukaryota > Metazoa > Chordata > Mammalia > Artiodactyla > Ziphiidae > Mesoplodon > Mesoplodon mirus. The sequence continues at coordinate 113,018,874 of NC_138983.1, read as the reverse complement.
TCTCCAGCATTTATTGTTTCTAGATTTTTTGATGATGGCCATTCTGACTGGTGTGAGATGATATCTCATTGTAGTTTTGATTTGCATTTCTCTAATGAGTAAAGATGTTGAGCATCCTTTCATGTGTTTGTTGGCAGTCTGTATATCTTCTGTGGAGAAATGTCTCTTTAGGTCTTCTGCCCATTTTTGGATTGGGTTGTTTGTTTTTTTGCTATTGAGCTGCATGAGCTGCTTATAAATTTTGGAGATTAATCCTTTGTCAGTTGCTTCATTTACAAATATTTTCTCCCATTCTGAGGGTTGTCTTTTGGCCTTGTTTATGGTTTCCTTTGCTGTGCAAAAGCTTTGAAGTTTCATTAGGTCCCATGTGTTTATTTTTGTCTTTATTTCCATTTCTCTAGGAGGTGGGTCAAAAAGGATCTTGCTGTGATTTATGTCATAGAGTGTTCTGCCTATGTTTTCCTCTAAGAGTTTGATAGTGTCTGGCCTTACATTTAGGTCTTTAATCCATTTTGAGCTTATTTTTGTGTATGGTGTTAGGGAGTGATCTAATCTCATACTTTTACAGGTCCCTATCCAGTTTTCCCAGCACCACTTATTGAAGAGACTGTCCTTTCTCCACTGTACATTCCTGCCTCCTTTATCAAAGACAAGGTGACCATATGTCCGTGGGTTTATCTCTGTGCTTTCTATCCTGTTCCATTGATCTATCTTTCTGTTTTTGTGCCAGTACCATACTGTCTTGATTACTGTAGCTTTGTAGTATAGTCTGAAGTCAGGGAGCCTGATTCCTCCAGCTCCATTTTTCGTTCTCAAGATTGCTTTGGCTATTCGGGGTCTTTTGTTTTTCCATACAAATTGTAAAATATTTTGCTCTAGTTCTGTGAAAAATGCCAGTGGTAGTTTGATAGGGATTGCATTGAATCTGTAGATTGCTTTGGGAAGTACAGTCATTTTCACAATGTTGATTCTTCCAATCCAAGAACATGGTACATCTCTCCATCTATTTGTATCATCTGTCATTTCTTTCATCAGTGTCTTATAATTTTCTGCATACAGGTCTTTTGTCTCCTTAGGTAGGTTTATTCCTAGATATTTTATTCTTTTTGTTGCAATGGTAAATGGGAGTGTTTCCTTGATTTCACTTTCAGATTTTTCATCATCAGTATATAGGAATGCCAGAGATTTCTGTGCATTAATTTTGCATCCTGCAACTTTACCAAATTCATTGATTAGCTCTATTAGTTTTCTGGTAGCATCTTTAGGATTCTCTATGTATAGTATCATGTCATCTGCAAACAGTGACAGCTTTACTTCTTCTTTTCCGATTTGGATTCCTTTTATTTCCTTTTCTTCTCTGATTGCTGTGGCTAAAACTTCCAAAACTAGGTTGAATAAGAGTGGTGAGAGTGGGCAACCTTGTCTTGTTCCTGATCTTAGTGGGAATGGTTTCAGTTTTTCACCATTGAGGACGATGCTGGCTGTGGGTTTGTCATATATGGCCTTTATTATGTTGAGGAAAGTTCCCTCTATGCCTACTTTCTGCAGGGTTTTTATCATAAATGGGTGTTGAATTTTGTCGAAAGCTTTCTCTGCATCTATTGAGATGATCATATGGTTTTTCTCCTTCAATTTGTTAATATGGTGTATCACGTTGATTGATTTGCGTATATTGAAGAATCCTTGCATTCCTGGAATAAACCCCACTTGATCATGGTGTATGATCCTTTTAATGTGCTGTTGGATTCTGTTTGATAGTAGTTTGTTGAGGATTTTTGCATCTATGTTCATCAGTGATATTGGCCTGTAGTTTTCTTTCTTTGTGACATCCTTGTCTGGTTTTGGTATCAATGTGATGGTGGCCTCGTAGAATGAGTTTGGGAGTGTTCCTCCCTCTGCTATATTTTGGAAGAGTTTCAGAAGGATAGGTGTTAGCTCTTCTCTAAATGCTTGATAGAATTCGGCTGTGAAGCTATCTGGTCCTGGGGTTTTGTTTGTTGGATGATTTTTTATCACAGTTTCAATTTCAGTGCTTGTGTTTGGTCTGTTCATATTTTCTATTTCTTCCTGATTCAGTCTCGGCAGGTTGTGCATTTCTAAGAATTTGTCCATTTCTTCCAGGTTGTCCATTTTATTGGCATAGAGTTGCTTATAGTAGTCTCTCATGATCTTTTGTATTTCTGCAGTGTCAGTTGTTACTTCTCCTTTTTCATTTCTAATTCTATTGATTTGAGTCTTCTCCCTTTTTTTCTTGATGAGTCTGGCTAATGGTTTATCAATTTTGTTTATCTTCTCAAAGAACCAGCTTTTAGTTTTATTGATCTTTGCTATCGTTTCCTTCATTTCTTTTTCATTTATATCTGATCTGATTTTTATGATTTATTTCCTTCTGCTAACTTTGGGATGTTTTTGTTCTTCTTTCTCTAACTGCTTTAGGTGCAAGGTTAGGTTGTTTATTTGAGTTGTTTCCTGTTTCTTAAGGTGGGATTGTATTGCTATAAACTTCCCTCTTAGAACTGCTTTTGCTGCATCCCATAGGTTTTGGGTCGTCGTGTCTCCATTGTCATTTGTTTCTAGGTATTTTTTAATTTCCTCTTTGATTTCTTCAGTGATCACTTCGTTATTCAGTAGTGTATTGTTTAGCCTCCATGTGTTTGTATTTTTTACAGCTCTTTTCCTGTAATTGATATCTAGTCTCATAGCATTGTGGTCGGAAAAGATACTTGATACAATTTCAATTTTCTTAAATTTACCAAGGCTTGATTTGTGACCCAAGACATGATCTATCCTGGAGAATGTTCCATGAGCACTTGAGAAAAATGTGTATTCTGTTGTTTTTGGATGGAATGTCCTATAAATATCAATTAAGTCCATCTTGTTTAATGTATCATTTAAAGCTTGTGTTTCCTTATTTATTTTCATTTTGAATGATCTGTCCATTGGTGAAAGTGGGGTGTTAAAGTCCCCTACTATGATTGTGTTACTGTCGATTTCTCCTTTTATGGCTGTTAGTATTTGCCTTATGTATTGAGGTGCTCCTATGTTGGGTGCATAAATATTTACAATTGTTATATCTTCTTCTTGGATCGATCCCTTGATCATTAGGTAGTGTCCTTCTTTGTCTCTTCTAGTAGTCTTTATTTTAAAGTCTATTTTGTCTGATATGAGAATTGCTACTCCAGCTTTCTTTTGATTTCCATTTGCATGGAATATCTTTTTCCATCCCCTTACTTTCAGTCTGTATGTGTCTCTAGGTCTGAAGGTGGGTCTCTTGTAGACAGCATATATATGGGTCTTGTTTTTGTTTCCATTCAGCCACTCTGTGTCTTTTGGTGGGAGCATTTAGTCCATTTACATTTAAGGTAATTATCGATATGTATGTTCCTATTCCCATTTTCTTAATTGTTTTGGGTTCGTTATTGTAGGTCTTTTACTTCTGTTGTGTTTCTTGCCTAGAGAAGTTCCTTTAGCATTTGTTGTAAAGCTGGTTTGGTGGTGCTGAACTCTCTCAGCTTTTGCTTGCCTGTAAACGTTTTAATTTCTCCATCAAATCTGAATGAGATCCTTGCTGGGTAGAGTAATCTTGGTTGAAGGTTTTTCTCCTTCATCACTTTAATTATGTCCTGCCACTCCCTTCTGGCTTGTAGAGTTTCTGCTGAGAGATCAGCTGTTATCCTGATGGGGATTCCCATGTGTGTTATTTGTTGTTTTTCCCTTGCTGCTTTTAATATGATTCCTTTGTGTTTAATTTTTGACAGTTTGATTAATATGTGTCTTGGCGTATTTCTCCTTGGATTTATTCTGTATGGGACTCTCTGTGCCTCCTGGACTTGATGAACTACTTCCTTTCCCATATTAGGGAAGTTTTCAACTATAATCTCTTCAAATATTTTCTCAGTCCCTTTCTTTTTCTCTTCTTCTTCTGGAACCCCTATAATTCGAATGTTGGTGCGTTTAATGTTGTCCCAGAGGTCTCTGAGACTGTCCTCTGTTCTTTTCATTCTTTTTTCTTTATTTTGCTCTGCAGCAGTTATTTCCACTATTTTATCTTCCACCTCACTTATCCGTTCTTCTGCCTCAGTTATTCTGCTATTGATCCCGTCTAGAGTATTTTTTATTTCATGTATTGTGTTTTTAATCGATGCTTGATTCATCTTTAGTTCTTCTAGGTCCTTGTTAACTGTTTCTTGCATTTTGTCTATTCTATTTCCAAGATTTTGGATCTGGGAAATAGAATCTTGGATCATCTTTACCATCATTATTCTGAATTCTTTTTCAGGTAGACTGCCTATTACCTCTTCATTTGTTAGATCTGGTGGGTTTTTATCTTGCTCCTTCTCCTGCTGTGTGTTTTTCTGTCTTCTCATTTTGCTTCTGTTACTGTGTTTGGGGTCTCCTTTTTGCAGGCTGCCGATTTGTAGTTCCCGTTGTTTTTGGTGTCTGTCCCCAGTGGCTAAGGTTGGTTTAGTGGGTTGTGTAGGCTTCCTGGTGGAGGGGACTAGTGCCTGTGTTCTGGTGGATGAGCCTGGATCTTGTCTTTCTGGTGGGCAGGTCCACCTCTGGTGGTGTGTTTTGGGGTGTCTGTGGACTTTTTATGATTTTAGGCCACCTCTCTGCTAATGGGTGGCGTTGTGTTCCTGTCTTGCTAGTTGTTTGGCATAGGGTGTCCAGCACTGTAGCTTGCTGGTCGTTGAGTGAAGCTGGGTGCTGGTGTTGAGATGGAGATCTCTGGAAGATTTTTGCCGTTTGATATTATGTGGAGCTGGGAGGTCTCTTGTGGACCAGTGTCCTGAAGTTGGCTCTCCCACCTCAGAGGCACAGCACTGACTCCTGGCTCCTCAATTTGGGATGATGTGTTGTCTATTCATGTATTCCACAGATGCAGGGTACATCAAGTTGATTGTGGAGCTTTAATCCGCTGCTTCTGAGGCTGCTGGGAGAGGTTTCCCTTTCTCTTCTTTGTTCTCACAGCTCCTGGGTCTCAGCTTTGGATATGTCCCCGCCTCTGCGTGTAGGTCGCTGGAGGCTGTCTGTTCTTCGCTCAGACAGTACAGGGTTAAAGGAGCAGCCTCTTCGGGGACTCTGGCTCACTCAGGTCGGGCGGGAGGGAGGGGCACGGAGTGCGGGGCGAGCCTGTAGCGGCAGAGGTCGGCGTGACGTTGCACCAGTCCGAGGCACACCGTGCGTTCTCCCAGGGAAGCCGCCCCTGGATCCCGGGACCCCGGCAGTGGCGGGCTGCACAGGCTCCCGGAAGGGCGGTGTGGACAGTGACCTGCGCTCTCACACAGGCTTCTTGGTGGCGGCAGCAGCAGCCCCAGCCTCCCACGGCCGTCACTGGGCTCCTCGCTTTCAGTCGTGCCTCGCGCCCGTCTGTGGAGCCCCTTTAAGCAGCGCTCTTAATCCCCTCTCCTCGCGCACCAGGAAACCAAGAAGGAAGAAAAAGTCTCTTGCCTCTTCGGCAGCTCCAGAGTTTTCCCGGACTCCTTCCCGGCTAGCTGTGGCACATTAGCCCCCTTCACGCTGAGTTCTCGCCGCCAGCCCCAGTCCTCTCTCTGCGCTCTGACCGAAGCCCGAGCCTCAGCTTCCAGTGTTGCGCGCCCCGGCGGGCGAGCAGAGAAGCCTCTCGGGCTGGTGAGTGCCGCTCGGCGCCGATCCTCTGTGTGGGGATCTCTCCGCTTTGCCCTACCCAGGTATGTGGGGAGTTTCTTGCCTTTTGGGAGGTCTGGGGTCTTCTGCCAGCGTTCAGTAGGTGTTCTGTAGGAGTTGTTCCACATGTAGCTGTATTTCTGGTGTATCCGTGGGGAGGAATGTGATCTCCGCGTCTTACTCTTCCACCATCTTCTATAGTATCTTTCCTCTCTCTTTCTTAATTGGAGAAATTGCATATCAGCCTATCACTACATGTGAGTTTCCAACACTGTGTTATGAATATGACCATAATACTGTATGCCATAAAAATTTTATGATTCATTCATTAGTATATAGCCTAGACTATCATAAAGCAATTATATTGCTTCTTCTGCATTATCAATGCATGAATACCTGTAAATAAATATGAATTTCTTTTTCAGATTATCTTTTTATTTTTGATATCTAGTGTCAGTAATATATATAAAATCTACAGTGTTTTTTTTTTATCATATAAGACACTATTGATGCAGGTACTGACAGACGATTCATCTTGTAAACAGATGACATAAAGTTACAATATCAGTAAATACAGTTCAGTACTACAAATGCATTTCATCTTCCTTATGATTTTCTTAATATTTTCTTTTCTCTAAATTACTTTATTATAAAAATAGAGTATATAATGCAAAATATGTGTTAATAGAGTGCTTATGTTATTGATAAGTTTTCTGGTAAACAGTAGGGTTTTAGTAGTTAAGTTTGGGGGGAGTCAAAAGTTACACATAGATTTTCAACCCGCTGTGCAGGGGTTCAGTGGTCCCTTACCCCTGCTTTGCCCAAGGGTCAACTGTACTTTAAACACACCTAACAGGAAAAGTGACCACAAATGCCCATTGAAACAAGGGAGAACTGAAGTTACAAAATATAAGATAATGTAATGTGTCAATCAAAGGTATATAAGTTAATTTTGAGATAAATTCTGATTAAATTATTGAATTACAGGATGAAGTATTGATGAGGAGGGGAAGTATAATATAAAAATGTATAAGAATGTTAACCACTTCACCACTCATACAAAGTAGCTTAAAATGTGAGTTTAAAAAATTAAAATTTTAACATCTTAATGATTTTTATCATTTCTTTTCTTCAAAGAGGAGTCCCTTAATCAATTATTAATTTGTGAATAAACATCTATATGACATTTGCCAATTTAATATCTAATACTTTTTCATTTTTTAAAAGGATGTAAGATAACATTTCTTATAAAATTATTTTCCTTCATAGGTATTGATCCATTATTCTTTTTATACATCTTTAAATAGCGAATTTTGAAATAATATTGTTAACAGGTTATTTCTTGGTGATGAGAGTTCTTTCTTTCATTCTTTCTTTTTTTTGGTGTGTGTGATTCATTGCTTCCCTCTTTGCAGTTTTCAGTATCGTAAGAATTTGTTTCAGGGAATGTATTAATTAATTAATTTTATTTTAAGGAAAACATTTATATAGTGTTTACTATGTTCCAAGGATCATTCTAAGTGCTTTACAAACATTAACTCAATTTTCATAACTACACTATAAATATTATTATTATATATCCATTTCTTACAAATGATATATATGACATGCAAATGAGGTACAGAGAGGTTAAGTATCTTGCTCAAGGTCACACATGTAGAAATTAGCAGAACCAGGATTTGAACCCAGGCACCTGGCTCCAAAGGCTATACCTCTACCTACTATACTGAGCTGACTCTAATAAATCATTTCAATAAAGTCTTTAGTTTTAAAAAGTGATGTAAAAGGCTACAATAGGGAAAGTCAGCATTTAAAAATTCTGATGAAAAGAATTATAGTATTAATCAGTCAACTGCAATGCCTTGTGACAATTTTTGTTTCCCTTGACAGTCTTTCTGAATAACTGTTACCTATAAATTCTCAAGACCTGCAAAGTTTAACCCCTGCCAAATGGTAATTCCTTGATAAAAATTTAAGATGCAGTTTGGGAAGTAATAAAGTCTAATAACCAGATGCATCCTAATGAAAGACAAGTAGTCCTATATTCTGGAGATGTCTATGTATACAAATCAATATGACTCAATTCTGATAAAATAACTGGTTTTTAAATGTATTTGAATTTAATTTTTTGCATGGTATAATGTAATGACTGAATAGTTGTATTATTCCATTGGTTGTTTTAATGTAGATACAACTGATACAGGAGGGAAGAAAGCTGCTTCGACACTTCATCAATCATTACTATTTATTGAGTTTTCACTAAATGCAGAGTACTGTACTGCACTAATTTCACTCACAGTTTCAGATCCTGAAACAAGAATATGCTCCTCAGAATAGCAATGAAGATAATGACTTTATTGAAAATTATTATATGAATGGTAGAAAACCTTTATCTTTTGAAATATTTTATTTTGTTTTAAAAAGACTTCTTTATGTTTTTGTGTTAAATTAAAGCATATTGTCAAAATTGATATTTCCTGATTCTTGTGTTTCTCAATTAGCTAATAATTAATTAGTGACTCCTATTAGCTTTCAGTTGGCAAATAATGTATAACTTACTCTGTGGAGTGTTAAAAGTGCTAGAAAGTTATTTTATTTAATCATATAAAATATATTACCCCTAAATGAAGTTCTTTACATGTCAGTTTTGACACTGGAACTATGCCTAACAATATTTGAGAGCTTTTGAGCTTTGTTTTAATTTGGAAATCTCATAAGTTAATCACAATATGCTTTTGAAATTTGAAAACAGCAATGAATAGAAACATAAGAATACTCGTCTAAATCAACATCATCCTGTATGTAAATTGGAAATGTAATTTCTCACTCAGTTAGAATGGACAGGTATGCTACTGGTATCCACGAGATGAAAACACAGTAGGAATTTTAAACATTTATGTATGGTTCCTGTAGAGATCAGTAGCAGTTGTCTTTGCCAGGTTTAATATTAACAAAACAAAACAAAACAAAACAAACAAGGGACTTCCATGATGGTCCAGTGGTAAAGAATCTGCCTTCCAATTCAGGGCACACAGGTTTGATCCCTGGTCGGGGAACTAAGACCTCACATGCCATGGGGCAACTAAGCCCACATGGCACAACTACTGAGCTCACATGCCTCAACTAGAGAGACCACATGCCACAAACTACAGAGTCCACGTGTCTGGAGCCCATGTGTCACAACTAAGGAAGAGAAAACCTGCATGATGCAACTACAGAGAAGCCTGTGTGCCACAATGAAAGATCCTGCATGTTCCAATGAAGATCCTGTGTGCCACAACTAAGACCTGATGTAGCCAAAATAAATAAATAAATAAATAAATAAATAAATATTAAAAAGTTAAAACAAGAAAACGAAAACAAACAGCAAAAAAAAAGAAAATGTAGCTTAATACTGATGAGTCACCTAGTTTAAATGTCTGATGGTCAAAGCAGCCCTAATATACTCTGAATCCAGAAGATCCAGTCAAATATATCCAAAACAAAAACTTTAAAAAACAGCAGAGTTAAAATGGAAACCATTGCTATGAAAATTTTAAATGAGAGGGTAGAACAAAGAATCGAGAATATTGAATGAGGATAAGCGTGAACTGTGTACAGGTTAGGATTAATCAAAAGAGGTCTGGATAAATTATATAACTACGTTGAAACATTAGTTATCCAAGGCTTGGTTTAAGGATTATTCATTATGGAATGCATGAGTTTTTCAGGACTTCACAGATGTAGGGTTGATATTCACATCTAAACCTGCCTTCCACAGCTTCTTTGTCCTGAGCTCCACTCAAATCACACAAACGTACAACTTGTATGCAAGCACTCTATGGAATTACTTGCATTTGACTAAAGAACCTAGTTGTTTCATGCCTTAGTGCATGTTCTGTCTTCCCAGTTAAAATTCTCTAGCTCATCTGTCTGGAAAATTGCTGGTCATTTTTTAAACTGTGTAAGTGCTGCTCTGTAAAGTCTCCGAAAACTCCCTACTCCTTAATTTGAGAGGGTCCTTTCCTCCATTATACACCCACTGGAATGTGCATATATGTTTTTATTATATATACTATAGCATGTTTACAATTATCTATATTCTGCCTCCCCTACCATGCTCTGAACTCTTAGATGGTATATATCTACATAATTTACCTTCGCATTCCAGTTACCTGTGACATTCGTTGGCACATAAGAGTCACTCAATATATGAGAGAAAAATGATTAGTAAATTTAGTAAAATCTCTGGTGAATCTATATTGAAAATTAAATAAAAGGGAAAGTTTGCTTGTTCACCATCAATGGCCTGAAACAATCTCTTTTATATATCTTGATAAATAACTGATTACATATTTTAATAGTATAGATACAAATAGTAGAGTGAAGTAAGAAAAAAAAATCTTATCTTACCATATGGTGTAGAGTTCCGCATAAATAGTTCAGCTTGTTTGCAGTGCTCAGGCCTAGGACCTTGGCAGACGTTGCATTGGGACACCAGGATTCCCGGCCAAAAGGCGTTGTCCTGGTGCCAGGCCTTTCAGGTTCCTGAAAGGCTATAATTTTAGGCCTGCACATGCATAGTTCACTTCACAGGTCTGGCTACTTGAGGTCCGCTCCGTGAGCAGCCTTTGTGCCAGAGTTTCCTCTGCACCTGGCCGGGTCACTGGCCCTAGATGTCACTTCCGAGTGACTCAGATTGGGGGTGTGGGGGCGGTGGGCTGTGAAGACTACACCAAGCACTTGGGATTGCGAGCTCGGTGGTGTGACCCAAATACCCTAAGGCTGAGGAAGGAAGGAAGGGCCTTTAGCACAGGGGCACCCTGGTGTTTCTCATCCCAGGACTTCGCTGCCGCGCGTTAAATCTCACCAGATCCTATGATTTCAGGCTTCCTCTGGAAAGGGATTGCAGCTGCAGCGCCTCCAGCCTTGTTCCACCAGTCTCTGAGCCGCTCTTGACACTGAGCATCCCAGCTCATCCTCTCCCTGCCCCTCCATCAGGACCCCACACTTACAGCCCCCAAACAGTGGAAATCACGTAGCACACCCTGACAGCTCGAACTGCACCCTGTTTGCCTTCATAGGAAACTCCACACTCTACTCACCGCAACCAAGCCAGACCTCAACCCCCAGACCTTCCACATGGTCTCCAAAACTTAGAATATTTCCTGGTGCGGGGGCCGGGGGGTTGGATTGGATAAAAGAGTCACTCCCCCAATACAGGGTACTGATATGTGAGCTGTGGAAGAAACAGAGTGAGGCCCTGAGGCTGCTTTTCATGGCAAGTGTTCCAGGAACAAGCAGAGATTGTCTCCTGGGATGAATTTTAGACCTTGCAGCTGCTGGGCGGAGCAGTTGGCCCTGAGGATGTTCATGAGTGCCTGGGGGTGTTTGGGGCTTTTTTAAATTTTCTTTTCTTTTTCATTGTTCTTTGTGTGAATGAAGAAAAAAAGGATGACAGAATACATCCTTCAATGGCTTCCTGAGAAACCATCTATGGAGGCTAAATGTTTGGAAGCTTTGCTTCCCTGAAAAATGCCATTAGTTTTTCTTCACTCACATTTAATTAATAGTTTTGATAGGGGACTATATATAATATCCTGTGATAAACCATGTTGGAAAAGAATATGAGAAAAGAATGTGTATATGCATAACTGAGTCACTTTGCTGTACAGCAGTTAATTAACACAACATTGTACTGGATTGGCCAAAAAGTGCCTTTGGTTTTTAAGTAAAAGTAAAAGACACATTTTTCATTTTCACCAAGAACTTTATTGAACAATGTATTCACCCTTTTGTTCCACTACCTTCTGCTATTTGTCAGGCAACTTCATAATTCCATCTTCCCAAAACTTTCTATCTTTTTGAACAATCTGTTCCTAGTGCCTTTTACAGTCTTCCAGGGAAATGAAAATTTTTCCATTAAGAGAATTTTGTAAAGACTTAAATAAATGGAAATCCAAAGGTGCAATGTCTGGTGAATATGGCGGATGAATCAGAATTTCCCAGCCAAGCTTTAACAGCTTTTGCCTGTCATCAAAGAAACATGTGGTCTATTGTTATCCTGATGGAAGATTATACATTTTCTGTTGAATAATTCTGGACGTTTTTCATCGAGTGCTGCTTCCAGCTGGTCTAATTGGGAGCAGTCTTTGTTGGAATTAATTATTTGGTTTTCCGGAAGGAGCTCATATTAGAGGACTCCCTTCCAATCCCATCATATACACAACATCACCTTCTTTGGATAAAGACTGGCCTTTGGTGTGGTTGGTGGTGGTTCATTTCACTTTCTCCATTCCACATTATTGTACAGTATCCACTTTTCATCGCCCATCACAATTTGTTTTAAAACTGGAACATTTTCATTACATTTAAGTTGAGAATCGCATGTGGAAATACAGTCAAGAAGGTTTCTTTTTGCTTAACTTATATGGAACCCAAACATCAAAGCGATGAACATAACTGAGCTGGTACAAATAATTTTCAATGCTTGATTTGGATACTTTGAGTTTGTCGGCTATTTCCCATATGGTATAACGTTCACTGTTCTCAATTAATGTCTCAATTTGATTGCTATCAACTTCAACTGGTCTACCCGACTGTGGAGCATCATCCAGTGAGAAATCTCCAGTATGGAACTTTGCAAACCACTTTTGACACATCGATCAGTCACAGCACCTTCTCCATACACTGCACAAATCTTTTCTTACATTTCGGTTGCATTTTTACCTTTCTTGAAATAATAAAGCTTAATATGCCAAAAATGTTGCTTGTTTTCTTCCATCTTCAATATGAAAATGGCTACATAAAAATTCACAAATTTTGATGTCTTTTTTTAAATGCACTCTGATATGACAGCTGTCACATACAATTTAACAAAATTGTTTCAAATGAATTTAAAGACAACTAAATGTACTAGAGCCATCTTATGGAAAAAACAAAAAGAACATTTTGGTCAACCCAATAATTCAACTATACTTCAATAAAAAATAAATTTTAAAAAGACATAAAAGGGCTTCCCTGGTGGCACAGTGGTTGAGAGTCCGCCTGCCGATGCAGGGGACGCGGGTTCATGCCCCAGTCTGGGAGGATCCCACATACTGCGGAGTGGCTGGGCCCGTGAGCCATGGCTGCTGGGCCTGTGCATCCAGAGCCTATGCTCCATAGCGGGAGAGACCACAAAAGTTAGAGGCCTGCATACCGAAAAAAAAAAAAAAAAAAAAAAAAAAAAAAAAAAAAGACATTAAAAAAGTAAAAATAAAATATACACATAAAAAAAGTTTTCAGTGAATAAAATACTATTTTGGAAGTAGTTTTCCTTCAGAAATTTGAAGCTAGTTCTTCTTTAAGTTCCAGTGTATAGTTGACCTCTGAATCTGTTCTGATTCTTGATCTTTTGCATGTGGCCTTCTTGTTCCCTCTGGAAAATTTTGGGAATATTTCTTTTTTCTACAGTGGTCTGAAATTTCTCTGTGATATGCTTTGGTGATACCTGTATGCATTGTGCTGTGTCCTCAATAGGCCCTTTTAATCTATAACTATGGGAATTTTTCTTGAATTATTTCTTTGATGAGTTTCTCTCTGTATTTTCTGTTTTCTCCTCTTGGAGTGCCTATCACTCAGATGTTTTACCTCTTAGAATTAACTTCTAATTTTGTTAGATCTCCTTGATCTTTTGCATCGTCTTATATATTTTTTCTATTCTCTGGAAAAATTTCTCAACCTTCCTCATAAACTTTACTTGAGTTCTTTATTTCTCTTAAATTATGTACATATTTTTTTAACTTTAAAAGTTTATTTTTGGTCTCTGATATTTCTTTTGTTGTTTTTAGTAGCATCCTGTTCTTATTTTAGAGTTAAATATATTTTGTTTCTCTGATGAATCAATGATGGTTCCTCTGCTTTTCATATTAAGGTATTTCTGCTTTCTTGCTGTATACTCTAATTTAAGTAGTTTAACCCTGTGTACAAGTTTAGGGCTTTCGAATTATGGGCTCCACTGCAAGTTTATAGTGCTGTGCCAACTATTTGGAGACTCCAGTATCTTTAAATCTTTCCTCTTAGGCTGGTTGGATTGATGAGGGAAGGATGTTATAAACTCTTGCCTAGAGGGTGTCAAACACATCTATAAGTATTTTAGAAGCTACAAGGGGTAAGAGTGCTAGGGTTTTTAACAATGACTTTGCAAATTTCTACAGAATTATTTTTTTATATTGTACCTTTGCCCTACAATATGACTCAACATTTCCTGATGTCAAAGTCCTACTGTATTATACTCTCCAGGAAAAGGAGATTTTAAAAAGCAAATAAAACCAACCAACATACAAACAAAACAACTTTGTATCATCTGCTCAATACAAGAAAGGAAGTTATCCAGTCTACTGAGAGAGGAAGTGATCTGGGTGTCCAACTCCTTCTTGAAGAGTGTTCATTAACAGCCACACAATAATCCTGCTTCCAGAGTTATCTGGTTCCACCAGTTAGTGATCCTTTGGGAATTTCTGCAATGCAAGTTAGGTTATATCTCCATTTCCTCGATGGGATTCAACTTTCTCTGGTCTGCAATACCAATGACCATTCTTTCTTTAGCTTTCTAGCTACAAAATATTGCTATTTTTCTTCTAAAGATTACAGTATGAACATAGAGGAAAGAGCAGCTTTATAGTGTAGAAACCTGACAAAAAATGTTTATCCAAGTGACAGAAGTCAACATCAATAGTTTTAAAGTCATGTTGATAGTATACATATTGTTATGATATGATGAAAATGACTATTGACCTCTGTGGTATTCCTCCCCAAAACACAAAACCCCAACCCCAGTCTGGTCAGAAAACAACACCAGACAAATATCAATTGCTTTCACAAAATACCTGACTAGTACTCTTCAAAATTGTCTAAGTCATTAAAAACAAGGAAAGTTTGAGAAAGTGTCACAGTCAGGAGGAGCCTAAGGAGATATGATTACTAAATGTAATGTGGTGTTCTGGATGAGATCCTGGACTAGAAAAGAGATAAGGTAAAAACTAAAGAAATCTAAATTAAGCATGGACTTTAGTTAATGAGTTAATATTAATATTTGATCATCAATTGTAACAATGTGCCATACTAATGTAAGATGTTAATAATAGGGGAAGCTGGGTATGGGGCATACATCAACCTCTGTACTATCCTTGTAAATTTCTGGTAAATCTAATACTGTTCTAATAAAGTTTATTTTAAAATTCCAGTATCATTTCTTCTTTGTTCTCTCTTTACTTATGAGTTTATATAATAAAATATTTTGCATTACTGTCATTTATTGTAACTTTGAAAGGGCTGAACACAGTGTTCAGTCCACTGTTCTTACCTAGAAGCATCTAACATTCAATTTTAATTCATCTGCTCTATGAATCTGTGATGACCCCATGACTATCACTGGATCTCCTTAAATGCAAGCACAACATCCTTATGTGAATGATAATGGGGAGAGGGAGTGAATCAGAGTAATGAAAAGAGTAATAGTCCATGGATAGGCCACACCAAGGGCATGGTAAACCTAGAGTAGTATGTTATAAATTAAGTAATGAGAATTCTGCAGAAACTGGAAATCTGATCAGAAGTTCCTAGGTGGACCAGAAATACCCAGAAAATTGTAAAAAGAGAGAAAGAATCTTGGGGAATGGTACTAAATCTTGAATGGGCATTTAATATAATTTCAATAGGATTTCAGGGTCAAGGTGACCTTGCTTAGTTGAGTGTGCTGAAGTCTGTCATCCTTAACTCTTGTAATACTCAGTTATTGTAATAAACATTTTTTTGCAGTCACAACTTTGTCTTCTATTTCTTTTACATGTTCTCTACTGTGCTTGGCACTGAGTTTACAACAAAATGGATTTATTAAAAATCCTGACTGAGCGATAAATGAAGAATGCTCCTAAAATTAAGAATGCACTTCATACTTGTTCTGCCCTAGGACATAGTTAAATATCCTGACTTCCCAATTTTTGCTAATAGCACTTCCATCCAGTGAAAGGACAGATGCATCAATGACTTTTGAAAGTATTTCTTTAGTGGCAATTAAAAGCTGATTGTCTTACTGAAATCCAATTGAAAATTATTTCTACATAAGCTGTGCTAAATAATGCCCTTTGAGTGACTTGGTAGATAAGCCTAAAATAGCCATCAGGACTACAATCCAATAGCAGTTTCAGATATCTTCCATCTTAAACAAATTCCAATGTTCTGTTATGACACTGACCAGAATTCCAAATGGCTAAAACAGTTGGTACTACTTCACTATAAAAATAACAAGGGTTCTTAAAGATACAGTCTATATTTAAATTTTTATTATTGCATACTTCTGTTCCAGATTCAACTTTGCAGTTTTATGATGCATTTGGCTGTGTCACACCCTTTGATTACCACCATGATTCCTATCTCACATGTCCCTTTACTCTAGAAATTAGTTCTCTCCTTTCTTCGGTACATATATATCACATATAAAGATACTTTGTTTCCCATTGATCAATCCATCATTTTACGTGAACCAAGCCATTTTCTTTCTTTATATTCAAGTTTAAACTCCTACTTTTTCCATTTGAGGGATTTATCTAAATTAGTTGTCTCAGTAGAGGTTAAGATTTTGACTGATGAACAAATAAACTTTCAGAGTTTACAACAAAAGTCTTACAGAATATGTTTTGCTACTCATATGATTATATTTGAAAGTAAGATAAAAGAAGTAAGGCACTTTCCTTCAACATGTGATCTATTTAATACCTGGCAAGTTATAAATGTATACAAGAATCTTTATAACTCACAACACTGTGTGTTGGTACTGAGTTCAAACTCACTGTGTGTATGCTGTGCCTAGGCCATAGTTAAAATTCCTAATTCCCTGTTTTTCTCTAAGGAAAGACATACCTTAATATGCAATAATTCAGGAAAATTCCTAGATCTGGAAAAAAATATTGCCATATATATGTGGCCATTTGATCCTGGCTGAGTCACTTTATGAAAGAAGAACTTTTAAAATAACTTTTAAGACATTAAAAAATTATTAAGTGGGATGGAATTCTCTCTGATCATATTTCATTTATGCCACTTACTACACTATCCCCAGAATCTTTAATCCCAAATCTCACCAGCTTTTGAATTCCTGAAATCAGCTGCTACCAAGAGTTCAACCAGATGCTGATCTCTAACAAATCGGTTCTCAAAGGAGTGGTAGGTAGGAAATTGCACTTTATTTTAACTTTAGTTCTAGTCTCATCTTTAGGGATTTTTAGGAGTTGAGTCATTATTTCCCCTTACCTGTACTCTGAGACACATCTGTTACTCATCAGCTAGAATTGTTCCCATTGAACCTGAGGGTTCAGAACTGCCCATGAAGAAGAAAGAGGTCATTCTCAGTGAATGCAAAGACTAAAAAGTGGCAGAATTTTAACTAGAAACAAAAATTATTGGCCAAGATCTCATTCAGAGACAGCTCATAGGAGTATGTTCCTAAATCCAACATGCATTTTACATCACCTTTATTCAAAATAAGTAAGTCCTATAACTTTGAAAGTATCTGACATGACAGACTGTGAGAAGTTCTGTAAATGTGTGAGGCTGTAAGAAGTTCTGTAAATGTGTCAGAGGTCCTGACAAAGACAAAATGTGTTACTGGCAGCAATTATTTAGAGTGTGAGTATGTAGGGTTAAAAAAAGAAACACCTGAATATGATGGCAGTGTTAGGTAGCTCAAGAAGGGGATGAGTCAAGTCTTAAATGGGCTCACTGTTGACTCTATAACATGGGCTTTCCATATACAATGACATTTTACACTCAGCCATTCCAAGAGATAAACAAACACCACTGTAGCCAGTTTGTAGATGTGGAAGCTGTTTTGGAGAAGCTAAATAACTAGCAGTTTCTGAATCAGTATTGTTGATTCTCATTATTCATAGTAGTTATGTTCTATAAAGTTATTGTGACCACTGAATTAACAAATATGGAACCCTTATGGGAAATACAGGGTTATACTCCTACAAGTCTCTGGTCACAACATTTTTGTAAACTGATCTATATATAACACAGCTTTATGTGTATTTTTGTTTAAAGACACCTTATTTAATATATATTATTGACTCATTAACATTGAATTCATGACCAATAGTACAAGAACTCATGCCTGAACAAAGCTTATCTGACACATTTGTTTTCTCTGTAAGGTACACCACAGCCTTCTTGCACTTAGAAACACTAGGCAGCACTTCAGCACTACCAAAAAGTGAGGCAACCAGCAAAAACACAAAATGAGAAAAACATGACACTAAATAGACCACAAAATGGACACTGGATTACAGTATGAGATGAAGCAAGAAAGTGGTGTCACCTTGTTCAGCCTCAGCTGGGAACATGCTCTTCAGACCACTCAATTTTTTCACCACCCTGCACGTGTCTACAAATGACTGCAAAAGTGCTTTGAGTATTGATTTTAAGATTACAAATAAATTTTAGTAAGTGGTATATTCACAAATAATGAAGTTGACTGTATTTAATTTTAGATATGTTGAAATCCAATGTACATTTGTTTTTGTTTTTTTTGTCCCCCACTTATTTTTCCCTTGGTTATAAAAGTAATGCACTCTCATGTAGAAAAATAAAGCCATACAAAAAATATTGTCAAAAGATTTTTTTCCATCACCAGAAATCAGTGATGTCTTTCTGTATATATGTATATAGTTAAATATATACATAATGCCTATAAAAACAATTCTGTAAAAGAATAATCATAGAAGTCTTTCCATTAAGTATTGAGTATAGCTAGCTATCATCATTTAATCTCCTACTGATGGACATATAGATTACTTGTAAATATCTATTCTGAACACTGTTCAAAAATCTCAACATTTATCTGTATATGTTTATTTTTGCAATAAATTCTAAAAAGTACAACATATATTTAATTGCCTATTATATTGCACTTGAGAAATGTTTTCCCAATTTTAAGCCATGTTATATCTATTTTCCCATGTGCTACAGTGTCAACTTCCCTATTTAAGATGAGGCTGGGACTTCATATCTAAGTGGACATCATACTCTGTAGCCATGGGAAAAGAGATAATTACAAGACATGATTCACACAACCAAATGTCTGTAGGTGACACAGTACTAAAAAAGTAAGCACTGGAAGAATTGCAAGAGTATACAAGTTAAAGAGCCAATATTGATGGATTCTGGGAAAGTGTCAGTGGTGGCAGCATAAATTTTGAATTTCTCCAAAATTAGAGAAGCTAGGTAGCAAAATCGAAATTCCATGGAGAGCATAAACAACAAAACTAGGGGAAAGGGTATTTAAATCCAAGCAGATTCTCAGCTACAGGACCTGCAATTTATTAGCATCTGTATGGGCAAAAACAGGAAACCAACCAAGCAGCTTGATGAACCTGAAATGGAAGAATCCCAAAATAGCAACATGTAGTCTTTGGAATGCATCCCTGGTCAGTTTGAAAAATACAACTGAAATGGGAAGAACTTACCCTGCTCCAACAGCAGGTGAGTACAAGGGCCCCACAGTAAAACCCTGTGATGGAAAGAAGTCTACTAGCCTTTATGAAACTTAAAAACTGACTTTGTTGCCTCCATCCCAGAATAGGACCTAACACTGAGGAAAACTTACTGAGAGTGGATTCAAAATTTAACAAGTTAGGGGTGATGGAGATAGTAGAAGGAGAATGTGCAGAGAAAAAGAGGGAAATGGAAGTGAAACAGAGCTCACATTCTCACAAACTCTTTATATTCTGAACAAGAGAGGAGAGAGAGAGAGAGAGAGAGAGAGAGAGAGAGAGAGAGAATGTGTTCTGTTATATCCTTTACAAAGGACTGTACCATGAACACGTAACCTGCAAACTCCAGAGGCTGTGGAAAACTGTACAGGTATAACATACTGGTAGGTAAAGAACTAGATGAAGATTTAAAGGACACATTTGTTTGAAAATTGAAAATGGCAAGGTTAAAGTATGGTGTCTAGGAATGTATGCCTGGGTTAAAATACACACACGTGTGCGCACACACACACACACACAAAAGAAAGTCATTACTCTAAAAGTCAGGATACTGTTTATGTACGGGGAGGAAAAAAGGTAAAATCTAGGATGGGTCACAGGAAAGGAGCTTCTAGAGTGACTGGCAAAATAATATTTCTTGACTTCTTAGTTTCACCATACATTTGATTTGTGTGGTATTCTGTGTTTTTGTTTTATCTTACAATAAATGGTTTTAAAAAGTGGCTAATTCTTCCAAGTATATGACTAAATTCCCAAAAGATCTGGACAAGAATATGAAGAAATATGAATATCAAACTAATATTTGTTGCAATTACTTTTAATACAAAATGCAATCATCGAATTAAACCATTTAATCTTACAATATGCCAAAACAATTAACTAAATTGTAAAAACTTCCACCAAAGATGACTTTTTTTATACAATCTTGCCAAATAGTGATCTAACTAAATTTCATTACATTAACTATTTTTGCTGAATTGAATGAATTAATTATTGTGTGACATATTTAAGACAAAGACCCAAGAGCTTGAATAAATTGCCTTTGATAACATTATCTACACTCTGTTTTTTGAAATGAACAACACACAGATATGACAGGAATTAACAACATAGTACATATAAAACTTGATAACATGCAAAAAGCCCCTACTATAATAATAGTTCTCACATTCTCACAAAGATCATCCAATAAATGTCTTAATCTACACTTCTTCAATCAGGTTTATCCAAAATAGATCAGGCTGATATGGTTGCTATCCCTGAAGTCTGTAGAGAATATTTCCATCTGCATGGTGAGTTATTAGGGGTAACTTATGGGTCAAGTCAAAGAGGAATTAATGTGTTTGCTTCCCTTTCATTACTCCACCCCTCTCCATCTTCATTCCCACCTGCAATGGTCCCAGCAGCAGGCAGTTAACGCAAGTAGGAATCTAAAGTTGTGTTTTGTAGGATCGAGGAAGGGCAGGGGGGCAATCAAATAAAATAATCAGAACAGCCAGGTCACTGTGAGAGCACTGAGATTGTTAGCCTCAGGAAAAGCCTGACTACAGCCCCAGGTAACAGCTGTGGTCCCTCATTAGGGATCTACTGAAGTTCTGAAGGAAATAAGGAAAGATATTAGCAAGGAGAGTCCTACTTGAGGACAAATTAACTTGTGGAATCTTGCAAGTTTTCCCAATGGTCTCAGCCTGCAAAGCAGTATGAAGCAATTTACGAAATTCTGAGCTCTCCAGAATTTAGGACTTTATTTCATTATGGAGATTTTATCTTATTTAGTCTACATTTTTTTCTAAATTTCTATTCATTATATCCTGCTATGGTCCCCATTCTTCAATACCATAAATTAATTCTTTCCTTGTAGCTTTGACTTTTAAATAGATTGCCATCACTTGCCACATGCTGATTACTTAGCTCTGCTTCTTCTAAGTTGCTCTCATTATTGCCTTAATCATGGCAGTCATGCTTCTGTGAATCACCTTCTTACCATGTCACCACTGGTAGTAAAGTGCTGGATCTCAGGGATAATTATTGTTTTGCATTTATATTATTATTACTTTGCATTTATATAGCCTATTTCTTCATCTGATACTTTATTCACAACAAGCCTTTTTCTGGTGATTCTTGTTAAGCATACTAAAAAAATTAAAGCATTACATAAGGAAATGCAAGAGAAGATTTCATGCATCATTTTACTTTATGCCTTAATTTTCAGATGTGAAAACTCAGCCCAAAAAAGTTTGACTGAATTTCCCCAAGGCACTTATATGTAGCTGAGCTAAAATTAAAGAACAGTTTTCTTGACTTGGGCAGCACAAATCAATTTTGAAGTAAGACAAGATATAAATGCATTAATAAATAAATGAATCAATTAATTAACAAACTAATAAATTATGACTCATAACCAAGAGTAAAAGCTGTACAGTTGTAAGTACTGCTTGCTGAATAAGACTTACTTAATAAAACAACATCCACTGAGGTCAGATATTACCTGAATTTGTTCACTCTGGGTGCGAGAGGCTTGACGGATGAGTTCTCCCAGATAGAGCGTCGTACCCATAACATGTCTGGGGGGGCGGGGGTGAGGAGCAGTATGGAGGATCGTTCACTTTAAGGATAGCCAGAGTAAGTTCCTTTTGTTGTCCCACACTCTATTCTGCATTCATCTCTTTAGGGTTGCCTTCCTACTAAAGAGCTCTTAATACTTGGCTAGTCTCGGTTTGCTCCAGTTTTCAAATTTTAGATTGTAAATGACTTTTTTTATGTCTTCAATATGTTATTCAAAAGTGTTTGCTACCTGCTTTGCTTGTTGACTTTGTGAGGGATTTTCTTTCCTTCTCTGTGCAATTTTCTGCCACATTTTCCTAGCAGGCAGGCTTTTACTTAAAAATAAAAATTACTGTAAGGGCAAATTTCTCATCGAGGCTCAAGTTGCAAACAATTCCTCACTGGGCAAAAATATGATGTCATGGTCCTTCTAAGTGTAACACTTTGAAATTTTACTTGGTTGCAACAGTTAAAGGAGAATGTCTGATTAAATACTTCATTTCCTTATGTAGCAAGCAAAAGAAGAATATTATAAATGTTGCTTTTTAAATTTGGAAATTAGAGAAAACATGTTTGATCTACTCAAAAGTAAAATAGTTACATTTCACAAATTACATAATCATGGAAAAAATACCTGATCCATCTGTTGTATCATTTTGGGGTGCTGAAAGCTAAGAAAGTTATTAACTAGGTAATTAGAATTGGTATTTACTAGATATCTATTGTGCAGTTAACTCTTTGGCAAGTTCTGTGAATCTGCAAAAGAGTAACAGGATATAATTTATGACCTACAGGTGTTTACAATCTAATTGGGAAATAAAACTAACACACTTGAAACAATTAAAGAGGAACTAAAGAGTAAGATGGTAAATTCAATCAAACTTCATGGATTGGAATATTCCAAAGTGGGAGAAATTTGTGGAGCAGGTGAGAGTTGAGCTGTGTCCCTGACATATGGATGGGAGTTAGATAATCAGGTAGAATGAAGTAGGCATGCCAGAAGAGAAAGATTCTACAGGAAAAAAATAATCAAAAGAAGGGTAAATAAGCATATTGTCTGTTGGAAATAGTGAGATTCCCCACTCAACTGAAGCTACATTCCACAGAATAATAAAGAATTATTAATGCCCTTGAAAACATGCCCATGAATTCCAGGCACCTTTGTATCCTGGGCACCAGGCTGCTCAATAAATACTCATTGAGTTAATATTGTCTTCCTCATTCATTTTACAAAAATGAAACTGAGGGTCAGGGAGGTCAAGATATTTGAACAAGATGTCACTGGTAATGAATTGCACACACTCGCCACTACCTCTCAACTCCATTACAGAAAGTTCCAGATGGTGGAAGTCATTTTTAAATTCACCCACCCCAAATCCACCAGATGCTTGTAAAGTTTCTGTTGAAGGCAATATATAGGCAGAAAAAGTTAAATATCTTTACAAGCCCTTGTTCAAAGGGAAGTGATCCTCTTCAAATGAGAAGATGTGACTCTGACTTAATTTTCCTCATGATCTACAGTACAAAGAGGCTGAGACTCTTAGACTGAGGGTTCAAGCTTCACTATCAGCCTTTCTCCCAAGGAAAAATGATAAAACTCCTCAGCTAAACTCTTGTATGCTAAGTGATGGGATGGCAGGATAAAAGCCATCCAGACAGAGTTTGGAGGGCAAAGTCATTCATTGTAAAATTTTATTTATATGCCTTCTCAAGGAAATCTAGGTGTATCAATGCAAAGTGGAAAATGCCCTTCAATCATCAGCTAATTGCTCCATAACCCTCCAGACATCCAGCTTTTCCAAAACATAACAGAATGTGACAAAAGTAATAGTTTCCAGATTCCTTGACATTTTCACTATGAGTATCAGGATGATGAACTAAATTTCTCACTTTATAGCCAAAATTGTTTTCATAATGTAGGAAGTGTCCATTTCTCTCAAGGTAAATATCATGTTCCTATTTCTATTTCAAATCAATAGCTTCTTTAAGTTAAACTATATCTTTGTTACATTACCATTCTTTGTTTGTGGCTTTCCCTATTTCAGCCTTACTAAAATTAATGAATTAATACTGAAACTAATGAACCTATAACACACTGAAACTTGACAACATCCAGAGTCTATCCCCTGCTAAATCGTCCTTTCTGTGTTTAGTTTTGTCCCTGTCATTTTGATTTTGCTGTATCTACAGTGCTAATACCAGAAGGCACTCAAAACTATTTGTTGAATGAATAATTGAGTGCTATGTTCCTAAAAGTAAAGAACAAGGAATGCCTGGAAGAGGATAGAAGCTGTAATTGCAAAGAAAAAAAAAACAGTGAAATAGTTCATGCAATCAGTCACAAAAGAATTCATTTCTTACATACATTAAACACTTTCATGTCTACTGTTTCTTATAGACCTTCCAATATCCCTATCATCAAGGGAAAGCAGGTATTTCATTGGCCCAAAGGAGTTTATTGACTTATCTAAGGTCACATATTCAGTGAACAGAAATGTTCAGACTCCTAAATCCGAGTTCATTGTTCCCCCTATTATAACATGCTATGCTCTGAATTGTTTCGGGCTTCACAGACTGTAATAATTTGTCCAATAGTTCAGGATTTTGTCTTTAGTAGAATTAATTGATATGAAAGCTAGTAGCTTCTGGATTTTGAGCAGTTAACTGGTAACCTGCTTGGGGAGAGAGTCACTGGAGTTCTGAACACTTTTTTTAATAAAAAGTGCAAACAAGATTTAGCAAGAAGGACCATGAGTCAAAAAAATTAGTAAAATAGTTCCATAGCTATTTTGTTTATTTATTTTCCCCTACAAGAAATGTCAGCCTTTGTTTATTTAAAGATGTGTGACTTTCCAGTTATTAATAACATTTTTAGTCAGACCACATGATGCAGGCAGGCAATGTTAGATAAAACATCTGCAGAGCAGACTTGCCTTACATGACTGATGTTGTTCCACAGAGATATAAGCAATATACCTGCTGGAAACTCAAATAGCAGCATAAATAAGATATATCCATGGAAGGTTTTGAAAACCTCAAAATAATTCTCCTGTATTTTTATTTTCCCTAAGCTTATAATCAAGGCATCGTACTTGTCTTGCTATTACAGAGATGTACATCCTCTACCAAAGCGGTTTGTATGGAGACAGATGCTCTGCAGTGAGCAAATATCAAGGAAATAATGAATTGGAAGTGACAAGTGCCTTCAGCCAAGAAGTCCAAAGGGAATTGTCATCTTGAAATCATACAGAGCAGAAGGATCCAAAGAAAAAATGAAATGGCAAAAGTGCCAGTGTTAATCCAGAAATTAAACTCAGGGGTTGTGTTAGGCCAAGCTAATTGAACCAACAATGGTCTTTCTTTCATTTTGAATTAAATTGTGTTCAAAAATAGAGGGCACGCCAAAATATCTTCAACTAGATTGGGGAAACAGGACAACACAATCAGTAGCATAATCAAGAAATATTTGTTAGAGTGATGTGTATTTATTGGGCAAGATAAATAAATGTCTCCATCCCTTAAGAGTTTACAAATTAGGACTGATAGCACTGATCTGGGAAAAAGAAACCATCAAAAACAAAATATTGATTAAGTGACATTAGGCTAGGAGCAGTTTAAACATTCTGTGTGTAAGTGTGGTTATTCTAAGAAATATAATAATAGCAATATTAGAAATAACAATGATCGCTATCATACTTGCCACCATTTCTTGAGCTACTGGCTAATGCCAAATAATATGCCAAATGTTTTACATGCATTTTCTTTTCCAATCTAAAATGTTACTATTGTCTCCATTTTACTGTTGGAGAACTTGAGGCTTGGAGATAATAACCTGCCCCAGTTTCATAGCTAGTAATAGGTGGGTGGATTAAAAGAATCTTACTCCAAAGTTTGTGGGCTCTTCTTCTGTACTACTGTGTCCTAAATTAGCCACATGTAGACTGAATTAAAAGAACCACATTACTAATCCTAGATGTAACTAGATAGTGAAGAAAAGATAATGATTATATCACAAAAAACAAAAGAACAACCAGGACATTTATTAATAAAAACACTATTTATGATTGCATAGGGAAGGGATAGCTAGCATACACATTTAACCCCAATTGTAAGTGCTATTGTTTGAAAGAATTGAATGTGAATAAGTTGCAGTTTCAAGAAATGTAAAATTAAAAATTCGACTCTATTCTCTCTTAATGCCAGGTGCCAATGACTACAATGAATAAAATAAGTCTTATTACAGTCAGCCAGTGTTTAATAACTAAAAAGGGATGTTAAGATAATCTTAATTACTAAATTTCTTATTAACGTCTATTTATAAAACTTTATAGTCTTAGGCAATGACAGAAACACTAAATCTAAGTTAAAGGCAGGCATAATTTGTTCAGACTTCCTTAAATGATAATGCACGTGAGGTACACCCTTAATTAGAACAGTCAAGAGACATTTAAATAAATACAAAAACATAGTGATAATGCTCATAGAACCATAAGTGGGAAAAGAGATAGTAGTTCATCAGTCAAACTTCCAAAATAAACTCCATTAGTCTATGGAACAACATATGTGAGAACCAGATCAACCTTTATTAAGGAGAAAATGAAATTAGGTAATCATAACATATATTTATTGTTCAACACAGGTAACATTTTTCCATTGCAAGCTCTCTATGAAGACTGTTAAAGTAGGTAAATTTATCTTATTTGGGGGGATGAAGAATTTGAGCTTTGGGAAGGCTAAGTGATTTTACAAAGAAAAGACAGCCACTGATGGTTGGCATGGTACTTTAGTTAATGTTTTTCTAGTTAGAGCTGGTTGCCTTAAAAGTGAAAGAGAAGGAAAAAATCAAAGAATACAGATATAACAGTTCTACTTTTAGTTTAATGGGACTATCTGTTGAAATTCTAGAAATCTAAAAAGTAGGTCAAAAGAACCAGTTTTGCTGGGTAACTTCTGTGTTGAAACAAATATGTCTCTGAGAGTCATATAAAGCTGGCATTACTTGTTCCATGATTGATGTTAAAATAACACCATTTTGTACAAAAATCATTTGGCATTTCTGCAGACTCCTTGTATTTATCTAATCCCCCAGTGCTGAAGGTCTTCCTAGTACATGGAGAAAGAGTTTATCACTTGTTTTATCTGACAAGATGATTTACCATCGGCCAAAAGTTTAAAGGAAAATTTCATGTAGAAACTACACAAAACAACTGAATAAACAAGCATATTTTATATGAAAAAAGGGGGAGCTGGTGGTGGAATATTTAGTCATTTAAAAAATAATTCATATCCAGAGACCAAAAATGTTTTACACTAATCTATGTTATAATTTAAATGCACAACTATCTTAACTGTGAAAGGTGAGTTCTATTTTCACTTAGGACAAAGAACCCTGCAAGAGAACATCATTCATGATGTAGAAATGGGAACAGGACAGGTAACATGCAGAATCATAATTTTTGGAGCACATAGCAGATGGCAAAGTTCTCAAGGCAAACTGGCAAACTGAAGTCCAAGAGGAGATAGGTCCCTTGAGGAGAACTGCACACATGAATTGGTATAACTTTGACAGAGCCTGGGTAGAAGTGGCCACCATAGAAGCAGGTGAGAAGAAAAAGCTGAAATTTTAACACATTCTTAAAGTTTGAATGAAGACTATCGTGATTGTTTAGGATCCCTAGGGTCCTCAAACACAAGGAGAATCAGCACCCACCTACTCACTAGTTTTCATGGCTTCTACCAAGTGTCCATGAGAACAACCCAGAGCTGAGCAAGAAAGCTGATTGAAACCACCACTTCTGTGGACTGTTTTTGTAAAGTCAGCCTAGTTTTAAGGAGAGAGCAGTAGTATTAGGAGAAATCCATCTGTACTCTGGACCCCACCAGACTGTAAGGTAGTGGTTAGCTACCACTGAGAGATAAGCTGGAAATGTCCTCACCCTGGACTCTCTTCTGATATGAGACAAAAGCCACTGTCACTGGGTGGAAGGACACATAACTCTCCCAGACCCAAGACTCTACTGATTTCAAAAAGATGACCACTACTACTAGAGAAGGAACAATATATCCTGCTTTTCTGGACTCTGTGCTGAGATAGCCATCTACCACTAGGGTGGAGGAGGAAACGTATTCATTCCTAGAATCCTGAACTGATATAAGGCAGATTTCAGTTGCCTTTGTGGTGTGGGAGGGGTTGGTGTAGGAAGGGAGGAAAATAGAAATCCTCTCTATCAACTCTTCACTGGTACAAAATATAGATTGGTTGCACCGAGGAAGAGTAGAAAATTTGCCTGCTCTCTGGAGTCTGGACTGAGTAGGAGGTAGAGATTACTTGCATTTCAGGAAGGGCAAGAATGCTGAAAAACCTGTCTCCCTGCAGTTTACATGCAAATAACCTACCTAAGACAAAGGCAAGATCAGAATAACAAGGAAACACCTCTGCCCCCACAATGTGACTTCAATTGAGTATGAAGCAATAGCAGTATATCATGGGAGGAGGGGCAGGAACTTTGCACAGGCATGAAGAATCTGATGAAATGTGAAGGTAGAATAAGAACACTGAGAGAAAACCTGTAGCAGTCTAGACCTCACACTTAGCACACCCCAGGATATTTGAAGCCTGTAATGTCCTTAATGTAACTAAAGCAACAACAGGCCAAATTCAGTTCATATACAAAAAATTTTGAGTCAATCTTTCAGTCTGGCAGAAGAAGAGACACGTACAGAAAAGACACTATTGTCCTTAATCACTACTATTTTTACTTGCAATATTCAGAATTTAATAAAAAAAATTGGAAGACACATGAGACAAGAAAAAAAGATCTATTATTAAGAGATAAAGTAGTCATCAGAATCAGACTAGAATTTCTTATTCAGAATTTGGACAAAAGGTGGTCCAAATGTGATCAGACAGGTAGATAGTTTAAATAACTAAGGTTGATATGTTATATGTTAAAAGATCTAATGGGAAATGTGAAGAACATGTGTGAATAGGTAGAAAACTTCATCAGAGAGATGCAAAAAATAAAAAAGGAAATGCTAGAAATGAATAACACAGTATAAGAAATGACAAATTACTGTGGTGGGATTATTAGCATACTGTACACATAAGAAGAAAGAATTAACAAACAGTAAGACGGATCAATAAAAATTGTGCATGTTTACAGCAAAAGAAAAATATGAAAAGAAAAATTCAAATCAGAATAGAGGATCTGAGATTTTAGAACATTAGCAATCTAACACATGTATATTTGATGTCCCAGAAAAATAAGTGACAAAGTATGGGACAAAATAAATATTTGAAGAGATAATGTCCCTTTTTTTTTCTAAATTTAATTTAAGAGAACAAAGATCTAAGAAGCTTAGATAAACTCACATAGGAAGAATATAAAGAAAAACTTAGGTGCATTATACTTAAATGTTAAAACCAAACTAAAGAGAAATGTTGAAGGCAGCTGAGTAAAACAAACATACATATATATATATATATATATATATATATATATATATATATATATGGAACTACAGGTAACAATTTCAGCTGACTTCTTATCAGGAAAAACAAAATCCAGAAGTCAATGGAAAGACACCTCTGATGTGCTGAAATTTAAAAAACAAAAACAAAAACAAAAAAACCCTTAGAATTCTACCAGTAAAAATATCCCTCAAAAATCAAGGGAAAATATAAACACATTCAGAAATACAACTTCAAAATGAATTCATCTCCCACAAAACTACAAGACACGATAGGCTAAAATAAATTCTTTAGGTTGAAGCAAAATGTTATCAGAAAGAAATTCTCTTACTTTTAACCTGTTTGTGTCTTTAAAACTAAAGTGTGGTTCTTATTTCTAAAAGAAAGAAAAAAAAATTATAGCTGAATCTTTCTTTTTTTATCCAGTCTGACAATCTTTGTTTTTGAATTGGAGTGTTTATTTCATTTACACTTAATGAAACCATTCATATATTTGGAATTAAGCTTTGCCTTTTGATTTATATTATTCCATCTTCTCTTTGTCCCTCTGTTCCCATTTGTATAACTTTATCTGGGTGAAGAAAATTATTTATTTTATCTTATGTTGAAATAATTAGTCTTACAGGAGGTTACACAGATAGTACAGAGAGGTGTTGTGTACCCTTCATCCAGGGTTCCCCAATGAATACATCTTGTATTATTGCAGCACAATATCAAATCTGAGAAACTCTCTTTAGGATACTGTGTGTGTATACTTCTACACATTTATGGTTGTGTACCAAACACCACAATTAAGACATAAAACTATTCTATCACCACAAAAACATCATCTATTCTACTCCTTTAAAGTCACACTCACAAACCCAAATCCTTCCTACTATTCCTAATTCCTGGCAATAACTAACCTATTTTTGATCTATATTATTTTTTGATTTTGAGGATGGAATATAAAGAATATGTGACCTTTAGAAATTAGCTTTTTCACTCAGCATGGTACCCTTGAGATTCCTCCAAGTTGTGTGTATCATTCCTTTTTATTGCTCAGTAGTCATCTATGGTATGGATGTTCAACTGTTTATTTAAACATTCACACATTGAAGTGTATCTAGGTCATTTCCAGGTTGGGCTATAACAAACGAAGCTGCTATGAACAATTATGTACAGGTATTTGTATAGACATAAGTTTTCATTTCTCCAGGATATCTGTAGTGCAAATACTGGGTGGTATGAAAGGTATATGCTTAGTTTTTAAGGAAATGCCAAACTGTTATTCAAAGTGTCTGTACCATTTTATATTCACATTTTATATTACACCTTTAGTGTATTAAAGAGACAGTTTCTCCACATACTCACCAGAAACTGCTATGGTCACTTCTTTTTTTTTTTTTAGTTGTTCTAATAGTTGTGTAATGATATCACACAGTGATCTTAATTTGCAAATCCCTTATGGGCAGTGAGGTTTAACACCTTTTCATGTGCTTATTTGCCGTCAGTATATCCTCTTCAGTGAAATGTCTCTTCATGTACTTTGTCCATTTTCTAATTAGATTTGTCTTTTACTATTGTTGACTTCTGAGATTTCTTTACTATATAAATGTCAAAAAAGGGCAATATTGTTTGGAAATGCACAGATGGGTAGCAAAACTCAAACAAAGCAAAACAATCATTTCCGTACAAGTCCTGACTTGTTAAAACTAGAGGGGAGGAAGAAAGCTGTGATCTCGAAGGTACAAAGTTTCCTGGATTGCAAATAATGCTCTTTTTTTTTTTAATCTAGGTGTTCTTTTTCTCAACACTGGTGTTTATAATAATTTATTAATTTTTGTTTTATGTTTTATGCCCTATCCTTTATGTCAATTATGCAGTAAATTTTTTTCACTTTTGAAAAAAAGTTTAAATGTTTTATACAATTTTTTAAAGTTACTTTCCATTTATAGTTATTACAAATTATTGGCTATATTCCCTGTGTTGTACAACACATTCTTGAGCCTATCTTATACCCAATAGTTTGTACCTCCTACTCCTCTAACCCTATAGTTCCCCTTCCCCCACTCCCCACTGGTAATGACTAGTTTGTTCTCTATATCTGTGTCTGCTTCTTTTTTGTTTTATTCATTAGTTTGTTGTATTTTTTTAGATTCCACATATAAGTGATATCATACAGAATTTGTCTTTCTCTGTCTGAATTATTTAACTGACATAATGCCCTCCAAGCCTATCCATATTGCTGCAAATGGCAAATTTTTATCCTTTTTATGGTTGAGTAGTATTCCATTGCATATATGTACATCTTCTTTATCCATTCATCTGTTGATGGACATTTAGATTGCTTCCATATCTTCATGATTGTAAATAATGATGTTCTGAACATTGGCGTGCATGTATCTTTTCGAATTAGTGTTTTCATTTTTTCCAGATATCTACCCAAGTGGAATTGTTAGGTCATATGGTAATTCTATTTTTAGTTTTTTGACAAAACTCCATGCTGCTTTCCATAGTGGCTGCACCAATTTACATTCCCACCAACAGTGTTAAGAGGGTTCCCTTTTCTCCACATCTTCACCAACATTTGATATTTGTATTCTTTCTGATGATAGCCATTGTGAAAAGTGTGAGGTGACATCTCATTGTGATTTTATTTACATTTCTCTGATGATTAGTAATGTTGAACATCTTTACATGTGCCTGTTGGCCATCTGCATTTCCTCTTTGGAGAAATGTCTATTCAGTTCTTCTGCCCTTTTTTTTTCTGCCCATTTTTTAATCAGCTTGTTTATTTGTTTCTTTTTGATGTTGAGTTGTGTGAGCTCTCTATATATGTTGGATAGTAATCCCTTAATGGTCATATCATTGGCAAATATTTTTCCCACTCAGTAGGTGGTATTTTTGTTTTGCTGATATTTCCTTTGCTGTGCTAAAGTGTTTAAGTTTAATTAAGTGACTTTGTTTATTTTTGCTTTTACTTCCTTTACTTTAGGAGACAGATCCAAAAACATCTTGCTGGGATTTACGTCAAAGAGAGTTCTCCCTATGTTTTCCTCTAAAAGTTTTATGGTATTTGGTCTTACATTCAGGTCTTCAATCGATTTGAAATTTATTTTTGCATATAAGGGGAGAAAATTTTCTAATTTCATTCTTTTACATGTAGCTGTCCAGTTTTTCTGGCACCACTCATTGAAGAGACTGTTTTTTCCATTGTATATTCTTGCCTCCTTTGTTGTAGATTAATTGACCTTAAGTATGTGGGTTTATTTCTGGGCTCTCTATCTTGTTCCATTGATCTATGTGTCTGTTTTTGGTCCAGTAGCATACTGTTTTGATTAAAATAATAGCAATAAACACGAGAATTAAGCAGGATTTACTAACTATCAGGTATTGTGGCAAATACTTTACTGAATTCAGTTATTTAACCTACCAATCTCACCAACAATCCCAAGAAATAGGCTCTATTACTATCCCATTTTATATGTAAAGAGGCTGAGTTTCAGATGGTTAATAACTTCTTTAAGGTAACATGGCTAGTAAGTACTATAACTTAAATGTGCAATTACATCTGCCTGATTACAGTGCTCACACTCTTAAATATTATGCAATACCAAACACCATATGTATTGGAAAAATAATAGCCAGTGTTTACTATTTAATTTGTGATTTGTATTTAGGGATTCGATTTACTGTATAAAAATTGGGTCATATAAATAATTTATTAATATGCTTCAAAGACTGTGGTAATGCTATTTTTGAGACAGGATCTTTTTATTTTAATAATTGGTTATGATCTGGCCAGATGAACTCTAACTTTTACAATTAGAAAGAAAAATAATCACCCCACTACCCAGTTTTGCCTCTACTAAATGAACTTAGACACATCATATTCACACTATTTCCTATTATAATAAAAAATAAGTATAAATACCTGTTGTGATCACTTTACAGAATTTGTATAAGGTTTCAGAGGGAAGGTTGTGCTTGAAAATTGATAATGAAATTAGTTCTGAGAACCCCAGGATGGTGCATTTGGATAGTAAATTTCATTGGCAGAAACACTCTAACCAGTCTCACCAACTATATTTCTACTGGGCTGTGGCTGATTTATTCCATAGGCTCTTCTCCCAGGAATTCAGAAAGAAATATGTATCATTTCAATGCTCTCGGCCATGTAGAAGTCACAGAAGTAGAGAGATGAATAAAAGTTTACCCCAACTTTCATAGCCTAGTCAAGAATAGAGTCTTTTAAAGTACAATTATAATGAAATGTGAGAAATGTGATGAACAAGCTATGCACAAGTTGTCATAAATAAGCCAGAAGACTCTTAACTCAGGCTTGGTGAGCTAGAGTTATATTCCAAGTGTAAGAATAACTTGGAATATTAAATACTAATTATTATGTTATGGTCTGTTTATGTGCCATTTCAAAACTGTGTTCTCAGTTCCTACATGTATGCTTCTGCTTGCCTTTATTC